>NC_064270.1:1352500-2732500 GCF_003254725.2 Canis lupus dingo
AACCTCACGGAGTACAGTTCTAGGGGAAAGGTATACTGGAGCCCTTGAGTTGCTGCTACAAAGGTAGACAGTAATATGTGCTCCAGAAAACACGAATGGAACACAATGCTCAGCAGAGACCTGAGCACAACTCGTCAGAGTGGCAGCCACATGAACGTCTAGAAAGAGCATGCAGCCAAGGAGGAGAGCAATGCAAAGGCATGGACATCGGAAGAGAAGTCACCTGTTCAGGGAGCAGCAGGGTGTTCTGACTGATGGAAGCCAAAGATTACAGGGGAGAGATGGAGCAGATGGATCAAGGCCATCAAGTCCAGGCTGCCCAGCAGCCTGAGCAGAATTCAATACAAGGAAGCCTCAGTAGGTTGGAGTAGAGTGTGTCACAAGCTTACCTACATCGGGGACAGGTGGGAAGGCCAGTGGGGTAGAGCAGTCCTAGGGAGAGTGGCCTGGCACAACATGGCTAGAGAGCAGGAGGTGAGGGGTGGCCAGATTCCAGTTTATGGGGAAGGGTATAGCTTGCACGGACCACTCATGGACCACAAGGAAGGTGATGGAAAGGAAGGATTCACACATGATACCTAGGCTTGGGCCTGAGCACCCACATGAATGGAGCTGCCATTCCTAAGATGGGAGCAAACAAAGAATGGTGTGTGTGTGTGTGTGTGTGTGTGTGTGTGTGTGTGTGTGTGTGTGTGAATGTGGAGGAGGATGGGGAGAGTCTGACCATGGAATCCTGTGGTCCTGTTCCCATCTGAGCTCTGAGGGGAGAAGTAAACAGTACTCAGCAGTCCTGGTACCACCCCTGTCCTTGAGGGACACCCATGGGTTCCAGCTGCCTATCACAGGAAGGTCTGGGGGCAAGAGTCACAGATTTCACACCCAGACCAGGTGGATAAACTCAGCTGTCGGCATGACATGCTTTGAGAGACTTTCTGAGCTCCCAAGACAGAACAAGCAATGGACCTGCATTTGTGATCCCTGCAGGAGATGCACATCCCAGCAGCCTCCACACCCCTCCCCACCCAGTCATCCTGGGCCAACTCCAGAGCCAGAGCCCACCAGGGGAGCAGGAGATGGACCACGTTGGCCCTGCCAAGGACAGTTGGGACTTAGTGCCTTTCCCTAAGGCCTGAGACCTGGGTCAGCCACGGCCCCTGGACCCACGTGGATGAGCCAATCTTTCTCCCCTTCTGACAGGAAGGGGACCACTAAGCCAGTCCTTCACCTCTTTCTGAAAGTGCTCATCAGCTTTGGAGGAAGCAGCACTGGAGACTGGGTATACCAAGGGACCAAAATCCCTTTGTCAAGTGAATTCAAATTCCTTTTAAGCCGCTAAGCTCTTGCATGATCAGGCTCACACTGCACTCTCCTTCCCATGTGCTGGCCAGGATGCTTCCACAGGCTCACAGAGCATCACAGCAGAGCCTACATGGAGCTGTATTGCTCAGAGTTCCCTTTTTGCAGATGAGGAGATTGGGAGTGAATAGCAAGTGGCCAAGCTGGACCTCACCAGGCAGGGGGCCTGCTCCTCAAGCATTGTGTCCCTCTGTCTGAAAAGAAGGCACATTCTTCCCCAGCTTGGACCCTTCCCCAGGCTCGGTCTGTGGGTGAAGAGCCCCACACTCTGCCTTGGAATGTTCTCCTCACACCTCTCTCTCTCTTTAGGGTTCCTTTAGATCGTCACCTCCTCGGGGGTCCTTCAAGACCTCCCCATCCAAAGTTGGCTCCTTGGCTACATTCCACTCTGCTCAAATCTCCAGAGCATCGGCCACAATGGTAGGGGATTGCTGACAGGTTGTTGACTTGTTTGTGGTCTGTCTCCCTCCACCCGACCCCCCCCCCAAGAGACTGAAGACTCCCAAGAGGTCAAGTATCTTCCTATCTTATTCACCCCTCTGTCCCCAATACCTGGCACAGTGCCTGAAACAGGCTGGGCCCTTGGGAAGTATATACGGAGGAAGGCAGGCAGGCGAGGAGAGCCACTGGCCCCTGCGCCCACTTATAAGATCAGCCCTCACGAGACAGCCCCAGCAGCATCCACTGGGATATTCCCACCTCCCTTCCTGGGGACACGGGTCTCCATGCCAGGGCAGGACACCTTCCTCTCTCCTCAAGCACATCTGGATGTCTCTCTTCCTTTCCAAGCCTGCTCAGAGACAAAGGGAAGCTCACCTTTACCAGCACCCACAGTGGCCCCTTGTCACCATCCTGGCCACCCCGAGGGGGTGTGCATTACTCATCCCCACTCTCCAGGTAAGGAAACTGAGCTCCAGGAGTAACTGGCCCAAGTCTGCCAGTTTACTGTTTAGGTGGGACCAGAAATTTCTGATGGTGTTTCAGTGCTCCGGCGCTGTAATAGGGGTTAAAACACAACTGTGGCCTCCCACCTCAATTCTGACTGAGGGTCAATATGCAGGGACAAATCACAAATGCCAACTTTACACAGGGAATTCTGAGAGCCCATGTCACAGCCCCACACCCCTGGTGGGCTGCTAACCTCATGCCATTTCTGGAAGCAGGGAACATGCAGAAAGTTATGCTGGGTCAGATCCCGAGTCCACTTCTCCCACTGGCCCTCATTCAACACAGCCACATACAGACACCAGTCACAGCTCGGTAGGGAGCTGCAGGCTCTGCTGGGATAGTGCCAGTGCCATGGACATGCTGGGACAGTGCCAGTGCCATCCAAGGACTGGGACCCCCTCCAGCATGCTCCCAAAGGGAGCATATGTTTGAGGAGACCACATATGAAGAATGGTGAAGGCCCTAAGCAGTAGGAATACTGGACATTTTCATCTATTTAGAATTTTTCTCGCTTTTCTACAACTAGTGTGATTTAAAAATCAAAAACACAGGGACACCTGGGTGGCTCAGTGGTTGAGTGTCTGCCTTTGGCTCAGGGCGTGGTCCTGGGATCGAGTCTCACACTGGGCTCCCTGCAGGGATCCTGCTTCTCCCTCTGCCTGTGTCTCTGCCTCAATCTCTCTCTCTGTGTGTTTCTCATGAATAAATAAATAAAATCTTTAAAAAATCAGAAACACAATTTTAATTTTAAAATGAATGTTAAAAAGAGGTACATTTGAGGAGGGACTGGGAGAGGCTGGGCAGCCTGAGCGGGGCAGGTACTAAAAGTCTGAGGGGAGCTTGCCTGGACCTTTGGCCTGTCAGGGACCTGGGAGGGACCACAGTTCTCAGGATCTGCCCTGGGCAGCCTGCCCCTGTCAGACCAGCCCAAGAAAGGCAGGCTCAACTTGGTCAGGCTGATTCTTGCCTCCAGTGGTGAGGCTTTGTTCCAATGTAAGCGTCAAGCAGGGAACTAAAAGGTCTGTGACTCAGTGATGAATAGGCCACCTGCAGGATGGAGAAGTGCCACTTGGACAAAACAGAGCCTCTTTCCCTAGGATCCACAGCCTACACCTGCACAGTCACATCCACAGCAGGTGGGCTCCCAAGAAAGCCACCAATAACTACACTCCTGGCCCTCAAAACCCAGATTCAAGAGTAAAAGAAACACATTAGCTCCCAAAACCAAGGCTGCAGGAGGGAGCAAAGTCTGTGCACATGATCTAGTTCACCCCCGACATTGGAGGGATGGGGAAACTGATGACCAGGAACACGACGACTCTGGGACACTCTGGTTAGTTAGCACTGTCAGGACTATGCACACGAAAGAAAACTGTTGAGTCTTTAAAAGGAAGGAAACTCTGGCACATCTACGATATGGATGAACCTCCAGGATGTTATGCTAAGTGAACAAGCCAGTCACAAGAAGGCAATTATTGCGTGGTTCCATTTACGTGAGATGCCTAGATGGGCATATTCATAGAGACATAGAACAGTGGCTGTCAGGGGCTGGGGCAGGTGAAAGTAGGACATTCTTGCTCAGTGGGCAGAGCTTCAATTTTGGAAGATGAAAAAAATTCTGGAGCTGGAAGGTGGTGATGGTTGCCCCACAAGAGGAACATATTGAATCCTTTTGAACTATATACTTAGAAGGAGTTAAGATGATCAATTTTACCTTCTACATATTTTATCACAATTAAAAATAAAATAAGGTAAAATAAATTCTTATAAATAAAACTGTAAGAGTTCAGGTCAAGGTCATCAGGATCATGAGGACTGCCCATGGCTGTTGAGACTCCTGTATGGCTCTTCCAATGGGTGAGAACCTCCAAAGTCCCTCAGGATAAGCACCCCCCACTCAGCTACATACCACCTCACATCCATGGGCTAAAGCATTCAACCCACCCTGCCAGTTGTGTCTTTGGCTAAGGAAGCAATGCATGGTTTGTACACCTCCCTTGAGCCAGGCCTCTGCCCCATGCTCTGCACCATGCCCGTTGGGTGGGCATTTCCACTGTAAGGCAGCAGGTGACCTGAGAGATGGTCCCAGGTCAACAAGATTCTTTGGTGCACAGCCCCTGAGAGATGTCACCCTCTTTTCCTCATCTACACCTCAAGTCTGAAGAGTAGCTAAAGCATCCTTCAAAGGGGGTTGATGCTTATAGGTGGACTCATACCCGTCCAAACAGCCACATCGAGGAGTGCTGACAGAGGAACCACTGGGAGTCACGCTTTGCCCTGCCCTTACTTGGATGAGAACATGGAAGATGTGCCAATTCAGAATGCACATATGGGCAAGCCAGAGAGCAATCTGTACAACAGACAAGATCAAAAGCAAACAAGGAGACAAATCTAACATGCTAATATTTATCAGGGAAAGGTATAGAGTCTCTGATGTGTGCCCAAGGATCCAACCCTACACAGGGGGGTGTGGCTCAGGGGAGCATGTGGTCAATATGACCTCACAGTAAGCTCACTGCAACGTCATAGGCTGTGGGCTGCCTTAGCAGAGGAACCTGCGGGGGAAAGGAGGATAAATTCTTTCTGCCCTCTGTCATGGTCAGACCATCAGACTTGAGGGAGGGGAGAGGGGAGGAGAGAAGGAAGGGAGGAGGGTGAAGTGAAAAATGAAACTATTTAGCTGGGCTGACCCCAGGGCACAGTGGGCACAAGATAACTATCTCTATCTCTCTCGTGCCAGGAATGAAACAGAAGCAATGGATAAAAGTATGAAAAAAAAAAAAAAGGAGTTTTTCTTTCTTTACCATCACATGCTGTGCATTTGCAGAGGGCTTCCTAGGTTCCTGGTCATCATACCCAGAAGCCCCCTTGAAGGAACATTAGAGAACCATGCACATGGGCTACTGAGTGAGAAAGGGCTTTATTTAACTCCCTTTCAGCATAAAAAAAGTGGTTTTAGAATGGGATGTGAATTATAAAGTTGCGTTCTTCCAACCTTACCGCATTTTCAAAATTTCAATTGATGGTGTTAGAACTTACTACCAGCATTGCTCTTAACTCCTATAACCCTTTTTTAACAAAGAAAAATATTATTTCCACAAATAAGAGTCTCATAAAACTAACTCCGATTTCTTCATGATTCCAGAGTACCGATAGCATGGCCAGATTTCCCCAAGGCCTCCTTGCCCGAACAGCTTCGGCAACCCGGACCCTGACTGAAAACCAGAAGTGACACCACAGAGCTCCACCTGTGTAGTGCTCCGGATGGCAGATGGACCAGTAGTTACCAGCTAAAATCCCAGATCCCAAAGCATATGTGCTTTGCTCTGAAAAGCCAGACTCAAGGATCTCACCAAAGTACTTAGAGATTCTTTCAAGTGCACTTCTAACATAAATCATTCAGTTTCAAAGACTACCACCCACTAGAGAGAAATGTGCCTGCTAATGGCAGACTCATTGATGGCTAATATTGAGAAAAGACACAAAAATTTACGACAGCCAAAAGACTCAGAATGCACAGTAACCTGGAGCCATTTGGTACGGGGTAAGCAAGGAAAGCAGCACACCCCAGGATGGCCTGACACCCCTGGCCCACAGCAGGGACTGTCTCAAAGAGATGATGTCTGAAAGTTGTTTGATAACCGCCCCAGCAGTGCTCGCTTCGGCAGCACGTATGCTAAGATAACTGCCCCAGCCTGTGACTGTTAGTGATGGGGAGACACTGAGCCAGCCCGAGCACCCCCCTTTATTACATCAGGAAGGTAACAAAGACCCTCGAGAAAAAAGTCTACCCCCAAATCGAGTCACCCATTATCAAGATTCCATAAAGTGAGAACAACAACAGGGGGTCTCTGAGGCCTGAAAAGCGGATGCAGCTTGCCTCTGAGGTGGAGGAAAGAGGGTTTTGACGTGTGACCCCCAGCCCCACCGCTCACCGGGCACAGGGGTCTCTCTCCATCTTTCCACACCTCGGGCTCCTTGTCTGTGGGGGGCAGTGAGACAAGCACCTCTGTGAGACATTCCATGGCACACCCAGCACTAAGGCCTCAAACAGTTACTATTTCCATAACCCCATAGAAATTAAAGGGTGATTCTAAGTCACAACCCACAACTTGTTCCAATTACCAACTTGTTCCAATTCATGTCAGCCACCAGCTGAAGAGCTGGCCCTGTGAGCAGCCCCTGTCCTCCAGGACACCCAGGACGAGCCGGGAGCTCTGCCACAGCCCACAGCCCACAGCCCGGGAGCAGGAGCAGCCGCCAGTTCGGTGCCTGTCCCCCATGCCCGACTGCCACCCTGCTGCCACCCTGGCCTGCTTCCTCAGCTGAGCCTTTCCTATCAGACCACAAACTAAAATAGCTAATTCTGCCAACAGAATTTTGGGGAGTAAGACAAACAAACTTTAAAAGTGTCCTCTTTTGGGGCATGCCTGGGTGGCTCAGTCAGTTAAGCATCTGCCTTCGCCTCAGGTCATGATCCTGGGGTCCTGGGATCGAGCCCTGCATCAAGCTCCCTGCCCAGAGCCTGCTTCTCCCTCTGCCTCGGCCTGCCTCTCTGCCTACTTGTGTTCTCTCTCTCTCTCCCTCTCTCTCTCTCTGTCAAATAAATAAAATCTTTAAAAAATAATAAAAATAAATGTCATCTTTTTAATTACTAGATTTCCAGAGTTGGGGCTCTAGGGGTTTTTTTTCCTATTTTTTTAATCTAGCAAAAACCTATAAATCATGAACGGGCTAAAAATTAAATTAACTACAGAGTAAGTCAA
The DNA here is from genome assembly GCF_003254725.2 of Canis lupus dingo. Lineage (NCBI taxonomy): Eukaryota > Metazoa > Chordata > Mammalia > Carnivora > Canidae > Canis > Canis lupus. Next base: position 1,359,571 of record NC_064270.1, read on the forward strand.
TCTAGTGTGGCAAATGGTAACAATGTGACCAACCTCATGGCCCAATAACAGGGAACTGACTGAATAAGTTATAGTCACCCACGGAGAACACACGAAAGCTATGACAGAATTATATTATAGAAGCATACTTAGTGCTGTGAAAAAACTATGATGACATATAATAATGAAATATTAAGTTTTCAAAGTAGGTTGAGAGGGACACCTGGGTGACTCAGCGATTGAGCATCTCCCTTTGGCTCAGGGCGTGATCCCAGGGTCCTGGGATCGAGTCCCACATCAGGCTCCTCGCAGGGATCCTGCTTCTCCCTCTGCCTGTGTCTATACCTCTCTCTATGTCTCTCATTAATAAATAAATAAAATCTTAAAAAAAAAAAAAAGTAGGGGGGATCCCCAGGTGGCTCAGAGGTTTAGCACCACCTTCAGCCCAGGGCATGACCCTGGAGTCCCGGGATCGAGTCCCACTTCAGGCTACCTGCGTGGAGCCTGCTTCTCCCTCCGCCTGTGTCTCTGCCTCTCTCTCTCTCTCTCTCTCTCTGTTGAGAAATAAGTGAGTCAATATGATCCCACTTTGGTACATGTAGGTATGTGCTGTACATACAGATCCATGTATGCATAATACATATGTATATACACATAGTACATATATGCACACATATATGTACAACCATGTGCCATATCCACATGGCATCAGTTAAAATACATATAAAAATTTATTAGTAGAAAATATCGATAAATTTAAACTTTTTGGCTTAAAATTTTTAATTTCTAAGTTATAAAATATATAAATTCATTAGAGATATACGTTTACAGATGGGAAGAAAACAAATGTACTAATACTAAATATTCATAGTGGTTGATTCTGGGTACTAAGGTTATGAGTGACTTTTACAATTTTCTTTGTGTTTTATTGTATTTTCCACCCTTTCTATATTGACCAGGTGTTACTGTCATGAAAATGGTGTCCTTTTGGTGACTTGTGATTTCCAGTCTTCTTCCATTCAGATGATGAGAACAGATACTCTCCTTTAGAACAGAGCCCCACTGATACAGCCAAGGAAGAAGGGCCATGTCCTCAGCATTCAGCTAACACTCCAAAACTGTGAGTGGCCTCAGCCTACACTAACCAATGAACATGAGGTGGACAAAATAGCATGGAAAACCCACCGGGAGCCCTCGGCCCATCTCCTGTTCTGTGAGGTTCAAGGTCAGCGAGTCCCTTTGCACGAGGTATGACCAACCCACCAGCAGTCAAACCCCCTAAAACAACACAACCTCTTCCTTGCGGCCCTACCAACGTGTGCCATCACCAACGTCTGTGCAAGAGCCATCTGGCCCCTAAATGAAGCCTGAAAGTGGTTTTGTTTGGAGAACATACTACCTCCTGGACACTAAATTAAAACACACAATTAGATTTCCATTAAGTTACAGCAAATTCTGCTGAATTGATCTAATCGGCCTACATTCCTATATGACATCATGCTTTAAAGGCTTGGCCTGAACATAAATACTTAATGTAATAAATACAGTCTGAAATATTTGATCTCCTTGGCAGTTTAATTGATCTACTACAGAGACTGACAGGAAAAATTAAGTTAGCTCTATCCCATATCTGCCAATAGCACATTTTCATCATAAAGGCATGTGAACTATAATTTTGGTGACAAGCAAAGCTCATGCACACTGATTTCTTATTGAAAGTTCAGGTTAAGGGTAACAGATTTGAACAAGGAAATGAATAAGTGGATTTATGAGATCTTTAACACACATAGTTCCTGTTTTTTGATAGATAGATCGTTTCTATTTTGTGATTCCTAAGACCAGTCCCTTGTTATTCATAGGATTGTCTGAGTGGGGTGTTGGTAAGTGCCCACCATATGTAAGCACAGATTCTTAGATGCTGTGGCTTCGGGTACTCACCAATAATCAAGTGCATCAAGTCAAATTCCTACCCAAATGTCTTCTACCTCAGAACCCCTGATGTGCTTTCTTTTGTCTCCATCTTATGGTTTATGTTGCCTTTTACCATGAATTGTGCTTATTTTTGTACCCAGTGCACCTTCCAAACGTACCATTAGCGCCTTCACCCCTCTCACCCCTATACTTCTGCTGCCAGTACTGAAATGTCCCATTTGAAAGTAAACATTGAATATTTGTGAATATATGAGGAAGGCAGAAAGGGAGGGAGAGTCTCTCCTTCCTGACTGAGCTGGCATTCTCTCTAGGTCCTCAGAGTCACCCTCTCCCAGGTTCTAAGCTTCCTCAGTACCTCATGGAGAGAAATAGGGCTCACGGCAAAGTTGCTCCATCTGATTAATGTCAAAATCCCCAGGTTAATTTGTCAGGTTATTCTGCTAGACTTGATGCTAGATCCCACCCCTGTCTGAACTCCACCTACCACTTGTACACCTACTATCAAATGACAGCCGCTCATTTGTTCAGCAAATGCTCCTTGATGGGAGGCAGCCCAGCCAAACATTCCTTGTGCCATGACAGTCTCAGAGCCAGCACCAGGGTCTCCTTTCTGCTTGGATGTCTTCGAAGGGGCAAACAAATAATGACAACACCCAGATCCAAGGACCCTGGCACAACCAGAGGAGCAGCAGGGACATGCGTTCTGGGCAGCCCGGTGCCAGTTAGCACTGCCCACCCTCCTTCGAGTGGCAGCCAAAACTCTGGACAGGCAGGCTGCTTCTCCCGCTGCCTCTGGGCACAAGCCAGAAACCTTCTGCTCAGCTCCCTGCACTCCAGGGCCCCATTGATTAGCAGGAAGGGCAAACCCATCAGCACCCATAGGAAATGGCTTCTGGAAAGTGAGTTGCAGTTTTTAAAGCCAGAGAATGACAGCAGGTGCCTGTAAAGGAAACAGAATCAATACAGGGTGTGGGCGGCTGGACGATGGGACACCTGGGTCTCTGACTTGTCCTGCTTCTGACAGATGTACTACATGACCTTGGGCAGTCCCAGCCCCTCTCTGGGCCTCAGTTTCCCCACTATATCTTGGAATGTGAACCCACTCATTAAGAAGATTCCTTACAAATCTTAAGTGTTGGGATTCTCTCCCCTGTCTTCCTGACATCAAGTAGTCATGGAGAAGGCTAGGGCTGACCCAGTCACTTTCCCCATAAGCAGTGACTACCTTCTGCCCCATCGGGTTCCCTGCTCCCCAAATACCTACACCTTTACAAACAAGCCAAAGGCCCCTGAAGGGCTGCTACTTTCCTGGATCTGCCCATACCTCAGACCTCATAAAATGTGCCTTGCAGGCTGAGAGGCTCTCCCATTGAGGAGCAAATACCTGCAGGAAGTAAGACTTTCTGCCCCAGAGGTCCAAAATTAAGCCCTAATTAGATACCAAGTGACCTCCCAACCCCATCAGCAGAACTCTAACAATTATTGCCAGCACATACTGGACATTTGGATGTGCCAGGCATGGATACATATTGTACTGACCACAAGCAATATTGGGTATGGCCATCATGATCCTCATGTCACAGGTGAAGAGAAGACTGGTGTCTTCCCTAAGTTGACCCTATGACAAGAGGGAAATGGTTCTGGGCCATGGGAAGTCTGAATCCAGAACTTGGGCTCACCTTGAGGTTATGCCATCCTCTCCCGGGAATGTGGCGCCATCCAACCTCATGCTTTTCTCTTTCCTCAACATACTAGGCCTGCTTGCCTCAATGCCTTTTTGCTCATGCTGTTCTCTTACCTGGAGTCCTCTTACCCACTGGGTAACTCCTATGCTCCCTTCAAGCCCAAATGAAACATCTCCTCTGGAAAGGCTTCCTTAGTCCTATGGGGAGAAATGTCCTCCCTCCTCAGGACTTCCCCAACACTTTGCCTGCCCTTATTGGCCTCTATAGGAACACATGACTATGTCACATGAGATAGAATTCTTTGTTGACTATCTCTCCAAGCCCACCCATGACTTGTGAATCCCTTAAGGTTGGGATGTGTCTGATTCATCACCAGAGAGGTTCAGGCCTGACAAAGTGGGGTACTCAATGGTACTGAATTAAGCACAAGAGGGTCCTATTGTTTGTGGGGTGCAACAGGTGGCCAGCACTGCAGGGTAGGACCAGTAAACTGGAGTCTCCCAAGTGAGGCCAGTCTCTCACACTCAGAGCAGCATGACCTTCTTTCCTTGTTTACCCAAACCTCACTACCATTTACTCTGCATCAGACTCTGTATTTGGGGCTGAGGCTGAGTGGCTTGGAAGGCCCTAGAGGTGAGTCAGATATGCCAGCACCCTTAAAGGGCTTGTAGTCACCACTAGGAAACAAGGTAGGTTCAAAGACAAACACCTCAACTCAAATCATGATGTCAGAGTATCCTCGGCATCTGTGTCACTCAGCCTCTGAAGAGGGCCTTCAATGAATTGAGCTTCTAGCATTCACACCTGTGAGCAGTCCCCTCCACTCAAGCCTCGATTGGCTCTAGGACCAGCTTAAATCAATAAAATGCATCCAGAAGTAACACTGTGCCTGTTGTGGATTAAGCATTAAGAAAGCCTGGCATATTCTGCCTTTCCACTCCTGGGAATCAACCACCATTCAATCCCAACCCAAGCTCACCATGGGAAGAGAGAAAAGGGAGCTCCTGGGCTCCTAGCATCCCTGCCAAGACTCCAGACAAGGAGGTGCCACCATGTTGTACATACCAGCCCCAGCGGCCATCTGACTGTAACCTCATAAGAGAGCCCAGGCAAAAGCAGCAACAGAACTGCCTGGCTGAGCCCAGCCAGTCCTGGGAACCAGGATAGATAATAAAATAGCTGGGCAGTACTACTGCTGCTTTTATTATACTCAGTTTGGCAGTAAAGTAAAACAATACTAACACCTGGAATGGAAATTCTAAGGAAATCACAAGCCAATTTCCTCATGATCATAGATGCAGAAACCCCTGAACAAAGAACTAGCAAACTGAATCCGCTCTATATAAGAAGGATGACATGTCACATCTAATTTGGGTTTATTCCAGGAATGCACAGTTGGATTAACATTAAAAAATCAATCAATGTAACTTACGGTATTAATACATTGAGGAAGACAAATCATGTGATCACCTCAACAGCAGCAGAAAAAGTATTCAGTGAAATTCAGCATTCATTCATATTCATGATTTTTTAAAATAATAATTAAAATAAAACCCATAGAAAACCAAGATGCAAATATCTTTTTTGATAAAGAATATCTAAAACAAAACAAAACAAAAAGATGACAAACATGACTGTGAAACCCTGAGATCAAGAATAGGCCAGAGTTGGCCACCAAAAACACATATCATATGATTCTATTCGTATAATAAGTCCACTGTAGCAAGAGCAAAAGTGTTCACAACCTATAGAGACAGCAAGATTCATAGTGCCCTGAGGCTGGGGCCCTGGGAGCAGCAAGAAGTGATGGCTAATGGGTCCAGGGTGATGAAGACATTCTGATGTGGATCATAGTGATGGTTGCACAACTCACCGAAGATACTAAAAATCATTGAGCCGTACACTTCAGTGGATGAATGGTATGGTGTGTGAATTATATCAGTAAAGGTGCTATGAAAGAACTAGAATAAGGCAAGGATGCCCGTTGTCACCATGTCTATACAGTACTGTGCTCGGGGTTCTGGCTGGCACCAACAAGAAAAACAAGAAAAAGAGATGAAAAGCAAAAGGATTCAAAAGGAAGAGACCAGCTGTCTTTATCTGCAGATGGCCTAATCATACACATATCGTAAAGAATCTACCACTGAACCTAATTACATGAATAAATCTCCCAAACACAATGTTCAGCCAAAGAAGCAGACACAAAGAATCTGTACTGTATGATTTCATTTCTATGTAAAGTTCAAAAAAGTTCAGTCTAAAGAACAGTGTTTCAGAATGTCTGCTTAGGTCGTTGGCAAAGCTAGGTCACCATAAAAGTCAGCAGTGCTCTCATTTAGGAAGAGAGAGGGGCCCAGGACTGGGGAGCTCCTGGGATGCAGGCAAAGTCCTAGAGGGTGGTTACATAGCTGCTTAAAATGGGTCACTAAACTCCAGATGCATGTTTTATGAATTTTTCTAATAAATATATATTTCAGAATTAAACAATTTTTAATGTTTAATGTTTAATGTGATTTTTTTAAGCCACAACACAAAGGAAAAGGTGATTTTAAAAGATTTTATGTATTTATTCAGAGAGACACAGAGAGAGAGAGGCAGAGAGAAACACAGGCAGAGGGAGAAGCAGGCCCCCTGCAAGGAGCCCGATGTAGGACTCATCCGGGATCCCAGGATCACACCCTGAGCGGAAGGCAGACACTCAACCACTGTACCACCCAGGCATCTCGGAAAAGGTGATTAAAGAGGAATGGAGGGGAATTGCTGGAAAAAGAAGAGGCTGACTCCAGCTCAGAGTTTAGCCTTGGTGGGCAGATGTTTATTGGACAATAAAGGCATTGCACTCCCAGATCTGGACACTTTATCTTGGCCTGAGCCCAAGGCCAAGGCCAGTGTGAAGCAGGGAGGGTACATTCTTGACTACCTAAGGGGCCTTTGTTCTCTGGAAGGATGTGACCAGACCCTGCCCCAGCACTGGACACCCTGCCTCTCGCCTCCCCCTGCTCCGTCCTCACACAGATGGCACAGGACCAGGACTGCTACTCCAATTGGTAGCAGCTGTTGAGCACCTACTGCATGCCAACGCTGAGCAAGTGCCTGGCACATAACACTTCCTCAGGCCTCACAGATCTGTGGAGGGGGTGGGAGCAGGCTGTCTGCCTCCAGCCCCTCCAACCTGGGATCCCACGTCAGCTCCCCAGGAAGCAATGGGAGGGGAGGGAAGGTCAGAAGAGGTCAGACCTCTTTCCCTTGCTTTGCTACTGTTCCCCGACCTCAGGCATGACCCCAGGGACTGAGCCGCCCCCATTCCCTCCTTGCCCTAAAGGCTGCCCACCACTCCTCCCTGGCCCCTCCAGTTTGGGAATGCTGGCCCGGATGCTTCCTCTAGAGCAGGAGACTGACTGTGATCCCCCAGCGTGAGCGTGGCCTCAATTAAGAAAGCTCTCCCAGGGCAGCTGTAATTAGTTTCCACCTCACACCCAGATCTCCGAATCACAGGTTAGAGGCAACCAGGCTAAGTGCACCAGAGAGAGGGGGCCTCCGCTGACTGTGGCTCTCCTGCCCCCATTGCGCTCGTCCTGTGGCCAGCACTTCCCCGGAACAAACCCAAGCGCCTCCCTCAGCCATTAATAACATCCTCTGCATTAATGAATTGTGAACACAAGGCTGGCCATTAAGACAGTGCAGGAAAATTCTTCGTGTTGCAAAGGCTTTTTCTCTGGACACCCATTACTGTGATGCACACCCTCCCTGCATGGGATAGGATTCTGCTGCCTTTTTATTTGAGAATACTCAATAAGGAAACACACTATAACTGCATGCCCAGCCAAGATGGGTCCTCTCCAACCATCCCAAAGTACAAAACATCACTGCCCATGAAGTCCCAGGGAAGGAAGAGGGGCCCTGCCCAGGAAACCCTACCAGGGGCAAAGGAACCCACTGCCGAATTTGGAACAATAAAGGGTACAAGGAAAAGATAAGTCACAGCTGCAATAAAGTTGAGAAAAATGGGAGACATCTGGAGACACAGACATTTCACTGGCTCCTTTGAAGGTGAGCGGGACCCAGGGACTTGGAGAAGAGAACCGAGGGATCTGGTGAATAACGACGGTATTTACAGAGCACCTCTCATGGACCACACACTGTTCCAAGAGCCTCCGATGTTCTAGCTCATGTGCTCCCCATTCAGTTCTATGACTTCAGTCCTAGGATCTAGATCCCCATCCTACCGATGAGGAGCAGAAGTAGAGACTGCCAGTACCGTTCTCCAGGTTTACATAGCTAGAGAACAAACAGAAGGATGAGGACTCATACCAGGCAGGCCACTTGCTTGAGGCCATTGTCCTGGTCGGCTGCTTGATAATTAAAGGATAATTAAAGGAGGAAACCCCCACAAGTGCCTGATTTTCAATTACATAGCTCTATCCCCAGGGGGCAGTTTCCCCGGCCTGAGGCAGCCAGCTGCCCCACTCCATGATGGGCACAGCCTGGAGGCTAGTGGGCCACACTCCCACATATGGGCACTCTGCTTGACCCACCACCCCAGAGGGGTCATGACCTCCTGCCCTTCAAGGGTGCCAGCCTAACCCCCACTCTTCCCTGGCTCCCTACTGCCTGAGTAGCCCTGCTGATCTATCCAGACACAGCCACACACACACACACACACACACACACACACACACACACACACACGTGCACACACTACCTCAGCCACTCTCAACAAGGAGCCTGCTGGATGGGCATCCTCAGTACTCCAGCCCTGGAGCTGTGTCTTAGCTTCCCTGACCAAACCCTGGGGCCGGGATGATGGTGCTGCGGCAGAGGGCCAAGCGCTAGAGAGTCTCTGCACTCGCTCCCTGGTCTGAAGCAGAACCATCGAGCCGAGCTTCACGGCCCAGGCAGTTCCGAGCTGTGTAGATTGTCCAAATACTGGACAAATATTGTCTGGTCTTGTTTTCCCCAACTCTCTAGCTGCTTCCAAACCCCAGACCCCAGCTTTCCACATTTCCCCAAGGAATGAAAATTATTCCCTCTAATTTCCTAAGAAAACCACGTTCTAGAGTTTGCTACTGACTTCTCAGTCTGTGCCACAGCTCAGCAAACCTGCTCTCCTTCATATTTCCTGGGCCGCTTCCCCACCATAATCCTAAGACAAAAGAAGTGGAGTCTACATCTGCTGGCATGCTCTGGGCCACAGCCACAGAGCTTCTAGGGCTCCACCCATCCACCTCACTCACAGCTCTATATTGTGGGAGCCCAGTGTTGTGGGGGCTCCCAGAGCCCATGTCCTCTACATCTCATGTCCCTGCTTGCCCTGTCCCTTCCCCCTGTGTAGCCTGCTCAAGGAGCTGACAGCCAGTATTCCAACAGCGCTCCTGGTTTCAGAACACATTCAAAGTCAAAAAATTTCCAGGCAAGTGAATAGCCATAACACTACATTCAAGGACATACAGCCCTCAAGGAACTAAGCAAACTGTACCTCCACATCCCCCAAGCTCTCCCACAAACACCCCTGGAGGCTCTCTTAACATTTCCCAGGCAAGGACTTCACATCTGTCATAACAGTGCCTGAAACCAAAAGATCAGGACCCCCAACTCAGAGTCCTTCACCTTGCAACTATATATAATGCTCTCCGGGCAGTCAGCTCTGGGACTAGTAGGGGAGGTGCTCTGTGTGCCCCCTGGGGGAACTGATCCTGCCCTTCCTTCTCATGCTGGCCAGCTGTTGGCTGCAGCACAGGGCAGCATTGGCTTAGATCCTCAGGCCCTGGTCAGGAGCTGCATGGCTGGAGTCTCAGGGGAAGGGCACCCTGGTGCTGTCTAGGGTTGGGCCAGAACCTCGGTGGCCTACCAGAGATACTTACTGTCTTCAGCCCAGGGCCATATGTTCCCACTAGGACCCCAGGGCCTGGAGAAGGAGACACGAGCACTGCTCGAGTCTGGGAGCCGACACTGAATTTGATTTCTTTCTTCTGGATTATTTGCAAGTTGCCACAGGCCTGGAGAAGTGGGTTGGGATCTCTGGGCTGGAAGGGGCTGTGGTGCTCAGCTCACAATGGTCCTGGTCTCAGACAGTCTTGGGTTTGTCTAGACCCCTCCCCAGGGCTCACACCCAGTGGATTCACTTGCTAGGGAAAAGGAGAGTAGGGGTCTAAGGTCCTACCAACACGTGACCATCTAGAGGAATGAATGAATATGTGGTGTCTAGAGGAAAGGGCACATCAGGATCCTGTGGAGGGCAGCCCAGACCCCAAATGGGAGATGTAGCTGAAGAAGCCATGTGTGAGCCAGTGACTTCCCCTCTCTGAGCCTCAGTTTCTCACTTGTGACAAGAGGCATGGGCTGAGAAGTCCAGACAGGTGCCTTCTAGCACCAACAGGCAAGAAGCTCCTCCCACTTAGGTGAGGCAGTCCCCAGGTTGGCCAGTACCCTCTGGGAAGCGTAGCTCAGGCCACTAGCTCTGCCAACATTGCTTGCCCAGTCCCCTGTGGGGGTGCACTAAGGTAAAAGAGTCTTGGTCAAAGCCCAGAAGTCCTAGCCCTGAGTCAGGCCATTGGAAGTCGGGCAAGAAGTCAAAAGCTGTCCTCTCTCCAAACCACTTAACAAGTGTTCCACAAAGCAAGCAGAGGTCGAACCCCACAGTATCTAGAAGCCGACTTGTGGGTACATACTTGTTACCCAGGTCCTGAGGCCAAGGCCGGGTGCCCCAAGCACACCTCCAGGGAAGGCTGAGGCCACCTAGACTAGAGCCAAGAAGCTCTGACCAGCTGATTCAGAGACTTCTAGCTCAGAACACCTCACTCTCAGACATGCCACCACATGGGGATGGGCACTTTTAGAGAGCAAAGATCCCCAATCCAATACTAGCTGTTATCTCGGAGCAAAATGGCAGGCCATGGATGGCTCTGACCAATGATGTGCCTTGGAGATCACATGTAAAAGATTGGAATAGCTCAAATAAAAATTTGAAAGATTTCCAACTTCTCCAGGAATTTCAATAGTTCTGGCAATGTCATGTCCACATATCCACTTGGCCACAATGAGCTGGCCTGAGCAGCCACTGACCCCTGAGTGGGCAAACACTCCCCAATCCCACCCCCAGTCCCACCTATGCCCAGCCTAAATTTGAAAATGCCCCTTAACATGCTCCTCAAATACCTGTCTCTGGCAGTGGAGAAATGTCTCTTCTCCCCATGCCTTTCTCAAAACTATGAAAATGTTGGGACACCTGGGTGGCTCAGGGGTTGAGCATCTACCTTTGGCTCAGGTCATGATCCTGGGGTCCTGGGATCAAGTCCTGCATCAGGCTCCCTGCGGGAAGCCTGCTTCTCCCTCTGCCTGTGTCTCTGCCTCTCTCTCTGTCTCTCATGAATAAAATAAAATCTTAAAAAAAAAAAAACTATGAAAATGACATAAAGACACAAGGGCTATATACCTCAAGGAAAGTGGGCAAGAGTTCATTGGTGTCTGGTGAAGACAATGCCTACACATACCTCGCTCACTGACTGCTTGTCACCAGAGCATGTCACCTGCCCCAGCACACGGCCGCAGTCAGGAGGGACTTCCCATGGGGATGCACAGGCTGCCCAAACACATGCCACCATGACACACAAAGATGTTCCTTGGTGTGGTGAACACACTGTGACTTCTGTCACCTGTGCCAGCACTTGCACATCCCAAGCTCCACCCCCAGTAACCCCCTTAACAAGGGCAGCATCAAAGGAAAGTTCTGTTTCTTTTTTTTTTTTTAAGATTTTATTTATTTATTCATGACAGTCACAGAGAGAGAGGCAGAGACGTAGGCAGAGGGAGAAGCAGGCTCCATGCATGGAGCCCAATGTGATCCCAGGACCCCAGGATCACACCCTGAGCTGAAGGCAGACACTCAACTGCTGAGCCACCCAGGAGCCCTGGAAAGTCTGTTTCTAATGAGGCAGACACAAAATGGGCCCCAAGGTCAGAGCCCAGCCTGAAAAGTTTAGGGAAGGGCTGGAGAGGGGTACATACCAGTAAAGGAAGAAGGAGGTGAGAGATTTACCTTTACCAGTCCCTCCCACTAGCCCCTGCCTCTGCCTTGGGTCCTAACTCAGATGACAGAAGCCTTAGCTCCATCTCCCTCTCACCACTGCCCTGGACCTCCCAGTGGCAGACACTGTCCTGCTCTCCCTGCTCAGCAGCCTGGCCTTCTCTCCCTTCCCTGAGCCACCACAGGCCTCTGCCAGGGCCCCACCTTGGCTGGCCAGGGAGCCCAGCCATGGTTGCCATAGTTGAGACACAGCAATCACCTATAACACATGAGGCTGGAGTGAGGCGAGCAAAGAATATTTATAAAAGAGATGGTTACTCTCGAGAGCTGAGCCGGCCCCCACCAAAGCAGAGAGGATTTGGCAGACAGACATGGGACTGCTCCTCTGCCAGACCAGCTCCTTAAATGATACCCAAGTTCCACTGGTAATCTCCTTCCAGAAGCCCCTTCCAATTGGGACTGCACCTCTGTAGTGCCCTATCAGCCTACTGTATCCTGTTCCAAGGCCCCTCTGTGGGGGGCTCTCCATGGCCTCTGGAGCCCCCGGGGCCCTGGAGTGGAAGGAGGCATTAGGAAGGGCACGGGGCCTAGAGCTGGACAGAGGTGAGCCTCATCCACGCATGCCAGCTATCTAAGTGAGGGGATTTGCCCAATAACCTGGACTACTCAGAAGTGGCTCTGGGCCTCCAGCCCCACCCCCTACAATAGAAAATCCAAACCCAGGAGCATGGCTTTCAGGGCCTTCAAGCTTTGGCTCTGCCAGGCACCTCCACATTATCTCTGCGCACTCTCCCATGGGCACCCACCATACCAACCATTCTCAAAACACATCTGGTTCTCCTCCCCTCTCCTGGCACTCTGCACATGCTGTTTCCTATGCCTAAAATGCCTTTCTCTCCCTTCTGGAGACTACCCAGGGAAGTTCTTTCATGTCCTCATTCAGCCTCCAGAAACCACATTTGCATTGCAGATTGCCACTCTGTGTGCGTGTTTGTGTGCGTGTGTGTGTCTGACTTACCAGCTGGAGAGGGTCCCCTCAAGGGCAGGAGACCCCAGATCCTAATGCAGAACAAACAGGGCAGTCTCTAGGAGAGGACTCTCCCATTGTCTATCATCAGGAGAAAGTCTACAGCCTACACCCGTACGTCCCCCTCCCTGACCTCTTGTGACAGAGAAGCCCCAAGAATAGCACTAACCGTCACTGCCCCAGACCCACCGTGACACCCAGCCCCACTCTGGGCCGGCACAGCTGCCTGGCCTCATCACAGGAGGAGGAGGAATTGAGAGACAGTGGATGGGCATGTTCATCCAGTGGGGATGCCCCAGAAGTCCCCAGGGAGTTCCTCTCTCTGGGCCTGACAAAACATCAGACAACAAGAGCTGTTATTAAGAAGAGAGCCAATCCTGGAAAATCACCAGTCCTAATGGTTCAGACCTCTGACATCAGCAGTCCCCAGGGAGGCGGGTGGGCACGCTGCACACACAGAGAGGGACCTGGGACAATCGCCATCAAGGCTCAGCCAGGAGCTTCAGGTTAACACCCAAGACTGTCACCAATGAGAAAAAGCAACCTGTGAACCCAGAATGGTCCCCTGTGAAACAACTGCCTCTCAGACAATCCCCCATCTGATGCAGTAACGCCTATCATCTCAGGCCATGTAGAAATCAAACAAGATAGCATGTGGGGGAACAGATGCTGTTCATGACCCTGGCTGTGATGGACAGGAGAGACGGTGCTGCACCAGCCCAAGGTGTAAGGCTGATGGGTGGGACTGGGAAAACAGAGTGGCCAGCCAACCTCCACGACCCCGTGGAAACAATGCCAAGCCAGCATAACCCCAGCCCCACCCTGCCAGCCAAAGGACACAAATCTTACCTTTCAGGGAAGCAACATGTGACAGGGCCTGGGCATATGTGGCTGTATTCAGGAGGGTCCCCGGCAAGCAAGAAGGAAAGAAAGGTCCCGTCGGACCCACAGTTCTCCCCAGGCTGCTAGAGAAAAGAAAATCACATTGAGTCCCAGCCCTGTGTGCCCACCATGCCTCCAGACCCCAGGATCCCACCACCTCACCTCTGCTGGGCTTCCAGGGCCTCCTTCTTGCTCCGGGCCTGGTCCCCCGGGGGTGGGGAATTGATGTTTCTCACAGGTGGTGGCGTCACCTCTGCCATGGGCTCCTTGGCTCCTGGCTCTTGGTCAGAAGCCCCTCTCTCTGTTTTCCTCCATTTGGCCCGTCGGTTCTGGAACCAAACCTGAGTCCCCAGGGGAGAAGCACATCCAATGAAGGCAGAAAATCAGACAGGAGGGAATCAGTACCCAAACCCAAATGCCTGGGTTCCGTACATTGCAGCAGTTGCTCCTCTCTCTGAAAGAGCTCCCAAAGCAGTGCCCTCTGAACTGCAGCTTCAGACCCAAAGATGGGTAGAAGGCATGACAGGAATTTTTAATGAAGGTGAAATCATAGAAAGTATCCAAATGCTCTGCCCACAGTAAGGGCACAAGTGTTATCGTGTGGAAATGCTCCATGTATTCAAGTGCCCTTATTTAATGTGAAATGTATCTTCTATGGTTGGGGGGAGGCAGGAGGAGGAATCATCATGAAAGCAGTCTGCAAAACACTGCCCTGGGGTTTCCTCACCAAAAATATTCATTCACTCTTCCAGCAGGTCCTCCTGAGCACTCAAACGTGTCTGGCCTAAGACCTGCGATTTAACCCCAAAATCATTTCTGACACATCATGAAGCTTGTGACCGGCAACCCAGTGCACCCATGAGAAATAATGACTCTGGAATCAGCCCTGGTTTAGTGTGAATCTGGTTTAGAATCCACCCCAACCCTCTAAGGCAGGTAGACCTAGCCCCATTTTACAGATGAGAAAACTAAGCAGACAAGCTAATTAACCGGCCCAAGGTCAGGCAGGTGGTAGGTAAGTGACAGACCCACATTTGAAGACCAGTGGTTGGGCTAAGGACCAGATCCGAACTCCATGGAAGTAATAACGGTGGCCACCCCTGAACATTGTTAGCACAGAGATGCACGGAAAATGCTGAGCACTGTGCCCAACACACAGCAGTCACCCGGGAAACATTAAGTACCCTTATCTCTGCCATCATCAGGTTAGGAAGACACTTGTGATTCACCTGCTCTAAGTGCCTTCTTAGAGGCTGGTGTGGAATTCTCCAAGCCTTGGCAATCCCAACAATATCTGCATGCAGAAGGACCGCCTCACGGCAGCCGAGCAGGCGGGGCCCAAGATGTTCCCAGAGGTCAGTGCAATCCTGCAGCTCTTTATCCAGCAGAACCTCTTCCCTCATCTCCTGGGAGATAATTCCTGGCTTTCAAAAAAGGCTTGGCTAGACCTCCCTCCCACTCCCCCGGGCATCCTTTCCTCCTCCCATCTCACGCCGGCCCAGGAGAGAGCCCGGGTCCCAGGGCTGAGCCCTCCGTCAGCCCCCCCCCCCCCCCCACCACTTCTGAATGTTCATTCTCCTTTAACTCAGTTTCTTTCTTTTTTTAATCGAGTTGGCTTTTAATTGCACATATCAGCAACCATTGAATAATGATTTTATCTATATTCTAAATTTAGGGCAGTTAAATGCAAAGCAAAATGCAGACACTTTCTTGTGTCTTAATTGAATGAAGGTCACAGCTATAACAACATTTAATTGAGCTATTTTTCATTATCATATTTTAATGACTTTGCACTGACAGTTCGCCTGCTTCTGAAGAAAGAGCATGATGGAGTCGTTTATTTCCCTATTTAGTTATTGTTTGACAACATCAGCTTCGATTAAGACCCTGCTTTATAGAACATTAATCATATTTGAATGAGCAAGAGATATAAATGTAAACACAGCTCCCTTCCCGCCACCACCGAAGCCCAAGTCCCCACATGGAAGCTCACTAAACAAATGCTTCACAGCCATTGTCTGTTTGCATAATAGCTGACAACAGCCCGAACAACAGTTCTCAGCCTTAATTGTTACCACCCCTATCTCACCCTTGCACCTTTCAGGGAGAAGTTATGATCTTCCACTTCTGAATGCTCAATAATTGTGTCATTTATCTCAATTTGCAGTTCAGTCTTTAGGCAGCTATTGGCAAGCTGGCATTAAAAAAAGAAGGGATAGACAGCATCCTGGCCAAAGGAGATTTTCATTTCCAAATAATAATCAGTTTAATTTGCCTGCATATGACCAATGATTCATGTTCAGATTTAATAATCAGGATCACATAATCTGATTATAGGGGAAATAATTTGTTTACAACCCCCAATTTACTGCCCAGAATTCCATTATCTCTCTTCAGCCATTGGTTTTTAAGAGATACTAACATGACCCAGGGGAACCAAAAGCAAACTATTATATTTCCTACAATTAGATCTTTGCATAGTCTTAACCCCAAGCCCCTACATAAAAAAGAACAGAAACAGCATGGAGGAAACCCCATAAATAAAATGAATATATAATTGTGCTCAAAGAATAGCTCTCCCGGAGAGGCGGCTCTGCGAATCTGTTCCTCCCGCGCTCGGGCACATCTGCTGGGCTCCACGGGTTTGTGTACTTAAACGTAATCACTGTGTGGCTTCTAAAAAGAAATCCTGCTTAGAGACGGTCACCGAGGGCCAGCTTGGAGGCAGCCCCCTCGCTGCTGCCCTTTAAAGATTTTTAAATTGCACATGTTCTTTGGATCCACTTCACTGAAAGGGTCCGCGGACAGGGGAAAAGTTGGACATGATGCAATTTCTGGAAAGCAGATCCTACCCTGTTCCCATCTGAAAACACAGTTCTCTGCAATTGACCAGCCTTACCCCAGAGCAGTCAGAGCTGCTTTGAGAATAGCATCTCAGCTTTTTTTTTTTTTTTTTTCCAAAGCAAGGAAATGGATGTGCATTGATGTAATTTAGTACCTTAGAGACGCGGACAAATTAGTGTAGAACATTATCACTAGTTAATTATGAATGACCGATTAATCAACCTAATCTAATATTCCACATTATGTTGATGTTATTAAAGTGCACCATGAAAATGACAGATAGTCTTCATTTGCTTTCTTTGGCCAAATGTGCACTCTGCCGTCATGATGTCAAAAAAAAAGTTTGCCAGTTTTAATATGAGAGAGTTAAATAATTAAAAAGAAGGTTTACCTGCACTCTGGCTTCTGTGAGGTTTATTTTCATGGCTAGCTCTTCTCTGGTGAAGACATCGGGGTAGTGTGTTTGAGCAAAAACTGCCTCAAGAGCTTCCAGCTAGTGAAAGGAAGAAAAATATTTACTGGTGAGAGGCTGTGGCAAGGTGAGAGGAAGCATATGCATATTTCACATTTGCTAGGAGTGGGTGAGGAAGTAGTTTCACAGATCAAATAGAGGAGGAAGAGGGAGAAGAGAGCTCTTCAAAAAGATGCCACAGAATTCAGATTTTAACCATGGATATCTTAGAGGCTAAGACTTAATAACGAGGTATCATGCTCATCCAAGAAATAAAATGAGAAGCACAGATATGTAGATGCTTTTACATGTAAATATATTCTTAGGTATCAAAGATTCTGAGGGTGGCCTGAGGAATCAGAGCAATCCACACAGCTTTCCCCATAGAACAGAGGGGGAACAGAAACAACTTGCAGACGCCCTCACTATGTCAGTCCCACAGAAACTACCTAGAGGTGTTCAGGCCACCTTCCTGACAGCTCCAGTTTGCACAGATCTAAGGGAGAGAGCCCAGGTCCAGAAAACAGAGAATGAGAGTCTCACTTGTAGCCCTTCCATTTATGGACGGCGATACCTTCCAAAAATCAGTCAGTTTTTTGGGCCCCAGTCTTCCCATCTATCTATCTACCCGCATTTCTCAAGGTTCAAATGACATTTCTGATGTGGAAGTGTTTCCCCAACTACCAACCTAAGGCAAATGCAAGTGATCACTATCGCCGTTTCACTTCCTAGCTGGGATCATAAGGTCCATCTGCCCTCTCCTCAAATGGATTTCTTGACACATAAAGTGTTCAAGAAAACAGAAAGATCCAGTTTCCATAGTTGGCTTTATTTTAAAAGACAAACAAGAGCTGCTCCAACTCTGATATTTTGGGAGGCAGGAAGTAGCTAACTCTCAGAAAGGGAGGGCCATCCTCACCTGCTGTAGAGTAAATGTGGTCCGGTTCCGGCGCTGCTTCCTGCGCAGAAAGCCATCGTCGAAGTCTCCTGGAGAGTGATTGCCAAAGGGTGCAGTACCTACTGGGAGCAAACTGAGTCAGCCTGAGCAGAGGGCCTCCCTGTCTTCACAGCGACCCCAGATAAACGTGCTTGTTTGGAGATAACTCCAGGTAGAGTCCTGTCTCTCCAATGGCATCTTTCTCTGCTGATCTCGTGGGGGTCCCTTCTTTTCCACTTTCTCATGCTCTCTCTCACCCAATAACCTTTGATTTTAGGCCCAACTCTTGTTTATTTTTTTTTTAATTTCATTTATTTATTCATGAGGGACACAGAGAGAGAGAGAGAGAGAGAGCTAGAGACACAGGCAGAGGGAGAAGCAGGCTCCATGCAGGGAGCCCAACGTGGGACTCTATCCCGGGTCTCCAGGACCACGACCTGGGCCGAAGGTGGCACTAAACCGCTGAGCCACCCAGGCTGCCCCATCAACTCTGTTTATTTCATAGGGCAGGTGAAGACCTTCCTCCCCCAAAAAGGTCAAATCGGCTTCTTGTGAAATTTTGGACTCTACTCTGGGAAGCATCACTGGCTTGAGGCAGAGCCTTCACCTGCCCTTTGGTTTCCAGCTGTACGTGCATCCAATGTGCTTTGATCTCATCCCCTACCTCAGATTCTTTCATGGAAGCCTCCACACTTCCCATGTGCTCACCTGTTAGTTTACTTTCCCTTGTTTCTTATAAACAACAAGGCTGCTGGGGGTGGGAGAGGAGAAAAAACATTAAGAGCTTTCACTGCACATTTCTCCCAGAACTTTAGGACACAACGAGGTAAGAAGTTTATAAATGAATATTAATTACTGTTGGTCACAGCTCATCAGCACCATAGTGGATCTGTTATATAGATGTCCATTAATAAGAGGTCTGCACTAATAGCTAGCGTCCTGAATTCCAAGCAGACTTAAGCAGAGCCACTCTCAAAGAGCACCCCACCCTCTGGCCAGGCTCATAAAGGGCCCATTGCTCTCCCTTCCCTAAAAAGAAAGGTGTTCTTTCCACTGTCCTCCTCAGCAGTCCCCAAAACTCATATAAAAGCCAGAGCAGAGTTTTGCCCCAAATGTGCATCCAGATTTTTTTTTCCAAATATGCACCATTTACTCAACAGTCTACAATGGCTTCTTAGAAAAACAAACGAGTGAGTGCCCAATTGCCAGTGAATGCTGTACCTGCTGTGGGCTCTGGTCTCAGAAGCACTGCATGTTTGGCATTAGAAGCCAGTAAGCCACACAGGCAATCTCCCTCAGAAAGACCTCAGTCCCAAAGAAGCAAGATCCTCTGGACTTTTTAAAATTCAGTCTACTAACGGGGGTCCCTCCTACTTATTATTCTGCTCTCCAGTGCTACATCCTTTGCCACGATACCAGTCTCTCCTGAAGCCTTCCCTTCCGTCATCTTGTCCAAATTGCACTCTTCCTCAAAGCCCTAGTTACAAAGATTTCTCTCCAGCTCATTGGAAACTTCAAAGGGACAGCCTCAAAGCAGTCTTATTTACATTATTTTGCAGGAAATCAAATCATCTCCCTTTGATTGGTGAGGATGGAATGCAGACTCTGAGATGCTCCAAACATGATCTGCCTCAGCCTTCTAACTTATACTTGCTGGCTTGCAATTGCTCCACAACGTATGCACGTAATTTCTGCAAGTGAAACATTGTGTGTCAAATTGAACCCTAAAAAAGACTGAGTGGACCATCAAATTAATAAGAAAAGAGGAAAACATGAGGAGGCTTTTTACTTAAAAGGAAGTAGAAATGTTGATAATATGAAAATGTTACACCCTGCCAGTAATTAAACAAAACAGAACCATAAACTGCTATTTTCACCATTTTGACCAAAAAAAAAAAAAAAAGTGTATAATGATACCAGTACAGTTAAGAGTGTAATAAAATGTGCATGTTCATTAACCATTTGTAGGAGCATTAATTGGTGTAGCCTTATTAGGGGTTAGGGGGTAATTTGACAATATTCATAAAAAATTTCAGTACAGATACACATATTTAATCCAGGAATACATTAAAGTGTGCCAAATGAGAAAAAGAATAACATTCCTGGCAACATGACCATAGGAAAAAAAAAAAAACAACAACAAACAACTGGAAACAGCCAAAGTCCCCATCAGTACAACGTATAATGGAATATTACACAGCTGTTTAAAAGAAATCCATAGATCTGTATATATTGACATGGAATAATCCTCAAAATATATGTTGCAAAGTTAAAAAAAAAATCCCAAGGGATGTGGCAGTATGATCTCAATGTAAATGAGGCATAACATATAGGGAAAAAAAAAGTGTTTTTCTTGAGGGAATCACAAGACACCAACAAAAGAGGTGGTGAAGAAGGAGGATTTCACTTTTCAATGTGTAGGTTTCTATTTGAATTTCCTAAGCAGGTATACGCAGTACTTTTTAGTTCAATATTAGTAAAATTATCTGAGAAATGAGATGATGAGCCATGCTTTGCTTTCTTCTTTATGCCTCTCTAGATTAATAAAAATGAAAAATTAAAAAACTCATAGGCTGAAAGAGATGTCATATTCCAAAAGTCTGTTTTCAGCCTTCCCATATGCAGCAGATCACCTATTCCCCCGCAATACTACACTAACATAAAACACCCTTTCTGCAAAACTGGCTCAGAAACACATCTGCAAAGGAATAAAAAGGTGCATAAGACACATCTCCTTTTCTTCTAGTCATAGCACTCAAAATCAGCATGAATGTGGGATGTGCCTAGGGTGTGGGAAGGAAAGATGAGTGGCCAACAGCTTAGTGCCCCAGGACCATGATAGGCCAGGCCAGGACTCCCCCTAAGTGACTTCTGCAACCCATTCTGCAGACAGAGCTTTCCTCTAAGTTACCCAAGCAGCCCACCTCCTGTTAAATACCCAAATCTTGACCTTCCACTCTTTAACCTCAAGAGTGGGCCATGTCATACCAATCAGTCCAAACCCCAGGTTCAGAAGGCAGAGAAGGCATGTCCTCCACACATGCAAAAGATCTCCCTCCAGGCCTGGTGTACAGTGTCAGGGGCTGTGCCTTTCAACTTCCTCATAAAACAGGGCAGCACAAATCCTTGGAGATTAAAGGAGGTGAAATGCAGGCAAGTGTCTGGTCTTCCCTTTTTAGGAATGTTGATGGAGCTAACAGGGTTTAGGCACTGATCCTTAGCTCCTTTAGAAAATTCTACTGAATTCTTAAAAGCTTCCATGGTTAAGCCAAAAACAAACTGCCTGAAATCCCTGTGCTTGCCAGCCAGCTAAGGCTTAGCTACTGCTCCAGGTAATTGGAGACAAGGCAGACGAGCTTGTTCTGATGTGTCCGATCCCCAGGTGCCTCACCACCTTTGCCCTCCCCCTATGCCTCTCCCCCATTCCTCCCTCCATTTCCTGGCCTCCAAAACTCTCCCATCCCACAAATAAATTAAAGGAGTAGGTAGGTTGTCAAAGCCAAGTCCTGGTATTGCTCCCAGTTATTAAAGTTCTCGTATCGCAAGATTAAGACTCCTGCTCTGAGGAAGATGCTGTTAAAAGTTCAGAATGTGTGGCTTTGCATTTGTTTGATGTCCACCCAGGGGGTCCCCCAGGCCCTGTGTGTGGGCACCAGAAAGCCAAGCTGTCCCCTTCAAACAAACTTACTCCCACCTAACAATCTAGTGCACAATCCAAACCACATAAGGGATCCTGAGGCAAAATTTCTTCTAAGGCCCTCAAAGTCTCAAACTCTTGGCCATGGCTGCCCCGGGGAGTAGGGAGTGGTTGGCATCTGGGGTCAAGAAACCCAGTGAGACACAGGGAAGAAACCATGCCAGGGCACATGGGGTGGTGGTAGGTAGGGTCACCTAGTTCCAGACAGCCATCGTGGCCGGCAACAGACCTTAAAGCTTCCCTGAGCAGTACTGCCCTGTGCTCCAAATGAGAGCAGCCTAGCCAAGGGTCCTTCATGGTCACGGTTGGGATCAGGGTGATGAGGGCCAACTCCCCAGTCCACCTTGGCTTTTCGGGATGTTTGCAAAACACCGTGAAAGATTGATGCGGCCCCCAGGGCGGAGGAGACCCCATTAGAGGCGTGACACCAGCATCTGTGCTGGGAGGACCGGCAGGTCCCTGCTGAGCGAATAGCCCCGGGGCCAACCCGCCCAGGCCGCGAGGGAGGTGGGAGGCAGGTGGGGAGAAGGCGGACGGCTGGAGCGGGGTGTAGGGGGGAGGCCGGGGGCTCCCGTACCCACCGCCCGGCCGTTGCAACCCACGCGGAGCGGGAACCCAACCACGCACCGGCCACGCTGCCGCTCGGGAGCTTCCTGGCCAGCGAGTGCGTTCCGAGCGGCCCCAGGCACCGCGCTTACTCACCGTCTAGCTGTGGCGGACAGTGGAAGTAAAACATCGCCGACGGCCGGATCCGCTGGGCGGCGGGGCCTGGGAAGGGTGACCGGGAGGGTGACCGCTGGACAAACACGGCGCGCGAAGCTCCGGCCTGGCTGCAAAGCAAACAACGATAAGGCTAAGTCTCCCTCTGCACGCGCGGGACCGGTCCTGGGGCGCACTGGGCCCTCCTCCTGGAAGCCACCCCCTCCCTCAGCCCACTGTGGGGACTGGCGGGGACATGGCAGCGCCATCGCAAGCCCGGTCCCCTGTGGGACAGCCCTTCGGGTCGGGTCCACCGCGCGGGCCCCAACGCCAAACCCAGGCAATCCGGCCACCGGCTCTCCGGGGTCCCCGCCGCAAGCCCTGCGCCCCGGCCACCGCAGCCAGGACCAGCGAGCGCTCCAGGCCATCTGCGCGAGCGGCAGCCCGGGCCGGGCAAGCAGCGGAGCCCCGCGGCCGGCCGCGCGGGGCCGGGTGAGTGGGTCGGGAGGCGCGCGTACCTCGGCGGCGGCGGACGAGGTAGGGCTGCAGCGTGACCGCCCCTGGTCCGCACGCCAGGCTCGGCGGGAAGCGGGCGGGGCTCTGCGCGGCTGGCGCCCGCAGGCCCAGAAAGTGACTCGGGAAGTGGCCAGATGTCTTGCTGTCTGTCTACAGCGCGCGCCGCCGCTCAGCACTCGCCTTTATAATCTCACGCATAATTGGCCTTAATCTGATTATTTCCAGCGCTGTCTACAGCGAGTAACTTGGATAGGTCTATTGGGCCTTACAAATGGCCCACGTGGTGTTAAAAAAAAAAAATCCATCATTTCTCAGCAAACATCGGAAATGTTTTTCTTCTTTTAAAAGAGGATAGAAACAATCACCACTACCACCACCACCCCCAAAAGGCATTTTCTGAACACTCCACCCACACCCACCCCCAGTCTCCTCTGACTCAAACCTTTCTCCGTGAAAGCTTGGATTTGGGCTCGCCCTTGTCAGAGGCCTGGCGACTCCCGGGCTGCGAATTGACAAAGCGCTGCTAATTGTAGCTGCGGGATGGGTTTTTGGGGGGACTCTTTGCACACGGCTTTCCTTTCCAAGCGACTGTACAAAAAGGAAAGTTTGATTTTGTTCTCAGCAAGGGGTCCCTGAATTTATGTTCGCTTCTTGATGCAAATGATATGCGGTGGGACCCTTCGCAATTACTTTTAAAATGCATCCGAGGCAGACACTCAGCGGAGAGAGACCGCCCTTCCCTCTGCCTGGGTGAAAATTAAACTCTAAAGTACCGGGCTGAAATTTTCAAGTCAGGGGCGCGGGATTGGATCAAATCACATAAACTGCAAAAAAAGCAAGTCTAATGGTGCATAATTGGTTCTGTAATAGCATTACACCAGGATAATAGCCCGTTACGGCCCCCTGCACTATTAAGTGCTTCCCTGGCGGAAAGCCTTTATGATATTAAAGGGGGAATATAATGATATTTTGGTTATTAAATGCATGTAATTAATTTATGCACCACTGAAAATAAAGTTGGTATTATGACCCACTCAAGATGCATCAGAAGATGCAAGTCAGACAACTGTTGATAAGTTCTGGTGTCTGTGTTCCGTCTAGACTGCTGATTTTATTTTGGGACGATGGCTTCTTGGACAGACTGCACAAATTGAATATTTTATAAACATTCTAATGCTGCTTTCGGGAGCCCTGGCGAGGCGGTGGGTCGGTCGGGTCCCTGCACGGCCTAGGATCCAGCCTTGATCTTAAAGACACAGCGTGTTGGGAACAAAAGGCCTGGCAGGCCCACGCGTGGATCCCCGCCGCGGGGGAGGCTCGTGGACCGGAAGGGAGAGTGGCGGGGACCTGGGCCCCTCTTAGACCCCTCCGAAAACTGCTGGGAGGAAAACTCAGCGCCGCTCCGCGGAGGCAAGTTAGCGCCCAGCGCACTTCAGCGGCCCCTTCTGGGTTCAGCCCGCCCCGGCGCGACGAGGCCACGCCACACGGAAGAAGGCGCAGGGGACTGGCTCGGTTCAGAGCGGAGAGCGCCGGGGTGGCCCACCGGGCCGCGGGCACCACACCTGCAGGGCTGGTAACCGCCCCGCGGCAGAGAGCGCCGCTTCCCCGTCTCCAGAGAGGGCTGGCACCGAACGCGGGCCCTGTGTCAATGCGGGCCGTGAGGCTCGGCGCGCTGTGTCCCTCCGTGTGTCGCTCGGAGGACCCCTGCGCTCCGGAGCCGTCTCCGAGGGCCCGAGGCTACGCTTGCATGCCCTGCCCGGGTCTGTCAGAAACCCGCTCGGGTTCCCATCTGCCCTGGGCGGCAGCTCCCCGTCTGCGCCCCCGGTGCGCCCCCAGAGCCGGGCGCCTGTCGAGCGAACTGAGGACGGTAGGTGTCCGGGGGGGCCGGGCCGAGGGGCTCCAGCCGCACCCGGGCCTCGTGCGGGAACCCGCGGCGTTGGGACCTCCCCAAGGCCAGCGAAGTCCAAGCGCCCGTCTCCGCTCTCCATCCCTCGCAGCCGCCCAAGCGGATTCCCGCCAGGCCGGGAGATGCCCCGGGACCTGGCCAGGCTGCTCCTGGGTCTGCGGCGGGAGAGCAGCCCGAGCCGCCGGCCGGTCAGAACCCTGGACAGCGCCGCCCCCGCCCCCGCCCCCGCCCCCGCCCCCGCCCCCGGGGCTGCCGAGCGACAGGAGGCCGGTCCCGGGGCCCCTCGGGGGCTCTGCGCTGCGCGGCTGCGGGGCCCGCCCTGTCGGATCCCGGGCTGTGGGGCGCTGGCCCCAGTTCGCTCCCGACTCCGGCAAACCCGCTCAAGTCAACTCGGGCCGCGCGCTCAGCGCTCCACGGCCCCGCTCGCCGCTCCCGCCCCGCCGCCCGCCCCAGGCCTTCCCACGCCCCGCCGCGCCCCAGGGTCTCCCGAAGGGACCGGGCGCCCGGCCCCGGGGACACCAACCTCGCGCGGGGCTCGCAGCTCCGGGACCCTCGGCCCCGCCTCGCCCGACGCCCTTCTCCCGAAGCCCCGCGGCCGCTTCCCCTCTGCGGGCAAAACAGCGACTAAACAAGCGGCCAAGCGAGTAGAAACGAAAGCCTCCCGCAAACTTTGAGGACGCGAGCCCCCTTTTTTCTCCGGCCTGTCTCTGACTCTCGGCTCCGAAGGGGGCCACCGTGTACCCGCTACGGCTCCCCCTCCCCCACCAAAAAGGACGTTCGAAACGAAAAGGTTATTTTTCCTGGATTCTTGTGGGGTGAAATGTATTTTTCAATTAACCAAATTCACCGATCTGTCCCGCTTGGACACTCTGATAATTTACAATCTGAAAGTGTACTTTCTTTATCTAAAGACCAAGGTGACTGCTTTTAATTTTCTCTAACCTCTTTACACTTGATGTTCACCAGACTCATAATGTTAATTGGCTTCATATACGGATCATCAGTTTAATGAAGAAATAAATCCTGTGTTGCTTTATGTTTTAACAGTGATTGCTTTAATGAGGAATGTGACGTGTTCCAAAATCAAAGCTGCAGGAGACATTAGAGGGGGCTTCTATTAGGCCAGAAAAGCTTATTTAAAGTTAAAACCACCGGTCATATTTCAACAGATTCTTACACCGCTGGCCCTCCCCACCCCCGTCTGGGTTGCTTTCCAGCCTCTGGAAGAAGACGAGTCTGTGGTTGGTCCTCCACGCTCCTTCTTCTCCGTATTTAATTCACAGCAGCCGCAGAGTCTCCCTTCCCGCTCTGAGTCATTTGCTGGTTACTGAACAGGCATGCTACTTTACCTTCTGTCCAGCAGCACACAGAGAAGCCAGAATAGGGTGGATTTGTCAACTTTCAAGGTTGTTCACTTTTTAAAAAATAGAACAAAGTGGGAAGAGAGAGTCACACACCCCCTAAGATATGTGTGCAGATGTGGCTTCTCTTCCCAGCGCATTTCTACCACTGAAAATTCAAGCCTCCACTCCTGAAGGCAGACAGCTCCTGTTTAGGCCGAGTGGGCTGCCACTGACCCACTGGCCCCTGAAAATGTCTGCAGGGGATGTGCTAGGCTCCCGCCTGGGTGATGGAAGCTTCACATCTCTACATCAATTAATAGCAAAGTAAATCTGCTTTCTCTAATGGGTGTTTGATTTTTCTAATTTTAAGCTTGTTCTGCGAAGGGAAAAATTGTCTTTTCAAAAACACTGAGAGCAGCAATAAAATGCTGTAAATTAGAGCTTCTCTACCTGAAAGCCCTAAATTGTCTTTCAGTTGAATTATGAGTTTTTTAAATTGACTCCTGAAAAGAATCCCAAATCCCTAGCAAATGCAGAGATTTGAGACTCCAGGCTGATGTGTCAACCATCACACATGGTATTCATTTCTTACTGTCTGCTCTGTTTTGGGGAAACTAGAGAAACATTTCAAAATACCACTGTCAACATGTTTTGAGCCCAGATACACGAACATATATTGTTGGATTTGACAACTCAGTTACGCTCAGATTTTCCCCAACCTTCCTTTTAAAACTTTGTTTAGCAGAAACAATTTCGGTAAGCATGGTTTAAAACCATAACAATATCTCCATTTTCAGGGAAGAAAAAAACTACACTGAATTCCCAATTATGTGTTTTTGGAAGGAGCTGGGTGATTTGTACTGTTGTTCTGTCATCACATTTTTTAAAGCCTCCCTGATGTAACCCCCAGCGGGCACACAGCGCTCCCAAAGCGGAAGGTGAAGCATCCACTTGCTCAGTATGGACACCACATACTCTCTACTTGTGAGCTAATCTATTGCCATTTTGTAGTTTTGGAAATTGCCAAGAAAACTTGAGTTCTCTAAACATGATATGATGTGTGGGGGAAAAATAAAACCCAGCAGCTAATTGAAACTCCAGATGAACAGAGAGCTACAAACAGAAAAATATATAGATACAACGAGGGATAGATACGCATTTTATTATCTTGGAAATTTCCTATCATTCATTAGTTTTACTATCATGTAAAAGTAATAGCAGCCACTAAAATGCAAGCCAACTTCCAATAACTTCATCTGAGATGGCCATAGGACCAAGTGTATTCCCATGTGGCACCCAGGGAGTCTTGCAGCTCAGTTCAAAGCTGCCTAATCCTCCCAGAGTAACAAAGCATTGCATCTGGCCGCCTGCAGAGTCTATGTATACTAGCTTCATAAAATAGGGCGCACCTGAGAAAGCCACCGGTTCTCTCCGGAACTCTGTGACTTCCTCTGAGAAGGAGGATGAAAGTGCCTATAACAAGTGCTGCTGAGGAGATTAAAAACACTGCTAGAAGATGTTCAGGACAGTAAAACTCTCCTGAATGATACTACAGCGGTGGGTATGTGCCATTATACTTTTGTCAAAACCCATAGAATGGACAACACCAACAGTGCAACCTAATACAAACTGTGCGCTCTGGGCAATTATGTTGTGTCAACGTGCAACTCTGGCTAGGAGTGTTGATAACGGTGAGGCAAGGAGTAGATGGGAATTCTCTGTACTTTCTGCTCAATTTTGCTGCATATTGAAAACTGCTCAAAAAAATAAAGTCTATTTTTTAAACCAAAGGGGGAAAATGCTGAAAGCCATGCCCAGCACATAGCGATCACTCGGTAAATACCAGCTATGATGGTTCTACCCTCATTACTATTACTGGCCTGCCACCAACAGCCCACTAGGGGACACATGCCTGGGGAGATCTTACCTGGTGCAGCTTTGAGTACTCATAGATGGCACAAGCCTTTTCTTGTCTCCAAGACGAGCCCACCTTGGACCAAAGCAGCACCACCCTGGGGAAAGCATCTCTGTGGCTCCTCATCCTACCTATCTGCCAGTCTGCCATACTTGCTTCCTTATATTTTTTCCTCCTTCATGCTTCATTGTCAGGTTTGTTGAGCTGCACTCAGTACACAGCTATGTGACTAGAAAACCTTTAAACTGGATCAAAGGTATTTTATTTGGCTAACAAATTTTTTTTGGAAATTCAAATGGATTCCCCTTAGACTGAGCATGTCAATCCTGCTTAGCCACAAGCACCACTATTCCACATTACTTTCCTCCATGTCACTTTTTGCATTTGTGTGACCAGCCTGGTTCCTGCAGGCATCTGACTTTCCTTCCTGACATAGATTCTATCATAATTTTCAGATTAATAACGACTTCTTGTCAAGTGTTAGGATGAGAGGGGAGACAAAGTGCATAACCTCTGGAGTTCCTGGATTTAATTCAGTCCAATTCAATAAACATATATCTAGTATTTACTCTGTGCTAGGTACAGAGGACACAGACCTAAGCTTTTGGCCTTGAGGGCAACCCCTAGAGTTTCTGGCTAGGAAAGGAGATGAGATGGCAGGGAGAAAGGAAACTGGCACTACCTGGTACCATACAAAAATCCACTGGATTCACTGGGCCTTCTCTCCACTGTCCTAGAGAGCACTCTGGAGGGGCAGCTCTCAGAATACAGCCTACCTTCAACTGGGGGAGGGATCCCCACATTCGTGTATCCTCATGAAGCTTTAGATGGAGAATTATCCTTCCCCAGAGCCCACAGTCTCCCCGTCTGTCCGCAGGGTTCTAGGGGTCTTGACAGGGCTCAGCATCAGCCTTCAGCCCCCTTCTTCCTAGTTCCAGCTACAGTAGAACATTGGAGGAGTAGCTCACACATCAGTCTGGGATACGTCCTATAGGTGCACCAACAGTTTCAATTTCTAAGATCCCAACATGCATGACTACTCTGATGGATCCACTGGAGTCACCGGCTTGGAGCAAAATCATTTAATAAACATTTAGTTGTAAGCTTAGCTATTATTAAAAATGGAATAATGAATTGTGAATAAGAAAATGAAACCAATCCAAGAAAATCTCGAATAAGATACAGCCAAAAATAGAAGAAAGATTGTAGTCTCCAAGCCTGCATTATCTCACCAATAAACCTAGGAAAAATAACCATCAAGGTCAGCTCTTTGGTGCAAAACAATTCTCCAGAAGAATGAAATAACAGAGCTGTAGAATGTGGAGACTGGGAGCAGAGAGAGAACAACGTGCAGTTAGCAGTTAGCAACCAGGAGAAGCATGACTGGAGTCCAAACCTCCCAGCCCAAGCCCAACGTTGTTTGCTACACTCTTTTTAATAAGACATGCTTCTCTTGAAACAAAAAATACAGTCAATTGCCCATGCTAAGTGCTCAATAAATGTGCAGAATTTAATTGAAATGACTGTTGAAGAAATGAAATAAGTTTGCTACATGAATGATTAGTAAACATAATGAATGCCTTCCAATTTCTAATAGACTTGAATTATGTAAACACCTCCAGTGGGAGGGGAGTGACTTTTCGATCAGGTGGACTGGTAGTCAAATTTGGCTTCTCCCTAAACCCCTCCTTTCCTTGTCTACAAAGTGGGATTGACAATGCCTGCCCTGTGGTCATCTGTCCCAGCCATCAGTAGCTCCACCCCCTGTTCCCCCTCCCCTCCCCCCCCACACAAAGTCCGCATTTGACAAGTGTGACTTCTCTGTGATAGCTTTGCAAACCTGGATTTGTTGTCAGACCCACCCTCTTCCCTTCGACCAGCCCACTCCCGTCCACGATTAGAACCCACCCGTCCTGGGCGCTGTCCCCAACATGCCCGCCCCATTGTTCTACGTGAACTGTCTGGTTCTCTCTTTGTGAGTTGGTTTGCCATCACCTTGCCTAGCATGACCAGGCCACCTATGTACACACATGTACATTTCTCTGCACACGCCAGTAGGGCACTCACTGCCTCCTCTTTCTCTTGCTGGCCTCAGCTTCATCCAGCAGCAGACTCTCAGAGTATATTTAAATCCCAACATAAATATTTATTGAGCGAAATTGACTGATGTCTGAGCAAGGCCAGTACTGGCAGTGCCCTCTCAGCTTCGGTGCCCTGTAGCCTACAGCACCCCACAGGCCAGCCAGGTCAGGGGCTAAGCTCAGCACCACATACTGAGCCACACTAGAAGCCTTCACTGTTCACCTGTCTATTCATTACTTTTTTAAAAATTTAAATTCAATTAGCCAACATATAGTACATCATTAGTTTCAGATGTAGAGTTCAATAATTCATCAGTTGCACATAATACCCGGTGCTCATCACATCATGTGCCCTCCTTAATGCCCCTCACCTAGTTGTCCCATCCCCCACCCACCTTCATTCATTTCTTTGTTCATCCCACAGATAACTATGGAGTACCAGTTTTGGGCCAAGTAACCTTCAGGGAATGTACCTGTAAACAAAATTTCAGAGACTCAGGAGATTAGTGTGTCAGGAAAGCCTCTCCTAACCATTGTAGCAGAGTTTGCCAAAGCCAGGTCTCCAGGCTTTGCACCCCTGGAGAGGACTACCCTCACAGCCCCCCAGCAGCTTGGCCCAGGAAGTCCTGGCCAGAAGGAATGAGCTTGGGGAGCTGCAGGAGGGCAGCTGAAGCAAGGGATGGACAAGACCTCACCTTTGCTGGGAAGGTAGAAGTCCCCAGCACAGCCCCCCAGATGTCCATCCTATAGCCCAAACATTCTGTTCTCCTTCACATTCCTTCAACAGATGCTCGCTGAAAATCATGTTTCTGCCAGCCTTATGCTAGAGGCAAAAGAAAAGAGATGTCTTTTCTTTCACTGTTCTTTTTTTTTTAAGATTTTATTTATTCACGACAGACACACACACACACAGAGAGAGAGAGAGAGAGGCAGAGACACAGGCAGAGGGAGAAGCAGGCTCCATGCAGGGAGCCCGACATGGGACTCAATCCCGGGTCTCCAGGATCACACCCCAGGCTGAAGGCGGCGCTAAACCGCTGGGCCACCAGGGCTGCCCTCTTTCACTGTTCTTAAAACCTTTATTGTGTGTGTGTTTTGTTGTTTTGTTTTGTATTTGCTAATATTGTCTCTCCAAGGTGATTCCATGAAGGTAGAGAAGAGGTCAGCCTGGGCTCATCATGATATGCTCAGCACTTAGCCCAATGCCTCGTACCTAGTAGACATGCAGTAGAGATCTGTTGGGTGCATAAGTGAATAAGGCAAGATCTGTGGGCTCAAGTCTAGAGGGCATAGACATGAACAGTCATTTGGCAATCAATGCCTCTCCCTGCAGTGCAGTCTTATGTCCTTCGATGCTCTCTGGGACAAGTTGGGACATAAATAAGTACATGAATCAAGAGCCAATCAATCATCTCATCTCTCTTGTATCTCTTACCAAATGATGCTGCAAACCTCTCAGCAGTCACAGCGGTCACCTCCAAGATGGTCATAGGTGACTAATAGTTTGCAGAGCAGGATGGACACACAGTCCAGTCTTGCAAGAAAAGCTACAGCTCTATGAGAGCACTGTCTGAGGCTGCTTTGCCAAGCTTCACTCACACCATTCCAGAGCCTTCTGTCTCCCCACTGTACATTCTGAAGTAGTATAAGAGATATGGCATTCCAGATACAAAATCCCTGTTGCTGCTTTCCAGATCTTGAGTCATCTGATCTTTTTGAACATCAATCTCTCCATTGATAAGAGAAGAGAAATGATTCCCATCTCAGAAGTCGTTTATGGGGACGCCTGGGTGGCTCAGTGATTGAGCCCCTCCCTTCAGCCCAGGGCATGATCCTGGGATTGAGTCCCACCCACATCAGGCTACCACATGGAGCCTGCTTCTCCCTCTGCCTATGTCTCTGCCTCTCTGTGTGTGTGTGTGTGTGTCTCTGTGTCTCTCATGAATAAATAAATAAAATCTTAAAAAGAAGTCTTTTATGAAGCAGTAAAATGCTCTGTGGATATGGTGGTAGCAGCACAGGTGGTCTCCTTTACATAATAAAGCTAAAGCGGGGGGGGGGGGGGGGGGGGGAGGGCAGGAGAATGAGTCACAGCCTTGCCCTCCTGCTCCTCTGTCAAAATCCCAGCATGTTTTTGCCATTTTCTGGTATGCCCATTCCCTCCATCGCCTCCCTTCCCCCCTCCCACTCCCTTTCCTCCCCTCCCCATCCCCACAAATCCTGCCTCCACCTGGCTAAGCCTATGCTAAACTCCGCCCTGTCCAAGGGTGGCCTACCTCCTTCCCTCTCTGCTGCAGAGTGGTTAGGTAGGGGAGATGAGGGTGGGAGGATGGGTTTAGGAGAGGGGAACCCTCATTTCTTACTTGATGCAGTTTGTTCACCAGGCTATCACTATAAGAGTTTTTCTGTTTGACCAGAATTGATATTGGCTTTATTTTACATTATTTAAAATATGAAAACAACTCTACAGAACCCAACTGGCCAAGGTCCAGCCCCTGCCCCTTTGTAGCATCTCGCCCCTTCACACAATGGTGATTTCTGTCTGACTTCGGAAGGCATCTGATTCTACAGCCCCTGGATAGATTTTTAAAAATAGCGGGCTTATGGCTGACTTGCCTTTTATTGTGCTCTTCAGAAAAAGTTGTCTAAAGGAAAAATCAATCGATCAATAAATTAAATGTTAAAATGTTTTTTTAAATAGCACATAAGACAATAAACTAAAACCATCAATAATCTCACAACCTAAAGATAACCATTATTAACATGTTATATGGTTTACGATATTTTACATGAATTTCTTGCATGCATACTTTTTAAGGGAAAAAATGGGATCATACCATTACCGGTTTTTTAGTTTCTTATTCACTTAGCAAGAGATTGTGAATATCTTAGCACGTCATTGAATGTTTCACAATATTCTTAGAGGTTCTAAACATAGTTGGGACATATGTCCAGGTACTATACTGGAGACCTCAAATAGTGGCTGAAACAAGACAGTTTATTTCCCTTTTATGTGGACATCCAGTCTGGTATGGTGGCTGGGCTCCAGGAGGTGGTAAGGTTTCCCTTAATGTGCCTTTTCCACCATACCTTGAGTGCAGCTCTTGTCTGGATGGCCCAGGAGGACCCCTCCCCATATCTGCAGTGCAGCCACCAGGGAGAATAAGTAACACATCCTTCGTGGGAGGGCCAGGGACTGCAGGCTGTGCCTGTTACCTCTGCTCTCACCCCATGAGCCAGAACTATGGCCACACCTGGCTGATTGGAGACTTAGAAACAGTTTTTATTTTGACATCCATGTGCCAGATAAATACTGTAGGCTCTATCATTATGGGGAATAGATATTGGGGAACAACTGTCAACGTATTGCCACTATCTTATTTGGGGGACTATTGTGGGATATCCACACCTATTGTCATTTTCTCAAGATAAATTTTCAGGAGACAAACTGTTTTGATCAAAGAATAGGGATATTTATGTTTCATAAGCATCATTCAAACTTCTTCCCATTTCTGCGAAAGGTCAAAATTACTTAAATATTTTTCTTTGTGGCTTCCCTTTTGCCTTGAGCACCCTTCAGGTCTCCATTGTTTAAAAGGGGACCAGCCTGCATGGGTGGTAAACATCAGTGAGCACAGCCCCCAACTGAAAACTACATCCATTCACTCCCTTTAATCAGAGGTAGCAAAGTTGGAGCCAGGCCAGGTCTCAGGGACAGTCTGGAATGTCAGATACTCCTGGTGAGAAGTCCCGGCCCAGGGGATGGAAATTTGGGTGGAGCCCCTGATCCCCTGGACAGGCTGTTAGGTGAAGAGCGTGGTTGGGGACAGAGGTGCCAATCAGGAAACCCTAGGCAAAAGGACAGTGGGATGTGGGCTAGAATACTGTGCAGGCAAACTGTACAGGGCGTAGCTCCTTCCTCTTCAGCAGGAAATACCACTGAATCAGCTTCCTGGCCCATTGGCGATGAGCCCCTCCCGAAGCCTCTCAGCCCCAGCCTGACCGGCGGTCTTCCTGCTCTTGTCTTTGCCCTTCTCTCTGTCTGAGAAGGCTTCAGGCCCTGACCCGCACTTCATCCACCCTCAGCTCAAAGTCATCTCTTCAAGAGCAGATTTCCAGGGCCACCACAACCTTATTCTCCCCAACTCTCTGCCCATCCCCTGTTTTAACTTCCTTTTTTAGCCATCAATACCTTCTCACAAATTTTAATGGTATGTGCTTAGCGTCTCCCTGCTAGCATGCAAACCTAATACGCGTCCGGTGTCTAGAACGGTACCTGTCACACAGCATTTTGCTGACTGAGGAGCCCCAGCTCATTCCCAGCCTGGACCAGCTTCCAACAGTTCCTCGTCCCCTGGAGTACCCCCAGGCAGGACACTCCACCACCAGAAGAGTTTGTTGCCCCTGAGAAACGCACCTTCTTGCTACAAAGACAACTTCTCCTTAATTATCCTGCTAATTATAAGCCCTGTAGTCCCAGCTCTGCACCGCCACCACTGCAAAACTCATATCCTTATGAAATCCAGGATAAACAAATCCAATATATTTTGTTTTAATTATTGCTGTTTAATGGGCCATAATCAAACTATGGTGAGGGTGCACAAAAAGAGATCATTTAGAGAAGGCGCCGGTGCAGAGCTGCTGGTGAGTGAGGTCCTTGCTGTTCAGATTTCATTTACTGTAATCCCGGCTGCCTCCTGGTGCCCAGAAACCCATCACTTATTCATCCCTCTTTGCTTCTGGCTCTGAGCCCACCACTCCAGCAGGATGTCCGCCCTCATGGAGAGCAATCAGAAACCCAGGGACCACAGGGATAGTGGAAGTTCCCCATGGCCCAGGTGCCTGGATGTGTCCCCCCATATTCACAGAGGCAGTGGGCAACTTTCAAAATAATTTCTGACAGGCTAACAAGCCACACACAAAAGATGTTTTTTTCTATCTTCTCTCTTTCTCCCTCTTTTTCAATGATTTTATGGGGTTAAACAGTTTGCCATACCTATATTGCTTATATTGTATTTTATTTCTTTGGGGTTCTTTTTTTAGGGGGGGTCTTCTCACTCTGTGCTTGTTTTTCTGTTGGAAGTTTCATAATTTCTACTGGAGGATTAATGATTTGTAAGAGCTTAATGCAATTAAGATTTTACTCTTCTGTTTGGCATCCACTTTGCAAATGTTTTTCTTGGTTTAACATGAGAAAGTGGTGTTGTGTTTACTCCCCCAACAATCTCCACCGATCTCTCTGCATTTTGGCCTTGGTGAGGGCAGAGGTTGTCTCTCAACAGCCCACACCACCACACACAATGCATCAAGTCATGGGCAGGCAGCACCCTCACTTCTCAGAGGCCCAAGAAGGGAGACTTCCCTCCTCTCCAGCCCCCAGGAGGACCCCAGTCTAGCTCCCATCACCCCTCCTCCATCCTACACTCCCCCATCTGGCTTTTCCAGCCTTAGGAAGTGGAAACAGTCTATTCTAGTCCCACATTCAGGCTCCTGATTCCATTGAATCTTCGTTTCTGCTTAGGAGGAGATGGGGGGCAGGGGGAATCATGGGAAACAGTGAGAGAATGAAGGGGAAGGGAAATATCCAGACAAAAGACACCGAGGAGCCCTCAATGCACCTTGCATGATGGCTTGTCCTCACTGTGCATACTCATGGAAAGACTCCCGACACTGTGCAGCCAGTCAGCAAATGGAAGAGTGGAGCCCCCTTTCAGCTCTTGCTATCTCACAGGAAAGTGTTTGAGGGTGATATTGTGGGGCAACGAGGCCTTATGTGACCCTGGGCTCTACAGAGCCACACTAGCCCTCAAGCTGGAATCCTGGGAAGAAGGGCAAGGCCCCCTCACACAAGATTTCCAGGGGGCAGCCTGACGCTGGTCCTGAGCACACAAACACTTGGGGGGCACAGAGGCAAGTTGAGGACTTGTTTGGCTCCTAACTATAAATAGGGGATTATTTGAAAACAGTGGGTGTTGTGTGTGCTGCCATCTAACCAATCAATAATCTGGACCAGGCTAGAGGGGCCGAGACATGCCCCCAGGTGTCCTGCTGTCTGGGCACCAGTGTGATGCAGTAGCACCAGGCTCAGGAGGTCTGCTAAGGAGTCCATGCCTTTGTGTCCTGCAGATGGCCAGTGCTCCCAAAGACTCCTTCCTGAGCAGCTGTGTTTTCGCTGCAGGATCATGAGGCTTCTGTCTGAGGTGGGGCTCAAGGACACTGGTGGCTGACAGACTCACAGAAGGTGGGATAGGAGGCTAAAACCAGGGCAGCCTGGGTGGCTCAGCGGTTTAGCACTGCCTTCGGCCCAGGGTGTGATCCTGGAGACCCAGGATCAGGTCCCAGGTCGGGCTCCCTGCATGGAAACTGTTTCTCCCTCTGCCCGTGTCTCTGCCTCTCTTTCTCCCTGTGTCTTTCATGAATACATAAGTGAAATCTCAAAAAAAAAAAAAAGGAAGCTAAAACCACAGAACTGTGTAGAGACTGAGCTGGGGCAGGGTGAGGCACTGCCAGTAGCCCCCAACCCCATCGTGATGGACTGGTAGGAAAGTAGCCAGGGCTGGACACCTGGCTCTGCAGCTCAGGAGCTACACCCTGTCTCCAGCAGGCCCAGCAGGCAGGACTGCTTGGGGGGTGTGAGGGTGATTGGGAAGTGGGGAGGGACCAAGCCCAGGGGGTCTGAGTACTCCTTCCACAGCACCCACTCCCCTCTCACCTTTGAGAGCTCCTATTCATTCCTCTAGACCCATAGTTTTCAACTGGGATGACTTTACTCCCAGGAGACATTTAGAAACGTCTGGAGAGGGATCCCTGGGTGGCGCAGCGGTTTGGCGCCTGCTTTTAGCCCAGGGCGCGATCCTGGAGACCCGGGATCGAATCCCACGTCAGGCTCCCGGTGCATGGAGCCTGCTTCTCCCTCTGCCTGTGACTCTGCCTCTCTCTCTCTCTCTCTCTCTCTGTGATTATCATAAATAAATAAAAATTAAAAAAAAAAAAAATAAAAAAATAAAAATTAGAAACGTCTG
The DNA here is from genome assembly GCF_003254725.2 of Canis lupus dingo. Classification (NCBI taxonomy): domain Eukaryota; kingdom Metazoa; phylum Chordata; class Mammalia; order Carnivora; family Canidae; genus Canis; species Canis lupus. The sequence continues at coordinate 1,396,510 of NC_064270.1, forward strand.
GAGATGTTTCTGGTTGTCACAATCTGATGGGGTGAGGAGTTGCCACTGGCATCTAGTGGGAGACCAAAGATACTGTTAAACTTCCTGCAATGCAGAGGACTCCCACACACACAACCAAGAATCACCCATCTGGCCCCAAATGTCAACAGTACTGAAAGTGAGAAACCCTGCTCTAGACCCAGCTTGCTCATCCATCCATCCATTCAGCCAGCACATATCCTTTGATCGAGTGCCAACTGTGTATAGCCTTAATGGCCACTCTGCTGACATGCCTCCCTTACCCCAGAAACACATAGGCCCTGTCTCTTTCTCCTCTCCACCCCATTATGTCCCCCACACCTTCATTAAGTAACAGACATGTCCCGAAAGCCAACTCTGTGCCAGGCTTGGTCCTGCCGAAGAGGGTTCAGTGAAACCTGTTCCTAGATGCTCCCAGCCTGGCTAAGCACCATCTCCTCTGCCACCTTTTATGTGAATAGTGTTTATTTCATCTCCTTCACTACAGTCTCTTTACTTTTTATTTTCTTACTGTGCGTTTACTCTTTGAGAGATGAGGCATTCCCCCACTCTTTCTGGATAAGGATGCTGCTATTCAGAAAACTTGGAGGACTCTTAAAGTCACACAGCCAGCTGGCCAGGGGCAGAGCCGGGTCCAAACATAGGACTTTAACCACATTCTCGGTGTGCAAAGGACCAGAAGCCAACCGCCTTCATCTTTAGGTCCGCAGGACACAGAAATAATCCTTGAATGGGATGTTAAGTTGATGTGGGAACCCCAGAGGTCACTAGAACCTCATCTGTACCAGAAAGGAGCCCACAACAGGTTGTAAACAAGGCCTAGAGATGTCCCTGTAACCCTGCTTCCCCTGCCAAGATACGTATCTCCCCTGGTCAGTGTTCATGCTGCCCAAATCAGAGAGCACATCAGCTTTGTTTTAAAAATAGTTGTTTCTTCTCACTTCTTTTCACTGTAGAAAAGGTAGAAAACATAAGTGAGAAGAAAACAAAAATTGCACAAGATCTCACTACCCAATTTTGTAACCAATTTTTTTATCCAGTGATGCTGTGAACATCTCGCTATGAACATCATTTTCAATATCTTCTCCACAATTTAGACAGAAAAATGGATGGATGGATGGATGGATGGTGGATAGGTGGGTAAATGGATGGAGGAAGGAAGGAAAGAAGGCAGGAAGGCAGGAAGGCAGGAAGGCAGGAAGGCAGGAAGGAAGGAAGGAAGGAAGGAAGGAAGGAAGGAAAGGAGGGAGGAAGGGAGGAAGGTAGAAGGGATGGAGAGGAGAGAAGGCGGGAGGGAGGAAGGAAATTCTTCCATTCACCAGTTAGTTCCTCATAGATGGACATTTAGTTCATACCTATTCTTAAATTTTCAGATAAATGGTTTCTCCTGGATAACATACTAAAGAATTTTCTGGCAGGAGTTTCTTCTTTCTTCTTTACTTTCCCTTTATCTAAGCTTCAACATACATTTACAATGGACCACAGAGAAGACTTACTTCTCTCTTTTCACAACCTGATTGACAGTGGTAGCTTGCCAGGAGGCAAGGTTCTTGCTCTGATTTCATTAGACCTCTGGTGATCTCATCTGAGATCCAGGTGAGTGTGTCAAGAAGAGAGAGGATCAGAGACACCTGCTTTACCCCCACTCTGTCTCAGCTGCACAGGGATGCAGGTGCCCTTGGTGTGTTGGCTGTGCAAGGTCTCAGCTGTTCCATGACCTACTTCCCTAAGCTTCACAAACACTTTGCTGACCCACCCTCTAAGGCTTACTGCCCCTCCCATCCACTGTCCAGTCAGGTGGGGGAGGGGAAGGCCCCAAACTAAGACTCAAGACGCAAGCAGTGGGGGAGATGAAGGAAGGCAGGGAAGACATGAAACTCTTCCTCCTGTTTCCTCCAGACATGGCCTTGCAAGAATGACTACAGAAGCTTCCAGTTCATTAATTATTGATTCAGTACTATCAAGGGCTGACTCTGTGCCCAGCCTGTGTGGTCCACAGGGACCCAGCAGTGAATGACCCTACAGGAGAGGATGACACAAGCAATAACAGCCACTACCAGAATGAAACCAGCCACCCTTTCCTCCCCAGGCAGTACCATTCCCAAGTCCTTGGCTAATCCTAGCGAGGTCAGTCAAGATTTAACTTCACCTTGCAAGTGGATAAACCAAGGCTTAAGGAGAATCTATGCCTCATCTGTCACAAAGGGAATTCAATGCATTCTTAGACAAGATCTGGTGCTCTAGGCTTCCAAGAGGATTTTTTTCTTCCCATACCTGCTTCCTGCTCCTACTACTCAATAGAGCCAAGTTTGTGCCAGGGTGAAGCCCCAGGAGGAACTGCCACCCACCCCTGCCTTCCCAGCAACCACAATTCTCCACCAACATGTCTCAATACTGCCACAGCACACTGTGTCTTCTGCTCATTGAAGTAGAGGAAGCTGACAGCATTGAGCTTGTTGGAGACAGGAGGGGCTGGAGATGTTGGGGCTCATCTTATAGTGGGAGAGGAAGAACATGAAGGAGGTGTGATTAGAAGAATTGATCCTGTGTCCCAGTGGATCGACACACTGTCTCTTGCAGTAGTTGACCTGATAGCTGGAGGGCAGGATGACCCAGGCCCTACTAGCTGATATCCTGGAGTCCCCTTAGGGGACATGCTTCTGGCAGGCCACTGGCCCCCTCAAGCTGTCTCTTACACTCTGTAGCCACCGAGGTGGCCAATGGTGATGAGAAAAGGTGGCTTCTGCTGGGCAACCCCCAGAGCTGCGGAGGCATGTTCACCTAGCCCTGGCCTGAGCCTCACCTCCCTGCACCTGCCCCTCAGCCTCTCTCTGTTCCCCAGGGGCAGTAAGTACAGGTAGGGCTTTACCTGTAACCAAGACTCTCATTGCCTGTCTAGTGCTGGCCCACCTCTTGCCTGCTGGGCAGCTATAAGCAACAGTCAAGAGTCATACATGATCCATGTATCCACATGCTGGAGTCCAAATGGATAGAAGTTAAATAGGATTTTCCCACAGCCATACCACCTGGGTTCAAATTCTGGCTCCAGTTCTTACTAGCTGAACAGTGTTTTGTGTCTCAGTTTCCCCCACTGTATAATAGCAATCATAATAGCATACACCTCATAGGCCTGCTGAGAACATTAAAGTCATTTGACTTGGTATGGATGAGCTTAATTAAATAATTCATTCAGCCTTATAAGACCCCAAACTGACCTCAGTTTCTGTAAAAGGAAATGAAGGTTAGAGTGGATGAGTAGATTAACCAAGTCATCAGAAGGTAAATGGCAGAGCTAGAATTTGTACCCATGTTCTTAACTACTACATCATACAGCGGCCTCCTGGTGCCTCACTTTCAGACACGTAAAATGCAGACAGCACCACCTCTTGGCAGAGTTTTCATGCTGGTATGATCAAAGAGGGGATATTGAAGGGCCTTGTAAATGCACAGTGCTGCCCACGCACTGTGGCCAGGCAGCATAACAGTGCTGCCTGCTTGATGCCGGGGCTCTGTGTTGCCCTTGAGCTGGGCCTCCTTCCTAGCTCACCAAGGCACCTTCCTGTCTGATGTCTCCCCTGCCTGTCACAGGGGCCCTGAGACACCCAATGCACTGTCAACAGAGCCTCTTGCTTACTCAGGCTGAGTGTGGTTCGTCCTCACCAGCCAGCAGGGCCAGGCAGTCTCCCTCAGAAGCTTCTTACCCCTATTGTTGATGTAGAAAACCCATTCCCTTTCCTGTCCCACTCCTGGTCAATCTTGCCTTACCTACACTTCAGCTTGCCCATATTCTTTGTGGTCAGGACCAGAAAGCTCCTGGCTAAGGCTTTTCCTTTGAATCCAGGCAGTCACCAGGCGACACCATCCAAGCGCCAGGGACCAAACAGGTAGGGGTTAAACAAGATGGTCCTTCAGCCACACTGCCTGGGTACAAATTCTGACTCTGGCTCTCATTAGCAGAGTGATTTTTTTTTTTTTAATGGTTAACATTTACTGGGAACTTACTATGTGCCAGACACTTGATATGTTATTAGCATTATCTGAAACCAATCTTCCCAATAGCCTCAGAAGTAGGAACTATATTTATCACCATTTTGTATATAAGGAACTGAAATTTACAAGGTATGTAGAGACAAGTAAAAAGTCCTTAATGGGTACCAATTTCCCTAAGACCAACCAAGAGAGCAAGTCATGGTTTTCTGCTTAAACAGACCTAAGCCAGATGTGTATGATTTTAATGGAAAGACAACCCCAATAAACCATGTATCTTTGAAGATGAACAATGGAAGATACCTTAAATTCATGCAATCCCACATCCAACACCCAAAATTAGGAAAGCAGAGCTCAGCATCCATGGTCACCATTACAGGCTTGAATTACTGTAGCACCAAGCAGCTTTGCCTCACTGAATAGTATTTTGTGCCTCAGTTTCTCCATCTGTGCAATAGCAACAAAAATGGTAAAAACCTTAAAGGTCTACTGAGAGCATTAACTCACATGACTTGGTATAAATGAGCTATTTTTCTTAGCCTAAGCCAACTTTCCCATGAGCTGGGCATTCTCAGTATTAGTGTTTTGGGGGGTGTACTCCAAAGTGCCCTTTGGTGTTTAAAAATAAGTCCATGAAAAAATAATCTGGGGCTTTTCTGGCTTCACTGATTCATATCCCCATGTGATACAGGGACCCTGGGTGGCTCAGCAGTTGAGTGCCTCCCTTTGGCTCAGGTTGTGATCCCGGGGTCCCGGGATTGAGTCCACATCGGGCTCCCCGCATGGTGCCTGCTTCTCCCTCCACCTCTCTGCCTCTCTCTCACTCTGTTTGTCATGAATAAATAAATAAATAAATAAATAAATAAATAAATAAATAAATAAATAAAAAATAAATAAAATCTTTTTTAAAAAATAAAATAAAATATGATACAACAAATCCTGGGTTTACTATTGACTCTTTCTATAAACTGTCTCATATTGGTAACCCAAAATTTATTTTTTTAAGATTTTATTTATTTGTTTGACAGAGAGAGAAAGAGAGCACAGGCAGGGGGAGCAGGAGAAGTGGACCCCCCACTGAGCAGGGAGTCCAATGTGGGACTCAATCCCCAGGACTCTGGAATCATGGCCTAAGCTGAAGGCAGATGCTTAATGAACTGAGCCACCCAGGCACCCCCCAAAATTTATTTTAACTGAGCACTTTAAAGCACTATCACAGGTGCATCTGGGTGGTTCAATGGTTCAGCGTTTGCCTTCAGTCCTGGGATCAAGTCCTGCATCAGGCTCCCTGCAGGGAGCCTGCTTTTCCTTCTGCCTATGTCTCTGTTTCTCTCTCTCATGAATAAATAAATAAAAATAAATAAAATCTTTAAAAAATAAAGTAAATAAAGCATTACCATAAACTCATTATCTTTCTGTTCATGAGGACAGACTTAATACAGAAGAAAAGCAATACTCCAATAGCAATGAGCACATATAGTAAGTACTTGGTTTCTAAATAGTATTCCCCCACTAAAACAGAAGCCAGATTGCAAATGCTATGTAAGTTTGAAGTTATTTCAGAATAAAAAGTAAAAAATAAAAGAGAGAAAGAGAGGGATGCCTGAATGGTTCAGTCACTTGAGTGTGCCTGACCCTTGATTTTAGCTCATGTCATGATCTCAGAGTTGTGAGATCGAGCCCCACATCAGCCCTGCTCATGTTCATGTGTGTGCATGAGACAGAAAGAGAGAGAAACAAGAGAGAAGCAGAACTCCTCAGAGAAGTGGCTGATTCCAGCTCAGGCAGGGAAAGTATACTATAAGCCTGAACCATCTTGCCATGTCAGGAGGTAAGGAATTAGCCAAAAATGATGGGAATATATCAAAAGGCCACAAGAGCTCACTTAAAGCAGCTTCTGGCCAAGACTGGGAATATCTGAGCATCAAAATAAACGAGGATACTAATGGATTATAATCTACTGAACAAAATAAAATTCTATGAGTCCATTCTGCTGTAAATAAATACATAAGGAGTGATAGCTCTTCCTTCCAGTAATGCCAATAATAAATGTAGAGGGAATGGCAGAGTTAGACTTCTTCTGGCAACCATCAGAGTAATCATGGACTCAGGCAAACACATCAATGAAAGTTAAAAATATTGGGCAAAAGTTTGATGAAAAACAGCTGCATAATCTCAAAGAATTTCTTCACATACAAATTACTAACTAAGCTCAAAGAGAGGAAAGAAAGAGTAATGCAGAGTGGAGGAGCCCACTGTCCCAAGGTGGTCGAGGTCAGCATGACTCACACAAGGGCCAGAGGCTCCTTGTGCCTGCCTGTGCCATGCACTGAGGGGACACCACACCACCTCTGCTTCATCTAACCCTAACTGTGAGGAAGCACGCCACAGGCCCCAATAGAGAGGTTCTGCAGAGTTCAGGCTGGGGAGGATATGAAGGCAGAGGAAAAATGGGACTTCCCAGTTGAAGGAAATTAAAAGGCTGGAGAACCCCAGGCAGTGTGTGGTCCTGGACAGGCGGGCAGGAGGAGCTGCAGGGAACAGTGTGGGACAACTGACAAAATTTGAAGATGGACTTTGTATCAGGTGACGGTAACATATCAATAGGAAATTTCTCAACCTTGATGCATATCCTGCAAATAACTGAGAGATTTTTCTTTCCTTGGGAAAACCACACTGAAATATTTAGGGGTAAAGGGTCATGAGTCTGCAACTTACTCTCACATGTTCAGGAGCAAAAGTGTGTGTGTGTGTGTGTGTGTGTGTGTGTGTGTGTGTGTGTAGTGCACATAAGCAAACAGGGCAAAAATGTAAACACTTGGTGAATCTGGGTCAAAGGCACATGGGTGTTTTCTGCCACTCTCATAACTTTTCAGTTAGTTGGAAATTATTTCAAAATAAAAATATTTTTAAATTAAAGGTTATTGTGTGATGACTCGGATCCTCTGCTTCGGGCTCCCCTGAAAGAGTGAAAAGAGGGCACAGCCAACAGGAGGTCGAGCAGCCGTGCTCAACCTCCAGGGAGCTTGAGCACCCCACCTGGGGACTGAAGCCAGAGGAGCCCGGGCTTTGGCTTGGAGAGAGCTGGAGGAGAAGCATCTGAGACAAGGCATCCAGAGGAGTGTGAGTAGTGCCGGCACATCATAGGCACTCAACGATGCTGCATCCTGTGCCCCCCCAAGCCCCTCCTTCCAAGAGAGTTGAGGCTCTGCCCCTTTATTGTCCAGGGGACATCCAGCACCAGCCAGGGTCAGAGGCAGGTCCCAGGCTGAAAGGAGGCTCCCTTGCTCCAACCCTGGGGTCAATCTCAGCACTTCACAATCTAACACGTGCAAACATGGCAACCCCATAGTGAGCGGTGCTCAATTCCTGAAAGAGGAGAAAAGCTGCCCTTGGAGCTATTAAGAGATAAGACCCAGATGCCAGGAAATGCCACAGCACTGACCACCAGGGAGCTGGCCTCCTCATTTCTGGGAAAGTTAAGGGCCACTGACCTGGAAATCCTTCCAAGAAACTAATCCAGAATGAGAGGGGAGAAAAAAACCTTTGTGCCTGGAAATGCCCATCAGTATTACTTGTAACACAAGATGCTAATGATGACCCATCTACCTGATACAATATTATGTGACCAAGAGAATTCTTAACATGAGAAAATAATTTAGTGAAGACATCAAATGAAAATATAGTTATAAAATATAATCTGCTGTAAAAGTCATGAGAGAAAAAGACTGGATGTGACTACACCTAGTTAATAGTTGCCCATAGAAGTATGATTATGGATATTGTTACTAGTTCTTCACATTTTTCATATCTTCCAAAGTTCCTCCAGTGAGCATATGTCTCCTTGTTACCTATGAAATAAAGTTTAGTCCATTCTCCTCATTCCAGGCCTTCTACGATTACTTCTAACCCACCACCACCACTCACGTCCCCATGCAGCCCTCCCTATCCTCCTAGAATACCTTTCCTTTCCTGCCTAGCAGCACCTATGCACATCTCAGGGCCAGTGCAGATGGCAGGGACTGCTACAGGAACACTGCCTGATAGAAAGCCATGGAATGAATGAGTACAGTATGCCAGTCTTGACAACAGCTCCCTTGGATTCCTGTGGCAATCCATCCACCTGTCTCTTGAGACTTTTACCAGGACATTGGTTTGTCCTGTGTCTTGATCATTGAGAGCCCATCTCCCCTAGGATTAGGGTCTCTGAGAACAGAGTCTTTACCCTTAGAGAATGGATTAATGGTACACACGGTTGGCACCCAATAAGCATGACCAAATGAGAGAGGAAGAAGGAGAGAGGGAGGAATAAGGATGGAAAAGAAAGGTGCACTTGGGAATTTGCCAAATTCACCTCAGAAACAGAGTGCCCACCCTGTGCCACCTTGATTCCTGCTCCTGAAGATGCCCACCCTGTCTTTCAAGAGACCCTCCATGGCTTCTTTCCCCCTACAGGCTCCCCACAGGCCTCCCCAGTCAATCAGAGAGCAGGCCATTCCCTCAGGTAGGCTTCAGACCAGGAACTTCCGTCCCAACCTGACTCTGGGCCCATGGGCTGTGGGCAACCTGAGAGCTTGGGGAAATTTATTTGGATAGGCCAAGGCTGGTTGTCCCTTTACAGACATGCTCTCTCCAACTCAACTGGGATGAGTGCAGAGAAGCTTACAGTCTCCCAACCTATCACTGGTGGGTGGCTTCCCCAAAAGCCCCACTCGCCCTGTGATAATTGCTCTACTACACTTGCTCCTCTCATGACTACATCCAGGCCACACACTTTTATAAGGAAACCCTCACAGAACCCCTCACCCAGCCCTAGAGTGCTACGTAAGGGGGATCCTGGAAGTCAGCCTGGGCGCCCTCTTCTCCATCCTACCCCTCACCCAACTACCTCACCTCAAGCTCCAGAGAAAGGGAAACACACTCAGCCTCTCAGCTCTTCCCAAGAGCTCAGCACAAGCGCTACACACTGCACTGTTGAGCAAAACAAACTACCATAGGGATACCTTTAGTTCAGTCTTCTGGAGGTTCCCTTGGCTTCTCCATGCACAGTCAGCCCTCATTTGGGGATATAATCAAACCAATATAATCAAACCAAACCAAGTTTCTGGGCCCTGGGTTTCCCTTACAACCCTCACCACTAGCCCAGCCAAGGTCATGAGATCCAGCCCGGGTGCCAGAGGAAGTGGGACTGCAGACACCACGTCCTTTCTCCGTCCTCCAAGCACACTCAGCTCACATTGGCGAAGCCCCATGGGTATATGAAATGGATGCTGAAACTGTGTTGGGGCCACTCACTTGAAGGAGTACATCATGTGTGGTTGGAGGAGATGAAAGTGTCTCAGAGCAATGGGACTCTTCTGTCTTTCTTTTATTTTTTAACAAAGAAATATATGTATAAGTTTTAAAAGTCAAATACTTTTCTAAAGCTGGTCATTAACCAAATGTATGCTATGCCTTAACTGGGGTGGGAATACATAGGTATACATATGGTTCTTAAATGATTAATCCTTACTTGCCTGTTCTTATTGCATAAAGAGGCATCAAAAATGGAAGCTCCATGTGCAAGGACAGAGCTGGCTGGTTGATGACCTTCCTGGGGAACTCCCACTATTTGGAGTCCCCTTCATCCTGAAGGATCTAAAAAGTGGGGTCTTTTCTCTTGGCCACTCAGTTTTTCCAGAAGAATCTGCCAATTTCCTGACTAGGGGATGAAATCTGGCCACTGGGATTCTGGGCCCAGGATGGAGAAGGTGGCTTGGCTCTCACCATCTCTACAGACATCAACTTGATTTCTATCTTGCTGATGCCTCTGTACTCCCACTCTCTGCTGTGCCTGGTTCCCAAAGCCCACAACTCCTCCAGTTCATTTCTGCAGATGGTCAACATTCCTATACTGCCTGGGTAGCAGAAGGGATCTGGCATTTCCAGACTTGGAAGAGATTCTGCTGCATTTAGCTTCCAACCAGCCCTTGTGCTTCTAACTCTGAGGCTCTCTGGCCATCCTCAGCATATTGTCTTCCTCCCCCTTCAACTTTATTCTGCTAAATCACTTACCCTCCCTCATCTACATTGTCTTTTGAAAATATGTCTCAAAGTGCTTGATGACCCAAGTGCCTGGGTGTGTGGGATAGCCAGGATTCAGCTCTGTCTTTGGAATGGCAACTCTTACTCATCATAGAACAGGCAGAGGAAATGGCAGCATGGGGCAAAGTTGCTGCACTGATGTTCAATGGTGCTGCTGAAAGGAGGCTCTAAAAAGAGGGAAAGTCACTCACTTCCTGTATCCTCAACTTCTTCATCCTTCTGTTAAGAAAACCTACATGCAGGCTGTGAGGACCAAGAGAGTGAAGGGACATCAATGATGAATGAAGAATGGTGAGTGGAGGTGGATGAAAGGTGGCAAATGGAAGTGGAGGTAAATGGAGGTAATGGTGGTGGACGGTGAATGGAGGTGAATATGGTAAATGGCGGTGAATGGCGAATGGAGATAAATAAAGGGAAGTGGAGGTGGATGGTGGTGGATGGTGAGTGAAGGTGTGTGGTGGATGGTGAATGGAAGTGAATTAAGGTGGAGTGGAAGTGGATAGTAGATAGTGAATGGAGGTGAATGGGAGATGGTGAATGGAGGCTGGGAAGCTCTTTCGTATCTCTGAGCAAAGGAAAGACTTTTTCACATTCCTATAATTTTCATATCCACATTCTAAGAATTTTTTGCTCCAATCCATTTAAAAGAGTAGGGATTTGGGGATAACTCTCAGAGAGCCTGGTATGAAGGAACAGAAAGAAGATTATATTCTATATTCTATATCCTAGGATATGTATCCTATAACTAGGATAACTATACCCTAGCTATCCTAGAAGATAAGTTCCAAAATAACTAATCCCCAAAACTTTGCTCTAACTCCTAATTTAGGTCCTAGGGATATATCTGGTTGTTATCTTCCAAAATATAAAGAGAGTAGGTGGCTCTCAAAGTGAGGTCCTCAGTCAGAAGCCTCAGCACCACCTAGGACCTTGTTAGAAAAGCAGATTCTAGGCCCCACCCTAAGTCTACTGAATCAGGAACTCTAGGGGTGGGGCCCAGCACTCTGATTTAAGGAGCCTTCCAGGACATAGTGATACCCACCCATGTTTCAGAACCACTGATCTCTAACATGCACACAAATCATAGAGATCTTATTAAAATGCAGGTTCTGAGGCCTGAGGTCCTGTGCAGAATTCTATCAAGTTCCTGGGTGATGCCAATGCTGCTGGCCCAAAACTTCACTTTGACTAGGATGGCTCTCAAAAATATAATCTGAGCCACAGATTGAATCATAAATTTTCTAGTAGCCACATATTTTTAAAATAAAAGGACATAAATTAATTTAGATAAATGATGTTTTCTTTTTAAAAAATACTTTAAAGCATTATTATTTCAACATGTAATCTATATAAAAATGCTCTGAAAAAAAAATGCTCTGAAATATTTTATATTATTTTTACATTATTTCCATATTTACATTCTTTTTCATATTGTTTTTGAAGTCTTTTTAGCTTGAAGCACATCTCAGTGGACACTGGACTGGCCACATCTCAAGTGTTCCATAGCCACATTTGCCTGGTGATTATATCTTATAAAGTGTAGCTATAGATGCTTTTCCCAGAATCCCACCCACACTTCCTCCTCTAAGGATCCACCCTGGGATGAAGACGTGTGTCCACAAGTCACTTTATTGGTGACTTCCCTGTGGGACTGTCCCTCATTAGAGCGAGTGTGCATTTCACTTCACTATTGATTTAATATTTTAAAAAGATTCATACTTGTATTTGGAACATTTCTATTGCTCATCAGAGATAATTATTCCTATGCATTAACATCCCGCAGAGAGACAGGAGAAAACTCATGGTGCCCGCTCAAGCCAGAGAGCTGGAACTGAGACCACTGCACAAAGCTAGGATTTGCAGCAATGTGGGGCCTATGGTGAAAGGGGAACAAGGAAAAGTCTGCCCAGCAGCATAAATGAGACCAGGGTAGCTGGGATGTGCACAGGGGTCTAAAGTTGGGGGGCAGGCTGGGGCAGAGGGAAGATTCTCCCCAGGGAAAGTAAAAACCTAAGCTTACATCACACATAGGTTTGTAGTCCCCAGGTACACAATCAGGGAAATGTGGAAATCCCTAAACTGAAAAATTAACATGAGAATTGGTTATGATTGGGTGAAACCCTAGGCATTCTAGAGGAAAACAAAAGCAAAACCAACAGGGATGAGCACTGGGTGTTATTCTATATGTTGGCAAATTGAACACCAATAAAAAATAAATTTATTTAAAAAAAGGAGTAATTTCCCAGCCTGAAGATTCCCACAGTCAATAAAAACAAATGAAACTCCGGCTATGTAGTTAGTCCCAATTTAAGAATTCCAAAATATACAGGGAATAAGACATGATGAGTAAAAATTAGTAGGAATGTCAAACAAGAGGATTAGCCTCCCCACCCCCACCAAACTTGAATGAGTAAACCATTAAAAAGTTTATATGTCAGACTATTTTAAATGATTAAAGAGATTAGAACCCTGTGAGAACAAGGAACTTTGAAAAGATCAGCTAAGGAAAAGAAAACAAAATAAAAGATTTATAGATGTAAGTCACTGAAATTAAAAACTCAGTAGATTAAAGAGCAAGTTAAATCCTTCTGAGGGGAGAATGAATGAGGGGGTGGTGGCCAATCTGAGGAAATCACCAGGCATGCATCACAGCAAGAGAAACAGATGAAACCCTCTGAGGAGTTCAAGATTTAGAGACTAGGATGGGAGAAGCCGACACACATAGATAAGCATTCAGGAAGGAAAGCATGCGGAGGAGGGAGGAAAGGCAATTTTTGAGAAGTTCATCATTTTTAAGAAATTATAAAAAATGATCACTCCTCAAATTGAGGAAGCAGCAGTAGTCCTGAGAAACAAAAATTTAAAAAGAACTCATGGCTATATCTCACTAAAAAACATTTGAGAAGAAAAAAAAGACAAAAGAAAACCTAGAGAGCAACCAGAGAGAAAAGACCAATGACCTTGCAAGGCAATGATTATCTAATGGCAGGGATCTAAAGAGCATGAGAAGAAGCCAGAAGACAAGAAAAGGATATCTTCAATACATTGCAAACACATACCTGTTAACCGAGCATCCCATGCTCAGCTGAAGAACCATCCCAGAGTGAGGTGAAACAGGGTAATTTTCATTCAAGCAGAGTATGCCATTTACACTCATTCACTTGCTCCCTCAGAGAGGACTATTTAGGGACATGCTTCCAAAGCAAAAAACTGGATCTAGAAGTAAGGAGAGAGATGTTTCTAGCAATAATAAAGAAAGAAATGAGTGAACTCTATGTACATGTAAAGGAGCATAAACTATACAAAGCAACACTATGCTCAGTGGGCATCACTGGAAAGAAGGCAGACCTGAAAGCGAGACAAGGTGCATGCAAGTCAGGGAAGAGATACAATAACAGTTCAAGGGTTCTGGGGTGCTTTTATTTTTCAGAAAAAGGATAAAAATGCTGATTTTTTTAGAATGCATATTTAACTTTTAAAGAATAGCATTAAACTGTATAACCTCCAAGTAAATAAAAGTTATAGGGAATAATAAAAAGTTAAAGAGAAAAAAAACAATTCACAGAAGATAGAGGACAAAAATGAAGTTGAGGACTGAAACTAAGCATAATAATAATAAATCCCAAAAAAAGATAGAAGTAAATATAGATTTATTAGCAATCTCAGTTATAAACTGACTATATTTTCCCACTGAAATACAACAATTTCAGATGGATTTTTTAATACAGCTATACGCTATTTTATAAGAGATGCAGTATTAAAATACAAGGAAGATGAAAGAATCATGAAACAAGAGCCCAACTCAAGACATTATTTAAAAGAATAACAGGGTAAAACTCCAAAACCAAAGAGGGAAGAAAATGATTTTAAAACCATGTTCATTTGAGGAAATAAATGAAATCGAATCTCTATCTCAGTCCATGCATAAAAATGAATTCCAGATGGATTAAGTACTCAAATGGCAAAGTGAAATTTTTAGCAGAAATTATAAATAAACATCTTTCTGAATTTACAGTAATTAAAGATTTTTTTAAAACAGGAGACAGCAAGCACTGGCATTAAAATTTTTATAAATTTGTATCAAACTAAGAATTTATGCTCATCATCAAACACCTTAAAGAGAAAGACAAATTACAGACTAGGAGAGCATATTTGCAACATGTATAACCTACACCAGATTAGCATCAAGAATATGAAGAACCCCTACGAATTAATGAGATCAAACAATCCAATAAAAATGAGCAGGAGAAAAAAAAGAAGAAGAAAGAAAACATACTGAGAAATGTTCAATATCATTTGTGAATCAATGATCAAGGGAAAATCAAATTAAGATTAGGAGGAAAACAGTGCCTGGATGGCTCAGTCCAAAGAGCATGTGACTTTTTTTTTTTTTTTTTTTTTAGAATTTTACTTATTTATGAGAGAGACACACAGAGAGAAGCAGAGACATAGGCAGAGGGAGAAGCAGGTTCCATGCAGGAAGCCTGATACAGGACTTGATCCCGGCACTCTGGGATCATGCCCTGAGTGAAAGGCAGATAGATACTCAACTGCTGACCCACCCAGGCGTCCCAGCATGTGACTTTCAATCTCAGGGTTGTGAGTCTGGGGTATAGAGATTACTAAAACAAATAAATCTTAAAAAGAAAAAGATTAAGGGGAGATTTTATACTCATTTGATCCACAAAGACTAAGAAGTCAATAGCATTGGCTGTTGAAAAGGGTATGAATCAACAGGATTTCTTATACTTTGCTTGAAAGGGTGATTTTTGGAACAATTGATGTAATTGCATTCCTGGTTATGTCCACTAAAATATGTCCAAGAGATGGTCTTACTCATGTAATACCAGAGAGCATATATCAGAATGTTGATAGCCATTGTGTTTATAATAAAAAGACCTGGAAATAACTGAATGCCTTTTAATAAATGAATAAATTATGGAATATTCATCAAATGGCGTATCATACAGTGGTGAAATTGAAGAAGTACAGCTATATGCAGCAACATGGATGAGACACAGCAGCATAATCCTGACTTTAAAAAAACAAGTCCCCAAAAAATAAAAATAAAATAAAAAAAATAAAAATAAAAAAACAAGTCCCAGGGGCACCTATGTGGTTCAGTCATTAAACATCCAACTCTTGATTTTGGCTCAGGTCGTGAACTCAGGGTCATGAGATCAAGCCCCATGTTGGGCTCTGCACTGAGCATGGAACCTACTTAAGATTGTCTCTCCCTCTCCCTCTGCCCCCTCCCCTGACTCCTGACACTTACCATATGCTGCTCTCTCTAAAAAAGCAAACAAACATAAAAACAAGTCCTGGAATATTATGTACTGCAAGATGCCCCCCCCCTTTTTTTTTTTTACAGTAAGAGCACCTATAAATAAACAATGTACTTTTTAAAATACACACAAATACAGAAGGAAAAGAATGAAAAGTACAAGATCCAGAAGAATGGTAGTCAGTTGGAGGAGACAGCTGAGGGAAGCGGAGGAATAAATGGGTAGATGTGAACTATTGGAGTTGTCCTTTCCCTCATGTCAAGCAGTGGGCTCCCACATGGTTATTATGACATACATAAACACAATAAAACAGGCCATGACAGGATAATGATGAGCATCCTGAGCCAAGAATTCTCACTTATCCAATTCTGAGCACCTGAGGTCCATTAGAAAGCTAATAACATAGTAATCAAAGAAATAATAGAGAGAATGACAAAACCTAAAAGCTGGTTCTTCGAAGAGTCTAATAAAACAGACAAACCTCCAGAATGGTAGTGAGATAAAAGGAGGAAAAACAAAAAAACAATCTTAGAAATATAAAGGAACACAATCAGTCAAAATTGAAATAATCATGTGAAAATAAGATGAGTAAGTTTTTGCCAATAAACTTGAAAATCTGGATAAAATGAAACATTTTCTATAGAAATATAACAATAAAAGTAACGCAAAAGGAATGAAAATGCAGAATAGATTTGTATCTATTTCTTTAAGTAGAATCAAAAGTTGAAACTATTCCACAAACACAGACATACACAGTAAAACAGGTGGGTTCTTCCAAAATTTCTAGGAATAGATAACCTTATGCAAATTTCTCCAAAGAACTGAAAGAGCAGGAAACCTCTCCTAACTCAATGTATGTTCTAAATGAGAATAGTACATAAATGGAAAGTCTTACGCCAGATTCGTTTATGAACACAGATGCAATACCCTACATAAAATAGCGGCAAACAGAATCTAACAGTATATTAAAAAATAGTAGCAAAGTAGGATTTATCACAGGAACACAATGACAACACAGCAGTTTGCTTTATCATATGAAAAGATCGAGGGAAGAAATAAAATAACAATCATTGATTGTGATAACACTCAACATCCATCTGTGATTAGGATCCATATGGAAAAAGATAGAATTAGATTCCTAGCTCACATCCTCCACAAAACAAGTGATTTTTGATTGAAGACATGAACATGAAAAATAAAACTTTAAATTTTTATAACTTTGGGGAGAGGGAATGATTTTATAAACATAGCATAATATACTCAAACTGTAAATAAAGAGACTGATAGCTGAAAACTTCTCTGATAAGAGATACATCATACAAAGTAAAAACACAAGCCATTCAGAGGTAACTTTTGTAACATACCAATAAAAGATATCTAGACTATGTAAGTCCTAAAATCAGTAAGAAAAGGGTAATAGAAATAAGCAAATGATATAAATAGGCAATTCACAGAAAAGGAACATGATGAACAGTATCTTGAGCAAACAAAAAGTTGTTCAATCTTTCTAGTAAAGGGAGAAATGAAAATAAAACAATGAGATACAATTTCAATATCTGTCCATTTAAAATACATTTTAAATATGTGTTGCCACTTAACTAGATTAATTCTATGAACATAGGTAAGTGTCCAAAAATGTAAGTTTTTCACCATGGCACAATCCTACAACAAAACCACTCACAGTAATTCAACTGCCTTTGCATTTGATAAGTGAATTTGTTGACGACTAGTAAAAATGATCCCAAGGCCACATAATGAAGAGTCTCAGCTCAGAATTCCTGAGTATGCAGGTCAAGGGAGGAGGTTGCAGCTGGTTAGATATGACATTATTTGCCTAATTTTCATTTAGGAATTTGCTACAACAAATAAAATATGTACCTCCTTTGAGTTACAAGAAAAGAGATTACTTAGCACCATTCTGTAACCATGAAATGAAGAAATTTTCTATGATTAAAAGAACAAAGTCTTTAAAAAGAATATTAATCATTTCTATGTGCTCATCATAGAAGCTCTATTTCTGAATTTAAAACATTACTCAGTATTTGCTTAAGAATCACATTTTGGCAATATGGCTTTGTCATATTAAAGTTCTACTAGAAAAAACTAAGACATCTTTTAATGCTGTTTTAACATCAAAGTAAAAACAAATAAAATAGATACCCTTTTTGGATGTATAAATGTCTTCTAAACCTAACAAGTATTGGCAAGGGTGTAGCTCTCATAAAGTGCTGGTGGAAGAGTAAATCAGTATGACTACAGGGAGCACTTTGTTAGTTCCTAAGACAAGCTGAAAATACAACCCCACAACTAGACATCTGTCTTGGAAAAGTCCTTGCATTTGCGCACAAGGAATCAGGGACTATGCTGTTCACAGTATTATTCCTGATTATACCAAAAAATGCCTATGGTAAGGAATTAGATCACAATGGAATATTATGCAACAGTTAAGATGAACGAGCAATGCATGACCAACATGGACCTAATCTCAAGAGCATAGTGTGTGAAAAAGTAAGTTGCACAAAATATGCACAGAATGACACTATTCTGTTTAATATTTTTTCTAAAAAAATACTCTATTAGTGTATGGCTAGATATATAATCAAAGAATAAAAATATGTTTGGAATAACATATGCCAACTTTAGAAGATTAATACATCAACATTAGGTATCTAGTTACTTCAGGGAGAGGAAGTGAAAAGGAATTGAGATGGTAGGTTCCTTTTGTCACATTTATTTCTTTAAGAAAAAAAGATCTAAAACAGATTTGTATAATCTTCATATTGTCAAAAGCTGGGCAAAATATCATTTAATTCTGCCTTCATGAAAGAGCATAACTTAAAAGGTATGTTAAAAAGTGTAAGTAAAAGGTACTTCACTGAAAACTAGTAACTTAGAAATAAGGGAAATCCAGAGGAGAAAATCACCATACAAATGAATATTTATCCTCAGGAATGAGAAGCTTGACAAGGCTGGGAGCCAACATATCTGAAGAAACAGGTGAGCTCTAAGGCAGGGAGTTATCAGGCTGGAGTGAGGGGATGCAGTTCGAAGCCCTATTAAAATATTACTTTCCCACCTTGACATCTTAGTGTGTTTGAGGGTCCAGATTGTGGTTCTTAAATGGAGGAGGAAACCTCCTTTTTAATGCAAATTAAAATTATTCTAAAATGTGACTATTATAAAAACACGACTAATGAAGAAGGATTTTAAACCCACTTTGTCCTCTTAAAGGCAGAACAGTTATTTACATCATTCCTCTGCCTCTTTTCCATGATACAGACCCATTTTACAGGGTGTACAATTGTGTCTCGTGATTTCTTAACAGTAAAATGTGTTGTCCCGCAGTTGCCAGGGTCTCTGCAGCCATTCTCCCAGGGGGATATTCCGTGCACTCCCAGTGTCACCCAGGGCATGGGTTTTCCATTCCTGGGTGCCCCCGGCTTAGCTCCGTCCACAGCACCAGCAGTCTCACCAACTCGAGTGCAGCTGTATGAAGCTGTTTTCCTGATTTTGTGGGTTTAAAAATGGAGGTTTGGTGGTTTTGATGACTAGTTTGGACCCATGAAAAAACCAAAAGGAGGGATCCCTGGGTGGCGCAGCGGTTTGGTGCCTGCCTTTGGCCCAGGGCGCGATCCTGGAGACCCGGGATCGAATCCCACGTCGGGCTCCCGGTGCATGGAGCCTGCTTCTCCCTCTGCCTGTGTCTCTGCCTCTCTCTCTCTCTCTCTCTCTCTCTCTCTCTCTGACTATCATAAATAAATTAAAAAAAAAAAAAAGAAAAAAAAGAAAAAACCAAAAGGAGATGAGCCGGCAATGCAAAAGAGAAAGGAAGAAGTGTAAGAGTGAGAGCTGGTGCTCTAAGTTTGAAATAAAACCTCATTTTATGAGATAAGTCAGGAAAGTGTCCAGAAGTAAGGAAGGCCCGAGGTACCGCGGTCCCTTTCAGGACCATCTTCTCCCACCCTAGGGTGTTCGGTTCCAACAAGATTGCCCTGGAGGTATCTGCCTCTAGGGGCAAAGGGGGAGGGAACTAAAATGAATAGCCACAGTTGCAAATGTCTAACTCCCCCACCCCATTTCTGCCCAAGGCAGAAGAGTAAAACCCCTATTTTTCCTTTTTTTTTTTTTTTTAAGATTTTATTTATTTATTCATGAGACACAGAAAGAGGGAGGCAGAGACATAGGCAGAGGGAGAGGCAGGCTCCATGCAAGGAACCCGATGTGGGACCCGATCCCTCGCCTTCAGGATCATTCCCTGAGCCAAAGACAGATAGATGCTCAATTGCTGAGCCACCCAGGAGTCCCAACCCCTAGTTTTCCTAATTTGCATGGATATTTACCAAATTACAGTTAGAGCCTAAGGTCAAGTTTACCAGAGCCAGTGGACCACACACCGCTCCAGCCTCCTACCTCTTCTTGCCCCTAGTGGGCCAAACTAAGCAGGAGTGACCTGGTCCTCCCCGATTGCCATGAAAAACAAAAAGGAAGCATGTTTGTAGAGGTCCTTCTGTAATGCTTACAAGGTTGAGGGCGCCACATTCTTTGTGAAAAAGAAAACGATAAATGGTGGTGGCCAATATTCAGAAACAGAGTTTCTCAAACCAAAGTACAAACTAAGGTGCTGCCTTTTCTCCCACTAGAAGCAGAGGGTTCTAACAAGCAACTTGAAATTCTTGACAGTGACAATACTAATGAGATGCATTAGTTGCAAAGATGAATTTGTTTTAAACTCAGGGCGATCCAGGGATCCCTGGGTGGCGCAGCGGTTTGGCGCCTGCCTTTGGCCCAGGGCGCGATCCTGGAGACCTGGGATCGAATCCCACGTTGGGCTCCCGGTGCATGGAGCCTGCTTCTCCCTCTGCCTGTGTCTCTGCCTCTCTCTCTCTCTGTGTGACTGTCATAAATAAAAAAAATATTAAAAAAATAAACTCAGGGCGATCCAAAGCAAAAATCTAAATTGAAGCTG
Source organism: Canis lupus dingo (assembly GCF_003254725.2). Lineage (NCBI taxonomy): Eukaryota > Metazoa > Chordata > Mammalia > Carnivora > Canidae > Canis > Canis lupus. The sequence continues at coordinate 1,416,850 of NC_064270.1, forward strand.
GGTTCCAGCCTTTTTTTTCAAATCTGATATTCACAATATAGGTAAAAGAAATATGCAGAACAAAGCTTTTCAAATCTGAAATCTACAACACACAAAAGAGGAAATGTGTAAAATATAAGGTTTGGGGCAGGGGTTTCCAGCATTCTTGTTGAGTTGGTCTTACTAGGGGACAGGTGGTCATAGAACTATGAAGAGCTTCTTCTGTTAAGAGGGACTGAGATTACCTGTCTTGTTAGATTCTTCACCTCCAAAATTTCATTTCTATGTTTAGTGAAAAATATTATACTCCAACCAATAATTTGAGTATTGAAACATATCCAATAGACTAAAAATGTTAGTGATATTCTTCGCCTGTAGATAATTACTTAGTTTGCATTCACTTCAGACACTTGTGCCAGTGGAGGTATAAAATATCCCCTTGGTGTGCCTGGCTCATCACCTTCCCTTCCCTCTCCGCATAAATGAAGTTCCCAGAGATTTAACAGCAGAGGACACTGAATGGGAAAGTGAAATTCAACTTCTGAAAGAATCTTTCCCACTTGGGCAGTAAATTAAGATTCAGATAAAAAATATGTTCTAAAATGACTCTCATGAATTAAGTGTTAATACACTTAGGTTAAAGAAGTTAAAGCAGAGTCATTACATGAAGACTGAATCAAATGGTAGACTGAGCATAAATGCTTGACACTCTTTCCCAACAAAATATATATACACATATAAAAACAGTCATAAATAGTTGTATGAGATATATATATATCGATAAACATTGGAAAATGAGTAAAGGAAGGCCACTATGAATCAGAAATTATGAAGCATCTCTGAAGGGCAGACACAATGGAATGAGAAGGCAAACTCGGATGGAACAGGTGGTGGCTGCCAAGGTGGGAGTGGCTGGGTGTTGAGCCCACAGGCAGCCGAGGCCATTGGAGTACCAAAACAGCAGACTGCAGCGCTGGAGTTCAAGAAAATGAGTTGACTAGAAGAAATGAAAGAGGATTAAAGATAATTAACATACTTGAGGGATAGAGAGCCTAATGCATTCATGACCAAGGAGTAGACTATTAGGAAAGAAGGACCAATGACCAATTTTAGAGATGAACAATATATTGTGAAATTAAAGAAACATCAACAATCAATTTAATGAGCCTAAGGACCAAAGTGAAACATTCACCCCGTTGGGCGGGCTGAGACAGGGGCACCCACCACGGCGGACATCTCAAATTGGGTCAAATGGCTGATCTTCCCGCCAAGGCAGCCATGAGCACCGCGTCATCTCCAGTAAATGGAAGCCTAGACAGGAAACCCAAACTTTCCATCCAGGACTTTCCAGCCAGGGACCACCCCCCATCGTCTGTGCTATCCCCACCCCCAGCCAGTCACCTAGGGACACGGTGTTCCCTTGCCAGTTTGGCAAGGGACCCACCCGGATCCGGACCGGAACCAATAAGGCTTAAGAACCCCACACTCCCCAACCCCGGCGCGACTTCCCCGACTCGGGCCACCTCTCCGAGTCTCGGAACCTCGCAGGGAGCGCTCCCCACTAAAAGCACTCTCGAACCTACTGCCTGGCTCTGCCGTTTTTGTTTTTGTTTTTGTTTTTATTTTTGCTTTGTTTTGTTCTGTTGCTTTCTTTTTTTATTTCTCCGCCATTCATTTGGAAAAAGCCTAACACACCCAAAGGTTTCAAACCCAAAGTTTTACAACCATTCCATCAAATGTTCATATAATTCCCAGGTGGTATAAACTCTTCTTAGAACAAGGTGAGAAGTGTGTCAATTCATTTTCCAAGAGCAGAATAACCTTTACACACACACAAGTGTACACGCATAGAGAGCACATCAAAAAGTGAGAGAAAAAACTATAGAGCAAATCTCTTATAAACCAAAGGGTTAAAAGCAAAGTATTAGCCAGCTGAACATTAAGGAGGGCATGTGATGTAATGAGCACTGGGTATTATATAAGACTGATGAATCACTGAATTCTACCTCAGAAAATAATAATATGCTATATGTTAATTGAATTCATTTTTTTAAGATTTTATTTATTTATTCATTAGAGACAGAGACATAGACAGAAGAAGAAGCAGGCTCCATGCAGGGAGCCCAACGTGGGACTCAATCCCAGGACCCTGGGATCATGACCTGAGCCGAAGGCAGATGCTTAGCTGCTGAGCCACCCAGGCATCCCTGTTAATTGAATTTAAATTAAAAAAAAAAAAATGAGCAGTGCTTGGGTGGCTCAGTCAATTAAGCATCTGTCTTTGGCTCAAGTCATGATCTCTGGGTCCTGGGATTGAGCCCTGCATCAAGCTTCCCACTCAGCAGGGAGTCTGCTTTCTCTCTCTCTCCCTCTGCCTCTCCTCACCACTCATTCTCTCTCTCTCTCTCTCTCAAAAAAATAAATATCTTTTAAAAATTGCAAAAACAAAACCAAAACAATAAAACCCCAAAGTATTAGCCAGCAGAAACCATCAATATATTAAAAGCAAAATATATCATGACCCAATTGGGATCTCCCACCTCCAACCCAATATTGAGAACATCCCCAGAATGACTGAATGAGTTGATTCAACAAAAACTAGATCTACCATATCAATCCACTTCAGAATGTTAGCAGATTAAAGAAAGTATCATCTCAGTAAATGCAGAAAATGCAACTGAAAAATTAAACATTTGTTCTTAATAAAAACAATTTGAAAGCTAGGAATAGGAATAAAAGTTCTTAACTCATTAAAAAGTGTCAACCAGAAACAGCGCAAATATGGTTAACATATGGAAAGTGTTCCTCATTCAAGTAGGAACAAGACACACTAATCACCATTCCTGATTAACACTGGGCTAGAAGAACCACGTAAGTAAGAAAATAATAAGAGATAATAGTATTGAAAGGCAAGAGACAATCCTGACATTATGTGTAGATGATATTTGGAATACCTAGAATATGTGAGAATCAGCTGTCAAAATCCTAGAACTATAAAGATAATAGTAACAACAACACAATAATAACAGCTAACACACACAGCCCTTATTTTTGTGCCAGGCACTATTGTAAATCCTTTATACTAACATGACTAATCAGAAAATGTCATAGTTTCAGCAATGTAACAGATAGGATCACCTAAAGGTCTTTGGAAATAAGAAATGTTCTATGATGTAAAACCAGAGCTCTTTGCAAAGTGAACTGCCAGAGCCCACAACTGAAAAAGAAACTGAAAAACAGGGCACCTAGGTGGCTCAGTGATTGAGTCTCAGGGCATGATCCAGACCGAGTCTGGTATCAGGTTTCCAATGGGGAGCCTGCTTCTCCCTCTGCCTGTGTCTCTGCCTCTCTCACTGTGTCTCTCTCATGAATACATAAATAAAATCTTGAAAAAAAGAAACTGAAAAACATAGAGTAGTACATGTTTACCATAAAGTGCTGCTTCTGAAATCTAGAAGTTTGGATTTAACACCAAAGCATGGATGAGAGACCAGGAGGCAGAACAGGACCCCTATATATAGCTCCGATTCTCAGAGAAACAAAGGCTTCTCCTGGGATAGAGAAGCTTTTCTGTTTGAATCCAGATTCTTTTTTTTTTAAGATTTTATTTATTTATTCATGATAGTCACACACACACACACAGAGAGAGAGAGAGAGAGAGAGAGAGAGAGAGGCAGAGACACAGGCAGAGGGAGAAGCAGGCTCCATGCAGGGAGCCCGACATGGGATTTGATCCCGGGTCCCCAGGATCGTGCCCTGGGCCAAAGACAGGCACTAAACCACTGCGCCACCCAGGGATCCCTGAGTCCAGATTCTTAGTGGGGAATTTTTTTCCTTCATACCTCACCCCTACACCTGCCCACTGAGAATTTATAACTATATGCTCATATGGGGTTCAAATTTACACTACCATGTGATCCAGGAAACTGCAAACCAAGAAAATAACACAAAAATTGGTCCCAGGCTGGTAGTATCAGAGGACATCAGCAAATGCGAAGCCACACTGGTGAGGCATGGCTTACACCCACAGATAAGTCAGTCCCTCTGAGGATGACTCACATCCAACACTGCAAGCACACACAAAACAACCCACTATGGGGGAGAGCTAACAGACATAACACGGAACAGGATGAACACCAAGAACCCCAGCCATCACAGTAATGAGATGGAGATTCTAAAACAATGGTTTAAAATTACTAGCTGGAAGAGAAAAATTCAAAGAGAAAAGTATTGTGGAACAAAATCAGGAAGTTTTGGGGGTGGGGAGCAACTTTAGAAATCAAAATTATAGTTTTAAAACTAAAAATAGGGGATCCCTGGGTGGCGCAGCGGTTTAGCGCTTGCCTTTGGCCCAGGGCGCGATCCTGGAGACCCGGGATCGAATCCCACGTCAGGCTCCCTGCATGGAGCCTGCTTCTCCCTCTGCCTGTGTCTCTGCCTCTCTCTCTCTCTCTCTCTCTCTCTCTCCCCGTGTGTGACTATCAAAAATAAATAAAAATTAAAAAAAAAACTAAAAATACAGTTACAAAATTAAAAAACTAAAAATGCAATGGATGAATTAAATAGAAAATTAGAAAGAAAGAGTCCCAGAAGGATGGGAATAGAGAAAACTGGGGAGATGCACATGTAAGGAAATAATCCTACAGTTTTCCAGAATTACTGAAAGATACAAATCCTCAAATTCAGGAAGCATGAGATTCATGTATGATCAAAATAAATCCACACACATCAAAGCGAAATGCAGAATATCAATGACAAAGAGGTGATATCCACAAAGGAACAATTTGGAAAACTTAAACAAAATGCACAATTTTTCAGAAAAATGCAACTTATTGAACACCTGGAAACATTTTAAGTACACAATTCAGTGGCCTTTAGTACATTCACAATGTTGTGCAACCACCAACTCTATTTAGTTCCAAAACATTTTAATCACCCAAAAAGAGATCTGTGTACATATTAAGTGGTCACTCCACATCACTCCCTTACTCCCAGCCTCTGGTAACTTCCAATCTACATCTTTCTCTATCGACTTCTGGTCTATTCTGGACATTTTATATACATAGGATCATACAATTATATTTAGTCTTTTGTGTCTGCTTCTGTCACTTACTATGATATTTTTGAGGTTTCAGCCATGTTGTAATGTGTATCATGCCTTTATCCTTTTTCATGGCTGAACAATATTCCATGGTATGGGTATACTACATTTTATTTATCTATTCATCCATTCTTCTTTACTGTTTTCTTTTGCATTGAATGAATATTTTGTGAAGTAGTATTTTAAGTTAATTCATGATTTTTTCACTATCTTTTTAGTTATTTTTTTCGAGGTTGCTTTCAGATTTAGCATATACCTCTTATCAGGATCTGTTATAGTTTTTTTCTAGCTTAATTCCAATAATATATAGAAACATTACTCCTATATTGCCTTCTCCTTTTTTTGCAGCATTATGGTTATACACATCTATTACTGTTGCAAACCCAACATTACAATGTTGTAACTATTATTTTGTCACCTGTCATCATTTCATTAGCCTGTTACAGCTTTGCTCCCCTCACCTCCTTTGCAGTTATTGGCAACTGTAGTTACAGATATACTACATTTCTGTATGTTATATGCTCAACAATACACTATACACATATTATTTTTTACAGTTGCTTTTTTAATCAGTTTAGAGGAAAAATATGCATTTACAATGTATTTTATAATAACATGATTACTTTTACTGAAACTGTTTATGTAGATATGCGTTACTATCTGAATCCCTTGCTTTCAGCCTGAAGAACTTCCATTAGTATTTTTTGTTAGGGCTGCTAGGAAAAACCATTCTCCATTTTTATCTGGAAAGGCCTGTATTTCATTTTTGAATATTTTTATTGGATATAGGATTCTTGATTGATAGGTTTTTTCTCTTTGAGCACCTTGAGAGTTGTCCCTGCATTCTAACCTCTATTGTTTCTTCTGAGAAGTTGTTAATCTTACTGAAGTTCCCTTGTAAATAATGCATCATCTTTCACTTGCTATTTTCAAGGTGTTCCCTTTGTCTTTGATTTCAGAATGTTTACTATGATGTGTCTGTGAGTCCCTTTGTGCTTATCCTGCTTGGAGTTCCTTGAGCTTCATGGAGATTTCTCAAAAAACTTGGGAAGTTTTCAGCCATTATTTGTTTATTTTTCTTCTTTCTTTCCCCTCTCCTTCTGGCACTCTCATGCATACATTGGTGCACCTAATGGGGTATTGTTCTTCTGAGGCTTTGTACATTTTTCATTTTCTTCCCTGTTCTTTGGATAGCATCATGATCTCTACCAATCTATCAGCAAGTTGGCTGAATCTTTCTCCTCACAGTTCGAATTTCCTCCTGAGCCCATCTAGTGAATTTTTAATTTGTTGTACTTTTTAATTCCATGAACTTAGTTTCTGCAACTTGGAGCTGGAGGGAATGAAAAAGGCTAGCAGCATGCCCCTCTCAGTGAGATATTGTATCCCTTGGGGACTGCTGGAGGGAACCTAACCCTTCAGGCTAAACCCACCTGGAATACAGTATCTGTCATCACAACTGAAGTGGGAGAAGGCAGGGAAAGAATGGATTATGGCTAAAGAATCAGATTCTTGCTGTTCCTAACACAGTTTAGTAGCTTTTCTTGACTGTCTCTTCATTTGCAGTATGTCCTTAGGATTATTTCCAGAAACACTAAAGGATTTGGGGGGAGGCGGGTGTCTTTTAATATTTTGCCCAGTTATTTGCCATTCTGCTTTCTGAATGGCAAGTCTATGTAGTTCCTCACACCGCCATTATGGAAGTGGAAGTCTAAAAGACATTTGATTGTGTACTTTATGACACTAAGATATCTAAAGGAGAAAACTACACAATTAAATCAGTGGTGAGGAAAAAGCATTTAATAAAATTCAACACTGGATTTAGGACTGGAAAGGGCATTTCCTTAACCTGATAAAGACCATCTGCTACAAAATAACAGCAACTGCATAGTTAATGGTAAAACTTTATAAGTTTATCTTTCACATAAGAAATAAGACAAAGAGGCCAACTGTTGCTATTTACATTCATTACCATATTGGAGGTATATAAAGTATGTAAGTATTGGAATAGAAGAAACGCAATTGTCATTATTTGCAGCTGACATGAATGTTACATGCAGGACAATTTTATAGACTATTAGGATTAGCAAAATAATTTAGCAAGATTGCTAGATACACACCAATATGTAAAATCAACAGTATTCTTATGAACTAGAAAATGTCTTTTAAATGTCATTTAGTATAGCAATCAAAACTGTAGGATAATTAGACATAAATGTAAGATGTGCATGACCTTATTATAAGGGGAAGATATAGTGGAATTATGTCTTCATAATAGATATGTATTAAAAATGCCCTACCCATAGATGAGAAACTCAAGATCATAAACAATCCTCCCCAAATAATCTGTATAATTACAATTGTGAAAACAAGAATCTAAATGTGACGTGATCCCAAAAATTTACATGGAACCAGGAACTAAGGCATTTTTGGAAGATGAGGGGAATCATTCCACCATATGTGATAGCCAATTATAAAGCTACAATGATTAAAACTGGGTCATTGGCAAAGTTAGATAACAGAATCAATTTAACAGAATATAGAGCCCAGAAATACTCCCATAATTACGTGAAAGTTGGATATAATCATAGAAATACCTTCACAAATCAGGAGGGAAAAATGGGATATATTTTTTTAAAAAGGTGTTAGGAAAAATAACTTTCCATATGGAATTTACAAGTGAATTTATGAGAATGTAATCATGACCTTGGGTTAGGAAAGGGACTTTTAAATAGGGAAACAAAACATGGAAAAGACAGAGTTCAACTATACTTGATTTAAAACTTCTATATGATAAATGACATCATATGCAAAGTAGATACATGAATGTTCTATTTCCCCACATTCTTATGTAAGAAAGATTCCCCCAACCAAAACTAAAAATCTATAAAATACCTGGGAATAAGCTTAATATGAAATGTGGCAAGACCTTTATGAAGAGTCATTAAAATTTTATCAAAGAATATAAAATTCTTTAGTAAAATGAGACCTATCATGATCCTAATGGGAAAAATTGTATTAATTTGAATAAGTATATTATCCTCAAATCAATGAATAAACTGATGCAATCCTAATCAAAAGAGCAACACAATCTTAGTAACATAACAAACTGATTCTAAGATTCACCTGGAACAAGAAATACACAAGACAATGGGGGCAGAGGCAGGAAGGACTAGGAATCTGACTGTAGATAGCAAAACAGTACAAAGTCAAATGTCAGTGAAGAGTATGGTTGGGAGAATAGACATCTGGATCCATTGTCCAGGAAGAGACAACTTAGCATACGATAGACTTGACATTTCAGACGGAGAGAAGAATGAACAGAGAAAAGAACAAAGAATGAAAAGCTTCAATAATAATTGGGGTGATTGCCTTTTCATTTTGTTTGGGGGGAGGGACCCTCAAATATTTATAAGCAATTATAAAACTAGACAAATGTGATGTGCACAGGCAACACTCAAAAAGATCTACAAATGGCCCCAAAACATGCAAATGTTTGGTTTTATAAGTAATCAGGGAAACTGAAGTTCAAACAAGGTATTTTTCAATTACAAGATTGGTTAAAAACAAAACAAAAACAAAGATCTCTCGAGATTGATGGTTGGCAAGACTGTGGAGAATGGGTCTTCTTATGGAATGTAAGTGGAAGGAAGCAGTTTCATTACATCCATTAAAATTAAAAATCTGTCACTTTTTCACTATGTGGAATTTAAGAAACAAAACAGATGAACATAGAAGAAGGGAAGGAAAAATAAGATGAAAACAGAGAGGGAGGCAAACCATAAGAGACTCAACTATAGGAAACAAACTGAGGAGGTGGGTGGGGGGATGGGGTAACTGGGTGGTGGGCATTAAGGAGGGCACTTGAAGTAACATGCGCTGGGTGTTGTATACAACTGATGAATCACTGAATTCTACCTCTGAAACCACTAATACAGTATATGTTAATTAAATTAAAATTATAAAACCTTTTTAAAAAAATTTAAAATATCTGTATCATTTTTAATCCAGCAGCTCCATGAAGGTAAAGATATAATTGCAGGGATGAAAAGATGTCTTGCATAGAACATTAATTGAAAAGCTAGCTGCAAAACAGTAAGGATGATACAAATCCCATCTACATTAAATCACATACATAAAGCAAAGCTAGTTCAGTAATAAAAGAGACTCAAAAAGACAGTGGTTTAAGCAAGTCAGGAATTTATTTTGGTCTTAAATAACAGGTAGAAGGAAAGCAGTTCAAGGCTGGCAGGCCAGCTTCTCCAGGCTCAACACACCACCTCTGTAGCTTCCATATGTAGCTTAAGCTCCCCCTGGAATCTCACCCAAAAAGGAGCATACCCCACTCCCTTATTTAAGGGCCCATTCTGGAAGTTCCACGTACATCCCACTGCCTAGTCACGGGGCCACAATTAACTCTAAGGGAGGCAGGGAAGCGGAGTCTTCAGCTGAGCAGCCATGCATCCAGGTAAAACTCCAGAACCTTGTTAGTGAAGGAAGGAGGTGTATTTGCAAATACATGGCAAACAGCCTGAAAGAACACACACTGAATAAAATCCTTATCTCTGGAATGGGAGCAGGAACAGTGAGGAGACAAAGTACTGCCTGAAATTTTTAAAACAGTGGTAGTATATTCATGTATGAACTAAGGAAGTCTTAAAATTTCACAAAATTTAAAATCCTTTACTGTAGCTTGGTACCAATATAACACGCTAACTACATTAAATCTATCTACATTGTACAAAGCATTTAAAGTTCCAGAAAGTGGATTCTATCTAATGAATAAGTTACTCTCTATTGTTAAAACCATATTCCTCTAAGCCTATCTACCTTGGAGGCATGATGACAATCTTGATACGTGTCCACACTGAGACACAGGCAGGGCAGCAACCTGCCCAAGGTCTCAGCACGTTGGTGGCAGAGCAGAGACACAAACTAAGGTGAGGACCACCCTGCTTTTACTGCATCATAGCTTTTGATGGTATTTTCTATTGGATGAGAAGGCTACAACTTCTCTCACTCAGTACAGTTCAGATTTCAGAAAGAAAGATAATGAACTGCATTCAATCTGAGAATAGGGGGAAAGCAATTTTCTTACAGGCTAATGATCACAAAAATAAAAATAAAAAAAGAATTTCCCAGAAACAAAACAGTCATGAGTTTTGACTCCCTTCTGAGCCAAATTCTCAAGTTTAGGATTTATTGAGCTGTTTAAAAATCCCTTCTATGACTTCTAGATAATGACAGCAAACAATAATAGAATCTTCTTCCTCTAATATATCACTCTAAATACAGAATAAAATGAGTAAGCCAGAATTCAAAAAAAAGCAGCAGAAAATCCTGGTGAGAATCATGACTCTATGACACATCCTGCCTACAGGGAGGGCTCTTTGGCCCAAGCTATTTAACAAAATCTCAAAATGGAGAGATAAAACATAAATCCTCCAACCAGAGCGGCATGGTCCCCAGCAGAGGCTTTTCCCAATCCCCAAACCCAAATCCCTTCTCTCTGGGTCACAGGGAAGAGTATACAAATATGGACAGAGCTGCTCATCTGCAACATAAGTAAACGGCTTGGGAGGAAGGTAAGCATGATACAGAAAAAGCAGAGTGGAAAAACAGCATGCCAAAGAGAACCCAAGGAACAAACTGCACTGTAACATCTCTAGAAAAAATTTAAACAATGTAATGAATTTAAGAAAACAAGACTTCAGAGCTGATAAAACAATGAGAAGGAAACAAGAAAATCAAGGCTAAGGGAACAAAGTAAGGATCAAAACAATACCATCACAAAACTATAAATACATAAGCAATAGCCAGAAAACAGCTGAAAACCAAACCTCTAGAACAGGAGAGCCACAGTGAATGCAAAGGACAACTGGAAAGAAGATAATACATAAGGAGAACAACAGTGCCCAATACAAAGTAATCAGCATCCGTAGAAAAGCAAACAATAAATAAAATTTAAAACACTTCAAGTCATCTCCCTGCGGGTAAGCAGAGAGCACGGGCCCCAACAGCGGTCACTACAAGGCAACCATGGCATGTTGGCTGTGGTCTAGAGTAACACTGTGTGCATATGTATGTTGGCTGTTTTATTTGCTTTTTTGTTTTGAGGGTTTTTTTCGCTGTTTTATTTATACTTGCTTTTGGTTCTGCTTAAGTTTTTGTGTAGTTTTTTCAAGATAATAAATTTTATTTTCCTAAAACCAACAGTCCCTGTAGCAGGGGAAAAGATGCCCTTTGCTTAAAGGAAAGCCATTATAAGCTGAGTACACTAAACCTTCTCCAAGTATAGGTCTCCTCACTTATTACCACGCTATTTCATGCTTTACTAATGAAAATATGTGCCGATTTATCAGTACCTTAAAAGGAAGACCGTTTAAAGGCAATTAATATATTTAAAAGACAAGTCTGATTTTTTATGGGTAGCAAATGATAAATTTAAACGTTTAAAAGCTATGCACCAAAAATAAGTATCTGTTATCAGATACTGGTGAACTAATTTATTGAATAGGTCTGACTTAACATAAGACATGTTTTTAGCACCAATAAAAAGAATTCTTGAGATGTCTGGCCTACAAACATCTAAATGAACAGCAATGTGCTCCCTGATGGCATCTTTTGGATAAAGGAACAAATGCAATCCAAGGATTAACTGTTAGGTCCCTGATTTATAATGCATTTAATTCATGGTGTCAAAATAAAAATATCAACCCAAGTATTTTTAAAACTTTTAAGTTTTGGAGATGAATTTCTTCTTCCTTAAAGTTTTAAATTATGAGGTAGATATCATTCAAAGTAAACATCAAATGACGCCAACTTGTTGACGAACATGATAATTAATCATAGGATTAATAATCAGAAATTTCCATTAGGAAACTGAGAATTTAAAAAATAATGTTGGTCAGCAGTATTCTGGCTTAAGTTTCCAAATTCCTTCGCCACTAGAAGTTCTATGAAAAGTACATAGATTTCTCAACAGTTGTCGAAAGACACAAGACTGTGAGGCTGACAGCTTCGATTCAAACTCCTGTAGTATCTCCTGAGTGCTTGCCTGGCCATCCACACGGGCCTGAAAAGCAATGAAGTTTCTCATTTCCACCAGCAGGTCATCGTGTTCCGTGGTGGGGGGTGGTGGAGCAGGAGCCTCTTGGTGTGCATTTTCACTTTCCAGCCGCTGTGGCAGAATCAGGTGGTTCCTAGCTCTCATTTTAGCCAACAGTGAAGATGAAGGGAGAGCCCCAGGTGAAGACTCTGCATCTTCCACTTTTCCACTGAAGTGCTCAGAAGCATTATCCTTTCCATCTTTTCTTGGGACACCATCCTGGAGAAAGAAAACCACTGCAGTGACACACCAGCTTCTAGTTCATGCTCTCACTATTTTCCCAAAGGCCCTGAGGAGCCATAAACACTCGAGCCCATGGCAATGAGGCTGCCAGGAAGGAAGGAGATGCCGTGGAACAGAAAGAGACAGGGAGCAAGTCAAGCACTGAAATCTACCCACCATTAAAGAACATTTCTTTAAAAACCCAAATCCCCCAAACTACACTCTTCCCTGCATCATCATTCTGTGTGGTGAGAGGTGGGGGGCAGGGTAGGGCACTGAGCCTCCCTTTGGTGGGAAAGCCAGTTCCAGGAGGCACGGGTTCTGCAGGCTTTTCCTGTCCTTCCCCCCACCCCAGGACACCCTACTCCAGGCACTGTGGGATAAGGAACAATAGCAGAGCTGTACTTCCTTCTCTTTACTTTTACATCTTTTGACTTTCTCATCTTTTGCCCTAAAACACCACCACAAATCTGATTTTTCTTCACTATCTCTAATGTTAAAAGAACACAACACGGGAATTTGAAAAAGGTTCTCTATCCCTAAATGTATTCATATTAATCTAAAATAGGAGTCTGAACTTGGGAGTCTTCAACTTGGGAGTCTTCAACTTTTATCAGTAACATAACCATTGAGCAGAAAAGACCGAAGAGAGAGCAGTGAATGATAGAGTTTGCTCTAGTCTTTACTCAGTGAAGCACTCAAGGCATCCGGGGGGGTTACAGGACAGGGAGAGACGGGCACAAGGCTCCAGCAGCCAGTTAATACAAACAACATTCCAGGTGGTTTTCATGACCTTCATTCTAGAGGGCAGTGCTCTGTGGAGTTGGTATTCACCTCTGGATGGAGGAGGCTGCCTGGGCAGCAACTCACACATCACTTATTCCCTGACTTTCAGGGAGCAAAGCAGAGATTCTGCTATGGAGTTGGGTTCAAGACTTTGTCTTTTACAAAGCTGTCTGGCCCTTTCAGCTTCAGATGAAAGTGCTTCATTAATCAGAGCATACAACACAAATACCAGGTGTCATTATGCCAGCGGTTTTCCTCATATCCCCATCAGGTTAAATTTTCATGGCAATTCAGTCAAATAAGTCTCACACCCAAAAATTATCAAGGCTTTCACATTACCTGGCATTTCTCCTTTGACGATGCTGAAGAAGGATGCTGCACAGAGAATTTGGAATTCCTTTTCTGACCAAATCTACTCCTAAATAAGGAAAAGAATCACACAGTAGATAAAATGTTTGCTTTTGTGATTGAGAGACAAAATTTCCCTTTCAACAACTTAATCTTCTCCTGGAAAAATTTTCTTCTGCATGATTATTCTTCCACAGCCATGCCGCTCATTCCCTTCAATTTTTCTCCTTTACTCTCCTAGGAAGAGTCTCAAGTCAGAACCTCTCAATAACTTGTTCAACATATGATGGAAAGTACTGTCAAATTCAAGATAGGGAATTATTCTAAACGAGCATATCAAATAGCACAGTAGTTACTGACTGCTGAACAACGGCTGATCATCTCATTAAAGTGTAATCACTACTCTGTATCTCTTATTGTTAACATCATCTCTTAAACAAAACAAATCAGTTTTCTCCCTGAAAACTCAGCTTTGGAGAGCAGGGGACAATGTAAAGAAGAACGTAAGATTATAAATGTTTTTTGCCAAGTCACGCAAATCTGGCTGACCTGACCCCTCCCTGAGAGATTTTCTAGCACGCCTGCCCTGACTTTACTGCTAGCCTACATGGTCTGACCTCCTCACATGCATGGCAGAGCAGTAATGTCTTACTTTATGCCTGCTGGCGCACCAGAAATGCCCCTGTGGCCCGTCCAGGTGGGAACACCAGACGATGCCCCCAGACATTGCTGACGAGAGAGCCTCAGCGCTTTCAGAGCATCCTGGGCCACTCGGTTGGCCTCTGCCTCCACCAGCACATAATCCGGATCCGCTCCATCCATGATAGCATCATGTCTCATGACACTGTGCACACCAACTAGCAAGAACAAAGGAAACAGTGACATATTATTTTAGTTTGTATACAATCATATTTTTTCTTCTGTATAATCTAATATATTGTGGGTAGAGAAAAAATATTGAACACTTGTAGCTATTTGCCAAGTTGACTATTATGACCCAGGAACGTTATAAATGTGATCACCACTTAGCCCTCATCACTACCCGACAAAGCACGAACTATTGACTATCCCTGTTTTATAATAATTGAAGCATAAGCCCTTGTCAACACAACTTCCACATCCTTGCTATCTGGAAAAATTTAAAGCCTTCTATTAATCAATTCTCTATTGAAGGAATAAATATAAAAATAGAAACCAGAATTATAAAATTTCTAAAAAGTAATGATCATGAAAATGCTACTTATCAGCAGAATTTAATGCAGTTTATCACTGGAAAATTCATTGCCTTAAATATTTGTGTATCAATAAAATGAAAGAATAAAAACAAATGAATTAAATTTCCAAGTCAAAGATTCTTATAAAAATTGAGCCAAAAAACTCAACAAAACACAACAAAAACAAAAGCACAAGGATTAAAGATAAAAACAAAAACTAATAAGATAGAGAACAGCCCAAGATCTAATTAATAAATTAAAATAGTTTATTTTTAAAAAAATCACAAAATAGACAAACCACTAGCTTAACTTGACCAAAAAAGGGTTGGTGGAAATACTAAAAGTCAGAAATGACAAGGGAGAAATTATCTTGAAACAGAAGCAAATTTTAAAAAATTATTATAAGAATATTTTTAATGCCTCTGTGCAAATAAACTTGAAAACTAGACAAAACAGATCATTTCCTAGGGAAACAGGCTAGTAACAGCAGGAAGAGTAGAAAGTTACCAATAAACTTTCTTATGGTAAAGTATCAGGCTCAGATGGTTTCTCTCTGAAATGCCGTAGAGAAACCTGGCCTTCCCAAACCAAGAACCACAAACTGATCTCTGGTAACTCAGGGCCATCACACTGGCCTGAACAATAGGCCGACACCCCCAGGAAAAACTAAGCTGTGCTGGGCTGCTCCTCCCCAGTCCTGAGCAACTGTTGAATCTGCTTTCCTGAGTTTTCTCTCCCTTGACATTAGCAATCTATTAGTTATCAGCTTTTCTATTTCCAGAGTGCCTACCTCTGGTCATGCCTCTGCCTCTCCCCCATGACTGTTAATCTCTGCGGTTGAAAAATCAGATAAATACAGCATGTACAGAACCTTCCTATTACTCACTACTGTTCAGGTAGTACAAACCTACTTAAAGCACTGCACCCTTCTGTATGTGGCTATAAGTCAAAGTTTCAAATTCCTCTAGGTCTTCAGAAAAGATAGGTGAATACTATTGTCAAAATGTCAATACAAAATCTGAATTTTAGAAGAATAAAATACCTCCAGCTGAGAGCCCACTGTGCCCTGTGAGTAAAGTCTGCCACTGCTAGAAATGGCCTACTCCCCACCTGTTTCCAGCACACTTGTGGCAAATTCAGCAAAAACATTACCTGACTTTTTGAAAAGCTTTTCCAAGACGTAATCATCATTGCTCTGTTCACTGGTCTCACTCTCAATTTCGCTGTCCTGCTTCTGGTACCGTCTTTTCTTCACCAGGTGTGGAATTCGGGTTCCTTCAAACCTGGCATCTCTACAATGCTTAGTGTTCTTAGGCTTCGACTTCGGCCTCTGAAGTTGCTCCAGGGTCTCTTCTTCCAGCACACTATGTTTTGTTTTTGACTTGTGCTTTGAAAAATTATTTTCCGACTCTTTATTCTCCTGAAGAGGTTCTGTTTGAGCCTGGCAGCTTTCTCTTCTGTCAGAAAGACCTTGCTTTTCATGGATGCTTTCCTCACTAGATAGCCCATCCATTTTGCTAGTTCTTGGAGAACTGGAACAATCCACACGTCCACTAGTCACAGACAACTCCTCTAGTATAGGTACCGCCTTTGTCTTTTCTTCAGGTCCACCACTGCCAGTGAGATTCCTAGGAGTTTGGGGGGCATCTTTCAAAGGATCGCCTTGATCAGAAGTTATTGTATTTACTCCAGCTCCTTTAGCTGTAAATTTCTCTTCAGATGATGTGGTATCATTTGTGGATGCATTAGAATCAGGGAACTTTCTGCATATTGGAATATTATGGTCTGCTCCAAAGGCCGGTGGAAGTTTTCTTTTTAAATGGAGTTTCGGAGTCTGAACTTCTGAACCAGTTCCTGTAAAGGGGTAAAACACACTCAAGTTACATTACATAATTCTTCTGTAATTTATTACTTTAAGTTAAATTATTTTATGTAATACCTGCAAAAATAGCACTTGTTTCAGTGCTCTGGGATGCACCAGGACTCGTCAGAGTGAACAGCTCATAAAGATCGTTGGACTTGAAAAATCGCCTTTGCTTAGGATCTTTCAGCACTCTGTTTGTCAGAAACTGCTTGAAAATTTGTCTAAAAAGATAAAAAATTAAACTGATAGAAAACAATGTTTAGCTGTACCTCAAAATCCTAGTTATAAAACAACATGAAAGGTATGATAACTGTAGCTGAACAAATATCTAAATCATCCCCAAACTTTTCACCTTGAAAAATTACAATTCAGAAAGTACATAAAATATCAGGTGGTCCCCCAAGCTTTACAGAATTTAAATTACAGAGTATCTTATTATTTATACCCAGTGAGCTTTTTCAATCTCCAATATTCATCACATGTCAGGAAACACCTCTCTACATACAATCATGTGACTCACAGCGCCTCTGAGGTGGAAGGAGTTGGCTTCCTGGACTGCTGGACCAAAAGTCCCCTGCCCTACCTTTCTGAGGACCCTTCTGTGATGGGATTCAGGAAACTTCTTACCTGGGCTTTACAAAGCTTTCACTTGAAGTCATTTTACCCACCTTCTGCCTGCTGTTTCATACTCTATACTGAACCTCTACACCACTGTCACTCCTGCCCAGACATCCCTACAAAGCAGTCTCCCCCACTATTCCCCCCAAGGCACATCTAAGGGGAAGCTCTCCCTCACAGGATATAGCTAGTCTTTTGTCCTCTCAGAATAAGAGCCTGAAGAACACACACCCTATCTGGGAATGGACCAGTGCATGGTGGAAAGCAGGGAGCCTCTACTGAAAAGCTGGGGTGCAGCTCAAGAATAAAGTCTTCGGCAGAGGATGAGGAGAAGGTGGCAGTTTCTCCACCCCACTGTTAAAGGGGCCCTCACCTAAACACCTACACATTGTACAGAGGGATGGAGAAAGAAACAGGTATCCTGGTCAACCTCTCGCTCAGGGGTATTTGAGCCAAAGATCACCAGGCTACCCATGCTGATCACAGCTGCAATGGTATGTGAAAATTCCATCAGGTATTTCAACTTTGTCACTTCTTAAAATTTTTCTGAAAAAAAGATGGTTCACTATAGTGAACGATACATTTCTCTTAAATAACAATTAAGATGAAGGTTACACATAAGTAGTCCTTGATGTTTAATAAGGTAGAAAAATGATTGGGTTCAAAGATATTTTTAAAAAACAATAATAATAAATTTACTTTAATGAGAAAGAAAAAAATACAAAAACAAAACAACAAAACCCTCATATATCCTTTAAGTTATAGTAACTATTGCTCTAAGATGAAAATACTTTTTTTTTTTATCTTTTTTTTTTTTAAGATTTTATTTATTTATTCATGATAGTCACACAGAGAGAGAGAGAGAGGCAGAGACACAGGCAGAGGGAGAAGCAGGCTCCATACAGGGAGCCCGACGTGGGATTCGATCCTGGGTCTCCAGGATCACGCCCCGGGCCAAAGGCAGGCGCCAAACCACTGCGCCACCCAGGGATTCCTGAAAATACTTTTTTAGAGCTATACATTTTAAAAATTCCCAGCTCAAAATCCTGGTAGCATACTTCTATATCTACATCCTGCACACGCTACAGCCAGGACAGCAGTCTCCAGTCACAGAGCGGGCAGGCATCTGTACTGACCGGTGGTAAATCTTTTCTTCAATGGTACCCGCAGTCAGAAGCCTGTACACCGTCACCTGCTTCTTCTGGCCTATCCTCCATGCTCGCTCCCGGGCCTATGGCAGAGAGATACATCTCAACAAGTGCCCTTCCCAATGACAAGCACCCTTCCCAATGACAAGTGCCCTTACCAAGGACAAGTGCTCTTTCCAAGGACAAGCGCCCTTCCCAATGACAAGGGCTGCAACTAAAAGAAACAGAGACAGCTGGCTGCTTCCTTTCCTTGCCAAAGCTAAAATTCTAGCTAATGACACTAAATATAGCTAAGGTGTACTAAGGAAGATAAACAGGCAGGTGACAAAGACATATTTAGCCACCTCTACCTAAAAAACAATGTGTTTATTTGTACTTTATGCACTTTCTTTGTACCCCAGATGTAGTGATGAATGCTACAGATAAACTGCTAAAGACTCTTCCCAACTATGAGGCTAGACAGGGTCTTCCTCCATGCCAAGGCCTAGGCAACAACCAAAATGGGAACCCTATGCAGAAACGGACAGGGGCACCAAAGGCCCCTCCCAAGTGCTGGCCACTCAATTGTATGTCACTCACACACTCCTTTACCTGTGTATCTGTGCTTGGGTTCCAGTCGGGATCGTAGATAATGACTCTATTAGCCCCTGTCAGGTTGACTCCGATGCCACCCACCCGGGTGGTCAGAAGAAACACAAATATGGATGTGTCCTAGAGTAAGATGCACAACATCTGGTATGCACATTTAAGACTAGTTACAGCTCTTCACCTCTATCTTTACATATTCTGCACATGGAAACCTCTTCCCAATACAAAGGATGGGTCCTAGAGACTGCTGGTCAGTCAAGATCCCATCTCACAGCTCCTGTTTTTAATACCAATTATATTGGCAATATCTCAGAATTGGCTTTTCAAGAAGGAATACACATTCTTTCTTTACACACACACACATACACACACACATACACACATATCTAAGAATACCCAGAGTTAAAAGCAGAATGTCTCTCTTTACCTGCTGCCCGTCCCAGTATAAGCAGGGCGCAGGTGGGTGAGGCTATTCTTCCTTCCCCTGCATGGAGTAGCACTATTTGACTTTACTGTTAAATTCACTTGTTACCTCATTATATCTTGTAATCAGTGGTTGTCTTGAAGCTATTGCAGTGGTACCATCCATTTTGAGGTAAGAATACTTCTGGGCTCTAAGGAATACTTCAAGTATGTCCAACATCTTTTTGGGAGAGGGGATAGGGGATAACAGTTTAAAAATCAAATATACACCTCCAGTGAGTATGTCCACATTTGTCTCAACAGTCATGCCTTCCCCGATAGGTTTAAATTAAAAGGAGCTTCTTGCTTTGAGGCAGATAAATATTACTAGTACAAGAGTATTTTTGGTACTTCCTTACTATTAATTCTTACAGGGTATCTATCTGAGATCAAATCCAAACTTGCCCACACCCTAGAACCACATGGTACACCTTTCAAAAGAGTCAACTTCTGGACACCAACTCTTCAAGCTCCCAAAGAGATTTGTAGGCTGCCACTTCAGTATCAGCAGGTGAATTTGCTTTTAGAATGATTATTTTAGATTATATCCCATTTTCTTAATAACTGGTTGTAAGTCTTAAAAAATCAAATTGTTTCTTTACAAAGTCTGTATACTCACTTGTCTTGACTGAGAAAATAGCAATACTCGTTGACCCTGCTTGTGCCATATTTTCAACAAGGACTCAACTACTATCATTTTCCCAGAACGTTTCCAGTACCCAAATTGATCTTCTTCATCGTCATCTGGAATAGTTTTGAGATTCTTCGGGCCTCCAGAAAAAAGATCAGGATGGTTGCAGATTTTTCTTAGGGCTACAAGTCCAGAGAAAATCTATGGTATAAAAGAATTATGTGCATTTGGATTATACCATGTAAATTCTTGATAAGGGAAGTTCTCTGAAACAAAAACATTCTATGGGACCAAACATCTACTGTTCATATTCAATTGCTGATGATTTCTTTTCTCTCACTAGAAAGAAAGATATGCAATTCACAGCATATAAAAAAATGACTCATCTTCTATCTTAAAAAAAGTGTAATGCCCATCTAAATTTGGAGAAATCAGGCAGATGACTTAGCAAATGCATTCAAATACTACACTAAGTACTCCTCACTAAAAGTTCTGTAGTTTAACATAAGTCAGTGGTGGAAGTTTCATCTACCTATACATTAGAATATCAGAAAACATCTGCATGGGAAATACACAAATGGGAAAGATATGAGGATGGTTCATACAGCAGAAGGGCATAGGAGACCAGAAGGGCCTGCCCTCCAGACCCCAGCATGAGGGCATCCTTCACAGCTTTCCAAGTGTGACTCAAATCAAGTTCATGTGTACAAAAGCTCAAGGAGAAAAAGAATAAACGTTAAGTTAAGCCAATAATCAAAGAGTATGGTTGTTCTAACTCACAAACAACACATAAATAATTAAGAATCTAAACAAATCAAGAATATTTCAGAACTCCCCCAAGAATCATCTGTAACTCCTCTGTCAACCTCTAGATCTGTGCTTCCAGTACAGTGGCCCCAAGCCACAGAGAGCTAATCTAAGTTGAGATGTGCTACAAATGTAAAATATTTTGGAGATACCGTTTTTTTTAAGAGGTAATAATATCGCATTCATAATTAGAAATTTTTGATTATGTATTAAAATAACATTTTTAGATACATCAGGCTAAATAAAATTCATTACCAAAATTGACTTCACCTGTTTTTCTCTTTACCTTTTTTAATGTGACTATTAAGACAATTTAAAAATCATACATGCAGCTTACATTCTGTATCCACAAGTCAGTGCTAATCTAGACCAATTAAGGCTTCACAACTTGGAGGTGCATGAAGATAATAAGTTAAGGGCAGACTTAGGAGAGCTGAGTAAATATGAATGATTTAAGAACCTCCCATAGAGGTCAAAGATAGAATGAAGAGAAATGGTAAGCCACGGCTAGAACTGAAATGACTTCAATTGGAAGAAAAAGATGCGATGGGGCCCAAGCAGCCATGCTACCCACAGTCATCTCTTTATCAACCTCTGTGTATAAGTAGGAGAGTGTGTTTCAGAGTATAGTGCTTGATACTCAGCTGTACCTCCTGTGAGAAGAGACCCAAGACTAAGGAAGTTTCATGTGTCTAATAAATCACAATTCATACTTTAGGATCCTGAAGCACAAAGAAACTGAATAGTTCATATGGAACTTCAAAGTATATGCTGATTATAAACCTACTACATATGCTTATTGAACATACCAACATCTATTGCTGAGTATTGCCAACAACTAAAATACTTTTTACTTACACAAATATCTATAATAATAATTCTTCCTTCATGCACCTGCTAACCCCAGCAGTCCAGAGCCACTTCCCTGTGTTCTGCATAGGACCATGCATCCCTGCAGGACTCACCGCTACAGACCTGCTAAACCATGTGATGTGGGGTTCAAGTGTAACTGTGCTGCAATACAGGCAAAAAGACATGTGCTCAAATATAATTGCATTCTCTTACTTCTGGAAGGGCTTTGAATTAAGTGATTGTTCACACCCAAATGTTTCCAAGAGTTACCAGTGAAATATGACTGTACTAGTTTCCTTTCCTCCCCTGCTTCCTGACTCCACAGTTCATTTCTCCAGTTTCTGTTATTTAGCTGACCTGCATGTCTCCATTGAGAATTCTGTAAACTTCTTTAGAATCGATAAAATTTTGGTAGACTTTATGTTGTTCCTCTGTAAGACGGCAAAATAAGACCTATGGAGGAGGGGAGAAAAAAAACTCCATAGAATTAAAAAATAATAATAAAATAATTAAAATATCAACAAAACTTTCTAACCAAAAAAAAGCACAATGTATACAATTTTAACAACGTACCACTTATTTTAAAAAGCCCAAACAGTGCCACATCTCAGAGCTAAACAAGGACATAGTCACCCCTTCTCAACAGCCCCTCCATTTTTCCTGTCCATCCACCTTCTGGTCCCCACCCACTATCCCAATAGTCCCTGAAGACTGGTTTCCTTTTCACAACAAAGTTCAGGACCAGGTGCACAAGCCCTCCTCCATCGTAGCCTCTTAGCACTCACCACCCATGCCACTCACCCACACTTCACTTCAGCACATCTGACAGGGACCCTGCCCTCTCCTGACTTGCCCCCTTTCCTGGAGGTTGAAGCACAGGTTCCCAAGTTTACCTGACCTATCTGTGCCCAACTGTGTCTGTTACTCCATGCCAGAATGTTCCTTGACCTTCTGCCTCTCAATCCTCCTCTCTTTCATGTCCACTGCCATCACCTCATGGCTTGACCCTATTCCTTGGCTAGTCATAAACCCAAGATCTTATCCTTTAGCTATCCTTTTGCCACTCACTACATCTGCCTTGAGGACTTCCAAATGAAGAATGACTCAAACACCTGTCATCTCTGTTCCTTTATGCTAAGTGCTGCTGGAGAATATCACTCCTCTGGGCAGTGGCCTGCTCCTGGTCTCCAGGGGAATTTTCTATGTCCTCCTTGCTCAGTGCATGCTATAAACCCAGAATGGCTGTGACAACACTCCTCATTCTTCCCAAGCCACCCACGCACCTACTCACCTTCGTCTCTACCTCTACTTAAAAACAATCAAACGGGGACAGCTGGGTGTCTCAGTGGGTTAGATACCTGCCTTTGGCTCAGGTCATGATCCTGGGGTCCTGGGATCAGGCCGCAGGTACAGCTCCCTGCTCAGTGAGGAGTCTGCGTTTTTTTTTTCCCTCTCCCCTGACCCCCCCGCTCATGCACTCTCTCTCATACTGTCTCAAACAAATAAAAATCTTTAAAAACAAAGAGACAAAAATAAAAACAGAAACTGAAGCTATCAGTCATGATCCTCTAATTTTCACTCCGTAAAATTTATCCACTTTATCCACCTCACTTTGTTTCCCTTTATTTTCAAGGGAACATCTGACTCCCTGTTCTGGATCTAGGACAACCCTTGACTTTCATACCAGATCTGAAAACCCTCACTTCTTCCCCTCAACAGTGCTCCACCACCTTAGACTCTTCAAAAACTGATGGCGGAACTCCCTAAAAGGATTACATATAATTATCATCCCACATCCTTGGCTTTCAGCCTCTCCTGGTCCCAGCACAAGCCTGGAGGGCATGTCTGCTGAGAAAGTGCTATGGACAAGCTCAATAATGACTTCCTAGCAGCCAGCCACACTGAGCCCCTAGGCCTCATGATTCCACTTCCTCTACCCTACCACCTGCCTTTCTGCCTAGGCCTCCTGTCCTCCCAGCTAGCCCCTCCTGAAACCATATCCACAACACTGCAGCTTTTCTCTGCATGTTCTATGTATGCACCTTGGGCAACCTCATCCCTGCTCATAAGTTTCACACCTTCCCTGCTCAGAGGTCACAACTACATCCCCCCTACAACTCTCCTAAGAACCCAAGACCCATTTATAACTGCCTTTTGGGCAAACAGATGTGCCATGGGCACTTCAAATGAACCGAATAAAACACAACTATCTCTTCCATGCTCTGTCCTTTTAAAGCATCTGGCAGCAGATCCAACCCAGCATCTAAACAGGAAACCTGGGAAGCACCTGCCAGCCCCACTGCCCTCTGCAATTCAGGCTTACCCTCCCCTCCATGGACTCTGGAAGGACCAGCTAACTCATCCCTTTGTCTCTGTTATCCTTCCTCCCCCAATGCTTTCATATGCTGCTGGAGTAATCTTTTGAAAATATGAACCTGAGTATTTCTATCTCTTGATTTCTTAAATTTGTTTTAGTCTTTTAAATACAATGGCAAAAGAGAAAAGCCTTTCCTCTGTTAACCACAAGGTTAACTGAACTAATTATTCACCACATGCTTAGTGTCTGCAAATCACTGTTTCAGTTCTTACATAGCACTTTAAGGTGAGTAGGACAAAGTCCCACTCCCAAGCAGTTCTATCTAGTCAAGAGCCTAGTGGGATCTTACAACTTTTGTGTGTGGGTTTGCTGGGGGATGGGGTGGGTGGGTGCAGCAGGGTGGAGACCAAGGTAGAGGGAACATGACATGCTAATGGAAAAACAAGCGGCACATGTTTGGAAAACAGGAACTATTTCCAAGCCATTTACCTTGGCTGCTACATGGATTACAAAGAAGAGTCATTCTGGGACTCCATAGTGAAAATAAATTGGTGCAAATGAGCTAAATCAGGATTCTTGATGGGCAGAGGGATATGCAGGCAGGCCAGTAGAAAGATGAGCCTTGGAAAACTAATCCAGTAACACTGTGCAATACTGAATGGAGTGGAGAGTGCGAACGGCTGGGAAACCAGTCAGACACTGGCTGCGCTAATTTATGAGGATGTGGAGCAAAGAAATGAGAGCAGGAGTAAGGACAAATAAAACAGCACAATAAAAGATGAATCTGGAATCAGACATAGCAAGAGCACTGCAGCCCAAGACACTGATGGGAAAAGAAGACTGGTAAGGGGAATGTTAAGATCAAGGGTTTGGGGGTAGGGAGGTTGGGGACAGGGATACAAGCAGCCTTGGTGACACACCTCCAAGATCCTTTCTAGTCTCACCATTGAGAATCTACAATGTATTTACTTTTGAATGTTGCAAAGAGGGTGCAGTCATCAGTTGAGATAATAGAACACTAGGATAAGCTTTAAAAGGGTGTCCCTTTTACAGCTTAGGTTAGATGACATCACTCCTTGGCTCAGTATCTCCATGAAATGCCTCCTCACTCCCGGTAAAATCTGAAGTCTTCACCATGACCAGTAGGCCTTGGTGATCTAGCCGCCTTACTGACTTCTCCCTCCATGGGCTCTCATCCTTCTTCCTGCCCTCAGGCCACACTGCCTTCTCTGCTGGTCCTTAGAGGTACCAACAACCTTCCATTTCCATAGACCTGGAATACTCTTCTTCTGAAACCAACCATGATTCACTTCCTTTACCTTCTTTAGGCCTTTGCTCAAATGTCTGTTTATCAGAGAGACTTCTCATCATTCCTTATAAGAAGCCCACTTCCCCAAACCATGGCCCTACATGCCCACAGTCATCTCTTTATCAACTGATATATCCTCTTACCCTGCTCACTGATTCCTCCTCATATGTGTCTATGACTGTCTCTCCTCAAGAATGAATGTGAGATCCATGAGAGTAAGCAGTTGCACTGTTCACTACTATCTCCCATGAACATGACTGGTACCCAATTCATAACATGAATGAGTTGGAGGGTTTGAGGAAAATGGAGAAGTTCAAAAGTGCAGCTGCAGGGATCTCTGTGTTAATAAGAGAAAGATCAAAGCCTATAGACCAAGGAAGAGTCTTGCTGAGGGCAGATGCGACAGCAGGCTCACCTGCCACAGACAGGTATATATAGATATAAACCAGCTGCCCTATAGCACCAGCAACCACACCTGTTAGCCTCACCAATTCTGCATGTGAAAAGCACGTGTAAACAGACAGGTGCACCCATGCATTAGGATTGGTTTGATAATTCCTGGATTACAGACCTGTTCATTTTTATCTGGCAAAGAAAGGCTCATTTTGACATCTGACTTCATTCTCCGAAGCAGGTAGGGATTTATGGTATCTCGTAAGACACATGCACATTTATAAGCAGTTTTAACCTTTAATAAGAGAAAAGGGCAAACAATTACTTATGTTTGATAGATGCATTTGTTCTTACCTCTCAATTGATTCCAAGGTTTAAGACAATTTTTCTAATGACCTATGGTTATACAAAATTGGCTGGGAATAGTTAGAAAATGGTTTGGAAAAATAAGAATAGGTTCCATATACTCCAGATGGTGGTATCTTTCATAAGATATCATCAGTAGAAAAAAAAACTTATTAACCAAAATGTATAACAAAAGAACTGGTAATTTTGTGCCCTATTCCTCCTCCATACTTTGCTTTAATAACAATTATGATTATGATTATACTGTTAGACCCTAAAGTAGAGATTTCTTTGGTTCTCGACTACCCTCTAGGGAAAAAACGGCTTTCAAATAAATCTGTTTATAATCTTGCATTCTCCAAAAGCTACAAAGGAACTGCTGCACTGCAAGACTGCAGATCAAAAGCTAACTCTAGGGGAAAGCTGCAGCCATGGGAGCAACCAGATAATAAGCAGGGATTACTGCCCACTGGGGACTTGGGAGAGTAAGTTCAAGAAAAGCCCTATGATCCCAGAAATGAAAGGTCACTCTACCCTGAGATGGAGCATATGGTTCTGTAATGGAGCATAGCCACATGAGATGGGTATTAACTGTACGCAGAAAAACAAAGACCCATAGCTCAGGAAACACTCCCTATGCAATTCACTTAAAGGCAAACAAAGAATTCAATAAATTATTGATACTTAAAAAAATCTAAATAGGCTTAACAACCTAGTAAATTAGTATTTAATGGAACAAGAAAAATTCCAACCAAAATCTAAATTTAACAAAGTTAGCTGCAAAATGAATGACAATAAAAAGAGCTTGACCATAACAAACAGAGAAAACTCTATGTTAAGAAATTAACATAGTAAAAAACATTTTAAAATAAAAAACAGGATTTACTTGGAATAGCAAAGAGTAACAAGTTCAATTAATCAACAACTTTTAGTTACAGGTAACCTAATAAATGTATCATTCAGACAAAACTACCCTTAAGATGATGATCATATTATGGTTGTAATATAGAGATGAAAAATTTCAAAATTTAACAAGACCTTACAGTCCTACCAAAGAAGCAAGTACACTGTTTAAATTCTTCCTAAAAATATATACAGTATGTTAAGGGAAGTCTCTACATCTCCACCTCTACCCACATTTCTCTCCCCCAGAAGCACGAGTGAGCTGGACAATAATGCTGGAAAACCAGGGCTGGGGTGATGAGTGGCCTGGCTGCCCCTTCTGACACTCTCTCCTGTCTGTACCTCTCTGGATCCTTCTGCCACTCCTCCCTGTTCCTGGCCCACTGTGGTGAACTCACAGAGGTCAGAGCTCATAGTGGCTAGGGATGTGACACCCAATGCTCCTTCAGAGGAAGAACTAAAACTCTGAAAAGAGCTGGGGTTGGGACAGTAAGGAAGACTAAACACCACCTTCAGCCTTGATGTCCAGCCACATTCTCAGTCCCTTTCCTAGGCAATCCTGTGCTTCGGGCAATAAAGCTGACCCTCTATTTACTTCCCATCTGCCTCGTTATCTCTCTGTGAGTACACAAAAGGTGGGGACCCAACTGTATTCCTCTTAACTATCACTCCCAGCTCCCCAGGGCCATGGAAACCTAGCTGAGCATGCCTGTCCTTCCTTCCTATTCCTGACAAGGCAGAGTGATAACCACTCCCCAGTTGTCCCTGTTCCAGAGCCGAGTGACCTTAGGCCAGTCACCAAACCACTGAGTCTCAATAACCTTGAGCAAGAAATGGGGAGGTTCTCTTCACTTCTAAACCTTAAGCTTAACACGCAAAGCCAAGAAGCAGGCCACATTCTTGGCAGTTACAGTTCTTCTCCCTTACCCTCCCTCAGCCTCATGTAGTCATCTCTTCCCTAGGAAGTCTTTCCTGACTCCCACAAGCTCTGATATTGGATATCTCCCCTGATCATAGTCCTCATTTCCCTGTACTATGATCATCCCACTAGGGGAGGAATGCTATTCAAGGGAAGGTTCTGATTGCCAGCCACCTCTCATCATTTTAGCCCCAGCCTGACATAATAAATATCTGCTGACTGACTATCTTCTTGGGATTCAGTAACTTATGGCAACCATGGACTTAAACAAAAAAACAAATATAAAAACAAGAGCTCTGTTATAACCTACAAAGGGAAAATGGGTAAGTACACAGACTTCTGAAACAAGGATGTCAGTGAAGAAAGATAACATGTTTGTAAGGTCTCCAAGTCTCTCACTAAAAATGATTTTAATTCCAAAGGAAGGGGTCAACTTTGAAATCTGGTAAATACCACCATTTAGAAATTTGGTAAATACCACCTTACCCAAATAACCAGACACCACTAACTATTACCACCAAGGAAGGAGAGGCCGACAGCTTATGCCTCCAGATGTGAAGCACTGAGAAAGACAAGTCACAGAGCATGGAAGACAAATCCAAAGCGAGGCACATCCTACAAAGTAAGAGGCCTGTAGTTTGGGAAGATCTGAAAGTCGTGAAAGGCAAAGCAAGAATATAGGAACTGCTGCAGATTAAAGGAGGACTAAAGAGACAGGGCAACTACCAGAACTCCTGGCAAACATGAATGCCTAGAGACTAGACCTTGGTGCTCAACTTCTTCCTGATTTGGATGTTTCTATGTGGTCAGGTAGGGTAATATCCTTGTTCTTAGGAAAGAACAAGGATACACACCGAAGGGCTGGGAGGAAAGGGACAGAATGTCTATAACCTGCTCTCCAA
Organism: Canis lupus dingo; assembly: GCF_003254725.2. Taxonomy (NCBI): domain Eukaryota; kingdom Metazoa; phylum Chordata; class Mammalia; order Carnivora; family Canidae; genus Canis; species Canis lupus. The sequence goes on from NC_064270.1 coordinate 1,445,666, forward strand.
TGATGCCCGAAAAACAGTCTAAATCTGTGTGCACATGCAAAGAATGAGGAAAGAAGAGGGAGGGAAGGGAAGATAAAGCCAATGCAGCAAATGTCAGCAAAGGCTAACACCTGGTGAATCTAGGGAAGAGTATGGGAGTTCTTTTTCTAATTCGTACAACTTTCTGTTAAGGTAAAACTAGTTCAAAATAAAAATTTCTCCAAGACTGGTATAAATGAAGGACAGTGGGAATTCAGTGGAGGAAGAGGCTTATATAAAAGTTAGTTACAAATCATTCTACCTCAAAATGTAAAAGCTTTTAAAATGCTTTTTGATAATCCCCTAATTTTAAAATTCTTTCATTAAATATTTGTAAACATGGAAATGTTTCTCTTGGTGGATGGCTTTATTTCTGACTTGGTCATGACCTGGCGGGCACAGGCCCTGCCTGGGGGCTATGCCCCTCACCAAGGCTGAGGCCTGCTTCCAAATGCCACAAACTGCCCTCAGGTCAGCCTCCTGATGTTCCTGTCTGTGACACAACTGCTTTCTGCCAGTCACCCAGGTCTAAAACCTCAGGACTCAGCTCTAACAAGCTCACCACTTCCACCCCACTTCCTTTATCTTATCAGCCCCCACATCTTGTTTGTTCTGCCAAAAAAGACCCCACTTGGAACTTTTTCTCTCTATCCTCTTTCTCAGAGCCACTACCCAAGTCTGGGTCCAGGTCTTCATCACCCTCACCCCTAACAATTCCTGCAGGTGTCTCAAAGCCAGCCTCTATCCCATCACCACCTGCAGCCTGAGTGACCCTCCGAGAGTAACCCTCTTCCAGCCTCCTGCTCAGCTGCCTTAGAGCCTCTGCCTCCCTTTCAAGGCCCCTGTTTCTGGCATCTGTACCTTCCCTGCTACCCTACAAGCATCTCTAGTGTAATCAGGCATGTTTCTTCACTGCCCGTGGCCACACAACATGGCTATGTTCACACTGCTGCCCTAATCTAGAATGCCCCGCTCTTCTTGACCTGTTTTCCCAGAATCAGGTGAAGGGACACAAGTGTTGCATTAAGTCCTCTCTGAACAACTCCATCTTCCCTAGCTTCTCCTTTTCTAAGTTTTTATACAATCTTTTAAGATTCACTAAATTATATAGTGTCCAGAACTGATTTATTCTTGTTTCATAATTTCTGACTGCTTTTGAATGCTACACATGATTTTTTTAAAACTCATCTGGAAAAATATGAGCTGTCCAGCAAAAATAATTTTGTGACATTGGGCAAATACCAGTTTACAAGTTTGGCAATTTCCTTTATATTATAAATGACCTGGCTACAAAGTATAGTATTTAGTAGGAACACTTTAAATATTAAAATGCCTAAAAGTGTTACCTGCCTAATACTTTACCTGTACTGGGGAGGCATTTGAATATCCCCCCATGGTGATGGGGACCGAGAACTGCTCCATGAACACGGGCAATGTGCCTAATTTTCCTGGGAAGATGAAGTCAAAGAGCGACCACAGCTCCCGGAGGTTATTTTGCATTGGTGAGCCAGACAAGATGATGCGATGAGGGGTACGGAACTATTTGGAGGAAAGAAAACACTTTTTTTTATTAAATTCACTTTTCAAGAGATGATCGCCATCCTTAACCCAAAATATTCCCATGCAATCTTGTTATTTAACACTTTTACATGTTGTTTTAGTCATCTCCAAAATGTAGACATTTTACATAGAAAAGACAAATAGGGAAGGATTTTTCTTGTTCAAACTGAATACTAGGATTCAGAGTTGGATTTGGTTACATTCTAACAATTGATCTCTAGAGAGACAGTCAGTAATGTGAACAATCAGAATTTGTAAAACCATGATTATGTACAAGAGTAAAGAACTTTCTGCATTAAGGCAAAACCTGCATTTCAAATTCCTTATGCAAAGGCACAAGAATCAGTAAATGTGTTACTAAAAGCAGAGTTTATTCTCAAGTATCATTTTCCACGTGGAAATCTCCCTTGTTATAAAAGGCCATACCTGTTTGCAAGCAAGGGTGACAGCAGCATTTGGATTTCGAATTTTGTGTCCCTCGTCCAAGATCACATAGTGCCAGTCATGCCTGCTAATGTCATCTTGCATCAGCCGAATGTAAGAGTAAGAAGTGATCAAAATGCCATGACAATGAGCAATATCTCGAATTAGTTTCTCCTAAAATCATGATAAAATAGTAAAGCCAGTTTTAAAGAAGTTCATTTAAATGAACTAAATGAGCAGAATTCTTTAAACGGCAATCTTTCAATGATGTAATCTAATGCATTTTTAAGATACGTATACAAACATAATACATAAAATTACAATTCTACACTATCAGCACTGGAAGCTCACTTTATGTTTCATTAATCTGTAACTGGTAAACACGGACTACAGTATCTACTATTAAAGGCAGGGGGAACCTCAAAAGAAAACCAGAAAAAGTTATAATATGTAAACACTTATCCAATATTTATCTTTCTAAAATAACCTCTGTGTCAATTCTTGTTAAACTTAAAATAACAAGATATATGGGAAGTGATTTTTTTTTTTTTTTTTTTTAGATTTTTATTTATTTATTCATGAATCACACACAGAGTCAGAGACATAGAGGGAGAAGCAGGCTCCCTGTTTGGAACTCGAGCCTGGGTCTCCAGGACCACGCCCTGGGCTGAAGGCGGCACTAAACCACTGAGCCACGGGGGCTGCCTGGGAAGTGATTATTTTTAAACCAGAAAAGAAATGAGAGAAAAGCCAGGGAGACAAGAAAGACAAATCTGGGCACTCTATCGATGTGGCACTCTATCTATTAGGCACTCTCCTAATTCCAAGAGGAGAGAATAGAAAAAGATATAAAAGCAATTTTTTTTTTTTAAAGACAGAAAAAAGTTCTGAGGAGAAACAAGAGTGTATAGAGCAAAATGTAATGGAGTGTCAGGCAGAAACACTGAAAAGACACCAAGCCCTAGGCATATACCTACTAGAATTCCCAAAGTAAAGAAAATGCTGCAGCTTCTAGTCAGAACAAAACAGAAGAAGAAAAGATTCCCTTCCGAGGAAAAAGACTCCAGACGAGTTGGACATCTCTTCTATTACACTAAAATTGTCAGAAAGCAAAGAGAGAATCTTTCCATAATTCTAGGGAAAAAGCTTTGACCCTGGAGTTCTACACTGATCCAAACCAGCAATCATGCTTGAGAGAAAAAATAAATTCCACCTCCAGACAGGCAAAAAACAGAAAATAAACCAGCAAGAGATAGGCTAGGTACAGTACAGGGGTGTGGTCACTTAAAGAACACCATCCTTTTCCAAGGGCAGAAGAAAGTGTGTCTGGAACACAAAGCATGCTGCAGAACAGTAGACAGCAGAGCTCCCTGACTCAGAATGCTCATCACAGAGCACTCCCAGTAGCTCCCTGAAAAAGGACAGAGGTCCTTCTCACTGAGGAGGAAACTGTAATAATATACCAGGTCACAGAGCTGGTAAGGGATGGAGTCATGATCTGAATGTAGACAGGTAGCCAACTCCAAAGCTAGTCTTAACTAAATATTAGGCATCACTGCCTCATACTTAACAGTGAAAGAAAAAAGAAATTAAGGGAAAATTACATGTAATATGTACATAAGTTCTTAAAATAAATTATAGGTATCCTCTGCTTTTCCAAAGTTCAGTTAGGCCACTTCACTTTTACGGGAAGACCCACATTAGTATTTTTTTTTGCCAATCAAAAGAAAGCCAAAGAAGATTTACTTTTTTATGAAGGTAAAAGCAAAAATAGCGTTCAGTCTTTGTTTCGAAGAGAGCCATTACAGAGGCAGCACCCCCCCAGCATGAGAGTGGTGCCACCAAGCTTCTTCCCCAGGAACTACACTTGGCATCTGGGCAGCAAGCACTGCAGCTTTGAACTGGGTCTGTGAAGCATCTGCGCATTATCCTGATTTATTTTGTGCATGTTAACAAGATGTGCCCTAAGGTATCAGAAAAGCCTAAGAGAGATTATTATTTGGGTCTAGGAATGCTAAAAAACTTTTCCATATAAATTAACAGTAAGTACTTCTTTACTTGAAGCCATTTCAGTGTATGAAAGGTTTTATAGGAATGCTCTACTTTTGGATAGCAGGGAAACCTGTATTAAAACAGCAAGCAAATATTAAAACATTGTTTTAAATATTAATTAAACCATTAAGAATAAATCTAAAATATAAAAACAGATATACTTTTTAAGTGTCACTATAATTCCTGTTTAGTTTAACAAAACCTAGAGCAAGAACAGGAGAAAATAAAAGTGTACTTTTATTAAATCCCGCCCTGTCCAAGGGTAGAAAAGAGCACAGGTGACAGATACTGTCCACTTGCTTTATTTATTTATTTATTTATTTATTTATTCATTCATTCATTCATTCATTCATTCACGAGAGTCACAGAGAAAGAGAGGCAGAGACACAGGCAGAGGGACAAGCAGGTTCCATGCAGAGAGCCTGATGTGGGACTTGATCCTGGGTCTCCGGATCACACCCTGGGCCAAAGGCGGCGCTAAACTGCTGAGCCACTGAGGCTGTCCATGTTCGCTTTTTTAAAAACCAGAAAAAGAAAATGTGAACAACCCTGTGAAAGAGAAACAGGATGGATGACATTTGTGAAAGACAAGCCTGTCTACTGATCCATAGCTGCTACTTCAACGTAAATACGAGACAAGAAATAGACTGTAAAAAAAAAAAAAAAAAAAAAGAGAGACTGTAGTATTATCAAAACCACTCTAGGGGAAAAAAGTAATAGAAAAATACAAAAAAAATCAAGAAAAGAGAAAATACAATAAACAGAAAATATGAGAGCTGGTTTCAGACTAAATGTACCAAGAGTCTCCACAATGATAGTGGGTTATTAGCAGCGTAACTTTCCAGTGGGTACACATGGCCAGACTCTTGGATCCAAACAAGACTGGCACTGAAAGGTGTAAATATGGGAATTAACCCAAGAAATGCGAACAGAAACAGGGCAGGACTAGAAATACAAATATCAGACAAGAGGAACTGAAGAGAAGAAAAGAGGAATATTTTATATATTAAATGAGATAACAGACACAGGAGGAGAAGCCATGCACCTTTACCTACCAACAAGCCCTGCAACAAACCAGGGGCGCAGAGCCCTCAGAGCTGTGCTAAGAAGCAAGACATCTACCGCCTGCCAGAGTGTGACAAACCAGTACAGAGAAAATAAGATTAAGGAAAACAAAAGGTCAAAAATTAAGATACAAATGGATGTGAGCACCACCATCCATGAGCTCCTTTTTTAATAGCTATCAGCAAAGTTTCACAGAGAATACTCATTCTTTACACACCACTGAGGCTAAAATCAAACTGAGTGATCAGTAAATGCAAACTGCTAAAAAAGGAAAATGAGAGAATAAGATAAAAACAAAATTTAGTGGACCATAAAAAAAAAAAAAACCACAAAGCTGGTAGAACTGAAAAAGCAAAAAACAAACCACCTCACTGCAAAAACCAAACCAAACACACAAACCTCTGTAAGCACAGAATCAGACATACAGCATGAGAATGTCAAAAAGAGCACAACCCAGATGTAGACAATACACAAATGTATATTCTCACAACTACCACCAGTGAGCCAAAAGCCTGAACATTTGGACAGAGGACAACTGTTAAAAAAATAAAGCACCAAAATGAACCCAAGAAAAATGAGACAAACTTATCAGACCAATTACTAAAGAATCAGACCAATTACTAAAGAAGATGGTATGCTCTTCTCACCAAAAGCCAACCAGACCCAAAGGGTTTCCTGAGCAATATAGGAATCCATTCTATTGTTTAAACTATTCGAAAATGCAGGAAAAGACAGGATGTATTTCACTTCATGACTATAAGGCTAGCAAAACCCTGTTTTCCAAAGTAACAGACGCAACACACTTACACATGTACTCCCTACTAGAGACCCATTACTAATAAAACCTAGCCATATATTATATCAACCTAATAAGGCTCATCACAGGAATATAAGAATAGCAAAATATCAGGAAACCTAATGCAATAATTCATATAATCATAATTATACAAATTTTATAAAATTCAACATCTTCAAAAGTGATTTTAATATGTTAATAAACTAGGATTGGAATATTTAATTCAACAGAGTATAAAAGGGTATGACAAGAGCCAAAAAAATTTTGAAAGAGAAGAACGAAGAGAGAAAAAAGACTTTCTCATGTCATACTACACTCAAAACTTCCAAGTTCATAAAACTGCTTTAGAGAACAACTATAGTACCTGGCAGGTATTAAAGGTTCAATGGAAGAGCTGTATTATTATTATTATGACTACTACTTCGCCATCCTCCTAGTCAGTTTTTAATATCTGCACTGTACTACACTGAGGAGCATACCTGATTAACCATTTCCCAACTCTGTACTTTATGGTGAATGCAGAGTAAAAACCTCAGGGCTCCCAGCTTTACAAACATATGTAGGTTTCTCCTGGGACTCCCTTCCCTCTGCTTCACCCTGACTACACTGTTACTCTACCACCACCAGCCCTGCCACAGCTACTAGTGCCCAAGAAGAAAAGCAAGTTGTCTCAAGATGCACTGCTCCACCTTGAACGCCTCATCCTGCAGGTCCCGTGACTTTCAGAAGCCAGAGCTGATGCTAATAGCTCCTCTGCATCTAAGTTTTCCATGGAGCCCGTGGACAGGCAGCCACCACAACTCTACCTTATTTTCTCCTCCAGGAACACAGTGGTTATTAGAAGACCCGAGAGGGCAGCAGACCAAAACCAAGAATGTCCGAGCCGAACTGTCCTCTAGGCCTGGAGCTCTATGCATGCACAGAGAGAAGAGGGGGATGAAAACAACTACAAATGCTTGGGGCTTCAAAACCAGCAGAGGTCAAATTACCATCCACATGTATAAAATGTCTACGGGGTGATAGCCAAGCCCTGCAAATGTAGGTCCACCTGCTCAGGACCCTGGAACTCCTGTAACTGCTGGATGTACAGACTCGCCATTGGCCATTCCCTGAAACCCCCCAAAGAATGCCATCCTGACCTGGATTCTGGATGTCACTTCACCACAGCTGAACAAACGAGATGCCAAACCTCACAAATACACACCACTGGCGCCAAATTCAACTTCTTTTCCATGTTTAAGGACTGAAGTTTACTTGGAAAATTCTGTAATGTTGAACCATTTCTACCATATTCAGACAGATGGAAGATGATGAATAAGAATCAAAAAGATACTTTTATAAGACTAAGAATTTTTTTTCAAGCATCTCTATTGAAAATTAACTTCCACTTAACAGCCACTGGGCAAAAACACCGTCTAAGACTTTGTTTTCACCTGATTCAATCTCAGAATTCTGTAACTGCCTAGACTAGTTTCAATAATGGTGAATTGTTGATTATGGACATCTCTATCCAAATACTTAAGACAAATCATCTCGGGCGGTTTCAAATTAAAAGCTTGTAAAATATGTAACCTCTCCTAGTTTTTGCAATTAATAGGGTACATCTGCAATTAGCCTGACTTACTGAATGCAGTGCTGTTGTCATTAAAAGATGTCTGTGAAAGTGCTGCTGTTATTATGGGGGCTCAGGAGACCAATCCCTCCTAGAGGGCAAACAGTGGACTGGTAGAAAACAACAGCCATAAATCACACTGTCAGGCAGCAGGGAGAGTGGAGAGGAGCACAGGCACATGAAGGCCATTCACGGTAAACACAGCACGGCAGCTTCCCAGGCAGGATTTACTGCACCTGTAATTAATTAAAATTTCCTTCAAGCTAAATCTTTAATAAACAAGGATTTGTGCTGACAATGAAGAAAAAAAGGGCTCCAGCAACATAATTTTACAATATACCTCACAGAACAAACATAACATCTATCATTTCTTGTATCAGGTGTATACACCGTCTCTGAAGTTAATAGGAATTATATCACTTTGTGTTATAATTTGTGTACTTGGAACGGGTCTGAAATATTTAGGATGCTTGAGGGACCATGTGGCCCTTTTCTACTTTTATTTGTTATGTTTTTACCTGACTCCCTTCCAGCTCTTTAAAAAGCCAAGTCCTTTGACTCTAGTGTTCTAGAAAACAGGTCTTTTTAAAGAACTCATAATGGCAGTTTCATCAAGCAGCCATGTTTTCCTGTGTTTTTTTTCTTTAATCACACCTTGTGTTTCACAAAAAGAATTTTAACACGCTATTTCATTGTTTCCACCTGGGGCCAAATGCATCTGACTGTGAGAAAAAAGGTCTAGACGTAAATGCCAACGAACATATTTGATAAAGCAAGTGTGAACCTTTGACCTAGAAAGTATTTATATTGAATGAGTCAGAAATACCAGAGCATCCTTTCTTTTGCCTACTGAGAATAGGTCTACAGCATTCTTTGTTGCTAACAGTAGGAACTACCTGAGTAAATGTTACATGCCAAGGACGACAATACACTTCTCATGTATACCTATTACCCCAACAATTAACAAAACTACCAAAAAATACTCATTTTTTAGGAGATCAAACTAGATTCACAGAAGCTAAGTGACTTGCCCAAGGTCACAAAGCTGTAAAATGGCAAATCCAAGATTCAAACCCTGGTCTGGTAATGACAAAACCTATGCTTTGGAACCTTTAAGCTATTGTTGTATTTCCACTCATGCCTCTAAATGCCCCAAGTTTGTCAAAATGAGATAAAACTCTTTGAATTACCAAAAATATTCCACAGAATTACTGTATCTGTACGATACAGCAAGAAAAGGTGGGAGAGACAAAGTGAAAACTGTTTCAGAATATAAGCAAGAAATTTCTCATTAAAACTTCTAACAAAGTGTCCTTAATAATTAAATAAACTTCGTAACAGTGCTAAAGATGCCACCATCCACTGTGAGTTATGGGATAAGTATCACAAAACTGCCTTTTATTATCTTTACAAATATTTTCTCTCCCCAAGAAAATGGTTAGCTTTTCAAGGTCAGTTAAAAACATCACATCCATTTTTTCGGAGACTTAACAGCCTCAAATGCAATGTCATGTTTATGGTTACTCAACAAATGTGTGTTAATCAATTCATGTAGCAAATTTCTCTATGTTATAAAAAAGGGATCACAAAACATAATGAGAAAAGGAAAATCTTAGATTCCCATGAAATGAGATTTCAATTGACCATTAAGAGGAGATCCAGAAGACTGAAAATGTCTTTATCTGACTTGATTGTTTGGGTTGAAAAAACTAGCCACATATATTTCTGCATGGTCACTGGGTTTGCATTTGGTAATTCTAAATTATGCTGTCAATCAAAGAGTATTAACAAAGATAATACAGGGTCACATGCGAGAGAGGTGGGAAGCTAAAAGGCAACACAAGGAAGAAGAATGACAGATGTGTTCCATTAAGAAATTGATCATCTGATGTCTGTGCTCTAAGTGAAGATTTTTTTAATTTTCAAAATTATATGTCATATCAGCTATGACAAAGACAATCTATTTGAATAAGCAGAACAACTCTTGAATTACTTTCAAGTTTTCTTTAAGATTTTGTTTGTTTATTTATTTATTTATTTATTGAGAGAGAGAGAGAGCATGCACGCACAAGCAGGAAGGAGGGGCAGAGGGAGACGTAGACTCCTCCCCAATGAGCTGGAAGCCAGACATGGGATGGGGCTTGATCCCAGGACCCCGAGATTGTGACCAAGCTGAAGGCAAATGCTCAATCAACTAAGCCAGCCAAGCACTGTACTTTTCAGTTTTCTAAAGAGAAATTCGCTTCCATATTTGCCCTAGCACTGAATGTCCCCTATGCCAGAGCACCATTATCTGGACAGGCTAGTGGACACAGAAAGCTCCCCCATGAAGAAAAAGAATCTTAGCTGATAAGAAAAAAAAGGAAGTCAGAAATTAGATGCTGGCTTAGGGACCAGCACTGACAGAATGTTTGAACTACGATTAAAAAACAAACTCTACTGCAATCTAACACATTATCTGCAAATCAACAGGTACGCATGGGGTGGTGAAGAAGATCTTCACGAATAAATATTAAAAGAAAGGAGCAAAGGTATTTGAATCCAGCAGCTAGAGTTCTGATCTTGGAAGTGTTACTAACAAGGTCTGTGCAAAGGGTTTAATGTATTTTCAATGTGTCCTCAATACAAATAATAAACAGATACTAACAATAATAAATAATAAACTATGTTTCTAAGTCAAGAGTATGGTTTGTAAGATGCAAACAAATATCTTTTTGGTTGTTTGCATAACAACTTACAACTTTAGAGATCTGGGATACTTTATAATGGAAAAGAAATGGTAGAGTTAAGGGTCAAAGGAAGAACACAAGTCTACTGCTTTTTCCTCAAAAGTTAAATAAGAAACAAGTTAAGGCCCTTGGTAAATGGTAAAGCACCAGAAAAATTATGAACAATCACATGTATGCATGTGTTTGCATGTGCAAAACCACCTCAGAAGATGGAATCACTGCAAACAAAAGTAAAGTATCTATTCTCTAAAGTTCTGCCCTCCAAACAAGGAAGCAAGTCTCACCAACAGAGATATTTCATTTACATGAAGATAGTTCTCAGGTTATAATGAAAGAGGAAATGCAGATAAGCTATGATAAAGGTGCAAGTGAGTATACACCCTTCAGTAACCCCAAAGAAAATAAAAGGATAAAGAGGAACATACGGAAAATATGCCTTTTCTTTTTTCTTTTTTCTTTTTTCTTTTTTGAAAATATGCCTTTTAAAGAGAAACATCCACTAATGAATCCTGCAGGATTTTGTAATACAAAACACCAAGAAATGTCAAGAGAGATGGAAGTGAATGAAGGCAACAACTACGTTTTATACGGGTGACAAAAAGATAGTTATGACAACTTAGTTTGACTAGAATAACAATCTAAATGGTTATCTTCATGCTGTTAAAGATCACTGTTTTGTTTTGATCATGGCATTAACCCTCCTTCATTAATTATTTTAACTCAGTTTTCCATTTATCATTTAAAATTAGGGCAAAGTCAGTTGGTTTTAACAGCAGCTAGTATAGCAAGATTCCATCTCACCAAAACTGAGCTACCAAATTGTATATACTCCTGATTCACTTCTGTCAAAAGCTCCACTTACTCATGATCCTGAACAAAATAGGAGTTTGGAGGAAAGGGGTACTGGGCAAAACTGAAGAGACAATGGATTTTAGGGGCTCACATGTGTCTAACTCTGTGAGGCAAATACTCAGCTGCTCTTTTGGGTGCACTGCTCTCCTGGGGGTACAGAAGAGTTCACTCAAAAGCTACAAAGACTTGAGAAAGAAAGAACTCATAACAAACTGCCACTTCGTGTCAATAAAGTAACCTGCAAACCCAAGGTGAAGATGTGTAATTAGTTGCTACTCAGCAAATGCTTATGGAGCACTTTACACTACTTACAGTCTAGATGGTCAGAGCTGAGAACTAAAAAAGCATAATACAAGCTCTCTATGCTACCCATTTGAGCACAAATAAACTTTAATAATGGGACTAAAACTACAAATGAGTGAAGAAACTCAACTCTCAAAATACAGTGATTATGCTTACATGTTAGCTAAGGATTCAGAGAACACAAAACAATTTAACTAAAAAGCAACAACACAAATTAGGAAATTCTCAAAAGGGCCGGTTATTCTTTGTTCATTAAAAATATGCTGAAAAGCATGTTAACAAATGCATTTGCCAATGAGGAGTTATTACATTACACTTTCTTAAAACTGGAAAGCCACTAAAAGCCCGAATCCCACTAGCTAACTGTTAAATAAGCCTCCCGTGTATGGTCCCAATCATGCTATCAGGCTTGTGGTGACCTGTCAGTGCCCAGTTGTGTTTTGCTGGACAACAAACATGTCTTAACAACACTATGAACAATTAGAATGATAAAGCCTATATTCATAATTGTTTTGAAAATACAGAGCTCTAAATTAAACCAGTAACAGTAAGTAAATGCACAAAAGAAATACAGGAACATACATTTGAGAAATATATGGATCAAAGGAAAAACAAATATGTAAAAGAAGTTTAAAACCAAGCAAACTAACTGGTACTGAAGTATTGTAGTGTCACCTTTTTCTGTGTATAGGAGCCAGTTTCATGTAGAATTGCCACTCTGAACGGAGGCCACCAGGTGTGAAATTCCTTCACCCACTGATGCATCACTGTCGTTGGACAGACAATTATAGTCGGACCCAATCCCTTGAACCTGCACCCAAAACATCCAAGAAGAAAACACAACCATGAATGACAGCGTATGGATGATTAACCACCAAAGACAAAAAAGGAAACAAATAGGTAACAGTTTTAAAAAGAAGAGCTGAGCTATAGAAATTCATTGATATTTTCTTTAAAGAAAAAGCTAGGGATCCCTGGGTGGCGCAGCGGTTTAGCGCCTGCCTTTGGCCCAGGGCGCGATCCTGGAGACCCGGGATCGAATCCCACATCGGGCTCCCGGTGCATGGAGCCTGTTTCTCCCTCTGCCTGTGTCTCTGCCTCTCTCGCTCTCTCTGTGTGACTATCATAAATAAATTAAAAAAAAAATTTAAAAATAAAAAAAAATAAAAAAAAAAATAAAGAAAAAGCTAGTGAGATTAACACCTAGTAAGTGAAATCTAGAATTAAGTAAAAAAATAAATAAGTAAAACAAAAATTACGTAACAAAAATACTTTCCTTTCCTCTTCTATTTCAGGTGAGAGGAGATGTTATGTATCTCTTCAAACACAAGAGAATCTTACAAGTTTTTGCCCACAAGATTTCAGTCAAACTCCCAGCCCTGGGAAGAAATGCTGCAGTGGTCAGGGGTTGAAGGGTTGGCATGCCCATGGCAACATGGATACCAGTAGATGCCAACAACACCTACAATCCGTCTCCTGACCATTGCGGTCTGCTTTCATAATACTGTGCTGCTCACTTCTCCATGTGATAAACACTCAAATGGAGGGCCATGACAGGGACCACTTCCCCTAGAAAGCCCATGCCAAGAGTGCAGCTGCACTGTTCTTGGGGAAAGCAGCAGAGCACGACAGGAGCACAAAGCACTACCCAGCGAGAACCTTAACAGCACTCCCAAAGACACATTTATATACCGGGATACCCACTGGAGCATCATCTGCACTGTGGAAAACATGGGCGCTACCTAAACATCCATCAAGACAAGGGATGAACAAACCATTCCATTTCTTTAATTCGGCACAAGCTAGTCATTAGGAGCACTGCCTGGGTCTGAACTCCAGCTCTGCACACATTAACTGCATGATCTTGGGCACAGGTTAAGTAAAACCTTTCTGAACCTCAGTTTCTTAATTTTGAAAGAGGAGTAATAATAGTACTGATCACATAGGGTTAAATGAAGATTTATTCAGTTAATACCTGTAAAGTGCTCAGAAGAGTGCCATACCAACAAATATTACAAGGGCTTGTTAAGTAAGATAGAATAACACAGAACCATTAAAGTCACATGAAGAATATTTAAAAACCTTGAAAAATGCTCATAAGAAGTCTTTTAAAAAACAAAATGACTTATGCATTCACTCCAACTCACTTTCACATAGAGAGCCAGTAGATTGGTTGTGGTGGCCACTTCATCAACATTCATCTCTCCCTCTCTCCTTCCTAACAGAACCATGATTTTGTGCGGGTGTCCCCTCTTGCTTCCCATACATATACTTGATGGGACTCTGACCATTGTGTGGCTGTGGCAAGACAGGAGAAGCAGGAACCCAGGTTCATGCACAGCTGTCAGCACACAGTACCGCTCAGCGTTGCTTACACTTCCACTCAGGGCCTGGTAAGACTGGTATGCTCAGTGTAAGGAAGGATTTCCATTCTAGGCTGGGGGCGGGTTTTCTCTTTCAGTCTCTCCTACCACATATGAACAAGGAAATATAGCCCAGCACCTGCTGGGCAGATGGGCTACAGGGCAAGGAGATCTTATGACTACAAGGAACACTGACTTTATTTTTTTTTTTTTTTTTTTTTTTTTTTTTTTTTTTAAGGGTATACTGAACTTTTTATTTTTATTTTTTTTTTTTTTGTTTTTTTTTTTGTTTTTTTTTGTTTTTTTTTTGTTTTTTTTTTTTATTGGTGTTCAATTTACTAACATACAGAATAACACCCAGTGCCCGTCACCCATTCACTCCCACCCCCCGCCCTCCTCCCCTTCTACCACCCCTAGTTCGTTTCCCAGAGTTAGCAGTCTTTACGTTCTGTCTCCCTTTCTGATATTTCCCACACATTTCTTCTCCCTTCCCTTATTTTCCCTTTCACTATTATTTATATTCCCCAAATGAATGAGAACATATAATGTTTGTCCTTCTCCGACTGACTTACTTCACTCAGCATAATACCCTCCAGTTCCATCCACGTTGAAGCAAATGGTGGGTATTTGTCATTTCTAATAGCTGAGTAATATTCCATTGTATACATAAACCACATCTTCTTTATCCATTCATCTTTCGTTGGACACCGAGGCTCCTTCCACAGTTTGGCTATAGTGGCCATTGCTGCTAGAAACATCGGGGTGCAGGTGTCCCGGCGTTTCATTGCATTTGTATCTTTGGGGTAAATCCCCAACAGTGCAATTGCTGGGTCGTAGGGCAGGTCTATTTTTAACTGTTTGAGGAACCTCCACACAGTTTTCCAGAGTGGCTGCACCAGTTCACATTCCCACCAACAGTGTAGGAGGGTTCCCTTTTCTCCGCATCCTCTCCAACATTTGTTGTTTCCTGCCTTGTTAATTTTCCCCATTCTCACTGGTGTGAGGTGGTATCTCATTGTAGTTTTGATTTGTATTTCCCTGATGGCAAGTGATGCAGAACATTTTCTCATATGCATGTTGGCCATGTCTATGTCTTCCTCTGTGAGATTTCTGTTCATGTCTTTTGCCCATTTCATGATTGGATTGTTTGTTTCTTTGGTGTTGAGTTTAATAAGTTCTTTATAGATCTTGGAAACTAGCCCTTTATCTGATATGTCATTTGCAAATATCTTCTCCCATTCTGTAGGTTGTCTTTGAGTTTTGTTGACTGTATCCTTTGCTGTGCAAAAGCTTCTTATCTTGATGAAGTCCCAATAGTTCATTTTTGCTTTTGTTTCTTTTGCCTTTGTGGATGTATCTTGCAAGAAGTTACTATGGCCGAGTTCAAAAAGGGTGTTGCCTGTGTTCTTCTCTAGGATTTTGATGGAATCTTGTCTCACATTTAGATCTTTCATCCATTTTGAGTTTATCTTTGTGTATGGTGAAAGAGCGTGGTCTAGTTTCATTCTTCTGCATGTGGATGTCCAATTTTCCCAGCACCATTTATTGAAGAGACTGTCTTTCTTCCAATGGATAGTCTTTCCTCCTTTATCGAATATTAGTTGCCCATAAAGTTCAGGGTCCACTTCTGGATTCTCTATTCTGTTCCACTGATCTATGTGTCTGTTTTTGTGCCAGTACCACACTGTCTTGATGACCACAGCTTTGTAGTACAACCTGAAATCTGGCATTGTGATGCCCCCAGATATGGTTTTCTTTTTTAAAATTCCCCTGGCTATTCGGGGTCTTTTCTGATTCCACACAAATCTTAAAATAATTTGTTCTAACTCTCTGAAGAAAGTCCATGGTATTTTGATAGGGATTGCATTAAACGTGTATATTGCCCTGGGTAACATTGACATTTTCACAATATTAATTCTGCCAATCCATGAGCATGGAATATTTTTCCATCTCTTTGTGTCTTCCTCAATTTCTTTCAGAAGTGTTCTATAGTTTTGAGGGTATAGATCCTTTACATCTTTGGTGAGGTTTATTCCTAGGTATCTTATGCTTTTGGGTGCAATTGTAAATGGGATTGACTCCTTAATTTCTCTTTCTTCAGTCTCATTGTTAGTGTATAGAAATGCCACTGACTTCTGGGCATTGATTTTGTATCCTGCCACGCTACCGAATTGCTGTATGAGTTCTAGCAATCTTGGGGTGGAGACTTTTGGGTTTTCTATGTAGAGTATCATGTCATCGGCGAAGAGAGAGAGTTTGACTTCTTCTTTGCCAATTTGAATGCCTTTAATGTCTTTTTGTTGTCTGATTGCTGAGGCTAGGACTTCCAGTACTATGTTGAATAGCAGTGGTGAGAGTGGACATCCCTGTCTTGTTCCTGATCTTAGGGGAAAGGCTCCCAGTGCTTCCCCATTGAGAATGATATTTGCTGTGGGCTTTTCATAGATGGCTTTTAAGATGTCGAGGAATGTTCCCTCTATCCCTACACTCTGAAGAGTTTTAATCAGGAATGGATGCTGTATTTTGTCAAATGCTTTCTCTGCATCCAATGAGAGGATCATATGGTTCTTGGTTTTTCTCTTGCTGATATGATGAATCACATTGATTGTTTTACGGGTGTTGAACCAGCCTTGTGTCCCAGGGATAAATCCTACTTGGTCATGGTGAATAATTTTCTTAATGTACTGTTGGATCCTATTGGCCAGTATCTTGTTGAGAATTTTTGCATCCATGTTCATCAGGGATATTGGTCTGTAATTCTCCTTTTTGGCGGGGTCTTTGTCTGGCTTTGGAATTAAGGTGATGCTGGCTTCATAGAACGAATTTGGAAGTACTCCATCTCTTTCTATCTTTCCAAACAGCTTTAGGAGAATAGGTATGATTTCTTCTTTAAACGTTTGATAAAATTCTCCTGGGAAGCCATCTGGCCCTGGACTCTTGTGTCTTGGGAGGTTTTTGATGACTGCTTCAATTTCCTCCCTGGTTATTGGCCTGTTCAGGTTTTCTATTTCTTCCTGTTCCAGTTTTGGTAGTTTGTGGCTTTCCAGGAATGCGTCCATTTCTTCTAGATTGCCTAATTTATTGGCGTATAGCTGTTCATAATATGTTTTTAAAATCGTTTGTATTTCCTTGGTGTTGGTAGTGATCTCTCCTTTCTCATTCATGATTTTATTAATTTGAGTCTTCTCTCTCTTCTTTTTAATAAGGCTGGCTAATGGTTTATCTATCTTATTAATTCTTTCAAAGAACCAACTCCTGGTTCTGTTGATCTGTTCCACAGTTCTTCTGGTCTCGATTTCGTTAAGTTCTGCTCGAATCTTTATTAACTCCCTTCTTCTCTTGGGTGTAGGATCTATTTGCTGTTTTTTCTCTAGCTCCTTTATGTGTAAGGTTAGCTTTTGTATTTGAGTTCTTTCCAGTTTTTGAATGGATGCTTGTATTGCGATGTATTTCCCCCTTAGGGCTGCTTTTGCTGCATCCCAAAGATTTTGAACGGTTGTATCTTCATTCTCATTAGTTTCCATGAATCTTTTTAATTCTTCCTTAATTTCCTGGTTGACCCTTTTATCTTTTAGCAGGATGGTCCTTAACCTCCATGTGTTTGAGGTCCTTCCAAACTTCTTGTTGTGATTTAGTTCTAATTTCAAGGCATTATGGTCCGAGAATATGCAGGGGACAATCCCAATCTTTTGGTATCGGTTCAGACCCGATTTGTGACCCAATATGTGGTCTATTCTGGAGAAAGTTCCATGTGCGCTTGAGAAGAATGTGTATTCAGTTGAGTTTGGATGTAAAGTTCTGTAGATATCTGTGAAATCCATCTGGTCCAGTGTATCATTTAAAGCTCTCGTTTCTTTGGAGATGTTTTGCTTAGAAGACCTATCGAGTATAGAAAGAGCTAGATTGAAGTCACCAAGTATAAGTGTATTATTATCTAAGTATTTCTTCACTTTGGTTAATAATTGATTTATATATTTGGCAGCTCCCACATTCGGAGCATATATATTGAGGATTGTTAAGTCCTCTTGTTGAATAGATCCTTTAAGTATGATATAGTGTCCCTCTTCATCTCTCACTACAGTCTTTGGGGTAAATTTTAGTTTATCTGATATAAGGATGGCTACCCCTGCTTTCTTTTGAGGACCATTCGAATGGTAAATGGTTCTCCAACCTTTTATTTTCAGGCTGTAGGTGTCCTTCTGTCTAAAATGAGTCTCTTGTAGACAGCAAATAGATGGGTCCTGCTTTTTTATCCAGTCTGAAACCCTGCGCCTTTTGATGGGGTCATTAAGCCCGTTCACATTCAGAGTTACTATTGAGAGATATGAGTTTAGTGTCATCATGATATCTATTCAGTCTTTGTTTTTGTGGACTGTTCCACTGAACTTCTTCTTAAAGGGGAATTTTAAGAGGCCCCCTTAAAATTTCTTGCAGAGCTGGTTTGGAGGTCACATATTCTTTTAGTTGCTGCCTGTCTTGGAAGCTCTTTATCTCTCCTTCCATTTTGAATGAGAGCCTTGCTGGATAAAGTATTCTTGGTTGCATGTTCTTCTCATTTAGGACCCTGAATATATCCTGCCAGCCCTTTCTGGCCTGCCAGGTCTCTGTGGAGAGGTCTGCTGTTACCCTAATACTCCTCCCCATAAAAGTCAGGGATTTCTTGTCTCTTGCTGCTTTAAGGATCTTCTCCTTATCTTTGGAATTTGCAAGCTTCACAATTAAATGTCGAGGTGTTGAACGGTTTTTATTGATTTTTGGGGGGGATCTCTCTATTTCCTGGATCTGAATGCCTGTTTCCCTTCCCAGATTAGGAAAGTTTTCAGCTAGAATTTGTTCAAATACATATTCTGGCCCTCTGTCCCTTTCGGCGCCCTCGGGAACCCCAATTAAACGTAGGTTTTTCTTCCTCAGGCTGTCGTTTATTTCCCTTAATCTATCTTCATGGTCTTTTAATTGTTTGTCTCTTTTTTCCTCAGTTTCCCTCTTTGCTATCAACTTGTCTTCTAGGTCACTCACTCGTTCTTCCACCTCGTTAACCCTCGTCGTTAGGACTTCTAGTTTGGATTGCATCTCATTCAATTGATTTTTAATTTCTGCCTGATTAGCTCTAAATTCTGCAGTCATGAAGTCTCTTGAGTCCTTTATACTTTTTTCTAGAGCCACCAGTAGCTGTATAATAGTGCTTCTGAATTGGCTTTCTGACATTGAATTGTAATCCAGATTTTGTAACTCTGTGGGAGAGAGGACTGTTTCTGATTCTTTCTTTTGAGGTGAGGTTTTCCTTCTAGTCATTTTGCTCAGTGCAGAGTGGCCAAAAGCAAGTTGTATTGGGAAAAAGAGAAAAAGAGAGGAGAGAAAGAAGGAAAGAAAAGAGAAAGAGAAAAAAAAAGGGAAGAAAAAGAAAAAAAAAAAAAGAAAAAAAAAAAAAGAAAAAGAGAAAGAAAAAGAAAGGAGAAAAAAAAGGGGGTGGGGGAAGGAAACAAATCAAAAAGCAAAACAAAATAAAAACAAAAACAAAAACAAACAAACAAAAAAAGAACCACGGGGCAGTATCTTCTGATTCTGTGTACTTTAAGTCCCTTGGCTTCCTCTGGAAGTTGTCCGTCCAGCTGGTCTTCTGGGGGAGGGGCCTGTTGTGCTGGTTTTCAGGTGTTAGCAGTTGGGGGAGCTGCTGTGCCCCTGCCTGGTGCAGGGCTCGGTGGGGGGTGTTTACCCCGTGAGGCCGCAGGAGGAACAGCCCCAGTGGCGGGGCAGCTCTGGAAACCTGGATTCAGCTCCGGCAGGAACTCCGTCTGCAGGGCCTGGAGGCTCCGGGGCGGGGCCGCTGATCTGCTCAGCTCGGGGCAGGAGCGTCCTTGCTGTCCTGGGCCCTCCCGGCCTCTGCCTGTCCCGGGGGAGGCCGGATCCTGGGCTGTGTCCCGGCGCCCTGTGCTCCGGAGCCTGCGCTGGTGGATTCGCGCTCCCGGGCCGCGCAGCCCCCTCCGCGGAGCCGCCGCCCGAGCCCCTCCGAGCTGCTCCTGGAACCGCGCAGCCCCCTCCGCACGGAGCCTCTTCCTCTGCCCGAGCCCCTCCGAGCTGCTCCCGGGGCCGCGCAGCCCCCTCCGTGGAGCCGCCGCCCGAGCCCCTCCGCGCTGCTCCTGGAACCGCGCAGCCCCCTCCGCACGGAGCCTCCTCCTCTGCCCGAGCCCCTCCGAGCTGCTCCCGGGGCCGCGCAGCCCCCTCCGCGGAGCCGCCGCCCGAGCCCCTTCAGCTGCTCCGGGTCCCGCCGGGTCCCGCCGTGCGCGCTGCAGCCCTTAGGGAGCTCGGCGCACTCTCCTGGGCGTGCAGTTGCTGTTACTGTCCCCGGGAGCCCGAGGGCATCCCCGCCCTCCTGAGTCCTGCTCCAACTCCCCGCGAGCCCCTTTCCGCCCGGGAAGGTTGGTGCAGCTCCTGCTCCTCCGGGACGGGGCTCTCCTGTCCTGGGGACACTCGCCCCGGCCTCAGCCCGGCTCCTCGCGGGCCCCTCCCCTTCGGAGGCCTTTGTTTCTTGATTTCTTTTTCCCCGTCTTCCTACCTTGATAGATGCGCGAACTCTTCTCACTGTCGCATTCCAGCTGGTCTCTCTTTAAATCTCAGGCCGAATTCATAGATTTTCAGGATAATTTGAAGGTTTTCTAGGTAGTTTGGTGGAGACAGGTGATTTGGAGACCCTACTCTTCCGCTATCTTGCTCCTCCCCCCAGGAACACTGACTTTAGGAGAAAACTGAAGTCGCTGGGTCCCTGACGACATCACTGAGCTGCGGATCACACTGTGTCTACTGCCCACCTCCTCTGTATTCCTAGGTGTATCACGTATATTGTGAACATGACTCAAAGTAAGTTTTGCCTACTTGCAGCCCAAATATCTTGATACATTGCACACCAGGGTACTGACTGAATGTGTACCACCCTGCCCTCCTTCCCCCCATTACAGTGGAACAAGTATCCCTTTTCTCGTCTAACTTTTGCCTATGCCTAGGAGTCCACACCCTACGACATCAAGGCTCTCACTACCGTGTCTACTTCCTCCTCCGTCCTGCTGGGAATCGGGTGCCAGTTGGTGCACAAAATGAAAATCAAGCCAAAGTCAAACTATGGGAATCTCTTCAGCACTAGACTCACACTCAGCTCGCGCTCCAGGAGGCAGCTTGGAGCCAAGGCTGACTAAGGATGTTGAGGCCACATAGCTTACCTGTCACTCATTCTGAGGCAGAATCACAGCCACTCTTCCTCCCTCCCTCACGTTTTTCTGCCCAACAACAATGCTGAATATCTGAAGCTAGATGTACACTGCACATACTTCCCTTATGCTATCTCATTAATTCCCATAGTTGTAATTACTCCCTCTACACTGATGACACCAAATCTAGGTCTTCAGTCCATATTTCTTTCCTGAACTCCAAAGTATCACATGCATGGATATCTAATTGCTGGCTGGTCTCTCCACTTAAATGCTCCCACAGCACCACACATCATCCTCCCCCACCTTGTCCTCCTCCCATGTTTACAAATCCAATGGAAAGAACTGTCACCCACTATCCAGGTGCCCAAATTAGAAATCCATGCTTCATCACTGATCTGTCCCTCTTGTTCTCTACCATACCCAACCTACAGTGAGTTCATGTCATGTCTACCTCCTCTGAAAGGCACCCTGGCTCTCCATCTACACTGTTGATACTCCAGTTTTGGCCACTATCACCTCACCAAAGTTGCTGCACTTTTTAGCAGAGACATTTCAAAAAAGCAAAATCTGAATATCTCATCCCTTTGCTTGAAAGACTTTAACATTTGCCCACTGCTCTTGAATAATCTACACACCTTAAGCTGGCCTAGAAGACCATAAGGACTGCCCTCTGCTCACCTCCTCAGCCTCATCTCTTTCACTGCCCCCACTCCAGCATCAGCCTTTGTGGTTCGGCACTCCACCTGCCAGCACTATCTTCAGTTCCTACAAAGTGCACGTTCCTCTGATCTCTCCATATCCCCCTTGTCCCTTCTTACCCTCTTTTTTTTTTTTTTAAGATTTTATTTATTTATTCATGAGAGACACAGAAAGAGAGAGAGGCAGAGACACAGGCAGAGGGAGAAGCAGGCTCCATGCAGGGAGCCTGATGTGGGACTCGATCCTGGGACTCCAGGATCACGCCTTGGGCCAAAGGCAGGCACTACACTGCCGAACCACCCAGGCATTCCCCTTCTTACCCTCTTATCCTAGCTGCCATCTACCTGTGCTTTAGCTCTGGACTTCTTTTACAGTCTTCCTTTATCTCCCCAGATGGGTAATGATCCTTCCTTGGTATAGCAATCCTAGTTAGGACCCCATACTAACCCTACCATAACATGTTATTATTTATATTGTAATAGATCCCTCCTAAGCTCCTTGAAGATAGGCCTCTTCTTCAAACGCCTAGCACAGGATGTAATTAATGAATATTGGCTTCATTAAATGAAAACATTTTCTTAAAGGTTAGAAAATATACTGAAATGTTAAAAGAGATTATTTCCAAGTTAGGGAATATGGGTAAATTTCTCTTCTTGATATAGCTCAGTAAATAATTTCTGAGCTTGAAAAAAAAATTTTGTAAGTTAGAGTAAATCACAGTGCTTGAAATATTAAAAATAATCTGCTGCACAACTCAAAACTATCTGTAGTTCTAATATAGAAACAAGCCATAACTGAAAGGCTCACCCTTATATTCCAAAGTGAGAAAATGCCTCCACCCACTTCTAAATCCTCTTACTCTTCAGCTACAGCTACTGCCCCTGCCCCTTTGCGTCCACACTAAGGGTTCAAGAAGTAGAGGCTGCAACAGACTTTGACACTTCCCAAAGAATTCCCAAGCCAGGCTCTGTTCCTCACTAAGGGCAGGTCCCATGCAGGCATCCCCTCAAGCTCCCTGGGGAGAGCATGACTCTGTTCTGGCCCCTTCCATAACAATATTCATTTCTAAAAGGATTAAATGTACCAGCTTCTTTATATCCTCCACGTCCCCAAGAGTTACTATCAATATGCACTTAGCAGGGATTAGGAAACAACCAATCAAAACCTGTTTAAAATATTTACAGTCACTTTCAAGTAAGCATAAATATATACACACGCTTTACTCAGTTATATAGCATTTTTTTTCCTTTTTATCACATGCTTTCTGCAAACGGCTATACGGATGACTCACGTTTTGTCATTTAGGGCCAATATTTTATTCTAACTGAACATCTATCTGGCATTATGATGGCCTTTCGTTTCTGCCATTCTCCCTCTATTAGAAGACTATGGAGGTTTTCACACTGAGTAGAAATCCAGGAGCAGACCTAGATTGCTCCTGAACCACAGGAAGGGCAATCAAATCCATTAACAGTCACATCAACTGAACCACCCTTTTCTAACCCTCAAAACCAGTGAGATGAGCATAAGAAATGGCTAAATGTACTAGAGTGATTAGCATCAATTACCAAACTGGCTAAAATTCCTTTCATCTTTGATTATCATTGATTATCTAACAAGTTCAGGACAAGCCCATAGTTCTAATGGTCAAATACTTCAATTTACAGGATGGAAATCTGCTATCCACAGGCTAGAAGTTAGCAGGATTTAAAAGGAAAATATTTACCTTTAAAAGTTCATTAACTTTTGCAAGCCATTTATTTGTAACCAGGAATTTACCAAATGATATCCAAGACTTTAAAGTATTAACTGCAGTCTGAAAGGTCAATAATTTATTTCGTCGTCATTAAATTCAGAGGACCTATCAATATAATATGAATGGCCAGGGGAAGGGAGGATAGTACACACAGAATGAACTAGGAGCACAACGACCAGTGTAAATTTTTACAGTTGCATGTAATAAGCTTCTCCCTCTTTTAAAAACAAACACACATGTGAAAACATGAAAAAGCAAAACTGAAAAAACCTCTGTACCATGAAATTTCTTCTTGGTATCCCAGAGACTTACACTGTTTCAGTCATCATGGACCATAAAATTGCATCCCAAAGACCATCTCAAGTTAGGGCCCCCCAATCTACAGCTTGAAGAGGTTCAGAGAAAATGTAAATAGCCAAAATGAGCGACTCCTAGAGAACTTCATTTGACCATCTATTTTTCTTTAGAATATAAACACAGAGAAGAACTCCAAGCTCATCTAGTTGCAGAGGTGGACATGTTATAAAAATGTGAGAAAAACATGACACAATTTGCTCTGGCACGTGGAAGTGGAGGGGACCAAGCTCCCCAGCACACCTTTGTTCATAAAGAGCCCGGCTGTTTGGCTGACACAGAAATGCATTCTGGGATGCCATATTTCTACCAATACTATTTTAATAAAAACAATCTGGGCTATAGTCCAACATGCCACACTATTTCATTATGGAAAAGAGGATATGAGCTTTGATAGTTAATTGATTACAGCTGCTGCTCATTATTAGCCCTGCCTTCACTCCTAGTAGGATTGCTACCACTCTGGAGAGCATGTTTTAATTTTTAGATCAAAACTACACTGCAGGGATGACTTGAGTTTCGTAGACCCAGAGTATTAAGACTCCATACAAGTCTCATGATAATAGGTAGGGAAGGAAAGATAAGAGACAGGAAATAAGAAAATCTGAGAAATCATTTAAGAAAAGAAGGACAGTCCTAGAAACCATCTGGAGCAGCCAGGGGCATTCCAGTTAACCAAAAAGAAACAAACAAAAAACAGCCATATAGAGATACAAAGCCAAGCCAATCAAAGAGCTTATTTAGAACAGAGAGAGCACTTTTCAAAATATTAAACTAATGACACTAGTAGATATGAAAACACTAAATGCTCATTTTCAGCTCTGACTTTTCCCTTGGGCTGGGATGTTTTCATGTTCCCAAGCAAAACATGTAATAGAATTCTAATATATGAAGGAAAACTTCAGCTTCAAAAACATCTGTGTAATAAAAAAATATTTAGTATTTTAAAATCTCCATATGTTTTTTCCCTTTCCTACATCATATAAAATATTCCTACAATATTTTAAAACTTCATATGCTCCTCATGAGAAGTGTGATCTGTTAAATTAATGGAAGGATAAAAACAAAGCACTATTGGAAGATCAAAAAATAAAGTTCTTTACTCAATAGTTTATGGTCTGCATTTGGCTCCATACTAAACGTTTCTCTGGGGATAAACCAGAGTGCAGGACAGTCACTTTCTACAGTTGCTGACATAAGGCACATTGACACCATGTTAAGGTGTCTCGAAACCCTATTTAGTGAGTATCTGAGGTTGCTACAACAAAACCATCTGGAAAATTTCCTGCTGTTATTCATTAGATAAACCTACTGGAATCCAAAGAGCTCTCAGATTATCTGGGCTCAAGATTAAATACGCTACATAATTTGCCTGGTATTATTTTTACCAATACTGATTTACATAAAGCCAATTTACAGCTTCAGTATTGAAATAAATGCTCACTGTATTTCAAGATAAAATTATTTCAATCCCAACATACTGCATTAACACAGTTTAAATGTTGATTCTTTCTGAATACCACAGCTTTAATAGTTCATTTACATTCCTAAGGAGAATAAAGATCACAATCTAAGCATAATTTTCTGTCATTTTAGGCAGTCATTTATGCTTTGGCTTTAGAGTTGATATAAAATTCTTGAAGATTGGGAGAGGGAGAAGAAAGCATAGTGAACAGACAATTTCATGTAAAAAAAAAACCAACAAACAAACCACTACCACTATCTATAAATGCAATAGCACGTACTGATTATAAAAGAAATTCGGGAGAATGGCTTTTCCAAAGCTCCAACTTTCCCCATGAATAGATGTACTTACTGTAATGCTCACCTGGTCTCCTGCCAGAACAAATATTTTAATGTAAAATTTAATAAATGGAACTAAAGGTATTATGCCCAATTTAAAATTCCATATTGTGTAAACTATTGATATTAACATAATTGAGTTTGTAAACAATCCATTTGTAGAAGCTAACCTTAGACACTGTATTGACCCAAAATATCTAGTGGGGCTCATCTGCAAAATGAAGCATCAATGCCTGGAATTCATTAAAAGTGTTACATGTTTAATTTCTCCTGCCCTACAGCTCCATTGTCTCGTAAAAATTTTCCTTTGATGTCCCCCACTAAAAGAATTAAAGGAATATTGTAATTGAAATGTCATCAATAATTCACAAGACCCTCCTCCACAGCAATACATCTGATGAAATATTAATTGAGCTCCACAGACTGACAGTCTGCAGAGGAGCACTTGCCTGTAATTTGAACCACGAGTCCTGATCT
Source organism: Canis lupus dingo (assembly GCF_003254725.2). Taxonomy (NCBI): domain Eukaryota; kingdom Metazoa; phylum Chordata; class Mammalia; order Carnivora; family Canidae; genus Canis; species Canis lupus. Next base: position 1,471,730 of record NC_064270.1, read on the forward strand.
TGCTGTAGCTCAGACCTGCCAAGAAGGCAATTATCTGGATGGTCTTGCCCAATCCCATTTCGTCTCCCAGAATTCCTCCTGCCTGCTGGCAGTGCAATTCCCACAGCCACCTAACACCTGTCTGCTGGTACCTACAACAACAAACACCAACAAGAAAGAGAAAATGGCAAATGGTGGATAATACAGATCATAACAGAAAGTACTCATGAATTAATCATTTGGCTAGGTTCTAGTACCAGTCAGAGAAACACGCCGGATGTGTGTTTTACATGAGTATTATATTTATAAGGTCATACATTTTTTATTATCTAGGCATAAAATCACAAATTTTTCTTTATAGAACACGTTAACACATTTCTAATTAAACTGATAGATGAAGTAATTAGGGACTATTTCATTTCTTTTTCAACATTAGAAATAGCTTAGTAAACAAGCATAAATTAATTATCTTTTATTCAGTATCTTTCCAGAAAAAAATCTCAAATATTTTTAGTTACATAAAGTTCCAATAATTTTTCTATAAAAAAGAGGCATTAACATTTACTTTTTCTATCTGAACAGCATCAAAAAGCAAGACCGAGAACAGCACAATTCATAGCATATACTGTTGAAAAGTCACTTGATAATTACATTATCTTTTCATAGGAAATATTTAATTGAATTTTAAGGCCATAAATAAGTCTGAATAAAAGGACTGCTCACAAAATTAGTACATGATGGATGATTCTCTCATATTATTAGCAGATGCAAAAAAGAATAGTTTAAAGAATCAACAATACAAAAAGTCTTAACATTTTAAAGCAGAATTTGACTCATAAATACAAATTATCATTACCATAAATATGAAAAAATCAGAGCTATTACAATTTTAAATAAGGAGTACAAGACAAAGAAAAAAAATATGTTCTCAAAAAACGGTATTTTCCTTTCTCCATCAATGGTATATTTAATCTATAATCTAAAAATGAAGCTTAAAAAAAGGAACAATGCAAGAAACATTTCTGAGAGTAAAGGAAGGGCAACATGATAGAATGGTATGAAAATTATATGCCAAGTTTAAAAACAAATCCAAGGCAAAAACTATTTAAAAGACAATGAAGTCTAAAGTTTTGTTTTGTTTTTTCCAAAGAAAATACCAAGGCTGATGAGCTTCCCACCTTACAACAGGTAGTTTTGTTGTTGGTTTACTAGCCCAATATTTACTTCAGTATGTGTGGTGTATATACCTAAAGTCTCATTGTGGATTCTAGTCTTTGTTGAGCTAGTTTTATTTAATAACTTAATTATGTATTATAATTAACTTTTCCCCCAGTAGTTTGCAAATCGATTCCAAAAGCTTACCTCTAGATGTTGCTGTTACTATCATATAAGGGAAACTTTGAGAATGTTGCTGCTTATTAAGATTGCTAATATACACACTGAATATGCACCCTGAAGAAGAGGATTAAAAATCAAAACACAGTAAAGTCTAGTATCGATAAAAGATCATTAAATTTAGGAAGGACAAGCTCTATTAACATGGTATGTAATCAAAGAATAATGGCTACCAACTCCTTAAGAAGCCAACTACTGTGGAGACAGCTGGCCAGGTGGTTTGGACATAGCCTCACAACCACCCTGCATAATCAACCCATTATATAGTAAGGATATGAAAGCACAAAGAGGTTAAGTAACTTGCCAAAGGTCACACTGCTAGGAAAAAAATGAGCAAGCCAGAACTGAAATCCAGAACCTCTTCTTCTAAAATGACTCCACTTTGGAGATAATCTTGACCAGCAGTTCTCCATGGGGAGTTATTTTGCTCCCCAGGGGACCGTTGGCAATCCCTAGAGTCATTTTCGGTTGTTACAACTGGCAAAGTACAATTATAATCTAGTAGGCAGAGTCCAGAGCTGCTGTTCAACATCCTACAATGCACAGAATGAATAATCCTTACAACAAAAGAACCATTCTGTCCAAATTGTCAGTTGTGCTGAGCAGGAGAAGCCTTGATGTAGAATAAAAGCTGGTTGTGAACCACTACACTGGACCAAGCTCAGCTGTGAATAAAAATGTAGTTCAAAAAACTGTTAAATGATCAGAAGCACTTAGATACTACTTAATCAACCTCCTTTTACCAAGGTGGAGAACAACTACAGGACCAGCTCCTCCAGGCAGAGTAGGGACCAAAATTTCCCAGTGACCATTCCAGTGTTTCACCCACTATACCACAACACCTCCTCCCAACATGGGTCCAACAGCTCTCTGTCTGGAGCTAATCAACTCAAGGTGGGGAAAATCTAGAGCAGCACTTGAGAAGTCATCAAAGGAATAAAAAGTGGCAACCTGCACAGTATCCCAAAGGGAGTTTAGGAGAGCATTAAGACAGCTGCATCCTATGTCATCCAGAAGAGGCAGTAATAGCATGATGGGTGTTTTCTCATCTACAGATGTAATCTCCAAGGGCATAAACATAACATGTTTATAAAATGATTAACACTAAAGAAATGTTTTAAGAGAAAAATATCTACTAGGTGGCCCTGTAAGTCACATTACTACATGGAAATCCCCAACAACTGGGACACTGTGCAAAGATGGCAAAGAGTGGCTCTTTCTACAAAGGCCCTCAGACTGCACTAGCATACTGGCTGGTAGGCATGTATCACTGGATGAGGAGGAGTTAGGGGGTCTGGGTTCTGGTTTCAGCAGTACCACTAACTGACTTAGGTTTTGTTGCTTTAATTTCCTAATAAATGCTGTAAATAATTACATACTTTAAAGGTTACAGAATTGTTTCCAGAACTTTTTTTTTTTTTACAAACTATTGTACAATAGTAAAAACTGATTATACACTGCTTCCCCCATGAGACTGAAGTATCACAAAGTAACCACAAATAATTGGTGTATCTTGGCATTGTCACACTAACCCAAGAAATTACACTTGTTAGTGTGGCTAAAAGTAAGGTCAAAAGATTGAAGTTTGTCATTTGATTGCTAAATGATCCAGACAAATGCATTTGCTGGGCAAACTTTCAAAATAGAATTTTTAAAGTTAAACATCATCTTGCAGAAAATAGCACTTAAATGGATAATTGTACCTTCTGAGTCCCTTGTGTACAACCCTGTTAATTTAATTCCACAGAGTGCAGTAAATAGAGCAAAAATATATCTATGGCTTAAAATTAAACTGGCCTGGCTAAAACTTAATCATAAAAGAAAAATGGAGACTTATCACCCTATTAATTTTTTCATATAGAAAAGGAACAGAAGTTAGTAACACTTAGGAAATATTAAAAAACCTGGTTTTGAGAAATGAAAACAAAATACTTTCCAAAAATGTGCAATTAAGACTCATTAAAATAAATAAACATGTATTTACATTAACTACTATAAGGTTAATAGTCAATACACCGAATACTATATACTCCTAGTAAGCAAAGTTTGGTTCTAGTGACCGTGAAATTTTTTAAGCAAAAATCTCACACACAACAATGCACATTCAACTTAACTCTTGAGGATAATTGCCAACTCATTATATATGCAGAAGTATTCTTCTTTGTTAAGTCGATTTAATTTATAATTTGGGTATTTCTTTTGCTAGTACAACACTGATACCATTTGGCCTGCTCCTTAATAAGAAATCACTTTAAAGAAGATAAAAAGAGTTGTCAATAAATGTTGTTTGCATACCCTTCCATAGTTAATTCTCATCTGGGAGAGGCAATAAACAAAGTAGCCACCCCTCTGGACTACAAAATGATTTGTCTGCAAAAATTACTAGTGACTCAGATTTGAATTTCTACATAGGTCTGCTCTGTCCAGTTATGGCAATCCAACCAAGACACTTCACATCTTTAGGATTTCAGCTTTCCTATATATTCAGTGGGATAAAATAACTACTCCCAACTCCTTTTGCTCACCCTCCCCTCACTGAGATAAAAATTAGAACTAGAATATATGCCCTTTGAAAGGAAATACAAAAAGCATGGTTTTTTTGTTTGTTTGTTTTGTTTTTATTCAGAGAGGTGGGAAGGGGCAGAGACACAGGCAGAGGGAGAAGCAGGCTCCATGCAGGGAGCCCGACGTGGGACTTGATCCTGGGTCTCCAGAATCACACCCCAGGCTGCAGGCAGCGCTAAACCGCTGCGCCACCAGGGCTGCCCAAAGCATGTTATTTTAAAATAGACATCTTGCACGAGTTTAAGGCATGGCAGACACCCAACTCTATGAAGGAGATTAAACATAACTGTCTCAAAGAAAGTTCACATCCTGCACCAACTACCAAGTGATGCTACTAAACAGAAAATAGCTACTGAATGGTTTAACTTCCTATACATATCAAGAAGCCTTCCTAAAGTATCTTGTTAAGTAAATCCCAAATGTGGCTCAGCATGTATGTTCACCATGGGAGACTGGCCTGGGCCATGGAGCCTACAGGCATCTAATACACAGCTTCTGGTTATCTGGAACACTAGGCTACTCCATATAAGAAACACAGTTCCAAGTAGCAACTTAATGCTGAAGGTGTTTGCCTAGATCTTCTCTTTTGACATTAGAACAACATCTACATAAAATATTTAGATGCACATTTAGTCAGCTCAAAAGTATTATACCCTTAGGTACAATATAAAAAACTCAAACTGTTCTCAATAGTTTTTATTTCTACACAGAAGTAAAAAAACAAAAACAAACAAACAAAAAAACCCCAATATTGATTTTAATATACAACTCTTCTTACTTCATCTGACTTAAGAAATTAGAGGTTTGGTCCCTTAAAATTACTAAGAACAAAAAAATTAATTCAGTGTAGATGGCTTTTAAATGTGTTGCTTTTTGCCTGCTGAGACAGGTCCACACAGATCCACCAGCTTACAAACATGCCCCATGCGCACTTCAGTCAATTTATTATCATCTACTTCTAATGAGCAGCACGTGGCTAAAATTATATTTGATGGTATCTGTATTTGAAATAAATTGCTGCAAGTACCTTAAGGGACCGCAGGTTACTACTGTGTCATATCTAAAATATTAATTTGTACACAATGGCTTGATGATAGATATAAAGGAAAGAACACATGGCACATACTTAAAAAGCTTTCTGAACAGAAAACCCGGCATTTTAAAATCGTCAAACTCAGCATCGCTCTCCTCAGAATCATCTTCGAGCTTCAGACACTTCTCTTTGTCCTGCAGCCTCAGCTTATTCCATTTCCTACCACGAAAACAAAAATCATGTTTCCATTATTTTGGTTAAAAGACAGGTTAAAATATATTTCTAAATAATGTACGAAAAAGAGGGAAATCAGAATGGTCTTTTAGCTTTCTGCTACCATCATTACCCAAAACATTGATATTCAAAGAAAAATAATTCTCTTTTCCTTCCTTCTCAATTCAATTTTTTTTATTTATTTATTTATTTATTTATTTATTTATTTACTTATAAATTTACTTTTTATTGGTGTTCAATTTGCCAACATATAGAATAACACCCAGTGCTCATCCCATCAAGTGTCCCCCTCAGTGCCCGTCACCCAGTCACCCCCACCCCCCACCCACCTCCCTTTCTACTACCCCTAGTTCGTTTCCCAGAGTTAGGAATCTCTCATTTTCTGTCTCCCTTTCTGATATTTTCCACTCATTTTTTCTCCTTTCCCCTTTATTCCCTTTCACTATTTTTTATATTCCCCAAATGAATGAGACCATATAATGTTTGTCCTTCTCCGATCGACTTACTTCACTCAGCATAATACCCTCCAGTTCCATCCACGTCGAAGCAAATGGTGGGTATTTGTCGTTTCTCTCAATTCAATTCTTATTTGAATTATTACAGCTGCTTTAGAAATATTTCTGTAAGGTCTCATTTCATTACCAAAACTACTTGTGCCTCTTCTGGCATATCCTGTGGGGAAATTTCTCTGCTACTTCCTAAGATATATGAACTTAATTCTAGAAAAGACTCAGTGAAAACTTCAATATAAGTATCTCCAAAATGGTAGTATAACAAAAACAGATTTATAATTATTATTTCTATGCAAAAGATATGATGGTCATAGCATAAGTGAGCATAGTATCCTGAACACAAAGCCAATTTGGGGTCAAAATTCCTATGTATCAGATTAACATATTGTTTACTTAAGCGGGGGGCATCAATAATACCAAAAGACTGCTAAAGTAAACAACTTAGGAAAAACTGTGTTCACTAAATAAAACCTAAACTATAAACTTAGTAATATGATGCTTTTCAAGTATAAAATCAGTGTTTATATCTCAGAGGGATGATGCCATGTATGTATACCACAAGAAATGTCTGAAGATCTGAAAGTTTTAACAACACACTAAGGTTGTTGGGAAGGTGCAGTCATTTAACCAGACTAATTCTGTATTTAAATAACTATAATGGACACTGGTGTCATGAGTTTGTGTGTATGTATACACACACACACACACACACACACACACAAAACTCAACAGTCTCACATTCTATTCAGTTCCAAAATAAAAGGATGATCTTTCTCAGTATGCACACAGCTCACAATGGGAATTTCACAAAATGCTGGGAATGGAATAAAGCAATACAGATAAACACCTTCAAAGTAAAAAGCTCCCAGGAAGGGAATGAGAACAGCAGCTTGTATAAGAAGACATTTATCAATCATCGATTATGTAAGAATACAAAGAGAATGTATGGGGGAAGGTGAATGAGCACATGGAAGGATAATATCACACACTGCCCAGTTAGACCAATGGTATTTTCCAGTATCAACCACCGCCAAATATTAAGACCAAAAGGGACCAGGTATCTGCTGGAGGCCCTTAAAGCACATTCTCTGATAAAGTCTTGCCTTTGTTGAATATGTCAACTCTTCAAGAAACAAAAGGAAGGGCTATCTGAAATTTAACTGTGATCAGTAAGGAAGCAGTAGCTGGTGATCTGAAGCGGCTTCTTAGGGTACTAAGAATGCCTATAAATAAGCCCTATTGGTAATTTCCAAATAGCAAATATAAGAGGCAGTATATAGCCAAGCCTAAGAAAATAGCTGTCATATAACCATGAGATAGTCTTTTTATATAAAATATTTGATGACATTTTTGTGCTTAACTTCTAAAGGCATCTCTTCCTCTCTTATTTTTCTTTCTTAAAAATTATCTTCATGCAATTGATGAAATGAAGTACCTCTCAGTGGCTCCGTCTGCTATTCTTTTGAGTTTCATATTATCTACAAATTTAGTTAAGTGCAATGGTATACAGCAGTGGTTCTCAACCAAGAGCAATCTGGCCATCCTCCCTGCCCCTCCAGAGTAATTTGACAATGTCTAGAGACATATTTGGTCATTACAACTGCTGTGGGGAGGGAGATATACTACTACTAGTATCTAGCAGGTGGAGACCAGGTATGCTACTAAACATCTGACAACGTACAAGCCAGTCCTCCACAACAAAACGTTACCCAGTCTCAAATGTCAATAGTGCCAAGGCTGAAAAAAAACCATGGTATATAAGTATATCCACTACTAGAACTTAGAAACCAAAATGATGAACATATATTTTCCTGGTGTATATATCTGGATTCTTGTTACCTACTATCTGAAATTTAGTAAGCAAGCAATTTCACATAATGAGATATTCCTCAGTATCCAAATTCCTTACAATCAGAACTCAAAACCAAAACCAGAACTACAAAACATACCTGTATTTAGTAAATTTATGAATAATACAAAACTCAGAAGAATCACAAAAACTACCATATCCCCTTAAAAATACTCCATTCTGCAATTATACAAAGATAATTTTACAGGAAGAAAAAGGAAAACACCACAAGATACTGGTTTTAAAAGTTTGGCATAAGGTCACTAAATATTTTACATAAAGAGTATCACATATTAAACTCCATTGACAGATGATAGCTATTTCCTCAGACTCAGCCAGTAAGTCTTTGTGGCTCTTCAATTTCCCACTGCATCACTCTGCGTCAACAGGGTTTCATCCTCCTCTTTCTCCTCCCTCCTAAAATGTATAGGCGTTATGTCACCACAGAACACAGCACCTAGGAAACCACAAAAGCCACTACAGAAATGATTGCATTCCAGGGACTTCCGCTTCATAAAGATGAACAGAGCTGAATATTTATTCAGTTTGGCTAAAGGATGACTAAAGGTGGTAGGGAAAAATCATTATTGCCTACAAACATTTGTACCATTGTTAAGACAAATTGCCCCAGTAGAATCATATACACATATTAAAGACAGTAAATACCAAGGTTATAAAACCACATGCGTATGTGGCTCAGGCTAAAAGATCCTTCTGTTATATAAAGCAGTAATTCCTCATGTGGCCTGTAGCCAAAATAGACCTCGGACCATCTAACCAATGCCCAATGAAGCAGTGCAGGACCAAGTGCCAATGGACAAGAAGCAGACTAGGGAGGCAGAGGAGTGCCAGATTCACCTGAATTGAGAGAAACAGATGCCTTTCCCATCCTAGATGCCATCAAGGGTCTTAAAGTTGCTCTCTTTTGTGTGCTTAACCTGCTTGTCCTGCAGCCTGGCAGGCTGAGCAATCTGTCTGGCCAGCAGGTGTAAAGGGATCTCCGTGCTATGAATAAACTGGGTTTGACGCATAGAATAAGCACAAACCAAAATACAAAAGTGCACCCAGATGGTCTAGAATCAAATCCTGACTGCAAGTTATCAGTTCTTTAACCTTCAGCAAGTCACTTAACCTCTGCAGCACCTACCTTTCCTCAAGTGTGAGGTGAGGAGAACAATGGTGTCTACCCACTTCCCTAGATTTAGGGAAGATTAAATAAGGTGCCACATGTAAAGCACTTAGCATAAGCCTAGAATATAAGTACTTAACAAATAAATACACTGTTATACGTAATCATGTCTGCTTACTGAAATCCTCACACAAACTTGCATGCAATCCCCAGAGACCAGTATATTACTACATTCGTGTACAGAGAAGTGGTGGAGGCAATATATAGTACAATACAATCCGCTTGTGATAATGCAACACGCTTGCAAGGGTTTAACAGAACTACCTGAATATGTACATTTGAACAAAAACCATGTTTGTGAATCAAACAGATGCTCAGAAAATTATGATGACTAACATGATCACCATGAGTAAACACAACTACCCATCAGAAGGTATTTACTGGAATACCTCGATTTTAAAATTCTGTGATAGATGTGTATGCAGGGAGCTGTCATAAAATATGGCCGCTTTCTGTATAAGAATAACAAGAAAATAGATACAGAATGACTTAAAATTGGTTGGGGGTGGGTCAAGATTAAGATCTTGGCCCCAATGATTTAAAATCTTAAAAATCAGATATGGACCCAAAGTATCTCAAATCTGTTATTTCAATAAATAACATAGAGAATGGATTTTAAAAGTGGAAGGGGGCAGGAAACAGTCCATTTTTGGAAAAGAAATAACTTTTTCATGTTTTCTACACTCTCATTTAAAAACCTCTGCACATATCATAGTCACAGCTGCAGCCACATAAAAGTAAGTGGGCCTGGTGTTCCCTGGCAGTTTTTCTAACTCTTCACAAGACTGCCATCGTCAGCCTGCTAGCAGCTTCACTGGCAGCCACTTAAGAGAAAAACCCAGCAATAAACATAAAGTTAAATTCCAATCAGATGCAGGCAGAGAAAATGCTCCCTGGCTTTGCTACATTCATGCAAGAACAAGAACCTGGCCTGGGGCTGAGACCACAGCAACGATCTGTCAGAAGCAACGGGGACCCAGGGCCAGGCTGCTGGCAACAATGCACAGCATAATCAGTTCAACTATACCAGGAACAACACTTCCTCCAGTTGCCAGGGCACCTCATCAATCGAACCCTAAGAATACACCTGAGAGCTAGCTGCAGCCAATTTAAAGTTAACTTATTTTCAAAGAAGAATTTCCAGAACGCCAAAGATGTTCAAAATATGTAAGTGGGAAAACATAGCTAGCTGTCATTATGCCACTACCTTGTGGTGCCATCCTTCCTGTGCCATCTGCATTCTTATACTGTCCCCAACTTCCCTCCCACAAACACAAACATCTACATCCCCCATGGACCCTTCAGAGCTCTGCTCAAGCAGTGCCTCCAAAGGAGGAAGCCTCCTCTGATCAGCCAGAGTTAGGTGTCCTACCCCCCTGGTACCTTCCCAATCCACGGCTGGTGTTTCTACTAGAGCGCTCACCAAGTGTCAGTACCATTTGAAAACCCTATCTCCCCCATTAGACTGGGAGCCACCTGAGGCAAGAGACTGTTTTTATAGTCATTTTCACATCCCTAGAGACCAGTACAATGGCCTACCTTAATATAGATACTCAGTACATGCTGCATGAGTGAATGAATCAATGAATGCGGTTCAGAATCAGGCTAGGGATAAGGAAGACATCAGGGACAGATGCGTGGCATGGGAATGGTCAAAGTGGGTCATTCAAAAATGGGTTCAAGAATTGTCCCGTTTATCTCATTTACAGCCTACCTCCTGCTGCATTCCTCCTCTCTCTAATGTATGATGTTAAGGTACTACCCCCAGATGCATCCACTGGATAAACATAGTTAAGATCCACAAAGAAATGAGGCATGGCAAGGACGGAATCAGAGAAATTCTTTAAATCGACCAGTAAATATTTTATAAGTTATTTTCAAGTCTTGAGTTCTGTTTTTCGGGTTTTCCAGTGGATTCACTTTGCAACAAAACTGGGTTTCTGCCCACCAGCCTTTGGGAAGAATCGGGAGCCCTGAGTTTGGATCCACGTGGAAAGGGTGGGCAAAAAATTCAACTTTTTTTAATGAAAGAATTCATCTTCTGACAGGGGAGGGGGGTAAAAAGCTTAAACTAGCCCTAAACAACACTCACATTACTAGAAAGGAAATAAAGCTTTTGATGGTCCCACCTTCATCTTTTTCTTTAATCCACACATGCAATAGTCACAGCTGCAACCAAATAAAATGAAGCACATTATTCACTGGAAAGAGTTTCTAACTCCTACAGTTCCTCAGACTTTGGTGGCAGCCACTAGAGGAGAACCCGGTAAAAGACACTGATTTCAGATAACACTGAGAAGTGAAAACCAGATGTGGGCAGAGAGCTACATTTCAGGTCTATAACTAGCAAGGGGAGATCTGAACTTTAGAAACATCATTCAACATCACTGTATTTGTCTCCCCGGCCACAAAAGGAACCAAGTAAGAGGTTCTCACAGCACTACAATGATAATATAGGTACTACACTCTTTGGAAACTATTTTTTGTTTACACTGCATACATGTCAGACACTATCTCACAATTAATTATTGGCTGGAGATTATATAAAAAAGTAAAATTGGACATTTTAGTTAATTGTAGGTTAAATACAAATAAAAAAATAACAACCGTGAAAACATCTACTGCAATCTTGGGCAGGTAGGAGTTAGACATACCCCCCAAGTCTAGAAGGCCATTGTGCTAGTCTACCCATGCCATCAGCCAAGATTATCACAGTCCACTTGGGGATAACGTTCTACACATCTAGGTCAGCAAGGTGTGTGGAAATCAAGCCTTACAAGACACAACAGAATGATCTGAACACTGACCTTAGAACAGAGAAAACCATGAGGAACCAAAGTGTAATCCTGACCTACCCACACTTAGAACTGATGACCATGCTGTGAAGTTTGAAGACTGCCCCCTGGGTAGAAGTCTAGTGCCCCCTAGTGTAAAGGAGAAATTTTTATTTCTCCCCAAACAACTACTGATAATGTGCTCATATTTGTAAGGATATTTTATCACTAAGTGGATCTTATCGTATGAAAAAAAAAAGTATAATAGGTAAGAAAACCTGACACCAACAAAACTAAGTATATAATAGCTAATATTTATTTGGCTATCATAACAATTGTTAAACTGCCTTTTACTTTGGAAAGAGGACATCTTTTCATATATATCAATATTCATAGGCTCTTATTCATGATTCTCACAGACCCTCCTACCGGCTCAATGAAATCTTTCAGTAAATGTTTTCAGTAATGCCACTAGGTAGTGGGCATGCAAATAAGAATAAGTAATATTTATTGACTGCCTGACATATGCCTAATAGCTTAGGGATATTATCTTTTGTAATCTTCATGCCACCCCTGAAAAAAGTACTGCTATAATCCCTATTTTACAGATGAAGAAATGTAGAAAAATCTCATAGCTACTAGATGAGACTTTGACGTTCAATTCCATGGCTGTGATTTCTAACCCATATGTCACATATCACCTCCTGAGTAACATTTGCTAGCTCTGGACTAGCTGTGTTTTGAAATTGAACATACAAACATCCATACCATGTATATGTTTTTTTAGATTTAGAGTCAGAAAACAAATAATAACAATAAGAATAGGTACTGATGTTCACTGTGTGCTGGACACTGTTTTAAGCAATTTACCTGTATTGATTCATTCATTAATTCATTAATTCAATCCTTACAGACCCTATGAGGCATATACTATTTTTAATCTATTTTTCAGTTAGAAGTAGGCAGGGAGAGGTGAAGTAGCCTGGCCAAGATCACCAACATGAAAATTCAAACCCAGATAATCAGCCCCCAGAATCTGTATTCCTGTTACATAATCTTGCCTCTCAAAAATATTTTTAAAACTCCCTAAAGCCACCCCTTTTCTTATAGTGCAAGCCAAAGAGTAAGTAATCACCTCTTTAATCACTGTACAATGAAAACAATTGTACAAGAGCAAACCAAATTCTAAATTTGTCTCAAAAAATGTCCCTATCTCAACTCTGCAGAGTCAAAACTACTTCTTCACTGTACACCTGCAAACTTTTTCAAGTAACAGTAAAATCAGCTAAGCAATTCTTTTTACTACAAATAGGGCTGAACTAACACATTAGATACATTTTATAAACAGACAAACCAATGTACTCAACTGCCTATACCAACCCACAAATATGGCAAAATCTACCTAATCAATAGGAATTGTCAAATACGAGTAGCTTCAGATCATATAGTAATAAAATGAACACATACACTCCAAAACTGCCTGGAATTCAAAAGTGACCAAACTGCCCTGCTTTCATTTTTACACTGCAAGGGCCACCAAGTCCGGAGTTCAGATCTGCACTGTGAGGAAAAAGTCACACACCATACAGTTAAATCATTCTCATACGGTGTGAAAATTCAATCTCAGGATCATTCTCCATTTATTGCAATATCCATGAAAGAAATTCTACAACAGAAGCACAATGAGTACAATTTGATTTTTAAAAATATATTCAAGGCACCAAGCTGGGTATTTAATATAGTTTGCATTTCTGTAGTGTGATAGGTTTTCTATTTCAGACAGCTAAGAATCCCTTACAGATTAGTCTAATTTGCTAAATTGAGATACTCAGTGTTTTACTTTTCTTATCTGCCTTTTTATGGTCTATCTGGGTGGACTTAATTGGCACATCTTAGCAGATGAAATACCCTCAGTTAGCAGTCCAGATCTCACAGAGTAAATGAAGACTGATGCAGACAATTATGCACTGGAGCTGGAATAAGAGGTGCGTGCAGAGCACGAAGCAGAATTAGTCTTCATTTGTGTCTTAGCTTCGTCATTTAAAAGAAGCCAAGATTCTAAGAAAACTCTTTAAGGGAGCAACTTTTTCTTCTCTCTTAAAAATATAGACTCCTAGGGCGGCGGGGGGCAGGGAGGGGGGGCAGATAAGAATATATGTTTATTTCCTGAGAAATTAACTCCCAGAAACTGATGGTAAGAACAATCTTCAAATCATTAGGTTTCTTGATCAAATCTAGATTAAATTTCTAATAAATTCAGATTTGGGGGAGCAAATTATTTTTTTTTAAGTGACAAGCTTGGGACGCCTGGGTGGCTCAGCAGTTAAGCGTCTGCCTTCGGCTCAGGGAGTGATCCTGGAGTCCCAGGATTGAGTCCCACATCAGGTTCCATGCATGGAGCCTGCTTCTTCCTCTGCATGTGTCTCTGCCTCTCTCTCTCTCTCTCTCTGTGTCTCTCATTAATAAATAAATAAAATCTTTAAAAAAAAAATAAAGTGACAAGCTCTACAACGTAACTTGGCCTTTCCTATGTGCAACCTTCCCAGATGTGCTAAATCGTCATCCAGTGCAAACAAAATCCAAATGCAGAATAAATGAGACAACCCCAATACAAAGGGAGCCGGCTCTCGGCAAGAGAAAGAGGCTCTGTGAGCACAATAAAAGGGAGGTAGAAAAACGAGGAGTAATTCTAGGAGGCAACGCCTTCAGCAGCATTTCAGGCAAGGAATGAGACCCACAAAAAGTGTGGAGGTGGTCCCTATCAAGTGGTGGCAGAAATGTGCTGCTGAGGCAACAGCCTTCTTAGTCTATCCCACTGACCAAGCTGACAGATCACTTCTGCGAGCCCAATCCACCTTCAGACCCCTTCCCCTTCCAGCCTCTTCCATTTATGCTATCTTGGGCACATTATGTCAGCTTTCTAGGCTCAGGTTCCTGTCTCCTCAGGGGTTGTGAAGATTAAACCAACGAGCCCATCTTACATGAAGCACTGCCAAGTAGTATGCATTCAGTGACACCAGTTACAGCTGTTCTCATAGCACCTCCCTCCACCCCCCACATGCCAATCTCGCTCAGGCCATTAAAGCCTCCAAATTTCCAAGTCCAAGAGACTTTTTTCATCATTTATCCTACTTGGCTTGACCCCTCTAAGCATCTGAAAATGCTGACAGCCTTTCTCTTTTCAGTCTCTTTCTTTTTTTCTCTTCATGTATACAGCCAAACCCTCCAAACCAGGATCCAACTCACCCCTAGCCACAGCAGCCCCAGTGCTCAAGGGGAAGGACAAGAGAGATACCATTTACCAAATGATTAAGCCTTGCAGTGTGAAGACACTGTGTAAGATTTACATAATGAGTGGAGTCATGAGAGCCTTTTTAAACTCAAAATTAGTCATATAAAATAAAGAAAAAAAAGGACAGAGATGAAAAATGTTTAAGGTTTAAAGGTATTTTATTAAATGGATTAGAAACCAATTACAGCAACAGACATCATGACTATAGATGCAGGTTATACAAGACATGAGGCAAATTCTATCCCCATCCATACCATACCTGTCAAGTCTTCTAGACTCCCTACAATCTCTCCAAGTCCCCATTCAGTTGGCTTAGGTTTAGGGTTTGGTTCCCATCACAGTGAGGTGGAAGCAGCTTATGTGCTGATTCTTGGCACCACCTTGTGGTCACATCTAGATATTGCACATTCCACAAACGGAAGGAAAATGACATTTACACAACAACCCTGTCCCGGCTTCAAATCCCAGCTCTACCTCTTAACAGTGAAATCATAGGCAAGTTGATCAACTTGAACAAGATATGATTAAGTGTCTCAACAGCTTATTATAGTTGTAATAAATGAAAGATATGTAAGGATCAAAACCTGGAATAACAAATAATATGAAAAATAAAGGTGTAGGTAGTTTTTTTTTTATCTTAATGTTATTCTAATTTCACTAAAAGAAACCACAAAGAATCACCAAAAGTGCAAAGTGGGGAGTGTGGAAAGCCTTCAAACCATTCCCAGGCAGCAACTCAAGTCGGTTTCAGGCTGTGATCTCAGCAACCTGGCCCCGAGTACCTGATAATCTGAGAAAACTCAGTACCACCTACTCAAGAGTCTGTTTCTGAACTCTACTGTGTTTCACTCACTGCTGTGGGAGTGGATTTGGAGGGGGTGGGTAGATTTATTGCAGTAGCAATGCCAAGCCGACTCTGGACTAGAGCAGAGGGAAAAAGCATTACATTTTCAAATCCCAGCATCCTTACCCACAGTTTTTTCCAACCACCTCAAGGGCTTCCTAAACGGAAACACAGTAAGGGCCTATAACAATGAAAAATGCCACCAAACTTGCCTCAGAATCAGCGGGAGCTCAGTCACAGCACACAGGCAGTAACCAGCTCCTCCCACTCCTGACTTGCTGCCTCAGACACTCTAGGCTGAGTCCTAAAGATGCTTTCCAGGTACTTCTGAAGCATATGCTGCTCTGATGAGAAGCAAATGGTCTATTATGTACAGCATATAGCTGAATGAACTAACCTCAAAGTTCCTCTTCAAGCCCTCCCCTACATAAACACACCTGTGCAGGGAATGTACAGAGGATTTTAGAGAAACATACACAAACTGAGTCTGCCAAAAGCCACAACCTCAAAAAGGAAAAGAATATATAAAATCTATTTATACACATCAAATAGTTCCCAAACTTGACAGTGCATCAGAATACCTAGAAAAGCTTTTTAAAAACTACTGCCTGGTAACCTCATGCTAGACCTCCCAAATCAGGACTTCCAATGGCAGGGCTCCCAAGTGGTTCTCCTATAGGCTGGGAACCTCTGCTTTAGTCTCTGCTCACTGCCATGGAAATACAGCCCATTGTGTAGCAACTTAAACAATAATGCCTGGCAAATAGAAACCGAAAAGATTTAGGACATGGGTTTAAGTCAAATGATAAACATCAACCCTAGCTGTGCCAGCAGGAGACAACACTTGTTTCGAAGTGTATCCTCTCACTCAGGGTGCAATCTGACCTCTACAGCCCAAGTCTGACCCAAGCAGTCTGACTGCTGCTGAAGAAGGAGGCCAGAGTTGGCGACAGTTTGTTTCTGCTCTATCTGAAGGTTGTCAAACAGCTGTCATGAATGCTGCTGCTATCCCCTGAGGCCCCTGTGCTCATGGTAGACATCGCTAACAGACTGCAGCACCCTTTCCCGGAGAGTCCAAACAGGGCCTCAGTCTCCCCCAGAACAGACTACCACTGCCCAAGATGGGAGCTGTCTGGCAATACAAGGGCTTGCAACCTGCCTGTCCTATAATGGACGACCTAGAAACCAGGCATCTCTGCAGACCACAGCTACCACACCACACACCACTATACAAGGAAATCTAAATGAGAAATGAGGTGCCTCCAAAGCAAAGCAAGTATTTTCCTTTTCAATAGCCTGCACCCTAAGGTCTATTTCAACATATCTAAACTACCCAACAGACAAGGCCCTGTGCTGAGATGAATCTCCTCCATGAAGTCTTCCCCAAATATCTGTCAGAATTCATTATTCCCTCACTCTGCTTAGGGCCTATTTGTGCCCACATCTCCTGGAAGACTGCAAATTCCTTGCCAAAAACCCTAGTATCAGTCCTAGAGTACACAAATGTATTCAAGCAGTGAGAACAAAGACAAAGCAATGGGAGGTGCCTCATATCTCATCTGGAAATGAATCCGAAACACTGAGGACTGCTGATCTTTGGTTACCTGGAGGGGAAAGGTGCACATATGAGATGTCTGGTCTTCTAGGCCACCCTGATCTGTTCCGGCTGTACAGACTGGATAAGTGACACATAAGCGTTCACCAGGGACGCCTACCACTCAAACGCTGAACAAGTGTCACTCCTATTAAGTCTTTCTTTGGCTCCTGGAGCTTCTAGGCCTTAGCTTTCTAGAGCAACAATGTATTTTAAGAAAACCTAAATCTCACCACTAAGAGCAATACACTGATAGAAACTCTGCTGCTATAAAATGAAAACTAAAAAATAATGGTTGCTTTCTAGGATCTGCATACCAAGGAATGAGTAAGAACGGACAGAATATGTACTTCTAAGAACTGGTTCATCCACCCTGGTACATTATCAGAGGTATAAAAATCAGGGTACACCACTAAGGAGACAGCCTCCAAATGCAACTTAGTACAGAGACAGAAGCAAGATACAAATGTGGGAAAGGCAGAAAATACCGGGGCAGTTTAAAAAATGGGTAACACTTCCAAGACTGATCTGAGGTCTTGGGCGAAGTCAGAGAAAGTAGGATCCTAAGTGCCATTATTCTGTTCCAGAAAAGGTTAAGCTGTAGAAAAGGCTTGTGAGGAAATTCCAACTTGAAAACAGTTAAAAAGAAAGATACCTAGAGAACTAAAGAAAGATCTGTGACGCTCCAGCTAAGAGAATAAAGGGGATGAGACATCTAGGAATGACCCACTTTCACCTCTGAGTTTAAATGAGCATTATAGTTAATAGGGCTATAACCAATACAAGTTCAGTAAAAGGTGCCTGGCCTCAGTAAATATTCCTAAGCTCTAACCATAAAGAAAAACTCCTTTTCTATGTTGCAAACTCTATGGGGTTTTATTCTGATCATCTGTCATCAAATCACTGTTAAGATAAGGAAGCCTGAAGTCTTCTTTTTCCTCACTCAAGGGAATACCATTACAATTTCAATCTGTATACAAAGATCAGCAACAAGAAGTAACAAAATAAAAAAAGTAACTGCCAGTTGTTGGTAATAATGCTTCTCAATCTCAAGCATTTTCTTTTACCATCCCTCAATCCAAAGAGTACCAAAGGAGATGTAATACAAACATTTCAATGTGCTATCTGCAGTTTAACAGCCTTAATAACTATGGCTATAAAATTTTAAGAGCTACAGTATTTTGGTGGCAATTAGAGTTATTGATATTTCTGAAATTCATTTGAGATTTTACTGTAACTTCAGCAAAAAACTGGCTTTGATATGGCTTTGGAGATAACTGGTCTACAATCTTGACATTATTAAGAAAAATGTGTTCCCATGAATTTAAACTGATATTTAAAATACAATCAAAATAAACTGCTTCTGATCAACACACTAATATACTTAAAATAAATGTAATATTGAATGGGAAGAAAATATTTTTCCATTTACAATCAGTATGTTGAGATTAACAATTTATTAATTCTCTACAGTTAGTTAAGGATGGACACCTGGGTGGCTCAGTGGAGGAGCGTCTGCCTTCGGCTCAGGGCATGATCCCGAGTCCTGATTGGGCTCCCTGAAAGGTGCCTGCTTCTCCCTCTGCCTACGTCTCTGCCTCTCTCTCTCATAAATAAATAAATAAAATCTTTAAGAAAGAAAAAAAAAAAAACAGGAGACTTACACTGCTCAGGGTTCAAGAGCATCCAGGAATATTCCTCAAATGGCTCTGCACATATTAGATGTGCCAAATAAAGTTGCAATGAGAAGTAACAAATGTTAAGCCACTCCTTAACTATGCTACATGACTACCACGGTGTGAGTGTAACAGCTTTTAAGAACTGATTTAGGTCACAGGTCCTCAAGCTCTGTGTGAAAAGAATTATGCCACATCTGCTTTTAAAGGTTAGGGAATGTATGCGACAGCTGGAAGTGGGTCATCAGTTCTAAATAACAGAAGGAAGGGCAGCCCCGGTGGCTCAGCGGTTTAGTGCCGCCTTCAGCCCAGGGCCTGATGCTGGAGACCCGGAATCGAGTCCCATGTCGGGCTCCCTGCATAGAGCCTGCTTCTCCCTCTGCCTGTGTCTCTGCCCCCTCTTCCCCGTCTAGAATGAATGAATGAATGAGTAAATAACAGAAGGAAAAGATATTAGGACAGTGTGTATTCACGAAGGTCAGTGGAAAGCTACAACAAACAATAAATGAGGTCTCCCTACAATGAAAACAAAAAACTATTGAGGATTGGGAAAAAGCCATCCTAGGAGCAAATACTTAAAAAGTAATCTGATAAACAGATTCCCTTTCCCTTGGACATTCTTAGTGCTTGGTAAGCTCATGTGAGAGATCAGAGATGCAGCAGGGTCTTGCTCAGTGGGCACACCAGGTAGCTTCAGTGTATAGACCGTTTTTCAGGGCTCACAAAAATAGGTGGCAATGGACTTCCTGAAGAGACACAATCACTTCCCCTTTCATTTTATTTGCATCATCCACTGAGAGAGTCATGGAAAGAAAACCCAAAGTCAGTGTCCAGCAACAAAAATGAGAATGAAAAGGAGGGGTACACTATGCACATGAAAAGCCTCTCTGGCAGCATGACAGGAGTTTGTAATTCTGCAGGTGACTATTTTCTCAAGACAAGGAAGGAGGGATTTAAGAAAACAAGCTTATTCTTTCATACACTAAAGCTTTAATCTTACTACTTTATGGAGGAAAGTCTTGTATAATTACTTTCCTGCTTCAAAAGAAAAACAACAACCATCCAGCATATATCACACAGGCCAGCCTTTTCGTTTTCCTGACCCTGGCTATAGCTGACCTCTGAGTGTAAAGGCATAGGGGTTCACACCTCGGTCTTCTGCATGCCTCTTGCCCTGGCCCTTCCCCTAAACGTTTCTAATGAGACTTGCCCAAAATCTGAATGAGATAAAGAAAAGTTAGAAGCATTTGGAATTAGTTCCCCTAAAGACTCAGGCACTCTGCTGGTTCTAGGAGGCTAAGGCTGCAGGAAGTCCAACCTTTGGATAAACGGGTCTAACACATTAAGCTGAATCTAGAGTTCTCATGTAATAAACCTGCTGCCTGAGATCAAGCAAGTAGCACAATCTGTTTACAAACTCTGCAGACTGACCTTAACCGCTGCTTATAATAATCTTCGTCTCCATCATCTCGGCATCTCACTACCTTCCGACCTCTTCCTCCACAGGCAGCTTCTGCTTCTTCCCCAGAACTTGGGGAAAAGTCATCCTCGTTCTCCTGCACCATTACTTTTTTCTGCCGTTTCCAGCGCTTGAGCATGGGATTCAGTTCATAGTCTTTGTCCTCCCCAGTCAGCTTGACCCCCTCTGCCTCCTCCAGCTCCTCCTCTGTGGGTAAGTACTCAGACTCTTCACCCTCAGAATTGCCCTCCACCTTCAGTCTCATGTCAGACTCCAAAGTTTTCTTTCCTTTGGGCAACCCCACTCTCCCCTGGAAATGAAGAGCTCTTTTCTGGAGCTTCTTGATGTGCTTTTTCAAGCGCTTATCTGTTTTTGAGAGAACTTTGCTTCGCTCATTTGTTTTGTTTTCATCGACTGTTGAACTCAGCTCAGAAGCGACCGAGGCTATGGCTTTTCTAGCTGCTCTTTTATTACAAGCTTGCTTCTTCCTCTCAAAAGACAATTTTGCTTGATCTGCCAAATACTTTTCAAAGCCTGATGCTTCATTGAGCATTAGTTTTCTAGGCTTTTTCTCCGATTTCTGAGGAATCTGGGTTCCAAAAGGTGTCATCTGGCCAGTGCGGATGAGCTCTTCCCACGCAGTCTCCTGAATAGGCATGAGCATGCTGCCAAGACAGGATGGCCCCGGTTCTGAAAGAGAGATGACAATGCATTGGGCACAAGAATAAACCTTTCAGAGAGTACGACAGAAATAGTCACTTCTTCAATAAACAGCACCTACAATTCTCACATTTTTTTTTTAAGATTTTATTCATGAGACACACGAGGTGGGGGGAGAGGGAAAGGGAGGGGGGGAGAGAGAGAGAGAGAGAGAACGCGCACAGAGACACAGGGTAGAGGGAGAAGTGGGCTCCCCTCAGGGAGCCCAATGTAGGACTCAATCCCTGAACTCCAGGATCAGGCCCTGAGCTGAAAGCAGAGCTTAACTGCTGAGCCATCAAGGCATCCCTAACTCACATTTTAAAAATATACCATGGATGGGGGTGCCTGGGTGGCTCAAGCTGTTGGTTTTGGCTCATGTCATGATCTCAGGGTTATGAGATCAAGCCCCGCAGTGGGCTCCACAATCAGTGCAGAGCCTGCCTGAGATTCTTTCCCCTCCCCTCCCCTCCCCTCCCCTCTCCTTCCCCCTCTACTCCTCCTCCTGCTCACACGTGCTCTCTAAAAAATAAATAATAAACATTTTATAAAATCAAAAAAATAAAAACATACCATGGATGTACTAAAGTATACCATATATAAAGAACAGAATAAAATTTATTATAGCATTCATTGTGCCAAATTCAATATACTCCTATTCAAAAAGGTAAATTCTCAATAACTTTTCCTAAAATAATACATTATAAATATACTCTCTGCATCCAAAGACAGATAAATGTGTCTGTTTCCTTATCAAAGCTTAGCCCCAGAAGAAACAATCTCCCAAGTTTCCATATCACTTCAAATACCAGCATCCACACGGAACTTAAATTCAAGAGAACAGTAAAACTGCAAACATAGAGTCAACACATTCCTAAATAGGTAAAACATAAATGTTTGCTCTGCCTGCCCAATATAATAGTCACCTTGTGGCTATTTAAGTTGAAAATTCAATTCCTCAGATGCACTTGCCATATTTCAAGTGCTCAGTGAGCTGTATGTGACTAACGGCTACCACAACAGACAACACAGACAGCATTTTCATCACTGCAATCAAGTCTTCTGGACAGCACTGTGTTAGATGTGCAAACTGACAGAACAGGGGACATAAACTGGAAGTTAGGTCATGATAATATAAAGTCACCCAGAAGTCATCCCTCTTTCATTAGGTGAACTTAACCTTCAGCAACATTACTTTACCCACAGCCAAAATACCAATGTAAGTAAGGCCAAAGAGGAGGAATCCATATTCTAAAATCTACATTTCTTTTAGTACAGTAATATCACAGTCAGTTTTTCACTAAATTTGCAGTGAAGAAAAATACACATCAGAAATTACACAAATATTAAGTGTACAGCACAGTGAATTTTCAGGAAAAAACATACTCATACACCATGATCCAGATCGAGAATCAGAAATTGCTAGCACCACCAGATGCATCCTTCATGGTACTCTCCAGTCTCACACCCCATCCAAAAGAATGGCTGACTATTAACACTACAAACAAGCTGTACCTGGCCTTGAACCTTAAGTAACATGGAAATGTTTGTATACTTGTGTCAGTTTATTTTGCTCAACATCATGCTTGAGATCAATCCTTATTGTTGAAGATAGTGGCAGTTTGTGAATCTTCATTGCTGTTAGTATTCTATCATCTAACTACACTATAATTTTTCCATCCCACTATTAATGGACATTAGGGTAGTTTCCAGGTTTTAGCTACTATGAATTACATTGCTATGAATATCCCAGTACATATTCTTCAGTATTACATTTATACATAATTCTTTGGGTATGTTAAGCTTTAGCAGGCACTGCCAAACAGTTTTTCAAAATGGTCCTATTAATTTTAAGTTTATATGTTTGAGAGTTTCAACTGGTCTACATTCTTGCCATTCTAGCTATTCTGGTACATGTGTAATGGTACCACTTTGTGGTTGTAATTTGCATTTCCTTACTAACTAATGTACTAGGGCAACTCTTCATTGATTTATTGACTTTCTGAATTGTCTCTTTTGAAGAAAATGTTCAAGTCTTTAGCCCTTTCCCAAGAGTTCTTTAATACACTCTGGATTCATGTCCTTCAATTAATGTATGTATTGCAAGTATCTTCTCCCACCCTGCAGCCTGCTTTTTCACTCTCTTAATGCTATCTTTTGAACAGAAGTTTAGTTGTGATATAGCTCACTTACCAAATCTTTTCCTTTACAATGAGCATCTTTTGTGCCTCATTAAGTCTTTGTCCCAAGATCATGAAAATACTTTCCTAAGCTATATTCTAAAAGCTTTGTTTTATCACTCACATTCATATTTCAAATCTATTTGGAATGTATTTTTGTACATGGTATAATAGGCTGAGATTCATTTTACCTTCAAGTGAGTTAGCCCAGCACCACTTACTGAAAAGATACTTCTTCACAGCACTGTATTGCTATACCTGTCATAAGCCAAATGACCACATATTGGGTGGATCTGTTTGCTGGATCCTATATTCTGTCCCATTGGTCTATTTGTCTTTCCTTATGCCAATACCTCACTGTCTTAATTACTATAGCTTGATAACAGGTCTTGATATTTTATTCTTCAAAAGTAACTTTTCTTGGCCCAATACATTTCTACATCAATTTTAGAATCAGCTTGTTAATGCCCCTACCCTCACCCTATCCTTCCCACCCCAAAATTTCTCCTTCAAAAAAGAAAAAAACAAAAACCCACTGAAGTGGTCAGAGGGCCAAAAGGAAAACCAGGAGCAACTGGAATCCTGGAAGGCACAGAAGTATCTGCTGCTTCAGACAGGCCAAGTGGAACAAAAATGAAAAGGGGCTTTTGGAACTGGGGAAGTAACTATTAATCCTGGGCAAAGTTTTACTAAGGAAGCAAGAGAAGGTAAAATGCAGCAGCAGGTTTTAGGCAGCCAGACAGGAATGAGAAACATGGCACTTCACCAGCAGAAAGCCTCACTCACAGGCCCAACAAATTTTGAGACTGAACTTTATAAATCCTTCTCTCTAGTATTTTTTTCTGTTACCTCAATTCTTCATAATAATTCTCCTATGTTACTAAATAAACTTCTGGAGCTAGCAGAAAATATCTGCTTGGAAAGCTTAAATGCTAAGAAGCCTTAATCTACATTTCAAGTATTAAATGATGAGCAGCTACCAACAATTTCCAAATACACATCCGCACATACACAAAGACTACAAAGATATTTCATTTCAGAACTTATGCATTTTCTCAAAAGGTTTTCCAAAAGACATCCATCCTAAGCAGTAATAAAAACAAAATCAGAGTCATACTATAACCTGAATGAAGATACCTTTTCTTAAATAACAGAAGTGATGCTTGGAAAGCCTGCCAAATACATCCAAAAAATGTATGTAAAAGCAATTCTATGAATGGTGACTGATGATGCTGGGCATAAAAATGTAATTTGATTAAGATGTTGTCTCTGCAGAATTAACTATGCAAGAATGCTAAGCTCCCTAATTTATTGAGTATAATACCAAATGTGCACCAGTAGCCTCTAGTAGATGGAGTTAAACATTTACTTTCATTCTCCAAAACCCCCTTATAACTTAAAAGATATTTGGTTCTGCAGGTGTAGAGAATAAAATTTTCCTAAGTCTGTTTTAAAACTAAGGCAAAGAAACAGATTTTTCTTAAAACCCAGGCCAGAACTAAGGAGCTAAAGGCATCAGGCACCAATTCAAGAACAAAGAGACACTGTTCCCAAGTATCCTCACCTATATCCTCCTCCTCCAGACTGGCATGATCTAGCTCAACTTGTACCTCCACTCCTCCGAGGATGGCCTGGAGACGTTTTTGTTTTGCTGTGATCTTCTTTAGCTGTTGTTCCTTGAATGATAAATATTGAACACAGAAAACAGCAATGAAGTGATTTCTTTTTAAATACAAAAGATAAATTTAAAAACTTTAATCAAGAGCAAAATAGGGACGCCTGGGTGGCTCAGCGGTTGAGCGCCTGCCTTCAGCTCAGGGCGTAATCCTTGGGTCCCAGGATGGAGTCCCACATCGGGCTCCCTGCATGGAGCCTGCTTCTCCCTCTGCCTCTCTCTCTCTCTCTCTCTCTCTCTCTCTCTCTCTCGGTGTTTCTCATGAATAAATAAAATCTTTAAAAAAAAAAAAGAGCAAAATAAAACAAATTCTACGTTACTATTACTATAGAGAAACTTATTTGAGCAACTGCCACTTTTCTAACAGGATGTAGGCCCAAAAGCATTTTCATCAGGCAGGAATCCCTGTCCCCAACCACTCTCCTGGCTAGAGGCATTGTCTTCTATGTGCCTGAGCACTTAAGTTCTCATGTACGGACTCTCCACTAACGGAGGTGGAACTGTTCTCCTTGCTTTTCTCCATTACGCATTGGGTCAAATATTAAACTTTTGTTTCTGACCTTATCAACTGATGGGCTATGAGGTCAACAGGCTATGGGGATAACAAACAAACACAAATGTTAAAAACTTGAAAACGTCAGCCTCCTTTGATAATCTACCATATTTATGATTATCCTTTATAGTCCTTTATAGTAGTATCCCCAATCGCTAGGCTTTAAAAGGAATATACACATGGATATACTACCCAGCTCAGACCCCTCTTTAACTCGTCTCCCTCCACATCACCAGAGTTCAGCTATGCAAACATTCCTAGGGCCGGGATCCCTGGGTGGCGCAGCGGTTTGGCGCCTGCCTTTGGCCCAGGGCACGATCCTGGAGACCCGGGATCGAATCCCACGTCGAGCTCCCTGCGTGGAGCCTGCTTCTCCCTCTGCCTGTGTCTCTGCCTCTCTGTCTCTCTCTATCATGAATAAATAAATAAAATCTTTAAAAAAAAAAAAAAGGTAAAAAAAAAAAAAAACATTCCTAGGGCCTCTCCAATTAACTAGGCTTATGGTACCTGGTTCTTCTTCCCAAGGTCAAGAATGTTTAAACACCAAATATGAGAGTGAGATAAGGAGAAATGCTAAATATAAATGCCATGTTATACTAAACTGCAATTCCTTTTCTTTCAGTCTTTCCCTCATAATCTCATTTAAACAGCCTTTCTAAAAAACAAACAACAAAAAACAGCCTTTCTCTCTGAATAGTCTATCTCTAACCATCAAAGGGCTATTTTAGAAAGACAGGAATATAGAATTGACTTAGACTAGTACCTAAAATGGCCCAAAGTCTGGTCCTTGCTGCTCCTTGAAACCTCTCAGCCCACCAGAAGCCCGAGGTCAGAGGTCTCTGCATGTTCATTCACACGCTCCCACAAGAGGCCAGATGTCCTCTCTTTGCTCTGGGGAAACCCCAGTGGCCTGAAACCACTGCAAGCTCTGACCTTTGGGCTGTTATTCTGGAGGTGGGTGATAGAAGATGGGATGGCAAAGATAATGGACTGGTGAGTGGAAAGCAAAAGGAGGCATTGAGTCTATAGACATCAGTAGTGGAAGTTAAATAAGAGATGCAAGGACTCTACTCACTGTAATGCGTCAACTGTCAGCACAAGGATATTTGCTAGTAATTTCAGATAGCAGAAATCAAATGATCAAAACTAGTCATTCCTACCTACTTTGCTATGTTTTCAATAAAGCATACATAAATTCTAAAAAATGTTTCAAACCTCATAAAAACAGTGTCATAAGTAACAGATATTCCCTACCCTGAAATTGCACAACCCTAAGTGCAGACCCATCAATGTGGCCAGGTGATAACCATACCTAAGAAGAGTGAGCGTGAGTGTGTGATGGCTGTAGCAACAGGAAACATTGTGTACATAATCAGGACAAGCAGGAGCTAAGCAAAAAAAAGAAAGTTCACACAACACAAGAGACTGATGAAAGGCTAGTATGCCAAACAGGAAACTAAGCTGAGGAAAAAAAAAAAAAAAAGCACAACAAGGAAGACTGTAATTATAAACATCAAAAAGGTGGCAAGCAAAGCCAAAAAGGGAACCTTATCTCAAATGTGTGTGTATGCATATGTGTATTTTAAAAGATATTCTTTAACAGAAGATATTAAAGGGAAGCAACTGAAATATTAAACATAAAAAAGGAACTCAAAGTTTTCTATTATAGATTTTTCCTTCCTGTCTTAACTGTTCTTCAGAATATTTCCCCAATATTACATGTACAGAAATAATGACTTTTTTCAAAAATGCAATACTTAATATATTTGGAATCACCTTATTATACTTCTGTCGTTTTACAGAATCTAGTTTCCTGTTGACATTTCTGTTGGTGGCAGCTTGAGGACTAAGTTGTTCAATAATTTTATTGATTTGCCTTAGGGATGTCGTACATGACCTGAAAAATAAAAATAAAATGTCTATTTTCTACTCTGGTAACATTTTGTTATAGTGTAACATGAAGACAGAAATGCTACAAAGATGTCCTTTTACTTATTATTAACTAAAAGATAAAAGAAACTAAACCAGAATGCAAATCCTTGTTGGCCACATATACAACTGGAAGGGTTATTAGAAGTTTAAGATAACTGCTAGTGTTTTCTTTGATCTGGCTGATTGAAATCAG
This sequence comes from Canis lupus dingo, assembly GCF_003254725.2. Classification (NCBI taxonomy): domain Eukaryota; kingdom Metazoa; phylum Chordata; class Mammalia; order Carnivora; family Canidae; genus Canis; species Canis lupus. The sequence continues at coordinate 1,499,357 of NC_064270.1, forward strand.
CACAATCTCATTTGTAAGCTGTTTCATTCATTCTACAAGCATTTTAAGTGTCTGCCTGATTCAAGAGATTGTACTAAAATAATGTGCAATAAGTTGTCCTCTTAGATGAAAAACAATGTACATAGGTGGTTTGAGCTTTATTTTTTAAGATTTTTTTAGAGCAGTTTTAGGTTCACAGCAAAATTGAGAGGAAGGTACAGAGACACCCATATATTGCTTCCCCAAACACAAACACCATCCCCCATTATCAACAACCCACAGATGGTTTTTTAAAGCCCATTCTGGAAGTTATCTGAAGTTTGGAAAAGTACTAAAAATGCTGACTTTTTTTTTATATGTCAAGTATCTGTGACAACTGGAAGGTTTGCTGTAGCATAATATTTTATACTGTAAAAGAAAAAAAAAACTCTAATACAATGCTCCTAAAACAGATACCATAACTCTCAATTTTCAAAACACAAATTCAGTCTTGACACTTGTATAATTTGCTGTTTGTACCCTTTGTGGACTTCAGGATAAAAGATGTTATCAATGCATTCTAACCACGTGTCACCATGGAGCTAGTGTTAATCTGTGTGGTAATTCTGCAGCACTCTGGTGTCACCTATGTAAGCAGTAGGCACATTTCCACAGTCAAATGTAAAGGTGTGTTCCTTATGAAGGGTCAAGTTCCTCACACCTGAAGATCAGACTATAAGTATTCCAGAATACCTGCTACTTAAGAGGCCAAGAGGACACACCAGGAAGCTGCTGGCAGAAAACATGTCCTTTAAGGTCCAACAGCCATTTGTACCACAGTCTCCCCAGCCAAGGGTAGCCAACAGCTCATTCTTCCTTCCTTTCCCCTCCTCCAGCCATTCCCATCTGAGACTGCACCATCCTTCCATCCATCCCTTTCCTCTTTCCTGCTTGTCCTGACACAGCCTAGAACAATGGCTAAGACAGGGCAGACCGGCAATAGGGAATGAGCTGAATCTTCACCTGTCCTGCCCTTCTAGCCCACGTCCAGAGCCTACTTCTCTAACACACAAATGACATTTCCATGGGACTTCATCTTTCTATAGTCACAAGTAGGACAGAAGAAAGGAAAAGCAATGAGTTGTTTCTCATTATTTCTAGAAATGCAAATCTGAAAAATTACCAAAAGACTGAGACTTGGTTTAGACACAGGAAACTGGAAAGAAACTACAGAACAAGAGAAAAATGGGAGGAGGGGCGATATGGCAATGTGTTCCTGGTATCTCAAGTAGGACACATCACACCTTTGGGTACACTCTGAAAACCATTTTGTGCACATGCTTATGAATTCCAGGGTACTCACAACAGTACTTCTCTCTAGGACATTATGCATAAACAGGTTGCTATGAGCTGGCATGAAAGCCTGACTACAATGTTCAATTTTGCTCCTGAAGGAAAGGGCTAGGGTTCACACACAAGGGTGAGAACTACCCTAATTGCCTCCATCTTCCAAATAAGAGGTTCTATAAATCTCCTAAATTTCTGGAATACTACAACTACCATCTGAATTTCTCCATCACATGTAGACAAAAATTCTGCAACCAGAGAATATGGTCCACACTCACGTGAGATCATCCAGGACTGATCGATACTCCTTCTCCACATCAGCAAGTTGGGCTGCACGGCTGGCCTCATGAATGGCGCTGTCCACCTGCCGAAGCACACCCTGTTCCAGCACGTCCTGGTCATACACATCCACACCTAACCCCTGCAGTTCAAGGGCCTGTGCACTTGGCTCCACCGTCTGTATCTGATGTCTGTCGATATGCAGCAGGGCTGGCCCTCTCTTCGGAACTTCCGATGAACGCCCCTCGGCAGAAGCGGATGGTCCATTAGCAGAAGAACAAGAGGGGAGGCTCTCCTCCACCTCCATATTGCCATCATCTTCTTGCTTGATTGTCATTTCTTGTTTATCACTGACACACTGACTTTGCTCAGTCTTGCTGAGCAAACAGTCTTGCTCCTGAGTTTGACTTGAGTGGGAGATTCTCGCATTTTGCATCCTCTACAGATGATCTAAAAAGAAAAAAAAAGTAAGAAGTCAAATTTTGGTTATAAAGAATTGATATTTATATAGTTTCTTAAAACTTTTATAATTAAAGAATGATTTTTTAAAAGATCAAGTAATAATCCTCCAATGAGAAATTCAAGTCTCCAAGTATTACTTTTCTTAAAATGGCATAAACTACACATCTCCCTGAGTTCTGATAGTAAATAAGAAAAATGAACCAAAGGAAAAAGAAGACAAACAAGAAGAAAAAACACATATCAACAACAAAGGACATTTGGAGAGTCAGCTAAGAAAAGTGGCAACCAAAATCTTGACTGACACCCTAAGAGTCTCCTCCAAATCAACTGAAGTCATTTGCTCTACTTTCCAAGTTAACATCTTCACTGCACTATGGCACCAACGATTCACAATACAGCAGCATGATCAACTGTGATATGTGAATTTAGTGAAGTAAGGAACAAATTTCTCTATGAATCTGACCCTAGAAACTTTTAGGTTGAACATTTACAAAAACTCTGAATGAGACATAGTATCACCACTAAAATCTGAATCTGAGAAAGATTAAACACTCTCAAAAATAACCCCATTTCAGGACCCATGGGTGGCTCAGTGGTTGAGCTTCTGCCTTTGGCTCAGGATGTGATCCCAGGGTCCAGGATCAAGTCCCACATAAGGCTCCCTGCAGGGACCCTGCTTCTCCCTTTGCCTATGTCTCTGCCTCTCTATCTCTCATGAATAAATAAATAAAATCTTAAAAAAAAAAAAAAAAAAAACATTTCAACGTACAGTACAATTTCCTGCCAATCAGGTTGGCGAAAACAGGCTGGGCCTGATAATATCCACTAAAGACATGGAAGATCCCCCCTCACACAACACCAGTGGCAATATAAACTACTAAAACTCTTTGGAAGGCAATTTAACAGTATCTACCAAGACTTTAAATGCACATGACCAGGTATCTATACCAAATATTCACATATATATATAAGCATGTTCACTGTAGCAAGTCAACAGTTTAATTAAGGCACTAAGTATTTCTAGTAACAGTGATATGAAAATCTTGTAAACTGAAAAAAAAATCACATAATATGAACACATTTATGTTGGATTTAAAAATGTATTCTGCATCTGTATGTATGGAATGCATTCAAAGTGATCTGGAGATATACACTAAATCTGCAACCCGTGGGGAGGAGGAACAAGAAGAAACAGGGACGAATAAAGGAAGCTTTCACATTTCACTCCACATACCCTTAGAAGCTCCTTGAATGAAAATGTACTCGCTGTGTTGCCTGTATAACTCTATCTAATAAATACATCAAAAAGCAATGCAATAACCAAGAGACAGCCTTGCTTTTTAAGTCAATAAACTAAGATTTCTTTCACCACCAAAACTTTATTTATATAAAAATACCAGCCCCACTGATTTCTCATTAAATAAAACCATCTTGGCAGCCAAGCACTAGGATACAAAGATGCCAAGAACTTAGCACCATCCCTTCCAGAGAAGCTGACTCTCTAGAGGAGAAACATGTCAATAACAAGAGCAGGGCAGGTCTGTAGAAGAGGCACGCACAAGAAGCCACCTGGAAACAGAGGAAGGAACAATGCATTGAGTCTGGTGCTAAAGAAACATATACAAGCTAAGATCTGAATCCCCGGCCCAGAGTCTGATATACAAAAGATGCTTCACATATGTTGAACAGAAGTAAGTTTAGAAAAGAGTTTAAAATAACAAGTCTGATGTGGACAACTGAGTCACTCGTGAATTCAGTGATAAAAAATGAAAATCTCAGAAAGGAAGCAGATGGGAAGCAGAAGGAGGGGCTGGTAGAGAGCTTATTAGCCACAGGTAACCTGTCCAGCATGCAGTCAGAAATGCAAATCTGGGCTCAAGAAAAAAGTCTGGATGAGATGTGGATGCAGCCCAAGGAATCCCAAGGCTATAACAAGTACCAGAGATCCTTTCAGAGGGTAAGAAGAGGCTAACACTGCAAAGGTTAAAAGTTAACCGCAGAGTAAAAAGTTCCTCCTTTCTATGGGCCTTCTGATCATTTTCAGAAGAAAGGATCAGCTTGGTGCTCTATCATTAGGTAGTCGGCATTTTCTTTCTTTCTTTTTTTAAGATTTTATTTATTCATGAGAGACACAGAGAGAGAGAGGCAGAGACATAGGCAGAGGGAGAAGCAGGCTCCACGCAGGGAGCCCCTATGTGGGACTTGATCCCAGGACCCTGGGATCACGCCCTGAGCCAAAGGCAGACACTCAACCGCTGAGCCACCCAGGCATCCCTAGCTAGCTGGCATTTTCAACACAGTGGGCAGGATTCTGGCTCAGAGCCTTCATGATAGCTGGAATTTAACAACTCTGATTTCATTGTTCTTATTTGTATGTATACAAAGATTCCTCTCTTAGTTAAAAAAAAAAAAAAAACATCAATTCAATCAAAAATCTTAATATTGCAGTACAAAGACAAGACTAAAATAATGTTTGGTGAAAACTTCTAATACAAAAGAAGGAAGAAGGAATGGTTAAAAATGGGAAATGATACGGCAAATTCATGTAAGGAAACCAGAAGGAGAGCAGTGAATTTGGAAATTAGCAGGTCACTAATTACCTTAGTAAAAGAGGTTTCAGTGGAGCCATGGGGGCCAAAATCAGACAGTGAGGAGTTAAGTGATTTGATCAGGAAATGGAGGCCACAGGTGGGTAGCCTACCCTCTAAGGATCCTGGCTGGAAGGGAGACATGTGGAATGATCAATGTAACAATGAACGGGGTTGGGGTTGGAAAATTAGGTCAAGAAAAACTACGGAAGCAACAGGGGCAAGAAGATGTATATGGAGGTAACCTACAGAGACAAGGATACAGATGCTGAGGAGGAAAATAGGTTGTACAAGACAGCAGGGACCAAATGCAGATGGAAACAGAAGACACATCTTTCTCTGACCCTGGCAGAAGGATGATCTTCATGAATCTAAATCTTTAAGGAGGAGAGAAGCTAAAGTGGACCAAAGAGAAAATATCCCAAGTCTGGGATCTTTGGCATCTCCTGAGTCAAGGGATGAAGTTGGGATGGAGGCTGGAGAAGAGTAAGAATCTGGAATAAATGTCCTATAGAAGGGAAAAGCCAATGGGGAACAAACACTGGTGACATAAGTGTGGAGCCCCCCAAAACCACAAACTGCCAACAATCCCCAAGGCTATACAATTTCCTCCTTCCGTAATTACCAGTCCCAGGGGAAATGTCATTGTTGCGGTTTTTTGGAGCAGAAGTAGCAGGACAAAAGGGCATGGATACATGGATGCCATGCTGAGGAAGAGAGTAGTTTAAGTAACTGAACTCTGGGTCCAAGCTGGACAGATTTAAAAAAAAAAAAAAAAAACAATCCAGAACAGACTGGGATAGGAAGGGAGGGAAGGAGAGAGGAAGACCAAGAAGCCACCTGGTGTGACTATGGACCAAAAGGCAAGTCTCCTGGGAATGAGAGCTGAAAACCAGGAGGTTCTTATCAGAAGATAAACAGTTTCAGAAGTGAAATAAATCATCCATTCAACAAATATTTGAGAGTTGATTATACTAAGCAGTGTACTAGGTTAACTAGTTTTTGTCGCCATAGAGCTTAGAGTCCCCTGGGGAGACACACACTTTAAGAACTATATACATTTATACGTATTTACAATTTTAAATATGTATATTCATATATAAATTATACACAGAAATGTAGGTATGGTAACTGCTATAAAAATACAGGATTCTTAAGGCCAAAATAACAGAGGAACCTAATTGACAGTGCAGAAGTAGGTATGAGAAAGGAGGTTTCTATGATAAAGTAATACCTGAGCCAGTATCTGAAGGATGAATAAGGTCAAAAGTGGAATGAATATTCTGGAAAGAAACGTGTAATGTCTAAGGCTAGTAAAAGATGGTACACTTGGAAAAATGAAAGGGTGGAACACTGGGAATTTTTTACTTTATCCTCCATGAATAACTGAGTTAAAGCTGCTGATAAGGACTCCTTTCATCGTGTAAATATTGCAGAATATCTTCTAACACTCTGTAAGGTGCAGTCCTCTGGGAAAACAGTATCTTCACTGTCCTCTCCTTTGAGCACTGGGGCTTCTCCTAGACGAGCTGGATTCTAGTTTGCAGATTTGGTTGTACACATGCCTAGCTGAGGAGGGAGTGGGGCATAAGTGAGGATGGAGGGGTAGGTAAGATCACAAAGGACCTGGGAGAACGGGAACTTGGATTTCATTCCAATTGCAATGGAATGATTTTTAAGAGTTTTTTTTTTTTAATTTTTTTTATTTTTAAGAGTTTTAAGCGGGGTGATGATGGCATGACCCATCTCATGTTCAGAAGAGACCACCTGGCCTCTGTATGGATAACAGATCCGAGGAAGCAGCACAAGGAGATGATGGGAGACCTATGGGTGAGGAGTGATGGCCACTTGGAACAGGGTGACAGCAGTGAAGACGGATGCTCGTGGGAAACCAATGTCACAGCGTTCGTATACAGGCTGCTCGACCTTCCTTCACACGCTCCCATCCGACAATATCAACGCCCGAAGTGCCCGACTTGTATTTGCCCCGATCCTCTCTTTCAAGTAACTCCACTATTCTTGCCTAAACCAAACAGGGCCGCGCCGATCCGGGTCCTGGCCCCGCGCGCCGGCGCCGACACGGGCCCAAAGTTGAGGTTTCGCGGCGGGCCCGCCCGCCAGCCTGCGGCCGGCCTGAAGCTGGGGCGCCGCAGTCCCAGGTGAGCGCGGGCTCGTCACTTCCGGCCGCAGGTGCGCCAGGTCTGCGGGCGCGCGCCCAGCGCGAGGGCCAGCTCCCGGGCGGCCGCGGAGGGGCTCCCTCCAGGCGGCCGGACACCCGAGGCAAAGCCACCGGCGCCTGAAAGCCCCAGCGGGGCCCAGACATCCCCCGCCCGACCTTCCACCAGGCCGCCCCGACCCTCACCGACGCTCACTCACCCCGCGGCCACCCGAGCGGAAACGCAGACACCGCGGCCGCCAGCAGCCGAGAAGCCAGCCCGGGCGGCCCGGCGCATGCGTCCTCGGTCCCCCGTCAGCCCCGCCCCCAGCGTGACCCGACGGGCTTGCGCGGTAGGCCCCAAGGCGCATGCGCCAGGCCGACGAGGACGAGCGTGGCCGAGCACGTGACTTTTAAGGAGGCGCGTGGCCCCGCCTTTCCGCCTGCGCGCTCTGTGTGTCGCCTGGTGTAGAGAGTAAAAGCTGTGTCTCCAGGAAGAGAGAGGGAGAGGTACGCTGTGAACCCCCGAGAAAGTAAGGCTGCAGAAGGGAGGGGCTCGAACGGCACACCTGAGGACGCACGCACGGTGGATGCGGTCACCTGGCGCGGCTGTTGGCGCGCGACGAGCGGAGGCGGGGCTGATGCCCCCCCGCCCCCGCGCAGGTCTGGGTGCGGGTGCGGGTGCGGGTGCGGGTGCGGGTGCGCAGCGGGCCTACGCGACGGTCTGGATTGCGTGACTGAAGCAATCCCTCCCATCTGGCCTCCTACCAAAGAGGTAACAGAGATTTTGAGCCAAATGAGAATGTTTGCTTGGAGCTTTTGAAGAAACAAAATACCCACACCTATGTTGACCACAGAGGGAGGAAACCAAGCCTTACCTGAGGAAGGAGTAGCCTGTGATGGGTGCCAGGCTTACCAAATGAGGCAGCTTCTCAACCCGGGGATTCCGGCGCTGCAACACGGCGGATTGGCCAGCGCCAGCGCCAGCGCCGGAAAGTCCTCTGGGAGTCGTAGGAACTCAGACAAGGTCTCTGTGTTCTGGGGGGTGGCTTGGTCTGGTTTGGTTTTTTAGGAAAACATCTTTGGGCCTGGGTAGGGAAGTGCCTTCCTCATCTTAAAGCCTGAAGTGGGATAACAGGAAAAGGGGGCTAGGAAACTACTGGGTAATAGTAATACCACAATATCTCTCCTGTTAGCAGCACAGTCTACATTTGCCTCAAGTCATCCTACACACACACACACACACACACAAAGTCATCCTACACACACAAAAAAATGTAACTTTGTCTTTTTTTTTTAATTATTTTTTATTGGACTTCAATTTGCCAACATCTAGCATAACACCCAGTGCTCATCCCGCCAAGTGCCCCCTCAGTGCCCGTCACCCAGTCACCCCGACCCCCCACCCACCTCCCCTTCCACCACCCCTTGTTCATTTCCCAGGGTTAGGAGTCTCCCATGTTTTGTCACCCTCACTGATATTTTCACTCATTTTCTCTCCTTTCCCTTTATCCCCTTTCACTAAATTTTATATTCCCCAAATGAATGAGACCATATAATGTTTGTCCTTCTCCGATTGACTTACTTCACTCAGCATAATACCCTCCAAGTCCCTCCACGTCGAAGCAAATGGTGGGTATTTGTCGTTTCTAATGGCTGAGTAATATCCCATTGTATACATAGACCACATCTTCTTTATCCATTCATCTTTCAATGGACACCGAGGCTGGTGAGTTTTTCCTTCTAGTCATTTTGCTCAGTGCAGAGTGGCCAAAAACAAGTTGTACTTGATAGAAGCGCAAACTCTTCTCACTGTAGCACTACAGCTGTTCTCTCTTTAAATCTCAGACTGAATTCGTAGGTTTTCAGGATGATTTGAAAGTTATCTAGATAAGTTGGTGGGGACAGGTGACTTGGGGACCCTACTCTTCTGCCATCTTGCCCCGCCTCCTAACTTTGTTTTTTAAAAAGGAATAAAGAATTCTAGTGATCTCCTGGATACAATTATTGAGAATAGAAAGGCATTGGTAAGATACTACTTTTAATGCTTGAATTTGAAAGCTGTTTCTCCCAGATATACAGTGGCTCCCAACCGTTTTGAGAATGAGGTTCCCTTTTAAATATGCACTATCTTGCTGAGCCCCCATGTATCAATCAGAATTTGGACAAGAAGTAGATGCTACACTCAAACTAGAGGAGAATCAATAACTTCTACAAAGATGTGGACAGGATTAAGAAAACAACTCAGGATGGCACAGTACCCCTGAGGCTAGCAAGACTTCAGGACCTTTTCCCTTACATTATGGGCTAGATTGCATCCCTCCAAATTCAACTGAAATCCTAACCCCCAATACCTCAAAAGTGACTATATTTTGAGATAGGATCTCTAAAGACCCCAAAAACCTTTTTATTAAGTTAAAATGAGGTAATTAGGGTAGACTCCAATCCAATATAATTGGTGTCCTTATGAAAAGAGGAGATTGGGGCATTGGACATGCACAGAGGAAAGACCATGTGAAGACCCTGGGAAACAGCAACCATCTACAATTCAAGAAGAAAGGCCTCAGAAAAGACCAGCCCTGCCAACCCTTGATCTCAGACTTATAGCCTCCAGACTGTGAGAAAATAAATTTCTCTTTTTTAAGCCACCCAATTTGTAGTACTATATTATGGCAGCACTAACATGAATACACCATCCCTGGGCATGAAAGGGTAATGGTAAGACATTGGTTCAGAAGAGAATAGTTGAATGGAAAAGACCAATTGAAATGTATCAACCCATGATCACTCAGTGAGAGGGAACTGGGGAAATAAACACCCCGAACTCACTACCCTTCTATTATTTCATCTGTTGTTGCCTCCCACCAGCCAAACTTACTGACAGCCAGAGGGCAATGAAGCCTGTTGATGCCATTCTGTATAGATCAGCCTCTTCAGGCCTAGGTTAGGTTTGAGAGAGATGGAGAGTAGGTTTGGAGCATCAAACTGAAAAGATGCATTATACCCTACACAATTGTATTCATCCTTTTAGTATCCCTTTAGTGTAGAAAATGCGTAATGAAACAGTCACCATTAATTCAGTAAAGGTTTTTAGATGAATTTGTATTTAGTTAATTGAAGTATCTATGTACTTTCTCTAAGCCAAGTTTCCTCTGACCTCTGTGGCCTGAAAGTAGTAATGTCACATTAGCAGCAACAACTTAGATTTTGATGATTTCTGTGCCTACCTGAATACCCCAAAATCCCTCTTTTCACTCATGCCCTTATGAATGGAATATAGTGCCCTTACAAAAAGAGGTCCTGGAGAGATCCTTCACCCCTTCTGCCATGTGAAGACACAGCAAAAAGATGACTGTCCATGAACCAGGAAGTCAGCTCTCACCAGACACCAAATCCATCAGCATCTTGATCTCAGATTTCCCAGCCTCCAGAATTAGGAGAAATAAATTTCTGTTGTTTCTAAGCTACCAGGTCTGTAGTAGTTTGTCAGCAGCCTGAATGGGTTAAGATAAATTATAAGCAATTACTTATAATATTCATTTATGAACTTCAGTGTCTGAATGTCAACCAAAACCTCTCCTTTCCCCCCGACATCCTTTCAGTCCCCAAGTTCCATCAGTTCCACCTCCCCCATAGATTACATATCTATCCCATCTTCTCCATTCCCTATGTTCAGTTTTCTTGACTGTTGCAATCAGTCTCCTAGCCCAGTCTTTTTCCCTACCCATGCACTTGGGTGAGGATTTCAGACCCTTTGGATCATGTCTCTCCTCTGCCTCAGACCGACCAATGCAGGAAAAAATCCAAACTATTTAACATATTATCCAAGCCATTTTATTATCCTGCCCAGTCTGATTTTTTCTATATCATTTTTTGTCCTCTCAAGATTTAAGGAACTATTTACTATTCTATTTGTAATGTGCTGCAGTCATCTTGAACTGGCTAGCACCATTGTGTGCACCTCTTTCCAACTGCCTTAGTTTGCTCAGGCTGCCATAACAGAATACCATGCACTGGGTGGCTTAAACAACAGACATTTATTTTCTCACTGTTCTAGAGGCTGAAAAGTCTAATTAATCCTGGTGAGGATTCTTTTCTGGGTTCACAGATAGTTATCTTCTCACTGTCCTCATATGGTAGAGAGAGTTCTGGTGTTTCCTTTTTTAAAAGCTTGATTGATTTGAGAGAGAAAAAGAGTGAGGGTGGGGCAGAGGAAGAGGAGAAAGCAGACTCCCCACTGAGCAGAGATCCTGACTCGGGGCTCTATCTTAGGACCCCCAAGATCATGACCTTAGCCAGAGGCAGATGATTAATCATTGAGCCACACAGGTGCTCCTGTCTCTTCCTAATCACATAAGGGCACCAACTCTAACAGATTAGGACCCATGCCACCCTTAAGATCTTATTTACCTTAGGTACTTCCTAAAGGCTCTATCTCTAAGTACAGTCACATTAGGTCTCCAACATAGAATCAGTGGCCTCACATTGGTAACTTGAAATTGACCACGTGGGAGTATATACTACAGAAACAGACAAATTCTATGAACCAGAGTTTTTGATAGGAGGGGGACAGTTTATTTTTTCCCAGCATATTGCTACTTGTTCTTCTCAGGCCTATATGACTTTGCATATGGGTCTCTCTGCTTGGATTTCTCTCACCCATTCCAAAGTTTCTATTTTCTGAAGCTTTCTCTGATCCTCTAAATAGAATTAGGCCTTCTCAGCTCCTTCTGCACCCCAAACCGCATCTCTACTATGGTACTTATTACTTTGGATTTTAATACATTTTACATAACAAGGACTTTTAAAGTCCTAACTGTGGACCAGGTTTTGTCCTGAGAGCTTTAAAAATATTAACTCTCTTAAATATGACCATAATTATCACTGTGCTTTTCCTTTCTATTTAGTGTTCAGTGTAAGAAACTCTCTCCCTACCTCTACAAAACAGAAGGACTAAGTTGACTCTCATTTTTCAAAACTTCAGGGTAGTGGCAATGCCCCAATTTGATTCCCCTTCCTCAGAAACATGGAAAAACTAAAAAAAAAAAAAACAAAAAAACAAAAACAGAAATAAGGGCGTCTGGGTTGCTCAATGGTTGAGCATCTGCCTTCAGCTCAGGTCATGATCCCAGGGTCCTGGGATCGAGTCCCACATCAGGTTCCCCGCAGGGAGCCTGCTTCTCCCTCTGCCTTTGTCTCTGCCTCTCTCTGTATCTCTCGTGAATAAATAAATAAAATCTTTTAAAAAAAAATATGTTGGGATTCGGCAGCGACCACAGCACAGACCGGATCCCTCTCCTCTCTCCAGCTCACTCGTTCGCCTCGCTCCGCTTCCTCTGTAACCATGTCTGACAAACCCGATATGGCTGAGATTGAGAAATTCAAGAAGTCGAAATTGAAGAAGACAGAAACGCAAGAGAAAAATCCACTGCCTTCGAAAGAAACGATTGAACAGGAGAAGCAAGCAGGCGAATCGTAATGAGGCATGCGCCACTAATATGCACTGTACATTCCACAAGCATTGCCTTCTTATTTTACTTCTTTTAGCTGTTTAACTTTGTAAGATGCAAAGCGGTTGGATCAAGTTTAAATGACTGCGCTGCCCCTTTCCACATCAAAGAATGGAGAACTACTGACAACGAAGGCGCCTGCCTTTCCCATCTGCCTGGCTGGCTGGCTGGCTGGCTGGCAGGGAAGGAAAAGAACTTGCATGTTGGTGAAGGAAGAAGCTGGGTGGGAGGACAGTGAGATCTAGAGTAAAAAACCAAGCTGGCCCAAGGTATCTTGCAGGCTGTCAAAATGCAGTTTAATCAGAGTGCCATTTTTTTGTTCAAATGATTTTAATTATTGGAATGCACAATTTTTAATATGCAAATAAAGTTTTAAAACGTGAAAAAAATATTTTTGAAGTGCATTGAACACTGTGAGAAACTGATAAATCTAAAAATAGAGGTAAAAGCATATTATTTAGAATTATGTTAGCCACCACTACAAAAAGTAATGTTAAATATAGGTTGAATAAGTGAACAAATAATTTTTAAAGCAATGAATATATAACAATGGTTATATGATTCCATTGAAATATATATGTATATGTGTGTGTTTGTGTGCATGTGTGTATACAGGGGGAAGTGTGGTGTGGAGATGAGGAATAGTGTCCCTACTTTGGACACCATGACATTCTGTGCCTTTGCCTCTCTTAGTCTCACTGTTTCATATATTCTGTCCAACTTTCTCTTTACCCTGACTTTTTCTCAAATCCCTCCCAGATTAATTTTGGGCACTGCTTTTTTCTATAATCTTTTAGGGTCATTACAGAATCATTACATGGGTAATCATTACATTAATTTTAGGGTCATTACATGGGTGATTACAGAATCAACAAACACCTTACTCTCCAAAGCTGATATATAAAAGTAAAGAACAAGAAATCCTGTCATTTGCAACAACATGGGTGGACCTAGAGGGTATTTTGCTAAGTGAAATAAATCAGACAAAAAAAGATAGATACCATATGATTTCACTTATATGTGAACACTTAAAAAACAATGAGAAAGCAAAACAAAAACAGATTGATAAAGACAGAGAACAAACTGGTGATTGCTAGAAGAAAGGGGTGGATCAAATACGTGAAGGAATTAAGAAGTACTACTTCCAGTAACTTCCAGTAATAAAAGAAGTCATGAGGATACAAAGTACAACACAGAATACAGTCAACAATATTGTAATAACTTTGTATAGTGACAGACAGATGGTAAATGATGTAAGAAAGAACATTGGGGTTTGAAGCCATGGCCAAGAAAGAATTCTTGAGATGTCTTTGCTGCAAAAAGGTGATTTTATTAAAGCACAGGGACAGGACTTGTGAGCAGAAAGAGCTGCCCTGGGGTCATGAGGAGTGGCCCATTATATACTCCCAAGTTGGGAGGGGTAGTGTAAGTCTCTAAGGAATTTTGGAAGCAATGTCTCCAGGACCTTCAAGGGACTAGCTATTGTTGGGAAAAGGTCATTTATTACCGTCTAATAAAACGTTAGTCATGAGACCCTCCCATTTATATTGGTGGGCCATATGCTTGGGGGATGATTGCCAACACATATCTTGGAGGGTTTAAAAATAAAGGAGATTTCTACAGGAATTTTTATATGTTAAAGTAGATGTGCAACATCCTGGGGGTCAGGCTAAGATTGGCTTTTGCTCAGAGCAAAGTATTAAGATGGAGACAGTCCCTAAAGGAATGTCACTCTGCCTGTTTCAAGGATTTGTGAATGGGCTGTGGGTAGCAAGGAAATTTAATTTCTCTTCTGCCTTTGGTTCCCACATCAGGAACTTCACTTAAAGTGGAGAGCATTTCATAAGGTACAGAATTGTCGAATCACTATGCGGCACAGCTGAAACTAATATTATATGTCAACAATACTTCAATTAAAAATTTAAAACAAAATAAATAGGAAAGAATTAAAAATAGATATGTACGAGCAAAGGTCTGCTCAAACTTCAGAAAAAGGTACAGGTGAATCTTAGTAAGGCTCCACTATTTCAATCTAATTTTATTAGTAGTAACCAGCATGGTAACTGACATTTGCAGTTGTACCTTAAGGAGATTTTGAAGGGAACTATGGTGATTCTGAACACATGAGAAGGAAAATTATTGCAGACCTAGTCTTCATGAGTGGAAACGTACTGAGAGTATGAACATAAAGAAGAATTTAGCAATAGTAAGAATAACCTGAGGATGTGGACGTGTTTACAGGATATCTACTTCCAAATAAAATTTGTACAAAGAAAGTGGAATTATGTGATCTTAGTATCCTGTACACTATGTGACAGTTCCACCTCTTCATTATCCGTGCAGCTCCCTTTGAGCAGTCACCTCACGGAGAAGGCTATTCAACAAATGGCCACTAGAGAAAGCAGAGCACCCACAAATCGGTTTGGGTAATTTCATTTTAGCAGATGCATTTTGTCCAGTGGCTACTATGAGCCAGGTGTTCTGTTGGATATGGAGGACACAGAGGTAAACAAGGCAGACAAGGTCCATGCACTCATAAGACTTACATTCTTGCAGAGGAAAAATAAATAAATTTATTAAGCAAAAAAAAAAAGATGAAGTAATTAAAAAAGTAGCGTCTGAATAGGGGACATTTTAACTGCAATCTGAATGACAAAAGGTTACTATCTGAGTATCAAGTAGAAGAGGATTCTTGGCAGAAAGCAGTAGTGCAAAGAGGGTAATGTAGGCACAAACTTGGCAAATTAAAGACTAGAAATTTGGCCACTGTGACTGAAGCCAAGGCAGTTAGGGGCTAGATATCTAGAGTTCTGTAAGCTAGGCATTCAATTTAGATTTTATTCCAAGTGCAAATCAAATCTGTTGTAGGATTTTAAGTAGGAAAGTGACATTGTAAATTTGCATTTAAAAATATTTGTTGGCCTAATGACCATCATTTAGATCGATGGAACAGAATCGAGAGTCCAAAAATAAACTCATATATCTATAGTCAATTGATTTTCTTTTTTTTATTTTATTTTATTTATTTATTTATTCATGAGAGACAGAGAGAGAGAGGCAGAGACACAGGCAGAGGGAGAAGCAGGCCCCATGCAGGGAGCCCGACGTGGGACTCGATCACGGGTCTCCAGAATCACACCCTGGACCGAAGGCAGACGGTCAACCACTGAGCCACCCAGGGACCCCCCAGTTGATTTTCAACACATGTGCCAAGACCATTTAATAGGGAAAGAATAGACTCTTCAACCAATGGTGATGGGAAACTAGATATTCACAAGCAAAAGAATGACATTGGAATCAACCTCACACCATATGCAAAAATTGACTTAAGTGGAGCAAAGACCTAAAGAGCTAAAACTATAAAACTCTCAGAAGAAAACTAAGGAGTAAATCTTCATGACCTTGGATTTGGCAATGGATTCTTACATATGACAGCCAAAACATGGCAACAATGGAAAAAATAGATCAATTGCTCTTCATCAAAATTTAAAACTTTTGTGCATCAAAGGACACCATCTAGAAAGTGAAAAGGCAACCCACAGAATGGGAGAAAGTATTTGCAAATCATTTCTTTTTATTTATTTATGATGGGGGGGCAGAGACACAGGCAGAGGGAGAAGCAGGCTCCATGCACCGGGGCCCGACGTGGGATTCGATCCCGGGTCTCCAGGATCGCACCCTGGGCCAAAGGCAGGCGCTAAACTGCTGCGCCACCCAGGGATCCCTGCAAATCATTTCTTTTTTTTTTTATGATAGTCACAGAGAGAGAGAGAGAGAGAGAGAGAGGCAGAGACATAGGCAGAGGGAGAAGCAGGCTCCATGCACCGGGAGCCTGATGTGGGATTCGATCCCGGGTCTCCAGGATCGCGCCCTGGGCCAAAGGCAGGCGCCAAACTGCTGCGCCACCCAGGGATCCCTGCAAATCATTTCTGATGAAGGACTAGAATCCAGAGTATACAAACAACTCTTCCAACTCAACAACATGAAGAACAATCAATTAAAAATGGGAAAGCCATCTGAATAAACATTTCTCAAAAATTTATATATAAATGGCCAACAAGCACATGAAAAGATGTTCAACATCATTAGTCCTTTCAGAAATGCAAATAATCATATTAATTAGTAGTTGCCAAGGCCTGTGGGAATGGAGAGTTGGACAGTAATTGCTAGAGTACAGATTTTCTTTTTCTTTTTGGAGTGATGACAGTGTTCTGGAATTAGTGGTAATGGTTGCACAATTTTGTGAATGGCCTAAAAAACACTGACTTTTACACTTTAAAAGTGATTTTTATGGTATGTGAATGATAATAAAACAATTTTTAGGGGCACCTGGGTTGCTCAGCCGTTGAGTGTCTGCCTTCAACTCAGGGCGTGATCCTGGGGTCCTGGGATCGAGTCCTGCATTAGATTCCTTACAGGAATCCAGCTTCTCCCTCTGCCTGTGTCTCTGCCTCTCTCTGTGTCTCTTATGAATAAATAAAATCTTAAAAAAAATTTTTTTAAAATAAGCTCTAGTACATTAGGGCTTGAATTCTTGTTTTGGAAATCTTGTAACAGCTGCCATTAAAAAAAGTCAAACGAACATTAGATTAACTCAAGACACGTGAGTGAGGTCATCCTAGGCCATTCAGTCCCAAGTGAGACCTTGACTTTTAACTGACCTCCGGGATCAGCAGAGCTGACCCTGACTAGAGAAATTCCTCACTGATCCATAGAATTTGAGAACCAATAAATATTGACTGTGTTGGGGCGCCTCGGTGGATCAGAGGTTGAGTGTCTGCTTTTGTCTCAGGTCATGATCCTGGGGTCCTGGGATCAAGTCCCATATCAGGCAAGGAGCCTGCTTCTCCCTCTGCCTGTGTCTCTGACTCTCTCTGTGTCTCTCATGAATAAGTAAATAAATAAAATCTTTAAAAAAATATATTGACTATGTTAAGCTCTGTGTTTGGAAATAGTTTGTTATGTAGCAAAAGTTAACTGAGACGGAAGGTGACCCAGAAGACTGTCAAAATGCTCAGTGCCAGAAATGTGGAAGACAATGAGACAAATGCTCTTCCTTTCTTAGGAGCCATCACACCAGAGGGGACGTGCCATTTACACAAAGGCACAGGCAGCTCACAGGTCACTGCATTGTCTCCTAGAGAGCAAACACATCCATAAGGACTCCAAAGACTGCCCAGATGGCTGACATTCAAAGGAGATGCAGGAATGAGCAAGCAAAAAGAGAGCAGGTGGTCCTTAAGTGAGACCCTTCTGTGTACTACCCTATGAGCACAGACACCTGGGGCACAGAGGGGAGGTTGGGAGAGAGGGAGGTCACATGCTTTCCTCTGCTAGTAGCCCACTGCTTCTAAAGACCTGGGAAGAGAATCATAACACTCAAATAACGTGAATATTTACCTGAAAGGATGCAAAGGTTTTAACCCCACATTAGAATACTGGCAGATGTGACCTAGGTAATATTGTCTGGCAAGAGACCAACTTTTCTTTCTCCCCACTTTCAGGAATGGGAAAAAGAACCCAAAAAAGCAAACTCGATAGTAATGGTTACCAGAGGGGGGAAAAATCACATTTGTACATTGCTAGGTTAAAACTGCACAATTCAGACTGTTACCGTCTTTCCTTTTTCTCTCCCTAATATTTGGTGCTAGCCATGTGCCTAGCTCTCAGAAAGCAGAGGAATAAACATCTGAGTGTTTGCTCATGTCCTTCTCCTTTGTGGTGATGGATATTCTACAATCCTCCATGATTTAGCTCAATTCAGCCCTTTCATAAAGCTTTCCTGAAACCTGACTTCAGGCTGCAGGAAATTCTTGTTCTTTGTCCTCAATTCCAGCACAGAACTCCCCAGACAGCTTTGTAATTGGCTGGGTCAATGTCCATTTCCCCAGATCTCAGCTGCTCCTACAACCTTGAACTTTTCCTTCCAGGGACACGGGATGCCACTCCCAGGCTTGTCCTCTGTCCCAGAGCCACAAGAACCGTCAGGTGCTACAGATAAAGAGACATGACCACCACTCCCTCACAAAGCATCAGCCCCTTAGGGACCTCAGATCTCAGAGCCCGTAGCTGTTCTCAGGTCAAACCAAGTGGGGAAGCTTCAAAAACGTGCCTCCTCCAGTCTGACAGCGCCCCTACCCACCACCCACCTCATTTCTGTGAGGTCTGTGTTTAGAGACCCACAGATTCCTCAAGATGCTTTTTAAGACTTCCTGCTTTTTGCTAGCAAATTGTTAATCAGTTTGTGGCAGCATAAATAAAACTAGAGGTTTTAATTAAAACTAGTGAATGAGTGAGTGGAGACCAGCCTGGCCGCTTTGCTCTGAGCCTTGAAGCAGTAAATAATGAAAGTGTCACACAGCAAGTGATGGGTTTTAGCAGAAGTGTAGGGCCAACAGAAATGAGGCCACAGAGAGCTCCTCCCCCCCAGGTGCAATTTCCAAGTCGGTAGAATCCCCATTTTAGTGTTAACGAATTCTGCAGGAACTGCCCAGTTTTCTGGACATTCCAGAAAAAAAAAAAGGCAAGATCAGAGTAGCATGCAGGATGCCCATTCTTTGCATATCCTTGGCATGCTTTCACAGGGCACTACTTAATGTCCTGGTCCTCGCAGAGGGGAGCAGGGGACACCACAGACATTTCTTGGGCCAGAATCTGGAAATCTGACATTCTCAATGTGTAGGATATAAAAAGATTTGTTCTACATCCCACTTGACTTTCAAATGCTCTGTAGAGATGTATATAGATTTTTTAAAAAAACTATAATTATCTGGGATCATACCTGAACTCCATGTAATCATAAAGTCCCTTTTGCACAATTTTACTAAGGACATGTAACTACCATGTGGGCAAGATAAGCCAGGAGTTTCCTTGACAGCATTTTAAACTCCTGACCCAGTGGCAACAGCCCTCTTGGTATCCACATCTCGAGTATAACACCTGCATCAATCCTCACTGTAGCTTGTCAATTTTAAGGTGATTCCACATACAGGTACAAGCATGGTACTATTTGTTTGCATCTGAGTGTGGGTCTGCCCAGGTACTTGCATGTTGAAATGAATACGATTTTATTATGAATAATAATAATTTCCCTTTTATTTTACTCAGTAGGGCATTATACCAATTTTTTAAAAACTATGTATAGGAGATATGAAGAAATATTTGTTATAGAAATGGGTGCATTGTATCAGATGAGTTGGAAAGCCACTGTTTGTGCCAACATGTGAGTATGACAATCATTGAGAGAACTTTGGAGAACGTACTCTCTCACTTCTCTTCTCTGTCCCCACTGCTTCATCAGCTCTGATTCACGTTTAAGGGGACTCCCAGAAGCCATTTCCAAGCCCCTGAAGCAGCTCCTCAGCCTGAGCAAGTTGTGCCAGGTCTAAACAATCCGTCTGGCTAGCTGCCATGCTCACTTCTTTCCCCAGCTCTCTCCCCACACACCGTACACCCCTCCAGCTCCCATGAGTCTTGCAGAAGCCCGTAAGTGTTCCTTATTTGGTTTTCCTTATTCTTCCCACTCACTATTATGTCCAGGGGTTTGAGGCTATGAAGGTAGGGATCCCAGACCTGGCCTGGACACCAGGACAATGTGATGGTTTTCCCAACACATTTCTGAAGTATGCTGGTTTATACCCGTGTGAGCAGGTTATGTTATATGGCACCACTAACATTAAAGCAGGGAGATGTTTTATATGGGCCTGATAAGATCAGCTGAACCCTTTAAAGGTAGAGTATTTTCTTTGGCTGGTGGCAGAAGGAAAAGTCAAAGATTTGAATGTGCCACTGCTGTATTGAAGATGGACGGGGCCATATGGCAAGGAATGCAGGTGATCTCCAGGAGCTGGGAGCTGCCCCCAGCTGACTTTTAGCAAGGAAACAGGGACTCTAGTCCTAGAACCACAAGGAACTGAACTCTGCCAACAATAATAACATGCATGGAAGTAGATGTTTGCCCCAGCGCTTCCAGACAAGAACTCAGTCCTGCTGACACCTTGATTTCAGCCTATGATACTATGCACAGAGTCATACTCTCTTGGTCATGCTGGGCCAGACTTCTGACCTACAGAGCTGGGGGCTGATGGTGGGTGCTGTTTAAGCTTCTAGAAATTCAGAAATTGGTTTTGCAGTGATAGGAAATTAATGCAGACAGGCACTATTTTCCTGAGGGCAAGAGAGCGAGATATTTGGAAAGGAATCTGAGAAGTAGTACCTGTAAGGAGTTCAAGCCAATGCCTGGCAGAGATAGAAAGGACAGGGCAGGGACACAGTCAGAGACCAAAGGCCAGCAAGATTGAAGGTCTAAGTGGTGGTGGCAGGGGGAGCCAGCTTAGTGTGTACTGCATTGACAGGGTACGAGTAGCAGTGTCAGTTCTCTTTAAAATGTATGTATATACACACACATACATATGTTACATATTATATATAATAAATAAACATTTTTATTCTTAACTATATTATGATACATATATCAGCTTTGTTATAGAAAACTCACCACCAAAACTGTAGTAAGAGAAACCCAGGGGATCCCTGGGTGGCTCAGCGGTTTAGCACCCGCCTTCCGCACAAGGCATGGTCCTGGAATCGCGGGATTGAGTCCTACACCAGGCTCCCTGCATGGAGCCTGCTTCTCCCTCTCTCTGCCTGTGTCTCTGCCTCTCTCTCTCTCTCTCTCATGACTAAATAAATAAAATCTTAAAAAAAAAAGAAAACCTCAGGAATCCCAACATTGACAGACAACCATTGTGAACTTTGGTTTACATCATTCGGGTATCTATGCCATATGGAGGTAAATAATTTGACATAATAATTATAACTAATTTTAATCAATGGCTTACCATAGGTCAATACTCTGCAATTAGTTACACATGGTAACATTTAATTTCCACAACACAGGAGTACTTATGTATTCATATGTACTGATGAGGTAAATATAGTTCTTATCCCTATTTTACAGCACATTCACTGAGGCCCAGAGAAACTGACTCATTTTCCTGTGCTTACCCCGCCATAAGCCCGGATTGGAACTCAGGCCATTGGACTCCAGAAGCTGTACTCTTGACTGTTACCTCTCTACTGCCTCGTGTGAACAGGATTTTATGATGGATGTGATTTTACAAACTGCTTTTCTTGGTAACAAGTCATGGGCAGTATCCTAAGTTGGGTCCCACTGGAAACAGATGCTAAGGCAGATTTGTGTGCAGGAGACTTACAGGGGATGGAGGAAGTGAGACTGAGCAGAGGGGGAAACTGGACCACAGTGCACTGTCAACACAGGCCTTGGTTTATTCTATGTGGAGCCTTGGAATTGGGATAGCCTTACAGATTGAGGCACAGGGGCACTACATTTTGCCTTTTCCCAAGGATGCAACACTATTTGTGATTCACTATCTTGACTGGAGATGGGAGGCAGCAGTTTCAGAAACTCCTACTTGGCCCCCTCCTGTTGGAATAGCTCTTACTCCACAGGCCAAGAGACCACTGTGGGCATTTCATCAACCAATGTATGTGTCTCCCAATTGCCCATTTGGGGGTTGGAGAAGTAACCATGGGGTGGGTCTGTGAGGCTTCCACAAAAGTTGTTAGTTCAGCTGACAGAAGCTACTTTGTCTAATGTCTAATGACCAATTCATATACAGGCACAGAGAGGAGCCTCCATGCCACAGCTTAAACATCTACAAAGGTCCGGTCTATCCCCAGAACTCTTGGGGATTATTTCTGCCTTTCCTGCAACTGCATTTTCATTTGATCTGCTTCCCTCTGCCCCGTTCCACTTTCCTCAGTTCCACACTGTGCAGTTACCCAGAGCACTTCCCAATAAACTCCCTCTGACTGAGAGTCATGGAATCACAACCTAAAACACTCGTATTCAGCAGTGGTTCAAGGAAGCAGACTCTAAAATGGTATTTTAGGATTATATCACCCACAGGCTGATGAGGAGGGACCCATAACTGAGTTAGGAATAGACAGCTCCTAGCAGGCCAAAGCAGTGCAATTGTTAAAACTTACACCAGTCATGCACTGGAATAGGGCAATGGGAAAAGGATATTACAGGTGCAATGTCTCAGGCTTCTGGGAAGGTCAAGAGAAGTAATGGTCATAAAGACAATGAAATTGGTTGGCTCTTACTAGGCACTCAGATCACATGCTCACTTGCTGGCCTATGGCTAAGTGTACAGTCTCTACTAAGACCCCATAATAGGCCAAGGGCTGTTTCTTAAAAGGAGAGTAGTTATCTCTGGAGGATTGGCAGGGCTTTGACCCCAAATCCCAAGGGTCTACATTTAAATTCACCTATAGGGACCTGCCAAAGTCTCCAAACCACATTCCTATCTGCCACTGACATTTCAGTTATTTTAAAGACTGGATTTTAGGAAACAGAGTAGATAAGCATGGCACTTTTTTAAAAAATTTGATTCATAGCTTCTCCCATGCTCCATAAATAATACTTTAAAAATACAGCTTTTATCAGTGTGAGCATGGATCACACCATGTTATAAGGCCTGCATATGTGTTCCATTCTTACCCGGCCTGAAGACAGGGATAGAAAGAGTCCATTATATCCTCATATCCTCCCTGCCAAACAAAATGCCTCAGACATGATTCTGTTTGGTGTTTGTGAGATGGATGGGAGGCTGGCACATAGGGTCCCTACGGGATCTGCCAGGGTTTCCTTCTACCTCCTGGCTCTAGCACACTCTTCTCGCTCTCTCTCTCTCTTTTTTTTTTTTTTTTTTTTTTTTAGCACACTCTTCTTAGATTGGAGCAGCAGTTCAGTTCTCAAATACACATCAGTATCATGGATGTGGTCATTAAAAGCAGATTCCCGGACTCGCTTCTGACCAC
The DNA here is from genome assembly GCF_003254725.2 of Canis lupus dingo. Classification (NCBI taxonomy): domain Eukaryota; kingdom Metazoa; phylum Chordata; class Mammalia; order Carnivora; family Canidae; genus Canis; species Canis lupus. Next base: position 1,522,504 of record NC_064270.1, read on the forward strand.
CGGAACTGGGATCCCCAGGAGTGGGCTGGGAACAGGCCTATCTCCCAGCTCCTCGGCACCTGCCACATACTGAGTGGCAGCATCCGGAGCTCCAGACCAGAGGAGGCATTTCTGAGTCCTCCACCCTCAGGGAAACTCCTCCCCACCTTCATTCTCATTCTCACTGTGACCTCTTCCACATTTGGTTATTTTCTTTCCTCACACTTATCTTCCTTTTTTCACAGCAGAATGACTATTGTGAAGTCCAGTGGTAATATTTTTCATAGTTACACTGTCTCACATTTCCCACTCAGGAAATGTGGTATTTTATTGGTAGCTGGCTGTTCTAGCCTGAGGTGGGACAGAACTGATATAGGTAAGGATCACAGCACAAAGGTATAGAAGTTGGCAAAGGTCCCAGGATAAATCCTAACTTCACAAAATAATATTCAAGAAAAGAATGTGAAACCCTCTCAAACAATTAATGCCTTGGGATTGCAACTTTAATCTAAATTTTTCAAGTTCTTATTGACGATAGGAGTTGGGAATCACGGCCAGTGTGATATGTGTTGTTTTCTGACTGATAGAGGTGTGAGGCCTTTGGTCCAGGGGAGAAAATGCCAGCTCAGCAAGATTCCAAAGTGGAAGCAATTTGGAAATGGTTTGGAAATCAGTTCCCTGCCCAAATGGGCTAAACAAACCCAAACCAGAGCTTTTTACACAAATGATTAGAAATGAAAGCAAAAATTTCATCAAAGCAAAGGTGTGCATGCAACATATTGGCCCCTTGGTGTCATTTGAAGGAAATTAATATGGAGGGCCAAAGAGATGGAGTCTGCAATATGTAATGCTCCAGAGACCTGCTCGTGATTTTGTTCCTAGTGTAGCAGAAATAAATGCTCCCAGCAAACTTTCAGGGAAAAATAAGACATGTGCATAAGTAAGATTCATCAGACCTAATGAGTCATCTTTGACATCATAAAACTTGAAAAATATAAGGTTGTAGCCTGTCAGATCTTTGCATGCTCAGAAGAAGCAAAATGAGGGCTGCCCAAGTACACAGCTGTGGGCAGCTCTTGAGCACATTGGGCCTAGCAGAGCAGAAGAAACAGAAACATGGCTCCATTGGGGGATTATTGAGCTACTGCAGGGACTTGGGGTGGGGTGCTGGGGTGGAGAAAATTGAAAGTGTGGGGGCTCATGTACCTTCTATAGTCAGGAACCACTTTTCTTCTATTCAAATGGAGTTCCTGGGGAGACTGTGTTTCCATCCAAACACACCATCCACCAGGATTTCCTGGAATGCAGCGGCTCTTTCTGAGAGACTAAGGAAAGAAGGGTCACAGAGCATGGCCAGGACAGGACCTCCATGGGGCAGGACCTTCAGAAGTCTTCAGACCCCGAAGAACAGTGTTTGGTGTGGTCTTATGTCTGCCTGAGCTGCCAAGAATTGGAGAACCCGCTTCCATTTGGCATCAGATCCTGCTGGCTGCCCCCACTTAGATTAGCCCTGTCTCTCTGCGATGCACCCATACCTGCTCACGCACAGCCGCAGCCACAGCTGTTACTTCCCCCGGGCCTGAAAATCTCTTCATGTCTCTCCCTTTGCAGCTCTGATTATGCCCAGACTCAATCAGGGAGAGGCTGAGGGCCATGTCCTTATAAATTACAGGCCCTTCTGGGGGCCTCAGGTATCCCACCTCTGCCACCTTTAGCCCTCAAAATACCAAACCTCCTCTTCAGGGAATCATGGTTGCATGGCAAGCCAAACCATGGCTTCTTGACCATACACTCCCCCAGGTACTTCCTGGGTTTGAAAGCTTTCTCTAAACGCCCAGAAAACTGAGATCCTCCCTCCCTCTGTTGACCCATTCCATGTCAACGATGGACAACACCCCTCCATCAGTCCTTGAGAGTCCCTCATGGTGAGAACCTCTTGAAAGAACAGCCAATCCCCTCCACAGTGTACAGCCAGGTTCTTTGGGAGCAGTGTCCTTCCTTCAGGGATCACACCACATCACGTCAGCACTGGCATCTGACCAGCATCTAGACCTCTCCAGTCCTCTGCACACACTGCCAGTCCTGCAAGGTGCAGCTAGATGTCTGGCTTATTCCATAAGTCTTAGCTGCAGGACTCAATGTTCTGGGCACACAGCACCCCCACACACACACACCTCGAGTGGTGGATCCCGGAAATCCTTGGCAAGGGCATCAAATATGGCCCACTTTCCTAGGTATGTGCATAGTCCCTGCCCATGCATGCACCTAGAGGAGAGGTTTCTGGGATCCTTCCTCATGACAGCCATTGAATATATGAAAAGACATAGACTTTGAGGCCATGACAACCAGCTTGGCCTGGTATCCTGGCTCAGCCACTTATATGTATCCTGGGAAATGAGTTAATATATCAGAACTTTGGTTTCCTCACCTTTTACTCATTCAATGATTATTTACCATTCCTATTGTGTACTTGCTCCATTCTAGGCACTGAGGAGACAGCAGCAAGTAACAAAGTTGCAATATCTGCCCCTCTGGAGCTGAGCAGAGAGGTCTAAGGTAGAAAAATAAGTTTGGAAGTCTTCAGGACAGGATGCCTAGGTGGCTCAGTCAGCCAAATGTCTGCCTTTGGCTCAAGTCATGATCTCAGGGTCCTGGGATGGAGCTCCACATCAGGCTCCCTGCTTTGCAGGGAGTCTGCCTCTCCCACTCCCCCTCTGCTTGTGCTCTCTCTTTTGTTCTCAAATAAATAAATAAAATATGTTTTTTAAAAAAGAAAGTCTTCAGGATGTGGATGGAATATGAAGCCATGAGATCAGATGAGAGCGCCTGGAAGTAATGTATAAATAGAAGAAGATGAATCCAGCTCTAGAACATCCAACATTTACAGGTCAAGCAAGAGAAATCAGCAAAGACGACTGAGAAACTGGGGAGAAAAAATGGGAAAGAGAGAATGTCACAAAAGCCAGGAAAGAGAGTATCTCAAGAATCAGGGAGTAGTCCTTTGTGTTTATAGCACACACTTCATAGGGCCAAATGGTAGAGTATATGCAAAAGCACCTATGGGCCATGCCTTGAATGTCTACCTTTTACTATTAAAAGTAAATTGTTGTCTACCTCTTGAGCCTGCTTCTCTCATGAGGCTCTTGTGGGCCACTGTGACCCAAACTGCTTTTATAATGATTTTATGATTTTATAAAAGGAAGAGCAATCACAGCACTGTTTCCCTTGGGAAGTCCACTAGAAATTACAGTGATCATTGGGTAGCAAGAAATTTTCAATGGAATGGACCCAGAAGGATTAAATGAGAGAGAAGAATGGAGAGAGGAATGAATAGTCTGTAAACATCATGCCTGAGAACCAGAATTTTCACCAAGGATGCAGAAAACAAGTTTTGCCAAAGAAAAAGTAAAGGATTATTCTAAACCTCATTAAGACACTGAGACTAAACATTAGTCCTGGTTGCACATTGGTTGATAAAACAAGTTATCTATAAAGCAATTGGGTTGACAAGAGATGTAACTTTCAGACCTTTTGTAACAGAGCATACAACCTGAAACTACTATTTCAAAAAGTAAAATAGCCCAGTAGTTTCCAAACGTCTCTATTGCTTCTCCATGTCTTGAACAAACCACAAGAAAAGGCTCACAATAACCATAAGCTTTAAATGCTTGACTTGTGCGTGTGTGTGTTTGTGTGTGTGTGAAAAAGAGAGAGATAGGGAAATGCAAAAAAGGAGTCAAATTGGGGGATAAATTAACCTTTTGAAGATCATATTTCTATGTGAAATACTGTATAAGATGTTTCTGTTCAAATCTTTCTTCCTTCTCTCAATCCCTCTTTCTATCTCCCGCTCTCTTTCTCTTATGTCTCTCTCTCTCCCTCTCTCTCCTTCTCTTCCTTAAAGTACTATTGGCCTTGAAATTTGACATTACAAATACAGCTCCACTTTGACCAAGCAAAGTCCTACATTCTATCCCTTAAACTAAGTAAAAAGAAAAGCCAAATAAATTGTGCAGATTATTTTGGATTCTCGTAGATCCCAAGCTTACCCCAAGTATCTGATCTGTTTAAAAGTGCCAAGGCCAGGGATGATTGGCTGGCTCAGTCAGAAGAGCATGATTCTTATCTCAGGGCCGTGAGTTTGAGCCCCACATTGGTTGCAGAAATTACTAAAACAATAAAAAAAAAACTCTTAAAAATAAATGAATAAATAAATAAAAATAAAAATAAAATAAATAAATAAAAGAGCCAAGGCCAAAGACAAAAATTAGTAGCTGGTTTCTACCTCTTGCTGATGCTAACCTAACTACCACCCTGGGAGGAAGCACAGAGGTGCCTGTGGAGCAGCCCCACCATATCAGGACTTCACACAGACCTTACACTCTCATGGCCTTGCTCCTTTGTTTTGCTTCTTTATTAAATACCATAGAGCTGCCTGGTTAGTTCCTATGCCCGTGTCAACTCTCTGACTGGGTCTAGATTAGCTCTTTCTCTTTCTCTGCCATTACACTGGACTCTAGTGACTGTCCAGTGTCCTCTAGCCTTTTCCTAGTCTTTGGTTTTCAGCTTTGTCACCCTGTATTGGTCCTCAACTCAGTTGTACCATGTTCTGCTTTTAGTCAACCAATTATTCACTAACCTACACACAGCACACCATCCATCCACCACCCCTGCCCATTTGGTGAACATTTATTGATGACCTTCTGTTCCAGATCCTATACTTGATGCTGAGAAGTCAGAAATAATGAGGAAATAATAATAAAACAAAACCAGATTTTGAGAGGAAGTAATAAAGACCTTATTTATCTTCCCATATGGAACAACCAAAAATCCAGTCAAAATATATGAAACAATGGATTTCAGCACACTGGACACCAGGCCATGAAATATAGAGGTGGGAAAAAAATCAAGATGAGCCCTAATATTGCCTCAGCTTTCCACTTGAGAGCATTTCCAGGCTGTGATACAAACAGGAGGAACCAAAACAGAACCAGAAGACATTTGAGAACATGGAGCTGAGAGTCTTGGACAACCAAGGTAACTAAAGTTTAGAGGGCAGAATACCAGAAAAGAGTCAGGACCACAGAGACTTACAGACTTAGAGAGTCTCCCTTGAATATTTAGCAGAGTATTGATCAGCATGTTTATGTAAGGAAATTACTCAGGTCTGGGAAACGAGCCATCTAAAAAGATTAGAGGTAACAATGCCTATGCTTACACAGTGGCTTGAATATGCTTGTTCCTACCAGGCAGACTGGAAAACCTCGTAATTCACAATAGAAGTACTCAGAAAGTCTTGTCTCATAATGTCAAATAATTTACCCAAGACTGGATACTGCTCCAGACCCACCAAACAAAATAAATCAAAATTTAAAGAATCAAACTGTCTCTAAGTAAATTATACTGCATCCCAGGACAAAGCTCAGGAAGATTTATAATAATAAAATATATTCACATTCAACAAGGCAAACTCATAATGTCTGACATTCAAAGATTACCAGACATCCAAGAAGCAGGAAGACATGATCCATAATGAGGATAAGGAACTTATAAAAATACCCAAGTTAAATTCCGGAGATGAAAATTGCAACGTATAAAATGAAAAATACAATGGATAAGATTAACGGTAGAATATAAATTGTAGGGGGCAAAAGATTGATGAAGTTGTAAACATTTTAATAAAAGCTATCCAAAATGAAACAGAGAAAAATACATTTTAAAAATGAACAGAGCAGCAGTGAGTTATAGCACAACTTTAAGCAACCTAATGTGTGTGAATTGAGTACCTGAAAGAACAGGAGTAGAAAACATTTGAACATTTGTAGTAGAAAACATTTGAAAAATAATGGCTAAAAAAAAGGAAGAAGAAAAATAATGGCTAACGTGCAGAAGAATGAAACTAGACCATTCTCTTACACCAGACACATAGCCAACAAGCACATGAGAAAATGCTCCGCATCACAGGCCATCAGGGTAATACACATCAAAGCCACAATGAAAAAAAAAAAAAAGCCACAATGAGATGTCACCTCACACCAGTGAGAATGGGGAAAATTAACAAGACAGGAAACAACAAATGTTGCAGAGGATGCAGAGAAAGGGGAACCCTCTTGCACTGTTGGTGGGAATGTGAACTGGTGCTGCCATTCTGGAAAACTGTGTGGAGGTTCCTCAAAGAGTTAAAAATAGAACTGCCCTACAACCCAGCAATTGCACTACCAGGGATTTACCCCAAAGATAAGATGCCGTGAAAGGGCAGGATACCTGCACCCCAATGTTTATAGCAGCAATGTGCACAATAGCCAAACTGTGGAAAGAGCCTTGGTGTCTATTGAAAGATGAATGGATAAAGAAGATGTGGTTTATGTATACAATGGAATATTACTCAGCCATTAGAAATGACAAATACCCACCATTTGCTTCAATGTGGATAGAACTGGAGGGTATTATGCTGAGTGAAGCAAGCCAATCGGAGAAGGACAAACATTATATGGTCTCATTCATTTGGGGAATATAAAAGATAGTGAAAGGGATTATAAGGGAAAGGAGAGAAAATGAGTGGGAAAAATCAGAGAGGGTGACAAAGCATGACAGACTCCTAACTCTGGGAAATGAACAAGGGGTAGTGGAAAGGGAGGTGGGCAGGGGTCCCATCTCCCTTTCCTGACTGGGTGATGGGCGCCTAGGGGGGCACTTGACAGGATGAGCACTGGGTGTTATGCTATATGTTGGCAAATCAAACTCCAATTAAAAAAATGTACAAAGAAAACAAATAAAGAAAAATAATGGCTGAAAAGTTTCCAAACTTAATGAAAACAGTGAGCCCACAGATCCATGAATCCTATCAAACCCCAAGCATAAGAAATATGAAGAAAACAACACCAAGGTATATCATAATCAGATTGCTTAAAACCAGTGCAAAAGGGAGACTCTTAAAAGGGAAAAACTTGTTATGTACAGAGGAACAAAGATGACTGAAGATTTCTCTTTGGAAACAACGAAAGCAGGAGCACAGTGGAGGAATATCTTTAAAGTACTGATAGAGGGGATCCCTGGGTGGCACAGCAGTTTGGCGCTTGCCTTTGGCCCAGGGTGCAATCCTGGAGATCCAGGATCAAATCCCACATCGGGCTCCCGGTGCATGGAGCCTGCTTCCCTCTCTGCCTCTTTCTCTCTCTCTCTCTCTCTCTCTCTCTCTGTGACTATCATAAAAAAAATAAAATAAAATAAAATAAAGTATTGATAGGAAAAAACATCAATCTAGATTTTTATACCCAACACAAACATCTTTCAAAGACAAAAGTGAAATCCTTTTTCTGACATAAGGAAACTTAAAGAATAGAATCATGAATAGAGCTGCAGTGTAAGAAATGTTAAAGGAAATCCTTCAAACAGAAATAAAATAATACCAGATAGAAATATGGATTTATAAGGGCACTTGAGTGGCTCATTCAATTAAGCATCTGACTCTGGATTTCAGCTCAGGTCATGATCTCAGAGTCATGAGATCAAGCCCCGCCTTGGGCTCTGGGCTGAGCATGGAGCCTGCTTAGGATTCTCTCTCTCCTTCTTCCTCTGACCCTCCAATCGCTCACTTCCATGTACACACTCTCTTTATCAATCTTAAGAAAATAATAATTAATTGATTAAAAATGTAAAAATGAAATCTGGATCTATACAAAGAAACAAAGAATATCATAAAAGGTAATTTTATGGGTAAGTGTGTAAGACTTTTTATTATTTAAATTGATTTAAAAGATAGCATAGTTTAAACAAAAATAATGATAATGTATTATAACACATGTAAATTAAAGTGTATGATAATAGCACAAAGCTAGGTGAGAGTAGGTACACTTATAAGGTTCTTTATCTTACATGTCAAGGTTTCTCAATCCCTCCAATGTTGACATTTTGGACCAGATAATTTTTCATTGTGAGGTGCTGTCCTGTGTATTGAAGGGTTTTTAGCAACATCTATGTCTTCTACCCACTAAAGGCCTCTAGTGTCTAGACATTCATTGCCAACTGTCCTCTCGAGCACAAAATAGCTCCAAGTTCAAAACCAGTGCTCTGTGTGAAATGGCTTAATATCACTTGAAGGTAGACTATGATGATTTAAAGATATATACTATAAACCCTAGAGCAACTACTAAAATCACAAAACAATAAGTTAATAGGCCAACAGAGAATATAAAATTGCATATTAGAAAGCACTCAATCCAAAGAAAACATGAAAAGAGTTAAAATGGAACAAAGATAGAATTCACAGAAAACAAATTATAAGATGATAGATTTTAACTTAACCATATAAAAGAATCATATGAAATGTAGGTAGTTTAAACAGTTAGAAGACAGAAATTGTCAGAATAGGTGAAAAAGCAATAGAAAAAAATACATACTAAAAGAAATACACCTTAAATATAAAGACGGAAAAAGATTAAACATCAGAGTAGGAAAAAAAAAAAACATATCCCAAAATAACACAAGTCAAAAGAAAACTTGAGTGGCTGTGTCAACATTAGACAAGACTCCAGGGCATGTAATATCAGGGGTGGAAAAAAAAAATCAGGGGTGGAGAAGGTCATTTAATAAAGATAAAGGGGACAATTTATGAAAAGACCAAAATGACCACAAAATTCATGACCCTAATAAGACAGCTTTAAAATATATGGAATAAAACTAACAGAACTTTATTGAAAAATAGATAAATCCACATTATACTCAGAAATTTTAATACTGAGAAATTTTAATATCCCTCCTTCAAAATTATAGAACTGGGGCCCCTGAGTGGGTCAGTAAATTAAGTGTCTGCCTTTGGCTCAGATCATGATCTCAAGATCCTGGGATCGATCCCCACATCAGGATCCCCACTCAGCGGGGAGTCTGCTTGTCCCTCTCCCTCTGCCCACTCCCTCCCTCATTCTCTCTCTCTCTCTCTCTCTCTCTCATAAATAAATAAATAAATAGATAGATAAATAAATAAAATATTTTTTAAAGACTTATAGAATAAGCAGACAGAAAACCAGTGAAGATACAGTAGACTTAAACATTCTCAACCAATTTGATCTAGTTGGCATTTATAGAATGCTCCACAGCAAAGTATTCATTCTTCTTGAGTGCTCATGGAACACTTACCAAGACATTCAGGTCTATAAAATAAGTCTTAGTGGAATAATCATATTTCTTTTTTATTTTTATTTTTTTAAAGATTATTTATTTATTTATTCATGAGAGAGAGAGAGAGAGAGAGAGAGGCAGAGACACAGGCAGAGGGAGAAGCAGGCTCCATGCCAGGAGCCAGACCGGGAACCGATCCTGGGACTCCAGGATCGCGCCCCAGGCCAAAGGCAGGTGCCAAACCGCTGAGCCACCCAGAGATCCCTGGAATAATCATATTTATAAAGTCATACAATTTAAAACTACCTTCTACCTTAGTCCCTACCTGTTCCAGACTACAAACTTCCAGGAAGCCTGGAAGATGAGGTAGGTATAAAGAACATACCTTCAATATCTTCTAGTTCTTTACTCACTACCACCAACAGCTAGACTATGTTGAACCAAGAGGGATAGATAATTAACGTAAGGCACAAAATGCCTGGTCATCTAGTAAAAGAGGCCCCTGGATACCAGCTATATAATTGCCAATGTGTTCTCTCACTGGGGTTTGTGTAGGTTCATTGATGGTACCTTTTTGGGGAGGATCATCCTTTTAAGAGCCCAACAAGGGTATGAAGAATTATGGCAAAAAGAAAAAGAAAAAAGACCAGAGCCTTGGAATCAGGGATGGCATCTCCTTTTTACCTTCCTACAGACTGGGAACCCAGATGAGACGGGGACCAAACTTCAATTATGAAACTAGGGCATTCATTCTCAAAGTGTGGTCCCAGACCAGCAGCTTCAGTATCACCTGGAAATTTGTTAGCAACTAAGTTTTGGAGTGCATAGCAGACAGAACTGGAAACCCTGAGAGTGGGGCCCAAGTCTGAACTCAGGGAAACTGTCCATGATTCGGTCATATTGCAATAGCTGTCCTTTCCTGGGTACTCAGAACAATTCATACTCTCCACATCTGAGCACCTATCCCACAGCTTCTGAGCGCCATAGCCAGGATCTGGACCATAGGAGATCCAACATGATACCAAGGGCTCTTGGTCAGTAACAGTGCTTCCTGTCATACCTCCAAGGACCCACAGGGAGTAGGGTTTAGCACCTCCCTCCACACCATTCTGCTTAAAATCAACCAGCTCAGCCGCTTACAGCAAAAAGCATTTGTTTCTCCTTTCAGGTGGTGAGCAACTGGGATTGGCTAGGGTTGACTCCAGACTAGGACCAATGCCAAGGGGGCACAATCTTATCAAGGAAAAAGCAGAAGCAGAAGATTCTAAACTACATGATGCAAGCATATGAAAGCTTCTGACCACAGTTCCGTTGGCCAAACCTCACCCAGGAGGGGCAGAGAAGTACCCTCCTACAGTGAGCCATGACAAGACAGGCGCATAAATAGCACCATGTAATACAGAATTCAACTAAGAGTTAGTCTTGTCAACCCCACTAAATTTTGGGACTATGTGAACAGACTGTATATCACATACTTTTATTGACCTTCACTCTCACCCCCGGCACTTAACTCAGTGGTCTGCTCATGGTGTGTTAGTGAAGGTAAAAGATACTTTCAGACAAAGACAAATGAAATCCTGCTTCTTTATTTGGGAGACTCACTTCCTCATGGGCCTTCAGGTACATCTGTGCTCTGAAGCCCAACCTCTGACCTTTTCTAGTAGCATTAGACCCTCCCAACACCTCATGGTGTAGGCTGGGGATGACCTATGAATGATCGTGGATCAAAGTGGAAACCTCCGAACACAGAAGGGTCCCAGAGCAACAATCCCCAAGTCATTTTTTTTTTATCATACTGACACTTTACACAACACTTAATCCCTTAAAATAATCCTCAATAAAAATAAAAGGGCTTAGTCATCAAATAAGTATAGAAGACACTAAATTCACTCATTAAGGTTTCCAAGAAGTTCTACCATCCAAATCCAAACTTGTTTAGCTTTGTTTAATGTAGCGCAGGACCCTGTTCCTCATCCTCAATCTGAAATATCTTCAAAAAATGATGTACCCACTGCCACAAATTGAAGCACTTAAGGAATTAGAAATTAAGGAAACCAAAGTCAAATTTCAATAACTAAATAGTTAGGCATTGGGTGGGGGTGAATGGGTGACAGGCACTGAGGGGGGCACTTGACGGATGAGCACTGGGTGTTATTCTGTATGTTGGCAAATTGAACACCAATAAAAAATAAATTTATTATAAAAAATAGTTGGGCATTTAGCATCAGCATTTCCCCAAGCCCAAATAAAACAATGATACTTCTTGCTATGATAGGCCATAGGAAATGCCTTGGGTGGACTAAGCACAGCTGGGAAATGATTCTTCCTTTCCCGGATAAAGATGGACCATAGACTATACCTTTTTCTTAAGCAAGGCAGGCCAAGACCTCTATGTGTCTTCTGAAAGAAAAGTAGTCTATGAATCTGCTCTGAGAGAGGACATGTATCTTCTGTTTCAGATATTTGAAAGCCCCTTTCCTTAAAATCCCTACTTGTTTTGTTTAAAGAACAGCTTGAAAGAGTTATGTATCACAAAGACATGATTCATTTTTGAAAACCTGCTTGTTTACTCTTTTGATACATTTCTTAAATAAATTGAGGGAAAGAACTTACTTCTTTATGCCCAAATAGAACTAAGGAGATAGATATCAATCTTACAGCTGTCCCCATGAACCTACAATTTTGCCTCAGAGACAGTGTTGCTGGTCAGAACAATCCCCACCTTTTGCTAAAACAGCTGCCTAATTTTCCTTAGAGTGGTTTGACTAAGGCAGCAGGAAAACCCAATAGGTCCCTCGACCCCATCTCATTGAAAAACAAACCCTACCAGCTTCACAGACCAGTGCCAAGTGTGTAGATTGTCTCTGAATCCCAGCCGTCCCCACAGATAATGCCTGAATGTTATATGGTGCTGTGTAGATCTGGGCACACAGGAGTGAAAACCTCAGATGACACTTGGTCTCCAGATGGTCTGCTATTTCCTTTTTTTTTTTTTTTTTAAAGATTTTATTTATTTATTCATGATAGTCACACACACAGAGAGAGAGAGAGAGAGAGAGAGAGGCAGAGACATAGGCAGAGGGAGAAGCAGGCTCCATGCAGGGAGCCTGACGTGGGATTCGATCCCGGGTCTCCAGGATCGCGCCCTGGGCCAAAGGCAGGTGCTAAACCGCTGCGCCACCCAGGGATCCCGGTCTGCTATTTCCATTTCAAGGAGAATGAAGCATCAAAGTATAGTCTAGCCTGGAAAGAAACAGATACAGCCAAGGTCTTTGCAGATCCTAAAACACCTAATATGTGCCAGGGGCTTTACAGACCTTATCTCACTAAATCATCAGGAAATGGAATATCAGTAACTTGCCCAAGATCACACCACAAGTGGAGAATTCTGAATTCAAATCTAGGTTTTCCAACTCTGATGATTTCAGATTTCTTGGCTCATTTTAGAAAGAGGCCATTTGGGATGCCTGGGTGGCTCAGCAGTTGAGGGTCTGCCTTCAGCTCAAGGGCATGATCTTGGGATCTGGGATGGAGTCCCACACCAGGCTCCTTGCAGGGAGCCTGCTTCTCCCTCTGCCTATGTCTCTGCATCTGTGTGTGTGTGTGTGTGTGTGTGTGTGTGTGTGTGTGTGTATGTCCTCATGAATAAATAAATAAAATCCTTAAAAAAAAAAAGAAAAAGAAAGAGGTCATTTCATAATTCAGAAATTACCTACACAAAGCAGAATATTTTGACCCCATCCATTTACCTTCAGCTACATTTTGGTCAAATTTCCTTGTGGGAGAGATTATTATAAATAGTCAACACAAAATACAACAGGTAAAAAAGCATAGACAAAAAATTTAACTGATTAAGTAATTGATTAACCCTCTCCCAAAGAAAATTCATGGAGGTAGAAGTTATATTGATGAAATTTTATATGGATTGGTAAAGCCCCATGGATAAGTAAAATCTTCACTGAAGAATTTACAAGGAAAAGGCTTCATCTCTGAAATACTTTCAGTGAAATAAACATTAAAACCAAGAGCCAGATGAATGGATGCATAATTGACACATCAGAGACAGAGCATGTCATTCTCAAGAGTAGCCAGACAGTGGCAGCAAAGACCAGTAATGGAATCAAACCGGCCAGTGGCTCTTCAGGTATGGTTTCAGAACCAGTTTCCCATTTGGGAAAGGGATAAGATAATTTCAGGCAAGGGCAAACAAAGTCATGCTGGGAATTTGTTAAAAATGCAGATTCCCACACCCACTGAATCAGAAACTGGTGGGGCCCAGTACTCTGCATGTTAACAAGCACTCCAGGTAACTGATGCCCACTCAGGAAAACTGTAGCCAAACATGAGTCAGTATTCCCCTTTCCATGTGCCCTCCTGGCACATCCTTTCAAGGGAGGGAAGACAGTAAACATAATCTGTAAACTATGCATATGGGGATTCACAATGGAAAAGAATAAAAGCAGCCAAGAGGGTTAAGTGCCGTGGGCAATTTTAAGCAAAATGGTCTGGGAAGACTTCCTTAACAAGTGCAGATCAGAGGGAGATGAGGAAATAGGATGTGCAAGTGGGTTACTTTCCAAGTAGGGAGTGAACTCATGCAGAGTGGAACAGCCATGCAGAGGACCTGCCAACTGGTAGTGAGGGTGAGAGCTAGACCTCAGGGCCCAGAGGCCACTGGGAGGACATGGTGCTGATGTCTAATCTCCAGAGGGTAATAATTAAACAGATGTGGTTCCTCTATTAGATTGTTGGTTTTTAAAGGTAATGACTCTGGTTGCTGTCAGTTGGAAAGAGGCACCTCATCATGGGAATGGAATCAGGCATCATGCTTTTAGAAACCCATTGGCTTTATGTATTAAGAGATGTAGAAATGGTTCTACCATTTGGACCAGTCATTCCACATCTGGAACTGTATCCTCTTTTTAATAATAATTTTATTTTTATTGGTGTTCAATTTGCCAACATACAGAATAACACCCAGTGCTCATCCCGTCAAGTGCCCCCCTCAGTGCCCGTCACCCATTCACCCCCACCCCCTGCCCTGCTCCCCTTCCACCACCCCTAGTTCATTTCCCAGAGTTAGGAGTCTTCATGTTCTGTCTCCTTTTCTGATATTTCCTACCCATTTCTTCTCCCTTCCCTTCTATTCCCTTTCACTATTATTTATATTCCCCAAATGAATGAGACCATACAATGTTTGTCCTTCTCCGATTGACTTATTTCACTCAGCATAATACCCTCCAGTGGAACTGTATCCTTAAAAAAAATATAGATTCTTATTTTGTTCCTTTCAGTTTGCTACAGAAAACTAGTTGGCTCCCAGGGCCTTGGCACACAGCAAGCACCTCCAGCCCCAGGGCTTTGCATTTCAGCGTTTCACTCCCACAGCCAGCCCTCACACACCAGTCCCCACCTATAGCATCTCCTTTCAGAGTAGCCTCCATCTTCTCCCTGAACAGCATTTGTCAGGGTGTGCCTCTCTCCTCTAACCTCTGGCCTGGGACAGCCCACTGACACTCCATCTCCTCTTACTTAGGAAAGAGTTCTCTTCCTCTCTCTTTCCAAAATGCCTGGGGACTGATCCTGCAACAGATGCCTCTCTCCACCCCTCCTACAAGAGTCTGAAGCTGAGCCTCTTGGGGGGAAGGGGGACAACTTGAGCATCTCTCACTCCCACCATGAGCAGAGGTCTTATCTAGTGGTCCTCCATGTGGGGTACAGCCTGGACCCTTCCTGAGCCTCTTAGGAGTATTCATTGGGTCCCACGTCTCACTAGGGATGGCTGAGGAGGGCTACTCAGGTGAATGCTTGGCCCTGCTGTTCTCTCTCTTTCTGGCCACTAGAGGAAGAACAGCCCATCAACCCTTCACACTAACTCACAAGGTAAGCTGAAATTTGCTCACTATCTGGGGTCAGAGAAGAATTACATTCCAGGTCATGTAATCTGCTATCAGATGGCATCTGGGAAGTTCAAGTGAGGAAATGGCACCTGTCCTCCTGTCACTTGTTCATTTAGAAACCACAGACTGTCCACTCTTTGTTAGTTTGGCCCAGCCTGGAGCCTGCATGGGAGACAGGCGCAGTACTTATGAGAGATCTGTGCATGTGTTATCAAGAATTAGTGGGTGATTCAGTGGTTGAGTGTCTGCCTTCGGCTCAGGGCATGATCCCAGAGTCCTGGGATGGAGTCCCCAGCGGGCTCCCCACAGGGAGCCTGCTTCTCCCTCTGCCTATGTCTCTGCCTTTCTCTGTGTGTCTCTTGTGAATAAATCAATACAATCTTAAAGAAAATTAGTGTGAAATGGGTGTGGCACAGTCAGTTGGGAATCCTACTCTTGGTATCAGCTGAGGTCATGATCTCAGGATCATGATCTCACAGTTGTGGGATGGAGCCCCACATCAGGCTCCCCACTTGGTGTGGAGTGTGTTTGGGATTCTCTCACCCTCTTCCTCTGCCCCTCCCACTCTTGGTCTCTCTCTCTCTCAAATACATAAATCTTTTTAAAAAATTAGCTTGAAATTAGCATTTTAATTACCTGAGGAAACAATGTTCTGGTTAGTCGTCCTGAGCAAAGTTGATCGTGTTTTCAACTCAGAGTGCCCCTCATAGTTGCCACCCCAGTGTCCCAGTCCCCACACACATGTGGAGAGAGGGAAGCCACACCTGCATTCATATCCGCAGCTATAAAATCTTTGTGTCCCTGCCCATGTCACCAACTGGAGCTCCAGGACTAGTCAAGGGATCCCCTCTCCACTCAGACAACCCTAAGTCAAGCTTCACTGTAGAATTAGACTCATGTAGCCAATACGGTCAGAGGTAGGGTCAATCAGGGGTGTCCTTGGCCACTGCCCACACCCCATGGGACCATTTCTTTACATCAAGATATCGTTTTTTTCCTGAAGAAACTCCCATGACATCACCAGAAGTTTGAAGGTTGGAATACCCAACTCTCCAGCTCAGACTTGCTCTCTTAGGAAGAATCCTCTCAGCGCCTCATCTTGCCACATGGCCACAGACAGGCCTCTGAGTTTCTTCAAATGTGTTTTAATGTCTTCTTACCTCAACAAGACGGGGCTCAGAACTCTGGTCACTTTCCTCCCTGCAAACATCTCCAGAAAAAGCCACTTTTTATTAATTTTTCCAAATGTGCCAGACATGGTGCCAGCTCTTGGGGATACAGTGGTGACAGATCTGAAGGGGTTATAGCTCTTGTATATGAAGCATGGGCTATGATCAATCTTCTCCAAGATCCCATCCCTGCTCTACCTGGTCCCAGCCTCATTCCCTAAGCATGGACCACAGGCGAGAAGAGGATCCCATTATCCCTAATTTTGGCACAAGCTAACTATCTTCTCACTTCCAGAGGTATGAGAGTAGCACTTTGGGCAGAGTCACCCTGCAGCTGTAGCTCAACCCTAGAGCGGAAGCGATGCTCCAGCTCTTCCTTTCCTGTTGGCCACTTCCCAGGGGTGTGCAGGGAGCTGGAAGCCACCCCTGCAGGAGGCTCAGTACAGCCTCCTATCTACAAAGCCACATTTGTGCAACTTGCAAACATGGGTTTGCCTGAGTTAAAATCCTGGCTCTTGCTTTCCAGCTGTATGATATGCCTTTTTCTATCTCTGTTTCATCAAATATAAAATGGAAGACAATAATGGCATCAACATGATAGAGTTGTTGTGAGGAATAAGTGAGGCAGTGCAAGCTTTTCAACCCATAGGTCACCAACCATTTGCTGGTTATAAACCCAAGTTAGTGGGTTATGACCAGCCTTTAACATAAGTATAGTAGAAACAAGAGTATGCCACAATTGGGATAGGTCAGTATACATATCTACATAAGTGTGTGGCAGAAACCATTTCTAGATGCTTTTCTTCCTGTGAGGCCCCATTGTGGGCTTGAGAGATGTTAGATGGATTAAATACAGGCCAAAGTGGGGAGAAGACATGCAATCAAATCCTAGAATCCCTCCTGGCAGTGCCAAGGTAAAGGTATGTGCACATGGGCCAGGATGCTTCTCATGGTTAATAACCCATTCTAATGGGAAAGAGAACATGGACAACAGTGGAACCAGGCATGGCAGGACCCAGATGCAGGCATGTGGGATCAGGCAGGCAGCCATGTGCGCATGGCAGGGAGTACTAGTATAAGCAGCATGGGGAGGAGCTGGAGACATATACCAAAGGCCCTGAAAGCCAATTATTAGCTTGTGAACTTAGCCCTGGCAGTGGGAATTTAAAGCTGAGCATGTAGAGGTGCTGGGATGGCTCAGTTGGTTAAGCATTTTGGCTCAGGTCATGATATCAGGGTTGTAAGATCAAGCCCTATATCAGGTTCCACACTCAATGCAGACTCTGTTTGAGGTTCTCTCTCTCCTTCTGCCCCTTCCCCTGCTTGTGCTCTCTCTCTTTTTTTTTTTTTTTTTGAAGATTTATTTATTTATTCATGATAGGCGCAGACTGAGAGAGAGAGAGGCAGAGACATAGGCAGAGGGAGAAGCAGGCTCCTCTCAGGGAGCCTGTTGTGGGACTCGATCCCGCATCCTGGGATCAGACCTGAACCAAAGGCAAGCGCCCAACCGCTGAGCTACCCAGGCGTCCCTTGTGCTCTTTCTCTATCTCTCTCTAAAATAAATAAATAAAATCTTTTTTAAATAGAAAAAATAAAATAAAGCTGAGCTTATGAACTTGACCCTAGGCAACGAGGATTTAAAGCAAGAGGATGACTGATTTAACAAATATCTATTAAGTGCCTACTGTGGGGAGAGTTTATGTTTTAAAAAGTTGACTGTGGAGGATCAGGAGCTGGTGGTAATACCAGAGCAGAGTGATCTATCAAGAAGCTACGGCAATAGTCCTAGTAAGAGATAACAAGTACAGAGGTCAGAATGCCTAAAGAAGGAACAGATATAGCCTCTATGCCTGGAGTTGAATGGTCCCCAATACCCAGAGGATTATGGCAGCCATGGGTCTACACATGGGTTGTGGGGAAGAGCAGTGCTTTGAAGGCCACAGAAAAATTCCACAGGCCTCCGGAGAATGGAAGCCATGTGGCCAAATGGATAAACCCATGGACATGAATCAGACGGCCAGGTGACCTTGGCATATTACTCAACCCCCTACACTGCCAATTTATAAAACAGGGCCAGAAGATTTAACTCATAGGAATTTTATGAGATTGAAAGCCAATAATGGTAAAAGCCTTTCACAGCATCTGGCATAGGACCAGGGCTTGCACTAGGGCTGCTTGCTGACCTCTCTCTTACATCATAGACATGCCTGGAGAAGGCCCTGGCAGACAGCCTGAGAAAGCACCAACTTCTGGCTACTCAGACACAAGTCAAAGGAACAGAGCTGACTTCATAGTGTCCCTGCCCCCTCCAGGCTCATGTTTGAAACTCAGACCCATCCATCCACAAAGACTTGGAGGCTCAGGATGGTAAATAGTAGGCAGTCCCTGCAGTGACAGCCTTCTAACCAGAAGGGCCAACTCCTTGCATCTCCACTGTGTACACCTGGGTCCCCCCTGAGAAGGAATTTATTTTCAGAGACTTCAAGACAGATGATCTTGAACCCATGGTCACACTGAGTACAGAGGATTTCCACAGTTCTCAGTGAAGATGGTCACTACATACCCATTCAGAACAATTTACTCCCAAACATGTATCTCCCCTAGATTTTCAGAGCCCTTCTAAGTATAGAGACTGTGCTAGATGCTGGGCATATACTGATGCACTCAAGCCTGGTGCAGCAAGCATCTGCAAGAGACATCCTCTGGAGTAGCCCTTTGTCCTCCCTTTGTGCAGGGCTCTGAGATTTTCCTACCCCAAACTTACACTTTTCCAGTCTGAAAATGGGAATGACTCTGACTAATCAGTGCTTGCATTTCCGATCAAGACAAGCCTCTAAAAATGAAAAGGGATGGCTGGCAGCCTTCATCTATCTTCCTGATTTTCCCAACCTAGCCAACTCTGACTGTAAAATGTAGTTTCCCTTAAATATCTTTGCACCTACCCAACTAGTCAATTATAGGGGAGCTTTTCAGCTAGGCTGCAGTGTCAATGTGCCTTAAGGCAAATCTGTTTCCTGGATCTCTCCAAGATACATCTTGGACTTTTTTTCAGGTAAACTTTAGGTTTTCTCTAAGTGTCCCTCTGTCCATTTCAGGTTCAACAAAATTTTAACAAAACAAGGAAGTTCTATTCTTTTTCAAAAGAGACACACAGCTTAATTCTGCCATTGCACAGTCATCTACTGGGGTACTGTATACCAGGTACTGACTGCAACCCACCCACCTCAGACCCTACCCTCTGGTAGAAGAAAGAGACAGGTGAAGTGAACACACCTTCATAACACAGTGTGACAAACACAGTGATAGATACATGGTCTTGGCATATGGAAAGAGAAATCAGTTTTATTTGGGGAATAGGACAAAGAGACTTGATTTGACCACAAAAGACGTGTGGAATAATCTAGGCAGACAGGAGGGAGAAGAGTTAACAGCATCAACCAACTTCACAAGGAATCTCATTCCAAGCCCTGTGAGGCATTGTCAATGTACCCATTTATAGACATATTAGTAAGGTCTGAGGAGGTTAAGTAACTGCACAAGGTCATGGAGTTAGAAAATTGCAAAGAAGGGTCATCTGTATGCTTTTTTAAATGACAAAAGCTAGATCCAGAGCATTTAAGTAAATGTGCTCAAAGTTAGACAGGTAGAAAGTGATGGAATCGGCAATCAAATCTGGGTATCATATTGAGACCATAGAGGTAGATGGATTATAGAGACCCTATTATGTCAAGCTAAAGAATTTGGAGTCTCCCCAATTGACGATGAAGAGGCTTTGAAGGTTTTTTTTTATTTTTTATTTATGATAGTCACACAGAGAGAGAGAGAGAGAGAGGCAGAGACACAGGCAGAGGGAGAAGCAGGCTCCATGCACCGGGAGCCCGACGTGGGATTCAATCCCAGGTCTCCAGGATCGCACCCTGGGCCAAAGGCAGGCGCTAAACTGCTGCGCCACCCAGGGATCCTGGCTCTGAAGGGTTTTAATTGATGTTGCAATTTCACATCCACTCCAATCTATCCTATCCCATATGCATAAACCATAAATTCTAGTAGTGAAGAAGTAACAATGTTTTTCAGCCACAGTGGACATGTCCAAGGAAAATATATTTTATTTAATGAAGTTATTCTATATAATAATGACATTCTATATAATGAACATTCCTACAACTCAAGAAGAAAAGAACAAACAGCCTAATAGAAAAACGGGGAAAGAAGGTAACAGGCAATTTATAAAAAAGGAAACACAAATGGCCAATAAACATAAGAAAAGATACTCAGCCAATTAAAATAATTACCTAATTAAAATAATATTGAATGCCATTTTTCTCCTGTCAGATTGACAAAAGGGAAAAGGGCAGAAAAGAACAAATGTTGCTAGGGTGTTGGAAGTTGTGTACTCTTATATACTACTTGCAGGGATATTCATTTATGCAGCCATTTTGGTTTTTAAAATTTTTTATTTAAATTCAATTAACTTATAATGTATTATTGGATTCAGAGGTAGAGGTCAGTGATTCATCAGTCTTATGTAACACCCAGTGCTCACTACATCACGTGCCCTCCTTAATGCCCATCACCCAGTTACCCCATCCCCTCACCCCCGTCCCCTCAAGCGACCCTCAGTTTGTTCCTATGATTAAGAATGTCTTATGATTTGTCTCCCTCTCTGATTTCCTCTTGTTTTTATTTTTTCCTCCCTTCCCCTATGATCCTCTGTTTTGTTTCTTAAATTCCACATATGAGTGAGATCATATGATAATTGCGTTTCTCTGATTGACTTATTTCACTTAGCATAATAGCCTCTAGTTCCATCCATGTTATGCAGCCACTTTGAAGGGCAATTTGGAAATTTCTTTTAAAATTTAAAGCACACACAGATTGCTGAGATCAACTAAGGTGTTCATATATCTCCTGAGAAAATGCTTCCACCCAAGCACAAGGAGATCCATTACAACATCATTGTGTCTAAACATTAGAAATAATCCAAATGCCTATCATAGGGAAATAGCTGTAAATACTGGGGTATGTTCATAACAAAAAATACTATGCAGCAGCTAAGAAAATTGAGCTATTTTTTTACAGACTAAAGCGGATATATTCTTGAATGAAAAAGGAGACAACTGCAGAATGATACATATATAACAACCTTTATGTTAAAAAAAATATATTTAAACATAAAGGTTGCTTATGTTATATTTTATATGGGTTCATAGATATGTCTGGAAAAGGGCTTAGAAAGATCTTGGAAAGTATATGTAAAAACAGTAACAGTGGTAGCTTCTGAGAGGGGGCAGAGAGGATCAGGGCTGGGGACCACAAACAAATATTCATAATGTTCTAATTTCTATGAGCATCTCAATAACCAATTCTATTCACGTATACTTTCATGATTTTCATTTTAATAAATGTAGAGATAGATTTAAAAACCAACGTCATATCCATTCCCATGCAAAGTGCTGTGGCTGGTGCTCTGAATGCATGACAAGCAAATCTTGTTATTAGACACACTAGGCTGATATTGCCTTCAAGGAGCTCTCAGGCTGGCAGGGGGGAACAGGTCCAACATGGTGTGAGATGAATTCCTGAAGAGGGGTAGAAAAATGCAGTCGGAGTCATGGTGGGGGTAAGGGGTGTCCACAATATTTTAGGAACCAGGGAAGTATTTATGGCAATCAAGGAAAGGCAAAGCTGAGAGAACTTCAGGTTCAAAGGTGCAGAGGCGGGAGCTCCAGGAGTCTGTTAGGGAAGACAAGGAAGACAGGAAAAGTTGGGGACTCATTGTGAAAAGTCACAAAGCTTGAATAAGAAGCCGGACAGCAGCAGCAGAGTGCCCTGTGAGGTCTGTAATCACATGGGAACTTGCCTGAAAGTTTACGGAAAAGAAGTTTGGCATCCATGCAGGGATGGATTGGCCAGATCAGGAAGCAAGGGACAAGTTTGGGAGGCTATTGACTGTCCCAGTGTGAGGTAAGATTAGCTTTAAGGGAAGATAAGGGGTCTGGGCAGGGATGATCTCAATGGAGGAGAGAGATGAACCTGAGAAACTCATTGGATTGGTTGAGAAGAGTGGAGGAAGCATAAATCAAGTGATTATGAGGCCCTGCTTCCACTTCGTGAGAAATGTCAGGAATCAGAAGAAAAGCAGGTAAGAGCAGCTTCTTCTCTGAGATCTGCAGAGAGTTGTTCCAAGTCCTGCCCACAGTACAGGAATTTCAGTCCCCTTATTCCCCCACTGGAGCCCAGCTATGCAGCGCACAAGACAGGTCTGCATCCTGAGGATGTACTAGCCAAGGGCAGGCAGGCAGGCACGTAGTCCTTCTGGCTTTCAGCCACCAGACTCACAGGCTTCCAGGAAAAGCTGACAGGGGATGCTCTGTTCCTTTGAATCTGAGAATATGTGACTGAAGACCTAAATTAATTAAGTGATTCTGAGGCCCCGAGGCCTTCCTGAGGAAGCACACAGGGTGAGTAGTGAGACCAGCATAAATGGTACCCCCTCCCCTAGTATTGGAATCCAAAGAGGCTTTTGAGCTTCATTGGAACTAAGCCTGCACTTAAGTGCTTCCAGGGAGACAAAGAAACAATAAATCAGGAGCAGGTGCCCCGCCCACACACTGCCACTACCGCTATCAACCTGCTTCTCTACAGAAACATGGTCATTTTGAGTCTCTGAGACCATATGTCTCAGTGAAGCAACAAATGACACAACCTCAGAATTAACTTGGCCCACAACCTTCTAGAAAAGAGTCCAGGGTGGGCTGATACCTTCTTTCAAAGCAGCACCCATACATACAACTCCTTCAAGATGCACCCTGGGGTATACACACCATACCTCATCTAGGCATAGCCACAGGAAGGCTATCCTTCCACACCTTCCTCAAGCTCCCATATACCAGGACTCCCCAAGGCCACAGCAAGTAATCCAAGCTTGAGGAAAAGACTTTGTTCTAGCAGATGAAGGCCACAATTGTATTCAATGGATAAATGAGAAGAAAATTGTCAGCATGAAATGACCAGCTGTCTCTGTCCATACAAAACAATAATAATTAAGCTCCTACTAAGTATCAGGCATTGAGCTAGATACTTTCAAATAAGTCGACTCATAATCTTCAGCCATCCTGGAGCAGGACAGTATGGTTGTTGAGAGCCGGGTTGCTGGGGCTAAACAGTCTGCATTTGAATTTTGTCTCCACCACCTATGAACTCTGACTGTGGATAAATTACTGTCCTTCACTGTCCTTGCCTGTAAAAAGGTAATATGAAGGTTGGTAAGAGGATTACATGAGTTAATGTTTGTAAGTTGCCTAGAGAGAGAACAGTGCCTAGAAATTGTAGGCACTTCTATGTGCTTAAAAAATACATTCCTTCCTTCCTTTATTCATTTGACTTACCTTGAGTAACAGATATGTACTCTGTAGCAACAGTTCCTATACCTACTTGAGAAAGCAGAGAAGAAAATGCTGCCATTTTCTCCAGCACGATTGGATGGGAAGTTCTATTCTTCCTGTAACTTATGATCAGAAAGAGAAATCTCTGGAAAGGAATTTGCCAGAGTTGAAGAGGAAGCCAAAGACACAGGAAGACAGGAGGCGCAGGGCCGTTTTGCAAGGCTGTTTGGCAATCCAAGAACCAGCTGCCAAGCTGGACCAGCACCCTGGACAGCTCCCGACAGGCCTGCGCAGGAACTGGGATGGTTCCCATGTTCTGCCAAGGATCAGGCCCTAGCCTTTTTCTGAGACAGGGGGTCGGTCCTCAGCTCCCTGAGACTCCTGCACCCGAGTCCTTGGGGCTGATGATTGACGGGGTAGAGGACTGCCTCTGAGCTGGATGCTGGAGGCTGTGTCCCAGAAGCTTCTTTAGGGAGGCTTCTTTCCAAGAACCTTCCTCCTCCCACCGATCTTCATCTGTCACTCTCCCTTACACTGCCAAGAAGTGACCACCTTGCAGATGGAGTAGCGGAGGTACAGTGAAGCACAGGGAATAGGGAAGTATCACAGGGACCACAAGGAAGGTCCCACCGCCTTGGTTTAAATCCAGGCTCTACTGTTGGGATCTCAGGCAAGTGACCCAGTTTCTCTATGCCCAACTTCCTCATCAGTATTCCAGGGGAAAGGACACCTAACCTCCGCCAGGATTGAGTAAGATTAGATGAAACAGCACACATAACACCCTTGACATACAGTGCTTAATATATGAGTCTGTTTCCTGCCATTGGTGAGTGGAGGACTGAAGAGTTGAGCATGATCTCAGAAATAACTTGACTCCATGCTCAAGTGCAGTCATGAATTATGAGGGCTAGCCAGCTGGGAGAGAAGTCTGCACCTTGAAGTTCCTGGGAAAATTTCTTTTCTCTAAAATTCCACTAAGTTCTAAATTCTTCAGCCACTAGGCAGAAAAACATCTGCTTTAAATCTCACCTCCCTTTTAAAATCAGGCAGGGCAAACAATATATGCATAAATAACAAATGCTCTGCAGGCTGGAAGACTGCCTCTTTAAAGGTCTCACAAAGGGAGCATCAGAAGAGGCTGGAGGTCTGCGCTGGGAAGCTGGAGCTAGTGTACTGAATCAAGAATATGCAGATTATGGGCAGCCCAGGTGGCTTAGTGGTTTAGTGCTGCCTTCAGCTGAGGGCGTGATCTTGGAGACCCGGAATCCAGTCCCATGTCAGGCTCCCTGCATGGAGCCTGCTTCTCCCTCTGCCCCTTTCTCTCTCTCTCTCTCTCTCTCTCTCTCTCTCTGTCTCTCTCTGTCTCTCCCTCTCCTCTCTGTGTGTCTCATGAATAAATAAAATATTTTTTAAAACCATTAAAAAAAAGAATATGCAGATTATGATGAGCTGAAAGAGGAAGCATAAGCCACCCACACCCCAGCATCTGAGCTCCCACTCTGGGAAAGTGAAATCCATGGGGTCACTTCAATTGAAAGTGTAGTTTCAATACAACCATACAAAGGAAGTAGACTCACAGATTTACTTGTTATAGATCCCAGAAGTGGGAGGGGGTGCTTGGGGGGTGGCTACAATGAGCAGGCGGAAGGGCAGTCCTCTGTCCCAGATCACCAGTGAAGAATAGACAGCAGGGTAGCAAGCACTTATTACTCATAAGATGGTTGGGATGGAGGTCATCAACATTTTGTGGGCTTAACTCCTAAGTAGTTATTTTTAAAGGTACCCCAGGAAAAGCCAAATGAGAACTTAAGTTAGAAATCCTAAACTCGGGATCCCTGGGTGGCTCAGCAGTTTGGCGTCTGCCTTCAGCCCAGGGCATGATCCTGGAAACCCGGGATTGAGTCTCATGTCAGGCTCCTTGCATGGAGCCTGCTTCTCTCTCTCTCTCTCTCTCTCTCTCTCTCTCTCTCTCTCTGTGTGTGTCATGAATAAATAAATAAAATCTTAAAAAAAAAAAAAGAAAGAAAGAAATCCTAAACTCGGAGTGCCTGGGTGGCTCAGTCGATTAAGCATCTGCCTTCAGCTCAGGTCATCACCTCGGGTCCTGGAATCAAGCACCGCATCAGGCTCCCTGTTCAACAGGGAGTCTGCTTCTCCCTCTCCTTCTCCCTCTGCCCCTTGTGCATGTGTGAGAGCTCTCTCTCTCTCTCTCTCTCAAATAAATAAATAAAAATCTTTTTAAAAAATCCTAAACTCAAGCCCTTATCTAAATGTTCATACTCTGGGTGTGTGTAGGGCTATCAAACTGTAAAATGCCTAGGCAGCAACTTAGAAAAACAAAAGTTGTTTTTTCTTGAAAGTTGTTTTCCTCATCACAAGGTTTCAAACTCAAATGACTGGAAAGCTAGGCAGGTGACATAAATGTGCAAATGTCCCTCAGTTGGAGGGACACTGTGGTAAGCTGAAGAGTGAGTGTGTGCTGACTCAAGGCCTTCAAATAACATTTAAAATAGTTCTGTCACCCTGAAGAGCCTCTTTCCAGTACTCACTTCCTCAGGCGGAATGTAGTGAGTGGGCTTTTCCCTCACCCTTTACTTAACAGAAACAAAGTCTGGAGACTGAGAGAGGCTGTGACTTGCCAAAGGTCAGTCAGAGGCAGATCTGTCCCCATACTGGGGCTCTTTCCCTCTCTCAGAGGGCAGTTTGGCCACCACAGAGCAGGTGCTGGGAACTCTTTAGTGGAAGAGTTTCTCCTCCTTCTTGGGATGCCTGGGTGGGTGGAGAGATTAAGTAACAGGTACCAAAGCCTCTGTCTCTCACCCTGACACCCTGGTCCTATCACCTCATCCCACAGCCATTTCAGGGGCAGCAACTTGCCAATGCCTCCCACCAGCTAGGACAGAGGCTGGAATCTCAATGCCCACCTAACCACAGGGACTAGCCCGGAAGCCAAGATGCCCCTGTACCTTTTACCTGCTCTTCACAAGACCCATTACTGTGAAAGGAAGCTAAAGAACACATTTTACAGACAACAACAAGCACTTCTATCACTCTTACTTTGTTATGTGCCAAGTACCCTAAGCACCAGTTACTCTTATTACATCATTTTACAAATAAGGACACTGGAGGACAAAGAGGTGAAGTAATTCCCTGGCACCCTAACTAGAAAGTGTCAGAGCTGGGAGCCGCCTCGGTCGTCTGTCTCTAAAGCCCAAGTCTGTATACTGCGTCACCCCTGCCTCGTTCTGGGTGGGAGCACACGTATAGAAAGAAGCTGGATTTATGCTAATTTACTTTTGAGACCAAAAGAATGGGAAAATTCTGACTCTGGAAAAGGGAAACTGTAATCTTAAAGACACAAGTCTCTCAATCTCCACTGCCTTTCTCCTGCCAGCCGGCCGACTGGGAACACAGGCTGGTTGTGCCATCCAGGGTCATTGTTCTTCGGGGGACACATTAGGCCCAGCTCACCGCCAGGGCAGCTCAGGCAGTGTGCAGAGAACGGGGTGTCTGGGCGGTGGGGGCCCTCTCGGAAGGTGAGCTTCCCTTGAGCCTCGGATCAGAGGAAAGCTGCCGGATCCTGCCGTGGGAGTGGGCGCGGCGCCCACTCGGGCTCTCTTACAACTGCGAGAGAGGACCCCGGCCACGTCACGCCCGGAGCCCACCGGAGACTTGGAGGCAGCTTTGTAGATTTAGGGGCAGGGGTCTGGGGAGGAGGGGGTGTGAATGGGGGCGGGGGCTCGCTGAAGCGGGTGGAGGGCTAGTTCCAGTGCCCAGAGCACCTGGAAGGAGTAACGGCGGGGTGGGGGTCAGGAGGAGGGCGAGGAGGAGAGGCGGAGCTGGGGGACCCGGACGGCTGAAGCTGAAAGGGGGAGGACCTGCCGAGAGAAGGTGGCGGAGCAGTACCGGAGCGGGGGCGGGGCCGGGCTGACATTTAGGGCCCTGGGGGGAGCGAGGCGACTTCTCCCCTCGGTCCCCAGAAGCTCGTAGTCAGGGATTCTCTGCCGTGACATTCTCCCGAAGGGCCGGTCTGTCGGAACCCGGCCCAGCAGTCTCTGCGTCTCCCCCTCCCTTCCTGGGGGTGAAGGGGCCAGGGGGTGGGGCCAGAGAAAGGGCTGGGGGATCCGTACCGGCCCCCCACCAAGCGCCGCCCCGCCATGCAGCTGCGAGAACAGATGGACGCAGCCACCGCTCACCTCGGGGGCTCTTTGCCCGCTGTGCGCGGAGATCCAGGCTGAGGCGGAGATCTGCAGCCCTCGGCGCCCTCCTCCAGCCGGGCGGGGGAGAGCGGCCGCTGCGCGACCCCTGGGGAGGGGGGCAGAGAGGGCGCCCCCCGCCCCCCGCCCCCCGGGTCCTAGAACTGGGCAGGGGCCGGGGAACAGACAGCCCGCTCCTAGCGCGGCGCATCCATCCTCTGGGGCTTGGCGAAGACCAAGGGGTCTTCTTACCAAGACCCTTCTCTAGGGTTCCCAGTCCCGGCGCCTCCGGGAAGGGGACCCCGGCCCGGCCGCGCCCCGCCCCCGGCCCCCGCCCCCCGGCCCCCGGCCCCCGCCCCGCCGACGTCGCATTAGCATGAGCGACGCAAGTGGCCCGGGCACCACTTGGGGGCCGAGACTCGCCGCGTCACAGCCCCGAGTGGAAAGGAAAGAAAGGAGGCGGCGGCGGAGGAGGCAAGAGCGCACGCGAGGGGAGGGAGAGCGGCGGCGGGCGGCGGGCGGCGGCATCATGCCCCTCGGCCCGCGCGGGCGGCCCTGCAACGCCTCGGGGACGGCTCCCCGCGAGCCAGAGGCGCGGCGTGCTCGGTCGCTGGCCCCGGCCCCTCGGCTCGCCCGCCTTCCCTGAGCGCCCTGAGGCCAGCGGCGGCCGGTCCGGGCTCGGCTCGCAACAGCCGCGGCGTCTCGAGGGGCAGGGTCTTCGCCTTTCCCGGGACACAGGGCCATGAGCCCCGCAGCCACCTGAGACTCCGGGGGCGCCGCGCCGCGCGGACCGCGCCCGCGAACTTGCGTGCCCGGGTCTCTGCGCTGCAGGGCGCCCGCGCTCGGCCCGGCGAAGGCGTCCCGGGAAGAGCGGCGGAGCAGAGGCGATGGAACCCGCAGCGTCCGCGGGCCGGGGCCGGGGCCGGGGCCGGGGTCCCCTTCGAGCTGCCCGGGCGGCCGCCGTCAAGCTGTCCGAGGCGGCGGGCGCGGCGCTGCAGGATCCCCGGCGGCATCGGCGCCTGGTGCTGGTCATCGTGTGCGTGGCGCTGTTCCTGGACAACATGCTGTACATGGTCATCGTGCCCATCGTGCCCGACTACATTGCCGGCATGCAAAAGGCCCGCAGGCCCACCCCGGGCACCGAAGTGTCCACTCTGCAGCTGTCCACTCCGGCCAGCGTCAGCGCCAACAGGGGCAACACCTCAGAGTCCCCGACGGCGGCGACGGAGAATGAGGACGTGAAGATCGGGGTGCTGTTTGCCTCCAAGGCCATCCTGCAGCTGCTGGTGAACCCCCTGAGCGGACCCTTCATCGACCGGATGAGCTACGATGTGCCGCTGCTCATCGGCCTGGGGGTCCTGTTCGCTTCCACCTTGCTGTTCGCGTTCGCCGAGGACTACGCTACGCTCTTCGCTGCGCGCAGCTTGCAGGGCCTGGGCTCGGCCTTTGCGGATACGTCCGGCATTGCCATGATCGCCGACAAGTATCCCGAGGAGCCCGAGCGCAGTCGCGCGTTGGGCGTGGCTCTGGCCTTCATCAGCTTCGGCAGTCTAGTGGCGCCACCCTTCGGGGGCTTCCTCTACCAGTTCGCGGGCAAGCACACGCCCTTTCTGGTGCTGGCCGCTGTCTCGCTGCTCGACGCGCTTTTGCTGCTGGTGGTGGCCAAGCCCTTCTCCGCCGCGACGAGGGCGCGGGCCAACCTGCCGGTGGGCACACCCATCCACCGCCTCATGCTGGACCCTTACATCGCGGTGGTGGCCGGGGCACTCACCACCTGCAACATCCCTCTTGCCTTCCTCGAACCTACCATCGCCACGTGGATGGAGCACACGATGGCGGCATCTGAATGGGAGACCGGCATGGCCTGGCTGCCAGCCTTTGTGCCGCACGTGCTAGGCGTCTACCTCACCGTGCGCCTGGCGGCGCGCTACCCGCACCTGCAGTGGCTGTATGGAGCACTCGGGCTGGCAGTGATCGGAGCCAGCTCCTGCGTGGTGCCTGCCTGCCGCTCCTTCGCTCCGCTAGTGGTCTCGCTCTGTGGCCTCTGCTTTGGCATTGCGCTCGTTGACACGGCACTGCTGCCCACCCTCGCCTTTCTCGTGGACGTGCGCCACGTCTCGGTCTACGGCAGCGTCTATGCCATCGCTGACATCTCCTATTCCGTGGCCTATGCGCTCGGGCCTATCGTGGCGGGCCACATAGTGCATTCGCTCGGTTTTGCGCAACTTAGCCTTGGCATGGGCCTGGCCAACCTGCTCTACGCGCCCGTCCTGCTGCTGCTGCGCAACGTGGGCCTCCTGAGGCGCTCCCGCTCGGAGCGCGACGTGCTGCTGGAGGAGCCACCGCAGGGTCTGTATGATGCTGTGCGCCTGCGTGAGCGCCCGGTGTCGGACCCGGACGGCGCACCCCGAAGCCCTTCGGGCCCCTTTGAGGAATGCGAGGACGTCTACAACAATTACTACACCCGCAGCTAGCAGCCCCGCTACTCCTCCAGGCCACCCCCCCACCCGCCCACCCGCCCACCTCTTGGGTCAAGGTGGCTTCAGGCTCAGGGCCGGCCCCTTCCAACGAGTATTCCACAGCCTCCACAGCCTCGCCCGTCTTGACTTCCTCGTCGGGGTCCCCCGTCTATGACCCTTTCTGTGTCACCCTCCCTCCCGTCCAGTGGGGCATAGAGCACAGAGGCATGAGATGCGATACTGGTCCTGCGGAGATAAAGAGGTGCGCGAGGCGCCACCTCGGGGCTCCTCTGTGTAGAACCGTGCGTCTGTCTGTCTTTCCTCCCATTTCTCTCAGTGCCAAGTTGGCGCCCTGCACCGCGGTGCTTCCGGCCCGAATCAATAAACTATATCTGTTCGAGACCGAGTCTCTTTACTGATGAGGGTGGGCGGCCGGGCACAGGGCCAGGAGGGCAGAGGGGAGGGTGAGCTGGGTCTAGCCCTAACACAGGTCTGGGCCTGGCAAGCACTAGGGACGCCTGTGGCTCTTTTGCTACCTAGTAGAGGAGGTAGAAATAAAGCAAATCCAGCAAAGGCTCCCACCTTCGGACACCACTTCCTTTTAGCCCGCGACAGCCCCTCCCTCCCAGCCCCAACGCAGCGCCCCAGGGTGCCGCCCGGGGGAGCCTGAGGACCCGCTATCTCCGGGTGCGCTAGGCACCGCCCCTTGAGGACACTCCCTGTGTCAGTCACTGGGCTTTGAAGCGTCAGGGGTGGGCCTCCCTTTAGCGTGGCATCCTGCCGGGTCCAGGCTCGGTGAGGAGTAGGGGCCGACCTGTTCCTGGCAGAGGTCGATCTCTGTCATGTGTGTTTGTCAGAGAGCTAGGCTCTATCCTGCGAGGAGTGGGGGAGAGGTTGGTGTGTCTGCTATGACCTGGCTGTGCGGGTCTGAGTCGTAAGGGAAGAGGGTGCCAATGTGGGAGCTGGCGCCACCCCCTTTACCCCCACCCTTACCCCTGCCTTGGTGGAAGCATCTGGCCAAGGCTGTCAGAAGTCTCCCCACCTTGAGTGCTGGTCTCTGGAGCTGCAGGCCCCGGTTTGCAGGCCACTCCCAGTCCTGGAGTCTGCGGCCTGATTGAAGGCCGAGGAGCCCTACAATTCTGGCATGGAGAGGCAGCAGAGTTGGGGTACACCTATGTATTAATCAATGCCTCTGAGAGTCCTCACTACTGGTGTGTGCACATCTGTCCTCTGATCGCGTGTTGGGCTGGGTGTGTGTTTGGGCAGGGTCTGTCTTTGTGGGTCTGTCTGTGTGTGTTGCTGTGTAAGGATCTTTATCTGGGGTGGGGGTGGGGGAGGAGTGCTTTGTCTGGGAGGACTGTATGCCTCTGGCTGCGTGTCTGTAAGCATCCCCAGGTCTGTATCTCCACTCCTCCCCACCCCCTCCTCCCCATAGTGCCAGCAAGGAAGGAGGACCTCCAGTGATCAACAAACAGAATGATGATGATGATGATGATGATGATGATGATGATGATTATCATTTTGAAAGGATTTGTAGTATGATTTGAGCCTGGCCTAGACGGCGGGGAGGGGACAGATTTCCCCAGACCCAACCCTTCCCCCAGGATGGTGCGGCCGCAGCCGGGGCTAGGATAATGGAGTTGGGAGAGCACAGGGACTGGGGAAGGCTGGGCAGGGGGCAATGAGCACGGGCCGGGCAATGTTCTGCACCCCGTTTTCCTGCCTGGATTCCGCTGCCTTGACACAAACTCGTTCGGGGAGCCGTCCGAGCCGGGGCAGGGGGCCTGGAGGTGGGATCGCCGCAGGCGGCGGGGGTGGGGGCGAGGACGGAGGAGCGGGAGAAACGGGGTGGGGCTGAGGGAGGGAAGAAAAAGAGACGGGAGGGAGGAGGAACAGGACGCAGGAGAAGGCAGGCGCGGCCGGTCCGCTGGCATCCAGTGGGGAGGCCGCGGGGACGGCGACGTCGGAGGCTCGACCGCGGACCGAGGCCCCCACCCCCGGACTGCTGACGCGCCCCTGGATCCCTTCCGGCCGACACTCCCGCGCCCAGTCTTGCCTGGTGCCCGGGTACGGTGGCCAACGCGGCGGAACCGGGAGCACAGGTGAGAGGGGCTGGGCGGGAGAGCGCCGCGCCGGGAGCGGAGCGCGGGGAGCCGAGGGCGGTGGAGGAGGGCTCCGTCCAGGGAAGGCGCCGGGGCCCGGAGGCCCCAGGATCCGCGGCATTTGCCGAGGGCTGAACCCAAGTGGCCGTCGGGGAAGCGCCGGGAGATTGTGGGATTCCGCGGCTCTGGCGCTTCCCCACGGATTGTGGAGGCAGAAGGACCGGGAGCAGGACCGGGAGCAGGACGGCGAGAAGTTCGGGGGAAAGGGCTTGGAGAGGCTTGGTCATCATGCTCCGCGCCTCCACGTGCGTGTCCTCACTTCTCTATTCTGGATCCCCATCTGCTAAATGCCAAGGTCTGCATTTTGTGTGCCCAGTCAGGGCGTCTGCAGGCCTCACCGGGACCCCTCTGATTTGCGGGTACGCACCCGACTGGCGCGGAGGTGGGAGGTGGGGAGCAGCCTCAGGTGGCAAGTGTGAGCTAGGTCCCAGGGAGTCCCTACATGGTGCCTGTGTTGAGGAGGCCGAGCTCCGATTGGGCCTCAAGTTCAGAGGAGAGACCCCCCCACCCCCTTCCCGGCACCCTTGGGAAGCCAGGCTGGTGGCAGCATGGATTGGAGGGCATCAGAGGCAAAAAGATACGCATACATATCCGCATTCACCGCCTAATTCCTGGCCCTGGGGGGGGGGGGGGGAAGCAGCCCCCTGCCCAGCAGGGACCAGGCCCTCCCATTTGGTCCCCAGGAAGCCATAGTGCTCCAACCTCACACCTCTCCAAGATATGGGGTGTCCAGTCACACTAGGACCTTTACCAACTTGACCTTGCCCTCACTGACCTTTCCAAATTCTACAGCCCTGCTGTGGACCCTAACTTGTATACCACTGTTTCCATTTTGCTGGGTGTAGGGGCAATGACAATGCTGTTCAGCAGGTCTGGGGACCACCTAGTGCACAGCATCCTGGCATGGAGTTCATGTAGGTTCTGTATTCTCTGCTAGTACTGCCAGGCAGCCCCAGGCTTCTCCATTCCTGAGCCTGATTCATCATCTTTCTGGAAGCTCTGTCCTTGGGTCAGCTGCGCCTAGAGCCTAGCCCCCACCTGGGCTATGCTTGCCTGGGGTGGGGGTGGGGGATAAAATGGACTAAACATCAGCTTTAGGCTCTTGGGAGAGAATAGGGGATGGATGAGTAGAAATCATGAGTGTGTCACTCTGAGGCTCTGCTTTGGGAATATGCTGAGGGTAGAGGGTAGTCTTAAATAGGCCTTTGCCCCTCTTGTCTTGGGTCACTTCTACTGCAAATAAAAAAATTAATCCATTTCTCTCCAGGCTGAGTCAGGTGACCCCTAGAGTCCTGGACTGCCCAGCTGCCCTGTAGCATCTCCTCAGTGTTCCCATGCCACCTTCACTAGGGGCCTGCAAACCAGAGATTGCCTAAGTCACAGTCCATCCAGCAGGCCCCAGGGACCTCCACCACAACCCCTGTCTTGGCCACAGGCCAGGCTCCCGGTCAGCCCAGAGAGCCTCCTGGAGCCCACAGCCTCAGAGGACATGTATTCATTTACCCGTGCATTCATGCAAGCATGCGGTCCTTCAATTCAGCTGCCCAACACTGATCCTACTCCATGCTAGTCACTGGCTAGGTCCCAGAGGTGAAGCCCTGAACACAACAGGAGAAGCTCGCAGTCTAGTAGGAGAGATCTTAATCAGCAAAACATGTATCTGTTGAGTCCTAGGCAGGAACAAAGCAAGTGCTCTGCCAATGACCCCTTTATGATTTGGAGTGAGCAAGCCCAACAGGCTCCTTCCCATTCTGGCCTAGGGTGGTCAGTTGAGTCTGGGTGACAGTCTTATGGAATAGGTATCAGCTAAAGACTTGCTTTAGACCCCACTCTAACTTCTTTGGGGACTCGGAAAGGACACGTGGTTAGGGAGGCTGGTCTGGAGGTTGGGAGATTGGGACCTGCAGTGAGGTCCTGTGTGATTGGGGCCCATGTCTAGCTCTGGCTTCCTTACAGGGTAGGGGTGGAGGGTTAGACTATGGAAGGTAAAAGGGTCCATGACAACTCTATGTGGCTATTGTACTGATGTCTCCCTGCTTCTTGGTCCTCAGGTCTGCACCTCTGCTTCCCCAGCCAGGAGTCACCAAGATGCCTATACTGGAAAAAGCTCCCCATAAGACAGCAACAAAAACTCCCAGCAGTGAGGAGGAGCCTGTGAGTGACTTTTAGATTCCTGTCTCTCATCCCTGCCCTCCCCACTTACATACCCCTGCTTCCAGAATAGTCCTGTATGGGACTGGCCTCAGCACTTGCCTGGCCACTAGCCCTGTCCTCTCTTGGGCATGAAGCCCAGGCTGCAGTCTTGCCCTGAGCCTGCTGAGGATCCTGGGAGAGCCTGGAGGGCCTAGGAGTGGCTTCAGGCAATGTTGAAGAAATGCTAATAGCCACATCCTTATTCCTAAGGCCAGGAAGAGCCCCTGACCTGGGCTAGATACTCTTCTCCCTAGGCTTTTCCTTTCCCCAGGTTTCACTTCCAAAGGCTTTGATTCTGGTGGAGTTGTTAGGGTAAGACTGAACTCTCTAAGCCTTGTCACATCCCAGCCTCAGCTGCTGGCTCAGTCCTGGAGCCTTAGGCACCATCTTCCCCACTGGCCTAAGACACTGCCACTCTCCTTAGGTAGGCATCCTCCTTCCCCACCTTCTTAAGCGATGGAGCAGCACATCTGATCTCCAGATTGTTGAAGCATCGGCCCCTCTGCTACATTTGTCTTCTTGCCACCTCTTTACCCGGGGCTTCATTTGAAACCCTAATCAGAATTTTTTGGATTCTCCCCATGAAATTGCTCACCATGTTGCCCTGACTTTTACAGCTCACGAACGTGTCTGTTGTTGAGTCTGGTCCATGGCATGCCCTTTCCTTGAGAGCAGGCGTTCTCTCTCCATTGTCCCTAAGTACAGTCCAGGGCTTGGTTCACATGAAGTGCCTGTGAAATGTGTACTGACCTGAGACCCTAGGGTCCAAAGATTCTCAGTACATGTCCCTGTCTCCAGCCCCAGGCCTCGGCTAGAAGCCCAGGAGAATCTAGAGAGAAGCCCCATGGGACTGAGATGTATGAGCCAAGATTTCCTGCCTCATTCCATTTTACCCATCACTGATTCCCTATGACTGAGCCCCAGAACACTATCAGAGCCCTGAGGAAAGGTACCCTGTCTCTAGCACAGACTCCAGACAGGCCTGCTGACACTCTTGGCAAGGCCACCATCTGGGCTGTGCTTGCCCACTCCCCCACCACACAGACCCCCAGACCCCAAGAGAAGGAAAAGGGAAACAGAATGGCTGGTTGGGGGGCCTGAACCTGGCTTTCTTGAAGTGGACTAAACAACCTAGAATGCTGCCCAGACCACCCTCATCCTTGAGCATTCGCTGGGGCAGGAGCAGCCCATAACTGGCAATGACCTCTCCCTTCCTCCCCCTAGGGCAGTGAGCCCTAAAGACAAGATCGGGGAGGCAAGGACTCCCATTCTTTCATCAGCACAGGCTCCCATACTGGTCCCTGTCTGCTCAGGGCTGCTGCAGCAGGAGCCAAGCAGAGGCAAGCATTCAATGGGTCCCTTTACTCCACAGCCTGGCCCCACCACCCCAAGGAGAAAAACCCCTGAAAGAAGGTGGCCCCTACCACCAATTTTGTAAACTTGAATCTGTAATATGAAAAGTTGTGGTTTCTGACTGTGACTAGCTCAGTGAGGAAGAAGGAAAAGGAGGAGATGTAAAAGAGCCAGTCTCTCCTTGAGTATAACACCCTTTGTGTCCAGAGATAAACTAGCTTCTGAAGCCCCAGCTGGGAACAATTCCTAAATTAACAGTGACCAACAGCCAATATCAAGACCTATTCTTTGTGGTTTAAAAGCATTTTCATATAGGATCTCTTTGATCCTATGAGAAGTAGAGGCTATTAACACCCATTTTACAAGGGAGGAAACTGAGGCACAGAAGGGAGGTGGTTTGCTTAAGATCACGCAGCTTGTCAGCATCAGGGTCAGTGCATGAACTCAGTACAAACATCAAGGTCTTCTCCTCTACACTTTATCCCCTCTTGGGGGCAGGGCTAAGGTACCAGAAAAAATGACAGGAGCTTCTTAAAGTCAGAATTCTGCTGAGCTGAGCCCTGGAAATAGGCAAGACTCAAGATAGGGAACAAGGATGGGGACTGATGGAGACACCAACTGGAGACCAACTTGGGGACAGGCATGGTCTAATGCCCACTGATGGGCCCCACATAAGAACAGGCATAGAAAGTGCCTATGAACTTTCTCTTCCAGAAGTTGCCAAAACTTCCAGTGCCCCCACTGCAGCAGACCCTGGCCACTTATCTGCGATGCATGCAGCACCTAGTACCTGAGGAGCAGTTCAGGAGGAGCCAGGCCATCGTGCAGCAGTTTGGGGCCCCTGGTGGCCTTGGTGAGACCCTACAGCAGAAGCTCCTGGAACGACAGGAGAAGACTGCCAATTGGGTAAGAGTTATTGAGAGGGGCAGACTGCAGGGAGCTGGCAAGGGTGCAGTGCAGACAAGGGACCCACAGGGTGGGGGACAGGGAGTAGACTTAAAGACAGGGATTTGGATGAAGGGCAGGTAAGCAACAAAGATGGGACAGATTGGGGGAGAGGGAAGAGAAGAGAAACAAGGGTATTGCAAGGGGCAAAAATGAGGGACAGACAGGATGGGGACCAAGAAGGGACAGATGGGAATAGAGTTGAAGTGATGGAGAGAGACAGGGTATAGAGGTGGAAGACAATGGGGGTCAGGGATGGGGGAATGGATAGGAGAGCGTAAGAGATAGAAATGGGGCAACAAGGTAAGACAAGGGACAGAGATGGAGACAGACGGGGGACAGAGATGGGACAGCAGAAGATGGGGATTAGCTCAGGGAAGCAAAGAAGAGGGCAAAGCAGGAATAGAGCACACGTAGGATGGGCAGGGGACAGGGATGAAGTACCAAACACCCAGAATAGGAAACTAGGATGGAAGAGAGAAATGGCATGGGGCAAAGATGAAGGTCAGTCATGGTGGACCAGAGAGCACACATTTCCCCTAGCACATACCTGGGGCACAGTGTGTGTTTGTAGAGCGAATGAATGAGGTGTATGATCCAACAAAGTGTCCCAATTGTCTCGTGGGGCTGCCAGGATGGGACTGGCACTCTTCACAGGCAAGGTGATCTTGTTCAGAGGGGTGTGTATGACCGCTGGGAGTAATGGCGCCCCTCTCATTCTCCCCAACAGGTGTCTGAATACTGGCTGAATGACATGTATCTCAATAACCGCCTGGCCCTGCCTGTAAACTCCAGCCCAGCAGTGATCTTTGCCCGGCAGCACTTCCAAGATACAAGTGACCAGCTAAGGTGAGGCCACCATGCTCCTAGGTTCACAGCTTGAGAGTCTGCCTGGGGCCTAGCCCCAGCACCAGGAAGAAAAGATCGAGGCTTGTGCCTTGGCTGAGCTTCTAAGGCCAAATGCCCCTGAGACAGAGGCTGTCCAGGCTGTGGTCCAGGAAATAGGTTAGATGAGGTTGCTATGTGAGTGACAAACACCCAGTCTTCCTCAGAACACATTTATTTGGGGTGGGGTGGGCACTAGAGGAGGTCATGGGCTCCCAGGTGTTCCCATGGCATTCTCCACCTGGCTGAGGCTCTGGAAGGAGGTGTGTATCCTCTGACCCCACCAATACTTGAGGCTCGGACTTGTCCCTTGGATGCACTGCCCCAGGCTGTCTGAGACGACCTCTGCTGTGCCCCCACCAGCCCACAGCTCTCAACAGAGGCTCCAAGGGGGTGGAAATGGTTCTTTCCTGCCAGCTGCCGCCACCAGAGCCTCTGCCATCTGCTGCAATTTCAGGGCTCACTGAGCCACTGGAATGGCCTCTGGGCCCACTGATGTTGACTGGGGGGCTGCGGGGGAGCAGGAGGGGCGATGAACATATACACAGGGATGTGGCAGGGAGGAAGGGTCTTCCTACAGTGGTCTCGCAGATCCAAACCCAATGGCACAGCACAGGGACAGCTCAGAGAAGAAAAGAAAAACAAAAACAAACAAAAGAGGAGGGGCCTACATTGGCCTATGAGCAGGACTCAGCTGTGCCAGGAAAACCCTCATCCCCTCCTTCCTCATGGGGACTAGCCCAACCCAGCTGCTGGTCAGACAACCTGCAGCCTGGACCTCCCGTGGGCAAAAGGAAGTGTGCAGATAGATGGATGAACAGCTTCTGAAAACAATTGTCAAGCTGCATCCAAGGGGTCAGGGTCATCATCCATGGACAGTTAAGATGACACAGTCCTATGGCACAGTCCTGTGGTGACTTTTCTTTCCCCTAGCACCCACTTTCATTTTCATTAGCACTAAGGGGACCAAATTATTGACTTTTCCTAGGAGGCTGGATTTCCCCAAACCTGGGTTCCCGGTCTAGCTCAGCCCCAGCACAGGCCTTTCCTAGGGACAACCCCCACCCCTGACCATCCAGCCTTCTCCTGCCTGCTCTGTGGCCTCTCCCAGCTTCCTCTCCTAACTCTTCTCCTCCTCCCCATTTACCCTCCAGGGCCCCCTCCTCCTAGTTATCTCCACAAGACCATTTTAATCCAAGGCTTGTGAAAGACTGGCAGCATGCCTGCAGCAGGGTCGGGGAGGGATGGTTGAGCTTGAGAGAGGGATGTGGAGTAGAAGGAGAGGAGAGTGGGAGAGAGGGAAGGAGCCTGAGCCCTGATCTCTCTCTGCAGGTTTGCAGCCAGCCTGATCTCTGGTGTGCTCCACTACAAGACGATGCTGGACAGGTAGGTTGGGGCCAGCCTGGGAAGGGTAGTGCCCGAATTTGGCACAGCCTGTTGAGTCATCTGTCTCCCTGCCACACTAGCCACAGAGCTCCCAGAAGGCAAAGACCTTGTCTTTTTCCAGCCCTGGATTCCCGGGTCCTGTCACAGGGCAGGTAGACTCCTCACCCCTTCCCCATCCCAACTCCTCCAGCATCAGGATAATGTTAACCCCAGCTAACATGACTGAACATTAATGGTTCCTTTTCCTAGGGTGATCACTGTCCTTCCTTGATCTCTTTAAAATGCTATGTGCCTCAGGAATTTAGGGGATGCATGAGAAGGCAGAGAAGGAGTCATGGGAGTGAGGTGATGGTGGATTCATCCTTGCTAGTTGCCAATTGAGGGGAATGATCTCCCCACGCTGAGCCTATGTACCAGGCTTCAACCTCTCTGGATTCCTCTCCAGCTTGGACAGGTGTTCCTCAGATGATCTGTGGTGAAGGACCAATGTATTTTTTAACTTTATGAAATGTAAAACACTACAAAAATGAATTCACAGTAAAATGGTACAAAGGCATAGAATACACAACCACATATTTTGTTTTTATTTTAGATTTAACACACATAGAATTCCTCAGTTAACTTGCTATAAAAGTTTCTGAGAACTGCTTCTGCTTCTTAGAGTTCTGAGCGGCATCTGCACTTTGAGCAGCAGGGCCAGGGACACCATACCCTCACTCTGCCCCAGCTAATCTCAGGGCTGCCTCTTATCCTCAGGGCTCAGTTCCCACCTGGTCCTTGTCACCCTGTCTCACTACCTGAAACCCTCTCATTTATCAGCTTGCTGCTTGTTGTCTACGCCCCACTTACACATCCCAGGATCTGTGTCCCATCACTCATGTTTTGTTTGCCACTATAACCCCAGATCATAGAAATAAATGTGCCTGGCACAGAGGAGTGCTCAATAAAATGTGTTGCCTGAGAGGGAGGGAAGGAGAGAGAGTGGAGAGACAGAGGGAGAAGGAGAAGGAGCAGGGAGGGAGGAAGGGGAGAGAGCTAGAGGGAGAAAGAAGGAGAAGAGAGAGGAGGAAGTGGCAGATCAGAAGGGAAGGGAGCGAGTAAAGAACACAAGAGATGCTGAGACCTCAGAAGAAAGAACTTTCTACCTTGAACTCAGAGAAGGCTTCTAGAAGAGATGATGGAAGAGTAGGCTCCTGAAAAAGTAGTTTTCTGAACACGTTCGTTGAGCACAGGGGTGGGGTGAAGGCATGCCAAGCAAAGATCAGCACGAGTGAAGTCATGAGGGCAAATATGAAAGTTCTGTACATGTAGTGCCCGAGGCAGTGATGAGGAGACTCCCAGAGGCTTGAGAAAACCCTGAGGACCCCTCCATGGGCTGTGGAAACACAGGACTCCACCACTTCAGAAAGTGGCTCTTTGACTGCCATCCTAATGCAGTTCTGGTGTTTGTGCCCTGCTTTGCCTAATCAAGTCAAGTAGACCCAATTCTGATCCCCTGCTTCCCTCGCTGCTCTCCAGCCACTCCATCCCTCCTGACTGTGCTAAGGGCCAGCTGTCAGGGCAGCCACTTTGTATGAAGCAATACTACGGGCTTTTTTCCTCCTACCGGCTCCCCGGCCACACCCAGGACACACTGGTGGCCCAGAAGAGCAGTGTCATGCCTGAGCCAGAGCACATCATCGTGGCCTGCTGTAACCAGGTAAGTGGCCTGGCCCTCTCTGCTGCAGCCTCTCCGCCCTGGGGAGGATGCATGAATACATATCAGTTCCTGTTTCACCAGGGATGCTCAGCCTCCCCTTGGAGGCACTCAGTGAGTTAGGATAGAGTAGGTTCTCTCAACTCCTGGTCAGTCCCATTTATCTCCCATGAGTACAAGGAGAGTCATCGATTGAGAATGACTTCAGTGGGCTCCCATTTTGGCCCTGACCAGCCAGGTCAGCTGGTCTGAATGGATGGTGGGCTTTTAATGAGACCCAGCGTGGCCTCAGCAACTCCTCATGAATAACCCAGGTGGCGGCCTTCCTGGAGACCACACACAGAAGATGGACACCTTTACGGACTGACTGTCCAGACCTCCATGTCCAGGTGCTAGGCTCAGCACTTACTCATCCCTCCTGATTCAGTAGTGACCTGCAGAGGTGCTTGGAATCCCCATCTGACAGAAGAGGAAATGAGGCCTCAAACAAGTTGAGTGGCCTGTCCAAGGCTGAGAAGGCCTTATAGGCCTGGCCAGTACCGCCTGCTCATACCCTGCCTCCTGCAGCTCAGGTCTTCACACTGGCTTCCAGGAGCCCACAAGGGCCCGTGAGGACCCAGGAGACAGGCTAAGCATGTAGGTTCCTGACCCCTTAGCAGCACT
This sequence comes from Canis lupus dingo, assembly GCF_003254725.2. Classification (NCBI taxonomy): domain Eukaryota; kingdom Metazoa; phylum Chordata; class Mammalia; order Carnivora; family Canidae; genus Canis; species Canis lupus. The sequence continues at coordinate 1,563,992 of NC_064270.1, forward strand.
CATCAGACTATAGATTCTCTATATTGAGCTTCCACCTAATTATTTCATCTGACAAGAAGCTGTTTTGGGGGTTCTTTGTTTTGTTTTGTTTTGGTTTTTGTTTTTGTTTTGGTTTGGTTTGGCTTTGGGTTTTAGTGGGGTTTTTTTGTTTGATGTTGTTTTTGTTTCTTTTTTTTTTTCTTCTAAAACCCAAGTTTGACACCTACTCTAGAGATTCCCCTGCTATTTGTGCTACCATGTTTTCTTCTTGGGTTCACCTGGCACTTTCAGTCTAAGATAGAAGCTCAGTGAAAGTCTGCCATCCTAGGTTGGCTATTCCCACCAGAAGCCTCCCTGATGCAGTTTGGCCACAAATAAGAACTTTTCTCCATCTTCATTAAAAAGTCAAACTCAGAATTTCCCAGCTCCTGCATGCTGTACTATTCATCCATTCCAGAAATACTCTCAGGGCTCCTGCTCTGGACCAGGCCATGTATCTGCTGCTCAGGGCATGAGACCAGGCACTCATATCAACTGGCAGAAAAGGGATCTTGACTTGGGGCTAGGGATAAGACTTTTCACGAAGCCCAAGACCTTAGCTTCAAAGCTCCTGAATGACAGACAGCTCACAGGCCTCATTTGGAACACACACATGCACACATGTATATGCGCACACATAAGGATAGAGCATTTTGCATGTTTTCCATTTTAATCTTCCTCTGCATATTATTTGCTAACTTGCTTTTTTTCTCCACTCACCATTGTGTTTGATGTCTATCCCTGTAGCTGTATCTAGAACTAGTTTATTCCTATTTATTGCTGAGTGGATGTGCACTAGATGAATACACTACATCTAACTTAGCTGTTCCTCTGCTGAAAAATATTTGGTCTCTCTCTACTGTTTTGCTATTGCAAATACAGCCTAAATGCACACTCCTTCACATGTCTTCTGGGCATGAGAGTATATGTTTCTTCAAGCCTTAGGTTAAAGTATGTATTTATAAGAGTAGTTGCTGCTGAATCATAAGGTATGCACAATTTAGCTGGACAGACATTGCCCTCCAATAGTAGTTGTAGCAATTTATACTTAATTCCCCACAAACATAATAGTTTTACATGAAGTGAGAACCACAGAAGAAAGTTTTATTTTAGCTAAGTTTAATCTGGCCTTCTTTGATTTGGGGAAGCCTGGAGTCCAGCACAGTCAACAGCATTGGGTAGGTCCCCAACTTGTGACTGTTCAGAACCATCACATACCTTAAGATCCGGGGCCTGAGTATCCCCCACCTGTGCTCACAGGTGAAGGCTCAGTGAAGGCCCTTCACCTTGGGCCAGCTGCTATGAGTGACGTGTTTGACCTGTTTCCCCCACAGTTCTTTGTCTTGGATGTTGTCATTAATTTCCGCCGTCTCAGTGAGGGGGATCTGTTCACTCAGTTGAGAAAGATAGTCAAAATGGCTTCCAACGAGGATGAACGCTTGCCTCCAATCGGCCTGCTGACGTCAGAAGGGAGGAGCGAGTGGGCTGAGGCCAGGACGGTCCTCGTGAAAGGTTAGCAGCAGTGCCCAGCACGTCTCCACGCTCATCTCATCATCATGCCCATTGGCTTTCCTTCCTCTACAGTCGGGCACCATGCCTCATCCCCATTTGCCATAGCATGGGGCGCTCAGGCCTCCCTCCAACTCAGGACCTGACAACAAGTCAGCTGAGGATCCTGGAAGCTGACGGCACATTTTGTACCCTCATATTTCATTGGGAAATATTCTAGCTTCCTGGGTGAGACTGGTGAGAGCTTCCGGGTGAGACTGACTAGCACTGGAATCTTGGGATGTCTGGGAATATTGAGGGAGGAAAGATTTTGAGCTGGAGGAAGGCTGGCTACAATTAAGCAGTTGTGCTTTACTGGTGGGCAGGGATGGTACTCGTTTTAGGGGTCCGAGTCACTGGGAGAGCTGTCACATGGAGATATGGGATAGAGCCCAGATCTGGGAGGGTGGCTCACTGCCTTCTTCACGTGATTTCTCAGTCCTCAAACTTTTCATCTTCAAACTGACCTATCCTTCTGGATGGCTGCTGCTCTTATGAAAGTTTCTAAGCATTCTCATAAGAAAGCTGATAATAGTCTTAAATCTTTTAAATCATCCTTCTGGAAACTAATTTTCAATTCCAAAGCCAGTTCTATTCCCAGGAATTGGATGGAATGCTTTCCTTTCTTGTCTACATTAGAGATTCCAGGATAAAGGTGAGGCTTCCATGTTCCTCCAGAGGTGGACCTCCATCTGCACCTTGGGCTCTCATTTGACCAAGTGTCCATTCAGACTTCCTGAGGACCTGGGCTAGGCCTGGAAAATATAAGAGGCAGAGAGGATGAAGCCACTGCCCCTGAGCAGCTCCCTGGACAGTGAAAGGAAAGGCATGGGAATCAGATTCAAGTACACAGTAATGCAGCATCTACCCATGTAAAGCAATAAGATAGCAAGTACCAATAAGTGTTCCAGGACTTCATCAAGAGGAGGGAGCCCTCCTACTTGGGAGGCTTTTGAAAGGTTTCATTTGAAAAAGTGGGAATTATGCAAAGCTCTGAGACATGAGTGAGAGGGGCAGGAAGGAGGGGTAGCATCCAGGTAGGCAGACGGTCTATGAGCAAAGCTAATTGGCCCCAAGGACATGCCTGCCCTGCCTGGTTCTGCAAGGAGAGCAACCAGCAGACAAAGATGGCCATGCTGGATGTATGGAAAGAATAAAAAGGTGGTAGAGTCTGGTTCTCTGGCAATAGGCACTTGCATTTTCTGATCCCTCTCCTTAGAAAATTATTTCATCAAAGGTAACTAGCTCCTTGCACCATCCAGTGCTCAGCTCAGGTGTCACTGCCTCAGGTCCCCTAGAGCATCCCCCACTCAACACACTGTCACCTTGTCCTGCTTTCTTACAATGATTGAATTTGTCACTCTGAATTTAGCTTCTCATTTGTTTATTATGCGTGCTGATTATCTGCCTCCCTTCCCTAGTCTCTAAATTCTAGGAGAACAGGGGCCTTATTTGTTTGGATTAACTTTTTAATCTACTTTGCCAAACACAGTGGGGCCCCAGTTATATTTGTTAAATAGAAGAACGAATGGTTACTAATGATAGTAGGTCCCAGGCTTCTTGCCTACCTACCAGTTAATTATTTCTTTATTCAATCATGGGGCACTTACAGAATGCTCAGTCCTAAATCAAGGGCTGCAGGGGCCACAAGGGGGAATGAGAGCTGACCCTGTTCTCACAGACCCAACTACCAAGTTGGAAAATTAATAACTTACCATTAGAAAGTGAGTTAATTCCCTCAGGAGATCATGGTGTAATCAAATCCCACTGTTCTCCCCTCCAGGGACAGAGACAGGCATCAAACAATCACCTCTGCTTCCAATACAGTTTCCACTTTATTAGCCAGCCAAGCTATCTCCCTGTAGGACTGACAGGGATTGCCTTGAGGTTTAAGTGCTTGGGTTGTGCTAATCGGAATTAATTTGTTAATGGCACTTGATCTGGCTTTCTGAATGGAAGTGCTGTTTCTGAAGGAAGCGTGACAGAGAGGAAGGGCCCACACGCCTCTCCTTCAGAGATCTGATTAATCTGTGTCATCTGCACAGCAGGAAACCAGTCCTTCACAGAGCCCTCCTCCCCAGAGCCTCCCCTACTCATGGAGGGGAAACCATTTAGGAAAGGATTTCAGTATAGATGGCAGCTTGGACTAAATTTGATAGTAAAGATGAAAAGACATGGGTGGGGTCCAGATATACCGCTAAGTAGAAGTACAAGGAGGAAAAGAGAAGTGAGGAAGATTCCTAGATTTTTAATTTAAGCAACCTAGTAGATGGTGGTACCATTCACTGTGATGGGAACCAGGTTGGCAAAGTGGCTACAGAATGAAGCCCTTTCTAAGTATGTCAGGTTTGAGATGCCTTGAGTCATCTAAGTGGAGATGTCAAATTAGATCTATGTGTCTGGAGCTCAAGAGAGAGGTCAGTGCGGAGACATAAATTTGAGAGCTATCAGCACATAAGTGATATTTAGTCATGGACCTGCGTGAGATCATCTAGAAATAGCAGAATGGGTCCTTGGAGGTCAGGTAGAGAAAGATGCAAAGGGGATTGAGAAAGAGCAGCCCATGAAGTCAAGAGCAAACCAGATGAGTCATGAAGATCCAAAGGGAAAGAGGAAGCAGCCAACCACTTGGAATGTTACTGGGAGCTTAGGGAAGAGCTGGACAGAGATGAGACACAGAGCTTGGCAACCCCAAGTAATTGCTGACCTTCACTGAGATCATACTGGGGAGTAGGAAGAATGAATGGTTGTATGCTAGTAAGTATGATCCAACAGCAGGAAGAAATTGATGAAACTGTCAATGAGTAGAATCAGTTAAGCATGGATGACTGTTTTCAGATATTTTGGTATTAAAATAGTAGAAAAATGGGGCAGTTGCTGTGAGAAGATGAGGGTCAAGAAAAGCATCTTTAGTAGGAGAGACAAGTGCATAGTTGTATGTAGACAACTATATTGGAAGTACTCCAGTAAGAGAAATCATTAATGAGGACAAAGGAGAGGAATGGAGGCATGAGATTCTTGCAAAGGCAAAAAGAAATGGAACCCAGAGAATAAGAAGCCTTTGCTTGGTACAGGGGAAACTGAAACCTGGGCCTGCAGTCCATGGGCCTATGGCTGTGGTAGTGGGAATGTGAGGAGGTTCCTGACTGATGGCTTCTGGGTCTCAGATCAGCAGAGCCATGGCCCTGGGTGGAGAGAGGTGGGGGTAGGATTCTCAAGACAAAAGAGAACAATGAAATGGTCTCTTGGAAAACTTGATGAGATTTAAGGATTCTGCTGAGCTCTTATTTAAGGGCTTAGGGGTCATACATTTTAGAAATCAATTTGCTTTGTTTTGCAATTTTTTGCCTCACAATGTACATCTTCTCAGGTTCAGGCAAAGAAAAATGGGTCACTAGGTTCAGCCTTGGTTAGAGAAAATAACCGAGGGAAAGAGGTGTAAGTATGGCAAGGGAATGGTTATAAAGTTAGAGTCTGAAATGAGTAAGGAAGTGTAGTAGCCTGCTTGGTCCACCATATCAAAGTACCACAGACTGAGTGGCTTAAACAGCAGAAATTTATTTTCTCACCATTCTGAAGGCTAAAAGTCTGAGATCAAGGTGTGGACATGGTTGGTTTCTTCTGAGGCCTCTCTCCCTGGCTTGTAGATGACTGTCTTCTCCCCGTGTTTCCCGTGGTCTCCCATCTGTGCATATCTCTGTCCCAATTTCTTCTCACAAGGTCACCAGTTATGTTGGATTAGGGCCTCCCTCATTTTACCTTAATTACCTCAATAAAGATCTCACCTCCAAATACAGTCCTATTCTGAGATACTGGGGAGTTAGGACTTCAACTTGGGGACTTTGAGAGGACACAACTCAGCCCATGACTGGAGGGAAATGAAAGATGGAGGTGGATGATAGATAGGGGGAAGAGGTAGTGATGTCAATGGTTTTGAGGAGTCAATGAGATGAGACATGTTACAGAGGAGGGACAACAGTGTGTGAATCAGAAGGTTGGAAGTGTGGTCAGAGTATGGGATGCTTGAATCTGACACTTCAGAGGAGGTCAGTTCTTGGTAGTGATGAGATCCCAGGTGTGACTGTGGGAGTGGAGGCTAAGGTTAGACAGTCAAAGGTAGGAGATCAAGGGGCTGAGAGAAGAGGGCGAGTGTGGGCTGGGTCCCCCACACAGACATTCCAGCTGCAGGAATGATGGCTGGATTGGTGATGGAGAAGAAGGAGGTGAACCAGGAATCCAGATTGGCATGATGGGGAGCTGTGAGGAAATCAGGGGAATGTAGAGACAAGGGGGACAATGATGATGGGGGTGGGAAGGTAGAAGTCTAATACCTGGAGCTCCAAAGGGAAAACAGGGAGGAGCCATGTAGGATCAGGGACAGGGAAAAATACCATCTACCCCACCTGGCCCTTGGGGGCATGAGTGTGAAGGAAAATATTCTCCTGGAGAGGGCACAGGGAAGTGTGTCCCTCAGGGAGGGCCTCCCTCCTGTTGAGGCAGAGGGTGAACAGAATACTCGCTGAAGAGATTAACACTACAAGGGGACCCTCCATCACTACTCAGATGTCATGAAAGGTTCGAGAAGGGGAAAAGGTGAGGAGTGAGGGATGAGCCCATGCAGGGGACACTGGAGCAGCAAGCATGGGAGTGCTAGCCAGAGACCCAGGGATGGTGGTCATCATTGCAAACAATGCTTCCAAATCCTCAGCCTCTAGGGAGGTACTCTCCTGGTTCTGGGTGTGGTTGTAGGGGCTGGGATAGGGTTCTGACTAGCCCACAACAGTATCACAGTTAACACCATGGAAAGCTGAAGTCCCAAGGTCTCCACCTTCCTTCCTGGGCACTGGGCCCAGGCAAGTACTGTCCAGCAGGAGGCTTCGACCAAGCTGAGCTCCTATTGTCCTGGTAGAGGTCTGGACCAAGGCACCTGAGCTCACACAAAATCTGAATTCTCACAGGGTCAACTGACAACCAGTGGGGCAATTGATTTTATCAACCCTTTCTTTTTAGAGGGACTGTCTCTGATCCTTCACTCTGCTCCTCAACCAAAACAGCTCCCTCGTCACCCACAGGCTCCTCAGCCTAACCTTCTGCTGTGACAGTGAGAGGGTGGAGCTCACAGAACTGGAGCCAGCTGTCTGCCATAAAGCCTGTGCTCCCCGTCTGTACCCAGGGTCCCCATGCCCCCTAGAGCTCCTGACACAGCACTTTTAACACAGAGCTCTCTGAGACTATGGTGCAGGATAAGTGAGTGTATTGTCATCTCTACCTGCAGCCTAAACACCCACAGCCAACACAGAATAGCCTCCGGGGGATCCAAGGGCTCAGAGACCCGGCAGGACCATCACTGCTCCCCAGAAGACCGTGGTCTTGTTGGGGACACCAGAACAAGCAGAATTGTTAGGACAAGAGCAGACAGGATAAAACCAAAGGAGCGTCTCCACTCCAGGAGTCCTGAGGGAATTTGGGGACCTCATAGCCCAACCTGTCATAGCTTAGGAGGGCTTCCTGTGCCAGGTGCAACATGAGGCTAAGCCCAGGTGGGTTGAGGTGGATGTGACTGGGGCTGGCTGACAACATCAGGATCATCTAGAGAGCCCCTTAAAATAAAGATTCTGGGTTTCCAGGGATTTTCCAGTGGGATAGGAATGAGGCCAAAGAATCTGTATTTTTAAAGTACCTTCATATGTGCAGCCCACGTGCAGCACAGATTGGGACCAACCGAAGCAGATATTAGCAGCTCTGGTGTATGGAGGTACCCCATGATGCTGGCCTTATCCTGGGCCCTGTTGCTCTGAGTCTTCAGTATAGCCCATGAGCTGGGGATTTTTGAACTAGAGGTGCTGAGTGGTGGAATCAGGGCACCTGTCTCCCAAGCCCGAGATCCTCAGGGCCCGGCAGGTGGGGTGGGGCTTCCGGCCTTAGGAAGGGCACAAGTAACCCCTCAGGACCTTCCCTCCCCACAGAGCCTTGGAGCTGCGGCCTTCCTGAACCCAGGAGGACCGACACTGTCATCCTGGCCTGGAAATTTGATTAGACATTCAGCCCCGAGTCTGGAAGACTACAGCGCTTGTCAATTTGTAGGAAAAGGATAGCCAGCTCAGAGAGCCCCCACCCCCACCCTGGAGCCCGCTGGCTTTCCTGGGTGCTGCACCGAGATCCTGCGGGCAGACTTCAGGCAGATGCTTCTGTTTACACAGCGCCGGCAATATTTATCTCCAGCAGCCAATTAGAGCTGAGCCACTGCTTCAAGGTGGGAACTGACAGAAGGCCCCTGAGTCTGGAGAAGGCCTCGGTCATGGTTTACAAGAACCACTCAGGATGCGCATTTTGCTGCTTAAATATTGCCATCCAGAGATAGATAAGTCTGCTGATTTTAAAACCAATTACACATTAGCAATAACAGCCTCTCCTCATTTAATTGGCTCAGAAATACCTCCTGGGCTGCCAAGGCTGACTGATGTTTTCTTTCCTCGGGGTGGGGGGTGGGGGTAGGGGGTTGGGGGGGGGTGGGAGGGGGGGCTGGAGGCTTGGGGGGCGGGCATTGTCTCCCTCTCACAGTGGCAGCAGGAAGGCTCTCCTGTATGCGGGCATCCAGGCCGGAGAGGCCGGTTGCCTGCCTCAGAGGCCTGGGCTTGAGCTGGCTGTCCTTGTATGCCCTGGAGCTGGCTTCCTAGGCTAGGACACGGAGGTGATGGCCCTGGCCTGTGGCCAGGACAGGGAGGGTGTGGAGGAGCTGCAAAGCAGGTGGTCTGGTGCCTGGCTCACAGAGGCTGTTTGCTAAATAATAACTCTTATTAAATTTGAGGAAACATTGTGGGGATGGTTTGTCCAAGTCTCACAACCTCTCTGGAAAAATCTGGTGAGCTGCAAACGGGCACCTGTTGAATATCCATTCCATCAGTGACAGTGACTCGTGGACTCAGACTGAATGGCCTGCACTCCTTGTCCCAGAGCCCTAACCCTCATTAACTCTGGGGTGCTCTTTTGCTTCCCCTGGGCTCCCCACATGCCACATGCTCCAAGTGTGCACACTGTTTTCTTTCATTTCTCCCCAGTAGCCGTCTCTCTGGCCCTCACTTTCCATTTTATGATATTTGGGGTAAAAAGTGGGTGGAAAGTTTTTTGGTTTTTAATCTCATGCCCCTTTCTACTCACCACCCTTCTCCTAATTCTGGAAGTAAGATATCACTTGAAATCTGCCCCTGTGGGAAGGGTGTTTCAAACCCAGAAGAAAGAGTAATACTTAGTTCTTGAATTTTTTTTTCATTAAATTAAACTTATTTGGGTATAATTGTAGATGCACATGCACTTACAGGAAATAATCTCACCTGTACCCCTTTCCTACCATGCTAACATCTTGTAAAATACACAAATACAGTATCACAACAATATTGACATTGACATTAATACAGTCAAGATAGAGAACATTCCCATCCCTGCAAGGATCCCTTATGTTGCCATTTATGGCCACACCCACTTCCGTTCCAACCCCATCCCTCCTTAACCCCTGGCAACCAGGAATCTGTCTTCACTTTCTATACCGTTACTGTTCTAAGAACATTGTATAAATGGAATCGTACAGTATGTACTCTTCCGAGACTGGCTTTTTTCACTTGGCATAATTCTCTGGAGGCTCATCCACCTTGTCCCATGTGTCAATAGTTCTTTCCTTTTTATTTATTCCTTGGTATGAATCACAATGGTTGATACCATTTATCTGTTGAGGGACACCTGAGTGGTTCCTACTTTTTGGCTATTATAAATAAAACTACTATGAACATTACACACACACACACATATAGATGACTTGTGTGATCATAACTTTTTATTTTAGGAAAAATTCCATGAATAATATTGATAGTGGCATGTTTAGTTTTTAAATAAACCATTAAAATGTTTTCCAGATTGGCAGCTGTGCCACTTCACATTCCCATGAGCAATGTATGAGTGATCCAGTTTCTCTGCATCCTCGTCAGCATTTGCTGTTGTTCCTTTTGTTTTGTTTTGTTTTGTTTTAGCTATTCTGATCGGTGTGTAGTAAAATCTTATTGTAGTTTTAATTTACATTTTGCTAGTGACTAATGATGTGGAGTATCTTTTCATAGCTGATTTGCCACCTATATATCCTTTTTGGTGAAATGTCATTTCCTGTCTTTTGCTCATTTTCTAATTAGATTGTTTGGGTTTGGGTTTTTGTTGTTTTTTTACTGTGAGTCTGAGAGTTGTTTATATACATATACTTTTTTAAGATTTTATATATTTATTCATGAGAGACCCAGAGAGAGAGGCAGAGACACAGGCAGAGGGAGAAGCAGGCTCCCTGTAGAGCCAAATATGGGACTTGATCCCAGTACCCTGGGATCATGACCTGAGCTGAAGGTAGATGCTCAACCACTGAGCCACCCAGGCGTCCCATATATATTCTTTACTAGCCCTTTTTTGGCTGTGGTTCTAGATTTTCTCCCAATCTGTAACTTATGGTTTCATCTTCTTAACATGATGTTACAAATTAAGTAAATGTTTTCAGTTTTGATGAAGTCGTTTGTCAATTTTTCTGTTAATGAATCATGCATTTGGTGTCAAGTCTAAGAATTCTTTGCCTAGCCCTAGATTCCAAAGATTTTCTCGTGTATTTTTTCTAAAAGTTGATATTACATCAGTACATTTAAGTTTATGATCCATTCTGAATTAAATTTTTTATAACGTGTGAGGATTTAAAGCCAGGTTTTCTTTTTTTCTTTTTTAAAATTTTATTTGTTTATTTTGTCCATAGGTTTCCAACTGTTCCAGCAACATGTGTTGAAAAGGTCATCCTTCCTCCACTGTATTACTTTCATGCCTTTGTCAAAATCAATTAGGCCTATTTATATGAGTCTATTTTGGGGTTTTCTATTCTCTTCCATTAATCTCTATGCTCATCTCTCTGCCAATAGCACATAATCTTGGTTATAGGCTATATAATAAGTCTTAAAGTTGGATATACTGATTCCTTCAACTTTATTCTTTTTCAAAATTGTTTTAGCTATTCTAGTTCCTTTGCCTTTTCCTATAAATTTTAAAATTATCTTGTCTGCATCTACAAAAAATTTGCTGAGATTTGGATGGAAGCTGTGCTAAACCTGTATATCAAATTGGGAAGAATTGACATCTACAATATGTTGAGTCTTCCTATGCATGAACATAATACATCCTTCCATTTCCTTAGATCTTCTTTGATTCCTTTTATTAGTGTTTTGTAGTTTCAGCATACAAGTCTTTTCTTTTTCAGCATACAAGTCTTATACATTTTTGTTAGATACACTCAAGTGTTTCATTGTTTTGCATCATTGTAAGTGGTATTACATTTTTAATTTTAGTGTTCATGTGCTTGTCACTAATATACAGAAATACAATAGATTTTTGTATGTTTATCTTATATCTTTCAAACTTGCTGAACTAATTTATTAGTTCTAGGAGGTTTGGGGTTTTTTTGGGGGGTATATTCCTTAGAATTTCTACATAAACAATCATGTCATGTGAAAATAAGGATTTTTGCCCCTTCTGATCTGTATCCCTTTTATTCCCTTTTATTGCCTTACTGCTCTGAGCAGAACTTCCGGTACTATGTTGAATAACAGTGATAAGAGTGGGTATCCTTTCTTTTTCCTGATTTTAGGGGAAAGGCATGCAGTTTTTCACCCTTAAAATGATATTAGCAATAGCATTTTTTGAGATGTTTTTTATGAAGTTGAGGAAGTTCCCCCCAATTTTTATTTTTCTGAGATATTATCGTGAATAGATGTTGAATTTTAAAAGTATTGTCAAATCTATTGACTGCATCAATTGACATAATCATGATTTTTCTATAATATGTTAATATCGTGGATTATATAGATTGATTTTCAGATATTGAACCAGGCTTGCATTCCTTTAATAAGCTCTACTTCCTATATAATTCTTTTTATGTGTTGCTTAATTCTATTTGCTTATATGTTGTTCAATATTTTTGTATCTATATTCATGAGGATTGTTGGTTTATAGTTGGTTAGGTGTTGTGGCTTTTTTTCCCCTTATACTGTTTTCATCTTGTTTTGGTATAAGAGTAACGCTGGATTCATAAAATGAATTAGGAAGTGTTCTTTCCTCTTATGTTATATGGAAGAAATGGTATGGATGGCTTTTAATTCTTCTTTAAGTATTTGGTACAATTCTCCAGTGAAAACTTCTGGGCCTAGAGATTTCTTTTTCTGGAGTTTTAAACTTATAAATTCAATTTTCTTAATAGTTATAGGGCTATCCAAAGTATTTATTTAGATATGGTACATTGTGGTAGTTCATATTTCTCAAGAGATTGCTCTATTTCATCTAAGTTGTCAAACTTGTGTCTGTAGAGTTGTTCATAGTATTTCTTTATAATCCTTTTGATGTCTGCAGGGTCTGTGGTGCTACCCCTATTTCATCCTTAATAGTGTTCCCTTCCTCTCTGTCTCTCTCTCTCTTTCTTTTGCAAGACTTGCTAGAGATTTGATTGATCTTCTGAAGAAACTAGCTTTCTTTTTATTGTTTTTGTCTTGTTTTCAATTCTATTGGTTTCCAATTCTTGTTATTTCCTACCTCCTGATAGCTTTATTTTGCTCTTCCTTTTCTAGGTTTTCAGGTAACAGCTTATAGAATTCATTTAAAAATTTTCTTCTTGTCTATGTAAGCAATTGTGCTATACGTTTCTTAGTGCTTTAATTGTGCCCACAAATCTGGATAAAATGTATTTTTATTTTCACTCATTGCAATGTGGTTTTCTTAATTTCCCTTAAGACTTTCCCTTTCTCCTGTGGATTACTTGGAAGAGTATTGTTTGGTTTCCAAATGTTTGGAACTTTTCTTGTTATTTTTCTGTTATTTATTTTTACTTTGCTTTCATACGTTAGAGAATACATTTTATATGATTTCAATTCAATTTGAAGGTGTTTTATAGCCTAGAACATGGTCTACCTTGGCGTATATATTCCATGGGCACTTGAAAATAATGTGCATTCTGCTATTGTTGGGTGGAGTGTTCTATAAATGTCAATTAGATCCTGTTAATTGATAGTGTTGTTGATTTTTTCTATATTCTTGCTTTCTGTCTAGTTGGTCTATCAATTATTGAAAAAGGGGTGTTTAAGTCCCCAAGTATAATTGTGAATTTGTCTATTCTCCCTTCAGTTCTGTCGGTTTCTTCTTCACATATTTTGTGGTATGTTTGTTACATACACACTTAGGATTGCTATGTCTTCCTGGTAGGCTGATCATTTTGTTTTATGTAATGCCCCTCAATGTCTCTGGTAATTTTCTTTGCTCTGAAGCTTACTTAATCTGATATTAATAAAGTGACTCCTACTTTCTTTTGATTAATGTTTGCTTGATGCATCTTTTTCCTATCTTTTACTTTCAAGCAATCTGCATCATTTTATTTGATGTGAGTTTCTTGTACATGGAATATAACTAGGATGTGTTTTTTTAATCTACCTTGTCAATTTCTATCACTGAAATTATTGATATGCTGGGATTTAATGCTGCCATTTTGTTTTTTGTTATCTCTGTTTTTCAAGTCGTGCTTTCTTTTTCCTGCCTTCCTATGAGTTACCTGAACATTTTTTAGAATTCCATTTTGATTTATCATAAGGTTTTTAGTATATCTGTATATGTTCTCTAGTGGCTTCTAAAGGTGTTACTATATATATATTATATATATAGTATATGTGTGTATATATATGATTTATATATAGTATATATAGTATATGTGCTGCCGAAGCGAGCACATATAGTATATATAGTATATGTGTATATATATGATATATATAGTATACAGTATATATATATATATATATATGTATGATTTATCACTGTCTACTGGTGTTGAAGTTTTGCCAGCTTTAATGAAATGTAGAAAGTTTACCATCCCTTACATCCCTTAACTCTCCCATATTTATAATATAATTCTTTTAACTATTTCCTCTAATATAAATTTAGAGCCACATCAGGCAGTGTTATAATTTTGCTTCAATGCTGAAATATAATTTTTAAAAACTCAAAAATAGAATGAAAATTAATTCACTAAAATATTTACTCTTTCTGTTGTTCCTTCTTCCTTCTTGATGTTTCAATGTTCCTTTCTTTATAAAACTTACTTTTGTGTGTGTGGGGAGGGGAGCGGAATTCCTTTAGCTTTTCTTTTAGGGCAGATACTGGAGACAAACTCTCTTAGTTTTTCCTCATCTAAGAATGTCTTGATTTCCCTTCCTTCCTGAAGGATATCTTTGCTAAATATAGAATTCTGGGTGGACAGTACTTTTCTTTCAGCACTTAAAAAAGTTGTGCCACTTTCTACCAGTCTTCATGGTTTCTGATGAGAAATATACCATAATTTGAATTGTTTTTTCTCCTATAGATAAAGCATTTTTCTCTCTCTCTGTGCTTTCAAGATTTTTTTCTTTGTCTTTAGTTTTCAGTAGTTTGACTATGATAATGTCTTGATGTGGATTTCTTTGAATTTACCCTGTGTGGAATTAATGAATCGTGAATCTTTAAGTTTATGTCTTTTGCCAAATTTAGGAAATTTTTGCCATTATTTCTCTGAGTACTTTCTTGCTTTATTCTACTGATGCTATCTGTGGAGCAACTGAGGTGGTGATTACTACCCAATGCAGATGGATATCCCAGCTTCTATCTGAGACCATGCCTTCTCTGATACCATCAGAGACTGACATGCTTCATTACAGACTTGTTACAAGTCTAGGCCCCACTCTGCCTTTGCTGGCATGGAGGAAGGATATTACCTAAAATTTCCTTTCTTGCTAGTTATTCTTTTCCCGGGCCCTTTGACTGAAGAAAGCAGGCTTTTGTTGGATTTTTTTTTTTTTTTTTTTTTGTCTACATTTGTTTGTGTTTTATTTTACTGGCTATTTGAGCTCTGGGATATTTTACATAAAACAGAAAACCCGGTGTATTTGTTTGTTAGGACTACTACAACAAAATACCACAGACTGAGTGACTTAAACAACAGATATTTATTTCTCACTGTTCTGGCAGCTGGAAATCCAAAGTCAAGGTGTTGGCATATTAGTTTCTCCTAAGGCCTTTCTCTGTTGCTTGCAGATGACCAATGGTCTTTTCTCTGTGCACACATGCGTCTCTTCCTCTTCTTATAAGAACAATGGTCATATTGGTTTAGAGCCTCACCTTTATGACCTCATTTAACCTTAACTACCTCTTTAAAGGGCTCACCTTTAAATACAGTTAAAGCTTCAACAGGTAAATATTGAGGATTAAAGCTTCAACAAATGAATTTCAAGGTGGAGGAGACACAATTCAGTCTAGAACAACCAAGGAACTCACCATCATTTTGTTCCTTGGGTCCTGAAGTCCCTAGCCCTTCTCTCTCCATCTTTCAGAGTCTTCTTATGTTTGTTTTAAATATAATGTCCAGGGGTTTTAGTGGAAGTGATAGAGAAAAGTCTACTTGATGTTCTTGGAAGCAGAAGTTCCTCCTTTTTGAGCTCTTTAAAGAGGTTTTTGTGACTCAGATAAAAGCAGTTCTGATTTGCAAGAACCAGATTTCACTGGGCAAGAAATACTTTTGCTGAAAGTATTTCCCCATAGCCTCTGACGACTGGGAGCATAAAGATTATTCCATAAACCATAGAGTAGTAGAGCGGAACATGGGATGTGTGATGGCAGTTTCCCATCCCAAAAGGAGATACAATCCCTTCATCTGGGGAAGAAAAATCCTCAGATGGAATTGACAAAGGTTTAAAAGATCTAAACCTCAGAAGAGGAGCCTAGTGTTTCCATTTCCCTAGACCATGTGAGGCAGGACAGTAAGAATCTGACTTGAGCCAAACTCCCAGGTGATCAACTGGAGAAGGCAAGTGTCCAAGACAGAGCTGTGTGTGTGTGCTCATGGTCATAGTCTGTAAGCTTTCAGTCTTTAACGGAAGCTCCAGGGTCCTCCAAGGCCTTGTGGCCTCTGGAATTTCCGCATCACCAAAGCTATCAACTCTCCAGGCATGGGTGGCAGAGCAAGCTCCTCCTATTACTCAACTCCAAATTCTCACTATTAAGCAGGGGCTCCTTGAGGAAGATTGATTTACTACATTAAACGAGCCTCTGTGTGCTCGATGAGAATGTCACAAGACAAACGGCTCCTGCTGCATGCCTCCAGCCCACCGCCCCCTGTTTCCATTACATTTGGGCCAGAGTCATGGTGGATGAGTTTGGTGTAGTTCATTTTCTGCCTTACATGATAAACTTGTCAGCCTTTGACCGATCAGCTACTTGTATGCAGGGAGTTCATTTGCAAGGCCACCTGGCATCCCAGCTCGGCAGTCCTGCTCCCATTTCATCCTGCCTAATGAGCCAGGACCTGGTTACTATTGGTTGGTGCTGAGCTCTGGGGCCCTGCACAACCTGCACGTGATGATGATGGCTCAGTCCCTCCTTGGAGGGCCTTCTCTCCTGCCTGGAGGTGGCTGGGGCACGGATGCCTAGGAAGCTGTCCTTGTTTGCTGTCAGCTTTGTTTGTCCAGCTGGGAGGGAGTGTGCCAAGCCTTCACTCTCCTGCCCAAAGGATGTGTTAGGTCTATTCCCCAGCATCCTGACTAGACAGGCCTGCTATGGGTTTCCTGGAGGAGCTATAGCCTGCCCACTCCACATTGGCCTTGAAGCTGTTACTAAGGAAATTTTAGTTAGGCAGATACTCAGCCAGGGGTCTCAGAGCTCACTGAGACCTGATCAACAGGGCCTAGATGTGCAGCACTGGGGCTGCCAATGATCCCTTAACTGCCCACAAGGCCCACATCCTCCCCAAACTGCTAGGCATCCTAGACTGCTCTGACCACATCAGCCCCTGCCCAAGATACTTTGGTGGCTTCTTGTCATTGCTCATGAAGTCCACTTCCTGATCCTGCTATTCACAGCCCTTGATGATCTGTCCCCAGCCTGGGCATTGAGGTTGCATATCTGGGATCAAGTCTAACTCCCTCAATTTGTTGGATGCAAGGTGTTTAGCTTCTCTGTGAATGGGGATGATAAAATTATTATATCGTGTTCATCAATATGAGGACTTAGATTGATGCCAGGCATGTAGTAGATGGTCGACAAAGGTTAACTAATAGCATCACTTCACTGCATTCTTCAACCTCACCTAAATCCTTTATGCCTTCACCTATAATGAACTGCAGCCAGGGGTGGTCTTCTCACCCACAAGCTCTATCCACAAGCCCGGGTGTCTACACCTTAGCCCTCAGAACCTTTTCCAGCATTGTTATCTCCTGACATGCTTCTCCCTTCCTCTCTTCCCATTTGAATTTGATCCCAGCCTGGCCAAGGACTTCTCATGCTCTGAAGTCACCAGCCAGCCTGGGAGCCCAGAGGAACCCCCAGAATAGCACACAGGGCAGGATCAGGCACCAGAACCATTGGCAGGGACTCCTATTGGAGCAAAGAGGACCAGGGCTGGGAGCCTCACAAAGGATAAGGAATCCCTTCTCTATCTCCATCCTCTCCCAACCTCTCGCCATCCCCCCATCCTATGAGACTCCATGCCCCAAAGCCTCAAGCCCACTGGACTCCAAGATTCCTTCTCTGAGCGTGGACACAAGTCTCAGCCTCACCTGTCCATGGACACTTTCCTGTACCCACGTGGGCAACTGAGGCGCCACCCTCTGCAAGTTCACAGACATGGGGGAGGAGACTAGATCAGGGCTTCTGGGGCTGGACTGGCAGTGTTTGAAACATGGGGATGTCTGAAGTCAGCAACAGGGTCATGTGCTGTAGGAGCATGCACAATGTAGTAGGAGACAATGGGTACAGAGGGGACTGGTCCAGCCCTGGCCCCAGGTGCTGTACGAGGCCAGCCTGATGAACAGAGCAGAGGTTCCTTGTCTGCATTGAATAAGCAACTGGCATGCTCTGGATGTGAGGAGTTCTGGAGGGCAAGAGCTCTGTCTGGGCTGTTCCTACCTACATCAAACATAGGGTCAGCCCTGTTAGAGGATCGAGGAGCTTGGGAGGGGTTTATGAGTGGAACTTTGATAGGCAGAGAAAGAGAAGAGCCCCTATCCAGGAGACATCCTATGCTACGATGAAGAGGTGAATGAGCCCAGGTGTCCAGAGAATGGTAGGAAGCATGAGATCCCTGCAGAGATTCAGGGGAGATGACCCTGAAGGGGCAGCATGGTGAGCCATGGAGCCCAAAGGGCCCTATTTAGACACAACCTCATGGGGAGTAGAAGTTATTTCAGATTGAAGATGGTGACACAGTGATTACACCACACTTGAGCAGAGGGAAGGGGAATTTCCCTAGAGCATCAACCAGGTTACCTTTACCTTTAGATCCTGAAGTCATGGCCTAAAGCCTTGGAGTTGATCAGACTCCAGGAAAGCACAAGAGGCCATGCAGAAGATAATGAGTCATCCTGGCCCCATCAGGATCAAGGAGGGTGTGTCTTGAAAATATAGTGCTCTCCAAGCCCTCATTCTACACAGGAAATGGGGAACAGATGACCCAATGCTGGGCTGGCTTGCTCTTCATTCTCCTCAGAGCAGAAGGCTTTCTGTGAGAGGGATTTGCAAGAAGTGGGAGGAAGGATATGGGTGGGGACTAGAGATTTTGTTCACATGAGATTACGCATGGATACCTCTCATGAACTGGAGAAACCACATGGGCAGAGCAGGGACCAGCAGAGGTGGGCTTAGCATTGTGTGCCTAGCACATGTTGAGGAGGCCCAGGGAAGGGTCTTAGGGACTGCCCCACTCAAGGCTGACTGCACTGGGAGGGGGAAGTCACCACATACCCCAGGGAGGGTCAATGTGAGGCCAAGAGCAGAGAGGAACAGACAGGACCTCATCGAAGGCCACCCTGGGTCCCTAGCTAGACATAAGGAAGGACAGGCTCCCATTGGCAGTGTCAGACTGTGTATGGACTTGGCCTCTCACTGCCTGAGGAAGGTAGTGTTGTGCCTGGCTCTAGCCCACAGGCAAGACCAACACTGATGCTGGGGGTGTGGAAGCCACACCTGCTCCCACATGTTCCCTGGACTTCAGGAAAGCAGATTTCAGATGGCTGTGAGAGATTATGGGCTTTTTTTCTTTTTTCCCTTTGGCTTGAGGCTCTGGAAGAAGAGAAGCCTCCAGAGCCAGGGACTCTGACAGAGGCAGTTCTGACTCAGCAGGAAGTGGGATCCCAGTCAGGAGGGGAAGGGCAGGAGCAGGGCGGTGGGGGGTGGGGGGTGCCTGGGCTTGGGCTGACTACAGTAAATAGAAGGGTCAGCACTCAGGACCAGGGCCTGCCCAAGTGCCTGCCTTGATGGGACAAGAGGGAGCAGGGAGGGTCCTGACTGTCATCTTGGGGGACTCCTCAGCCTGAAGAATGTTTCTCTCTGACAAATGGCCTCCTGGACAGGGACCTTGAATTTCAATACCTACAGGGACCAAGGGGGTTGAATGAATGAGAGAAGACTATGGTAAACCAAGGATGCAGCTTCTCAGCTCCAGCTAAGTCTTGCGGTAGGAGAACGTGCACCCAACATCACCAGATGGGTCAGTTAGGATTACATTTGGCCACATATGACAGAGGACACAAAATAATAGTGGCTTAAGGAAAACAGAGGTTTTTCTCTCTCTCTCTCATGTGTACCAGAAGTAAGTCACCCAGAGCTGATACATGGTGGCTAGGGTTCTTCTATCTCCCTGCAAGGGTGTGGCCCACATCCATATGATCCAAAATGGAGGCTAGAGGTCCAGCCATCACACCTGTGTCCCAGCAATGAATAGAGGAAAGTGGGAAGGGCAAAGAAGACATGCTAGTTATTTTTAAGTAAGTCTCTTGGAAGCTGTCATATAGTGTTTCTAAATTTTGTTAGCAGAATTTCTATGTGTGGCTTCCCCCTAAGGGAAGCTGGGCAATGCAGCTTTAGTTCTGGTTCCCCTGTGCCAAGCTAAAACTGAGCACTCCATAACTCAAGGGAGAATGGGTATTGCCATATGCAGCTAGCAGTCTCTTCCCCACAGTGCACCCTTGCTTCCAAATACTTTGCACCCCATCTTCCATGCATAGGATGCTCTGAGACTTGGCAGGGACTTGGTAACCCTGCACCTCATCCTGTAACAGCATCCAGCCCTAAAGTCTGGTAGAGGAGGTGATGGAGGTGGAGGAGGCTGCCCATCTGGCTGGCCCAGCTCTCTTCAGGGAGGAACCCTGTACCCAATTGTCCCCCATGGAGAAATCAAGCAGCCTTGGTGGCACATCTCTGGCACAACTCAGTGGCTCCTAGCCTATTTGTCCTGAGGAGTTCCACATGCCTGAAATGACCCAAATGGGCTCACGTGGATATGGCTTTGGGGCAGCCTGGCCCTTCCATCTGCACTCTGCATTGAAATAGTTGCTGAGGTGGCAGGAGGCTGGGAGAGCAAGACTTTGACTCCTTTACTTCAGCTTTTCATATGAAGAGGACTGATTTTTAAATTTCAGCACCTAATATTTAAAAATTTTAGTTCAGGACCCAGATGCAGCTCTCAACTGGTGCAGTGGTAGGGGTGGGGGGGTATCAGGGAGCAGTACTGTTGGATGGAGGAATTGGAGCTCCTCCCCTGGCAAAGGCTGGCCTGAGGGTCTAATGTCCATGCAGAAGGCCCCCCATGAGTCCCTTCATCCTGGAAGGCAGGTCCAGCGACCATCCATCTGGGGAAGATCTGGCCACAGCTAAAGAGTGAGTGGGATTCTTGCAGAGACCATGACAGTAAGCTGGCTGCTGGGATTAACACAGAAGTTCAGGACAGTCTGTCTGATTTCATGGCCCACCCACTGGATTTGGGAGAGAAGTCAGGTCAGAACTGACTCAAGGGCTGGGTGTCCATGTGTGTGCCTGCCTGTGCTGTGTGAGGTTCTGTGGAGGGGACCTCAGACCTGGTTTGGAGGGTAGGTGCTAAGGCCTTGTTTGCCTGGCCTGCAGACTCCACCAACCGGGACGCCCTGGATATGATTGAACGCTGCATCTGCCTCGTGTGCCTGGACGCCCCAGGAGGTGTGGATCTCAACGACACCAACAGGGCGCTCCAGCTCCTTCATGGTGGAGGCTGCAGCAAGAATGGGGCAAACCGCTGGTATGACAAATCCCTACAGGTAAGCTTCCCCAGTGGCTTGGCCAGGGGCCTGAGTCAGCAGATGCTCACTCCCTGGCCTATGCTGCATCTGGGGCCAAGGGAGCTGAAGGCACTGGAAATGTGCCACTGGTATCAGCCTCTGGACTGGCCGGAACTCTTCTCAGGAGCAAGTGACCAAACCCAACTCAAACTCCCAACCTTCCTGTAGCCTGGGCCAGGAGTGTGGACCTCTGGGTCAGAGCTGGGGCTCATTCCCCATCTCCCAGCACACACTGTAAGGTGGGGGTATCCTGGGGGCCCGCTCAACACTTCCTCAACACATTCAGCAAGAATCATGTCTGATGCCCAGAGAGGCCAGCTTTTCTGAATCTCCATCGCTCCTACCTGCTGGCCATTTCAACACACTACATTCCATCCCTGAGAAGTAGGACAGTCCAGCATCTCCATACAAGGAAAGTCATAAAATGAAATAAAGCAATTCATATATTTTTCATTCTCATGACATCAATTCAGAAACATGACACTCAGTTTGACCTGGAGAAAAATACTCCAGCAGGTGCAGGTGAGGTTGAGGTTGGGTCCATTCTTTTCTGTTCCTCCAACCTTTTTTCTCCCCTGTGTCAATCCTGAATTGAACCTTGTTTATTTTTAAAGCCACCCCACTTTCACAATGACCACATTAAATAGCCAACGATCGCTATGCTTTGGGCTAGTATCTCACCCACCAATAAGCAACATTTCATTTTTCTCTTTCTCTGGCCCCTATATGCTTTTTATTGGTTTGCATATTGATTCTACTATTTCTGATGAGTTCTCTTGCTGCTGTGCTGGCTATTTTAGCCTCCACAGTGGTGCTAATGGCTTGTTATCTTTCATGGAGCAGCTATGGGAATGAAATGATATAATGGAAGTACAGAACCAGAAACATAGCAAGCCAGGGTAGTGGTTTTCTTTTCCTCCCTTTTGTTGCAGTGGCAAGAACAGAAAAGCACTAATGCATGAGTGGGCACAGTCTTCCCCTCCTGCCTCACATGGGTGACTGTGCCCACCCCTGGACTCTTTTCAGAGGCAGGACAGATGATCAGATGAGCTGGGAAAGCCAAACAGGCTCCATGGACCTGAACTGAAAAGATCAGGAGCTAGTCTCAGGATGGAAAAGCAGAGGACATTGGGGAAAAAGAGAAAAGAACCTGCAAGGATCAGCCTTGAGAAAGACCATGTGGGGAGGTCGTTTAAAGAGTAGGAGTAGGGATCCCTGGGTGGCGCAGCGGTTTGGCGCCTGCCTTTGGCCCGGGGCGCGATCCTGGAGACCCGGGATCGAATCCTACATCGGGCTCCCGGTGCATGGAGCCTGCTTCTCCCTCTGCCTATGTCTCTGCCTCTCTCTCTCTCTCTCTGTGTGACTATCATAAATTAAAAAAAAAAAAAAAAAAGAGTAGGAGTAAAGATTCGGGCACACTATATACACTGGCACGTGAGGGACCGGAGAAGACATCAGGGGAGTCAGCTCACATGTGTTTGACTGTGCCAGTGCCCTAGAAGAGCATCAGTAAGAATGCCAATAGCTTGTTTGTTTGCTGGTTTGTTTGCGGATGGTGGACTAGACTCTCTTGCATGTGACGCTGTGCTGAGCTGAACTATGGGCAGCCTCACCTTATCCAGGTCATACATTAACAATCAAATCTCACATTCTCATTATTTTTTCCCAGCATTTCTGTATGTGCTGAGTATGTCCCTTTTTGAAGTTAGCTAAGTACAAAGGCTGTGGACCTTTCCTATACCTTCTCTCCAATCCTCCTATCAATCCTGTGAACTGGGTTTTATTGGATCCATTTTCAGTGGGATCACACTGAAGCCAGAGAGCTGAGATGTCTTGTTGAAGATTTCCCAGCTGCCGGGGTGTGTGGCAGACCTGGAGTCCAGGTCCCTGAAGGGAAGCCCAGGCAGCAGTTAGTGGAGCATCCTCAGAACACCTTTCCTTCACTCCCTTCAAATGACAGTTCATTTCTCCCTAGGAATCTGCACACCATCCAACTTGGATCATTACCTCTCATTCACTCATTCAACCAAGTTACTGAGCACCTACTACCAGGTAGACCCTGGTCTAGATCCTGGGAATAAAATCAATGGTGGCTAAATGCACAGGTTCCATTTAGACACATGATCACACAAGGCTGTGTAGGATTGTGGCCCTGTTACACACCATGAGGGGGAAACAGTACTTAAGCCAAAGGAACTTGCCCATGAGCTAAGGAAAGTGTGCACAGCTTCAGTGTGAGCTCTTAGGAGTCACTGGGCTCCTTTAGTCACAGAACTTTGGCCTCCGGCCTCACTGCCCAGATCATGTCTGGGAAGGCGGTGACATCATAGAGCTATCTTGAGGCCATATTCTCAGGTCATGGCAATTTCATATAGCATTCTTTTCCAGAGATAACATGCTTTGGTATCCTTGGAGGAGAGATCCCCCTTAGAGGCCTGGAAGACCTGGCCTGGAACCAAGGGGCTAGTCTGAAATGCAGACTCTACCTAAGATCCACTCACCTTTTTCTTCCTTGTTGCAGTTTGTGGTGGGACGAGATGGCACTTGTGGCGTAGTGTGTGAACACTCCCCATTTGACGGCATCGTCCTGGTTCAGTGCACAGAGCATCTGCTGAAGCACATGTGAGTCTGGGGGCAGGGCCCCTCAGCAGCAGCCATGGGAGGCAAAACCAGACTGCCAAGGGGCCTCCAAGCTGACCAAGAAAAATGTGGGTGGCCACCGGGGGGCTGCATTAGTCTGGAAAGTGTCTTAGCAAAAGATGGATTTGAAAACCAATTTGACATCATATACTTTTATCTGCCACAGACAGAAGGGGCAGACAGGACCACAGTGAAGGCAGTGAGGGGAAGCATGGCCAAGAATTCTCAGCCAAAAAGGAACGTCTGCTTTGGCCCAGGGAAGCCCAGATCCATACCTAGCACTTGTTCTGAGTCAGAGCTGGGCCGATTGTTGATCCAGCACAAAGGAGGGGAGGTCTCTGAGCTGCACCTCCTCCATCTCCTTGGGCTGGACCTTCCTCCCTAGCTTCCAAGCTGGCTGGACTGAGTGCTTCTTATCCCTTAAACACACTGGGTTCCTTCCAACAATTTGTGTTTTGCTCATTCCCTCCTGTCCAGAATCTTCTCCCTGAATCTAAGTTCTAAATCTCTTCCATGCTTTAGGAACTCTTTAGAATCCCTAAAAGCCCATACCAGCCCTCATAGACAAAACAACACAGTTTGCTTCTTCAATTTTTCTCCAACTGTTTCCTAAGTGTCAGTTGTAGAATGTGGTGGAGCAGGAAACGTGAAAGTAAACACCAGGCTCTGGAGTCAGGTGGAACTGGCCGGAATCCTGGCTGTGCCATGTGCTTATTTGGGTGGCATCTCCGACCAAGCGTCAGTCTATTTATCTGTGCAGTCGATCCAGGGGGCAGCTCACTGAAGCTCCACCAGCTAGGAGGACTGCAGAGGGCAGGAACTGCTGCCTGCAGCCCCCAGCTCCGGCTTCAGGTGGTCGCCTCTTTGTGCCAGCAGGGTGAAGAGTGGCAAGAAGCTGGTCCGAGCCGACTCTGTCAGTGAGCTCCCGGCCCCTAGGAGGCTGCGTTGGAAATGCTCCCCAGAAATTCAAGGCCTCTTAGCCTCCTCGGCGGAAAAACTTCAACGGTAGAAAGTGCAAGTCTCTTTGAGGGTGATGCTCTGGGGTCACCCCATGTCCACCCCCACCCCAGGCCCCTCCAGTGGGGATGATGAGGCACCCTGGAAGCTTCCCAAGACCCCAGCTCTTCTGCCTCCCCTCGCCTGCCCCCTCATGGAAATGTTAGTCAAACTAAAGGGGAGTTTAACTCTTGGGGAAATAACATTGCAGAGGTCTCCATCATTTCCATAAAATGCAAACATGGAGCTATTTTTTCATGGGTTTCACCTGCCTGAGCAGAGTCAAGGTGAGGAAATCATTCCCTTGCTTTCGGGGGGAGTAATAAACAACTGGTTTGAATAGGTCATTTGAATCCAAGCTATTTCAATTTGCTTGAACTTATACCGCAACTAGACAAGGGGGCCTTTCTCCCCAAGGGCTGAGAGGCAGTTCAGACCCCCGCGCAGGAGAAGGGGACCTGCAGGAGCACAGTGGCAGCTGCAGGCTGGCAACTAGATTAGATCTGGCCCTTGGTTGTTCATTCCCTCATTCAGTCAGCGAACAGCATTCATTCATTCATTCATTCACTCATCAAACATGTGAGTGTGCCAGGACTATAATAGAAAGGCTGAGGACACAGAAACGAATATGCCACGGAGCCTGCCCTCCACACTGCAGTCCCCCAAACTAAAACATGTGTGACACAGTAAGCGCCCAAACCAGAGAGAAAGGCATACAGGCCCGAGCCCACAGAGGACACAGGAGTGGAATTCCACCAGGACACTGTGGGAAGGCTTGGCAGTAATGGGCTTTGAGGGATGATAGTTCACGGTGCGGGCAGCTGGAGAAGAGGCAGAAAGGCAGCTTGTTCAAGCTTGTCCAGGTTCATAGAGGATCCAGGCTGTTTTTGAAACCAGCATGTGAGAGAATGGCCGGAACAGAGGCACTAAAGGGAAGTTGAGGCCACGTTGTGAAGAGCTGTGCTGGTCTTGTGTTATGGGGAGGAGCCCCTGCGGGAGCTTCAGGGAGCCAGTGAGGAGACTGTGGGAAGAGCACGGGTGAGCGGGAGCGATCATGGTCAGGCTCGGAGGGCAGGGAGGACAAGTCTGCTGCAAGCTGCTGTGGGGGCTGGCTGGCTGTGGCAGGAAAGTCGGAGAGACCTTGGCTGTTCATCTACAAATCGTGCTAATATCCAACCTTACAGGGCTATTCTTGGGATGAGCAGCCCTCTAGGAGAGTGGGTTGGTGGGCGGGCCAGCCCGGGATGGAGAAAGGTGCCCACTCTACTTTCAGAGATCTGAGTGGGGCCCCTAAGGTTCTCTTTCCAGAGCTGGAGAGCCAAGAGAAGCCTGAAAGTGGGAAAGCAGGAGGAGCTGCCTGAAGGGGCTGAGTGCACAGTCTGAGCAAGAGGTTTCCAGGTGTCTGTGTGACCATGAGCTCAGCCTGTCCAGGGACAGTCAGCTAGAAGGCTGGGGACTGAGGGATGAGTCTCCCTAGGTCCCCTGAACCTGGCACGGCCGCCTGAGAGCTCAGCTCCCATGAGGCAGGGGGAATAATTCAAGGAGAGCATCTGAGTCCTGAGGAAGTATGTGAGTGGAGGGTTGGGGTTGCCTACCCAGGGCTCTGCATTCACATACAGCCAGTGGACAGATAGTGTGGACCCTGCCAAATGTTGCCCCAGTGGACAGTCAGCCCAGAGCCCAGCCTCATCATGGGGGAGAGACCGGTCAATATTGGTAGGGGGAGATCAGTGCTCAGGGGTCTCAGTGGAGACTCAGGGAATCGACCTATTATTCTGACAGTGACTCATGGGCAGTAAAGACCTGGGAAGCTCAACAGTAGTTTCCAGGTAAAATGGGTTCACAGTTACCAGCAAAGCCCAAATGAGCAGCCCTTGCAGTGGTGACCTTGACCACCAGGGAGGCTCCAGGCATTTCTTCTCATAGAACAACAGGGAGGACTCTTCTGAAGAGATAAGGCTTATCTGAGAAATGGGCTTTTCCTTGGGCAAAAGTGGTGTGTCAAGTCTGCAGAATGGCCAGGATGCCAAAAGAATCAGGATGTGAGACAAACACCTTCCTAAACAGATGCATTGCCTCTTTCAGGCCCACTTCTGTGAGCAATGGGCTTCTAGGATTTTGTTTGTGGGCAGTGTTCTCCCTGCCCATGCAAATGTTTCCCAGGCCCCAGTGCCCCCAGGCCCCTCCCTGCCCCCAGCCACCCCCACCCCCTACCCCCAGAAGCAGGGCCACTGCCCTGCCCAACGAAGCCTCCTCTTCAGCTCAGAGGAACCCTGATCTGGCATGCCATCTGCCACTTCCGTATGTCAAGGCCTGTCTCTGACACCTGCTATGTTCCTGGTGGGCAAGGACCGTGTCCTCGAGAGTCATAGATCAAGCTTGAGCAACTTGGTTAGACTTTGCAGTGTGTGCATTCTATTTTGCATGTAGTAGCATCTCTTCTGTTTCTTCCACAGAATAGTAAAGAATCTCGACTTCACTGTTTACAAGTTTGACATCTTCGGGAAAACATTCATTAAGAAGCAGAAATGCAGTCCTGATGCCTTCATCCAGGTGGCCCTCCAGCTGGCCTTCTACAGGTGAGCAAAGCCTGACAGCAGAATGACTCTGCTCAGGTGGGCTGCCTGACAAACTGCTCTAGACTCTAGAGACTAGAAGCATCCTGGAGGGAGGAACGACTTTCTGTGAGCTTAGAAGATGGGACAACCAGGGCAGGCTGCATGGAAAGAGGTGCCACCTGAACTGGGATTCAAAGTGTGAATTCAATCCCAGAAAAGAGAAGGAAGGACTCACAGTCAGGAAATTGCCCAAGCAAAGGCCCATGTGCACAGAGCTCAAAAAGCCGGAAAACTGAGCTAACAAGGTGGGCAATGGAGACTGCTCCTGCTCCTGTCCTCACCCAGCCCACGTTGGCCCCTGTAGCTGTGCCCTGTTTCTTGATAAGGACATGGAACCACCATCCCCCTGTGGGTCAAGTCAGAGAATGTGAACTCATCCTTGATTCATCCCTGTCTCTCCTCTCTCACCCATGCCACCCCCATGTTCTTCCTCCAGATGTCTCTCAGACCCACCCTCTATCTTCCAGCTCCATGGCTACTGGCCCTCTTCCTAATCAACTCATGCTTGCTTAGCTGCAGCATGTTCCCCCAGGGAGCTCTGCTTCCCATGCTCAGCTTCATGAATCATAGCCTTTGAAATATGCAAATCAGATTCTATCACTTACCACTTTGAACCTTCCCAGTGGCTTCCCACCCTGTGCAGAACAAAGTCCAGGTTTAGAAAGGCTCCCTGTGAACTAGTCTCTGCTGGGCCCTGCTCCCAAGCTCTCTCCTGCCTCCAGCCCTTTACTCTGGCTATGCCTCGGTGCACCCACCCACCTGCTGCCACCACCACTCTTCACATGCCAGCTCCTCCCATCCCTCAGGTCTTTGCCCAGAGGGTGTCAGCCCTCAGAGGCCTTCCATGACCCATTTACCTAAAGCAGCCACCTCAGACCCCCTCACCACCCAGCTTTCTGGCCTATCACATTGTTCTCTCTTTTTCTTTCATGGCAGTTGTTGTTCATGTGAGCTACCTTGTTCATTGATTTGTCAATTTTGTTTTCTAGACCATTTCTCCCAAACCTGACCCTCTGGGTATCTCACACACCAGGCATAGAGTAGGTATCAGGGACTGAGTCA
The DNA here is from genome assembly GCF_003254725.2 of Canis lupus dingo. Taxonomy (NCBI): domain Eukaryota; kingdom Metazoa; phylum Chordata; class Mammalia; order Carnivora; family Canidae; genus Canis; species Canis lupus. The sequence goes on from NC_064270.1 coordinate 1,592,037, forward strand.
CAGACCTGAGAAGACACTACAGGAGTATTATCTGGGGGTGACACAGTCCGGTCTGTGCTTTAGAAAAATCTCTCTAGTGGTAGCTCTGTGTTGGGGGAGAGAAAAAAGTAGAGATTGAAGACAAGGCAGGAAGGCCAAATGGTCTTTTATAGGAGACTTAAACTAAAATGCACAGTAGATCATCCTCAAGACAAGGCTGATCCTGTTGGTTCCACTGTTCCCAAAGCAACAGCTCATACACTGGCACAGGACCCCACCAGGACCTGTTTTTATTTTGCATATATGGGGGCAGAGGGAGCATAGAGTGACCTTGCAATAAGGCCAGGGCAAGGAGGTCTCACTAGTGAGCAGATAGCACCCATGTGGGCACAGCCACTCTGAGCACTGGGACTCCTTGGAGAAGATTGATGTCACTCCACCTGATCTGTTCTTGTGGTGGAGACACAGTGATCCCACTGACATTGAGCTGTGGCAGCACCTGGTGTCTAGAACCATGGTCTCCATTCTCATACTGGCATGTGGCTGAGATGGGCCATGACGTCCAGGTCCTGCTGGAACCTGTTCCTTCAGAGAGCATTTCAGTTCCAGAGATAGGAGGGGCTAGTGGACCTGACTCAGAGCACCGCCTCCTCCACCCTCAAGTGATCTCTGTGGCACTCGACTTGGCCAACAGTGGACATGGCCAGAGGCTCCTGGGCTCAGCCAACAGCCAAAATAGGATCTGCTTTCATTAGAGAACATTCTTCAGAGTCCAAGCCATAACAACAACAAAAAAAATTTTTTTTAATCTGCCCCTAGATTCAGCAGAAACCTGAAAGCTGCCTAAATTGAGGTTGATCAGTGACTGGCCAATGATTTCCTCTACTTTTGTGCTCAGCATGGCATTTGCCTCCAGGGGCCATAGAGATACAAGAAGTGAGCTCCTTGCCAGAGTCCTTCCTGGAGGAGGAAGGAGACAGAGGTGTACAGAAAGTTATTCACGTTCTCACCAAGATACAATGTCAAGCACTGTGCTGAACCACACTTGGCCCTCCTCCTCCTAGAGCTGACCCAACATGGGAGATACATGCCCCAATGAGGCCAGCATGCAGGACCATGACTTGTGTGTGATGTTACGCTGTCACTACCCCTCTGTGATTCTGTGTCTTTCTCCTGCCCACCACTAACACCAAAGACTTTACTGACTGATAAGAAAGATGTGTGCCAGGCAGGTGTGCAAGCCTTGGAGTGCTCACTTGGTTCACATGCCTAAGCAACGGACTCTCCCTAGCTGGTGTGGGGAGCCTGTCACAGACAACGCGGAGGAGAGGCACAGCCATGGCACCCATGGGTCTGTTGGAAGCTCAGCTGCCCCGGGTCAGGCTGGTCTATGCAGCATTCTCCACTCATGATCACTAAAGCCCCCTCCCTGCCTCAATCCACAGGTCATGCTTGAATTATTCTAAATAAAACAAGATTCCCTCAAGGGTATGAATGATTAATTACACAAGTATTCCATTCTGTGCTTTCAATCAAACACTCATCAGGTCTCAAAGAAAATTCTAGGTTTCCCACCAGACTGGGATTTTTTGAAAAGTTGCCAGTCACTTATTTATTTTATATCCACACAGTGTCAGGAGTATATGAAAGCATACATAGCTCTTCATATTACTGACTCCCTGACACTCATCTTTAGGAAATCTCCTCTAGAATTCTATTAACATTAAAATGAAATACTATGCCAAGTAGAGTCAGAACTGTAAAAATAAAGCCTGCAGAGGCTATTTTTCTTTCAGCGTTTATGGTTTCCTGAGACTGCAACACCATTTGCCATTCATCTTTCATCTTATGCAGGCTCCACAGGAGACTCGTGCCCACCTATGAGAGTGCATCCATCCGCCGATTCCAGGAGGGCCGTGTGGACAACATTCGATCCGCGACTCCAGAGGCACTGAGTTTTGTGAAAGCCATTACTGACCACAAAGCTGCTGTGCCCGTGAGTCCTGCTCCGCCTGAGGAGTCTCTAGGAGGCCAGCAAGGCAGCTGTGGGCTGCCTGTCAGCTGGACTCCGTGACAGCCAGTTCCTGTAGCTTGTTTGTCACTGAGTAGCTCCTTAAAGCCTTATTTCTGGTCTGTTGACAGGATTCAGAGAAGCTGCAGCTCCTAAAGGATGCCATCCGAGCCCAGACTGAGTACACAGTCATGGTGAGTGATGCAGTGCCTCTTCTTGGGGGAGCTCATGACTGTAGGCTGAGCCCAAAGCTGGATCTGCAGGCATAGGGCCATGGCACAGGACCCGGGTGGGAGCTGGGCCACCAACTAAACAGCAACTTAGCCAAAGCCATGTGTTTCAGAGTCTTTTTCTTATTTTTAGAAACTGGGTAACACAGCACTCATTTTTACATGGATTTTATAAGAATACAATGAATGGGGGCAGCCCCGGTGGTGCAGCGGTTTAGCGCCGCCTGCGGCCGAGGGTGTGATCCTGGAGACCCGGGATCGAGTCGCACGTCAGGCTCTCTGTATGGTGCCTGCTTCTCCCTCTGCCTGTCTCTGCCTCTCTCTCTCTCTCTCTGTCTCTATGAATAAATAAATAAAATCTTTTAAAAAAAAGAATACAATGAATGGTCTTTGAAAAGACAATAATGATAATAATAGCACCATATATGTATAGCACCTTACAGTTTATACAACAGGAGAAGTCAAATGTGAGGGATGGTGGCCAAGCCTGGCAAACTGTAGTGGTTTGTACACCTTTCATCTTTGCAGGTGAGGCAGTATTTATTGCCACCTAGGGCTTGTTTCGCTTTCTTATTTTTTTAATTTATATTGCTTATGAATAAAAATTCTTTGCTCAAGATTAATAGTGAAATCAAAATTTTATTTATTTTTACTTTTGTTTCTTTTTAGAGAGAGAGAGAGCAGAGGAGGAGGGGTAGAAGAAGAGGGAAAGAGAGGGAATCTTATGCAGGCTCCATGCCCAGCATAGAGCCCGGCACAGGGCTCAGTCTCACAACCCTGAGATCATGACCTAAGCTGAAATCAACAGTTAGAAGCCTAACCCACTGAGCCACTGAGGCAACCCAAAATCAAAATTTTAAAGGAAATGTTTTGTTTAGGGAAATAGTTTGTTTTCTAGCATGGCAGAGCCATAATTTCCATACAAACAACAGAGAATAAGCTACTACTTGGACTGGTGATCAGTATATTAATTGAAAATCATTCTGATATAGCCATTGAAGGATCACATAACCTATGAAAAGGGGTTGACTGGGATGCCTGGGTGGCTCAGCAGAATGATCCTGGGGTCCTGGGATTGAGTCCCGAATCGGGCTCTGTATGGGGAGCCTGCTTCTCCTTCTGCCTATGTCTCTGCCTCTCTCTGTGTCTCATGAATAAATAAATAAAATCTTTTAAAAAACAAAGAAAGAAAGAAAAGAAAAGAAAAGAAAAGAAAAGAAAAGAAAAGAAGAAAAGAAAAGAAAAGAAAGAAAAGAAAAAAAGAAAAGAAAAGAAAAGAAAAGAAAAGAAAAGAAAAGAAAAGAAAAGAAAAGGGGTTGACTGATTTTCACTCTATATACTTGAAAATAAGTACAATGCATTATCTGGGTTGTAGAACTAGCCAATGTAGACTTCTTTCCAATTCAGTTACCAGGTTCCTAATTCATCTGAAGAGTTAAGTGTTCATTCTGTTTGGGGAAAAAATCAAGCTCACTCTCATGTATTTTTGGCTTTCCTGCTTTATGCCAGACAAACACTGGGTTGTAGGAATTAAAGGTGAAGTCCATAAATCCTGTCCTTAGGGAATAACTGGGAGGAAAAGCCCTTAAATGATAAATTTCATCCCATGTGAAAAGAATTCTCAGGAAGTAGAAGAGAGCATAGAGGGGCAAGCTAGTTCCTCTGCTTGGGAAATCTAGGAAGACTTCCCAGAAGAAGTGGTACTTGATATGAGACTTGAAGGTTGAAGAGGTGCTTGTCAGGTGGACATAGAAGAGAAGAATGGCCCCAGAAGGGAACATTATGTGCAAAGGCAAAGAATCTTGAAAGCATAAGACACATTGGAGGAAAAGCAAGTAGTTCAGTGTGTGCAGCTTGCAAAGGACAGAGGAGCAGAGGAGTTTATGATATGGGATATTTCTGTCACAAGGTTTACTCTGGTGACCAGGTAGAAGAAAGAAAAGTTGGAGCAGGGACGGTCTGTCAACACTCAGTGACACTAATTAGGAACCTATGTAATATTTTGGTAGAGCTAAGGACTGACATAGACCAGGGGCAAGAGATTGAAGAGGAAGACACCAACTTCTGTTTAAACACAGTGGACATTAAAAAAAAAAAAAAAAAAAGAGGGATCCCTGGGTGGCGCAGCGGTTTGGCGCCTGCCTTTGGCCCAGGGCACGATCCTGGAGACCCGGGATCGAATCCCACGTCAGGCTCCCGGTGCATGGAGCCTGCTTCTCCCTCTGCCTATGTCTCTGCCTCTCTCTCTCTCTCTGGCTATCATAAATAAATAAAAATTAAAAAATTAAAAAATAAATAAACACAGTGGACACAAGGGTTTACTGTCACTCCCTCTGAAATGCTCAAAAATATCAGCGAAGGAGTTTTCTTAAGCCACGAATACACTAGGCAAAGAGAATGGGAAAAGAGGGAACAGCAAAATTTTAGAGTTGGAAAGTAGAAGAGATGACAAGTAACTTAGCAAACCAGAGGAAGCTGAAACCCAAGAAAATAGTAAGGGAGACCCAGGAGCCCAATGAATCGTACTGCAGAACCTCAGAATGGCTCAGTCATTGGAGGTACCCACCAAAAATACAAGTGCATATAGGGCTGAAGAGGATTGGTTGATGATCTATTTAAGAAGCAGTTAGAACCTCAGCTCCTTTCTACTACCCCATGCAGCCAGGCCCACTACCTTCCTCTTTCTCAATGGTAGGCTAGAAGCTCTGGAAAAGTTGAAGACAGAGGACTCTAGATTTGGGAACACCAGCTTGAGCTCAGGGAAAGTTAATCAAACTAAACAGGGTGATTAATCAAAGTCTACATATTCAGCTCCAGGTATACCAGGAAGCACTTTTATTACCACCTCTCCCCAAACATGAGGTTAGAGGATTTCTCAGTGGTGAGACTAACCAGGCCAAGAGAACAAAGTCACAGACACTGATAGTTAGGGTGCCCAATGAAACAGCCTGGCTGGCTCACCTCCCAGTAAAGTCTACCAGATGGCAAACACAGGCTTACACATGTATCTTCTAATCATCCTTCTTGTGCTTTATTCTGAGATATAAACAAATAGCCAAAAATCATCAGACATTGAGGAGATCTGCTAATATAAAACATGGAAACCAGTACAAACATTTCTGTGTAATTTTTAAAATTTTGTTTAATTTTTAAAAATAATTTAAGAAAAAAACTAAAACTAAAACTAAAAATAATTTAAGAGAAGCTTCAAGGAAATTAAAACAAGGCAGGAAGCAGGAGAACATTTTTAAAAACTATAATTGAGATCCTCTGAAGGATAATGAACTTGTTGCATTCATTAATAAGGACATGAAAATAAAAAAATCTTTCTGGAGGAAATAAAAATAACTTTGGGGAGAAATACAGTAGAAAAAAATGCAATGGGGGCATTGGGAGATAAAAATGAAATAATCTTCCCAAAATATCAACAAAACAAAGAAATGAAATACAGGACAGGAAAAAAGGCTCAGTACTGGAGGATCAAAACCCCAGTAATAAATGTCCAGGAAGAAAAAATGGGCGAAGAGAGAAACAACAAAATAATTCAGGAAAATTTCTCAGAATTGGCAAGACATGAGCTTGAGTCTCATTGAGAGTCTCAAGACATTGAGAAACTCTGCCATGTACCTTGCATAATAGATTAAAATATTCATACCAAGGAAATTTCACAACACAAAGGTCAAAGAGAAGATCCTAAAATCTCTCAGAAAAAAATCAAGGTCAAAGATCAGGAATAACAGTGTAACTGACTTGATGGGATGAGCACTGGGTGTTATGCTATATGTTGGCTAATCGAACTCCAATAAAAAATATACTAAATAAATAAATAAATAAATAAATAAATAAATAAAAGTGTAACTGGACTTCTCAGCAGCATCAGTGGAAGGTGGAAGATAATGGAGTAATGTCTTCAAACTCTGAGGCTAAGTGATTTTTAATGCATATTCTATACCCAGCTAAACTATAATCAGCTTTGAAGACAGAAGAAAGTTTCAGACAGACAAGTTCTCAAAAGTTTTACTTATTAAGCGTTCTTTCTTGTAAAACTATTGGACGATATAGACCTAAAGTAAGAGATAAAATATAAAAGAAATCATGGGCTCCAAAAATCAGAAGGTTCAACACAAGAAAGAGAGAAAGAGGATGAAAGTAAAGGGAGATCCCAAGTTGACATTTGTTCAGCAGACATAGGGACCATAGAGAAGCAAGAAGTGAGAGGTGGGATGAAATTGATAAGCTATCTGATTTATTTGAATGTATTAAGAAAAGTTTTACACTTCTGACTGACAGCTTAGGAACCAATTAGTTATAGATACATAGAAAGCTAAGCAAGTGAGGGAAATCATAATTTAATCATTTAAAAATTGTCAATTCCAAGGAAAACCAAAGATGAGTAAGAAAGGAAATCTAATCATAATACACCATGAGACTCCCCTGTGAATACTTGCATAATTATAATCATGTGAACACTGAATACCGATCAAACAATGAAGAGTTAAATGTAATTCTATTGAGAGAATGGGAGAATGGAAGAATATTTGGGGAGCAAGAGTATAAAAGAGGCAGAGTTTCATCTTCTATAACAAGAAGATATAGATAAAGCTGGAAAATGTAGTGATGGCAGCCTAAGACTGTTACTTAGAACTAAGAAAATTAAATAGCTAAAAATGGTTGCCTCTGTGGAGTAGGAATCAGACCTGGCAAATTGACAGAATTCTTTAGCTTCTTTGGGGTTTTAAACTATATAAATATATAATTTTGGTAATAATTTAAATGCTTATGAAAGATTTAGAAAAATATCTTGTAAAGCCCTAGGGTTCGACTGTATTAACAATTTTAAGTTGACGAGAACAGCTAAATAAAAGAGATGGGGGTGGAAAGGGCAGGGCTATAAAAATGCTTTGTGCTGAGTCTGGTGCCTGGTTGGCTGAGTCTGGTGCCTGGTTGGCTGAGTGGAGTAAGGGACAGGGGAAAGAAGCAAGGAAAGCTTTTGCTCTCTGACAGCTATATTTGGTTGTGGTAGTGGGAGAAGGACATCCCAGTGAAGAAGCAAGTGTGTTTCAGAGACTCCATCACAGATTCTCACAGCACCTTATGCTTTTCCTTCATGACACCCTCCACCCCCAGCACCCAGAAGCATTGGGCACATAGTGTGATGCTCAAGTAAGATTCCCTGAATGAATGAAGGACTGAACGATGAATCATTTTACTCATTACTACTCATGGCCTTAATCCAAACAATCTGTTAAATCAACCCCAGTTGCTACAGCGAGCTCCAGGTGGGGAAGGCAGGGAGATGGCTGCTGCACAGAGCAGCTGCTTCTATAGATCTACACAAATCAGCAATTAAGCAGAGGTCACCAGAGAAATTAGAAGTCCACTCACTTTGTAGACAGATTCTGAGTTCATCCCCCCTGTCCTAACAGGGCACGTCTAAAAGTGAGCTGTGGTTGTATAACATGGCTTTTCAGCCTATAATTAAGTGCATCTGAAGAGACTGGGGCCTCTGAATCATCTTTATGCATTCATTCTCCACTGAAAAAGAACAGCTGTCAAATCCCAAAACGTGCCTTGTAAACTTGAACAACGTTCATCGTGATGAAGGCTTCCTCCTAAGTGGGGCTTTAACAGCTTAAGTGGCCACCTTACATAACTGTGAACCTCCCAAGATTTACAATTACCCTGATGTGGAACAGAGATTACGACTGTAGACCAGAGGTAGTCAAATCTCCATCAGCTCCCAAAACTGCCCCAAATAAACATGTAATCCAAGCAAAACCAATTTGTGTGTACACATGCAGCCTCAAGTGGGAAAGAAATGAAATGAGTACCATGGCCCCACTGCCCAACTTCCAGCCACACCACCACCTCTGAGCTCCACCCACATATTCATTCTGGAGTCTCCACTGCTATTATCTTATCCTTTGATAAGTGTTCAAGTAGCTTGTGATAAAAAGAAAAAAATCTTTATTCATTCAATAAGCTTTCCCCTTGCAAACATCAGCAGAGCCTCTGCTGAAATGTCTAGTTCCTGTCTCAGAATGATTACTTTGATTGTAAATCCAGTTTAGTTGAACTGATTTTGAGCCCATGAAATAGGAACCAAGATTTAGGAACAGACCTTAATGTTCTCTATCCCTCATTCCTTGGACTCCTGCTGGAGGATTAAGTGTTGGTTGTGGTAAGAGTGCCCAGGGACAGCCTGAGCAGCCCTCTCCTTGCTTCACCAGGGCCCACACTCATCTTCCTCCCCAGACTCCTCCTCTACCTAACAAGTAAGTAGGGGTGCCCACCCCACCCCTTCCATGTGAGTGGTCATACGCAGTGTATGGTCAGCAATGACCGTGCGGGGGTTGAGAGGCAGGGGATACTGAGACTCATAGACCTTTAACTCAGGCATGCTCATTTTAGAACCCAGCCTGCTCTGGATTTGCCTTGTGCACATAGGAAGGGTCTGAGTAGTAGAGTGGTCAGTCCTGGGCGGCCACTCACACATATTATCTGCAGCAAGCACTGGGTAAGTGCAAGCTGTGGCCCTAGCAGTAGCTATTAGCATTGTGGACTAGAGAAGGGGTGGGGGCAAGGGAAGAGGGCACAGGAGCCTCTGTCTCATTTCCTGTCCTTTGTCCCCAACTACCCAGGCCATAACAGGGATGGCCATCGACAACCACTTGCTGGCGCTGCGGGAGCTGGCCCGGGACACATGCAAGGAGTTGCCTGAGATGTTCACAGATGAAACATACCTGATGAGCAACCGGTTCATCCTCTCAACCAGCCAGGTACAGCCCTACTGCAGCTGTCACCCAAGGGGCCACTTAGTGCAACCAGTGGCCTTTCTAAAAGACCGTTTAGCATAAGTCAGTGACTACAGCCCACTGGCTGGAGGCAGGCAAGTCCCAGCTCTGCTTCTCACAAGCTGCGTTACCTTTGGTAAAATGACCTAAGTGACCTAAATGCTCAGAGTGCTGGTTTCCCAACCATTTAAATGGGTGTAATCACGGATGCCACCTTAATAGAGGTGGACTGGATGGGAACGGGTGTCCTAACTATTGTACTACCTTTCTGTTACTTGAGGGGTGGTGTTCCACCATGATGGCCACAGGCTCAGAAGCCCAACAGGTCTAGAGTGAAGTCGTGGCTCAACTAAAGTGACAATTTGAGTAGAAAGCCTAGCCCAGTACCTGGCATGGACAGGACTCTCCAAACAGGTCATGGTCATTATTGTGAAGGGCTGCACCACCAACGGCAGGTGGATTAGCTGCCAGCCCCACGGTCTCCTAAACAATGCTACAGGCCCATCCTGTGGGAGGACCATTGTGACAAAGAATAAAATCCACCAGAGAAGGGCAGGCAGTTTAGGAAAGAACCCTCGAACATCAGCTCCCTAAAGCTTCATCTGCTAAAGGATGAACCTGGGCAATGAGAAGGATTGATAAAAGCCCACTCAGTGATTTGATTTTGACATCACGGCAGCGAGCTCACAGAAGCGAATAAACGAGAACAGTACACACAATATAAATTCTTCAGGAAACCATCCATGGGCAAAAAGTGCTTTGGAACGGTTTTACAGCCTTCAGCTATCGCACGGCAAATTTATCTGACAAAGAGGTGACTCTATTAGCAAGACTAATGGTTTGTTCTGCCCCATTAAAATGGCCAGTGTCAGTTCTGAAGGCCCGACTACACAGTGCCCTGGTGTAAAAACAAGCTCCACCCTGCAACCACCCAAGAATGTGTTCTATTTTTCCCCCTAAGACTCGTTAATAAGATTAGCCGGTATGGTAGTTTGGTGTTTGTTTGTTTGTTTGTTTGTTTTCTTTCTCCCACCTGGAAATGAACATATTTATGGCTTGAATGCCATCCGAGACATATTTCCCTGATTTGTGATCCTGATTACAAAATTTCAGCTCTCTGAATTCAAAATGTATTAGGTGCATAACTAAAACTCCAGTTGATGGCAATCCCTGAAATGCCCAACGCTGGGTAATTGTGCATGGCCAGGCTGTGGGGAGAAAATCAGACCAGCCAGGCAATACTGACAGTAATTAAGGATGTGGGGAAAATCGACAGAGAAGACAGGCCAGATTTCCTTCTGTTCATAAATTACTCCCTCTGGGAAGCCATCCAACCGTTGGGTGCCACCAGGGTGCCATTGAGTAAATTACCTTGATTGCCTCGATGCCTCCAACAGCCCCCAGGTGAAGGAGAGACTCAGCCTGAGACCCAGCACAGGTCACTCTGGGAGATTCTAACCCCACATGTAGAGCAGTTTTCCCACCAGGGAGTGGCTTATGGACCCTCTTCTTATGATATTGTGCAGTTAGTTGGGTTTGTTATTATGACTCTGGCTATGACCATCCATGCTGAAGTAATTGGTTCATTTGGTTCAGTCAAATGCCCAGGTGGAAAATAGAGATGTAAATATCCCATTGAGGCCTCAGGGTCATTGAAAATGCCCTGTATTCTAGCAAGTTCACAGGTTACGTTTCAGAACCAGCAGCTTCTGACCTGTCCTCTCCTCCAGGTGCCCACAACCATGGAGATGTTTTGCTGCTATGGTCCTGTGGTACCCAACGGGTACGGTGCCTGTTACAACCCCCAGCCAGAGAGCATCCTTTTCTGCATCTCCAGTTTTCATGGCTGCAAAGACACCTCTTCTACCAAGTTTGCAAAAGCAGTGGAAGAAAGCCTCATTGAAATGAGGGACCTCTGCAGTCTGCCACAGTCTACAGTGGGCAAGCCACTGGCAACAAAAGAAAAAGCTACGAGGCCCATCCAGGGGCACCAACCTTGACTCCTGCCATGATGTTTCATTTCCCCAAACCCAATATTCTTCAGCTGCTAGACCCTACCAAACCCCTGCTCCCAACCCTCTCCCTAGCTTTTGGTAGCTCCCCTGTCCTCAGGGCCCAACACAGAGACCACACTGAGGCATCACGCAAAGCAGGAGTCTTGGGAGGAAAGTGTCCCTCATTAGACATTGAGACTATCCTTATTTGTCACACTGTCCTTTGGCCTGTGTACTGGGAAATAGACCAGCCTGGCTCTGAGGCAACCTTGGTGAGATGGGGAAGTCTACACCACCTTCCCTCCATAGCCTCAGAAGCTTAATGGTGGTGTTTTCTTCTCTAGCAAGAACTGAGGGTCCAGGTGATGTTTTGCCCAAAAAAAGAATGAGTCACCCTATTACATTCAATGTACCAATGTACCTACATGAATCATGAAGAAAGAGGTTAACTCAGGTCATTACCTCTTTTCTCTTGTGGAGGAGTAGGGAGTATTGTTTTCAGATTCAAAGCAGTGCAATCATGGCATTCAGGGTGGCCTGCAGTGAGCCATATAGTGCTGTAAACACCCCATCCCCTATACACACACACACACACACACACACACACACACACACACACACAGAGTTAATTTAAAATATAGTGACCCAGGCCCCAGAACGCATTTCTCCTTTCGTCTCCCAGGGGCAGCCTTCCATTGAGTTCGGAAAGTCTTGTCCTGCTATTCTGATAGGGGGGAAAGACTCATCCGCCATTACACTGGAGTAGTGCTGCTCTGCTTCGCTGGGGCCACCAGCAAGTCCTGGATGAGTAAACAGCACAATGCCTGCCAAGCAGCAGAGATGGAGGAAGGAGCAGTCTGCTTCCCCAAGAATCCTGCCACTCACATTTTTCCTGGTTGCTTCACCACTCCCCTTCACAGGAATCATACCCTTACAGGTGATCTGATTTCTAGAGGAGAAGAGAGAGGGTTGCTTTGGGGATTTTCTGTTGCTGTTTATTTGTTTTGTCTTATTCATTCTTAAGGGAGGCTTTAAAAAAAAAAACACTGTGACATTAACTTCAGAAAACGATCTCAGTGGCCCAAGCATCCACCTGCAGACAGCTGGGCTCCTTTATGTGGAGGATGTTATCTAGGGATTCTAACCAAATCTCACATGGAGGAACACAGAGCAGGGCTCTCCCTGGCCTGGCAGTGGGTGGGTAGGTAGGGTGCAGTTATGGAGCAGTTTGAAGAGACCGCTGGAGGGGAGCAGGGCCAGTAGGAGAGAAAGACTATGTCCAGAGTCAGCCTTGAGAGGCAGATCATGCACAGAGCCAAAGTTAAGTTTGTCCTGAGAGGCTGTGATCATCCAGGACATATGAGAGGCACTCCCCATTGCAAAATATTTTTATGGTAAATCTAAAAAGTCAAGGAAGTCAGAAAGCAACCAGAAAATCAAAACTGCAAATAGCTGAGGCAGTCTGTCTCTGTCCAGAGGAGGTACAGAGCTTGGCTCTCACCACACTGAGTTCTGCTGTGCAACCTACTGGGGGTTCCTGAAAAAGCCCCCTCGCCCCATTTTCACTGTGCTCTGCAGCACTCTAAGCACTGCACTCTGGCCCAGGGACCCTGCACATGTCCCTTTGGGCCACTGAGTAAGCTTTCTGCACTTTGACCTGTATTGAAGGCAGGGCTGAGATGGGGGCAGCTGGCATTATGACCTTTGCTCAACTCTTCGAAAACACAAACAACCCCAAGCAGTCAATTTTTTGAGCCCTGGTTTTAGATTGAGGATCCCTATTGGATGATCTGGAAGATTTTGGCACTGTCTGTAGGTCCATAGTTCTTCCACAGACATCCACCTTCCTGCTCTCCTTGGGAAGTTGCAGACCAAGAATCCTAGGAATATCTGCGGAACTACTGTCCACCTGCTGTAAGTTGACCCAAAGCCACTTGTCTGTTCTCACCAAATGGCCACAGTACAGATCTGAGTTCTCTTCTGGTTCCCTCCATGGATTTGAGGGCAGGCAGAGAGATCTCTGATTTGGGGGTCAGGCAACCCCATGGATCTTAACCAAGAGACTTAAATGCCCAGAGACTCAATTCCCTCTGTCATCAGATGGAGACAAGAATGTTCCAAACTTGCAAGGCTTTGAGGATTGTAGAGCACATGTGTAAGGGGCCTTGCGCAAGCAAGTGGGCATTCATGTTCACTGTCAGGAAGATGTTACCCCAGTGGGCACTGTTTGGATGAATTTGTTTCAGACTTTTTACACTGATTTGAAAGAACCAAACACATCTATCATTCTCTGAGCATAGGGAAAGGAAACTGACTCTGTATATTCAGATATCAACCATACACTGCGAGGGCTTCAAGAAGTGTAGGATTGTGGACATTTGGCAGGAGGGAACACCTCCTCTTTCTGAGGAAGAATCTGGAAGCTGGTCTTCCCCCTCCAAGAACAGGTGAATGCACTGAGTCTTTATGCAAAGGCAATGCTAAGCCATGGCCATGGGCATCCCTCTGGGGGATCCTGGTAATAGATATTGTTCCAAGTGTCCCCAAAGAGATGGAAAATGATATCTGAAGAGAGTCACACTGGGGTTGTGATGCATAATAAAAATGCTTGTGGCCACCTTACAATACTGCTAAGTTGCCAAAATATACAAAGTTGACATTTTAGTTCTATTTTTATAAAATTATTCTAGATTTATGGCAATATATACATGTGTATTTATAGCCTTTCAATTTTAAGTTATAGTTCTTTGTGCTTTAAAGAAATATATGTATGACTAAAGAACCGTAAATTGAAAGCACTATATTCAAAATATTTCAAGACTGTAAATCTGTATTCAATAAAAAGTAATGCCAAGAAAGATGGTGTTAGCCATTGTTTCTACCCAGAAATGCTATAGATTTTGTGAATTCTGTGAACTGGGTCAACGATTCCTTTGGCATTGTCTGAGGTCTGTCAGCAGCAGTGATGGATGTGTGAAAGATACAGGGGCCAGGAGAGAAAGGGAGGAAGGAATGTAATCTCTCCTAGTGTGTGGCATGGGGAAAGAGTGAGGGGCAGAGAGGTTCACAGGCTGTTTGTGATCAGGTTGGCAGAGACCTGGGTGTAGAGATGGGTGTCTCCACTTAAACCTGCACAAACATGCACAGACAGAATGGAATGGAGGGAATAGCACCAGGCTCAGAGGTAGGATGCCTGAAGTATAAAACCAGTTCTTTTTTTTTTTTTTAAAGATTTATTTATTTATGAGAGAGAGAGAGAGAGGCAAGAGACACAGGCAGAGGGAGAAGCAGACTCCATGCAGGGAGCCCGACATGGGACTCGATCCCGGGACTCCAGGATCACACCCTGGGCCAAAGGCAGGCGCTAAACCGCTGAGCCACCCAGGGATACCCTATAAATCCAGTTCTATCTCTAACTTTGGGGATGTCACTTCACCTCTCTAGCCATATTTCTTCATCTGTAAAATGGTGATGTTGACATCAGCACTATCCACTTCCAGGGTTGTGATGAGATGACATAGATTGTCCTTGTTTGAAAACTTAGAAAATGATGTAAAAGTCTCTTACTGAAGACTCAGGTACATGGCACACAAGTTCCTTCACTCTGCACAGCCCAGAGATATATTCCAAGCTGCAAGATACATTCCTCTGCAGCCACAAAGATCCACAGAACCAGAACTGAGATTCCTCCAAAAAGAAGCCCAAATGCTTTCCAATCAGAGCCTAAAGGAACCTTAAAGTTGTATGAATTTTTGTAATTGGAATGCAGAAAAGGCAGTATCCAAAAAGATAATGGCTAAGAACATTCCAAGAGGAATGGTGGGATTAGGAAGGAACAGGATCCAAGTAATGTGGGTTTGCTCTTATTCATCATGTATATACATGTGGCCCTAAAATAACAAGATGAAGACAATATAGGATTCCAAACAGGCAAACCAGCCCCCAACATACAAAATAATGCAACACCCTCCTTGTCGTCTCCGGAGGTCCTGTAGGGTGGAATTTGGCATATTTAGCTAAAAATGCAGAAAAGAGTCCCTCCCAGGTTCACGAAAACAACCAAAAGTTCCCCAATTAATCCTAAGCAGTTCTCCTTGGTAGTGGGAGGGGGGGTGTAGAACCAGTGCCTTGAGTTCCCTTTATAAATTCAGCTGATCCTCCTCCTTTTATATTTCTTTTATATTTCTCTGAGTTTTCCTTCCAAAGAGGCCTTCTGAGTCTGCAGGATGAACGATATGCTATCCCTGGGAAAAGCTGGCCTCACATCACATAAGAGCCTTACTAAAAGCTGTTCTCCCTGTTTCCTAAAGACCAGCCCTTTCCTTGTTCTATTTCTACTGTTTCTCCCATCTCCTTGTGGGATTTCACTTCCTATTTCTGTCCCTCATCTGTCACTGGACCCCAGGGTTCTGTCCTTGACCTCTATTTCTTATATTAAGGAGCAGCAAAATGGGAGACTGAAATGATCAGAAGGGTTTCCTCCACCTATAGAAACATATGCACAGGGGCACCTGGGTAGCTCAGTGGTTGAGCTTCTGCCTTTGGCTTGGTCATAATCCCGAGTTCCTGGGATTGAGTCCCGCATGGGGCTTCCCACAGGGAGCCTGCTTCTCCCTCTGCCTGTGTCTCTGCCTCTTTCTCTGTGTCTCTCACGAATAAATGAATAAAATCTAAAACAAAACAAAACAAAACACATAAGCACAAAGAGAAAATTCTTTAAATATATAACCAAGGTCAAAGAAAGAAAATAAATCCTCACATTACAGAGAAAAGAATATCCAAAATCAAGCAGCAAACAGGAGCTAAAGGTATGTCAGACCAGACACAAACTCAGTGGCTGACCTCAGGGTTTACCACCCCTGCAAGTTGAGAGAACATGACCTCAGTCTACGCATGGTGGTAGATGCAGCTCAACTCTCTGCACAAAACCAGACCCTCATAGAGGTGTCCCAATCCTAAAAAGAGACTGGAAATACTCTTCCCATCAGCCCAGGGAAGTTTGGAAGAATAAATTTATAAATTTGTGCCATATGTAGATGTGGAATCTGGGTTTATACAACTTATTTGTAAAGCAAGAATTCTAAGCCAATGGTTTAAAAAAAAAATCAGTAAGATTCGAAGGGCCTCAGCAGAATCAAACAGAAAACCACCACTTTCCACAACCCTGGAAACACCAAACACCCAGAGAGGGAAAACACTCTATGGAAGATGAACCCATGGTCAAAAAATACAAGTAGCACAAGAAATGACTCACAGGTGTGTATTAAGTAAAGCAGCAGATAAGACAAATAGGAGAATCAATATCACAAAGGCTGGAGAGAATAGATGACTCATAGAGAAGCTGTAAAATTGATCATTATAACAAAATAAAAATACAGGGAAGATACATGTAAAAGTTCAGGAAGAAGAGATAATAGAGAATAGGGGGAGAGCATTATTCGGTGAGAAAATCATTAGGGATATTCCAGAATCAAAGAACTACATTATTCTAAAATTCTTGGGTCAAAAAAGAAATAATGCTGGAAATTTGGAAATTTAGATACACTTCAATCAGAATGATAATAAAGTTACCTGATATCAAAACCTCTGGGATAGAGCAAAACTGATGCTTTGAGGAAAAAATTTACCTTAAAATACATCAGAAAAGAAGATAGACTAAAAATTGATGAGGTAAGTATAACTTACGAAGCAAGTGAAAGAGTCCTATGGTAAACTCAAAAAAAGTAGAAAGAACAGTAAACTTGAAGAAAGTAATAAGACAAATATCAATGAAAGGGAAAATAAAACATAAGAGAGAAGCTAAACAAAAGAAACATGGGTTCTTTGACAGTGCACACGGTGGAGGCTGGGGAGCCGAGCCAGAGACATGGCCTGTACAGTGGTAGCAGTTGGATTGACTGTTGCTACTGCAGGATTTGCAGAGCATTATGTTTTGCAAGCCATAAAACAAATGGAGCCTCAAATAAAACAAGTTTTTCAAAATCTATCAAAATCTGCCTTCAGTGATGGCTATGATAGAGATGCATTTGAACCCAAAATGACAAAACAAGAAGCAGCATTGATACTAGACATAAGCCTTACAGCCAATAAAGGAAAAATAGAAGATGTTCATTGATGAATTATGCTTTTAAGTCACCCAGAAAAGGGAGGATCTCCTTATATAGCAGCCAAAATCACTGAAGCTAAAGATTTACCCAAAGGCCAAGCTAAAAAATGAAGTAAATGTGTGATGAATTTTAAGTTCTTGTTAGTTTATGTGTACAAGTGTCAGGTTTTTATAATAAAATGCCCCAAAGCTACAAATTTTAAAAATGATTTAGCACAGGCTAAAACAAAGCTTTGGTATAAGTTTCTTCTTTGAATTTGAGTATTTTTAAATCAGCTTATAGAATATTTAGAGATTTAACCCTCAGAAATAATGGATAAATACATATTATTTGAATAAAAATATTGTTCATTATTCATTTAGCAAATAATTTGTTACCTATTTCCAGGCAAAATATGACAGTCCCTGGCTTTCAAGGAGCCTCCAATCTAAGGGGATATTGATAAACTCATAACTAAAATGTAATGTGATAAATATATTTTTTTAAAGTTGGTTCTTTGAAAAAGAATAACAAAATAGACAAGCCTCTGGTAAAACCAATTTAAAAAAGAGAGAAATTCTGAAATAAATAGTATAATGAATAAAAAGTCGATACAACTACAGTAGACATTATAATGATAACCAGAGAATATATCAACTACTTCATAACAATAAATTTGAAAACTTAGATAAAAATTCTTAGGAAAATATAACTTACTAAAACTAATGAAAGAAGAAATAAAATTTCTGGACCGTCTTATAAATCTTAAATGAACTGAAGCACTAGTTTAAAATCTTCCCACTTAGGAAAGAACGAAGGGAGAGAATGTAAAATTTTGTAGACATACCCTTGAAAACATTCAAAGAAGTGGTGATTTCAATTGTGTATAAAAATCAACAAGGGGATATTCCCTCTTGCATATACTCCTTTATTTATTATTCTCTGAAGCTAGTATAACTTTAATATCCAAATCAGATTTGGAAATCCAAAATGAAAAACTTGGGACACCTGGGTGGCTCAGTGATTGAGTGTCTGCCTTTGGCTCAGGTCGTGATCCTGGGGTCCTGGGATCAAGTCCCATATCAGGCTCCCCACAAAGAGCCTACTTCTCCCTCTGCCTGTGTCTCTGCCTCTCTCTTTGTGTCTCTCATAAATAAACTAATAAAATCCTTAAAAAAAAAAAAAAAAGATGGGATCCTGGGTGACGCAGAGGTTTGGCGCCTGCCTTTGGCCCAGGGCGTGATCCTGGAAACCCAGGATCGAATCCCACGTCGGGCTCCCGGTGCATGGAGCCTGCTTCTCCCTCTGCCTATGTCTCTGCCTCTCTCTCTCTCTCTCTCTGTAACTATCATAAATAAGTAAAAATTAAAAAAAAAAAGAAAAACTAAAGATCCATTTTACTCATGCATAAATATCCAGAAATCCTAAATGAAACAGTAGCAAACAGATTCTAACAGTATATAAAAAACATAATACACCCACCACTAAGTCAGGTTTAACAGTAGCTAGTATTAATAGTAGTTTAATAGTAGAAGGTAACGAGCACTGTGATGTATGGAAATGATGAATCACTATATTGTACACCTGAAACTAATATGACACTGTATGTTAAGTAACTGAAATTAAAATAATAGCTTAAAAAAAAGAAAATAGCTAAATGTCATTTACTCATGAACAGCTTAAAGAATAAAAATATAGGACTGCTCTAAGAGATCATGAAAATGCATTAAGTAAAATTCAACAGTCATTCAGAATTTTTTTAAAAAACTCATTATAAAAGGAATTAGAAATCAGCTTGACATAGAACATCTGCATAAAACATGCACTATATACCATAACAGAAATCAATTAAAAAGATCAAAGTCACATATAAAATCAATATATAAAAGTCAATTTTATTCTATACACCAGTGGCAAACAATAAAATCACAATACAAAATACATGATTTATAATAGAACCTAGCAATAAATCTAGCAAAAGACATGAAGACCTATACACAGATAATTATAAACTGTATTGAAAGACACTGAAGAAGATCTAAATAAAGGAGAGGTTCTTCAAGGTCATGAATATGAAGGCCTCAGAAAGATGTTAATTTTCCCCAAAGTGATCTCTAGATTCAATCTCCAATCTTCAATCTGTGTCTCTGCCTCCCTCTCTCTGCCTCTCTCATGAGTAAATAAATAAAATCTTTTTTAAAAATCCTAAAAGAGCCAACTAGATCAATATCAGAGAAAGGATGAGAGTAAGTAAGCATAACACTGGCGATGCTTTTACTCTGGGGCTATCTAGTGATCTTGAATAAACAACCTAGAAGATAAGATGCAATTTTGAGTCTTTGCGGGGTTAGGCATACAAAAATGGGACTCCAGCACTACCCAGGGGGAGTCCTGGCAAGCCACCACCCTCTTTGGGGCTAGGAATGAGGATAAAATACAAATGAATCAACCTCCTCATAGACTGCAGCCCAGTTTCAAGCCATCTGGATGGCTCAGATAATCTCAATCCCTGAAACTGTATTAAGATAATCTATTAAAATAATCCTGGCTTGCTGGTGTTACCAGGAACTGGCAAGCAGTGGGACGGGGGGGGGGGGGGGGGTCTTCTATTGAGAAAGATAACATCACCCTTGGCCTCAAATTGTTCCTACAAAGAATTTTTTGTAAGGCAATGTCCATCCAGTACACAATTAAAATAAACCAAGAACTATAGACAAAATAAGCAGACACCAGCAGAAATAACAACAGAAAAAGACACATGGGGTCTCCAGATAGTGAATTCTCAAGCAGACTATAAAATAAGTATCTTTACTATGATCAAGAAGATAACCTCAAACCTAAAAACTCAGCAAGAAATCAAAAACTATAGAAGATGGCATGGCAGATTTGAAAAAGGATCAAACTAAAATTCTAGAATTAAAAAATTAATACCCAAAAAAAACCCAACCATATTGATGGCTTTAATAGCAGTTTAGACATGGCTACAGAGAAAATTATCAAACTAGATTACATGTAAAAACGAATGAATGTATGCACACATATATACATACAATGCAAAAGAAGAATGAAAAGAGGAAAAACACAGAAGAGACATAAAGAATATAGTCAGAAGGTCTAACACATATTTATCTGATGTCCCTGAAAAGTGAGAAAATACAACCAGAAGCAACATGTGAAGAGATAATGACTCACATTTTTCCAAAAACAGAAGGACTTAAATTCGTTTCATGAATCTCAGCAAATCCAAGGCAAGATAAATAAAAAGAAACCAATAGGGACTCGGTCTGCTCAGGTCCTGATGTCAGAGTTCTGAGATGGAGCCGAGGGTGGAGCCTGGCGTTGGGCTCCAAGCTAGCAAGGAGTTGGCTTCTCCCACTCCCTCTGGCACTCTTCCTGCTGGTCATGCTCTCTCAAATAAAAAAAGATTTTTCAAAAAAGTCTGTACACAGGCACCTTACAAGAGTTTCCGATCCATCCTACACCTGTGGCTTACCTGGGAAGGTTACGCGGCCCCTCTGATCCACAGTTTTGTAAATACAAAGTACGAAATACAACCTCCTTCATAAGGATGGTAAAATAATGAAATGAGATAATACATGGAAAGTATTCAGCATGTCATCTGATACATAATTTCTGTAACCGGCTATAAATGTTGGCTATTGTTATCTATCATTGATACTTGCCCTACCGGGCAGAAATGTCCTGTTTACCTGACTGTGAGGGTGAGAAAGCAAGTCGCCTCCGACTACCACCACCCGTTTCTTGCACTTGGTAGTGGTGGCAGTACAGGTACCCGGGAAGGGACCTCCCTGCGCTCAGCAGGGGACAAGGCTCCTCAGGCCCCACCCCTTCCCGCCCTGGCCCCGCCCACCCCGCGGGGCTGCACCCACTCCCAAGGGCCTGTCGCCGGTTGCCAGGCAGTGTGTGTTGCGCCTTAGCCCACGCTGGCGGCGGGCCATGCCGAAGGACGCCGTGGTCATCGTGCGCTACGGGCCATACAGCGCGGTCGGGCTGCCTGTGGAGTACCACTGCTTCCGCCTAGAGGGCCTGCAAGGTGGGCAGCCGAGAGCCAGAGGCCTGCATGCGCCCGGGTGCACCCCAGCCCCTGAGCACCAGTGCAAGCTATGCTCTCGGCCCATACCTCCTCCCTCCTCAGACCCAGACCGAGTGCCTTAACCTCTGGAAAGTCTTCCCACTGGGGAAACAGGCAGTTTACACAAGTTCTTTGGGTGGGATGGCTTATGTACCCAGCTTTATACATTGGGAAACTGAAAATCAAGAATATTAAGTGACTTTTCCAAGGTCATATGGCTGGAAAATGGTGGAGAGTCCTTACCTTCAGCATTCAATTGTGCAACAAACCTTTCCTGAGCACCTAATATGTGTTGGACATTCTTCCAGGTACCAAGGACTCACTGGTGAACAAAGATACATGTCCTTAAAGTGACCTTCTCATTGCTGACTACTAGTTGACAGTGGTGCCAGGCCTCCAACAGAAGAACGTAAGCATAGTGGGACCAGTCACTGGTCATAATTAGAGGGGAGAGGGGGAAGTCTGGAAAGGTTTATTCACTGGAGTTGAACTTTAACGAGTAAGGAGAAAATAACCAGGTAAGGAGAAGGAAGAACATGACAGACAGAGGAGCTGCAAAGGCCAGAAGCATGGGCAAGTGACGTATTTGTTTAACTGTTGGGAGGATGAGACCAAAATGGCAGGGACAGATCCTGCAGGGCCATATGAAAGTTTCTAGCAGGGGGGCTGAAACTGGCTGCCGTGAGGAGAACAGATCAGAAGGGACCAAGAATGGAAGCAAAGAGACAAGTCAAGAGGCTTTGGGGCGCTCCAGGGGAGAGATGAGAGTAGTCTGGACCAGCCATCGAGGGGGTGGATTCAAGTAAAAGCAATGGTACTTCCTAAGATGTTGGAGGTGGGAAGCAAGGGTCAGGAGGACATCCTCCGGATGTCCGGATCCAGTCTGCGTCTGGCTTGAGTGAAGTGCTGCTGTGTGGAAGTACTCTACACTAAAACTGACAACACCACGGATGGACTGCAATTTGGAAGAACATGTTCCTTTTTGGCCATATCAAACTCCATGTGTTTTCAGCTACATACATGGAGGTGTACTGAGCTCCACAGTTCTAGAGTTCAGAGAAAAAGTCTGAGCTAGAGATAGAAAGGTCTGAGTCATGGATCTGGGGACGACAAAGGGAATGAGAACAGAACCCAGGTTTGAGTCTTCAGTGCTTTTAAATGCTCTAATTTCCCAATGCAACCTTCTCATCGGCTTTCTTTCTCAGGCTTCATGAGGTTTATTGTATGTCTCAACAGTCTTTTGCCCAGACAGCTATGCATTTTTCATTTGCCCTCATGCTACACACGGCTTTTCCACCCTGTGTGAGCTCTGCATCAGGTGAAACAGAGACAAGGGCCTTGTACCAGTCCCAGGTAGCCCCCAGACAGTGCCGCACAAACACAGGAATTTGCAAACAAATCCCTTTAGACACAGGAACCAGGGCCCACATGGGGGACAGGGGCCACTGTCTTCAAGGCTGTCAGCAAGCTGGGGATGAGGCAAGTTAAGGTGCCACAAAGTTTTCTTACTACTTTAAAATTGCCTTTACTCTTTTTGCCAACTCTATTTTCCAGAATTCTGACAAAGTGGCTTCTCACAGTTTCAGGTTGTTCTGTTAATGTCTCTGCGAAGGAATGGGAGTTTGGAGTGCCTGCTCCATCATTTTGCTGATGTCTGCAGATGCTTTTTAAGTGTTTCTTGCCATAATCAGCATGACTGTATAGAGTTCAACTAGATCATTTACATACCAAGAATTGTATTAAAGGAGAATGCATAAGGACTTTGTTGTAATGTACAATTTATAATTTACAAATATTGAGGCTGGGGGGACTTCCCATCTAGTTTGTTCACAAATCCCATTGACTCAACTGGTCACCTTTGGTCACTTGTCTCCTACTTGCATTCTTGGCACTCTTGGCAGAGCAGAGATTAAGCACAAGGACTCTGAAGTCCAACCAATGTAGTTTTGAATTTTCTCCACCATTTAGTAGCTGTGTGGCCGAAGTCAAGATCAAGTTATTTACCTTTCTGAGCCTCAGTTTACTTACTGGCAAAATGGGAGCAGAACCCTACCTCCCTGATGTGAGATTCTAATGAAAAATGCACACAGAGTCCTAAATACTATTCCTTCACATAGTAAATGCTCAACAAACATTATTTCTTATTATTGCAGGACAGGCATATTACTAGGAAGGGGATGAGGGAGCAGCCTGGGGCACACTGGAGAGCAGCAAGCAGTCAGGTCTGGCTGAAGGATGCTATGTAATGAGTCAGGCCTGTTTTACCCTTGACAACAGGGAGCCAGCAACATATCTTGAGCTAAAGAATGATGAGATAAAGGATGTGCCCTAAGAGGCCAATTCTAAAGGAAGAGATTTGGGTAGGGGAAGTGAAAGAAGATGAATTATTGAGAAGTATCAAGAAATTGGGGTGCTTGGTGGCTCAGCCAGTTAAGTGTCTGCCTTCGGCTCAGATCATGATCTCATGGTCCTGGATGGAGGCCATGCCAGGCTCCCTGCTCAGCGGGGAGTCTGCTTCTCCCACTCCTTCTGCTGCTCCTCCCACTTGGGTATTCTCTCTCTCTCAAATAAATAAATAAAATATTTTTTTAAAAAGAAATATTAAGAGATTAGAATCTCTAGATTAGATCCCCACCTAGGGGATCCCTGGGTGGCTCAGCGGTTTAGTGCCTGCCTTTGACCCAGGGTGTGATCCTGGAGTCCCAGGACTGAATCACACATCAGGCTCCCTCAATGGAGCCTGCTTCTCCCTCTGTCTGTGTCTGTGTCTGTCTGTCTGTCTGTCTCTCTCTCTCTCTTTCTCTGTCTCTCATGAATAAATAAATAAAATCTTAAAAAAAAAAAAAAAGAAATTATGTCCTGAAGTTCAAGGGAAAGACAAAGACTACCTGAGTCAGAAGTACTTGTGACCTACCAGTGGATGATACAAATTTCTCTCTCCAAACAGGACCTCTCATTGTCATTGGGCTAGTTAGTAGGCATCTCAGACTAGTATGTCCAAAATTTCTAAACTGGCCTCCTCATACCCAGCCCACCCCAGCCCATCCTGCATTCTTTCCATCTCAATGCACACAGCTCCATTTTTTCAATTACGCAAGCCAAAAAGCTCACAGGCATCTTTCTTTTTTAAAAAAAAATAAAATTATTTGAATTCTATTTACTTAACACATAGAGTTTATTAGTTTCAGGGGTAGAATTTAGTGATTCATCAGTTGCATACAATACCCAAGTGCTCATTACATCACGTGCCCTCTTTAATGCCCATCACTCAGTTACCTCATTCCCCCATCTCTCTTCCAGCAACCCTCAGTTTGCTTCCTAGAGTTAAGTCTCCCTCTCCGTTTTCATCTTCTTTTATTTTTCCTTCCCTCCCCCATGTTCATCTGTTTTGTTTTTTAAATTCCACATACAAGCGAGGTCATATGGTAATTGTTTTTCCCAACTGACTTATTTTGCTCAGCATGATACCCTCTAGTTCCATTCGTGTTGTTGCAAATGGCAAGATTTCATTCTTTTTGATGACTGAGTATATATTGTCTATATATATTGTATCTTCTTTTATCCATTCATCTGTCGATGGAAATCCGGGCTCTTTCCATAATTTGCCTATTGTGGACATTGCTGCTATAAACATTGTGGTGCAGGTGCCGCTTCCCATCACTACATTAGTATCTTCGGGGTAAATACCCAGTAGTGCAATTGCTGGATTGTAGGGTAGCTCTACTTTTAACTTTTTGAGGAAACTCCATATTATTTTCCAGACTGGCTGTACCAACTTGAATTCCCCCCACAGTATAAAAGGTTCCCCTTTCTCCACATCTTCACCAATATCTGTTGTTTCCTGAGTTGTTCATTTTAGGCATTCTGACCAGTGTGAGATGGTATCTCATTGTGGTTTTGATTTGTATTTCCCTGATGCTGAGCGAGGCTGAGTATGTTTTAATGTGTCTGTTGGCCATGTGTAAGTCTTCTTTGGAGAAATGTCTGTTCGTGTCGCAGGTGTCTTTTTGTGCTTCTTCTGCCTCACATCATCACAGCCACCATCATATCCTGCCTGGACCTCCTCACTGAGCTCCTTGTGATCACCTTTGTCCCCTTCAGTCTGTCCTCAGCACCAACGCCAGGTGATACCTTTAAACTGAGTCAGAGCATGGCTTGTGCCTCCAAGAACATCCTGGCAACTCCTAGCTCCTTCAAAGGAGAAGCCAAGGCCTTACACTGGCCCCTCAGGCTCCTGGTGTCCTCCCTAACCTCATTTCCTCCACCACAACCCACTCCTGCCCCTCACTCACTCCACTGAGGCCACAATGGCCTTC
Source organism: Canis lupus dingo (assembly GCF_003254725.2). Taxonomy (NCBI): domain Eukaryota; kingdom Metazoa; phylum Chordata; class Mammalia; order Carnivora; family Canidae; genus Canis; species Canis lupus. Next base: position 1,617,540 of record NC_064270.1, read on the forward strand.
TCCCTGGCCTTTGAACACCCCTGGTGTACTTTGACCTCAGGGCTTGGCAGTTCTCCACATGGAATGCTCTTTCTCCAGATTCCTGCCTGGCCCTCACTCTTCACTCTCTAACAACATGGCACGGAGGTGTTTCTCAAAAGTGACCTTCGTCCACAGGCGCTCCTTGAGGAAACCCATTGAAAATGTCAACACCTCCCTCTGCCTCCCTTTTCCCTGTCTCCCTTCCTTCCTTGTCTATTTCTTCTTAGTACTAATTCTGTCTAATTCTTCTTAGTACTCATAGAATTCTGTCTAATTCTTCTTAGTACTCATACATTTGAGCACACTCTTTTTCTATACTCTCATCCATCATGAATTTATCTTTTTCTAGGCGAAACATACACTTCACAGATTTACCTCGTTATCCTTCTCTTCTCCTGGATGTATACTTCAGGGAAGCAGGCATTCTTGTCTGGTCTATTCTCTGCTGTGTCCCCGGGTCCAGGACTGTGCCAATTTGTTTGTTTGTTAGATTTTATTTATTTTGGAGAGAGAGAGCACTTATGCAGGTGTGCATAAGCAGGGGGAGGTACAGAGGGGAGGGAGAGGGGCAGGCAGACTTCCTGCTGAGTTCAGAGCCTAAGTCCTGGGTATTAGTCTCAGGACCCTGAGATCATGACCTGGTCTGAAACCAAGAGTTGGATACTTAACTGACTCAGCCACCCAGGCTCCCCTGTGCCAGGTCTATCTTAAGGGTTGATAAACATTAGTTAAACCTGAATAGAGCTGAACACTGGATCCACAGGAGGTGAGACTTTAGGAGAAAGCAAGGAAAGACAGAATTGGAAGACAGCAGGACCTTGGTAGTGGCCCCTCTGGGAGACACAGAGGTAGGAGAGAACCCAGAGGCATTTCACCCAGTGAAATGAAGATTTCAAAAAGAAAATGGCTAATGGGCACCAAACTGTTAAGTAGGAGTCATTTCTAGAAAAAGATGAATTCATGGTTGATGAAGGACATAGAAAAAAATTGTCTTCAAAGACTGGCGATGAGCCTCTCGGTCGTCTCCGCTCTGGGAGCAGCTCTCCTGCTACAGCCCCTCATCCCCTGAAAATGTAGGCCTGTGCAAAGTTCGTCTCCACCCCCTTCTTTGTCCGGAGCACCTCTCAGCTGTTGAGCCGATCACTGTCTGCAGTGGTGCTAAAACCACCAGAGACACTGACAGATAAGAGCCTCAGCAGCCTGACAGCCCCACATCCCCTGACCTCACTTATTCCTAGCCGCAGCTTCCAAACCAGCGCCATTTCAAGGGACATTGACACGGCAGCCAAGTTCATTGGGGCTGGGGCTGCCACTGTAGGGGTGGCTGGCTCTGGGGCTGGAATTGGGACTGTGTTTGGGAGCCTCATCATTGGTTATGCCAGGAATCCCTCTCTGAAGCAACAGCTCTTCTCCTATGCCATTCTGGGCTTTGCCCTCTCGGAGGCCATGGGGCTCTTTTGCCTGATGGTGGCCTTTCTCATCCTCTTCGCCATGTGAAGGAGTCGTCTCCACTTCCCATAGGTCTTTCTCCCATGTCTTGTCTGCCCTGTATGCCCTGTATGTTCCTTTTCCTATACCTCCCCAGGCAGCCTGGGGAAAGTGGTTGGCTCAGGGTTTGACAGAGGAAAGACAAATAAATACTGTATTAATAATAATAAAATAAAATAAGAAAAATAATAAGACAAACAAATACTGTAATAATAATAAGAAAAAAAGACTGGCGATGAGAAGGTAAAATGGCACAGAAACTTTAGAGAGCAACTCGGCTGTGTCTTAAAATTTAACCATATACTATAGAATCCAGCTATTCCATTGCTGAATCTTTATCATATATATATATATGATAGATGATAGATAGATAAATAGATAGACTCACACGTGTACATGGAGGCATCCCAGGAATGTTTTCTGCAATGTTCTTGCTGATAATGAAGAATTGAAAACAACCAGTCCTTTCTCTGAATAAATTGTAGTATGTGATGTAGGAAAAGACTTTAGAATTCAAAGCTGACAGCCAAGAAAGAATTCTTGAGATGTCTTTGGTGCAAAAAGGTGATTTTATTAAAGAATGGGGACAGGACCCAAGAGCAGAAAGAGTTGCCCTGAGGTCATGAGGAATGGCCCATTATACACCTTCAAGTTGGAAGGGGATTGGGGATAGCCTAAGTATCTAAGGAATTTTGGAAGCAAGGTTTCCAGGACCTTCAGGGGGCTAGCTATTGTTGGGAAAAGGTCATTTATTACCTTCTAATAAAACCTTAGTCATGAGACCCTTTAGATGTATATTGGTGGGTCATATATTGGAGGAGGATTGTCAAAATATATCTTGGGGAGTAGAGATAAAGGAAATTTCTAAAGGAATTTTTAAAAATATTTAATTTATTTATTCATGAGAGACACAGAGAGAGGCAGAGAGAGAGAGAGAGAGGCAGACAGGAGAAGCAGGCTCCCTGCAAGGAGCATCCAAGGAGCCCTATTTGGGACTCCATCCCAGGACTCCTGGATCACGCCCTGAGCCAAAGGCAGATGCTCACTCAACAACTGGGTCACCCAGGTGTCCCTCTAAAGGAATTTTTGTATGTTAAAGTAGACTTACAGGATTCTGGGGGGTCAGGCTAAGATTGCCTTTTGCTCTAGGCAAGGTATTAACACGGAGGCAGTTGAGTCCCTAGAGGAAGGTCACTCTGCCTGTTTCAAAGATTTGTGAATGGGCTGTGGGTAGCAAGGAAATTTAATAATTTCTCTTCTGCCTTTGGTTCCCACATCAGTATATCCATCCCATATAAATGTAGGGCAGCAGGTCCATGTGTATTGAAAGGGCTGGATCACCACAGCTAGAGGTAAGGGAAGGGGGTGTGTTTCTGAATTCTGCCTACAGTGCCTACACTTCCACTGAAAACAGCAAAGAAAGGAGGGGGATGAATTCCTGGTGATTTAAAATCTTTGTCCTATAATTTCAAGGTTTTTAAACACTCGTGGGTCTGCATTACCTTTATAATCTGATAAAATTTTAGAGTTTAAAATAGTTTGGGATTGTTGTCGTTGTTGTTTAACCAGCAAAAGTATTTTAAAGAAGTAAGAAAGGAGATAAGTCAGAGTGTCGATCTACTAAGAGGGGTGGGGAGAACTGAGTGAGCCACTGACCGTGCTGATGGCGCTCCACTTCAGAGAGCACAGGGTCAAGAGAAGGTGGGCTGGAGCTTCAATCCGCAAGAGGTAAAGAAGCAGGGAGAGATGAGGAAGGCAGGGGCACAGGCTGCTCTTCCCACAGTAGGGGAGGGGAAAGAGTATCTTGAGAAGATCAAGGGGAGAATTTTTATGGGGGAAGGAGAAGAGCATTGCAAGGTATCAGCAGGTGGTTGATTTTTAAAGTTAGTGTATCCCTGAATGATAGTTCATATAATACCAGCAGCCAACACTTACTGAGCACTGGTGACAAATGCTAAGGTATTAACAAAAGCTAAGCGGGAAGTATCTGCACCCCCTTCTCAGTCTCCTACTCCCCTCCTCCCTGCCACTTTAGAGTCCATACTAACATCACACCAAGCACAGAGTGGTGCATTTGCAGATCCTCCTCTGTAAAATCTGCATCTGAATTCTTTGAAAATCATAGCCCTTTATCACGTCCTGAAGCCCTGCTGGCTTTGGAAATTTGTCTGATATTTCCTGAACTTACTGTGCCTTAAGAAACCTGAAAATTGAAAGAAAAAAATCTGAAAATTATTCTTTCTTTATTAATGACAAATTATAATGGTTCAGCAAAAATGTGTCTACTATGGCCTCAATATTGTTGAAATTAAACTAATGCTAAACAACAAGTCTTAAGTAATTCCCTGGCCATGGTTGCTCCTGCTCTGCTGTCCCTAATGAAGTCTGCCAAATAACCTGCTGCTAAAAGGAACTAAAAGGGATTGAATCCGACCCCATAAAAATAGGATCCACCCTTATTTAGCTAAGATGCTCCCTGTACCACTCTCATCCTAGCTATGCATTAGCCGCACACGTTATGGTCATCAGCATTGCAACTGTGCCTAGCGTGGAGGAGGGGGAGTTGCCCGTCTGTCCGTTTGCCTTCACTTCCTGACTAGCAGCATTTAAATCTCTCCCAGATGGTGCACAATTCCGCCAGCACTGAGAACAGGGAGGCTTTTCCGTGTTCCTTCAGTTTACCCTGATCCCCCTTGAAGAATGAGGTGCCACTTCAAAGAGGCAGGCATTCTGCAGGTGGCCTTACAGCTTCTGGTTGATTTATGCTGGAGTTTAGCCACTGCCGTTGGAAAGACTTTGTTGCATGGAGTATATTTATCTGACCTTTCTTTGAATAGACAACCCCATAGCAGCTCCTAGGGAAAAAAATGGGTCCTCCATGTAGAGAGGTGGCATTTGGATGAGCTGCAAGAGGAATTCTGGTGCTTAAGTTTGATCCCTTAAGCCTGCCCTGACCACCCTATAGCTGGGCTCAATACATCCTGGGCTGATGAGAAGGGGACAGGCTTCCTAAGGGTGAATATATGACACGGACTCTGAAGTGGCTCATCACTTTAATAAGAATCAGACTTAGGTCACTCAGTGTCCAAAAGAGTCATTGGAGGTGCCCAGCACCATTAAATTGAGCTTGTTTATTTAACAAGCTATATTAACACTGGGCACACTGGGCAGGGGTGGGGGGATTGTGGTCACTGAGGGAGACATGTACCCTTAAAGGCCCTGAGACCCCATGTTTTATATAGAAGGTGAAGTGAGGAGTGATATGTTCTCTTAAGAGGGTTGCTTCTTGTCAGGCTTCATTGGCTTCAGGATAAGACAGATTCTCATCATTTGGCATCACTGATTTCCATAGGGTAGGCTATTTGGTGAATCAAATCCTGTTTCTTAGATATTCTTTGCCATAAAAGAGTGCTGCTGTTCTCATAAAACAAACCCCAAACCCAGGTGCTCCATGAGACTCCATCAGACAGAGCCCTGCCTTGTAGGGAAAGAAAACACCATGGTGGGCTGTGGGGTGCACACCTTCTTAGGGGCTCCTTCTGCAGAACCCCTCCTCACTTACACTGCAGTCACAGTGAGCAGCTCCACACAGAGCCTATACCTCCTTCTCTCCAGAACTCCCAGGCCTTAGAGAGTGGGTGTTGTGTGTTAGAAGGATAGAGGTAATACCGTGTCTCCAGAGATAGGGTGGGAATGGAGAAGCTGTTTTGTTCCTGATTTTTTCCTATCACATTGAAGTACATTTCCCAGGAACATCTTCTAACAATGCAAAAAGGTCCTGGAGGCCAAATTGCCTCCTACCCACTCACTTGTAGCTTTTCCCTCTGGAGCTACATGTCCCCACTCCAGAGGGGGTTCCACTGAGAGGGTGTATGATCCCCAGAAATCTCCTCCTATAGGCTGCCTTTATGTTTCTTAGACTATCCACTGACCATCCCAAACTGCATGGACTGCTTCATTTAAACAAGTCATTGGTCCAAGCTGAGTGCCTTCCTCCAAAGATGTTTTAAGACAAGACACTTAAATAGGATACAATAACATAAATATGTCAAAAGAAAAGATGCGGGTGTCCCATTGAGAGAGGCATTAGCTGGTGCAGGGTCAATTAGGGCCACCACTGGTGCCTGAGGAGTGCTATCTTGTTAATGGAGATCCTCACTGAGTTACTCTCTGAAGTTCCTTTTAGAAGTGAAATTAAAATCACGCAATTAAAATGTTCACAGTTGGGGCTGGATGTTCTTGAACTGATTGAAAGATGAAGAAGTGGACACGTCAACATTTTGAAACAGCAATTGTCTCTAATTAAATGCAATTAACTGACATAACTGTCTGCTTTTCTGCACGTAAGACTGATTGAAATGCTAAGACTTAAAAAAAAAAAAAAACATAACCTTCCTCTGATTCCTCTTCGCATCCTAACCATAATTCTCACCAATGTATGAAGACCGCCAAAGATGGTGATTTGGCACACCAACTCCATCACTAATATTGCAGGGTAAACATATTAAAAAAACTGGAGAGAGAGCGACATTTTAGAGAAAACAGAACTCCATGGTGTTCAATGCAAATCATTTCTCTTACATGCATATATTTCTGAATTTCCACAATGGAGGATACATCTAACAACTTTTGATACCACTTCCACTAGAGATCAAATGCAGCTTCCACAGTTTAGTTCATTAGCTTTTTATTTTTAAAAAAAAAGCATTTTGTTTTTTATTATAAAAAATCTGGAAAATGCTGAAAGAAAAAGAGAAACAGGTTTCACATAGAATTGCCACAGAGAGATACCCACTGAGTATTTCTTTTTCTTTTCCTATGACATATACATAATTTAATTCGTTTGAAAATGTATTTTCATAGATACTGTATATGTACCTCAATTGTTTGCTAACGTTACAAATATTTTTCTTGCTATTTAAAAAACTCATAAACATTTTTTGAAATGTTTGAATAAAACCTCATCATACGGACCTATCATCAATTGCTTGACCATCCTCTTCTGATTAGGACAGTACGTTATTCAAAGTATTTTCTATTATAATGCTACAGATAGGAACATCTTGTTACCAAACTCTGCCTGAATTTCTGATTTTTTTCCTGGAGAAGCTTTTTATAAGTGCAATTTCCCAGGCCAGAGTTCATTTTATAATTCTAAATTTTCTTGAGGCTTTTGAGGCTTTTGGTATGTACTGCCAAATTACCTAAATTTGATAACCAATTTATATTTCTACCTGCAGCATAAGAAGTTACTTGATTTCCCACATGCCCTCCAACATTGAGTATCCTCTCTGTAAGAAAAGTTCAAAAACTCTTCTTAGAGGCATCTCCTATTTTTATATATCCTATGGGTCTGGGGCAGATTGTAACCAAAATCTGAATTACTCAGGTCCCTGGCTGCACTTTCCAGCCAAAGTGATGGCATATCTGGGCCAGCACCAGGTAGGTACCCACCATAGCAGTTGAGTCACGGCCAGAAGCAACTGGAGAATAAGCCAGCTGCTCCATCCATGAGGACATCTACATATTAGGTTAATCTAGAGCCTGTTCTCACATTACCCACATCCCTCTCCATCTTTTCCAGCTGTGTTGGCCAGAGATGGACACAAAGTCATCCTAGAGAAGATAGAAGACTGGAATGTGGTTGAACTCATGGTAAATGAAGAAATCATTTTCCACTGTAACATCAAAGATTTGGAGTTTGGTAAGTCCCTCAGCGCTGCTCCCAAACAGCATTTTTCCTCTTGGAGGTATGCTCAATTTCGAGTTGAAGTGGCCAGTGGGTTATGCCCAGATTCAAGTTGAATTTTTTTCTGAGTCTTAAATTCTTACTCAAAACCCTGTGCTCTGTGTTACATGAAAGAACATATCCTAAATCACACCGAATAAAGTGCTTGTTGCTCTGGACTTCTCCCCAGGACACGGGGAACGAAAGAAGGACAGAAAGAAAAATGAAGTTTTAGCCTTAGATTTCAAATGATATCATGGGAATTACGGGGTAACAGTTTTGGGGTTTTTCTTTTTCTTTTCACATTTTAACAATGTGTGTTTTATTATGATTTGCCTTCAAAACAGCTTTTGTTCCATTTGATTATTCTACCTAGACTCGCTAAGACAATGAGAGTTCTAAACCAGCGGTGCATGACGTTATTAGTGATGTTCTAGAGATCTCTTTGACCTGGAGACCTTCCCACCTGGCAGGCTGGCATCATGCATACCACACTCCACTCAGAAATAAAAGCTTTTGCAATCCACTAATACTCCGTTAAAGGCTAGTTAACAATTTACATGCCTGTGTACTTTGAGACTTGTCTTCTAGTAGAAGCCCATACATGTCTTCTAAGACATGACATTGTATCAAAAACTGGCCAAAAGAAGGGCACTTGAGAGGCCCAGCGGTTGAGCATCTGCCTTTGGCTCAGGTCATGATCCTGGGGTCCTGGGATCAGGACTCCTGCATGGAGCCTTCTTCTCCCTCTGCCTGTCTCTACCTCTCTCTCTGTGTCTCTCATGAATAAATAATAAAATCTTTAAAAAAAAAACTGGCCAAAAGAAAATTATATCTCTTTCCCTAGGAGGTGATGGCAAACTAGACCCGCTGTGTGAAGAGGCCAGGATAGCTGTCCTAAATGCCTACTGATCTCATCCAAACAGGCATCTGAAGTCAACAGAACAGCAGCTGCCTCTGGCCCTTCTGTGCAGCAAACAAAAGCAGCCACTCCAGGCCATGGATGCTGGGCTCTAGCAATCAAAGGTAATGCCAGCCCGTCCTTCAGCCTGCTCAGCATAGTGTCTCTCACCTGGCTGCAAGGAAACAGGGCCCACAAAAATAATAAAAGTACATCATCTGCAGCATCTTTCAATCTCAACCCATAGGGAAAGCCCTCTAATATCAGGTACATGTTGAGGAGAAGGAAATAATAAAATGCAATCTAATAACAAAGCGCCATCCCATACTAATAATACAGAGTTTGCCAGAAGCATCTGAGATTCCATTCTATAGTAAGAAAAGAGCTAGAAACAGGTAAAATTAAAGATTAGGGGGAAAGGGGAGCAGGGAGGGAGAATAGTGGCCCTTGGAAATCTGAACCAAAAGTTAATGTTGGTATTTGGAAATGTGGCTATTTCCACAAATTGATTTCCTGCTCCCTGGCTATTTCTACAGGTTAATTTCTTGCTCCCAATGCAATATCACTTTAAATGTTCAGATGCAAGTATCTAAAGTCAAATCATCAGTTATTCTTTAAAACAAGAAAATCATCTGCCTTCTTCTGCATTAGCCAGTCCAACAAGCCGTTCTGAAAAGGGTCTGAAAGAGCCCAGGGCAGAAGGCTCCTTATCCCTCTGGAAGAAAACAGCCCTGCGGAGTTGAGGAAGTATTTTAGTTATGGTCAGTGTAGAAATCAGCCGTGTCAAAATTATATTCTTTGTACTTTCAGCTCCTACACACCCAATGATAGCCTACATTCTTAGCTATAGAGAAAGGCAGGTATTGATCTAATGACGTTAAATGTGAGGTCATGGTTAAAGGCATCACACCTTGTAGGAAAAATAGGAGAAAGATGGGTTCCTTCACAAAAGACTCTGGGAGCCCTGGTGCAAGAGAAGAGCTTTCAGGGCTTCCACAGGACCACTGGATGGCTCGGAGCTCACGTCCCACAGGCAGCCACACGGCTCCCTGTGGCGTCACTGCACCTGAGGAGCCATCCTTTCCATCACTCCAGGTGGCCTCAAACACTCTGCCCCCAGAACTTCAAAGGCATCTGTGAGGCAATGAAACTACTTGTACAAGTTCTTTCTTGCATGTGAGGAGATGGGGGATATAATTTTCATTTTCAGCCCAAGGTTCACTTAGCAGATTTTATTCAGAGATTACAATCATTTGGGACTCTGGAAATATTTAATCCTCTTCACTGTGAACCCAAGGCTGAAAAACTTTCCTCCTGGTGTCTGGTGCCAGTTTCACACGTCTTTTGTAACCTAGATTTAGTCTGTCTTCCTCAAAGACCAGTTTATTATAGGTGTAGCATTCTGCTTTCATAGAAACACTTTAAGAGAAATACATTTTCATTACAGTATAATGGAAAAATATAGGTAAGGATAAAGTATAAATTTGATAACATTTTGGAATTTTTCAATTTGAGTGTCTTTTATTTATGTCTGATTATTCATTAAGAGATAGATATATAGGGCAGCCCTGGTGGCTTAGTGGTTTAGCACCGCCTTCGATCCAGGGTGTGATCCTGGAGACCCAGGATCGAGTCCCACGTTGGGCTCCCTGCATGGAGCCTGCTTCTCCCTCTGCCTGTGTCTCTGCCTCTCACTCTCTCTCTAATAAATAAATAATCTTTTTTTAAAAAAGAAATAGATATATAGAAAAATTGATTTCACTAACTCAGGATCACATTGTATGTACCCAATTATGTGTCTATTTTTTTTAACTTAACATTGTATGTTGACCCTCTTCCCATGTGACGAAAACGTTTGTCTAAGCATTCTATTGTAAATCAGGACGCTTCTTCCTCCTCGAACAGTATTTTCATTGCCGTAACTTTTTCTGCTAAGAAATAAAATTGCAAGCTCTCCTATCTGCATTCACTACAGCAACTTCAGCTCCAAAAACTGTGGCCCCTCCTCAGGCTCTACAGCGCCTCCCAACCCTCCATCCCCCTACTCCCCCACTCCCCCACCTCCCCCCTATGTTGAGAAAGCGCTCCACCAGGCAGCTAGCTGCCTTGCCCTCCCCTGATGCGCCCCATCCCAGCCTGTATTTGTGCCCTCAGAGCCACCCCAGCCACCCTTCCACCCATGCTCACTGCTCTCTGCTCTCCTTCCCTCCCTGACCGGAGCAGAAGGGTAGGGAAGGCAAGATTGCACTTGATGCTAAGACAAACTGCAGTGCACGGTGCTCCTGGGAGATGCCTGTGCCCAGGGGGCTGTGTTCCCGTTTCAATCAGAGCTAAGTGAGGTATGAATCAGCATTACCAGAAAATGTCACGGGGTTACCTCTGGATGGTAGGCTTGGGGGGCGGAGGGCTGCAGGACTTTCATTTCTTCCATATTGTAAATGTTTTCAGTGGTGGGATTTTTACTTTGTACAGTGTGAGTGTGTGTGTGTTGAGCTTGTGAGTGCTTTTCAAATAAACATTTAAAATAAAATTAGGCCCCTGAATGGGTTGGTTGGTTAAGCATCTGTCTTCAGTTCAAGTCATGATCTCAGGGTCCTGGGATGGAGGCCATGCCAGGCTCCCTGCTCAGCGGGGAGCCTGCTTCTCCCTCTCCCTCTGCCACTCCTGCTTGTGCTTGCTCTCTCTCACTCTCCCTCTCTCATATAAATGAATTTTTAAAGTCTTAAAAGAAATAAAATCAAGAATTTGATATAGAGCTCATCTGTCCCTATAACCTAGCCCTTCTCCGTCATTAATTAAGAAGAGCTTTCTCTTTGGAAATGTAATCATTTTTCAGTCTAAAGAAATTTGCCCAAATCCTCCTTCATCTTCTTCTGTCTTATGTCTTCTTGAACATCTGTCTCCCTGCAAAGAAACAGGAAACATGGCTTGCTCCTGATTGAAGGCAAGAGCCCTCTGCACTTCAATAAGCTAGACATTCAGGTGCCTTTTAATGCTTTTAAAATGCCACTTAATTAACTCATATTTTAAGCTCATTAAGATGCCAAATCAATTTCATTGTGTAACATGAAAATGTGTAAAGAAAGTGTCTCTTTAGGAAAAGACATCTTTATTTTTAATAAAATTAGAAAGACAGCTCTAACTTACTATTTTAAGTGAAATTCAGAATCTCTAAGCCTATTTCTTCTAATTTTAAAATTTAAAAAGAATGAAGTTTTTAGGAGCCTCCCTGGGCTTGCTGCCTGGGGCCTCACTGGCTAAACCTACTTTCTTGGTGGTTTCACCCTTAAAACCTTAACAAATAATATGCGACAAGTCCATATGTAAGAGAACTGTGTTAAAAATCAGTTCCCGGGATCCCTGGGTGGCGCAGCGGTTTGGCGCCTGCCTTTGGCCCAGGGCGCGATCCTGGAGACCCGGGATCGAATCCCACGTCAGGCTCCCGGTGCATGGAGCCTGCTTCTCCCTCTGCCTGTGTCTCTGCCTCTCTCTCTCTCTGTGTGACTATCATAAATAAATAAAAATTAAAAAAATAAAAAAATAAAAAAAAATAAAAATCAGTTCCCAAGGTAAGCTGCCTGGACATTTGAGCAGTCGGTGTACAGGGATGCCCCAAAGGACTTTGCATACCCTCGCTAGCAAAGGCTGCTCCCATGCATGCATATCCCAAAGTAATCCTGGGACTTGATCCACAAAATTTCCCCTAGAATTTCCCCACAGGAGGAAATTCTCGGGGGACATAGGACACCCTGGGGGTGCCATGCTTCCAGGAGGAATACATCGTTGACCAAATACCGGTGAAAGACAAGAAAATGCTAGCCCAGGTGGCTGACATAAAGCCTAAAGAAATTCTCATCCAAATTCTTTGACCATTTCAAGGGAAATAGTCGATTTGTGGGTATTTGGACAGCACTGTGACCAGGTGCTCCAGTCCTGGTGGTAAGCTGATGTTTGGAAAGGAAGGGAGCCCTGAAGTGTCCTCCAAGGGGTCACCCCGCAGCCCAGGAGCCACAGAGTCAGGACAGCACAGGCTGAGTGGCACTAACGCAGGTGAAAAGAAACCAGAGGACCGTGGGCATGATGACAACCTTGGACACTGGCCACAAGAGGGATGCTGAGGGAAGTAGGGACCACTGTGTTGCTGTACAGGAGGAGGCAGGCCCCATGGCATTAAGGCATTAATGGTCTGAGCTTCCTCGGTAGAGTGGAAATCTAGATTTTTAAAAAATATTTTTTTTATTTATTTATTCATGAGAGACACAGAGAGAGAGAGAGAGGCAGAGACACAGGCAGAGGGAGAAGCAGGCTCCCTGCAGAGGGACTCCATCCTAGACCCCAGGATCACAACTTGAGCCAAAGGCAGATGCTCAACTGCTAAGCCACCCAGGTGCCCCAGAAATCTAGATTTTTATTTGAAATTTTGTTTTTAAAGTGTGGGTTCAATTTTTTGAAAACCACAGGGCCAACCAAAAGGCAAAATGAAAACTATGACATCTGGCCCACTAGCAGGATAATCATCTGTTCCTGGTTGCCTGCAACTGCTCCAGTTTACACCTTCCAACGGGCTGTAATTATCCCATAAACAACCAGGGCACCCTTCCCCTGAGGCCCACGGGCCCTCCCGTCCTGGTGAAACCACTTGACTCTGCTATTTGATTATGCAAATGAAAAGCAAAAACTCTGTTTTTGGATCTCTAAAAGGAAGACATTTGAGAAGCCAAGCCCCTAAAAAGCCTTCTTGTTCTCTGTGATCAGGTACTAGGGGGCCCAGTTGTAGGTAGAGCTGCCTCCCACAGATCACATTTTCTGAGGGGAAATGCTCCTTCTCTAAGTGAGGTAGGTATTGGACTGTTTGCCTGCATCACTACAGACCTTTTTCAAAGTATGGGCTCCTGTACAGAAGAGGTCAAGAGTGGAGATCCAGAAGCCTAAGAGGAATGGTGAGTCCCAACCTTTATTTCGCATGAGAGTATCAGGTTGGGGGAAGCTCAGTCCAGGCTGTATTACTCATGTACCCCAATATCAATATTTAGGATCCAAACCTTCTGACTCCTTAAAGGACTGCACTGATGTTCTCCTATGCTCTGAGTTAATGAATCTGGGAGATTAACATTTGAATCTGTCGACTGAGTAAACCAGACTGCTCTCCCCAAGGTAGGTGGGCCTCATCTATCTGTTGAAGTCCTGAATAGAACGAAAAGCAGGATGAAGGAGCATTCACTCTCTCTGCCTGATTCCCTTTGACCTGGGACATCAGTCTTCTGCTGCACCTCAGTTAGAACTTAAACCACTGGTTCTTCTGGTTCTCAGGCCTTCACCCTAGAACTGAAACTACACCACTGGCTCTCCTGGGTTTCTAGCTTGCCAATAGCAGACTGTGGAACTTCTCAGCCTCCATAATCATATGAGCCAATTATAATAAGTTTCTCTCTATATATATATTTTTTGTATATATGTATGTGTAATATATATATACACACACACACACACACACACACACAAATGCATACATATCTCCTTTTGGTCCTGTGTCTCTGGAGAACCCTGACTAATACAGTAGTCCAGGCTGTGGTTACTCCTCCATCACCAGAAACCCCGACTCCATCTTGCTCACCACTTCACCATCTTAGCATTAAGTCTCCTGTCCATTATGGCTACTGAATTGCAGCCATCAGGTTTATGTTGCAGGCAGCCAGAAAGAGGAAGGGACAAGAAGAAGGGTTTTCCCCTTCTTGAGCAGGAGCAGAGGGAAGGGTCAGAGGGAGAGGGAGAAGCAGACTCCCCACTGAACAGCAAGCCCAATCTGGGGCTCCATCCCAGGACTTTGAAATCATGACCTAAGCCCAAGTCAGACACTTAATGGACTGAGCCACCTAGCCCCACTCCCCTTCCTTTTAAGCAGAATTCTCAGAAGCCCCACATGATCCTCCGTTCACATGGCCAAACCTTGCTGCAAAAGGAACAGGGAAATAGGGATGTTCAGCCAAGCAGTAGCATGTGCTAAAACAACTTATTAAGAAGATGGAAAGAACAGCTAATGTGAGGTCTCAGGCACACATGGGCACAAAGTAGAGGCTCACAGGATGTCTGCTATAAGCATTAAAGGGGTAATCACTGAAGGCTTATCATGTCTGGTCTCTGACAAGCTGAGTGTCGTAGGTCTGAGAATATTTCTAGGCAGTTCAAAAGCCTCTCTCCTCATACTCCCCATCTCCTCCTAGACATTATAGGTAGGCTCATCATAAAACATCAACTTTCCCTAAATTAATCTATATATGTCATGTTAAATAAAAATGCCAACAGGCCTTTTTAAAAACAAGAAAAACTGATTATAAAGTTTATATTGAAATATAAAAAAGCAGTAGTGAAAAATACAATAGAAATCTGAAACTGACAGAGGAATGTAGGGTATGATAAAGGGCTTTTCCAGTCAGTGGAAAAGAGTGTTTCTTCTAGAATTGTTATCATAGACACCTGGGTGGCCATCTGGAGGAAAGCTGGATTCCTATTGAGCGCTATTTAGAATAAGTTCCAGATGGATCAAATATTTAAAGGTAGGAAATAAAATCACAAACTTGAAATATTTTTTAAACTTGGAATCCAGAAGACCTTTTTAAGTATGGCTCAAGACCCAAAGACGGAGAAAAACACATAAAATAAATTCAACTTCATAAGAATAAAAATGATTTTGTGGTTTTTAAAAAATGCAAATAACATTGAAGTTAAAATACAGATAGTGAAAAGCATTTTCAATTGTATCTTCAATCTAAACAGAGCTCCCACAAATCAATGAGAAAAGACCAGAAACCCAACAGAAAAAAGGCAAAGAACATGAAGAGGCAATTCACAGAAAAGGAAATATGAAGGGTCCTTAAACATAGGAAAAGATGTTTAACCTACTTAATAGATTCTTCAGATCCTAAAGATACATATTCACACATGTGAGTTACTATATGTACAAAAATCAGTTACAGGATGGCTTATAATATTAAGCTGCCCCATGTCCACTAACAAGGGAACTGAGTCAATTAACCATAGTTCATTCATACAGTAGAGTCCTGTATGTCCTAGGAGAAGACAGATCTTTGGACTACTGTTATGGAAGGATCTCCAACATATATTGTGTAAGTCAAAAAATCATGAAAACAATGACTCATAAGAGTGTATGTACTATGCAACAATATGTGAAAAACAGAGAAAGAACACATATATAAACATATATGTACATATGCATATAAATATGTACATAAAACACCCAGAAGCAAGAAGTAGCTACCTGTGGATCAGGAGGCCTGGGGTAGCACAGGGACAGCAGTGAAAGGGAGATCTTTTCACTATACAGCCTTCTTATCTATTAAATTTGTATTTAAATTTAAATTTTTATATGTTATATTACCTATTCAAAAATAGCATTTTTTTCAAAAATTACATTTAAAAAAATAAAGCACTTGGGATTAGATCAACAGAGGTACCAGATCCTAGGAAAGCAGAGGGTTAATAGAGACATAGAGACATAAAAAACAAGAATTAACTGGGAAAAAAGATCAACTGAAAGATTGGACTAAAGAGAGAATTCGGTATGTGGAGAAAGATCCAAAAGTCCATTCCCTTAAGAAATGATGCTGGGACTACTAGATAGCCACATGCAAAAGAATGAGATTTGTTTTTCTTTTTTTTAAAGATTTTATTTATTTATTCATGAGAGACACAGAGAGAGAGAGAGGCAGAGACACAGGCAGAGGGAGAAGCAGGCTCCACACAGGGAGTCCGACATGGGACTTGATCCTGGGTCTCCAGGATCAGGCCCTGGGCTGAAGGCGGCGCTAGACCGCTGAGCCACCCGGGCTGCCCAAGAATGAGATTTGATCCTAACCTCATACCATGTACAAAAATTAACTCAAAATGGATGAAAGACTGTATGTTAAAGCCAAAACTATAAACCTCTTAGAAGAAAACATAGGAGTAAATCTTCATGACCCTGGATATGGCAATGGTGTCTTAGATACAACACCAAAAGCACAAGCAACTAAGGAAAAAAACATGGACTTCATCAAAATAAAAAACTTGTCTGTTGAAGGATACCATCAAGAAAGTGAAAAAACAACCTACAGAATGGGAAAACCTTTTTTAAAATCATAAATCTGTTAAAGGATTTGTATATTGAATACATAAAAGAATTCTTACAATTCAGTAATAATAAGACAACCCAATTTTTAAATGGGGAGAGAATCTGAGTTAACAGTTCTTCAAAGAAGATATACAAATGGCTGACAGCACATACACACACTTGCTCAAATCATTAGTAATCAAGGAAATGCAAATCAAAACCACCATGTGATATCATTCACACCCATTAGGATGGCTATTATCAAAAAGTCAAGGGGTGCCTGAGTGGCTCAATTCTGCCTTCCGCTCAGGTCATGGTCCCAGAGTCCTGGGATGGAGCCCATTGAATGGGCTTCCTGCTCAGCGGAGAGTCTGCTTCTCCCTCTGCCCCTCCCCTGCTCATACTCTCTCCTGCTCGCTCGCTTTCTCTCTCAAATAAATAATTAAAAATCTTTAAAAATAAAAAAAAATTTAAAAGGAAACAAGTATTTGTGAGGATACAGAGAAATCAGAATTCTCATACATGTGGTGGGAATATAAAGTGGTGTAGCCACTTTGGAAAAAAATCTGACAGTTCCTAAAAAAATAAAACAGACTTACCCAGCAATTCTACTCCTAGTCAATGTCCAAGAGAAATGAAAACACAAAAAGTTGTACCTGAATGATCATAGCATATTTATGCATAACAGCCAAAAAGTTAGAAATAACCCAAACGTCCAACTGATAAACAGATAAACAAAATGTGGCTTATCCATACAATAGAGTATTGTTTGGCCATGAAAAGGAATAAGGTGCTGATAAATGATACAAAATGGATGAACTTTGAAAACATTATGCTAAGTTGATTATAAAATTATTAATATTATATATATTATTACAAAATTACTTAATTATATTATTCCTCTCATATGAAATGTCCATGTAGGCAAATAAAGAAATAGAAAGTAGTTTAGCGGTTCATAGGGCTGCAGGTTGGAGGATTAAGGGTGTGATAGAGTATGGGGTTTCTTTTTGACATAATGCAAATTTCTGTAATTGTGGTAGTGGCTATACAAGTCTGTGAAAATACTGAAAACCATTGAATGGTACACCTGAAATGGGTGAATTGTATGACATGTGAATTATATAGCTATGAAACTGTTAACAACAAAAAAAAAGTCAATTGCCTCTTACCTCCAAACTATTTGTAGAATTTTAAAAAGAACAAGACACTGTGTATATCTACCTATAGGGGCTGGTGTTGCAAAGATGTGCATATCATATGGCCTCATGTGAACAATTGTGCCCTGTGTGTATAGTGTGTACACACACACTTGCACAAGTAAAAATAAGTCAGGACCCTTGACCAGGTTTACCT
This sequence comes from Canis lupus dingo, assembly GCF_003254725.2. Classification (NCBI taxonomy): domain Eukaryota; kingdom Metazoa; phylum Chordata; class Mammalia; order Carnivora; family Canidae; genus Canis; species Canis lupus. The sequence goes on from NC_064270.1 coordinate 1,635,141, forward strand.
AAGAAAGGCAAATAAGTAGGAGGGAAAGTTTCCTTTTTACTTTATATACTTCTATGTTGCTTGAATTTTTTACAACGAGCACTGGCTATTTTGTTAGTAAACAATAAAAATAAGAAAAGGCAACAAGTGAGCTCCTTTACAGACATCTATCAATTACTCAGTCCTTGCTATGTGCCATTCACTGCTCTGATCTCCTGGTCTGCTGATCCTCAAAGGACCCTTACAAAGCCCTACACAGTAAGCACCCACTCTTAATGGGTGGGAAGACTGAGTCCCAGCAGAGTGAGGGACTCTGCCAGGCTCCCTTACACAGGCAAGAGGTGGTCGTGTGGGGAGCAGAGAGCTCACCCACAGGACCCCAAGGCTGAGCATTCCACCTCCACCCTCTTTACTGGAATGGAATTCAGGCTATTTTTATAATTTCCCCAAAACAGACCTCCTGGGAGTCTACTTCAACAACAGTGCATGACAACAATAACCCAGTTAAAGTGCACACATGAGGGATCCCTGGGTGGCGCAGCGGTTTGGCGCCTGCCTTTGGCCCAGGGCGCGATCCTGGAGACTCGGGATTGAATCCCACGTCGGGCTCCCGGTGCATGGAGCCTGCTTCTCCCTCTGCCTGTGTCTCTGCACCCCCCCCCCCCCCCGTGTGTGTGACTATCATAAATAAAATTTTTTTAAAAAAGACATAAAAAAAAGAACTTAAAAAAAAAAAGTGCACACATGAAATCAACCAGGTTGGAGCAACAAATTTCAAAGTTCACCAAAATTAAGTAACAGCCTAAATAACACCAAAGGATGCTCAGAGCAGCTGGTGATCAGGCTTCAAAGCTTGACTAATTCTTGTCTTTAAAATGTTCCAGTCATTTAAATATTCATTAGGAATTCAGCATCGCTGGGGAAATGGAGTAAATGAGCTAAATACCTAAGTCATAGTGGAAAAATATCCAAACTACTTGTTGATTGATGTCCTTTCTGAAACAAGCAGTGGAGTGGCACTAAAGCCAGGCAGCCCACTGGCATTGAAGTAGAGTGTACTTTCTTGGAAAGTGTCCTTGGAGAGACCTCTATTTTACCTCAGTTTGAAAAAAAATGTCTCCAAAGTGTCTCTGTTTTTCTGTAGAAATTTAAAAAACAAAATAAAACAAAAACCACTTGCCTTGGTGAAAAGTGTTTAGTATGAATGGTTGCTGAATTTCTTGGCATCTCCTTTCGTACATCAGTTGACCTACTGGAGAAAACTGTCTTCCCAGGTTCTTGGTAGCTGGAAAAATCTCTAAAACTGTGGAGCAGAGAAAAATTGGCTCTCTCCTTTGTAGTGAAGAGTGGTTTTTTACTTTCGTTGCCTCCCTTCCACCTTCCTCCAGCTAAAAGCCCTGTTGTTTTAGGAACCCACCTCTCCCCCACTCTTAGTCTATGTGGTCCCACTGAGATGCCACTCTTTGCCCTGTGGCAGCTGAAACTCATGCCCAGCTAATCAGAGCACACCCCACCCCCCACCCCAGGCGACAGTGATTGGCTTTTCACAGGCCAGTGTGAGTTTGGTTTCCTATCACTTGGAACCAAAATGGTTTGCACTAGATCAGCCACCAAACACAATAGGGTGTTCAGAAAAATTAAATAGCCACTGCTTTAGCAGTTAAGAGCAACTGAGGGGCCTGGGCCACCTCTCACACAGGAACTGGAGCAGCTCCCTACACCTCCCAGCAGCTTCTAGCACACAGCACTCCAGTGTGGGACTTAACCTTCCTGCCTTTGCCTTTCACTTTATCTTTCTCTTAGGGCATCCTCAAATAACCCCACTCACCCAGAGGTAACCATGCACAGAGTAGAATTTAAAGAAGCTTTCCTGGGAAAGAGGGGACAGCTTCTATCTCATACCCCACAGCAATGACTTTAGAGGTCTTCATCACATGTCTGTACTCCCCAAGGCTCTTCTCTGTCTCCCCTGGCCAGGCACATCCTCCTCCTCCTCCTTCCCATTCTCCCAGGGGCTCTGCAACCTCCCCCTTGCAGAAGCAAACACTTTCCTATTTTCTCAGGCACCAAACTCCTCCTTTTTCCTAATTCCAGGCAAAAATGGACCTTAGGTCATGAAGCTTCACTGTGGTACCTGTTTTGAGTGAGGAAACCATATCATGCTCATCACATATGTTAATGAGCTCTCAGAAACCTGTGAGCTAATGAGCCTTGCTCTCCAGATTTTTTTTTAAACACTGTTTCACAGAGTGAAGCAACTTGCTCCTGGCACAAGGCTGGCAGGGGGCAGAGTCAGGATTCAAATTTACTCTGCCTTTGCAATCCAGATTAAGCTAAGTAACTGGTGTGGACAAGCCATGTGCTGATGATGGAAAAGGGAGAGAGGCAGCAGAGGTGGCCAAGAGCACTTGGATTCTCTTCACTAGGTGTGAAGGTGCCCAGATATGTTAGTTTTGGGCAAAGGTACAGAAGTATATGTTGTGGAGCTTTTCCTGTGAAAATTTATTGTAACGTTGATTTGTTTGGGAAAATTGCACATTTCCCAATTTGTTGTTCAGTTTGTCACAGTGATTGCTGCTATTTTCCAGACAGCTTGATTTGCTCAAAGCATGAGTTATGCCCGCCCTAGCACGCAGGCTTACGGCATGGATAGTACCCTTATTGTGTAAACCACACATTTCAACAGGCTGTAAGGTCTCAGCAAAAAGTGTCCCCCAATCCCCATGTAGGCAGCCATCTCCAGACCATGGACTTCCCCCAACTTCAGAGACAGACTTATTGCCAAATCTCCTTTCGACTGGAACATCCTCTGCACAACCCAGGGAGCCCCATCTAAGAGTGTCAGAACTGGTCTTCAAGGAAAGCAGTTGGGGGTTACCCCCTGGTTATAGATCCCCCACTGTCCCAGCTCTAATTGGGCTCTAAGTGGCTGCTATGTAAATTCAATCTCCCCTGCAAAAATAAAAAGCCCCCTCATTCCTTTCCCTGAACAAGAAAATCCTGGGCACACATGTTTGAGAAAATGTTTTGATGGTATGTATATCATGTCACAGACTGGGGGCACTTAGGAAAAAGAAAAGATGGCTTTTTCTTTGTCAGCAACACCATAGGCATAGTTCAGGGTGGAAATTCAGAGCCTGGGTGTGAATGCTAGCCCTCTCTTAGAATCTGTATGGATAAAAAAAATTACTCCCCCTCACAATCCTCAGTTTTTTCATCAATAACACAGGCATGGTAATGGCACCTTCCTGATGGGACTATTTTAAGGATAAAAATGTAAGACTATAAGGAGCAGAGCCCGGATCCCGACACACTGCTAAGCTATCAATAAACATAAGAGATTGTTATTCCTTATTATTATCCTGAGTGTCCATTTTTGTTCCAAGGATATATATTCTTTTTCTCGTCGGGAAAAGGATGAAGCTTGGTTTTTAAGATCCTCTGCAACAAAGCAGCAGCATTTATTCTCTTTGGCCTTCTTTTTGGGCCCAGTGATTCTGAAAAGGATGTGACTGCAGGGTATTTTCATTTTGCACTTCAGCTAGAAATAAAGGCTGCGAACAGCATGGGAAACAGACAATTTGTAACACAGTTCAACTCTGGCCTCCAGTGTTTAAGAATTCCCTCTTATAACAAAACTTTCCTGGGGTATTCAAAATAAAAATAGCTCACGTTATCATCTCTCACTCTCCACATATGGAGGAAACCTAGTGAGTCCCATTGACCTACATTGGCCAACTTGGTCAGACACTGAACAAGCACCATAGACCAAGTATTGTTAGGTGCTCTCCCTGTACCGTCTTAATTTTCAACCAAGTGTATGAAGACGTGCTTAAGTCCAGAGGCAGTATGACTCAGTGTCTCAGAATATTAGACCCTTCCAGTTGGATGCAAATCCCAGCTATGTGACCTTAGGAAACTTGGTCAGCTTCTCTGAGCCTCAACATCTTCATCAGTAGCATGAAAGTAGTACATGTCTCATGGGGTGTAGGGAGGATTTAGAGATGTTATTAGATGGAAAAGACAAACAACAATGACCTGCACATAAGTACTTGAAAGTACTTGATAAATATTAGCCATTATTGTTCTTCCCCTACTTAGTGGCAGAGTAAGTAGAATGGGCATCTGTACAACATCTATATTCCTGTCTTCTAGAAACCACACCCAATTTTATTTTGAGTTTCCTCCTCCATTCATTGCACATAGCCTTGGATAGGCCGTCAATCAAATTAATCCAAGAAAGATATGGATGGCCCAAGAAATGCCAGTCAGACATTCTTTTCCAGAATTTGACTCAAGGATAGTAACAAAATGAACATGATTAGAAATCTAGGAATTCATCTTAGTAACAACATGGACTAGGGGCTCTATTCGTTTATCCTGCCCAAATCAACATATCTATTCTGGTCATATCCTGCTACCCCATGTGCTATCTCTCAGGTCTCCTATGTGCAAATTCCAGATGTAATTTCTGTGGCTTGCAATGAAAGCACTGTAAAACATCCTTCAAGATTCTATATTAGCACAGCCCTCTGCTCCAATACATAACAATGACAGATAAAACTTTAAAAAGAGAAGCACTCTAGGATAAACTTTTGGGACCAGAAACAAGGCAGGAATGCAACACTGTAGATGATACAGAAGGTAGAGCCTGCTGAGCACTGGATCCCAAAGTAGGCAAGGTACCTGGGAGCGTGGCTTTTTTTTTTTTTTTTTTTTTTAACCAGTAAGGGAACTAAAAATTTTTCATGTGAAATGGAGAACTGGCTCTAATTCCTCTGCTTAAAGTCAGGTGTTGGGATGTAGATCCCCTGGTGGGGAAATAAGGCTGAAAAAAACTCTGACCTACTTCATGGAGCACAGATTTATTTGAGGTTCTGGGTCTCAAGAGAAGCTGGACAAAGAACATAGAATTAATCAAGGTTGCTGCTGGCTTTTGTCTGGGTCTAGGATTCATCTAGCATTACTAAAGAATAGAATCTGTAGAAAACTGATATCGTTCAAACACAAAGAAAAAAAAACTAGAGTAGTTTTATTAATTTTACACGAGGTAGAATTCAGAAGAAGGAATAGAGCAAGAATAAAGAAAGATATGATGATTCAAGACTCAGTTCATTAAGAAAGAAATCCAGGAGTGCCTGGGTGGCTCAGTTAGTTAAGCATATGACTCTTGATCTCAGCTCAGGTCTTGATCTCAGGGTCATGAGTCCAAGTACCATTTTGGGCTATATGCTGGGCATGGAGCCTACATAAGAGAAAAGAAAAAAAAAGAAAAGAGAGAAAAGAAGAAAAGAGGGGAGGGGAGGGAAGGGAAAAGAAAAGAGATCCAAATATGTATGCATCTAGTAACAGAGTTCTAAAACATAGAGGAAAAACAGAGCTAAAAGGAAAAATAAACTAAACCACAATTGTATTTGGACATTTTGACACCCATGCATTAACTGATAGACCAAAAAAAAAAAAAAAAAATCAGTAAGGATATAAAACTCTTAAAAAAAAAAAAAAAAACTCAACACTAGCAACCAACCTGTCCTAATTGGTATTTCTGAAAGAGTCTACTCAACAATAGAATAAACATTCTTTTTGAGTTTATGTGGAACATCACCAAAATATACTGCATTCTGGACATAAAACAAGTCTCAACAAATCTGAAAAGGATTGAAATAATACAGATATGTTCTCTGACCAAAACAGAAGAACAGAAGTAACCTAAAAATCGGGAACAAAAAATTATGAAAAGAATCCAAACATTTGAAAATTAAATCATATATTCCTAATTAACCAATGGGTCAAATTAAAAATCACAAGGAAATTAGAAAATATTTTGCACTAAATCAAAATAAAAATACAGTAATTAAAAATTTATGGGGGGATCCCTGGGTGGCTCAGCGGTTTAGCACCCTCCCGGGATCAATTCCCACGTCAGGCTCCCTGCGTGACGGGCTCCTTGCAGGGAACCTGCTTCTCCCTCTGCTTGTGTCTCTGCCTCTCTCTGTCTCTCATGAATAAATAAATAAAATATTTTTTAATTAAAAAAATTGTGGGATACAAATAAAGTATTGCTTAGAGAGAAATGTATACCATTAGCTATTTATATTAGAAAAACAATAAAGGTCTAAAATCAGTGATCTAAACATGTACCTGAAGGAACTAAAAAAAAAAAAAAAAGGAGCAAATCAATCTTTTTTTTGCAGTTTTCCATTTTTTTTTTATAATAAATTTATTTTTTATTGGTGTTCAATTTGCCAACATACAGAATAACACCCAGTGCTCATCCCGTCAAGTGTCCCCCTCAGTGCCTGTCACCCATTCACCCCCACCCCCACCCCTCACTCTCCTCCCCTTCCACCACCCCTAGTTCGTTTCCCAGAGTTAGGAGTCTTTATGTTCTGTCTCCCTTTCTGATATTTCCCACACATTTCTTCTCCCTTCCCTTATATTCCCTTTCACTATAGAAAATAAATCTGAAAGCAGAAACATCAATGACATAGAAAATGGAAAAAAATAAAATCAGTAAGAAGCACCTGGGTGGCTCAGTCAGTTGAGCAAAAACAGACTCTTCGTTTTGGCTCAGGTCATGATCTTGGGGTTGTGGGACTGAGCCTTATGTAGGCTCCGGGCTTGGCAGGGATTCTGCTTGGCATTCTCTCTCTCTTCCTCTTCCTCTGACCCTCCCCCCACTCATGCTCATTCACTTTCTCTCACACTCTCAAATAAATAAATATTTTTAAAAATAAAATCAATAAAACCAAAGTACATTTTTCGAAAAGTGTTTTTTTAATTGAACAACTCTACACAGATTTGCCAGAAGAAAAAAAAAATTGCCAAAATCAGGAATGAAAGAGCCTGCAGACAAAAAAGAAAGAATATTAAAAGAATACTGTGAACAATTTCTTCCCACTTGTTAAATTGTAGCAAAATACATAAAAATTCACTATCTTAATCATTTGTAAGTCTACACTTCAGTCATATTTGAATACATTTATAATATTGTACAACCATCAAAATCATCCATCTACAGAACTCTTTTTTTTTTAAGATTTTTTTTTTTTTAAGTGATCTCCACACCCAGCATGGGGCTCAAACTCACAACCCTGAGATCGAGTTACACTCTCCAACTGAGCCAGCCCAGAGTCTCTCTTTTTCATCATAAAACTGAAACTCTATATGCATTAAATTATAACTCCCCATTTCCCATTCCTGCAGCCTCTAGCAAACACGATTTTACTTCTGTCTCTATGATTTGGGCTACTCTAAGAACCTCATTTAAGTGAAATCATACAGCATTTGCCTTTTGTGACTTGCTTATTTCATTTAGCATAATGTCTTCATGGTTCATCCATGTTTAGTGTATGTCAGAATTTCCTCCCTTTTTAAGGTCAAATATTCCATTGCGCATACACACACACACACACACATTCTTTTATTTTTTTAATTCCAGTTAACATAAAGTGTTACATTAGTTTCAGGTGTATAATGCAGTGATTTGACAATTCCGTACATCACCTGATGCTCATCGCAAGTGCACTCCCTGGGACGACTGGGTGGCTTAGTGGTTGGGTGTCTGCCTTTGGCCCAGGGCGTGATCCCAGGATCCAGGATTGAGTCTCACATCGGGCTTATTGCAGGGAGCCTACTTCTCCCTCAGCCTGTGTCTCTGCTTCTCTCCCTCACTGTCTTTCACGAATAAATAAATAAATCTTTAAAAAAAAAAGTGCACTTTTTATTTATCCACCCACCAATTGACATCTGGGCTCCTGTCACATTTTTAGATTTTGTGAACAATGCTCTTATGAACATGGGTGTACAAATATCTCTGAGACCCTGATTTCATTGAGTATATAACCAGAAACTGAATTACTGAATCATATGGCAATTCTATTTTAAACTTTTTGGGACAGGAACCTGGGTGGCTCAGTTAAGCATCTGCTTTCAATTCAGGTCATGATCCCAAGGTCCTGGGATGGAGCCCCACATCAGTCTTCCTCTTCCTCTCCCTCCCCCTGCTCTCTCTCAAATAAATAAATCTGTAATTTTTTTAATAACTGTAATTTAACAATGTATTCTTTAAATTTTATTTAAATTCAATTTGCTATATATAGTATAACACCCAATGCTCATCTCATCATGTATCCTCAATTCCCATCACCCAGTCACTGCATCCCCCACCCTCCTCCCTTTTAGCAACCCTCTGTTTCCCAGAGTTAGGAGTCTCTTATAGTCTTCCTCTAATTTTTCCCCACTCAGTTTCTCCCTTCCCTTATAGTCCCTTTCACTATTTCTTATATTCCACATATGAGGAAGCCATATGATAACTGACTTTCTCCAATTGACTTATTTCACTCAGCATAATGCCCTATAGTTCCATCCAGGTCAATGTAAGTAGTAGGTATTCATTCATTCTTTCTGATGGCTAATATTATATTGTGTATATATATCACATCTTCTTTATCCAATCTTTAAATCTTTTGAGGAACTGTCATACTATTTTTTTTTAAGATTTTATTTATCTATTCATGAGAGACAGAGGAGAGAGAGAGAGGCAGAGACACAGGCAGAGGGAGAAGCAGGCTCCATGCAGGGAGCCCACCGTGGGACTCGATCCTGGGTCTCCAGGATCAGGCCCTGAGCTGAAGGCAGCACTAAACCACTGAGCCACCCAGGCTACCCTGTCACACTATTTTCACATTGGCTATACCATTTTACATTCCTACCAAAAATGCACACGTGTTCTAATTTCTGCACACCCCTGCCAACACTTGTTATTTTCTTTTTTCTTTTTAAATATTTATTTATTTAAAGGGATGGGCAGAGGGAGAGGGAGAGTCTTGAGCAGATTCCACACTTAGCACAAAGCCCAACATGGGGCTTGACTTCATGATCCTCAGATCACAACCTGAGCTGAAGCCAAGAATTGAATGCTTAACTGACTGTGCCACCTAGGTGCCCCTTTCTGTTCTTAATAATAGCCATACTGATGAGTGTGAGGTAGTATCTCTTGTAGTTTTGCTTTGCATTTTGATCAACAATTTTATGCTAATAAATTCAACAACTTGGTGAAATGGACAAATTCCTTGAAACACCTAGCATTGCTTTGCTAGTACTGCCATAACAAAGTACTAAGACTGGAGATCTTAAACAATATGTTTATTTTCTCATAATTCTGGAGGCTAGAAGTCCAAGATCAAGGTGTCAACAGGGTTGGTTTTTTCTGAGGCCTCTCTCCTTGGCCTGTAGATGGTCAACTTCTCCCTGTGTTTTCAATTGGTCTTCCTCTGTACCAGTCTCTGTCCTAATCTCTATTTTTTAAGGCTTATTTGTTTATTTGAGAGAGAGAGAGAGAGAGAGAGAGAGAGAGAAAACAAGCAGGAGGGACAGAGGGAGAGGGAGAAAGAATCCCAAACTCCTCACTGAGCTTGAGCCTGATGTGGGGCTTGATCTCAGAACCCCAAGATCACAGTCTGAGCTGAAATCAAGAGTCAGATGCTCAATCAACTGTGCCACCTAGGCACCCCCTATTCTCTTCTTATAAGGACACCAGTCATATTTGATTAGGGCCCACTCTAATGTCTCATTTTAACTTAATTACCTCATCAAAGGCCAGATCTCTAAATACAGTCATATTCTCAAGTTCTGAGGGTTAGAACTTCAACATTTTAATTTGGGGAGAACACAATTCAGCCCATAACAAACTACCCAAAACTCACTCATGAGAAAACAGATAATGTGAGTAGCCCTAAATGTATTAAAGAAATTGAATTCATGGGGTACCTGGGTGGCTCAGTTGGTTAAATATATATGATCTCAATAAATGAGGGAAGAATTGCTAATATCCTATATTCATCCCTTATAAAAACTGTCAGCAAACCAAAATAGAAGCAATTTTGCTAACCTGATAAAAAGCATCCAAGAAAATACTTTGGTTGATATCATGCTTAATGATGAAAGACTAAATGCTTTCTAAAAAAAGGAATAAGGCAACTTCTTACAACTTTCATTCAACATATTACAGGAGGCCCTAGCCAGTGCAAGAAGGCAAGAAAAATAAGTAAAATGTGCCAAGATTGCAAAGGAAAATATAAGACTCTATTTGCAGATGATATGATTGTCTTTGTAGAAATCCAAGGAGATCTATTTTTAAAAAGCCATTAGAACTAATAAGCATGATCACATCCTATAAAAATAAATTGCATTCCAATATAAACAATGAAAAAGTACAAATTAAAAAATTTTAATACCATTTATGATGGCTAAAAAATAGCATTTATAATGGCTAAAAAATTAATTCATATGTGATATACCTGTACTGAAAACTACAAAACATTGCTGAGTAAAAACTAAAGATATAAATAAATGGGATATAGATATAGAACACATTCATAAATATAGAACACATTCATGGATTGGAAGGTTTTTTTCCTGAAATTGATACATACATTCAACAAAATCCCATTCAGAGTCCCAGTAGACTTCTAGTATATTTTATAACAAGTCTTAAAATTAGGTAGTGTTCTAATTTTAGTGTTTTTCCTTTAGTGTCCTTCCTTTTCAATGTTTCCTTGACTAAGTGTTTACATATAAATTTTAGAATCAACTTGTCAATTTCTACAGTTGAATTATAAAACAGCTTAATATAATTTAGATGGGGATTTTACAGACTATAGATCAATTTGGGGAGGACTGATTCTTAACAACATTAAAATATCTAATCTATGAACATGGTATAACTCAATTTATTATATCTTCTTTATCAGTAATATGTTATACATTCAGTAAGTCTTATCTTTCCATATTCTTGATGCTATGTAATTGACTATATACATGCCAAAAGTGCAAAGTTAAATCAATGAATAAAGGATAGTCTTTTAAACAGATGATACAGGATCAATTTGGTATCATATAGAAAATACTAAAGCTTGACCCTTACACCTCATACAACCTGCAAAGTAAGTAAAAATTATATTTATAGACTTAAATTTAAAACTACGAACTGTCTAGGAGAAAATCTTTTGGACATCCAGTTAAGGAACAATTTTTTACTTAGTATATAAAAAATGGAAACCATTAAAAATGATAAATTGGACAACATGAAATAAAAATCTTTCACTATTAGAGAAAATTTAAATACCAGCCATAGACTGATGATATTTGTAAAACATCTATCTGATAAAGGACTCATATCCAAATCATATAAGGAGTTCTCACAACTTGAAAACTGGGAGCAAATAATTCATTTTTTAGTGAAATTTTTATATTTGTTATAATTGTACAATTGCATGTAGTTGTAAGAACTATATCCCATGTAGTCTTTATCCCGTTTCCATGATAACATTTTGCAAAACTATAGTATAATGTCATAACACAACTGACATTGTACTGTCAAAGAACACTTCCATCACAAGACTCCCTCATGCTTTCTCCTGAGATTCCTATTACATGCATGTCAGAACTGTGGAATCGTATTCCATATCTCCTTAAAGCGTCATTTAAATCTTTGTTCATAGTTCTACTTTTTTTGGAGAACTTCTTGACCTTATCTCCAAATGCATTGTTTTGCATTTCAAAATAGTTATTTTTTAAATAGTCTGTTATTATTTCATAGTAGCAATAGCCCCCTTGCCCTCTGAAATTATTACAGTTCATATAAAGCTTTTGTTTGTTCTATGAGCTCCATTTTACTCCCCAGCATTATTAGTTCTTACTTTTATTTATAGAGTTTGGACCCCTCATCTCATGAGGCTGATTTTCCTCAGTTCAGTGATCTTGGCAGTTGATCTCATCAGCCTGTGTGTGGCCTTTCCACACTGAGAGTGAGGAAGGGGCAATGTGTGCTACAGGCAGGACACCCCAACCATCCATGTCCTGAGCATGACGACTCCTGCTCAGCCCAACTGGGCTGGTCACAGCCCAACTGCAAGGAGAGCCAAAACCACTGGATCTCCATGGAGCCAGAAACACATGATATGGGAAGAGCTTATTTCCCAAAGGAAGCAGTGTGATCTTATGGAAGAGGCCAAGTCCACTTGGTATGTGACCCTCGGCAAATCAACTTCACGTGAACCTCCAATTTCTTCACCTATAAAATGGGCATATTTCCAGCATGCAAAGTCAAGGTGAAGGTTTAGCAGTATTAAGTAACGTATGCAAAATGCCCAGCAAAGGGCCCAGGACACAACAGACACGTGATAAAGGCAGGTGTAATTATTTATACTTTATGTCACATAGACTATTCCTGTGTTGTGGTTCAAAGCATATCCCAATAAGCTGTTTTTGAACCTGATGGAACTTAATACACTGTTATCCAATTTCAGGATGATGGTTCCTTGAGGTTCCCCCACCCCAACCCTGTGGTCTGTATTTCTAGGTCTGCTCTATGGGAGATCCATCTCTCCCAGTTCTCAGGTAGGACTCTTCTTCCTTTGAATCCCATCTCCTCCAGGAAGCCCTCCTTGACTCCCACAACCCTCTGCACTTATCTCCAACATAATTCTCTTACCCAGGCCCCAGCATCTAGCATAGAGAAAGTACTCTAAGAAAGATAAATGAACAAATGCTTTGCAGAAAGCAAAACATCCCTCCTGTGCTGCAGCTTCCCCAGCATCTTTGCGGGGAAGCAAAACCAACCAAAGGCTAAAGAGTGGACATGCCAATAGATTTTGAAAATACTGCCTAGGGCTCAAAAGAAAATCTGTCCAATGGAGGCAGATATTTTACCCTCTACATGTTTAGTTTTTTTCTTCTTCCCCATTCTCTACCCTCTCTAGACCATAAGCCTCTTCCCCAATTTTACAACAAAACGAAAACAGAAAACCTCTCTTAAGCATTTTTTTATTTCTCTGTTATTTAGTTTTCTACTTTGGTACATATGAGCTGCGGTTATATTTCACACAGAAGCTGACATATCTCATTATGACACACCCCATAAAACAGAGCACATATAAATCACCTGGCACGGTTTTGCTTCACCTGGTTGTTATTGCTGAAATTTTTATTTCTAAGAGCACAAAAGGGAACATTCCTTGAATCTACAGATGAACAAGGACAGGGTAAGCAGCAGCCAGATTTGCCAGGATGAGAGAGAGGGACTAAAGACATGGACTCCCACATGGCTGTCTGCAGAGACATGAACAGTACAGATGGAGAAGACAGACAAAAATTTCAGAAAGACCAGGACAGTTCCAAACAACACTTCTGAATGACAGCCCATATATCAGACCTCTCTGGCTCGCTCAGTCCTAAGAGATTCTGACATAAACACAAAAGCCCAAGGTGGCATAATCCCGAAGCCAGCAGTGCCTACTCTTTGGCCTTAAACACTTACGTGAGTATTGTTTTATCCTGGAGCTCTAGACAGCCCCTCCCCTGGGCAGGAACACCATCCATCCCTCTCCTTATGAGCCCCCATGTCCCCAGCCAGTCCCACAAGACCCAGCTAGGCCTTGCCAGCTCTAAAATGTCTTGCCCTCAAAGACCTGGAGATTAAAGGCGGTATCCAGAAACTTCTTCAGAGAAACCAGGTGAGTGTTCCTGTTTCCTGTGGCTGGTGCAGCTGCTGGGTCACGGCCAACGTACCTAGAGGAGAAGAGACAAGTTAAGGGTAGGTCTGGGCCTGGCCTAGCCACTAGGAATGCATCGGGTCTAATCCTGATCATCATCCCGCTATAGAGATGAAGAGCCTAAGGCTCCTCCAAGATGCTAAGTGACTGGCCTAAGATCAAAGGACATTCTCTCATTCAGTTCTGGCTGCCAAACAAAGGTTTACTCTCCATACGGCAGAACTGATGGGGTCTATGATCTGTCACCAACAGTCACAAAGCCATTAAGAACTAGGGGACCCATTCCCTCAATTTCCAGTGTGGTCCACAGAAGGGCAGAAGTTCTGGCTCACACAGCAAATGGGGCAGGCAGAGCCAGAATGATGCCTCAGGCCCCCAGAGTCCCCTGGGTCCAGAGGAGGCCAGGCACAGATGGCAGGTACCCCCACACTCAGCCTCATACCATATGGGCCGTGCCCGGCTCAGGATGGTCATGAAGCGCGGGCTGATGTAGTCATAGTAGCCCATGTTCTTGTGCTCTTCCTGGCACCACACCAGTTCTGCGCCTGGGTACTTCTCTGCCTCTGTCTTGATCAAGTCGAAGGGGAATGGAGAGATCTGGGGCAGGCAAAGAGAAAACGGAGTATAGCCAGGGGACGGGGGGGTGGGTGCCATGCCAATGGCCAGCGCCCCAGGAGAGCAACCTGTGATGCCCATCCTGGCCCTGCCTGGCATGTTGCCCAGAGCCAGGGGGCTGGCGATTTGACCCTGTCCATGACTCTGACTAGGCAAGAGGTTAGGGTGCACCTGTTCCAGGCGGGTGATGGCCACTTGTTCCTCCAGGCCCTGGCTGCTCCGCTCCTTCACCAGGTCATAGTACACCTTTCCAGTGCAGAAGATGAGCCTCCGTACCTGCTCAGGAGCCTGTGCTGCAGGCCCATCCTCAGAAATCACCCGCTGGAAGCTGGTCCCTAAAGGTCCGACAGAGTATGGCAAGGGCATCAGCTCCCAGAGGTGCATCAACTTGGCCAGATCAGCTTGAGAACCAGATCCACATCCCTGCCTGCCCCAGGCTCTCCCTGGCCACTGAGACTAACCCCAAGATTGGATCTGTGGCTGCACTGGATACCTCTTGAGCCAAACCTTGGCAGGGGACAGATGACTCCCTGAAATGTCACAGGGAGAGAGGTAGACATGGGCTAGAGTCAAGGACAGAGCCCTGGGAACATGAACATTTAAGATGACAGGCTGGGGTTGGGGGGCACTGTGATGGGGACAGCTTCTGGAGGAGACAGAGAAGGTGGCATTAAATCCCCATCTGATGGCATCAATGTGTGTCCCAAACCTGCTCCCCATCCTGCATGTGCGCCAACCACCGGATCACCAAGCGAGAAGGTGAGCAGATGTCTGGGAGGCTGCTGCACATTCCTCCCTCCTCTCTCACCCCTGAAGCCAAGCCCTCATCTCAGACAGCCCTCACAGGCTCACACCACATGCCAGGCACCAGACTAAGCATACTGCAGAGAACTTCTAAGGAAGCCACCCCAATGTCCCCAAATCTCAGGTGCAGACACTGAAGCAGAGAGAAACTGGCTGCCAGTCCCCACCAGAGAGAAGCTCGCACCAGGTGTCAAGGCCAAGAGGTCCACAAGCCGATGTCAGAGCTCAGTCACCTGCGTACCCAGAGGGGGTGCCCAAACATACACGGGTAAAAACCCCTGTCCACGCTGTGGGCCCCTTCCCTGCCAGCAACTGCTGGCTTTCCTCGTAGTACCCAGGACTGTTTTCCCAGGTGGCTCTGCTCTAAGCCTCAGGGCCCCACATTATCAGCCCCTCCGCAATCCTCCGCCGGATCACAACTCAATTCTAACACTGGTCCTTCAGATATTTTATCTGACCCTCAATGCCTGAAAGCTCCTGGAGGGGCACCGGGTCCCTAGGGCCAGCAATGTCTATTTGGTTCAGGAGTAAAAAAAAACCTGGATGAGTAAATGACGACTCTCAGTGCTCCTGTTATCCTAGGCAGACTCCTGCCAGGTCTCCCACCTCTCGGCTCCCCGAGAACAGCCAGGGAGCCCTGTTGCTTGGCTCACATGACCCAAGCCGGACCATATCTGAGGGATCCCAGGCTAGCTTCTCAACCTGGCCACAGGTGGGGACTGAGCCAGGAGCTACTACAGGGGCACAGACACAGGAGAGGACAAGGGTCCTAGAAGCAGAGGGCCAGGAGCCACCAGGCCCCCCAACAGCCACCTCCCCAGCACACTTGAGCACTTACCAGATACCATCTGGTCAAAGCTGGACTTGGCCTCAGGGTGCCTCAGTAGAGATTTGGGTGTGAAGATGATCAGCTGGAAGGGAAACATGTGGCCGGCTGCCAGCTGCCCCACCTGGCCAGGGCTCTGCACCTGGGCCCAGCACTGCTATGCTGACCAGAGCGGGCAGCTCACCGGTTTCCGGAAGGGCAGCAGGACCTGGCGACGCAGCACATGGAAGTAGTTGGCTGGTGTGGAGCAGTTGACCACAATCCAGTTGCAGTCGTAGAGCTGGCTCACTTCAAAGTCCTCAGTGAACACCTGGGAGACCAGGGTAGGGCTGGGAGGTGGCCTGCCTGTGTCACCCGTGCCCTGACCTTACCCTGGTGGGGGAGGGCCACACTTACAGGGTAGGCGTCGGAATCATCATTGCTCATCTGCAGGAACCTCTCAGGCCTTGCTGAGGAATGCTCTGGTCCCTGAAACCAAGTGCCAGACAGCACAGACTGGCCTAAGTGTCCCACAGGACAGACACCTGGCTCTGCAGGGGCCCAGGGCCCAGGGGGAAGTCTGGGTGGCTCCTTAGAGGAGCCAGAACCACAGTAAAGACCCAGGAATGTGGGAGAAGAATAGAGAGGATATCCTCAGAGGAGGGTCTGGTCAAAGCCAGCACATGTGAACCGGTAAAAAGGCCAAGGTGAGATGGTTTTTCCAGAGTGTTCTGGACTTGGCAGTTGTCATTCACTGAGTACCTGCTGTGTGCCCAGCAGAGCTCTATAGACCCCATTGACATTGTTTACTAATCTTGAAAGCAGCTCCATGGTGTAGACATTTGTTACCTCACTTCATAGATGAAGGTGAGTAGCAGCGAGATTAAGAAACAACCCCACGGTCACTAAGCCACAGGGGGCAGCCTGGAACCCATGACTGACTCCTACTCCTGCCCTCACCCATGTGGGCAGCAAGACAACACCACACCGACCTCCAGGGTGGCTCCCCGTGAGATGAGGGTGATCTGTCCCATAGCCCTAAGGACCCAGAGCTATAAGCACCCGTCAGACCACACCAACCTTCCCACTCCACCCTGTGCCTTTCCAGCTACATGATCTTGGGCAGATCACTCCATTCCTTTCTTCCCGTGTGAACTGGGAAACAGGACTGACCGCCCAGTCCAGCTGCAAGAATTCCACAGGATCACACACACTGTGTAAGATGCCCAGGAAGGCCAATCCTGGCTCTGAACAGCCAACTGGTGACAACAGTAGTGATTAGTCCCTGACTGGATGACCAGTCCAGGCTGAGTAGGTCCTCAGGGACATTCATTGATTCGTAGCTCAATCATCCAGGGTGGGGAAGGCCTTTGCCCCAGGTCACAGAGCCAGGCAGAGGCTGAGCACACCCTGCTCCTAGCTGCCCCTGCAGCTGGCACAGTCCCACTCATGCCCCACCTGGTCAGGCTACAGA
The DNA here is from genome assembly GCF_003254725.2 of Canis lupus dingo. NCBI lineage: Eukaryota > Metazoa > Chordata > Mammalia > Carnivora > Canidae > Canis > Canis lupus. The sequence continues at coordinate 1,652,374 of NC_064270.1, forward strand.
CCCACCAAGGTGTCTCATGGGCTCTCCCCAGCCCTTCCCTCCCTCACTGGCCTGCACACCCTCCATCCTCCCTCTGTGTGGCCACTCTCAGAAGACCAGAGGACAGGCAGTACTACACAGCATTACATTCAGATCTCAGCTGCTAGCTGTGTGACTTTGGACAAGCCACTCTACTTCTCTGCCTCAGTTTCCTGTATCTGGAAAGTGGGTATACAGGACCTACTCCATTAATTTGTTGTAAGGACTGGAAGAGTTAACAGAGAGTTTTAAACAGGACCTGGCACAGAGCAAACCCTCAGACATATTGGCTACTTCTATTGCTAGTGATAGCAGTGCCATCACAGCAGCAGCAACACAGATGTATGCAGGCCCCGCTCTGAGCAGATCCATGTGTTCCAGGGGCCTGAAGGAAAACACCCCCCACCCCTGCAAGCAGCCAAAGGTCTACCCACCCTCTCCCAAGCACACCAGAGCCTTTCCGGGCCCCAGCCACCATGCAGCCCTCACCATGCCCTCCATGCCGTGGGGCAGCAGCAGTACGATGCCATTGTGCCGCACCCACTTGGCCTGGCCAGTGCTGATGAACTGGTCGATGATGCACTGGGCTGTGTTGTGGAAGTCACCAAACTGAGCCTCCCAGAGGACCAGGGCATTGGGGCTGGCCATGGCATAGCCCAACTCAAAGCCTAAACAGAAGACACAAAGAGCACACCGCATACTGTCACCAAGGGGCAATGGCTCCACTCAAACCCAGTCCTTGTTCATTCACTCTCCCTGTCCTCACCCCCTTCCCAGCAGGCCAGCAAGAGCCAGGGGACTCCCTGGGGCCCAAAGGCCAGAACCTCCCTGCCAGGGAGCTGACAATATGCTCAGAGATGCCACCCTCAGCCCTAACTTCACGTATGGCCACCTTCTAGACCAGGAGCCAAGTCCCAAGATGCCCTGGGGAGGCAGCAGGAGCCGTCTGCCAAGAATAACCCCTCAAAATATGTGCAGTACTGCTGAGGGGAAGGGGCGGGGTGGGGGCTGCTCTCTGCAGGGTCCTGCTTCTGGGAGGAGGCAGTCAGGGAGGAAGCAGGCCAGCTAAAGGTCAAACCAAGGAAGAAAGAATAACAGGGGACACAGTCTTGGGAGCCCAGAGACTGGGGAGGGGCTCTGGAGATAGAGCTGCTGAGTACTGTGCAGGAGTGGTCATAGTCAAAACAATAAAACAATAGGACAGCTTGGGGTGCAAGACCCTCTCTGGTCCCCAGGCATCTCAGGGCCTGCCTGACTTGCAGGCAGAGTTCTGACCCACCCAGGACTCCATACTCTGAGAGTGAGCTGTTGCACACAGTGTAGGGGGCCTGGTCAGGCCAAAGGTGGTTCATGGGGACACACGTCCTCCGGTCAACTTCCTGGTCATGGAGAACGTGGTGCCGGTGACTGGAGAGAGACAGATAAGGAAGGGATGGAGGGCGGCGGATTACCACCTGTTCACCCAGAGCAGGTGCACCAGGTAGCAGGAGGCAGGCAAGCCTGTCACGGTGCGAGAATTCCATAGGATGGCGACACCAAGAAGGCCCTGGGAAACCAGAGCAATCCAGGGAGCCTCCCTTCCCAGTGGTAATCCCACAGGGTCAGAGAGGTGGCCCAGCAGCCCTCTGATGTCCTGACCCAAGAGCAGGGGCTGGAGATGCTTTCGGGTTACCTGTGACTACCTCAGCCATATAAGGGCTCCCCAAACATGGGCCAGGGAAAGGAAGAAGAGCCAGTTACACTCCAGAGCTCTTGGGCTGATTCTGATAGACCCCAAGCACAGATGAGCTCTCAGCAATCCTGTGGGGTCAGGGATGACCAGGCTAATGCTCACCCAGGGCCGAGAGACCACTCTCACATCCTCACCTAAATGTGCCCCTCTCCACATCCTGCCCACTGAGCCGCACGTGGATGCCCTCCTTAAGCAAGGAGCCAAAGGCCATGTACTCCGCCAGGGCCCAGTCCACTGTCTGTTTCTTGGTCATGTCCGCACGGCCCCGTAGGATTCGAGAGAGGCCTGCAGGGATGAAGAGCCACCCTGAGGGACGCAGAGGCCTGCAGGACGGCCCCAGCCAGGACGGCCATAGCACCAGGGCTCTAGCCCAGCTGTGCATGTGTTCATTGTATACCCACCCCCCACCCCACCCACACACACACACACGCAGCACAGGGCCTGGCAGGCTACAGGAGCCCCAGGGCCAGGCAGCCCTCCACCAGCACCCCCACTCCAAGAGAAGGTCTGAGCCCCCCTAACTTCCCTCCCTTGGGGAAGAAGGAGCAGGCATCACTAGGTGAGCCTCTGCCATATGCAGACACTGTATACCCTTGAGTCAGAACCATTCCTCACAGGTCTCCTGCCAGAGAGTGCTGCTGACTGTCCCCATTCTCCAGAAGAGGAGACTGAGGCTCAGGAGAGGGAACTAATTTACAAATGACCACACCCCCATAAAGATGTCTGGATCTGAGCCTTGGCACCTAGCCCAGGTGGGGCTCCTATTGACCCTACACCTGTACCAGTCCCATGTGATGTGCACACAGAGTGAGCACCCCAACACACCCGGGCCACTATGCACATTGTGGAGGAATCCCTTTGGATTCGAAGGGTCCATAGGCATCCTGTGGAGCCCTCCAGACTGCCCAACCAGGATGGCCACAGCCAAGAGGTATAGCCAGCGACCACCAACTGGCCTAGGCTCACCCAGGAGTGGCAGGCTTGCCCTCTCTCATCCATCCAGGCTACCATAGGCACCGCACTCCTGCCCTTTCCCAACATTTCAGACTCAACCGACCCCTCCACAGAACCCTTGCTCCCCTGCCCTCCTTCTGTGTGAGCCATGGACAACCCCAGCAAAGGCACTGGGAAAATCCAAGATGCCTGGTATAAGCCTTGTGACTGGCACCCAGCAGAGAACATGGCTTCCACATCTGCCCACCCTGAAAGGAACCTGTTATTATGGGCTCTGCACAAGAGTGCAAAAGAGGCTCCAAGAGCTCAGCTGACCTGCCAGCAAGCCAGGACACAAACCAGGCTTCCCTGACCCCTGAACACCATCTCCCGTAGGGCACATGCTAGAGCCTGCACAGCAACCTCACCGGTGTGGATCTTAAAGTCCTCCAGGGGCACGGAGCTAGCCACTTCACCGATGTGGGTCAGTACGTCCTCAGGAATGCCTGTGGCTGGGCATGTCATGCTCTTGGGCTCCCCGTCCACATTAAAGAAGCCTGAGAGGGCAGAGATTCTGTGTACTTCTGTGTGGTCAGGCCTCAGATCCCCTGGTCGGCTGCCTTCCCAAGACTCAGGGGCCCCTCTCTTTCTTAACTCCACCTGCACTCAAACCCTGACTCACACTTGGGATCTGTGACACCCAATAGCCACAGCTGGGCCCCTGTGGGGGCTACTCCCTGTGCCCCAGGTCACAGCCATCTAGCTCCATCCCACGGAGGCCCTCTGAGCACCCCTCCCCCAGGCTCTCTCCACTTTGATGTGCACCTGCTTTAGCTCAGCCCTCCCCTTCCAGAAAACAGCTGGTCACACAAGCTCACAGGGTGATACCATCTCTCCTGAACCCCGACCCATCCCCACATGTAGAAATCAGTGCCCCCAGCCTCAGGAGTCTCAGGGATAGAACACTCAGCCTCTGGACTGGGCAACGACCGCCCTCACCCAGGACCACTGCAGTCCGGTCCCAGGCCCAGGCGAATCACTCTCAGTCACAGACCTCTCACTTACCGGGCCATGGGGAATCCAGCCAGTGCTTTATATGCAAGATCTTTTTATCCTTGGACCTGCCATATGCCTCCTCACAGATCCGGTCATATTTGGCTATTTCTTCCTGAAATCAGGGTGAATGCAAGGACTGACACAGTAAGCCCTGGAGAGCCAAAGGCTGTATCAACCTGGATTTGTAAGCCCTGGTGCCCTTTGCTACATTATAGAACTGTCGGCTGGCCTGCAGGGACCCTGTGGCCAGAGGCCAAAGTCTCAGAGTTAAGGGGGATCCCCCCGCTCAGCAAAGGACTTAGAGGAAGCTGAGAAAAGACTCAGAGTGCTTGCTCTCAGAGCTCCCTCAAGGCAGGAAGCCGAAGGCATCCATAAAGAACTGTGGGAACAAACCAGGCTCAGGGCTGCCTCCTGCAGGAAGCCTTCCTGGACTCCTGCCTGAGGCTGAGCTTTCCTCACATGGCAGCATTCACTATCCCACCAAGCTGTAAATGTCTTTGGTTCTCTGTCCACCTTGACAACTAGGATCTGTTGGGGACAAAGACCATAATGGCTACTTCTTGAAATCACTGCAACATCAACAACTACCCCAGGGTCCCAAGCTGTATTGGAAGCTTGTCCTAGGCAGCCACGTGGCCTGCCTGCCCACCTCAAACTCCTGCAGGGTGACTGTGCCCTCAGTAATGAGCTTGTCTGCATACTTCTTCAGCACAGGCACTTGTCTGTGGATCTGCTTGTACATGAGCGGCTGCGTGAACATGGGCTCGTCCATCTCATTGTGGCCACGCCGGCGGTAACAGACCTGCAAGGACAGCGTGGGGAGGGGCTCAGCCCCTGCCCTCAGGCAGTGCAGGCATAGTCACTGCACAGCGGGGGCACAGCAGGCATGATAGGCCCCTGAAAGCCCCCCACTACCACCTACCACTAAATGCCCCGCATCCAAGCCTGTGCACAGAATGTTCTTGGTGGCCCTAAACCCTCCATCTGGAAAGCACTCCCAGCCCTCCCTGCCAAAGATACTACAGACCTGGCCCACTTGGCACAGCAGGAACAGGTCACACACACACCCTACCACAGCCCCAAACCCACCAAGTCCACCACCACATCTTTATTGAAGGTGTTCCTCCACTCAGCTGCCACACTGCACACATATATCACGGCCTCTGGGTCATCTGCATTCACGTGGAAGATAGGTGCATTGACCACACGGGCCACATCGGTGGGATAAGGTGATGACCGGGCCATGCGAGGGTCTGTGGTGAAGCCAATCTGCAGAAGCAGGAAGAATGGACAGAGCCTCTGTAGAGCCAGACAGGTGGTACCTGCCCTGGAGACTAGTGGATCAAGGGAATGAGGGAGATCTTTGCCTCAAGCTTCATTAGGTGTGACCAGGAGGTATGTGGCACAGAAAGGGATGAGGGTAAACGGCCCCTACAGGCACAGTGGCGGGTCCTATAGTGATGGCAGCATCACCAAGGAAATCATGCCTGCTCTTGTTCTGCATGTCATACTGTGGTAGGAAGAGCGCAGGCCTGGCTCACTGCCAGCCCCAACAGCGGCTCTGTGTGTGATGCTGAGCCAAGTACTTAAATTCCCAAAGCCTTGGTTTCCTCATCTATGAAAAGGACTCATTAAATACTACCTCACAGGGTTATTCTGTGAAGATTAAATGACTTAATACAAATAAGGCAATTAACTTAGGGCTTTTTAGGCTCAGAAGAGCTATTAGTAAGCACAGCTGCCTAAAGAGCAAAGGCCTGTGACAGCTGTGTTCTAAGACTGGTTCCTACAGAACTAAAAGTAGCATCTAGTTTATGTCCAGCCTCTGTGGTAGTTACACCTGTCTTCCTCTGTCCTTACAATGTTCTCCATGGGACCTGTGTGTGCATGTGTGTGTATTTACATGTATATGTATACATACAGGCACACACCAATTTCACAGACCAGGCTGGGGAGAGAGCAGGGATCCTGCCTGAAGTCATACACTGGGGAGTGGCAAAGCAGTGGGATCAAAAACAGAATCATCTCAGGGCACCTGGGTGGCTCAGTGGGTTAAATGTCCTATTCTTGGTTTCGGCTCATGTCATGATCTCAGGATTCTGGGATGGAGCCCCACATCTGGCTCCACACTCAACAGGGAGTCTGCTGGGCCTTCTGTTCCTCCCCGCACCTTCTCTCGCATGTTCTCTCGCTTTCTCATAAATAAAATCTTTAAAAAAAAAAATCTAAAAAAAAAAAACAAAAAAACACCCCAAAACCAGGATCATCTCACACTTCCCCCAAAAGTTCCTGGAATTCAGAAATGGGAGACATTGACAAAGCCCACCAGGCAGCCCAGGTCCTCACCTGGTTGTTGACGACCACATGCACAGTACCATTGGTGGTGTAAGAGGGCAGGTCACTCAGGTGGAAGGTCTCATACACCACACCTTGGCCAGCAAAGGCAGCATCCCCATGAACCAGGATGGACATGACCTGCAGGGCAGGATGTGAGGCAGGAGGAGCCTGAGCCTGTGCAGCCCAGCTCTGTGCCCTATAGTGCAAAGATCCAGGCCCTATGCCTCAGAACCCAGTCCCTCAGAACCCTGTCCTCCCAGCCCACCCCTCAGAAACCATTACTGTCTCAGAGTTCAGCCCTCAAGAGCCCATCACTCAGAAACCAGCCCTCAAAGCCAGTCCCTCTTTTACCATTCCTCAGAGCCCAGCCTTCAGATCCAGCCCCTCTGGGAGCACCCTTTAGGAACCAGATGAGTTTACCTTCTTGCCCTGGGCATCCCCTCGGTAGAACTGTTCTGCCTTTGTCTTTCCCTGCACCACGGGGTCCACAGCTTCCAGGTGGGAGGGATTGGCCACAAGGGACAAAGTGATATTTCTGTTGGTGACCCGGTTGATTCTCTCATGGTACATGCCAAGGTGATATTTGACATCTCCAGAGCCCTGAAGATTAAGGTGGGCCATGGTGAACCCACCCCTCTCACCACAGACAGGCAGACAAGTAGATATGCAAGCTCACAGTAGGGCTGGGACATTTCCCTGGATTCCGCTCCCTGAGAAGGCTGTGCTATCCCTGACCCACATCCTCTTCCTGCCCTCCCATCACCACACACAACCCCTCCTTGAGGAAGGCAGGTAGGTTCCCCTGCGCCTTGGCTCAGAGGACAGATAAGCCTCCTCATCAGAGCCCCTCCGCATTATCACCTATTGTCTTCAGCATTAATGACAGTGCAAGCAGGGAAACAGAAGGTGGTGTTAATAAGACCACGGCATGGCCTCTGGGCAAATTTTGGAGCTGAACCCCTACCTAATTCCTAACACCAAACTAACCAATAATGTATAGACGGCAGATGAAGCCACAATACAGCAGAGAAAAATATCATGTATTTTATGATCTTAGAGCAGGGAAGGCCCTTCCAAACAATGTACAGAGCTCTGAAGCTATAAAAGACAAGGCAGCTAAAATTTAACAAACTTGCCAGAGGGAAGCAAATCCATGGCAGTGTTAGGGAGGAAAAATCAAGCAGAGAAAAATATTTATAAGACGAATATAGGCAAAGGGCTAACATCCTCAATATATAAGACTCTTTAACAAATTAGTAAGACAAAGTCCCAAATCCCATAGAAAAAAATGAGCAAAAGCCATGAGAAGAATTTATAGAAAAAGAAATAGACATGGCCTAAAAACATGTGAAAAGATACTCAATTAAATTTTTGCATCAATCATATTGACAAAGACAGAGAGATTCGACAGAGTAAGGGAGGACAAGAGCCTGGGATCCTCACACATGCTGGGGGTGGGCTCACTATATCCTCAAGCTCTCTGGAGGGAAGTGAGTCTGGCCACTGCATCTCTCAGACACCATCTAACAGAGTACTCACACACGTGTGCAAAGAAACTTAGTCAGCAACGTAACACCCATCACCTGGAGAGGCAAAAACCAGAGCACATTCAAAGCTCAGGGAGCTCCCGTGTGCCGCATGAAGCAGTGACAACTCCTTAAGTGAAAATAGCAAGGTGCCAAGTGGCATCATGAGCTACTCCCCTGGCCTTTTACAAAGAAGACTGTACCGAGTAGATAGGTGTGTTTGTACCTGCATGGAACATTTCTGGAAGTACACACCTTAACACAAACAAAAACTGGCCACAGTGGAGCCTCTGAAGAGCAGGCTAGGGGTCTCATGAGGGAAACTTATTCTCATTGCATATGCTTTTTTTTTTAAACAATGCTCATACTTTTTTTTAAATAAAAAGAACTAGTAAATACTTTTTAAAAAAATATCCTTTGGCCAGGCTTTACACAGTTTACACGCATCATCTCTTTGATTCTTCACAAGCATTTTGGGGGCAGGGAATTTCATCCCCATTTTACAGAAGAACAAACTGAGCCTTGGAGAGATGAAAGTGCCTTTAGAGCAAGTGCTATGATCTTTGATAAGCAAATGAACAGCATCTTGGGAAGATTCTGGGCTATAAGCCAACAGATGCAGATTCTAGTCCCTGCTCTGCCTTTTGTACTGGATGACCTTGGAGCAGCCATTTAATGGGATTCATTTTAACAAACCAAGCACTTTTGCTGGGGGCTGGAGCTTCGGGGATGAGGTCCCTTCTCTATCCTGCTACCAGCCTAGAGAGGAAAACAGATATACACACACGTGCAAAGGCTGGAAAAAGCCAGAAGAGTACCGAGGGAACAGGGGGACAGAGGAGGGAGTGATGCAATGGCTGCCTAGAGGACCAGGAGAGCCACCCAAGGGGAGACAAGCAGGGCTGTGCAAGAGGCAGAGAGCAGTGGAGAGAGGAAGCCTGTCTACATTCAGGCCCAGCGTGGGTGAAGGCATCAGGGGACAAGGCATGCTTAACATACATGCATACCAGCAACAGGGGTGTGAGCAGAGAACTGTTTCCTCTGCTCACCAATGAGCACAAGAAGCTATCCTGGCCTCCCCGGGCTGTTCTGGGCAAAAAATGAGTGAAGAAACCCTTCTGGGCTGGTAGACAGGACCCTGTGCAGAGTCAGGCCACACAGCTGAAGTAAATGCCTTTTAGGTCACTTCTCTCCAGGCCTCACTTTACCTAGCTGAAAGCAAGAAGGTTGGTCCAGATTATCTGACGGCTCTCTCAGCTCTCAGAGATCACAGCACTCACTCTAAAACACCTTAGTGGCCTCACACAAACACACCCATTCTCTCCCCCACTCTTCTGCATAGCCATCCACATCCAGGTCTGTTTGAGCCTAGATGCTTCTGGCCCAGCTCCTTCCTAGTTCACACCCCAAATATCTGGGACAGGGCTTGGCACTTACCTCGTCTGCTGCCTCCAGCTTGGGGTCAAATTGGCAGAAGATCTGCTCCAGGTCCTTACGGATCACATTGGCCAGCACATTCAGCCTGCCCCTGGAGCCACAGGTGGTGGGACTCTCACCTGGCACAGAGGCCACCTCCCCCATTAGGCCCCAACATCCCCACACTCCTGCCCACCTGGGTCTATCAGAATTAGCATGGGGGTCAGGGAAACCCTCCCCATACAAACCACAGGAGGCCCAACCCTCTCATCCTGTCTCAATCTACAAGGCATGTGAGTAGTTCTAGCTGGCCAGCTCCCCCAGAAACTCTGTACATCTCACTAGGACTCTGGAGGCCCTCATAAGCAGGAGCCACCCAGCCTCACTCATGGCCCTCATAAGCAGGAGCCACCCAGCCTCACTCATGGCAGGATGCACACACACCCATTCCCCCCCACCCACCCCTGCCTCCCTGTCAGACCCCATCCCCTCCCCCCCACCTCACCAGCAAAAGTTGAGCCTAACCCAGTACCTCAACCCCAATCTGCTAATGCATCACAGTCACTCATATGTGATCCCAGCTCAGCCAGCAGTGTCTTGCAGCAGAAGACGGGACTGAACTAATCCTAAGGTCAGGAGTTACCAGGGGACCTGTCCAGGGAAGCTGAGGTCTCAGGTTAGGGGTAGGAAAGCAGCCAGAGACCAGGGACTCTAGTCGAGGCCAGACTTCCCATCAGGATGCAGTTTATTCAGGGGTGGGTACCAGGCTGATCTGGGCACAGGGGAGGACTCAGCCCACCCAGCCCACCAGCAGATACTAGCCCCAGGCCTGCACACCCTCTGATCCAATCTCTAGCCCCACGTGGCCCTGTGACAGAGGGCAGCCCTCTTCCAGGTGGGCCTCTCCTACGTTCTGCAGAGGCAGAGCTAGAGGCCAAAGGAACCACATGAACAACCCTCAGTTCCTCTGGGCAAAGCCCTCCAGTCTTATACCACTCCCACCCCCAACTATGGAGACCTGGCCTAGAACAGCCCTTCAGCTCCCAGAGCCCTCCTCAGGCTGGGAGCCGGCCCAGTACCACCACACAGTCCCAGAACTACCCCTGGCTGCCCAAGGCCATCCTTCCCAAGAGATCCACTGAAGCCACGAATGTGGGATCTCTGACAACTGGGCCAGCTCTGCTTGACCCTCTAACGAGACACTGGGCATTTCTGGGCCCTCAGAGCAAGGAGCTGTAAGAGACAAATCCCAGGCTCCTGGCAGGCCAGCCCGCAGGATGGGGGCCCTCCCACACTGCATCTGGATGCCTTGACACCCCTCCTGCTAGTGCATCCAACACTGGCCCACCCGTGAGCAGATGGAAACTGTCACAGAAAATGCTGGGGCTTTGCCTCCAAGACCACTCCCGTTCCGCAGGACCCCTGGCCACCTTGTCTCTGTCCCCAGGCTGTACTCTTCACCAGTCCATGGGCTCCAGTTCAGAGGTCAATGCCCAGCTGCCAGGCCAGCCTTCTAAGTCTATCAAGGTCTCAAGAAAACGTGTAGTCAGCTTGTAGCCAGGGGGAAAAACTCTCAGCTCACCTCCAGAGACCACCCTCCTCCAGGAGATGGCATCACAAAGCCACCTGCCCAGGCCCTGTCCTCACTTCCCTGGAATGTACCCCTCCACAGGAACCTCAAGAGGCATAGTACATCCCTTTTCTGAAATATTGACCTTCCTGGGGACAGCGGCAACATGGAAAAGAGAAACTGAGTCTGAGGAAAGATGGTTAGTCCCTGCCTCCATGTGGCTTTGGGCCTAGGGCCCAGGGACTGAGAACTTTCTAGGTCATCCTACCTTTACCCCCAGATTCCACCAAAACCCCTGCTCTGATTTTCATCCCCTCCCTTCTATCTCATTCTGCTGGGCCTGGAGAACAGATAGGCTATGGAGGAGCAAGAAGGGGGCCCACCTGTGTGGCATCCCCAGGATGACATTCTCGATCCCCATTTCACTGGATTTGTCGATGATGGTCTTGAGGGCGGGAATCATGACCTCACAGCCCTCCAGGCCAAATCGCTTCTCGGAGGACCACTTCCGGGCCAGGAAGTCTTCAAATCTGCTTGGTGTGAGGAGAAGGGAAAAGACAGAGAGGCTGGGGCTCACAGGGACTATCCATGAGGACCACAGCTAGATGCCTGAGAGAGAGCAAGCTGCGAAGTCACCTCCCTTTGCACAGACAGGCCCTGCTATTAACATACAGCAACAAGGAGCATAGAAAGGCCAGAGAGGCTGGGCACCCTCCCAACCTAACCAAAGACCTCTGCCTGCACCCAAACCCAGTTATCACCCTCTCTCCCCCTTCTAATCAAACTGCTCCAACAAGCCACCTCCCGCAGCTTCCAGCTCACCATCCTGCACACACACACTGCACAGGGCTCCCTCTCCATGTCCCAGAGACCCCTTCACCATTCAACTCAAATTCCAGCCTACACCTCACCACCAGGGATCCATTCTGCACCCAGCAGCTGAGCCCCATGCTCTGCTAGGCCTCTGCAGCCCCTGTATACCCAGCTTCAGATCCCAGTGGCAGAGCCAGGTGGCACCCCACCCGTAGGCAGGCGCTGGTACACTCACTCCTAGAGACGTCTTTCTGTCCACACAGTCCCACAGCCACTTTCTGCCACTTCTGTCCCTGTGGTCATGTTCTCCTGGAACCCAGCCCTGCCCACCTACCCCCCATGCTGCTCCTACGGGCTTCCCCTAGGCCAGGGGATGAGACCCCCTCCGGGCTTCCCCTAGGCCAGGGGATGAGACCCCCTCCAGTCCCAATTTCCCCTGCCAGTGATCCTAGTTTCAGGAACTAGATGTCCTGGGATATTCTAGACAGCCCTGGAGCAGACCCTGCTACCACTCCAGCCATCCGGGGTGGGGTGGTGCTGAGGGCCTGACCTCATGGAGCGCACCAGCCGGGCCAGCAGCGTCCGCTTCTCCTCACTGGAGAACTGCATCACACCAGGGGTCTCGAATTTCTTCCGGATCCACTGGCACTGCTCCACGTCATTGATGAACATGAACTCCAGGCCGATATGCTGGCAGTAGGTGCTCTGAGGGAACAGGTAGGGACTCCACCAGGAGCCAGGAAGAGGGAAAACTGTCCTGGCATCTGGAACACAAAAGCAGAACCCTCCTTCCCTCTAGCACACTCCAGAGTGCCAGCAGGTGTGCCTTACATGCCTGCCTGTGCTTACCTCCAGGCGCCGAATGATCTCCCGCAGAGAGAGGGTGTGTTCAGATCCCCCAATGAAGGTGGTGGTGGGCAGCTGGAACTCCTTATCTAGGTCAGCCTCCCGCAGGTCATAGAAGGCTGAGGCGGCACACACGACCGCAGCAGCAGAGGGGAGAGAAAGGGCTCAGGCCCCAGGGGGTGCCCAGCAGTACCCCGGACCTCCTAACAATGCCCCCAGCACCCTCCCACCAGCCTACAGCTGGAACAGGGAGACAGGGAAAGTAAAAGTCAGAGCCCAGCCTGTACCACAAGGTGGGGCTTGGACAAGTCTCTCGAGCTTACGGAGCCTAGTGCACCAGCTAGGGAAGAAGGGGAGACATCACAGTGAGGCAGATGGGCAAAGGTCAGAGGAAAGCCTCTAGGGCTGACTGATGGGCCCCAGGCCTCAGACACATGTCAGTCCCAGAGCCCCTCACCCAGCCACAGGCACCAGCTGGCTCTGGTGCTGCCAAAACAAGAGCTCTCACCCAATTTATCAATGGTTGTGATTAAGTCTGAGGGCACAAAGGAGTCCAGGTCTGCATCCAGAATGCCCAGCGGGTCCAGCTGGGCCACATGGTGGCCCCGGATCTGGGAGAAAGGGAAAGAGGTCAGGGCCAGGCTGAAACACAGATAGACAAATACTCCCCGAAAGCCAAGTTCTGGGCCCTGGCCTCTCATTTCCCACTTCAGAATTCCAACTTTCCACATGTCTACAGTACCAGCCACTGCACAGTTGCCTATACCATAACCACTAAGTTGGCAGGAGCTCAATTCTCTTTAAAAGTACAACATGCAGGGATCCCTGGGTGGCGCAGTGGCTTAGCGCCTGCCTTTGGCCCAGGGCGCGATCCTGGAGACCTGGGATCGAATCCCACGTCAGGCTCCCAGTGCATGGAGCCTGCTTCTCCCTCTGCCTGTGTCTCTGCCTCTCTCTCTCTCTCTCTGTGACTATCATAAATAAATAAAAATTAAAAAAAAATTAAAAAAAAAAAGTACAACATGCAGCTTTCAGAAATAAGGATGCACACACCAAAGTATTAACTACAGTATAATTGGCAGTCATAAAATTCTAGAAACTTCCCAAATGTCCATCAATAGAAGACCGGAATATGGATATGGGAAATCCACACAGGGGAGTACAAAGAACTGTTAAGAATAAAAAAAATCCCTATCCGCTGCTGTGCAGTAGTCCCCACAAAACAGTCCCCCCCAAAACAGTGTTAAGCAAAATAGCAAACTGTAGAAGAGTATGTGTGACAAACTATCCATTATCTAAGAAAGAGGAGATTCAAATAAATACATGCATTTGCATATATTCATATACACACAAATAAATATATGCATTAGAAAAATACATCATAAACAAGAAAAAGTATTATCTGTGGAAAAAGAACAAAACAGGGTATAATGCCAGAGATAGAAGCTAGACTTTTAAGAATACATTTTGCTTTGAAGATTTGATTTTGGAATCTTGTAAATATTTTATATCACTATCAAGCAAAATTAAGTTTCAAAAATTAAAATAAAACAAATGAATTCATACATTCATTTGATCACAGTACTACCCAAATGAATAACAGAATATCAAAAAATAAAATAAAATAACAGAATATCCCCAAAAGACAAATAGAACTCCAGGAAAAAAATATTATAAATTCATTTCTATTACCAATCAGTAGTGGTAGTATTAGAATTATACTGTAAAGCTATAGTATGTAGACTGTGGGAAAATCAAGTAAGTCATTGTACTGATGTCTTCGGGAATCTCTACTTTTGGCATCTTTAAAAGATGACAATGACATTGAGATTAATGAGGTCAAGGGATCCCTGGGTGGCTCAGTGGTTTAGCACTTGCCTTCGGCCCAGGGAGTACCAGGATCGAGTCCCATGTCAGGCTCCCTGCATGGAGCCTGCTTCTCCTTCTGCCTGTGTCTCTGCCTCCCTCTCGGTGTCTCTCATGAATAAATAAATGAAATCAAATAAATAAATAAATAAATAAATAAGATCAAGAACAAACCCTAAGTCTTGCATCTGAAGTACGTGGAAGCATCAGTATAAACCCATAAATGTGTTATCTTTAAAAAAAAAAAAACATATTTCCCAGCTCTAACCACTGAAAGAGCCCAGAAGTCCTGATCAGACCATAGCAGTGACTCTTCCAGCACTCCTTGAGGAACTGGTTGGTCCAGATATGTACAAGATGAGCTCAGAGCATCTTGTCATACCAGATAGCAAAGGGGTGCTCAAACACTGCGGGGGCAAGGAATAAGGACACATTTGGACAATGAGAAGGACGGTATCTGTAACAGATGAAAAATCATCAAATAGGTTTAAATTCATCCATTCATATCATACTAAATAGGAAGAAAAGTCTTCATTGACCATCTTTGGAGGGGACTAGGGAACCACACCACACTTCTGAAAATCAGTCAATAAAAAGGAAAATCAAGCACTGATCCTGCCTTTCCTACACAATTTACACCAGGATAAATGGAGTTAACAAAGTGAGCTTTTCAAAAAAACAAAAAACAAAAAACAAAAACAAAAAAAAAGTGAGCTTTTCCTGATAGAAGTATTTCAGATAATAAAGAAAGAGAGGTAGAAATAGAATACTGTCACCATTTTTACCACTCTTAATGAATTAATGTGTCCAGGAAATAATCATCCAGAGCTGCTAGCTGCTAACCATCACCCCTAGGAAGCTGATTATGAAACAAAAAAAATCAAATCTATGGTGGATAAAGCTTCTAGATGTAAATTACCAATTTACAGAAATTAAATGGGACAAAGGAACAGATGAAGACACCACGGGGATGCAATCAGCAAAATCCAGACTCAGGAAAACTCTACACCACAAAACAACCTGTTTTTTTCCACAAACATACACACATACAGACACACACACACAGAGAAATCTGTAACATACAAGAGACTTAAGACCTGGATCAACTTATCACAACCTGTGGCTTTATTTGGATCCTGATTCAAACAGGCAGTAAAATTATAAGGCAAACAGGTAAACATGAACACCAACTGGTTGTCTGATGACCTTAAGGATTACTGCTAACATTCCCACATGTGACAGTGCTCTTACGGCACATTTTTAAAGAGCCTTTATCTACAGAAATACATGCTAAAAAGTTCGATGAATGAAATACTATGTCTGGGATTTGCTTCAAAATAATCAGTGGCCAACAGGTAAGGGATGGAGGTGGTAATAAATGAATCAAGACTGGCCCCACGGGTGTTGGGATTTGCTGCACAACTCTTCTACCTCTTATGTGTCTATAACAATAAGTGTGAGGATTTTTCAGTACTGTGTGTAGATGAGTTAAACAAGAACTCTTGCTCCTACAGGGCTGCAAGGAGCCGCAGCCTGCCTGGTGAGAGCTTATTCACATCAGGCACAACCTTTGGCAGATTTTTACCCTACAGATCCACAGGAACATGGCTGAATCCAGACACTAGCCCACTCTAAGGACTCTCTGGTGCTTCATGTTGGCTAAAGAACTAAATAGCAGCCGAAGAGCTGAGAACCGTGGGACAAGGCCCTCAGGCAGCACCATGAATGTTACCTTTATTTAACATGGAGTTTTATGTTCTTTGTTCTTGGTTTTCAAAGTAAATTGTTGGATCATTTTTCTGACTCAGCCACCAAGAAAAATTACTACTGTTTGCTTGCAGGTGGCCCACAAATCACTGGTCCTCAGGCCAGTAAGGAAGCCCAGTCTGCTCACCTTCTCTCATCCACCCCAGCATAATTGGTCCCCAGAAAGTACAGCTGCCACCCAAAGAGTGCCTCATTCAGAGGCAAGGCATTGTTTCCATTTGCTAAGGCCTCCCCCAGACCCCATACTCCCACAGGCTCCTGCTGTGGCTTGCTGCTTGGTCCTATGGAGTCTCTGCCAAGAGCCCTGGAATGCCCTGCATTCTGTCTGACAAGTTTCTCTTACAAAATACTTTCTGCCACTGATTCCCAGAGAGATCCCAAACGATTACACTTGTTATGAAGGGAACACCCAGAAAAGCCTTCCAATTAGTCCTGTTCAGTCAAGACCAAGAAGGCAATTTCATCAAGATGCTCTGTCAGAGCAGGGGCCCAGCCTGGAGACCCAGCAGGGGAAGAGCCTAAGTCTCCAGAACAGAGCAGCTGGTAGAGAAAGAGCTGTTTACTGAACTATCCACTAATTCATTCCGTAAACCCTAATTAAGCACCTGCTATGTATCAGTCCCAGTCCTCTTGGAACGCTTAGTCAAGAAGAGATAACAGACATTAACAAAGGTCAATCTACTCAATTTTCATCCAACATTTACTGAAATCGATTATTTAGTACTCCTCTAGATGCTTGGAGCATAGTGGTGTGTGAGACAGACAGCACTCGGTGAGAAAGACCACAGACAAACAAAATACCAACATGTACACAAAAATACCAGGGGGCAGTTAGTGATATGAACAGTTATGTGACAAGTAAGAGGAGAAGCAAGAGCCACCCATGGAGGACTTAGAGAAGGGCTGAGCCAGATCCCTTCCCATCAGCACCTGGCTGCATGCCAGAAGACATTTCAGCCTACAAGCCCAGGCCCTGCCAGCCACTCACCTGGTAGGCCCGGATCAGGGACTGCACAGCCAGGTGGTCCTCTACCAGCT
Source organism: Canis lupus dingo (assembly GCF_003254725.2). Taxonomy (NCBI): domain Eukaryota; kingdom Metazoa; phylum Chordata; class Mammalia; order Carnivora; family Canidae; genus Canis; species Canis lupus. The sequence continues at coordinate 1,669,292 of NC_064270.1, forward strand.
TGCTGGTCTCAGTCCGGCTCGACACTGCTGGCCTGGTCTCGGGGAACGGTGGCTGAGCCGGGTCACAGGTGGCTTCCTCATTGGCTTTTCGGAAGAAGCTGTCCCAGGACTGGGCAGAGGCAGAAGCAAGAAAACAGTCAGCAAGTCAGGGCCTGAGGGGAGGAGGAGGTGGTCCTGCCCAGGGGGTCCCAGTGGGTACTGGGTGTTCCTTCACCACTACAGCTCTTAGGACCTGCCCAGGCCCCTGCCGAGATCTCTTACAACCAGCCCAGGACACCCAACCCCAAGCCTAGATCTCTTCAGTTCCCAGCTTTGAAGGGTTTTGGGGGAAGGCTCTAACTTGTGACCCAGGGGCTTCAGCTGTGAACCGGGCTTCTACCCTAGGGGAAACATGCCCTCAAACACATGAGGGAGACGTTGCTTTTGTGTAAATGGGGGAACTGAGTTATGTTTGCAACAAATTTACCTAAAGAAACTCTGAACAGATACAGAAGAAACTAAGAAAAAACTGGAGGACAGGCAGGTGGGAGCTGAGCAGATAGGAGATGGATTGGGAGGGAGATGTTTTACTGTGTAACTCCACATTCTGTTTTTGAATCATGTTATCACTTTCCTCTGAGAGTGAGTGAAGAAGGTGAGGGCAGCTTCATTTCTCACTTTTTGCCCCGTCATCTGATTTATTTATTTTTTTTTATTTTTTATTTTTTTTACCATCAGCAGGCATTTATTTTATCAGCTCAGTGTGTATATAAACACTTATGCCCCGAACTACATAACAAAGAGCCACCTGGAAGCAGCACAGCATGAAAAAGCGGGCAGGGGCAAGTCTGAGACCAAGTGCAGGAGCAGGACATGATTAGGGCTTCTCGGGCCAGGCCACCACCCACTGGCTGGTTCAGCAACAAGAAAGCAAGAGGCTCTCTTCACCCACAATGAGGACAAGGCTTTTATAAATAGGGACGATGGAGGACCTGAGAAAAGAAACCTGTCCAAGATCACATAGCAGGCAAGCTACTTCTCTCTACTCGCCCTCCACAGCCTGGCTCCAAGAGGTAGGGAGGAGGCGCCAACCTTGTGGACACTCTGGGGATTTTCCAACCAGGCGAAGTACATCTCCTCCATGTAACTGGAGCTGCCTCCACGTTTGCCACTTGGGAAGGTGGCCGGTGGCCCAGATGACCTGCTGGGCCGGTTGAACATCTGGACATCGTGTGGGGCCAGGAGCCTCGAGGCCCGTGCTCCAAGCCAGGATGGCAACAGCCTCAGCTGACTCATTCTGGACACAGGCAGAGAGAAGAAATGTAAATCATGGGACCAGAACAAAGGCTCTGGAAGCCACTATTCCCTCATTTGGCATTTGCTGGTTCTACTGGGCAGGTGGCCCGGAGCTAGACACTGATGAGACAGAGGAGAATGGGACAGTCGGCTAGCCCTCCCAGGGTCACTGCCTAAGTGGGAGATCCCAGCTCAGGAAACTTCAGCAACAGCTATTTAGCATCCCTGAGCTCCCTTCCTGCTGTGCCCCACCACCCCAGCCCACACTCCTTCTCTGCTGTCTCCCTAAGCCTGATCTAGAGACAAGTACCACCCAGGCCCTGCCTCGGGCAGCATTCAGCCTAGGTGCTGGAGCCCACCCGGAAGGTCACAGGGCACGTGGAGGCAGTATACCCAAGAAAGAGTGGGCCACACAGCTGGCCACCACAAGACTCAGGCCACAGTCCTCCAGGGGCTGGGATGTGCTGTGCCTGGTCAAGAAAAAGCCTGAAGAAAGGGTCTGACTGAGCTGCACTATCTCAGGAGTCCTACGGCACTGCTGGGTTTCTGGTCACTGTGACCAGAAATGACCACTGACTTCCTCTGACTGCAAAACCAGCACAAAGCACTCTCCCAGGCCAGAAAGCCAATGACACAGGCCTCAATGAGCCCACTTCACCGTAGGGAAGACAGAGGCCCAGAGAAGGGAAGGGCACTGGGGAACAGTGAGAGGCAGACCAGAAGCCTAGCCCCATGCCCAGCCCAGCCCCCTCAGCTCCCAGCTGGAGCTACCCTCTCTTGCTCCACGACCCTCCCCAGAGTTTACACTCAGAACCAACAATACTCAGGACAACCAACAGCTCAGGGGGGTACATCCAGACTGGAAGCCCACCCAGGCTGGAGGGGAACAAAAACCTGTAGCTCATCTCACCCCCATCATGTCACCTGCCCTTGGCCAGGGAAAATTTCTGAATGACCAGTTTTAAATACTGCTTCCTCCTCCCCATTCCCCTCCCACCCCCGCCCCACCAGAGGACAGGTTCTGAGAACCTCCTCGAATCCTGGCAAGCCCTGGGGCTCCCTATCCAGGCAAGATGGGGGTTGACAGGGCCCACTAAGGCCACCTCCTCCTACACAGGATTTGTAAAGTAGGACCTCTGTGCCCCTACCCCCAGTCACACAACTAGGAGCAGAGCCCCCTCCTCTGCTCCAGCCCAGCTCTGCCTGGACACAGAATAGCTTCCACTGAATCCTCATTAACGCCCTTCTGCCCAGAGAATCCCAGTATAAGTGGGGTGCAGCACCAGAGCCAACCCACCAGAGGCCATGCAAGCAGGAGCATATGTCCCCTGGTACAACTCAGCCCTAGAAAACATGTCCTCTGGGGTATAAAGGGTTTCCAGGTCCCACCTGGCCCTGAGCCAACGCCCCTAGACAGGGTCCCCGACCCTACCCATGCCCTTTAGCTCAACCAAGTCACCGGAACTATCTGTCTGGCCTCCTACAAGCCCTTCCAGCCTGCCTCCTCTCCTCTCCCTCCAAACTCACATGAGGCAAAGAGAAGGAGGTAGTCTTCTCAAAGGAGGAAAGTAGGCTCCTCAGCGCAATCAGCAGGAAGTCTAAAGAGAGTAAAATTAAAAAGCAAAAATATAGTGCAGTGAAGGGAGGAAGAGCGTGGGTTCTGTTGGAACCTAAGCTCACAATGCCCCAAGTTTCCCACATGCTCAACCCCTGAAGCTTCCGGCTGCAAGCCGAGCCCCACCAGCCGATGATTCCAGGCTCCACAGCAAGGGCCTCTAGGGGCTGGATCTCCCTAGAAGGGTGCCCCAGCTCTGAGGTCAGAGTACAGGGTCCCAACCCCTGCTCTACCTCTGACTGTTCTAGGCAAATATAAGTATACGGCTGACCTCGACCATATGGCCATAAGAGAGACAAAGGATATACTGGCCTAGAACATCAGAAGACTCTGAACAAGCCAGGGAGCTCTATCATCCCCATTCTAAAGCAAAGGAAATCAGACATCAAGACCGTCCATTGAGAGAATAAAAATAGGAGCACACAGTCTGTGAGCAATGATTCTGCAGTAGACATTATGTTCATTTAACCCTCTCCACAATCTTATGTGGTAGGCACTTAGAGTAGCCCAGTATAAAAAGGAAGAGAGACGAAGCTGGTGACAGGGCTCTGGGTGGCTCCAGAACCTGTGCCCTCCTCACTGTAGAGTCAAGATGTAAACCTAGTCTTTCCTTAACAACATGCACTTTCCAATAGACGCAACCACCCTCACAGGGGAATGGGATAGCTCAGGGTGGCAGTGAGAAAACCTGGCTCTGTCCAGAGCAGTCTAGTACAGGAACACTGTGTTTTACAAACACTGAATGATCTGGAGCGGCTGCTGGACACTGCTGTGGGCTTCACCCTGCCCCTGGTAGGAGGGCAGCCGGTTAGCCACCCCTGCTCCCATTCCAGCAGGGCTTGAGAATCCAGGAGCCCTGGATGGGTGGAAACAGAACCAACCTCAGCCAGGCCCCAGCCAGCCCTGCCAAGTCCTGGCCACACAAGGGAAGACAGCAGTAAAGAGTTAGTCAGGCATCCTATGAACCACCTGCCCAGCCCAGTCCCTAGTGGACTAACAGGTAGGTTGCTCTGGGCAGCTCTTAGAAGTCTCCCCTCTAGGGACAATGAGAGTACCATCCCCACCACCACTCCCACAACCAGATCAACTGCAGACATGCTGTCCAGGAAGCCTCCCATATACAAGGCCCTGTCTGGGCTGCCCCAGTGAGGATTGCTCTACAGCATGTCCATTGTAGAGGTCAGTTAACCGAGGTCCAAAAAGAGGCAGGGCCCTCCTCAAGACCTTGAGGCCAGGCAGCAATGAAGGCTGGACTTACACTGCTACAGGCCTACTCTGGTCCCACATTCTGAGAACTGAGTTGACTTTTCTCAGGAATAAACCCAACTCTAGTTTGCTGAACCCAAGAGACAGCAGACTCCAAGGAAAAGAGCAGAGCAGGGAGGGGCGTGCTTATTGCACTGGCAGAGAGGCCTAGGGCCTGAGCTCAAGCCCAGAGGTTAATAAAAGTAAAAAGGTAGTCGGGTCCTGTTCCAAGCGGCTAGTGTAGTGCGTGTGTGGGGAGGACTTGCAGAGCAGGGGCTGCAAGGGCAGGCTTGGGCCCCTTGGGGAAGGGGCTATCGGAGTGAGGCCCTTGGAGTCCAGCTTATGCCCGCTGCACCCCACTGCACCTTCTCCTCTCCTCTAACATCTCCCTGGGGCTGGGAGAAGCACCTCCCAGGCTGACTGCGACCTCGGGTCCATCCTGCCTCTCCCACGGCCTCAGTTTCCTCATCTTGGTTAAAGCAGTCTATAAGGGCATTGCCCCCAAGAGGTTCTGAGACTTGGAAACGTATTGGGTGTCCCGCCAGGCACGTAACGCTGGACGCCCCCATCCCCAGCTCCACGGCAGTCCAGTCCCAGCCGGGCGGTCCACGGGTCGCCTCCTTGAGAGGGCGAGGGGCAGAGCCCGCACACACCCCCGCCCCGCGCCCGCCCCCGCCCCCGCCCCACGGCCACTAGAGGCCTCCTGGGCAGTCTGTAGTCTTCGCTGACGCCTGAAATCCCACCGTCCACGAGACGCGCCTTCACGCACAACACTGCATTCACCCAACACGCGCGAAGGGCTGGGGGTCCCCCAGGGCCGCAGCCGAACAAGGGCGGGGCCAAGGTCACGCTCACTTGCCCTCCCGGCCCCCCCGACCCGGCCGGCTGAGGACCCCGGGTAGCGGCTCCCGGGACCCGAGAGCAGAGGGCCGCCGCCGTGACGGCAGGGCAGGAGGTGCGCGGACCCGAGTGGCGAGGCCGCCGCGCTCACCGGGCCGGCGGGTCCGCGCAGCAGCGCAGTCCGGGAGGCCGCAGGTCAGGGGCCGCGCGCAGGGGGTGCGCGGCTCGCCCAGCCCGGTACCCGGGTCACGTGACGCGGCGGCGCCGGCCGCTCCGGAGCGCGCGCCCCGGAGACCCCGCGCGTCGTGACGTGTCCGTGTACGCCCCGCCCGCCCCGCCCCGCCCCGCCGCGCCCCGCCCCGCCCCGCGACCCGCCGGCGCTGTCCGCGGTGCTGACCGCGGTGCTGACCGCCCAGGCCGCCCAAGCCTCTGGGGCCTGCAAAGAGTGAAGATCCCAAAGACCGCCGGACCACACAACTGCGTATGGCCGGGACACCTGCTATACTGCTGAGCCCCTGAATCCCAGTGTCCAAAAACGAACACTAAGGAAAACGTACCAGAAAATGACGAGCCATTTGTGTGCGTGGGAGGATAGTTTCCGTTTTACTTCCTGTAAAACTGCACGCTACTAAAACGATCATTGTCTTAGAGTTGTTTTGAAAAGTCGAGATAATCCATAGAAAGTGCTTATCACAAAGCCTGATACACATTTTACCCTTCTCCCTATTGCCACAAACAATGCTTCAGTGAACATCTTCCTATATATTGTTTTACGAACCTATGTGAACATTTCTCTGGAATATAACCAGAAGTTGAATGGCTCCGTCATGGGTATGTGCAACAACTCAGCAGTGTCACATTGGTGTTCAATTCTATATTCTCATTAACAGTGTAAGAGAACTTTTAAGTCCTTATATCCCAGCCAACACCAGGCAGCACACAGTTGTAAACAGATGTCATATAGTTGTTTTCATCTGCATGTCTCTGAATATCAATGATTTGCCTCTCATGTTTTCTGTTAGTTTTGAGGGTTTCCTGCTATACTTTTCTTGGTTTTTGTTCTTGTTTATACAGAGGAAGTTTAAACCACCTCCTGTGTAGGTGGTTTAACCACCATCAACTCTTCCATGGATAATTGCCAATGCCCTCTAACTGGCATCCTTGCTTTTACACTTGCAACCCTGAATTTCATTCTCAACACAGTAGAGTTTTCCTTATAAAACACCAATTCAAATAGCGTTTGAAGGAAACACCTCTGCTCCAAACCCTCAAATGACTTCCCATTTTACTAGAAATAAAAGTCAAAATAGATTTACTTGTAAGGTCCATTATGTCATCTCAAACACTACAGGCATGCTACCATACTTAATGAAGAAAATTGGAAAACTACAAAAATATATGACATAATATTCTTTGTGTTTATTAAAAGCACATGCTCATAAAACTACACTATACTTTTCACAAGAATGCATTTATGTATATATTAAACACGTGAATATACTTGCCCGTTGTGGGATATGTATATGAGGTAATTAATGGATTGCCCATACCAATACTGAAAAGATACCATGAAAGGAGGAATATGATTAACTCTACCCTCTATATGTGAAGTCCCACAAAAGTTGTTTATTTGGAGATATTTTAAGGTCTATGTGGCCAAAGACCATACCTGTCCAATTTACTATTATATCCCCAAATGGACACTTAATTTGGATCCTGAAGGATAAGGAAGAGTTTGCTCCAGAAGGTCAGAGTTCATTGGGATTTCTTTGATTAAAGCCTTAGAAAATTACCTGGCTAGCTTATGCCAAAAAAGAAAAAGAGTTGATAGGAAGATTGCCAATTCATATAACCAAAGGTAAACTGAATAATTTGTCTCAAGAAGCAGGGCTGAACCAGGAATGGATGGTCTTTTCAAGGCTGTTATGATTTTCAAAACTCAAAATCCAGGAACAGAGAATCTAAAAGATCTGGTGTGGCCTGAAATGAAGTCACTCATCTGAAACACATGTGGGTTAAGAAACAAAGCAGATAGTTCTTGGGATGCTAGTACAACAAGAAATAGGAATGGATACTGGGGAGGAAAAATCAATACATGTGCACTAATGACCTTTAGCAGGCAAGCATCTATGCAAAGGCAGAACTGTATGAAGAGCTAGGGGAATGGGAATTGCCTACATGCATGCAAGGACTGATGGCCTAAGCCAGTGGGATGGGTCTTTGTATATCATGTCAAGCATTTGAACTCTATCCAGTAGGCCATGGGACATCAGCAACATTTTAAGCTATAAAGGACATGGTCAGATTTTATTTTTACAAGGCTTTTCTGGCAACTGGAGAGAGGATAGAGTGGTAAAAGGTGAGAGTGAAAATATATCCAGGTGAGAGACAACAATGCACTGGCAGCAGAAATAGAGAAAGCGATATCAGTGTGAGAGACATTTAGGAATCAGCTCTGCAGGGATGCCTGGATGGCTTAGCGGTTGAGCATCTGCCTTTGGCTCAGGGAATGATCCTGGAGTCCCAGGATCAAGTCCCATATCAAGCTTCCTGCATGAAGCCTGCTTTTCCCTCTGCCTGTGTCTCCATCTCTCTCTGTGTGTCTCTCATGAATAAATAAATAAAATCTTAAAAAAAAAAAAAGAATCAGCTCTGCAGGACTTAGTAGTTGATGAAGCTTGAGTGGTGGGGGCAATGATAACTCATAGATTTCTGGCTTTGGTGAGGTATGAGGGTGGGTGGGAATGGAACCTCTCAGTAAACTGGGAATCTGAAGGAGATGCAGGTTGGGGAGAATAACAGAAAAGTTTACAAGTTGGATCCATCAATGAGTCTCTTAAGAAAGATAGAGTGTGATGTGGATCAACAGGCAGGAACAAAGCCCTAGCAAATCAAAGGTCTCCAGAGTCTCCCATTTGCCCACAGTGGTCTTTAGAGTTCATGAGAGAAAAATAAAAAGCCATGGATGGAGAGAGAACCACACTAGGGAGGGAAGCAGAGTCACCAAAGAGGCTGGGCAGGGCAGCCAAGAACAGAAGACACTGCTGTGGAAGACTGCAGGGCTGCCAGGTCTTCCAGCCTAATTGATGTTCTGCTAATTACACTGATTAAAGCAAACATTTGGGGCAATCAGGGCTCCCATGAGGATAACTGCCATTCTCAGAAGACTGAGAAGCTTTGAGGCATGGCCACAGTGTGGTAAACATTTTTACAAAACTGTCTGTGTATTACGACTACTATACAAATACACATTTATGAAAACATTAAACAGATCCATGAAAATATAGCTCTGCAATTTACTTCTTTTTCCTCCCTTGTCCTAAAGATCTTTTTAATCTCAGTATGCGTAGGGCTACTTCATTCATTTTAATGGATATGTTGTATTCATTGTAGGGGTGTATAAAGATTGTATTTAATTTCTCTTCCATTGAAAGGACATTTATATATTGTTTTTTATAAATATTGTATTCATTTATTTATTTGAGAGAGTGAGACAGGGCAAGTGAGCACAAGCTGGGGGTGGAGGTGAAGGGGCAGAGGGAGAAGCAGACTCCCCACTGAGCAGGGAGCCCTATGTGGGGCCCAATTCCATGACCCTGAGATCATGACCTGAGCCAAAATCAAGAGTCAGGTGCTTAACCGACTGAGCCACCCAGGTGCCCCGACATTTACATTGTTTTTGACATTTACAGGAATAAAAGTCCTCCTACATGTATCCTTCAGCATATGTGCAATTTTTTTTGATAACATTGATTCCTAGAAGTTTAACATTTGGGCTAAAATATATGCATGTTTTCCATTTTGATACTTACCGTGTTCAGTAACACCACACCTATTTATGTTTCCCATCAACATTGGAGAGTTCCTACTTCCTTACATCCTTGCCAAGACTTGCTATTATCAGCATTTTCAATGTGTGCCAATCTAATAGATGAAAAAAACATCAGTTTGTTTAGTTTGCATAAAACTGATATCTTATATGTTGATAATCTTTTATTCCCTTCCCATGAATTTCCTATTTGTGTTCTTTGTCCATTATTCTATTGGATTGTTTACATTTTTTATTGATTCACATATACTCTATATTTTCTGAATAAGAACTTTTTGTAGGTTATAGATGTTGCAAATATTTATCTCTCCTCTGCCACTTGTCTTTTAACTTTGTTTACAGATGCTTTAGCCATATGGTAATTTGTGCTTGCCATGGGTTGAATTGCATCCCACCCCCCAAATTCATACTTTGGTATCCTAACCCTCAGTACTTCACAATGTAATCTTATTTGAAGATAAGGTCATCAAAGGTAATCAAGTTAAAATGAGGTCTTTACATGAACAGACATTTCTCCAAAGAAAACCTACACATGGCCAACAAGCACATGAAAAAATGCTCCGCATCACTTGCTATCAGGGAAATACAAATCAAAACCACAATGAGATACTCCTGTACACCAGTAAGAATGGCTAAAATTAACAAGACGGAACAACAAATGTTGGCAAAGATGCAGAGAAAGAGGAACCCTCTTGCACTGTTGGTGGGAATGCAAGCTAGTGCAGCCACTATGGAAAACAGTGTGAAGGTTCCCCAAGAAGTTAAAAATAGAGCTACCCTATGACCCAGCAATTGCACTGCTCGATATTTACACAGCAGATGTAGTGAAATATCAGGACACCTGTACCCCAATGTTCATAACAGCAATGTCCACAATAGCCAAACTGTGGAAAGAGCCACGATATCCTGCGACAGATGAATGGATAAAGAAGATGTGGTCTATATGTAGAATGCAATATCATCAGTAAGTTTGAATACCTACAATTTATAACTGCATGGGTGGAACTGGAATGTATTATGCTGAATGGAATAAGTCAATTGGAGAAAGACAATCATCATTAGTTTGACTCGTATGTAGAATATAAGAAATAGTGAAAGAGACCATAAGGGAAGGGGGGAAACTGAGTGGGGGAAAAATTAGAGAGGAAGACAAACCATGAGAGACTTCTGACTCTGGAAAACAAAGGATTGCAGAAGGAGAGGTGGGTGAGGGGATAGGGTAACTGGGTGATGGGAATTAAGAAGGGCACATGATATGACGAGCACTGAGTGCTATACTATATGTTGGCAAATCGAAGTTTAATTAATTAAGTAATTAAAATGAGGTCTTGGGGTAACTAGGTGGCTCAGTGGTTGAGCGTCTGTCTGCCTTTGGCTCAGGGCATGATCCTGGGATCCGGGATCGAATCTCCCATTGGGCTCCCTGAAGGGAGCCTGCTTCTCCCTCTGCCTGTGTCTCGGCCTCTCTCTGTGTGTATCTCATGAATAAATAAATAAATAAAATCTTTTCTAAAAATAAAAATAGAATAAAATAAAATAAAATGAGGTCTTTACGTGGGTTCTAATTAAATATGACTGGTGTCCATGTAAGAAGAGAAAATGTGGACACAGATGTCTGCAAACATATGGGGAAGACTATGTGAGAACAGAGAGAGGAGGCAGCCATCTGCAAGCCAAGGAAAGAAGCCTCAGAAGAAACCAACTTGATATTGGTTTTCTGGCCTCCAGAACTGAGAAAATAAATAAATTTCTGTTGTTTAAGCCCTCTAGTCTGTGACACTTTGTTATGGTGGCCTGAGAAAATGAATACAGTGCTAATGTTGGTGGCCCCATTCCTTAATTTGAGAACCACTCAGAACTCCAGGGTTTACCCTTAATTCCATCTTCTCCTGGGGTAGAGTCCCTTCTATCCTCAGGCAGGATAGGGATAGTCCCATTTTACCCTCTCTGTTAGCTCCCCACTAAAGTCTGCTTATAGTTTATGAGTAAATTTCTTTTGTTCTTTTCCTCTCCCATCTCATTATATTATTATTTTGAAGAGAGAGACAAAGGGAACAGGTCATCAGCAAGAGGCAAATACTGTTAGCTTCTGGGCAGATTTTATACTCATTTTAAAAATGTATCTTTTATACATACAGTTGAGATCATACTTCACTTATTTAGGATAACAAGCATTTCCTATGTGATTAAACATTTATAAACCTGATTTTAATTACTGCAAGCATATAATAATATATCATTTTTGGTGCTTCCTACAATACAATTTTTTTTTAAAATTTCAACATGAGTCATTCTCTGTGGCCTCTGGCCAGACTTCACACTCTTTGCTTTGTTACCACTGTGATTACTGCTCCCCACCAGACAGCTGGGTTAGATGTCACAATGAATCTTTACATTTAAAAGATGAAGAAACTGCCATTTGCAGAGGTCATTTACAAACAACCACGTAGGTGGAGGCAGAGTGATGTTCTATGTATTAATGAAGAAATATCAGGTTAGAACTCTGAGACTTCCAGTTCTAGTCTCAACATCCATTTACTGGAGCTGGCAGCTGAGAACCCACTGAGGTTCTGTATTTGCATAGGATCACAGAACATGGCCGGGGGCAGATGCCTGGCCTCCTGCCTCCTCATCCTGGCTCTTTCCATGAGACAGCATGACTGTCACATGCTTCACACCCTCACCTAGAGAGGGCACAACCCAAGAGGTACCAGGCTGTTCAGGACTTCTCTGGACAAGCCTCTGCCCCAGAGGAGTCCAATTTCCTACTTCTCCAAACTCTCTCCTTTTAGTGCTTGGTGGATGGTGACCTATGCATGAAAGAAAGCTTCATTAATTCAGATCCCAGTAGCTCAGAACCAATCTATCATCCTTTAATTTCAAGATATGTTCAAATTAAGCTTAATCTATGCACATGGTTGTCTTAAAGCATATTTATTAAATTCAGAGATATGGATAGGGGAAACTAAACTTCTTATTTTGACTTGCAGATTCACTTGTAGTTGTAAGAAATAATACAGAGAAATCCTGTGTACTCTTTACCCAGTTTCTCCCAGTGATAGTGTCTTGCAAACCTATGGTACAATATCACAAACAGGATACTGACATGGATACAGTCAAGACACAACACATTTCTGTAACAGGAGAACCCCTCGTGTTGCCTGAAACTACATTTGATGAGGTCACTATTTTTTTTTAATTTTAGCCTTTCCAATGACTATACAGTAATTTTATGACTTTACTTTGCATTTCCCTAATGGCTAATGAACATCTTTTTGGAGCTTGTCATCTGTTTATCTTCTTCAGTGAATTGTGTCTTTTATCCCCTTTTCTAATTGGATGCTTTTTTTTTTTTTTTTACTGTTGAGTTTTGAGAGTTCTTTATACAGTCTAGATACTAGTCACTGGTCAGCTCTGTGATTTGCAAATATTTCCCCAGTCTACAGCTTGTCTTTTCATTCTCTTAACAGGGTCTTACACTGAACAAAAGTTTTCAATTCTGGTGGAGTCCCATTTTTTTTATTTTTAACTTTATGGTTCATATTTTTGGTTTCCAGTATAAGAATTTTTTTTGCCTACCCCTAGATCCTGAAGATTTTCTCATTCCCCCCCCCAAAGTTTTCTATTTTTACATTTATATTTAAATTCCTCATCCATTTTGAATTTTTGTATAAGGTGTGAGATTTAGGTTGAGATTCTTTTTGTTTGTTTTGCCGATGGACAGGCAATTGCTCCAGCACAATTGGTTGAAAAGACAATCCTTCTGATGTAGGCTGACCAGGTCTGAGGACCCAGAGGGGCTCCCAAAGGACGAGTCAAGAGGGTTTGTGGCTTTGCATAGAGTAGGAATCAGACAAAGCTGAGAGAAAGTGAGAGCCAAGGTTATTTAATAGTGATACAGTATAACAGATCGAGTGTCTGGGAGATTCAGAAAGGAAAGGAGAGAGAGTCTCATCTTTGCTTGGGTCCTGGGGTTTTTATTGAGGATGGTGGCTTGCTGTATGTGTACTCTCAAGCATCCAAGAACTGGTCAGAACAAGGATGAGTGTTCAGGTGTCCTCCATAAGTCATTTATGCCTGGAGCCAGGGTCTTGGCATCAAGGTGTGTAGAGTTGGTGATCTGGACAAGACAACCTAGGCACTCTTATGGTATATTAATGAAATATCACTAATTGCTTGACTTTTATAAGGAGGACATAGACTATCTGTGCTATAAGGCTGGTATAAGGTGAGGAAGCAGGTCCTAGCAAGAGTAAAGGCAGGAAAAGGAGCAAAAGCAGTCCTTCATGGGGTCCCTTTAGTTTCCCTATCTCACTTCCTCCATTGAATTACTTCTAACCCTTGTCAAAACTCAACTGGGCATATTTGTGTGGCTTTATTTCTGGGCTGAGTTTGATTGCTATATACCATACAATTCACCAGTTTAAAATGGTTTTTAGTATATTCCTACAGTTGCACAAAGCATCATCACAATCAGTTTTAGAATGTTTCATCACCCCAAAAAGGGAACTAAAAAGGGAACTTTTACCATCTTAAGAAAAACAAGTTGTTCCAAAACATAAAGCAGGGATGCCTGGGTCACTCAGTGGTTGAGCATTTGCCTTTGGCTCAGGGCATGATCCTAGAGTCCTGGGATCAAGTCCCGCATGGCGTTCCCCACGGGGAGCCTGCTTCTCCTTCTGCCTGTGTCTCTGCCTCTCTCTCTGTGTCTCTCATGTATAAATAAATAAAATATTAAAAAAACATGAAGCATATTAAAAATTATCTGCATGTGCCCCAAAGTGGAGAATAGGCTCTCTTTGATAAACCTGCAATGTAACATCAATCTGGGCACAAGCCTGGAAGTGGTCAGCTCCACAGGAAGGCCCCAGAAACACTTTGACTATTTCCCCACAGACAGCTGCCTCCCACAGGTTTCAACTGCCTCCAACATAGGGCCTTGGCCTCCAACCTCCCAGAATCTTCATCCCTGGAAGATGGAACCCCTGCTGCCAAGAATCTGCATCAAGTCTCTATCTCAAGTGCTAGCTCTCCCTCTATCATAAAGTGCTTTATACTCTGTGTCAGGGCAGAGGGAGCTGACACAAAGCCTGCAGTGACTGTGGGTACTGTTTTGAGCAGCAGAGTACAGATGCAAGGTTAGCCTCCAACCCTCTGCAGCCTCCTCCCCTGCAGCAGCTAAGGCCTCCCACCTCTCAGAGCAAGACCCCAGGGCCAAAGAAACAAACAATCCAATCATGAAATGGGCAAAAGACATGAACAGAAATCTCACAGAGGAAGACATAGACATGGCCAACATGCACATGAGAAAATGCTCCGCATCACTTGCTATCAGGGAAATACAAATCAAAACCACAATGAGATACCACCTCACACCAGTGAGCATGGGGAAAATTAACAAGGCAGGAAACAACAAATATGGGAGAGGATGTGGAGAAAGGGGAACCCTCTTGCACTGTTGGTGGGAATGTGAACTGGTGCAGCCACTCTGGAAAACTGTGTGGAGGTTCCTCAAAGAGTTAAAAATAGATCTGCCCTATGACCCAGCAATTGCACTGCTGGGGATTTACCCCAAAGATATAGATGCAATGAAACGCCGGGACACCTGCACCCCGATGTTTCTAGCAACAATGTCCACAATAGCCAAACTGTGGAAGGAGCCTCGGTGTCCATCGAAAGATGAATGGATAAAGAAGATGTGGTCTATGTATACAATGGAATATTCCTCAGCCATTAGAAACACAAATACCCACCATTTGCTTTGACGTGGATGGAACTGGAGGGTATTATGCTGAGTGAAGTAAGTCAATCGGAGAAGGACAAACAGTGTATGTTCTCATTCATCTGGGGAATATAAATAACAGTGAAAGGGAATATAAGGGAAGGGAGAAGAAAAAGACTCCTAACTCGGGGAAATGAACTAAGGGGGGTGGAAGGGGAGGAGGGTGGGGGGTGGGGGTGACTGGGTGACGGGCACTGAGGGGGGCACTTGACTGGATGAGCACTGGGTGTTATTCTGTATGTTGGTAAATTGAACACCAATAAAAAATTAATTAATTAAAAAAAAAAAAAAGACCCCAGAGGAGGTCACAGCCAGGCACTGGAATGAAGGAAACAGCAATCCAGGCCTTTCTCTGCCTCCAGGCTCTGGCACCTGCCACAGTGCCCTCGCAGGCAGCTGCACCTCTTGGTCTGGTGGGCTTCTGCTCCTCTGTGTCGTCTTCACCAAGTGAAGGATTTCTCTGAGGAGGCCTGTGGCAGTCCCCTCCTTGGGAGTCCAGAGGCAGGTAGAGAGCAGGTGGCCAGCATCTGGGCTCCCAGCCAAATAGCTCATCACCACCACCACCAGCAGCGTCTTCCTTGTTTGCTATTCCGGGTGTGGACTCCGCGTGGCAGGCATCCCGCCGGTGAACCAGCGTGGTCGCAGAGGAGCTCTTGGACGCCGCCGGAGCGCTGACCTCGGGTGGGCTAGGTGACATCAGTCGGCGGAACTAGGAGCTCCGGGAAGCCCTCCTGGGGTAGAGTGGGCAGGGATGGGGAAGTAGGAGGGCCTTGGGGCTGGAGCCCTGAGTCATGAGTTAGACTTTTACAGGCTGTGTCCTGGCGACCGCGGGCAGAAGCAGCGGGAAGGAAAGCCCTAAGGAGGCCACCTTGCCTAGCTGTTTAAGGGATGCGGGGTCGTTTCCTAGAGCGTCGGTTCGGGAAGAGGTAGAGAAAGGAGGGGAGGCTGCAAACGCCGGCTGCGGCCAGACGTCCTCCCCGCGTGTGAGCACGGGCAGGCGATCCGGGGACACGGCACGCGAGGCGAGCTGAGCCAGCCTGGGTGGGAGCTCCGCGCGGCCGCGGGGTCGCGCTCCGGGGTCGGCTTCGAGCGGCCCCTGGCGCTGACGCCTCCCATTGCACTCGGGCCGCCGAGCCTCGCGCCCCGTAAAGACCTTCCCACTTTCTCCGGCGGCCGCGCTTCACTCCCGGGCGCTCGACAGCCCTTCAGCCTCGCAGCTCGCCCGCCTGCGCCTACTGCCCGACGGCCCTGCCCTGCGCCGGAGCGGGCTACCCTGTTGAGAGTGCGGGCAAGAGGCCGCGGACCGTTTGTGGAAATGGGCGCCCGGGAGGCGGGCCCGCGCCCCCTCTGATGACTTCCCCAGGGAGTACCTGGAAAGGTCCAGCGCAGGCTCCCGATGTGATGTGCGAGACTCTGCCTGCGCCTTGGGAAAGCCACATCTCTCTGAAGAGGGGCCCGAGTTCCCTGTGAAATGGAGACAGGCAGCTCGAAATCCCACACACCATATGAGCCCTGGGTATGAGGACGCTCCCAGGCAGGGCCAGGCAGCCTGACCCCTAAGCTTGCCCTCTTGGGGCCTGGGGAAGAGAACAGATGTATCAGAGGCAGCTTCCAAGACAAGAAGGAAAGAATGTTGGCATGAAGACAAGGGGGAGTGTTGTGGACAAAGGCCTGGAGAGCAAGCGAAGGCCAGACGAGTCTGGGCAGGAGTGAGAGGAAGGGGCAAGGTGGCTCTCTGTGGCCCAGCATCCAGTGCTCTGGAGCAGGGCTGGCGGTTGGAATGGAGACATCAACCCGGCCCAACAAAGGGCCTCACTGGTTCCATCTGACATTCGGATCAAAAGTATAGCATAGGGAATACAGTCAATCATATTGTAATGACCTTGTGTGGTGACAGACGGTGACTACACTCACTATGGAGAGCACGGAGTAATGTATAGAATTGTCCATTCACTACCTTATACACCCGAAACTAATATAACATTGTATGCTAATCCTACTTCAATAAAAGGAAAGCAAAACACAAAGGTCTGTGGAGCCGCTTTAGGGTTTAAGTACGGGACATTGTCAGATTTTATTTTAAAAAGATCATTCCGAGGGATGGTGAAGGGCTGGCAGGAAACAAGGCAGAGGCACGGGGTTTGGGGGCCCTCAGTGGAGGCCTGTGTGAACTGAGTGTCCCAGCCGAGACCTCCTCAGAGGTCAACCTAGCACAGTAACACGCAGGTCGGACAGTTTGGCTCTGGGTCCTGAGGGAGAGAGAGCCAAGGGTCCAGGCCCCTGGTGGTTTACCCAAGACCTCTCATGCCTCTCAGGAAGAGGATTCTCATAGTTAGGGAGAGCCCTGCAAGGCTGGGCCTTATTACTTGTTTCCTCACTACCCTTGGAAAACTACTCTGAACTCAAGAGGAGAGAGACCCAAGCAATCCCGGCTTTCAGGGTGGTTCCAGGATATAGATCATTCTCAGGAGGTTCAGTAAGAGCCCACAGCCCTGAATATTCAGAGAAGGCAGGACAGAGACCTAAAGAATAAAATGAAAGGGAAAAACACTGAGGTGATTAACAAATCAGAAAGAAAGCAGACACTCTGAACTGAGTTGCTTTTTGGAGTTGAGATTTTTTTAATTGCAATGCTAATACCTGCTCATTATAGAAACATTTAAAAGCATCAAAAAAATGTTAAGAGGAAAAATATTCATATCCTCCCACTCAAACTCTCCTACTAGTTGAGTTTATCATTTAATGTTTTCCTTAGTTTTCAAACTTTTAACACAGTTGTTATATTGCCTTCTCAATTTGCAGAGTCCCTCTTCACTTAAGGATATCAAAAGTACTCTCGTTATGTAATACATTTTCCTGGGTCATCTTAAAATTTGCAGCATTGAACAAATCACCTTAATACTGGTATGCCAGGTTCAAGCTAATCCCTGATCCCCAAATTCCAATTAATTTACAAATTAGGAATGCAAGTACTATTGGTTTACTTGCCTTTTACATTATAACAGAAGTTAAGAATCCTAGCTTCCTGATTCTTTTATTTTTTTAGATTTTATTTTTTTTAACTAATCTTAAAAACACCCAACATGGGGCTCGAACCCACAAGTCCAAGATCAAGAGTTGCATGCTTCACCAGCGGTTCCAGGCAACCCTCATCTTCTGATTCTTATTAACCCCCTTTTTTTGTTTTCCTGAAAAATATTTAGGCAACTCTAAGCACAGTGACTTAGAAATAAATTATAGTGGTATAGCTAACTTCCAGTAGAAGCAAGGAGGAAGTGTGAGCTGAGGTTGGTTAATAAGATTGGGATAGTCTCCTGTATTATATGAAGCATGTGAGCTAGAGTAATAGCCTTAGGAAATAATCAATGCCATTTTTGTTGGGTTCAGATTGATTTCATAAGGAAGAACTGAGCTACTGAAACATAGTCACATAGAAACATTGCCTCATTATTTAAAGTCCACCACCCAAAAAAAGAGTTTGCAGCATCTTCTCAGTGGTTGACCTGGGAGCAGGAAGGAGATATTTGTCATTCTTCACACTGTGAATTACAGCTAGAAAGAGGATCTCTGCTGACCTTAAAGGAAACCTTAGGGAATAGGCCTTATGTTTTGAGGTCAGAGACAAGGAACATGAGTACTCAGCATCTTATAGGAATTGGGCTCCATCATTGACATGCCCTTGCTCTTCAGGTTGGGGTCTACAAACAAGAGACATTAACCTCAGATCTCCTAAATAAGGATCTATATTTAATAGCATCCCTCCGGGTGGGGGCAGGGGCGGGGGGGCACGTGGGTGACTCAGTCAGTTGAGTGTCAGACTCCTGATTCAGCTTGGGTTGTGATCTCAGGATCATGAGATTGGGCCCCACTTTGGGTTCTAAGCTGGCTGTGGAGTCTGCTTGGGATTCTCTCCCTCTCCCTCTTCCTTCCCTCGGCTTGCATGTTCTCTCTCTCTCTCTCTCTGTCCCTCAAAAACAAATAAATGAATGGCATCCCTAGGGCACCAGGGTGGCTCAGTCAGTTAAGCTGTGGACTCTTGATTTAAACTCAGATCATGGGGCAGCCCCGGTGGCGCAGTGGTTTAGCGCTGCCTGCAGCCCAGGGCGTGATCCTGGAGACCCTGGATCGAGTCCCACGTCAGGCTCTCTGCATGGAGCCTGCTTCTCCCTCTGCCTGTGTCTCTGCCTCTCATTCTCTCTCTGTGTTTCTATGAATAAATAAATAAAATCTTTTAAAAAAATAAAATAAAATAAACTCAGATCATGATCTCAGGTTCATGATATCAAGCCCTGAGGTGGGCTCCATGCTCAGTGGGGAATCTACTTGAAATTCTCCATCTCCCATAGCCCCTCCCCTCAACTTCATGCTCTCTCTCTAAGATAATAAATAAACAAATCTTAAAGAGCATCCCCAAGTTATATGCACATTACATTTGGGAAGCACTCCTCTTTGTAACATCATGAATTCTTTTTTTTTTTTTTTAAGATTTATTTATTTATTCAGAGAGAGAGAGAGGCAGAGACACAGGCAGAGGGAGAAGCAGGCTCCCTGCAGGAAGCCCGACATGGGACTTGATCCCGGGTCTCCAGGATCACACCCTGGGCTGCAGGCAGTGCTAAACTGCTGCGCCACTGGGGCTGCCCACATCATGAATTCTTTAGCCCTTTTCCTTCAGAAAAGGTATGACTACATGTTCAGGAATTCCAATCTTTGGGAATATTTTTCTTTTTCCTCTTTCCAGGAAGCAATTATTTTTCTTCCAAGTGCCACTGGGTAGTGTTTTCTACTATGACAGTTATGCAAGATTCCACAGGAATATGAAATATAAGGACCTTGCCAGTGTATGATTCACAGATAGAGCATGTCTTCCCAAAAAGGTTTGCATTGTACTTTTAGTATACACATTTTATAAAAAGATTTTATTTATTTATTTGAGAGAGAATCATGAGCAGATGGGAGAGACAGAGGGAGAGGGAAAAGTAGACTCCTCGCTAAGCAGGGAGCCCAATGTGGGGCTTGATCCCAGGACCCTGAGATCATGACCTGAGCCCAAGGCAGATCCCCAATAGACTGAGCCACCCAGGCACCCCTTTAGTAATTATGGCTGGCTCTGTTTCTTCTCTTTGGTTTATCATCTTTCCATGGTCACATCATGGACCAGGTCCCAACTCAAAGGAAGGGTCAGATTGCTGCTAAAGGTACACAATCTCCTTGTTGAGAGCATAGCTAAAGAAGCAAGTCTCTGGAAGACTGATGAACTGTGCTCTTTATTCCTTGGTAATTTAGGAGATGCTGAACTCATCACTTCCAACCTGTTAGAAGCCCCACTCCTTTGCCACAATTAATCAGTTGTTATTGCTTTATTGTAGAGGAAAACCCATGATACAGGGGGTGATTGGGGACTTAAATGTAAACTGTAGATCTGCCACCAAGTCATTTTGTCCAATCACAATCTCCAGCGTGTAAGTTATGTGATGAAATAACCCAATGTGACATATTGGGTGGGCCTAGGGAATGGAATAAACAGTCTGATAACATACTACTTTTAGTTACTAAGAGCTGAACATTTCTGAGGGTCCCTGGGTGTCACAGTTGGTTAAGTGTACGACTCTTGGCTTCAGCTCAGGTTGCAATCTCAGGGTTGTGAGATGGAGTCCTGTGTTGGGCTCCATGCTCAATGGGGAGTTGGCTTGGGACTCTCTCTCTCTCTCTCTCTCCCTCTGCTCCTCCCCTCCCCATGCTCCCTTGGGCACTTGTACACACCCACTCTCTCTCTCTCTCTAAAGTAAATAAATAAATCTTTAAAAAAAAAAAAGACCCAAACACTTCTATTGTGAATAGATGGCAGATGTACAATGGCTTTTGCTTTGATGAATTATAGTTTTCTTTGCTGTTTCTGAGAATATTGTAGCTTAGCTGCTTCTGAACACTAACACCAATTTACAAAATAACATGAGTCATGATGAAAGAGACCCGAAAAGGGAAAACAGGGCTTAATAAACTAGTCTCTGGGTCAGAGCACAATAACATCCTTCTCCAAAGAGCTGACCTAAGCCTGTAGCCAGACATTAGTCAGTGAGTATCAAAGAGGTCTGCACGGAAAATGTGAGTGCCAACTGAATGTATTAAGGCTCTCCTTTTCTTGACAAGTAAATTCTCACTTTCCTGAGACTTCACTGTGTGCCAGATACTGTGCTGGGGACAGTGAACATGATATTATCCCTGCCCTCAAGAGGCTTACAGTCTGTGCTAAAGAAACAGATAAGTAAACAGGAAATTGTGAGCCAGCATAAGTCATGTCTGATGGCAAGTGCATGGCTGGGAGCCAGAGATGAGAAAAGTTAAAGCTGGAGTTAAAACACATAATATGAAACACACACACACACACACACACACACACACACACACAACATGAGTCAAGAGGAAGAACAACAGAAATCTTGAGTAGTGATGCACCTGGAACCTATAAAAGAAAAAAAAAAGAAAAATTACTTTGCAGAGGCCAAAAGGGGCTCCAGAGTCCCCCATACACAGAAAGTGTATTCAGGGAGCTGGCCCTTCATGTCAGGTTCAGGAGCAAAAGAGGAGTTAGGTTTGTCAGGTTTCCACATGCAAAAGAGGAGTTATTGGGGGGTCCTCATTTTTGGTCCTGGCTTGAATTCTTTCTCTGCCTGGTATTTCTGGGCTCAATTTCCCTGTGTGAAAATAGAGTTAGACCAGATTATCTCTGCAAGTTTCTTTCCAGGTAGAATATCTTATAGCTGATTAATATTTTAAAGTTGTACCATCTCAAATGCTCACTGTAAGTCATCTCCATGTGTACATTGTATTGCTTTATTATTTAATTTTGTTCCATTTTTTACAACCCATTAAGAAAACTAGAGAAGTGTAGATGTAAAAAACAAAACAAAACAAAAAAGACAATCCAGTGAGAGAAGGAAAAAGAGAATGGCTTAGAGAGGTGACCTTGTTGAAAAAATGAGACCCTTTTCACTCCTGAGTGCTCAGCCTGCAAAGAGAACCCCAGACTGTCCCAGGATGAGATGCATGGAGCCACTCATCCTTCACAAACTTTGTTCTTCTTCCACCATCCTCATACTACATGTAAAACTAGGATATTCATTAGATAACTGGAACCTAAGGAGGATGAAATCCAAGCCCACCTTCATTGGATCTGAGCCACACTCACAAAAGATATGAAGCACATAGAGTGAGATTGAGCACTGGAATCCTCAAGAAACTCAGCAAGATGCCAGACCCTTTATCTTAATGAAGCTGCAGGACCACATGGTTTGTATCTTTCTTTTAAGAAACTGTTTCCTGAGTTAAAAAGCAATTAATAGCCCATGTATGCCTTAAAAGTAAAAACACCAAAATTGGGCAGCCCCGGTGGCACAGCGGTTTAGCGCCGCCTGCAGCCCGGGGTGTGATCCTGGAGACCCGGGATCGAGTCCCACATGGGGCTTCCTGCATGGAGCCTGCTTCTCCCTCTGCCTGTGTCTCTGCCTCTCTCTCGCTCTCTCTGAATAAATAAATAAAATAAAATAAAATAAAATAAAATAAAATAAAATAAAATAAAATAAAATACCAAAATTAAGACCCCTGCAATAAAGAAGAAAAAAAATAGGAGGATAAAAGTCTATATAATGGTTAAAAAGATGGGGAGGGGAAGTAATGTTAGCAAGTGTGGCAGGGGAGGGGTCATCATCATTCAACAAATATTCAGGGTTTTCCTCGTGGCTCTGTGTTCAGTCAGTGCTGGGCACTCAAAGATGAAACAGCCAGTCGCTGTTCTGCTCAAGCAGAAAGAGGAGACAGATAGATACACACAAATAAGAACAAAACCCTGTGCTAAGAATTCTACATTCTTACCACTCAAAAATGTTGCCCTGGATCAATCAACAGCATCAGTGTCACCTGAGAGATTGCTAGAAACACTTAAGTCTTTGGCTCCAGAGTCAGAGTCTGCATGTCAACAGGAATACCCAAGTTTTAGTAGCACTGTTCTGTATAGTGAGGGCCCATGGGTACCATGCAGTTGGAAAGAGAAGGGCTGACTCTGCCTGAGAAAGTTTAGAGATGGCTTCCCCAAGAAAGTCACTTTGGGGCTGGATCTGCAAAGATGAATAGGAACTTACTGGTTTGGAAAGAGAGGAAGGAAATTCCAGCAAAAAGAAGGAGTTAGGATGAACAGGTAGCCTACTAAGACAGATGAAGCCAAATTGGAAACATAGGCTGGAATCTGATTTTGAAGATAACTTATCCACCATATGAAGGAATTTATGGGTTTTTTTGTTTGTTTGTTTCCAAAGGATGGAAATCAAGTAAGAAAGGAGAACATTCTCCAGGCACCATACTGATGTTTAATCAGTGCCAAGGTGTTCAATGCACATTAGAGGCACTGATGACCTTGTTCACAGTGAGAATATATTTTCAGAAGGAAAAAAATCAGAACAGATTAGTGTCCTCCAGGTTTGCTCAGAGAGAATGAGTGTCCGTGAATTTGAAGGAAAATCGAAAAGAAAATTTCCATCTAAAGACTTTTTTTCTGAAGGCAATAAAGGCAAGGAAATTATGAATTCCTCTAAATGGTATTAAACTGAAACACGGTGCCAAGAGACTTGGAAATTAATTATTCTTAGAGGGAAAGTAGCAGCTGTTTAATCTTTTAAACAACCTCATGAGGGCAGCCCGGGTGGCTCAGTGGTTTAGTGCGGCCTTCAGACCAGGGTGTGGTCCTATAGACCTGGGATTGAGTCTCACATCAGGCTCCTTGCATGGAGCCTGCTTATCCCTCAGCCTGTGTCTGTGCCTCTCTGTGTGTGTGTGTGTCTCATGAATAAATAAATAAAATCTTTACAAAAAAAAACTTCATGAAAAGCTAAAGTATATAGAGAATACTTAACCTCACTTCAGCTGAAATTTAGTTCTAGCTCAGGACTCAAAAGTCTGGTGTTCTGATAAGTATGAGCCAGATCAATTGGATGTTGAATAGTTGCCCAGGATTCTGGCTCTGGGTGTGATTATCATCCCTATGTAGGACCAGGCTTTTCTTCATCTTCCAACTGGCTGGATCCTCTCAATGATGAGCTGGAGAAAGCCATAGGGCTTTTAAAAGTGGCAGAAGTCATTTGTCCTACTCACTATTATAATGATTATTGATTTCTTAACTGTCCTATATGTGTGGAATAAGATACTGTGTCAAATCTAGCAGGGATAATTCAGACAGCTCCCACTTTTAGGGATAAATTTGTCCTGGTACCTGAAAGTGACTTATTGTAGCAAAAGTCCTTGGGCTATTGGGGCTGTTAATTGGAGGGTAAAGTGTGTGAGAAGTAAAAAGCAGAGCATTAGTAGGTAGGACAAAATCATGCTGCAATGTGTACAACTGGCAGAAAAGGTGAGGCACCCACTAAATGCTGTCACTAAATGAATGCTTCACAGTGTTCACCTTTAATTAATTTCATACAAGATAGCTGTCATTAGCTCCAATTTCAAATGATGAACCTGCAGCTCAGTGAGGATGATTGTTAGGTCCCCATAGCCAGGCTGTGCAGAGCTGGGATTCAAATCTGGGTCAGACTTATTGTGACAATCGTTAACTACCCTTGTCTTCATGGAGTGCACTGCACTGCCACTCAGAATTCTGTCTCTGAAAGCCTGCAAGTTTGCTGCCCGTTTGTCTAGTCTTCAGAAAATTCACCAAAACAGCAGAACAGACAAGAACCACAGGGATAAAAGAAGTTATTGAACAGTGACCATTAAATTATATAAAATATATAAAGCATATGTAATCATATATAATAATGATTGTTTTGCTTTAAAAACTTCCCTTTACAAAAGGCTTCAGCATAGATTTTACATATCCAGCTTCTAAATACACTTAAGATAATCTGTTTATAGATATTGAGTTTGTAGTTTCTCCAGAACACAGTTATCATGTACAGATGAATGAATATTTCACATAAGTGCAAATTTACCCATCCATTTGGTTCCTTGAGATACTAGTAATAGTAAATCAATAAGCATTTATTTATCATTTATTCCTTGCCAAAGATGCTGTACTAAATCCTAGAAGAGAAACAATCAGGCACACAGTCCTGCTCTCTTTAGAGACTTCTTTAAGTCTCTCACCAGCAGGAGAGATGAATCAAACAAATGCAGAATTAAGTCTAAGAAGTTTTTTTTTTTTCAGTGTTAGTGACAATAGGGGAAAAATTATAAAGAGAGAAAGGTTTTACCAGACTGAAAAGTATTCAGATGATACTCCTTATAGAGACTCAGAACGAAGTAATACAATCAGGTTCAGGAGGGCTAGGGAAAGCTTTGCAGAGCCAATTCTTGTTACTGGGTTTAGAAAGGAGATAAATATGGAAAGGCGAAAAGCAAATGTACTTGTCAGGCCCAAACAAACATTTAGAGGAAGATGTTAGTTAGGGAAGAATAAGTGAACTGATTTGAATTTGAAGAAACATGTGCAAATGGACTCTGGACTATTAAATCAGAAAAGGCAAGCTGGAACCAAATTATGAAGAAAGCCTTGAAAGACACATGCAGTCATTTGGATGGCTCTTTTTAGGTATGGCAGCCACCAAAGATTTTCAGTCCAATTAAAATTCTTCCTTCTTTTTCAGTAATTGGTGCTGGACAACTGAATATCAACATGCAAAAAAATGAAGTTGACTCTCCGACCTACACACCATATGCAAAAATTAACTCAAGATGGATCACAGACCTAAATGTAAAGGATAAAACTCTTAGAAGAATACATAGGAGTAAATCTTTGTGATCAGGGTTAAGCAATTCTTTCTTTCTTTTTTTTAAAGGTTTTATTTATTTATTTGGGAGAGAGAGAGAGAGAGAGCACAGAGGGAGAAGCAGACTTCCCACTGAGCAGAAAGCCTGATGTAGGGCTCAATCCCTGGACCCTGAGATCATGACCTGAGCTGAAGGCAGATGCTTAATGGACTTAACCACCCAGGAAGCCCTAAGCAATTATTTCTTAGGTGCTACACCAAAAGTACAAATGATAAAAGAATACAAAGCTGTGGTCATCAAGACAGTGTGGTACTGGCACAAAAACAGACACATAGATCAGTGGAACAGAAGAGAGAATCCAGAAGTGGACCCTGAACTTTATGGGCAACTAATATTCGATAAAGGAGGAAAGACTATCCATTGGAAGAAAGACAGTCTCTTCAATAAATGGTGCTGGGAAAATTGGACATCCACATGCAGAAGAATGAAACTAGACCACTCTCTTTCACCATACACAAAGATAAACTCAAAATGGATGAAAGATCTAAATGTGAGACAAGATTCCATCAAAATCCTAGAGAAGAACACAGGCAACACCCTTTTTGAACTCGGCCATAGTAACTTCTTGCAAGATACATCCACGAAGGCAAAAGAAACAAAAGCAAAAATGAACTATTGGGACTTCATCAAGATAAGAAGCTTTTGCACAGCAAAGGATACAGTCAACAAAACTCAAAGACAACCTACAGAATGGGAGAAGATATTTGCAAATGACATATCAGATAAAGGGCTAGTTTCCAAGATCTATAAAGAACTTATTAAACTCAACACCAAAGAAACAAACAATCCAATCATGAAATGGGCAAAAGACATGAACAGAAATCTCACAGAGGAAGACATAGACATGGCCAACATGCATATGAGAAAATGCTCTGCATCACTTGCCATCAGGGAAATACAAATCAAAACCACAATGAGATACCACCTCACACCAGTGAGAATGGGGAAAATTAACAAGGCAGGAAACAACAAATGTTGGAGAGGATGCGGAGAAAAGGGAACCCTCTTGCACTGTTGGTGGGAATGTGAACTGGTGCAGCCACTCTGGAAAACTGTGTGGAGGTTCCTCAAACAGTTAAAAATATACCTGCCCTACGACCCAGCAATTGCACTGTTGGGGATTTACCCCAAAGATACAAATGCAATGAAACGCTGGGACACCTGCACCCCGATGTTTATAGCAGCAATGGCCACGATAGCCAAACTGTGGAAGGAGCCTCGGTGTCCAACGAAAGATGAATGGATAAAGAAGATGTGGTTTATGTATACAATGGAATATTCCTCAGCCATTAGAAATGACAAATACCCACCATTTGCTTCAACGTGGATGGAACTGGAGGGTATATTATGCTGAGTGAAGTAAGCCAGTCGGAGAAGGACAAACATTATATGTTCTCATTCATTTGGGGAATATAAATAATAGTGAAAGGGAAAATAAGGGAAGGGGGAAGAAATGTGTGGGAAATATCAGAAAGGGAGACAGAACGTAAAGACTGCTAACTCTGGGAAACGAACTAGGGGTGGTAGAAGGGGAGGAGGGCGGGGGGTGGGAGTGAATGGGTGATGGGCACTGGGTGTTATTCTGTATGTTAGTAAATTGAACACCAATAAAAAAATAAATTAAAAAAAAACAAATGATAAAAGAAAAAGCTGAATTTAATAAAAACAATTTTAATTTTAAACTTCAAAGAACACTGTTAAGAAATGGAAAAGATGACCTAAAGGCTAGGAGAAAATATTTATATGTATGTCATATATCTAATGACAGACTTATACCTAAAATATTTTTAAAAACTCAATTTTTACAACTCAAAAATAAAAAAAAATTTAAACACCCAAAAGATTAAAGTTGAGTATTTTTTCAGAGAAGGAATACGAATGGACAGTAAGCACCTAAATAGATGTTCGACATCACTGGTCATTAGAGAGCAGCAAATCAAAATCACAGCGAGATGCCATCACATCACACACACTGAGATGTCTATAATAAAAAGAAAATTGGGGCACCTGAGTGGTTCAGTCAGTTAAGCATCAGACTCTTGATTTTGGATCAGGTCATGATCTCATGATTGTGAGAGAGAGCCACACGTGTGGCTCTTCTCTCAGTGCAGAGTCTGCTTGAGATGCTCTTTCCCTGTCTCTGCATCGCCTCCTGCTCACATGCACTCATTCTCTCTCTCTCATAAATAAATACAATCTTTAAAAAAAAAAAAAAAGAAAAAATTTAAAAAGCCAATAACAAGTGTGGGTGAGCACGTAGAAAAACGAATCTCCATATGCTGGGAATGTAAAATGGTGTGGCCACGATGGAAAACAGTTTGGCTGTTCCCCAAAATGTTAACCATAGATTTACCATTGACCCCGAAATTCCTTTTTAAAAAAAATCTTCCAACAGAAAAAGAAAATGGTCCTGCAATGACTTGAATGTGATTGTTCATAGCAGCGTTATTCACAATAGCCAAAATAGCGAAAATAACCCAAATGGCCACCAACTGGTGAAAAGATAAACAAAATGTTGTATATACATACAATGGAATATTATTCAGCCACAAAAGGGAAATTAGTACTATGCATGCTACAGCATAAATGAACCTCAAAAATATAATGCACAATAAAAGAAGCCGACATAAAAGACCATATATTGTATGATTCCATTTATATGAAATGTCCAGAAAAGGCACATATCTAGAGACAGAGGACTAGAGGTGGGTGTGAGGATTCATGAAATCATAACATTTCTTTTGAAGTTATGAAAATATTCTAAAAATTAGATTGCAGTTATGGTGCACACCTCTGTAAATATACTAAAAATAATTGAAATAAACTCTTAAAACTGAACTTTATGGTATGTCAATTATACCTCAATAAAGCTGTTTTATTTTTTAAAAAAACCTATCCTTCATTCCTTCTTTTCTCCCTTCCCCCATCCTGCCTTTCTTTTCTTCCTTTCTCCTCCTTTCTTTTTTGTTATTCCTTACTCTTTGTTCAAACTCTTAAACACAGATAAGCATTTAAAACATAAATGTTCAGCAAGCATCCATACTACCACTATTCTGGTAAATTAACTGAACATTTCTAGCTCAATCACCACTCCCTCCTTCACCTCTAAATACCATATTCTAGCTTTTATGAAAACTGCTTTCTCATTTTTCTTTATAGTTTTTAACAGTAAGTATGGACCTCTAAAATATGTGATGTTAGTTTTGCTTGTTTTTGAAATTGACAGAGAAATAGAACCTTAACCCTTATTTCACCCCATTTATAAAAATTAGCTTGAAATGGATTATAGACTTTTGTGTAAAACTTAAAATTCCAAAACTTTTAGAAAGAAACATAAGAGAAAAATCTTTGTGAATGTTGGTCAGGCAAAATTTTCCTAGATAGGATACAAATAGCACAAACCATTAAAAAAAAATTTTTTTTTGATATATTGGATTCTGTTACACCTTAAAACTGCTCTCTAAAAGCACTACTAAGAAAATGAAAAAACAGAGCAGCCCCGGTGGCTCAGCGGTTTAATGCTGCCTACAGCCAGGGACATGATCCTGGAGACCCGGGATTGAGTCCCATGTTGGGCTCCCTGCATGGAGCCTGCTTCTCCCTCTGCCTGTGTCTCTACCTCTACCTCTATCTCTCCTGTGTATTTTCATGAATAAATAAATAAAATCTTAAAAAAAAAAAAGAAAATGAAAAAACAAGCCACAGACTGGAAGGAAATATTTTCAAAATACATATCTGATTTAAAGAACATAAATCCAGAATACATAAAGAATTCTCAAAATTCAATAATACCAAGTAGCATGGCTAAAATTAAGAATCCTGACAATACCAAGTGTTGGGGAGTATGCAGAGCAAATGTCACTCTCATATATTGCTGGTAGGAGGACAAACCAACACAGATATTTTGGAAAATAGTATGGCAGTTTTTTATAGAGTTGAACATACATTTACCATGGAACCCAGTGATCACATTCACATATGCCCAAGAAAATTGAAAACACATACCCACGCAAAATCCAAATGTTTATAGGAACATTATTCATAATCACCCAAAACTAGAAACAACCCAGTGTTCATCAACTAGTGAATGAATACACAAATATGGTACCTCCATACAAGGGACTACTACTCATCAATAAGAAGGAATGAGCTATTGGTACACATGCTACAATATGGTTGAATCTGAAAAACATACTAAGTGGAAGATGTCAGATAAAAAAGGCTATACACCAAAGGATTACATCTCATTCTGGAAAAAGTAAAACTATAGGAGTAGAAGTCAGGCTACGGTTTGCCAGGGTCTGGAGTGAAGTTAGGGGATTGACTTTTAAGGGGCGAGGGAGAATTTTGGGGGAGGTCACTAAAATATTCTATATATTCTAATATTCTCTTGATTATGGTGGCAATTGTTTACATTTGTCAAACATTCAACTATACACCTTTTTAAGGGTGAATTTTATATACCTCCAGAAACTTAACTTTTAAAAAATATTCATTCATGTTGTTTTGTGTAGCTATCACTCTTAAATTATTGCTCTGGATGATTATGATTATTATTATTATTATTGCCTTTATATGAGTATACAATTTATTATGATGGGCACTGAAGCATTTGTCATTTTGGGGTATTACAAATAATCATGCAGTGGACATTCCTTTAGGTATATCCATTTCCCAGGTACACGTGCATGCAATTCTGTTGAGTAAATACTTAGGAGTAGAGTGCTGGGTCATGAAGTGTGCTGGCTTCAACTTTATTAGATAATGCCAAACTCACTTTATGAAGTGATTGTAAAAATTTACACTCTCATCAGCAGTGAATGAGAGTATTCCTTGTTGTACATTGCCAGCAGTTGGTATTGTTAGTCTTTTTTCTCCTGAAGAGCCAATGTAATGGATGTGTAATGATAGTTCATGGAGGTTTTATTTTGCATTTCCCTGATAACGAATGTTATTTAGCACCTTTTCTTGAGTTTATTGGCCATTTTTGTTTCACCTTTTGTAAATTGCCTGTAGGGGGTTTCTTGCTCATTTTTCTCCTGGGGTTTGTCAGTCTTTTCCTTACTGATTTGTAGTAGTCCTTTATAGTCTGTCTCTTTGTTGACTATATGTGCTACAAACATCTCAGGGGTTTGCTCTTTCACATGTAATAGGTGTCCTTTGATAAAGCTAAGTCCATAATTTTAATGTAATTCAATTTATCATTCTCTTTCATTATGTTTGCTGCTTTCTCAGGACTTAAAAAACTTTTTTTTTTTAAATTTATTTATTTATTCGTGAGAGACACAGAGAGAGAAAGAGAGAGAGGCAGAAACATAGGCAGAGGGAGAAGCAGGCTCCATGCAGGGAGCCAGAGGTGGGACTCGATCATGGGTCTCCAGGATCAGGCCCTGGGCTTAAGGCGGCGCTAAATCGCTGAGCCACTGGGGCTGCCCTTAAAAAACTTTAAAAAAAGATTTTTTTTTTTTTAAAGATTTCTTTAATTTATTTATTTATGATAGTCACACACACACAGAGAGAGAGAGAGGCAGAGACATATGCAGAGGGAGAAGCAGGCCCCATGCACCAGGAGCCCAACGTGGGATTTGATCCCGGGTCTCCAGGATCGCGCCCTGGGCCAAAGGCAGGCGCTAAACCGCTGCGCCACCCAGGGATCCCTAAAAAAAGATTTTATTGATTTATTTGAGAGAGAGTGTGTGAGAGGAGTGGCGGGTGGGGGTGGGGGGCGGCACGAGGGAGAGGAAGAGGCAGACTTCTGGCAGAGCAAAAAGCCCCACGCAGGGCTCAATCCCAGGACCAGGATCATGATCTTAACCAACTGTGCCATCCAGGCGCCCATGTTTGCTGCTATTTATTTATTTATTTATTTAGCTGCTTTTTAAAGAAGTTTTCTTCTAATCTAAAGTCAAAAAGTTACTCTCCTTTCCTGAATTCTAAATGCTTCATAATTTTCACTTTAACATTTGTGTTTAAAATCCACCTTAAATTGATTTTTTTTCTGTATAATGTAAGGTATGGGTTAAGATTAGTTTTTATCTATATGTCTATTCCAAGCACCACTTACTCAAAAAACAACATTTTCCCCTTTATTTATAAACCAAGTGCCCATGTGCATATAAGCCTAGGTTATTGCGTATTTAAAACTGCTTATCTATAGCATTAATTCTTGAAAGATAGATTGGCTAGATATAAAGATGGTTCTGCTTGTTTATTTACATTTAGGGTGGTCTACCTTTTTGTGACTTAGGTGAGCTCTGAGCTTATTTTTAATTACTGCTCCACTCACAACTTGCTTTGTATGTTTCTTTTGGAAAGTCTAATGTCAGTCTAATTCCCTTGCTCTTATAAGTTGTTTGTTCTTTCCAGACCTGGAGGCTCTAAACAATATTTCATTTTAAAGTCTAATACTTTCACTAAAATTTATCTTAGAGAGGACCATTGTAAATCAATATTACATGGTGCCCAGTGGGCCTTTTCAACATGTTAATTCAAGCTTTAATTTATCTCTAGAAAGTTTTCTTGGATTATAGTTCAAATGTTAGTTCTGTTCTCTCTCTCTCTTTTTTTTTTTTTTTTTTTTGTTGTGGTTGTTTTCTCCTTCATGGATTCCTAATATAGGTATTTTGGCATTTTTTGGCCTGTCTTCAATTTAAACCATTTTCTCTCTGTTCTTTTTTTTTTTTTTTATTCTCTTAACCTCATTTTAAATGTTCTTGGTTATAGTATGTCACTAAAGAAAGCCAACAAACATGGGAAAGAAAGCAAGGGAAGAAAGAACAGAGCAGATCTATAAAAACAACCATAAAACAAATAAGAAAATGGCAATAAGTACATATCTATAATAATTACTTTGAATATAAATGTACTAAATGTTCCAATCAAAAGACACAGGGTGATGGAATGGTATAAAAAGCAAGATATCTATATGCTGCCTACAAGAAACTCATTTTAGACCTAAAGACACATGTAGATTGAAAGTGAAGGACAGAAAGGTATTTATCATGTATATGGAAGTGAAAAGAAAGCCAGGGTAGCAATACTTATATTGGACAAAGTAGACTTTAAAACAAAGACTGTAACAAGAGACAAAGAAGGACACTACATAATTATAAAGGGAGCAAGCCAACAAAAAGATATAACAATGGTAAATATTTATGCACCCAACATAGGAGCACCCAAATACATAAAGCAACTAATAATAAACATGAAGGAATTATTTGGTAGTAATACAATAATAGTAGGTGACATTACCACAGAACTTACATCAACAAATAGATCACCCAAACAAAATCAGAAGGGAAACATGATTTTTAATGACACATTGGACCAGATGGATCTATCAGATATATTCAGAACATCCCATCCTAAAGCAGCAGAATACACATTCTTTTCAAATGTACATGGAACATTCATGGAACAGAATAGATCATATGTTAGGCGACAAAATAAATCTCAGCAAATTCAAGAAGATTGAAGTCATACCATGCATCTTTTCCAACTACAACATTATGAAACTAGAAATCAACCACAAGAAAAAATTCTGGAAAGAACACAAATACATGGAGGTTAAATAACATGGCATTAAACAATGAGTGGGTTAACCAAGAAATCAAATAGGAAATAAAAAGAAATTCATGGAGACAAATGAAAATGAAAATAAAATGGCCCCAAATCTTTGGGAGGCAACAGAAGCTGTTCTAAGGGGGAAGTTCATAGCAATACAGGCCTACAAGAAGAAGCAAGAAAAATCTCAAATAAACAATCTAGACTTACATCTGAAGGAGCTAAAAAAACAAACAAACAAACAAACAAATAAAGCCCAAAACCAGTAGAAGAAAAGAAATAATAAAGGTTAGAGAAGAAAAACAGTGAAATAGAAACTAAAAACAACAACAAACAATAGGACAGATCAATGAAACCAGGAGCTGGTTCTTTGAAAAGATCAACAAAATTGATAAACCGTTAGCCAGATTCATAAAAGAAAAGAGAGAGTCAGAGACAGGACTCAAATAAACAAAATCAGAAATGAAAGAGGAAAAGTAACTGACAACACAGAAATACAAAGGATTATAAGAGAATATTATGAAAATTTATATACCAACAAATTGAACAACCTAGAAGAAATAGACAAATTCCTAGAAACATAGGACCTCCAAAACCAGAATCAGAAATAAGTAGAACATTTGAACAGACCAATTGCCAGCAAAGAAATTGACTCAGTAATAAAAAAACTTCCAACAATCAAAGGTTCAGAACCAGATGACTTCATAGGCAAATTCTATCAAACATTTAGAGATGAATTAATATCTATCTTCTCAAACTATTCCAAAAACTAGAAAAGGAAGGAAAGTTTCTAATTTTGTTCTAGGAGGCCAGCATTACCCTGATACCAAAAATAGATAAAGACACTACAAAAAAAGAGAAATACAGGCCAATATCTCTAATGAACTTAGATGCAAAAATCTTCAACAAAATATTAACAAACTGAATCCAACAATACATTTAAAAAAATCATTCACCACAATCAAGTGAATTTATTTCTGGATACAAGCAAATGTGGTTCAGTATTCACAAATCAATCAATATGATGAATCCTATCAAAAAGAGAAAGAATAAAAACCATATGATCATTTCAATAGATGCATATAAAGCATTTGACAAAGTACAACATCCATTCATGACAAAAGCTCGCAACAAAGTAGGCTTAGAGGGAACATACCTTAACATAATAAAGGCTATATGTGAAAAACCCACAGTGAACATCATACTCAATGGGGAAAAACTGAGAGCTTTTCCCCTCAGGTCAGGAACAAGACAAAGATGTTCATTCTCGCCACTTTAATTCAACATAGTACTGGAAGTCCTATCACAGCAATTGGACAACACTGAAAAAAATAAAAGGCATCCAAATTAGTAAGGAAGAAGTAAAACTTTCACTATTTGCAGATGACATGATACTATGTATAGAAAACCCGAAAGACTCCACCAAAAAACTACTAGAACTAATAAATGAATTCAGTAAAGTTACAGGATACAAAATCAATGTACAGAAATTGGTTCCATTTCTATACACTAATAGTGAAGTAGCAGAAAGAGAAATTAAGAAAACAATCCCACTTATAATTGCATGAAAAATAATAAAATGCCAAGTTACAAATTTAACCATGGTGTGGGTGGATATCCTTGTACTCTGAAAACTGTAAAACATTGGTGAAAGAAATTGCAGACAACACAAACAAATGGAAAGATATTCCATGCTTATGAATTAGAAGAACAATTATCATTAAAATATCCATACCACCCAAAGCAATCTACAGATTTAATGCAACCCTTATCAAAATACCAACAGCATTTTTTACAGAACCATAACAAATAATCCTAAAATTTGTATGGGACCACAAAAGACCTTGAATATCCAAAGCAATCTTGAAAAAGAAGAACAAAACTGGAGGTGTCACAATCCCAGATATCAAGATATAGGTACTGGATTAAAAACAGACACTTAGGTCAACAGAACAGAGAGCCCAGAGATAAATCCATGAATATATATGGTCAATAATGTACAGCAAAGGAAGCAAGAATATGCAATGGGGTAAACAGTTTCTTCAACAAATGGCATTGGGAATATGGGACAGCTGTGTGCAAAAGAATAAAACTGGGTCACTTTCTCACAACATACACAAGAATAAACTCAAAATAAATTAAAGACCTAATGTGAGACATAAAACCATATTTCTCTGACATTGATCATAGCAATATCTTTCTAGAAATGTCTCCTGAGGCAAGAGAAATACCAAAAATAAACTATTGGGACTACATTAAAGTGAAAAAAGGTTCTGCACAGCAAAGGAAACAATTAACAAAACTAAAAGACAACATACTTATTGGGAGAAGATATTTGCAAGTGACATATCGAATAAAGGGTTAGTATCCAAAATATATAAAGAACTTTTACAACTCAACACCAAAAAATTAATAATAATAATCCAATTAAAAGTAGGCAGAAGACATGAACAGACATTTCTCCAAATAAGACATACAGATGGCCAACAGACACATGGAAAGATATCGAACATCACTCACCACAAAGAAAATGAAAATTAAAACCGTAATGAGACGTCACCTCACGATTGTCTGAAAAGCTAAAATTAAAAACAACAAACAACAAGTGTTGGTAAAAATGTGGAGAAAAAGGAACCTTTGTACATTGTTGGTGGGAATGGAAACTGGTGCAGCCACTCTGGAAAACAGTATGGAGGTGCCTTAAAAAGTTAAAAATAGAATTAACCCAATGATCCGGTCATTCCACTACTGGTTATTTACCCAAAGAATATGAAAACACTAATTCAGAGTAATATATACTTACATGCACCCGTATGTTTATTGCAGGATTACTTCCAACAGCAAAAATATGGAAGCAACTCAAGGGGCCATCGATAGATGAATGGATAAAAAACATGTGGTATATATGCAATGGAATATCTCTCAACCATAAAAAGAATAATGTTTCAACATTGGCAACAAGATGGTTGGATCTAGAGGATATAATGCTAAGTGAAATAAGTCAATGAAAGACAAATACTCTATGATTTCACTCATATTTGGAATTTAAGAAACAAAGAAAAAAAAAGAGAAGAGCCAAAAAACAGACTTAACTGTAGAGAACAAACAGATGTTTACCAGAGGGGAGATGGGTGGGGGGATGGAAGAAATAGGTGAAGGGGATTAATGGTACACTTATCATGTTGAGCACTGAATAATGTATAGAATTGTTGAATCACTATATTGTATCCCAGAAACTAACATAACATTGTATGTTAGCTATACTGGAATTAAGATTTTTAAAAATTCTTTTTAAAAAAAGTATTTTACTTATTTATTTCAGAGAGAGAGAAACAGTGAGAGAGTGAGCAAGAGACAGCATGAGCAGTGGGGAGGGGCAGAAGGAAAAGGAGAAGCAGACTCCCCACCAAGCAGGGAGCCTGATTCAAGGCTCAGTCCCAGGACTCTGGGACCATGACCTGAGCTGATGGCAGATGCTTAACCAACTGAGCCACCAGGTGTCCGTTTCATGGTTTTAGAGAGGTTTTCATCAATTGAAATATTCTGATTCTCCTTTTCTGTTTTCTTCTCATTGTAGCTTTGTATAGATGAAAACTACGTATATATATATGCATTCCACAAATAGGACTGGTAGGTGTGGGTGGATTCTTAACTCAAGAATCCTCTCCCTCTATTGTCAATGTTGCTAAGAGTATTTTTCTTAATAGATGGCTTGGGGGAAGGATACATGTGAGGGGGAATTTAATAAACTTTTGACTTTTTGGCTCTTTTGTCTTCCAAGATCCTAATTTCCCCTTCTGTTTATTTATTTTCTTTTTACTATTCAGACTTCAAAAGTCATTCTTCCTCTTTTTTCTAGCATTTTTGTGAGGATGTTAAAATACACAGAAAAGTTTAAATAATTTTCCTGCCAACAATCATATATTTATCACTTAGATTCTACAATTAACATTTTATAATTCTTGCCTACTACATATTGATGAAATTATCCATCCATTAATCCATTTTATTTTTGATAAATTTCAAAGTAAATTGTCCACATTACTCCTTAAATATTTTATCATGTATCATGTACAACTATTTGGTATACATTTGCTAAATTTTAATAATTGGCGGATGCCTGGGTGGCTCAGCGGTTGAGCATCTGCATTCAGCTCAGGGCATGATCCCGTGGTCCTGGGATCGAGTCCCACATCAGGCTCCCTGCATGGAGCCTGCTTCTCCCTCTATCTCTGCCTCTCTCTGTGTGTCTCTCATGAATAAATAAATTATTTTTAAAAAATTGCATACATCTGTGCAACCCAAACTGCTACCTAAATATAGAACATCACCATCATCCTTTGACAGTTTTCTTATGCCCCTTTCCAGTAAATCCTCTACCCCTTTACTCACAGACAACATTGTCCTGATTTTTCACCATGGACTGGTTTTGCCTGTTCTAGAATTTTCTATAATGGAAACACATGGTATGTCCTCTTTTGTGTAGGTTTATTTCACTCAGCATGTTTTTGAGATTCATCCATGTTGTTTTTACCAGTAATTCATTCCTTTTTGTTTCTGAGTAGTATTCTGTTGTATGAATACGACAGAGATTATATATTCTTCTGCTCATGAACTTTAGGGTTGTTTCCAATTTGAGGGCATTAGGGAAAAGTTGCTATGAATATTTTTGTGAAGATATTTTTGCATACATGTGGTTCTTTCAACTAGGTAAATAGGAGTGGAATTATTTGCTGCAGTATATAAAAATACAATTGATTTTTAGAAAATATTAACCTTATATACTATGACTGCAAAATTCACTTACTGGTTTTGTTAGGGTTTTTTTTGTTGATTCCTTAGGATTTTCTCTGTAAATAATCATGCCATTTGAAAATTGACAGTTTTACTTTTTCCTTTCTTATCTTTATTTTTGAAAGATTTTATTTATTTATTTTATTTAGAGAG
The DNA here is from genome assembly GCF_003254725.2 of Canis lupus dingo. Taxonomy (NCBI): domain Eukaryota; kingdom Metazoa; phylum Chordata; class Mammalia; order Carnivora; family Canidae; genus Canis; species Canis lupus. Next base: position 1,707,206 of record NC_064270.1, read on the forward strand.
AGAAAGTACACACAAGGTGTTGAAGGGCAGAGTGAAAAGGAGAGAATCTCAAGCCCCCCAGGTGTAGGCCTCCATCTCACATCCTTGAGTTCATGACCCCAGCCAAAACCAAGAGTTTCACACTCAATCAAATGAGGCACTCCTCCTTTCTGATCTTCATATCTTTCATTTCATTTTCTTGCCTTAGTAGAATAGCTAGGATTTCCAGTACAATGTTGAATAGAAGTAGAAGTAAGCATCTTTGCCTTGTTCCTGGTCTTAGGGGAAATATTAAATATTTCATCATTAATATTAGTTGCCAGTTATTCAGACATGTCTTTGATCACTTGGAGTAAGTGCCCTCTATTTCTATCTTGCTAAGAGTTTTTGTCAGAGAAGGATATTGTATTTCTTCTTAAAAAAATATTTAATTTATTTATTCATGAGAGACACAGAGAGGGGTGGGGGCGAGGCAGAGACACAGGCAGAGGGAGAAGCTGGCTACCTGTGGGGAGCCTAATGCAGGACTTGATCCAGCAATCCTGGGATCATGCCCTGAGACACTCAACCACTGAACCACCCAAGTGCTCCTCCTTTCTAAAATATAACCCTCCTCTCCTAGAAGCAATGCCCTTCAAAGCTGCCACCTAGAGTCCCATAAACTACAACGTCCCTTCCCTTTATAGTGCTCTCTGACCTGATGAGACAGTTTTTCAGAATTTAAAAAATTTAAATGGCCTCAATGACATGTAATTTACATATCATACAATTCATCCATTTAAATTGTACAATTCAATGGTCATTAGGGTATTCACAGATAAATGCAACTATCACCTCAATTTTAGAACATTTTCAGCACTTCAAGAAGAAATCCAGTATTCCTTAACTATTATCCTGTTACTTTTCCATTCCTTGTCCTCAGCCCTAAACAACAACTAATTGACCTTCTATCTTTATAGATATTCCTATTCTGGATTTTCTCATAAATGGAACAGAATGTGGGCATTTGTGATTTCTTTCACTTGACATAATGTTTCTTTTTTTTGACATAATGTTTCTATATATCAGTATGCAACATATATGACCACTTCATTTCTTTTTATGGCCAATAATATTCAATTGTATGGAATATACTACATTTTGTTAATCCAATCATTCATTGATGGATGATGGAACTACTGTGAATAATGCTGCTATAAATATTCAAGTACAAGTTTCTGTGTGAACATGTGTTTTTATTTTTCTTGATTTATTCCTTAGAAGTAGAATCCTGTGTCATATAGTGACCTTCTGTTTAATTGTTTGAGGAACTGTTTTCCAAAGTGGCTGGACTATTCTTACATTGCCAGCAGCAGAGTGTCAGGGTTCCAATCTCTCCACAAGCTCATCAACCATTGCTATGTGACTTTTCAATTCTAGCCCTCCTACAGGGTGTGAAATGGTTTCATTGTGGTTTTGATTTGCATTTTCTTGATGACTAATGATGTTGAGAATTGTTTCATGTTTGCCATTTTTGTATCTTCTTTGAGAAATGTCACTCAGATCCTTTGCCAATTTTTAACTGGGTCATTTTTCTTGTTATTATTGTGTTCTAAGAATTACTTGTATATTCTAGATACAATTCCCTTATCAGGTATGATTTGCAAAAATGTTCTTCCATTCTGTGAGTTGTCTTTTCACTTTCTTGAAACCCCCAAATTTTAAAATTTTGATGAGGTCGAGCCTATATTCTTCTCTTACTGTTTGTACTTTCGGTGTCATTTAAAAATGCTTCATCAAATCCCAGGTCATGAGAAGAATTTTTTAATTTTACCTTTTTTATTGAGGTAAAATATATATAAGTTTAGCATCTCAACCTTTTAAAGTGTACATTTCAGTGGCATTAAGTACATTCACGTTATTGTGCAACCATCACCACTATCCACCTACAAAACTTTTCACCATTCCAAATTGAAACTGTCTGCATTAAACAATAACTCTCTAGTCCTTCCTCTCCTAGTGCCTGGTAAACACTTGTACTTTCTGTCTCTATGCATTCGACTACTCTAGGTACCTCATATAAGTAGAACCAGACAATATTTGTCCTTTTTATCTGGCTTATTTCACACAGCATTATCCATGCTGTAGCATATATTACAATTTCCTTATTTCTGAAAGCTAGACAATATTCCACTATAGGCATATACATTTTGTTGATTAATTCATCTATTGAACATTTGGGTTATTCCCACCTTTTGGGAATTTTGAATACTGTTACTATGAACATTATTGTAAAAATATCTGTTCAAGTGCCTTTTTTCAACTCTTGTGTCTGAACACAAGTAGAATTTCTGGATCAAATGGCAAATCAATGTTTACTTTTTTGAGGAACTGTAAGATCATTATGGTTTACTCCTATATTTCCCTTTCAGAGTTTTTACAGCTTTTGCTTTTATGTTTAGGTCTTTGATCCACTGAGGTAAGGTTTCAACTTCATTCTTTCGCATGTGACTATCCAGTTGTCCCATCACCATTGTTGAAAAGGCTATCTTTCCCCACTGAGTGGTGTTAGAACCCTTGAAGATAATCAGTTGACCATAGATGTATGAAATTATTTCTGGACTCCCTATCCATTACACTGATCTATGTATCTGTCTTGGTGCTAGTAAGTTTTAAAACTGGGAAGTGTGAATTCCTCTACTTTATTCAAGATTTTTCAGGATTGGCTATTCTGATTCCCTTGAAATTCCATGTGAATTAGAATCAGCTCATCAAAAAAAAAAAAAAAAAAGAATCAGCTCATCAATTTGTATGAAGAAGTCAGCTGGGATTCTGATAGTGATTACACTGAATCTGTAGATCAGTTTGGTAAGTACTGTTGTTATCTTAACAATATTAAGTCTTTTGATCCACGAACAAGTGCTTATCTTTTTGGTTTTTATCTTAAGAGTTAATTAAGTTATTTATGAGTGAGACAACAAGCAAGAAAGAGAGTATAATGCAAGTGAGGAGAGGAACAGAAGGAGAGGGACAAGCAGACTCTGAGCTGAGCTCAGAGCCCAATCTCATGATCTTGAGATCATGACCTGAGCCAAAATCAAGAGTCGGACAAAACTGACTGAGCCATCCAGGTGCCCCAGTGGTTAGTTTTATAAAATTATTTAATCTTTTTGTTATAGGTCTATTCAGACAGTTGGTTTCTAGCTTGAGTCAGTTTTAGTAGGTTGTGTCTTTCTGTAGTTTGTGTGCCACCACATTCCGAAACACATTCCCCTTTACACTGTTTGTTGGCAAAAGATTGCTCATAGCATTCCTTTATAATCCTTTTTATATCTGTAAGATTGGTAGTAATGTCCCACTTTCATTTCTGATTCTAGTAATTTGAGGCTTCTCTTTTTCCTTTGTTCACTAAAGATTCATCAGTTACATTGATTTTATTTTTAAAAAAAGGTTATTTATTTATTTGTTCATGAGAGAACATAGAGAGAGGCAGAGACATAGGCAGAGGGAGAAGCAGGCTCCCTGTGGAGAGCTTGATGTGGGACTCGATCCCAGGACCCCGGGATCATGACCTGAGCCAAAGGCAGATGCTCAACCACTGAGCTACCCAGGCATCCAGGTATGCTGATCTTTACAAAAAGCCAGATTTTTGTTTCAGATTTTTATTGTTTTTCTACTCTTTATTTCGTTTTTTTCTGCTCTAATCTTTAGTATTTCCTTCCTTCTGCTTATAGCTTTAGTTTGTTTTGCTTTCTCCCATGTCTTAAGGTTGAGGGTTAGATTATTGATTTGAGATCTTACCCCTCATCCCCTGCCCTGTAGTATAGGCATTTACAGATACAGATTTGTCTCTGAGCACTGCTTTAGCTCATCTCATGTGTTTTGGTACATTGTGTCTTGATTTTTATTTAGTACCAAGTATTTTATGATTTTCCATTTGATTTCTTCTTTGACCTCTGTTATTTAGGACCACTAAATCATTTAGAATATATATACTTATGTTTTCATTGCTATTTCCATACTTTGATTACTCCTGAAATTCTTAACATGCATATTAAACATTCATGTGCAACAGTGTCTCATACTATCACTTGAAAAATATAAGAATATCAGAACATTATTCTTGACTATTTTTCTCCAAAATTCCATGCTATTGCTATTCAATATTTTTATTTTTCTATCTTATTTTTAATTTCACAAATTGGGCACTAATGTTCTTATTTTTTTTAAAGATTTTATTTATTATTTATTCATGATAGACAGAGAGAGAGAGAAAGAGAGAGAGAGAGAGGCAGAGACACAGACAGAAGGAGAAGCAGGCTCCATGCAGGGAGCCCGACGTGGGACTTGATCCCGGGACTCCACGATTGCGCCCTGGGCCAAAGGCAGGCGCCAAACCGCTGAGCCACCCAGGGATCCCCTGTTGTTCTTATTATACCAACAACTTTTAGAACTATATTTACATTTATATTCCCTCTTTGCCTATGTCTTTGCTCCTCTCTGTGTGTCTCTCATGAATAAGTAAAATCTTTTAAAAAATGGTATTGCTTTAATTTCACATTCCAAATGTTTATTACTGGTATATAGCAAAGTAATTGATGTTTGTATATTTACTTTCTATCCTGCAACCTTATAATAGTTTATTAGATCCAGGAGGTTTTCTGTGTTTGTGTGTGTGTTTTGTTGGTTGGTTGGTCTGTCATTTCTTTGGGATTTTCTACGTAGATAATCATGTTATTGGGAATAAAATGTTTTATATTTTCCTTCCCGACATATATATGTACCTTTTACTGTCACATTGAATTAGCTAGGACTTACAGTATGATGTGGTATACAAGTGGTGAGAGAGATCCTTGCCTTGTTCTGATCTTAGCAAGAAAGTTCCTCAACATTACGTTATTAATTGTAGATTTTTTAAAAGATTTTATTTAATTATTCATGAGAAACAGAGAGAGAGAGAGAGAGAGAGAGAGGCAGGCAGAGGGAGAAGCAGGCTCCATACAGGGAGCCTGACGTGGGACTCGATCCTGGGACTCCAGGATCAGGCCCTGGGCCGAAGGCAGGTGCTCAATTGCTGAGCCACTAGGGCTGCCCTATAGGCATGGTGTTAATTCATCCTCAAACAGTTGGTAGAATTCTCTAGTTACACCATGTAGACTTTAAGATTGCTTTGTTGGAGATGTAAAATTAAACAATTCAACTCCCTTAATAGTTATATGGTTATTCAAATAATGTATTTCATATTGAGTGAGTTCTGTAATTTGCATTTTTTGAGGAACTGTTTCATTTAAGCTAAGTTGTCAAATATATGTGTAGATTGTTTGCAGTATTCTATTATTATCCTTTTAATGTTTGCGGGGTCTATAGTGATATCCCTTAATTCATTTTTTTTAAAGATTTTATTTATTTGTTTGAGAGAGAAAGAACAAGCAGTAGAGAGGGCTGACAGATAGAAGCAGATTCCTTGCTGAGCAGGAAGCCTGATGTAGGGCTGGATTCCAGGACCCTGGGATCATGACCTGAGCTGAATGAATGAAGGTAGATGCTCAATCAATTGAGCCACAAGGTGTCCCATTTCTTTTTTCGTATTAGTAATTTGAGTATTCTCTATTTTTTCCTTTCAGTTTTGTGAGAGGATTGTCAATTTTATTGATCATTTCAAAGAATCAGCTTTTTGTTTGAGTTCCTCTATTGATTTTTCTCTTATTTCATTCAATTCTGCTCTTTATTAATTTTTGCATTGTTTGAGTTTACTGGGTTTTCCCTTAATTCCTTCAAGCTTAGTTTGAGATCTTTCCCTTTTTCTAATGTATACAATTAGTGACTTGAATTTTCCTATCAGTACTGCTTTAGTTGTGTCCCACAAATTTCGATGTTTTTGTTTTTTCCAGTTCAACATATTTTTCTTTTTAAATTTCCCTTGAGACCTGAACCCATGTATCATTTAGAAGTGTGTTTAGTTTCTAAGTATTGGGAAATTTTCCTTTTATCTTTGTTATTGATTTCTAGTCGATTCCATTGCATTAAGAGGACACATTTTATGTGATTTCAATTCTTTTAAATTCCTTGAGGTTTGATTTATGATCTAGGAATGTTCTTAGTTTATGTTCCATAGGTACTTGAAAAGATTTTGTATCTGTGGCATTTAGATGTTGATTGATGGGATAATGTAGTTGAGTTCTATATCTTTGGGGATTTTCTTTCAAATTGTTCTAAGAATTGTGGAAGTCACTAAATTGTAGATTTGTCTATTTCCCTTCATTTCCTTTTTTAAAAAGATTTATTTGAGAAAGAGAGCGAGCAAGTGAGCTGCAGGGAGGGGCTGAGGGAAAGGGAGAGAGAATCCCAAGCAGACTCCCCACTAAGTGCAGAGCCTGACATGAGTCTTGATCCCACAACCCTGAGATCATGACCTGAACTGAAATCAAGAATCAGATGCTTAAAAAAAAAAAAAAAAATCAGATGCTTAACTGACTGAGCTATCCATATGTCTCTATTTCCCTTCATTTATATCAGGATTTTTTTTTTTTTTTACATATTTTGTGCATAAATGTTTAGGATTGCAGTCTTCTTGGATTGGCATTTTTATCATTATGTAATATCCCTCTATGTCCCTAATATTCTTTCCTCTAACGTCAACTTTATTTGCTATTAATATAGCCACATCTGCTTTCTTTTGTTTGCACGGTGTCTTGTATTCCATCCTTTTATCTTTCAACCTACCTATATCATAATATGTGAAGTGAGTTTCTTATAGACAGCACATCATTCATACTGTTGGTCATACATTTTAAAATCCACTCTGCCAATCTGGTTTATATTTAATGTCTTTACAGTTAATGTAATCATAATGTATTAGTGTTTAAGTCTACCATTTTTAAAAAAAATTTCTGGTAGTTCTCTATGTTTAACATTTTCTCCCCCTTTCCTATCTGTAGGTTAATTGAACATTTTAAAAAAATTCCAGTTTGATTTATCTATAGTGTTTTTGAGTGTACTTCTTTAGTCTTTAGAGTAGTTGCTCTGCTATTACATTATAAATATGTAACTTATCCAAGTTTTTCATGTCAACATTTTACCAGTTTGAATTAACTATAAAAACTTTATACTCTTTTACCCTTCCATTTCTACCTACAGTGAACATCACAACAGGTAGGGTTTTTTGTTTTGCTTTAACAAACCAGAGAAATCTCAAGAAAACTGTGTTCTATTTATCCATATTTTTACTTCTTTTCTTCCTTCCTGATGTTCCAAGATCATTCTTTTATCATTTCCTTTTTGTCTCAAGAACTTCCTTTAGTCATTCTTTGAGGGCAGTTCTGCTGGAGACCAGTTCTCTTAGTTTGCCTTCATCCGAGAATATCTTGGTTTCTCCTTCATTACTGTAGCGTATTTTGTTGGATATAGAATTCAGCATTGATAGTTTTCTTTCAGTACTTGAAAAGTGTGCACTTCCTTCTGGCTTTTGTTGCACCTCATGAGAAATTCATGGTCATTTGAATTGTGTATGTTATGTGTCATTTGTTGCTGCTTTCAAGACTGTTTTTCTTTGGTTTTCAGACGTTTCACTATGACGTTTTGGTGTGGGTTTGGAGGTTTTATCCTATTTGGAATTCACTGAGCTTCTTGGATCTATTGCAAAATCTGGGATATATTTAGAGATTATTTCTCCAAATATTTTTTTTCCAGCCCTCATCTTCTCTTTTTTTATTTTTATTTTTTAATTTTTTTCAGCCCCCATCTTCTCCTTCTGGAACTCCAATGTCATGAATGTTAGATCATTTTTTTATAGTCTCAGTTGTCCCTGGGGCTCTATTTATTATTTTTCAGTATACTTTCTGTTATTCAGATTGGCTAATTTCTATAGCTATATCATCAAATTCATTGATTCTTCCTTCTAGTCTGCTGTTGAGCTCACCCGTGGAGTGTTTTCTTTAATTTTGTTTTTTTTTGGGGGGGAGGGGGGTGTTCTAAAATTTCCATTTAATTTTTCTTGTATCTTCTATTTCTTTGTTGTGACTATTTCCTTGCTGATTCTTTTTCATTTATATCAAAAGGGTTTATAATTATTTGTTAGAGCATTTTTATGAGAACTGCTTCAAATCCTTACCAGAATATTCTAAAGATTTATTTATTTTAGAAAGAAAGAGCATGAGCAGGGGGAGGGGCAAAGGGAGAGGATCTTAAGCAGACTCTCCACTAAGCATGAGCCTGATGTAGGGCTCAATTTCATGACCCTGAGATTATAACCTGAGCAAAAGTCAAGAATCAGATGCTTAATCAACTGAGCCACGCAGGTACCCCTTTACCAGAAAATTCTAACATCTGTATGATCTTAGTGCTGCAGTTGTCTTTTGCTATTCAAGTTGAGATCTTCCTAGTCTTTGGAATGGTTAAGTGATATTTCATTTAAAGCTGAACATTTTGGATATTATGAGATTCTGGATCTGATTAAAAATCTTTTATTTCAGCACTCCTCCTCAGATACCTTTTGTAGCTAGCCTCCATTACCACTCCAATTGAGGAAGGGTGCCTCATTAGAGCAAAGTGAAGATGGAATTTCAGGGTCTCCTCTTTGTTTTGAATGACATACAAGAGCAGGGAGGCTCCTTCACACTGCTGGGTAGAAGTTGAAGTTGAGGCTCCACCTTGCTCCTCTTCCCCATATATCCTCCATTGACAATGCAGGATGGTAGATGGAAGTTTGAGAGTGGCCTCAGTTCTGCTGAGCAGGAATGAAAAGTCCTGACTCCGTTATGCTCATTTGATCCACTTAATGTGAAGGGGGAGGCCAGCTACAGCAAAGAGGAAAAAACCTCTGTGCAACCCACATCACTGAGACACTTTGTTATAACCTAGAAAGGGTGGAAGTCTAGGCTCTACACATTATCACTGCTGGTGTTGGCTGTTTTTTTCTGTGGTGTTTGGTTAGAGTAAAGCAGTTATTACATCAAAATTTTCAGTCTTGTTAGGCTGCCTCTTTCCTGATCCTTTGGCTAGAGAGAGCAGGCTTTTCTCAGCATCCCCCCCCCCCCTTTTTTAAGACTTTATTTATTTATTCATGAGAGACACACAGAGAGGCAGAGACATAAGGGGAGGGAGAAGCAGGCTCCATGTAGGAATCCTGATGTGGGACTTGATGCCAGGACTCTGGGATCTTGCCCTGTGCCAAAGGCAGATGCTCAACCGATGAGCCACCCAGGTGTCCCAGCCCTTTCTTTACCTGCACTAAGAATTTCCAGATTGCTGTTTTCTCCAGTAATCAGTATGGGATGTATGAGAGAATAAGACATTCCAGGGAATTCACCACTGTATTGTTTCTTGGTTCCAGGACTCCCCTAGCCAGTCCGACTTCTCTTTCATGTTTCAGATTCTTCTTATGTCAGTTTTATGTATCACATTCAGGGTTTTTAGCTGTACTTAGTAGGAAGAATAGGGCAAAGTCTGTGATTCCATCTTTTGGAATAAGAAATCCTTTCTCTATTATTTGTGTGTGCGGTGAAACTGTGGTAATGACTTTTAAAAACAATGATTTATAGATGGAACAATGTCTGGGATGAACTTCAAAATAATTTGGGGTGGGTAATGCATAGAAAGACAAAGCAAGTGAGATTAGCTATGAATTGGTAATTGTTGAAGATGGATGATGTGTGTATGGTAATTCATTACTCTATTTTATTTTTGTGTACGTCTGAACTTCTTAAAAAGAACATCATTTCCTGATTACCCAGTCTAAGTCATATAACAGGCTGTCTGTATTCTCCAATACAGTATAAATTTGGTAACAAGGACTCAGTCTATCTTGGTCATAATTATAGCTCCAAAGCTTAAAAGTGACTGGCATGGAGTTGGCACTGAAACTACCATGTTTCCTCAAATATAAGATGCCACAGATTATAAAGTACCTTTATTTTATGTATTATTTTTTAAAAAAATGCCATAGGGGCACGGGGGTGGCTCAGTCAGTTGAGCATCAAACTCTTGATTTCAGCTTAGGGTCATGAAATCGAGCCCCACATAGGGATCCACGCTCAGTGCAGAGTCTGCTTGAGATTCTCTCTCTTCTCCCAGCGCTCCTCACCACCCTCTCATGCTCTCTATTTTAAAAATAAATAAAATCTTTTAAAAAACAAATTATATTATGGAATAACATCGACTTTTAGAAGTACTTGAATTTCAGATGCTACAATGTGGGGAAAAATGTTCATTTTATAATTAATGAAATATGGTATTTGCAAACGGTTTTAAAAACTTATTATGAGCAGCTATATGTCAATAAATTAGGCAATCTAGAAGAAATGGATGCATTTCTGGAAAACCACAAACTACAAAATCGGAACGGGAAGAAACAGAAACCTGAACAGGCCAATAACCAGGGAGGAAATTGAAGCAGTCATCAAAAACCTCCTAATAAAAAAGTCCAGGGTCAGATGGCTTCCCAGGGAAATTCTATCAAACATTTATAGAAGAAACAATACCTAGTCTACTAAAGCTGTTCCAAAAGATAGAAAGGGATGGAATACTTCCAAACTTGTTCTATGAGGCCAGCATCACCTTAATTCCAAAACCAGACAAAGACCCCACCAAAAAGGAGAATTATAGACCAATATCCCTGAGAAACACAGATGCAAAAATTGTCAACAAGATACTAGCCAATAGGATCCAACAATACATTAAGAAGATTATTCAGGGATCCCTGGGTGGCACAGCGGTTTGGCGCCTGCCTTTGGCCCAGGGCGCGATCCTGGAGACCCGGGATCGAATCCCACATTGGGCTCCCGGTGCATGGAGCCTGCTTCTCCCTCTGCCTATGTCTCTGCCTCTCTCTCTCTCTGTGACTATCATAAATAAATAAAAATTAAAAAAAAAATTAAAAAAAAGAAGATTATTCACCATGACCAAGTGGGATTTATCCCCAGGACGCAAGGCTGGTTCAACACTCGTAAAGGAATCAACGTGATAGATCATATCCACAAGAGAAAAAACAAGAACCATGTGATCCTCCTAATAGATGCAGAAAAAGCATTTGACAAAATACATCATCCATTCCTGATCAAAACTCTTCAGAGTGTAGGGATAGAGGGAATATTCCTTAGCATCTTAAAAGCCATCTACGAAAAGCCCACAGCAAATATCATTCTCAATGGGGAAACACTGGGAGCCTTTCCCCTAAGATCAGGAACACAACAGGGATGTCCACTCTCACTGCTATTCAACATAGTACTAGAAGCCTTAGCCTCAGCAATCAGGCAACTAAAAGAAATAAAAGGCATTCAAATTGGCAACGAAGAAGTCAAACTCTCCCTCTTCGCAGATGACAGGATACTGCACGTAGAAAACCCAAAGGACCGCACCCCAAGATTGCTAGAACTCCTGCAGCTATTTGGCAGTGTGGCAGGATACAAAATCAATGCCCAGAAATCAGTGGCATTTCTATACACTAACAATGAGACTGAAGAAAGAGAAATTAAGGTGTCAATCCCATTTACAATTGCACCCAAAAGCATAAGATACCTAGGAATAAACCTAACCAAAGAGGTAAAGGATCTATACCCTGAAAACTACAGAACACTTCTGAAAGAAATTGAGGAAGACACAAAGAGATGGAAAATATTCCATGCTCATGGATTGAAGAATTAATATTGTGAAAATGTCAATGCTACCCAGGGAAATTTACACATTTAATGCAATCCCTATCAAAATACCATGGACTTTCTTCACAGAATTGGAACAAATCATCCTAAGATTTGTATGGAATCAGAAAAGACCCCGAATAGCCAGGGGAATATTAAAAAAGAAAACCAGAGCTGGGGGCATCACAATGCCAGATTTCAGGTTGTACTACAAAGCTGTGGTCATCAAGACAGTGTGGTACTGGCACAAAAACAGACACATAGATCAGTGGAACAGAATAGAGAATCCAGAAGTGGACCCTCAATTCTATGGTCAACTAATATTCAACAAAGCAGGAAAGACTATCCACTGGAAAAAAGACAGTCTCTTCAATAAATGGTGCTGGGAAAATTGGACAGCCACATGCAGAAGAATGAAACTAGACCATACTCTTACACCAGACACAAAGATAAACTCAAAATGGATGAAAGATCTAAATGTGAGGTAAGAATCTATCAAAATCCTAGAGGAGAACACAGGCAACACCCTTTTTGAACTTGGCCACAGCAACTTCTTGCAAGATACATATACATCTATGAAGGCAAGGGAAACAAAAGCAAAAATGAATTATTGGGACTTCATCAAGATTAAAAGCTTCTGCACAGCAAAAGAAACAGTCAACAAAACTAAAAGACAACCTACAGAATGGGAGAAGACATTTGCAAATGAAATATCAGAAAAAGGGCTAGTATCCAAGATCTATAAAGAACTTATTAAACTCAGCAGCAAAGAAACAAACAATCCAATCATGAAATGGGCCAAAGACATGAACAGAAATTTCACAAAGGAAGACATAGACATGGCCAACAAGCACATGAGAAAATGCTCCGCCTCACTAGCCATCAGGGAAATACACATCAAAACCACAATGAGATACCACCTCACACCAGTGAGGATGGTGAAAATGAACAAGACAGGAAACAACAAATGTTAGAGAGGATGTGGAGAAAGGGGAACCCTCTTGCACTGCTGGTGGGAATGGGAACTGGTACAGCCACTCTGGAAAACTGTGTGGAGGTTCCTCAAAGACTTAAAATTAGAGCTACCCTATGACCCAGCAGTTATACTGCTGGGGATTTACCCCAAAGATACAGATGCAATGAAACGCCGGGACACCTGCATCCCAATGTTTATAGCAGCAATGTCCACAATAGCCAAACTGTGGAAGGAGCCTCGGTGTCCATCGAAAGATGAATGGAGCTGAGTGAAGTAAGTCAATCGGAGAAGGACAAACATTATATGTTCTCATTCATTAGAGGAATATAAATAATAGTGAAAGGGAATATAAGGGAAGGGAGAAGAAATGTGTGGGAAATATCAGAAAGGGAGACAGAACATAAAGACTCCTAACTCTGGGAAACGAACTAAGGGTGGTAGAAGGGGAGGAGGGCAGGGGGTGGGAGTGAATGGGTGAAGGGCACTGGAGGTTATTCTGTATGTTGGTAAATTGAACACCAATAAAAAATAAATTAAAAAAAAGAAAGATGAATGGATAAAGAAGATGTGGTCTATGTATACAATGGAATATTACTCAGCCATTAGAAATGACAAATACCCACCATTTTCTTCGATGTGGATGGAACTGGAGGGTATTATGCTGAGTGAAATAAGTCAATCGGAGAAGGACAAACATTCTATGGTCTCATTCATTTGGGGAATATAAAAAATAGTGAAAGGGAATAAAGGGGAAAAGAGAGAAAATGAGTGAAAATATCAGTGAGGGTGACAGAAAATGAGACTCCTAACTCTGGGAAATGAATAAAGGGGTAGTGGAAGGGGGAGGTAGGCAGGGGGTTAGGGTGACTGGGTGACGGGCACTGAGGGGGGCACTTGACAGGATGAGCACTGGGTGATATGCTATATGTTGGCAAATTGAACTCCAATAAAAAAAAAGAAATATGGTATTTGTAGAATAAATGAATACTCTATGAGGTCAAGATCATGATGAAAATGCTTCACACACGTTCAAGATCAGGGTTTAACCAATTTTACAGTGAATGTATTTCTTTCCAAATATAGAAAATTTATGTCCTTGTTTATAGGTTACTGTTACAAACCTTAACAGAAAATGCAAGATTATGTCTGACATGATGGTATCCACCTTTACTACCAAGGTCACTGTATTTGGAAATATTTCGTTATTAAGTAAAATTCATTTTTACACTAATTTTTTTTCATTTTTCATAGATTAAAAGGCAGTATTAAATACACAGTATCTAATTTCATAGATTAAATATATAGATTAAATATATAGTACTTGAATATATAACTGACAATATAATGCCAGCTAAAATAAAACTTGACTTTTTACCTACTTTACCTGGACTCACTAAAAGTAAAAGTACATTTCCATTAGGAAATCTACCTTCTAGCTTCCAGTGCTACTTTCTCAGAATCTAGGAACCAGTGGAATCGAGATGGCAGGAATCAAGATGGCAGGCCCTGGATGCCAGCTCCAAATTAAGTCAAGAAAGGGCATGAAGGTAGCCTATCTTAATGTTACATTGTAAGTTAGCCCATTTGTTTACACAAATCTCCAACAGAGGAAATTGTGTAAGGGAGTTCGACATTATGGTGAACTGACATGGTGAAGGTGTCTATTCAAGTTTCTAAATTGACAGCACATAAATTCAATTTTTTTTTTTTTTTTTGGTAGGTTTAACTGGAACAGAGTAGTGGAAAGAAAATACTATTTGTGGAGTTTTAGGTCACTTACCCTGTGTGTCAGTTTAGATCTGAGTACAGAGGATAGATCATTCATCTTTGAATCCCTGAGCAGAAAGTTTCAGTGCATACCCACAGAAGACACCTGTGTCTATGAAAATGTGAATGGATGGAAGGAGAGTGGTCCTCAGAACTTCAAGACATCTTTCCTGTCCCTGATTTGAGATGTCTTGCCAATGGAAATTAGGAAAAAGGAATGAACACCAGGAAACATGACCTTAGGAACCCAGCTGAAATGAATAACTAATAGAGCCAGAAATTCTCTTTACCTTTGGAAAGTTCCTCATGCCAGTGACCAGCATCTCTATATGCCTAACTCCTAACATGGAATAACAAATCTACATGTATAGACTTTCAGCAAATGCCTAGGACATACTCTATAGTTTATGCACATGAACATCTCAAAAGTGGCATAATTATTTGAGAAAAAAGAGGGGGTGACATGGAATCAGAATTTCTTTATTCTCATCCTACAAAAATCATGTAAACATTAGCATAGACTTTTCCTTAACCCTAAGTTCAAAATCGTCAGGAGATAGTGACCCTACATTTAAAATAAATAGTCAGGAAAAATAAAACCAGTCCTGTAGGGGAAACCTGCTCTGGAAGCTCAGTAGATCTGTGTGAAAATCTGATGAGGAGAGACAAAGGGCACTCTGTCACAGGTACAGAGAACAGCAGTGTGTTAGTGGATTTTAGCAGTTTGTTCCAATAAGTATCACACTGGGGCCTCCTTCCAGCCCCCAAACAAGAACAGGATTAAATATTTGGGCTCAAGGGCCAGCCAACAGCTGGTCTTTCCCTTACCTCCAAAAACGAAGGATTGAGGCTGATCCACAAAATTAAAAAAGGACAGACCTTAAAAATTTTACTTATTTTTAAAGCAGACATACTAGGATTCAGGTTTTCCTTACATCAGAAAAAAGCCATGAACATTAGCCACACAGATTGGAAAAGACAGAAAAAAATCAGGTGAGAATCCATACACAATTGCTTCTCTTCCTGTTTAAGTTTTAAAGAATACAACCCAGCTACTTCTTTGTTCTATCATATTCTTGCATTGGGACAGCTTAATCAATATTTGGTTTCTAAAGCAATAAACATTGGTTAGCTACCTGGCATAGCAATCATGAAGACTCGTTAGATCCTTTTCAATCTCCCCATTAAGTATCAGTTTGGGTCGGGTCGGCTTGCTCTTTTTTTTTTTGGGGGGGGGTCTGCTTGCTCTTAATGTCACTTCAACCAGCAAGAAAGAAATAATTCTTTCAGAGACATTTTAATGAACCTCACTGATAACTAGTCATTCATTATGAAGAATAACTTATAGTAGGTACTTGGTAGAGAACAACAGTGTCACAGCCTTTGCTCTATCAGATCTCCTCCAGAGATGTTAGAGTATAAGTCTCCTTTCACAATGAGCTTTTGGAGGTTCAGATGGTATTCCCTAACCTCTGGGCATCTGTTAGGCCATAGAAAAAATGGGCTAAAATATGCAAAGTACCTAATAAACAGTAGGTGTTCTATAAATGTTTCCTGGCCAACTATAATAGCTGACATTTATTGAGCACCAACTATGTGCCAGACCCCATGAGCACTTCTTTATATATAGTATTTCCTAATAACTGTTAATAGTCCGTTTTCTAGATGAGTTAAATAAGGCTTAGAAATTCAGTTTATTTAAAGGATTAGCAAGGGATGTGGCCAGCATTTGAGCCCAGTTTGTCTGATTTAAAATCTCATATCCTGTCCATTACTCCACATTGCTTCCTAAACTGTTTGTTATGGCATTTGAGTGAGCTAGACAGAAAGTATAAAGCAAGTGAGCTATATTAACCACATAAGAATTCTAAACTAAAAATATCATTTCATGCCTCAACAGATGAAAGGGAAAGGTAAACAACATGAAATGAAACAATAAACCCCTAATGGAAAAGAATAAAAAGATGCTATTAATTGTTTTAGAATAGACAAATGTTAAATAGATGTCTGATTTTTTTCCCCCTCTTTTTACAGAGGGCATTCCTCCTGCCTCAAAAAATGGAGATCGGTTCTCTTTATGTTCCATCTGATTAAAATTGTCCTAATCCTGGAATGTACTGGGACAAAGCAGGCAGGTTTTATCCTTGGAAAAGCCTCAAAAGAGAGAGGCACTCAGGTAGATGGCCGGTCACTAAGCCTGTTCAGCACTAAGAGTTCAGTCTTGGATCCCTGGGTGGCGCAGCGGTTTGGCGCCTGCCTTTGGCCCAGGGCGCGATCCTGGAGACCCGGGATCGAATCCCACGTCAGGCTCCCGGTGCATGGAGCCTGCTTCTCCCTCTGCCTATGTCTCTGCCTCTCTCTCTCTCTCTCTCTCTGTGACTATCATAAATAAATAAAAATTAAAAAAAAAAGAGTGTACTAAGAGTTCAGTCTTAGATCCTATGTTCTGGAATATTAGGCTAGGTGCTTTTCTTACCTGGATTTAATGATTTTTCTATCACATAAACCATCCTATGTTCATGTAATGTTTTACAGAACTACTCACTTAGTTTTGGGGCTGGGTAAAAGGAAAAGCTATAAAGACAGAAAAAGAAATGAAATCTAACTATGAATGTGTAACCAAAGCTCAGAAAGGGTTGAGATGGAAAGAGAAGGCTTTAGTATCACAGAAATAAAGCCAGGCACCTTGGATTTAGGGAGATGATTAAAAATCTTAGTTACTATGGTAAAAGACTTCGTTAACTTTGTTAATGGCAAGTAGCTGCCATTATTCTCTCAATCTCTATGCAAATAAAAATCTCAATCTTTATACAAATAAAAAGAGTTGCAGACATTGGCCATAGTCTCAGTTTTTCTTGCCACTACCGACAGCAGGAGTTTGGACCATCTACCAAAATTTCTTATTACTAGGATTTGACCTCCAATAGCATTTTCTGACTGCTGACCATAAACTAGAGCTTCAATAGTGTACTTGAGGATTATTTTAGAAATATGAATAAATGCTTTGCGATTAAACTCTACTCTCAATTAATGCAGAACTGGCTTTCATTTTAACCTCCAAAAGACATTATTATTTATATTTGACACCAGTTTTAAATGGACACAATTTTAAATAAATGATTTTAAACAGAGCCTCCAATTAAGCCTAAACCTAATCATTTTCCATAACTCCAGTTTTATTTGGTTTATATATTTCTGCTTGCACACAGACACACTTAAAATGTATATATATATATATGTGTATATATATATATATATATATAGATGATATAGGAGTTTCTGACAGATGATTTGTTAATGAAAATTTATTAACTAAAAAAAAAAAAAAGAAACTTTATTAACTATATAACCTTTGAATACCAGAGAAACTGCAATATGTACAAATCAACATGAGTTCCCAGTTCCTAAACTTTGGTTATATGAAATATGCACCTCAAGCACCAGAGAACAGACAATAATTCTAATTTGGAAAGAAAAAAATCCCCAGAAACGATAAATCCTGCAACTCTCTTGCATCTTTTTTAAAAAACACATTTGGGGAAACTCTTTTATTGTACATTTCCTTCCATCTTGGTCAGTTTCCAAAAATAGTATTAATAAAAATTGATCAGGGAAGAAAGGACTGACAAACCATTACAGATCAAAGTGATGTCTCAAAAGAACTATACCCGGAAATAATTCTGTCTGAAATACAAAATTGTTTTAACCTAGGAGATTTGCATTATGTAACATGTACGAAAAAAATCCCCAACTCTTAATTTTCAAAATTCAAAAACCCCAACAACACAATCATAACAAGAGTTGGGGGTGAAGGCTTACAGGGAAATCTTTAGCAAATTCAGTGAAAAAGTTCTTGGTTTTCAATTTCTTCCCTGGCATCCTTGGCAACTGCTAACTGCAGAGGCAATGTGCATAATATACAGATATCAAAAGAGACCTGACAGGCTGAGCACAACCTCTCATGGGTTTTCACCGGAAATCTGATGAGCAAAGGAAAGAAAAACCAAAGAATGAAGACTGAAATAGAAAAAAAAAATGCAAACAAAATATATCTATTTAAGCCCATGTAAGTTGGGATGGAGAGGGCTTACATGTACAAACTGACAAATGCATGTGTGTGGAAGGGATTGCATCCTTGCCCACAAACTGGATTATATACACATTTATATTAAGTCAGTTCGTATATTACACCTGACAATTCAAACAGGATGTTTCTGGTGAGAGGTGGAAGGAGGTTCTGGTTACTCAGCTCCTCAGGCCCCAGTCCTTTGACCTGGCTGGTTGCTGGTCTCTGCACAGGATTCAACAGCATGATATATGAATGGATAAAGCTTGATGTCTGGTCCAGGGGTGGAACAGTTTCTGCATTCTTCATTGTAATACCGGAGCAACAGCTTATATATTTCTCCTGGAAGTAAAAGGCCAGACCAATACCCACATTAAGGCATGTACATGGATAGAACTACTAAAGAACACTGCAGTTTTATCTTAATCTAACTAACATGTACTCACTTTTGACTTTTGAAAATAGAGCATGAATGCCATAACCCTGGAAGACTTTCCTGATATGAAGTTAAAAAAATTTTTTTAAGTACCTTAAAGAAACTACTTATAAGTTCATGATGACAACAGGCTATACACCGTACATCAGCCAAGTATCATTTTGGGAGTTTGTGGCAACTTTATTTCTACATTCAGCTCCCAGGGTGGCAAAGCCTTTCAGGTCAAGCTGAAATATAGCAAATGAGCAGGCTGTTATATCTGATAAATATGACTCAGAATGAGGCCTCTTAGACTTGAACTTACCCTCCTATACCATCCCTCTTATAGTTTTCTGTATGCATACATGTAAAAATGGATATTAAACTCCAGCTTCTTAGCCTTACTTTAATAAGCTGACATACTCATTCAAGATAGATGAAACTTAGTCAGAAAAAAGATTCTGCAGATGTTCTTCAACTAAGATTTTGTCCACTATTCTTAAAGTCACACTTTCATTTTTTCTTATCCACTTGATCCATCCAGATTTAGCAAGTGTTTGTCCTGGATGGTGGACAATCTATCTAGATACCAAATGTCAAGACTATTTCCTACTTACCAACAGTTAGTTTCCTTTCAGTAAGGAAAGTGTGCACACTGTAAATGTCTCTCATCAATTCTGAGTCCCCAAAGGTGAAATAAACCACATCACGGTCAGCTACAGCAGCTGCCAGTATCTGTATTAAGGCTGTAGGCAAAGAAAAAAAACAAAACACAACATAGCTATATGATGACACTTCCATCAAGACACTTTTAGTTCTTGCAACCAGCTAAATTATAGCTGGTGTGCCATAGCTTTATCCTGGATTAAAGATTTATAAACCTAACATATGTGTTATTAGAAATGGCAAATACAGATGGGTATAAATCATCTACTCGTGTGACTTTACACGCATGCTCTGAGAAGATCATTAAGACGCAGAATTCCCACACAAGGGAATTTTTTTCCTTTGTGGGAAAATAAAGGAAGCTACATCTGAGGTAGTGCAGTCAAGGCACTAAGGTGGTATTTTCTTTTACTTATATTAATTTGGAACTAAACTTTTTGTTTGCTTGCTGTATTAATTACTTTGTCTTATTATATAGTCACTGATCTTCTGTTATCACAGGAGTCTTTGTGATGTTTCCTGAACAATGCACTTGGGAGACTCTAATGCTCTCATTAACCCTATAGCAAGCATTTTCAAAATGGGTTAGAGACTATACCTTCATCCCTCCTGTACTCCCACTTCCACCCAATTGCTGTAGTATGGAGTGGGAAAATCACTGAGAATCAATTTCCCCAAGAATCAAAGTTACAAATCACTGAGCCTGAAATATGTTTCCAAAAATGAAGGTCCTTTATAACTTTAATCTCAAGACAATATTTATTTCATTTTTAAAATTTTTTGAGGATTTTAAAATTTTAATTTCATTGTATTTAATATATAGTACACAATGTAGTGATTCATCAGTTCCATATATTACTCAATGCTCATCAAGTGTACTCAATCCCCTTCACCTATTTCAACCATCCCCTCATTCACCTGCCCTCTGGTAACCATCTATTTATTCTCTATAGTTAAGAGTCTGTTGGTTTGCTTCTCCTTTTTATCCCTTTGTTTTGCTTCTTAAATTCCACACATGAATGAAATTTTACAGTATCTATCTTTCTTGACTGACTTATTTTGCCTAGCATTTATACACTATAGCTCTAACCATGTGGTGGCAAATGGCAAAACTGTGTATTCTTTTATATGACTAATACTATACACACACACACATACACACACATACGTGGAATATATATACCACATCTTCTTTAGCCATTCATCTTTGGATGGACACTTGGGCTGCTTCCATAGTTTGGCTACTGTAAATAATGCTACAGTAAACACAAGGGTGCATATATCCTTTTGAATTAGTGTTTTCATAGTGTGATTAGTGGATCATGGGTAATTCTATTTTTAATTTTTTGAGGAACCTCCATACTGTCTTCTACAGTGGCTGCACCAGTTTTCATTCCCACCAACAATACAGGAGTGTTTCTTTTACTCCACATCCTTGCCAACACTTGTTTCTTGAGTCTTTTATTTTAGCCATTCTGATAGGTGTAAGGTGATGTCTCATTATGGTTTTTTTTTTTTCATTATGGTTTTGATTTCCCCAATGATTAGTTTATGTTGAGCAACTTTTATATGTCTGTTGGTCATTTGTATGTCTTCTTTGGAGAAAGGTCAATAAATACAATTTATTTTAAATAACAACAACAAAACACCACAGGTATAAACTGAACAAAACAACATAGGTATAATTCTTTTCTAGTTACATATCTTTTCCTTTATTAAAAAGGAGGTGGGAATCTAAAACATTATGGGAAATAAATAACTTCAATATAGTTTTGATTTTTCAAGCATGTTAAAACTCTACATACTATAAAAAATTAAAACAATAAGAATGGGGATGGAAAGGAAGCTATAATAGAAAGCAAACAAAAACAAATTAACCTAATTTGTTATCTAACTTTTACCAAATCTAAAGGAAATTTCGTCTTAAAGTGTCTTTTCACAAATGGCTTATTAGCTACAAGGGAGGAAAAAAACTCAGGATCTGTATGGTGGAGAAATCAGACAACACCTTGACTGAGTGATCAAAATTAACATCATCAATGGGGCAGATGGCCATCAAGTGCCTCTAGATACTATCACCTCTAGCTACTAAGAATGCATCACCTCAACCTAATTATGAGGAAACAGCTTACAAACTCAAGGAATACTGTATCCTTTAAACATGCCAATGTCATTAAAAAAAAAAAAAAAAAGGCTATGGAAATACTCCAAATTCAAAAGGAGGCTAAAAGACAGGACAACTAGGGGCAATACCTGACCCTGAACCCTATATTGGAGGGCAAAATGGCTATAAACAGTTTTATTAGAGTACTTCACAAAATTGGAACATAGATGATAGAATAGACAAAAATATTCCATCAATGTACATTTATGAGTTTATTAGTAATCGTAATGTGTTTCTGTAGAATATTTTATTCTTGGGAAACACACACTGAAGTATTAGGAAAAGGAGTAGAACGTATATAACTTAAGCTCAAATTGTATACACACACAGGTGTTTACTTTTTCTTTCGTAACTTTTTGTAAATTTGAAACTATGTCCAATAAAAAGTTTTATTTTTTAAAGATTTTATTTATTTATTCACCAGAGACACAGAGAGAGGCAGAGACATAGGCAAAGGGAGAAGCAGGCTCCCCACAGTGAGCCCAATGCAGGACTTGAGTGGAAGGCAGACAATCACTGAGCCACCCAGACATCCAAATAAAAAGTTTTAAAAAATTATGTAAGAAGGAAAAATATTTTTAGGTTGAACATTTGATATAGTTGAGAGTCCTCAAATTTCAGAAAGAATCTAAGACTATAAATTATAATACATGTGAGATTCTAAAATACCAAAGTATTTCTTAATTTCCAAACTGGTATTTATTGAGTATCCACAACATGTGAGGTACCATGACTAGGCCTCATTAATCTTAGAGTGTTGAAAGTAATTAATCTCAAAATAGAGGTAGGTTTTAATTAAAACTATTCAACCAACTTATACATACATGAAAGCTTCAGTACACTCAATTTTAAAAGGTTCCTAATTAACCTAAACTACAAATAAAAATGAAAAAATGAATTGTCATTTTCCTTTACTAATAAGTATGATTTCTTACCTTTTAGTCTGAATAAAAATTTGGCTTTAAGTTTTTCTATTTAAAAAAGAGAAACTCGGGCAGCCCCGGTGGCGCAGGGATTTAGCGCTAAATCACTGCGCCACCTGCAGCCCAGGGTGTGATCCTGGGGACCCCGAATAGAGTCCCACGTCGGGCTCCTTGCATGGAGCCTGCTTCTCCCTCTGCCTGTGTCTCTGCCTCTCTCTCTCTCTCTCTCTGTCTCTCATGAATAAATAAAATCTTTTAAAAAAAATTTTAAAAAATAAATAAATAAAAAAGAGAAACTCAAAGAAAAGTCCTTTCAGTCCTATCTCCTTATATACAGAAATACTAGATCACTGGTCATTTGCCACTTATGAAAATGAAATATGAATAAACATTCAGAATTTATCTCCTCATAGAATTTATTTTAAAAATGTTTCAAGGCCATCACATTCCTATGGATAAGCTCTTGGAACTAAGCTTGACAAAGCTACCAAAAAGAGGCTGGATGATAATAAGCATGTATCAGACAGGTTGGGACTAGAAACAGCAGACCAGAGTTCAGTCCTCACCCATCTGCTGGCTCTTTAGATCTGTAACTTTGGCCAAGTTACTTAACTCTCTTTGCTACATTTTTCCCAGGGATGCTATGAAGGGAGTTAGATCAGATGATCCCTAAAGATTCTTTCAGAGTGTAGAATTCCATAATCCTTGATATAATTTTTCTCCTTGCATTGGATATTAGACTATAAATATACAAGTGAAATTTTCAGAAATACAAATTAATCTTGACTCTCTACATGTTAGTAATCACAACAAAAATTCACTTTAAACAGAACTGTCTTCAGACCTCACTATCAACAACATCCTCAAGACCTTTGCAAATCTAAGGAATTAAGTCTCAGGATTTAGGTGAATTCTCTTGCATGAGAATAAATCACAAATCTAATAGGGTATGTGGACTGAGTCCAAGTATGACATAAAAGCATCAAATTCTAACTTCAAGCACAACTAGGTGCCAAAATAATCACTTAAATTAACCGGCAGGGAGCTTGGTTTTAATTTTCTTTTTGGCATCAATGTTAAGCTATAAAGCAAATTCAAATAAGTATAAATAATATCAAAAAACAATTCATAGTGTCTTCTTGCAACAAATATACCACACCAAATATGAGTAAGATGATGGCTATTCATACCACAGTATGGTTTGAGGCCATCAGCATGTAATATTAGTAACAACTGCTAACACCAAGTTCTCACAGCATGCTGAATGGTTCTAGCAGCTTTAAAAGCACAAACTCAAGATTTACATGAATTAACTCAGTTAATCCTTACAAAAACTGAATAATATAAGTATTATCTCCATTTTGAAACCAAGGCACTATGGGAGCCAAAGTTTAAGTAATTTGTCTAGGGTCACAGGCCAGAAAGCAGTGGAGCTGAGGTTTGAACTCTGGCAGTCTGACTCAAGGACATGCTCCCTCCCTCACTATTCTGCAAAGGTGTCATGCCAAGTCATTCTGCTCTATTCAAAGCAAACATACCTTATGTCAGCCAGAAGAATTTCTTCAAGTAGTTTGTTTACATTATTTTAATGCATGCTGGCAAGAAGACCAAATAGTATAGATTTGAAGTACTACTGATGTCCTTCTAATGAAAACCAAGTTGTTTTGTGAGCTCCTACACCCTGGTTACCCTAAAAGCTCCAGCCTTTTTTGCTCACTCTTCTCAGCCAATTCTTATTCTATAACTGGTCTTGTCCTCTGGCTACTGTTTTTTTTTTTTTTAAGACTTTATTTATTTATTCATAGACAGAGAGAGAGAGGCAGAGACACAGGCAGAGGGAGAAGCAGGCTCCACGCAGGGAGCCCAACATGGGACTTGATCCCAGGTCTGCAGGATCACACCCCAGGCTGCAGGCGGCGCCAAACCGCTGCGCCACCAGGGCTGCCCTGGCTACTGTTTTTAATCAATACCACCTGGATTTCTCTCTCTCTCTCTCTCTCTCACACACACACACACACACACACACACACACAGAACACAAGCAGAGAGAGTGGCAGGCAGAGGGAGAAGGAGAAGCAGGCTCCCCACCGAGCAGGGAGCCCAACGTGGGGCTTGATCCCAGGACCCTCAGATTATGACATGAGCCAAAGGCAGATGCTTAACCAACTGAGCCACCTAGGCGCCCTCACCTGCCTTGTTTTTTGTTTTGTTTTGTTTTTTAATTTTCATTTATTTATGATAGTCACAGAGAGAGAGAGAGAGAGAGAGGCAGAGACACAGGCAGAGGGAGAAGCAGGCTCCATGCACCGGGAGCCCGACGTGGGACTCGATCCCGGGTCTCCAGGATCGCGCCCTGGGCCAAAGGCAGGCGCTAAACCGCTGCGCCACCCAGGGATCCCCGTTTTCTGTTTTTTAAGATTTGTTTATTGATTTGAAAAAGAGAAAGAAAGAGAGTCGGGGATAAGGACAGAAGGAGAAAATCTTCAAGCAGACTCCCTGATAAGCACAGAGCCCAGCTACCTGGGACTTGAGCTTTCAACCCTGAGATCACAGCCTGAGTCAAAACCAAGAGTTGGATGTTTAAGTGACTGAGCCATCCAGGTGCCCTGATCCTTTCACTGGCTTTAGATGTACTCTCTCTTTAAGAACTCAGTCATCTCTAGAATGGCAAATCCCAAATCCAGATCCAGATCCAAAATCTGTGGCCAATAAAGATTAAACAGCAGGAGTACAGACACTGGGCTCTTGGGCATCAATTCTAGTTTGTATCCTAACATGGCTGCATGCTATTCTTCTGACTTTGGGCTAGTTACTTACCTCTCTATGCCTTGGTTATTTCATCTATAAAGATAAAAATAAAACTTACCTAATACATTGTTCTAAACTAATACATGTAAGGAAAGCACCTAGTACAATATTTGGAATACAGAATGCACTCAACATGCTCTCAACTAACAACAATAATAAAAACACTGGTTTTTGAGAAAGGCCAAATGTGAATTTTGGTTCTGACACTTACTAGCTCTCTCTCTTTGGGCAAGTTTATTAGCCTCTCTTCGAGAGAAACTTGGGTTCTTCATCTTAAAAATGTGGCTACAAATTGAAGGATAACTATTCAAACTAAAGGAGAAAATGAAATCTTTCTTAAAACTGGCTGATCATTAGTAACCCCCAGAGAGTTAAAATTTCCCAAAGCCATTTCCCAGATTCACTAAGTGGCATCTCTGAGGTTCTGATAACAACCATTACACTCACTCTAGACACCTTGAATTATCATGTATAAGACCCCACTGTAGGCAGTGGGCCCACAGAAGAAAACAATGTGGAAGTGTTAAGGAAGGAATATTCTTACTTAAGTGTGTAACAGCAAGACTGGGAGAGAAATGGAGCCTGGTGTGTTCTGACAGAAATAAACAAAGTGATAAGGAGCCTGTGGTAAGACAAACTGAACTCAACTGGCCCATATTTCTATTCTACCCTTCCATTTTTAATTGATTCACCCCTTCCCCACTTCCACAAATGGACCTCCCACAAACCCCAGCCAAAGGGATAGGTGAGGCCAATGATAGCATGGTAGAAAATGATTTATCAGAACTGTTCAGGTTTCCATTTTTTCTACATCAATGATTTTTTTGGAGTTTAGCTATCTTGATTCCAAAATAGCAAAACAACCAGTACAGACATTATTTAAGTTTGATGTCAATGGGATATATGGTATGAAGGAAAATAAATTTATAAAATGTTGCTATAATCTCAAAGAATTTTTCACTTAATATAAATATGCAATAAAAGTAAACTGAAAAGCTTTTTTTTTTTTTTTCTTTAAGATTTCATGTATTTATTCATGAGAGGGAGAGAGAGAGAGAGAGGCAGAGACACAGGCAGAGGGAGAAGCAGGCTCCCTGCAGGGAGCCCGCTGTGGGACTCAATCCTGGGACTCCAGGGTCACCCCGGGCCAAAGGCTGGCACCAAACTGCTGAGCCACCCAGAGATCCCCCTGAAAAGCTTCCTAATCTCACTGGAGATGTAGCCAGTTTAATGACTTCCTGGCTATAATGATTTGGCCCAAGAGATGGGAAAGTGATCTAAGTTGGTCCAAGGAGTATTTCCATAAAATTTTTATTTTAAAAATTTTTTTAAAAGATTTTTTAGATTTATTTATTTGAGAGAGTGAGAGAGAGAGGGCATGAGCAGGGCGAGAGGGAGAGACAGAAGCAGACTCCCTGCTGAGCAGAGTGTCCCAAGCTGGGCTGAATCCCAGGACCCCAGGATCATGACCTGAGCCAAAGGCAGCATTTAACCAACTAAACCACCCACTCATTCTTCCATAAAATTTCTAAATTAAGGATTTCTCCTTTCCTCTAGGATTACCCAATTACAGTACTATAAGCCTGGAACTATTTGGTCCCCAGCTCCTGCCATGGAGAGATAACCAATGGAAGGAGAAGAGAACAAAGCCATCATCGTGAGACAAGCAGATAGAGAGGGAACCAATTCACAAAAGGGAGCATCTGATCCTAGGATCCAGTCATCCCTGAGGCCAAACTTACTCTGCCTTTCTCATCCACATCAGCCAATAATCCTCCTTCAGACTTAAGTGATTAGGCAGATTAGTGTCACTTAAAAATAAAAATCCTACTACAAAACTTTGTTACAGTGTTGGCGAGTTGGAGATGGGTGGTGGGAGAGGAATAGGGATCTTTGTGCAACAGTTAACACTAGAGTGGAGTCTTAAGGGAACACAGGGAATTAGCCAGATACTAATAGGCAATTTCAGAAAAATGTGCAAAACCCTAGAATAGTGAAAGGCACACAGGGTTGTTGAATAAATTTGTTAAAGAGAAGTTCATTGAGCATATTTTATTTGCAAATCGACTTTTATGTAATGAAAGTAGGGAATGGATAGAAAATACATAAGACTACAACATCAAGATAGCTTTTAATTACAGTAAACTAGAAATGGCATAATATTCCCAAGTCAGGTAACACAGTATGGAGAGGTATAAAAAATAAACACTGAAGGACATGGAAAGAGGAATTGGCAAAAATATAATAGAACTTTAGAGTACCACTCAATCCCTTCGCAAAGCAAGTAGACAAAATAAGAGTGATATAGGGTGATCTAATAAGTATAGAATCTAACAGACAGAATAAGTTCTACACACACCCTTCTGAGACATCTGAGACATGCCAATATAGTATCTACAACAATGGACTGTTAGGCCATCAAGAAGCTTAAAAAACTCCGAAAAGTAGAAATAATACTATCTACACTCTTTGATTATGATGTAATAAAATTTAGAAATAAAAGATAAGGGCAGCCCAGGTGGCTCAGTGGTTTAGTGCCACCTTCAGCCCAGGGCCTGATCCTGGGGACCTGGGATCGAGTCCCACATCGGGCTCCCTGCATGGAGCCTACTTCTCCCTCTGCCTGTGTCTCTGCCTGTCTCTCCCTCTCTCTCTGCCTGTGTCTCTCATGAATAAATAAATTTAAAAAAAAAGAAATAAAAGATAAAAGAAACCATTTTCTTTTTAAAACATTTTAAAAAGTTTAAAATTATATCCTAAAAATCTCATGGGTGTCTGGTGGTATTCTTAGGGCAGTAGCCTACTTCACAGTCTCTGAGACAGGATGAATAAAGCTGCAAAAAGAAGTTGCTTCCATCCTAACAATGAAAAAAGGCTAAGTAATCTAGAGAATCATAAATTCTTCCTGAGTCGACCAGAGAGTTGTGGTGTTGCAAGGCAACCAAAGTATGACAACCCTAAAAAGATATGAAACACATACTCTATTATCTTTGAAAGAGTGTAAGAGACAGAGGTGACCATCATACAAATGGATAAGAATAAATCAGCTAAAACATAAATATAATTTTAAAAGCCAAGCATAGACTGGGGGTTTACTCTGGAATAACCAGGAGCCCCAGAAATAGAGTTCACACTCACTCAAAAGCTTTTTTTCATAGGCCCTCACAAGGTCTTCAGAAAGATAAGGGGCTAGGCAGAAGGACAGAGAGAGTCCATGTGATAGCACAGGCAGGCAGGAAATGACTGGCTGCTGGTGGGGGACAGGCAGCAAGTCCCTCCCTCTTCTCCACGTCCCTTCTTTTCTACCCTCTGGCTCCTAAGGCCATTGGCAGAAAGTTGTTAGTAAATGTCTGTTGAATTAATGACTTTATGAAAAATACTATCTTAACAGTTGTCAGCAGAATGCACAATAAAAACAGCTCAAAAATTATAAATTGCAACTCATGTACAGTTAGCAAGCATACTAACAAACATTTAACCTTATTGCTAATAAACGAAACACAATTTTAAGTTTAAATGCCCATGTTCTCTCTCCATGATTTTTTTTTTATATCTTTCCTTCCTTCTTTCTCTTGTAAGATAGGGATAGTATCTGATAGTTCAAAGAATCTTGCTAGTAGGTTTAGTAAGACCTAGGGACAGATAAAGATGGCCAACTGAGAAAAAGTTAATACTGGCCCTGTTTTTATCTGTTCTCAAAAAGTTTTAGTTTTCCAACCTTGTATTTCCATCTATTGATACTCTGAATTGTACCATAGTCTCTTGATTCTTTTCCATGCACCTGCTCTATCTCCCTAATATTGGATCATTAGCAAACATCTCTTTCTTGGTACTCTCTCCTCTTAGGGATTCACCAAGGATTTAAATGCCCCCTTCCTCATGTCTACCATGTGACTAATGAGAAGGCAAGTTTGTAAAAGAGAGGCTTATTCTCTCCTGATAACTGACTTTTTAAAAAATTGAGGTATAACTGACATATAAAGCTATACTGGTTTTCACATATGCAATATAATGATTTGATATTTGTATATATTGAGAAATAATCACCACAGTAAGTACAGTTAACACTCATCATCATACATGGTTACAACATTTTTTTCTTGTGATGAGAACTTTTAAGATCTACTCTTTTAGCAACTTTCCAATACACTATACAGTTATTATTAACTATAGTCACCATGTTGTACATAACATCCCTATGACTTATTAATTTTATAATTCGAAGTTTGTTCATTCTGATCCCTTTCACCAATTTCACCTACCTCCACACTCCATTTCTGGAAATCTATTTTCTATATCTGAGCTTGGGTTGGTGTTTGTTTGTTTGTTTGTTTAACATTCCACACATAGGTGAGACATACAGTATTTGCCTTTCTCTGTCTCACTCATTCAGTTAGCATAAAAATGCCCTTAAGGTCTATCCATGTTATCAGAAAATTTTATGATACTTTCTCACAAAAACATTATATACTTACAACAGAAAAACACAAATTAAAAAAAAATCATCTATATCACTCAGAAACAACCACAGTTAATCTTTGCATATAAACAGATAAACATAGAGAATCTCAAATTTGTGAGATACTTTATATTCATAATTCAATTTTTAAAATGGTTGATTATGCATATAGTATGCATTTCCCTTAATTTGGCAGTATTCCAAAAACATCCTTCCATGTCAGGAGTTGTATTTCTGCAATAATTATAATGTCTACATAATATTTCATTACATAGATGTACCATAATATCTTTCTTTTCAAAATGAGTATTAGTAAGTAATTCCCCACTAAAGGATAAACAACTACTTCAATTTTTTTTTAATTCTTTTTTTTTAATTTATTTTTTATTGGTGTTCAATTTACTAACATACAGAATAACCCCAAGTGCCCGTCACCCATTCACTCCCACCCCCCCGCCCTCCTCCCCTTCTACCACCCCTAGTTCATTTCCCAGAGTTAGCAGTCTTTGCGTTCTGTCTCCCTTTCTGATATTTCCCACACATTTCTTCTCCCTTCCCTTATATTCCTTTTCACTATTATTTATATTCCCCAAATGAATGAAACATATTCAAGTGAATGAAGAGGAGGGAGTTGTCAAAAAGTCACTCTAAAATTTAAATCTCAGAGGATCCCTGGGTGGCTCAGCGGTTTAGCGCCTGCCTTTGGCCCAGGGTCCCGCGTCGGGCTCCTGGCTCGGAGCCTGCTTCTCCCTCCTCCTGTGTCTCTGCCTCTCTCACTCTATGTCTATCATAAATAAATAAATAAATCTTAAAAAAATAAAATAAAATTTAAATTTCAATAATTGAGAAGATGAACTACATA
Source organism: Canis lupus dingo (assembly GCF_003254725.2). NCBI lineage: Eukaryota > Metazoa > Chordata > Mammalia > Carnivora > Canidae > Canis > Canis lupus. The sequence goes on from NC_064270.1 coordinate 1,737,903, forward strand.
ATGAAAATCTTTGAGTACTATGCTTGATACTCACCAGGGGAAACAAAACTATAATCTGAGAAAAAGATTTTTATGCAATAAGGAAAAGAAAGGAAATGAACACATATATAAAGCTTTTCAAATTGTCTATCACAGATGACCAAGGCTTAAGGCAGATGTGGTCTTCTGGATTGATGTTGTATAAATCTACTCATTCATCTTACATAAGAGAAAAACAGGAAAAAAAAATCTGTCATAAGATCAATGAGCCGAGTCAAAAATAGGCTTCCTCAAATAAATTGAGGATGATAAAGAATTTCATAAAATCCAGAAATTTCTTCTACAGATTTTCAAAACCCTGAAAATAATAACATGCAGTTTTTGTTTCTGAATATGAAAAAAAAATATGGGTGAAAGTCTTTAGAATGAAAAGATTTTTCTAAGCATGCTGCAAATATGTGAACACAAAAATTAACTCCACATGACAATAGGTTGAAATAAATGAAAAAACTGAGAAAAATACCTGTAACATATGACAAATAATTAACATTTAATATACAAAGAGTTATTAATAGTCAATGAAAAGTCAAAACTATTCCCAAAGAGCTAAATGGGCAGAAGAGTGAAAAAGCAATTCACAAAGCAAATAAAAATGGGCAATAAACATGAGAAATGTTGAACCTCAGAGAAATGTTAAAAATTGACTAAAACCCATGTTGGTAAGGTTTCTTATGTAAGAAGACAATATAAATTAGCCTTTCAGAAGGACGGTCTGCAACAAGTATCAAAATATAAAGTATATATGGCCTTTGAGTCATTAATCTCACTTCTAGGAATTAACACTATGAAAATAATTATATAGAACATACATTTATACACTGCAGTTGTGGAGGCCGAGAAAATTAAGGCCATTCCACTTTTAAGTTCAGCCTTAGCACAAGTACAGCCATCCCAGGCCCCTGGGAATAAGAGCTGAAATTTACATTACTTCAGTTACAGGAAGAAAATAGCTTACAGCTTAACGTCCTAGAAAGCCCCATATTAGAATAAAAACAGAGCCCAAGCCAAGGGCAGGAAGCCCCTATTAGAATGAGAACAGAGCTCAATGCCCTTGAAGGCCCCATATCAAAATGTAAACAGAACTTGAGGAATTCTTCCACCCTTTCTGGAGGTCCCCTAGACCAGCCCTTAAAACTAAGCTAAAACCCACCTCAGGGTCCAAGTCCCTGCTCCGCTGTGTCGGGTATACTTGGACCCAAGCTCGAGCTTGTAAATAAACCCTTGTGTGTGTTTGCATCGGTGTCGGCTCCTTGGTGGTTTCTCGGATTCGCAATCTTGGGCACAACAGCAGTATTGTTTATAAGATATAAAAATAAACCAACGGTCTAAAAATGGGAGAACCAGTGAAATAAAGTATGGTACACAGAGGTATGTACAACAGAATGTTATGTGTAGCTATTAAAAATGTTGACAGTACATTTACATTTGTTGGTGTTGAAAGCCATCCATGAGAGGGTTTTCAAAAAGAGGTTAGAGCATAGACAATATGGTGTCATGTTATTGTCAAGTTGTTACACAGATTGTTACGTGGGAATGTCTGAAAGGATGGTCACCAAAACACTATGACTTCTGATGATTTTTACATACTTCATAATACTTTCCTGGATTAAAAAAATAATAAATGTGTCACTTTTACAAAAATAACACTCATAAATTATGACAGACTCAACTGTTTCATTCCCAGCAAGACAGACTCTAGTATATCTAGTTTGGCTATCAAGGCCAGCTGGTTGTTTATGTTTGCTTTGTTTTCTCGTTACTTTAATAACAAAGTTTCAAAAATCCTTGGAATTTCCTGAGCCATACTGTCATTGTTATGCTAAGGAGGGGACTCTGGGTGGGCCCAGAGATAGCTACAAAATTGGGATTTTCAGCCATTGACCTCCAGGAAGTGGAAGGAGGGCTGAAACTGAGTTCAGTGTGTGCCTACACAGTGAGGCCCCCATAAAAACCTTAGACAAAGGTGAGTGGAGCCTCCAGGTTGGCAAACACAGTGATGTGTGAGGAGAGTGATATGCCCTGACACCACAGGGAGAAGGCATGGAAGCTCTGTATTCCCTCCCAGATCTCACTCACCTTATGTGTATCCTTTATGATAAAACTGTAGTAGCACCTTCCTGAGTTCTCTGAGTCATTCTAGTGAATTATCAAAACTGAAGGGGGTTGTTAAGAACCTCCTAGATTGGCAGCCAGTTGGTCAGAGGTGTGGGGAGCCTGGGGATATCCCACCCAAGACTTTCAGCTAGAGTCTGAAGTAGGGGTGGTCTTATGGAGGACTCTGCCCTTAACCTGTGGGATTTGTACTAACTCCAGGTAGTTAATGGCAGGATTATATAGCAGCACACCTAGCTGGTGCCAGATCAGTCAGGCTGACACAGAACAATAACCTTCCTAAGTAATGATATATTATTTTCTATAATGGATACTTTTGAAAGTAAAGAAAATGTCGTAATTTGGTAAATGGCAATAGTTTTGTTGATCAGATTTTGTGATTTTTCTACCATAAACCATAAAATGCAAGAAATGTTTATCCTTCGTGGATACCCAAACGGCTCCTCAAATAAGTTATTTAGGCAGCTCTCCCAAGCTATACTCCCACATATGTGTACCTCTATTCACTACTATACTGCATTTGTCTATGCCTCTCATATGCTGGACTGTGAATTCCAAAGCAAGGAACACATCTTATTCACCTCTGCATTCTCAGAATCTACCCCAGTGCCTAAAATACGGCAGATGCCTCACAAGTTTGGTGAATACATGAGTCAACAAAATAGCTCTGTCTAAAAAAACAACAAAAAAAAAAAAACAAAGGTTCTGTCTATCAAAATCACTTTTGCCAAGGAAGGTGCTTAGTGGGTGCTTTCGTTTGAAAACTAAATACCGTGTATGGTAGATCAAAGAGGTAAGTAACCTCTGCAGGAAAATAGTAAGTAAAAATAAGAATTCCTTTATTTATTTATTTATTTTAAAGATTCGTTTATTTATTCATTCAGAGAGAGAGAGACAGACAGACAGAGACACAGGCAGAGGGAGCCCGACGTGGACTCGATCTTGGGTCTCCGGGATCACACCCTGGGCTGCAGGCGGCGCTAAACCGCTGCGCCACCGGGGCTGCCCAAGAATTCCTTTAAATACAGCAAGAAAAAAAAAGGGGATGATGTTAAATATTGTTTTTCTCTTCTCTTTGACTTTTGTGGTCTCTTATTACAACAGAACATTAGAAATCCAAGTTTGAAGGACTTTTTTTCCTAGTCAGAATGCTATTATCCTTCTTACAACAATTTATTTACTCACCTTTTAATCTAGCATCACCACCAAAAGCACCACAGCCCCAGTTTCCTGTAGCCACTGCAGAAAGATTCTCTGAAGAAACTCCAGGACGGAGAAATCCACAGTAAGCCTGCAGGATGAAAGAAACATCACAATATGTGAGGGACTAGACACTACCAGCATTTCAGACTGATGTATTAGGATTAGGATCAGGAACTATTATCAAGCTTATGTCTTTTTTTTTTTTCCATTCTTTTTTTTTTTCTTAGGGGCCAAAGTAGAGGGAAAAGCAGAAAATCCTCGGATTATACAAGAGGGGAATAAGAAACGATCAGTTCTAATATTTGATTTGATGCTGGACAAATCAAAGCCGTTAAACCAATACAGGTCTCAGTTTCTTCATCTGATTCAAATATAAATTGAAAGATCAGAGATATTTCAAGAACTGATGGGATCCCAATTACAAACTACCAGGATTTAAAGGGAGGAAAGGCACTCAACACATGGTTTTATTTGAAGGCTTCTAATCACCATTTTTTTCATTTCGCTTCCTCAATACTCATTCTCTGAATTATTGGGACTAGATTAATAACTGTGATTTTGCTTTTAAATGTGCTTCCTGCCACTGAAATGCTTAATAATGAAAAAACAATCATTTATTTAAAAGGGATTCCTACACCTGGTTATCAAGTAACCTTTAAGATCCCCTCCAGCTCTAAAATTCTCTGGTTTCACAGCTCTGTTTACACCAGAATATTTTAAAATTTGCTGGTCACCCGAGAAAAGTACAATATATCTTAAGGATGCTGGCTAAGTATTAATTAGAGGAATGGCTAATTTGGTATATGAGAAGACTGCCATTTAAAGTCCCAGAGTTTTTGTTTCCTATTCTTTGCTGTCAGCCCAGTTGGTCTTTCTGCCTCCTAAGGGTTCTTAGTTTTCTGGAACTATCAGACTACATTAAGAGGTTTAATTATAATAGCAAATCAAATCTCCCCTGGGTTCTCTCAAGTACCAAACAAAGCCTAAAATATAGCTTATGTATAATAGTAAATAAAATAAAAAGAATGATGTGTGACAAATGTTCCCAGAGAAAAACCAAGGATAAAGAAAGATGTTTCTATGAAACCCACACATAGAAATATAGTAAATTGTTCTCTGAAGTTTCCACAAAGGTATAAAAATTTATCTTACACACTGTCTGGATAGATTAACAAGGCTATTTCTTCCACCCCCTCCTAAACTGTAAATCCTGACAGATATTAATTATAAGTTGGTACCAGAGCATTATTCAATGCTGTGGTATAGAGCTTACACTAGAACTCACAAATTACCTGTATAATCAGATACATGGAGCTTCTGAAAATCTTTTTCAGATCAAAAATATCAGAGTTCAATTTTTTTTTTTTTAGTAGGTTCTTAAAAGATATAGAGTCTGGGGATCCCTGGGTGGCTCAGCAGTTTAACACCTGCCTTTGGCCCAGGGTGTGATCCTGGAGTCCCGGTATCAAGTCCCATATTGGGCTCTCTTGCATGGAGCTTGCTTCTCTCTCTGCCTTTCTCTGTGTCTCTTATGAATAAATAAATAAAATCTTAAAAAAAAAAAAAGAGTCTCTGTTTTATGGCAACAAGGGGCCAACAAAGTGTCAGAATAGACATAACTTTGCCACTTGGTTTCCTGTCAAATTCTCCTTAACAAGTCTAGATGAAGAAGATGATTTCTTAGGTTCCTATTGGTGCCGCCTCTCTTTTATCCTGTCAGAATGTCTTTAGCCTCTTCCTACACCAGTCTTTGGGGAGACTCATCTTTAATGAGCAAACATAGCTTGGTGAAACTAGAGCCTAACAATAGAGAATTTGAACCTATTATTTGTCCTATTATTAGGACAAAATCTAAGGTAAAGTGCTAATCAATTGTATGAAAAAACAAAACAAAAAAACTCCACAACTACCCTGAAAAATGGCCATAACAAAAACAAACTATAAAACTGACATTAATCTGCATTTAATGTTTTGATCAAAACAAATCAAACTTTAAAAAGTTAATCAGAAATTAAAGTATATAAAACAATTACAAAGTAATTAGGTATAAAGAATAACTTTATAATGTTTAAATACAAAATTCTTTTATTCTGTGTAAACAAAGCATATCTAAGGTCAGAAATAAGAGAGAGGCAGCAAGGTGCTCTGAGTTCCCTTTAGAGGGACAACTTATGCTTTTCCCTTCTGCAGTAAGGAGAGGGAGATCCCTTAAATGCTAGACCAGAGCAGGGTCACTAATCAGGGAATCACTTTCTTTTACAATGTAATGAGACCCTTTAATAACAAATAAAGATCAGATAAGGATAGAGACCTCAAAGGAGTTGCCGAGTTCTTACTTCATAGGGAAAGGTACTAGGAGTTCTCAAGAGCTTCCTGCTGGCAACAAATATATTTCATACCCACAGCTAGGGCACTTGAGGAGATTAATCAGAGCAGTAAGAATAAAAAGAAAGTCAGTTTGAACTCTATAGTCACATCCTGACCTAACATTCAACAGTGACAGAGCTATTTATTTTTACTAATAAACAACTTAAAAGAGAAAAAGAGGACACATTCATACCTCAGGACAGTAAGTAGAGGATACCAATGAATACTCATTATCTCAGAATGAATTCTGATGGGAAGAGAAGAGAGGAAGATAAAAGCAATTTTGGAGTCCTGAAAGTCACACAAAGGGGAGCTTTGAAAAGCAAGAGACAGGGAGAAAATACTGGTATCTACAGTTAAAAACTAGAGCCCAACTGGGAAGTGATGAGATAAAGACAGAAATGTAGGCTAGAAGCAAAGAAAGTGAAAAATAAAACAGGAAAACAGTTGTAAAAACCTATAGGCTCAGAACTAGACCCAGGAAATAGATGGTACTCACAGGAATAGTTGGTCACAAACACCCAGGCACAGGCATGCATGAACACACACACTGAATAGAACTCAGGCTTCAAGTTTAGCAGGCCCAAGTAGATTTAGCTAAACTGTCTTTCATTATAATGTAAACACATTATATTGTTTGCTAGATTAATAAATTAACAATTATTGTTCCAAAAGGGTTGCTTATTTGAAGACAATCTTTTCAAATCTGCACTTGTTTAACTTAAATTAATACATAGCTGGTACCAATACTGATTTTCTGAGATCTTAAAATACTGCGATCTCTTAAAAACAAACATAATATAAAAAGATCCTTAAGAATCTTTTGGAAGAGGGGCACCTGGGTGGCTCAGTCAGTTGAGTGGCTGGCTCTTGATTTCAGTTCAGGTCATGAGCTCAGGGTCCTGGGATTGAGCCCCAAGTCAGGCTCATACTCAGCAGGGAGTCGGCTTGAGGATTTTTCTCCCTCTCCCTCTGTCCCTTCCCCCTGTGCTCTCTCTAAAATAAATTAATTTAAAAATATCTTTTGGAAGACAATAAAATAATATTAATCAAGAGTCTTAAAATATCCTTAGGGAGGGTGCCAGGAGGTTCAGTTGGTAGAGATAAGACTCTTGATCTCAGGGTTGTGAGTTCAAGTCCTGTATTGGGCATGGAGCCTATATTAAAAAATATATATTATCCTTAGATAAAGTAATAACAATTTTATAAATCTCTTTTATTATTTGGTTAAATAACAAAGAAGTTTATTACTCATTATGTATAATGAGAAACTTAGGATCACCTAATTGTTCAAAAATAGTACTTTACTCATAGTATGTCATTTCAACCAGTTTTATGGACATTAAACATACTGTTATGAAAATATTAGAATGTGTGAAAAATATTTATAATATATTGTTAAATAGGTAAAATACAAAGTTATAGGTAACTTCTGAACACATTTTTATGAAACTATTCATGTGGAAAGACCTATAAAAATGAAAACAATTATTTGAAAGGTAAGATCATGAATGACTTTTTTCTGTTTAAAATAACTGTAACATTAGTAAACTTATTTTGCTTTTGTTTAAAATGTTATGTAAAATGAAAGAATTATGAAGACCTTAGTTTCCTTGTGTGTGAAACAAAGATTTGGTTAGGTATCTATTGTTATTAAGAGACTTGACGCTTGATGAGATGAGCACTGGGTGTTACACTATTGTTGGCAAATTGAATTTAAATAAAAGAAAAATAAATTAAAACAAAAATAAAGAGACTGAAGTAAAAATTCACTAAAAATGACACATTTTAGTCTAATATTCCTGAAAAATAAAGTGACCCGTGAAAGAGATGAGTTTGAAGTGCGTAGTCCACTTACATGCAGATTTTTTTGGATTATAGTATAGTACTATAAATGTATTTTTCTCTTCCCAATGATTTTTTTTAGTAACATTTTCTTTAATTTACTTTAAGAATACAGTATATAGTACATATACAAACCACATGTTAATCAACTGTTTATGTTGTTAGTAAGGCTTCCATTCAATAGTAGGTTACTAATAATTAAGTTTGGGGGGAGTTCAAACGATTTATGTAGATTTTTGACCATGTAGAGGGTTGGTATCTCTAATCTCCAAGTTGTTCGAGAGTCAACTGTACTTTAAGAAAGTATTATAGGGCAGCCCCGGTGGCGCAGTGGTTTAGTGCCGCTTGCAGCTCAGGATGTGATCCTGGGGACCTGGGGTTGAGTCCCCCATCAGGCTCCTTGCAGGGAGCCTGCTTCTCCCTCTGCCTGTGTCTCTGCCTCTCTTTGTGTGTGTCTCTCATGAATAAATAAATAAAGTCTTAAAAAAAAAAAAAGGAAGTATTATAAATGATCAGATGTTGAACTTCTCCTTCATTCTGACACTTTTTCAACTAACTGAGCTATCTCAGCTACCTTAGATGTTGAACTCCTTAGAAATACCAGCAGCTAGTTTTGAATGGTTTTGTTATTCATGCTCTGGCTTAATAACAATCTCTTTCCAAATTTGTTGATGAGTAATATTAAAAAAATCAATAAACAAATCAATTTAAAAAGGTTGTGATTTCCTATTGGGGTGGTCAGTTTGCTTTATTCAATTTCTTATCCAGAAGCCTCTATGAAATATTTTCATTACCTAATCTTACTTGAATGCATCTAACATGGTTAAATACAACTTTTCATAGATGATTTCTTTTTTCCCTTGCTGAGCTATTTGCCACTTTTGCAAGCCAGAGTCATAAATCTTTGCAACTACAAAGATAATTCTTCTCTAGAATGTCATCCAGCTTATCTCTCACAGGATTTAACATTGCTTCACAGTACCAGTTAGATAAAAGGAGACAGTCTTCCTTTTAAAAACCAACTCTGCAGGTCACAATGTGGGTCCAATAGGACAAGTGGAGCCTGGATGGAGTAAACTGTTTCCAGAGGGAATAAAGCACTTTGTGGGATTGCGCTTTCAATTATAATCTGATGACTAATACCTAAAAGTAGCAAACAAGCCCCTAGAGTTCAGAGATCCACATTGAATTCTGATGGTGAAAACATGTCTTATGCTCTATTATTCCCTAGCAATAGAGGAGTTTTTCTATTCCTGTCCACTTTCTCTCTGGTACAGAGAGAAGTAGAATTGCATAAGACATCTTTAAAGTGTTTTAATATAGACTTCTGCTTTAAACCTAAGTTTACAAAACACAGTGAGATATAAAATATTTAATTTAAATTCTCTTCAACTTGTGCTGTCAGTTTATGTAAAACCCTCCATTGCTGTACTAAAGTTCATGACTATTTTAATAGGTAAATATAACCAATAAATGATGCAATGCTTTTATTTAGAAGGACAAAGTTATCTGGATTAGTTCTCTAAATTGTCAACATTTAACAAAATCATTTATTGCTTTCTTCTTTTTCAAGGAAAGAATTAGAAAACTAATCCTCAGCTAAAAAAGCAAATATTTTGGAATACAGCAGTGAATGAAAGAACATACATTCATCAAGTGCCTTTGCATGGTGCCAAACCCTGAAATAGGTGCTTCCTCACTGTTGGCCCATGCGTTTGATGGGCTACTCTACATCTGTGGTATTTCCTTGTCTTACAGGAATTTAATAAGTGTGCTGGGGAGGAAAACCCTCAAATTTCTTAAAAAAGTATATCAAACAAAAAAGGGTATTGAGAAGGGCAATCAAATGGAAACTTGCTCACAGTATAGGATTATGATTAAAAAAGAAGAGGTAACCAAAACATATATGCTCATAGGCGATGGTTAACAAAACACAGGGATTGTTCTTCATGATATAAGACTGAACTAGGTAAGAAGTCTGGAAAGACAGATCTAGTAATAGTAATCTCTATGTGGGAGGAGTTACATTTTTATTTTATTTATTTATTTTTAGATTTTATTCATTTATTAGATTTTATTTATTTATTCATGAGACACACACACACACACACACACACACAGAGAGAGAGAGAGAGAGAGAGGCAGAGACACAGGCAGAGAGAGAAGCAGGCTCCATGCAGGGAGCCAGACTCGATCCCGGGTCTCCAGGATCACGCCCTGGGCTGAAGGCGGCGCTAAACTGCTGAGCCACTTGGGCTGCTCAGAATTACATTTTTAAAAAGTGATTTGAAGTCATGGAAACCTGGATTCAAGTCCTGACTTCATCACTGCCCATCTGTGTGATGTGGGGCAAGTTATCCAACTTCTTGAGGCTTGGTTTATGATCTCTAAATTGGAGACAAGACTATTTACGTCTCCCTGGGTGGTTCTGATTAAATCAGACATTACATTTAAAGTGCTGAGTCCCTAGAGTATCATAAGCAATCATTTAACGTTCACTATTATTTTTACTATTGTTACCTATATAACTTAAGAAAACTTCTACCTGCATTTGACAGAAAAGAATCTTTTATGAACTATAAATTGGATTTAATTGCATATTAACACAAATAATGGCAGATTGAAACAGAAGTACAGAACTATCAACCTATCTGCTTCATATGGTTTCATCTATTCCATATTTGAATCAACACTGGACTTATGTGACTTTATTTAGCACATAAAGAGTATTTGGGAAATACCTATAAATTTGTAACATTTTAAGTGATTTAAGATAATGTATTTATATCTAAAAAGTTTATCTCAAAAAAACTGTGTTAGTAATATCTAAGAAGTTTAATTAATTACCAATGCACTTAACAAATATTTTGAGAAGTTTTCATAACCAAGATAGAGTGCTTGGCACTGACTGACTTGAATAAAACAAAACTTTGTCTGTTGCCAGGTTATTTAAAGACTCACTCTTTTTTGCGTAAGTGTGTTTCCTAAGGATTACATTCTACAAATAAATGTTTCTAATACTTACAACTAACTTAACCTATTCACATACACCAAGGTTTCACAACTTTAAAATTTCTGGTGTCTTTGAGGATAGGTAAACTGTTAGTGCTCTATCAGTAAATATAGAGAACATCAATAGGCCATGGACAGTTTAAAAAAGAAAAGATTTATTTATGCCCAGGGTTAACATTCAAAAATATCACATTTGCTGATAATTTCCAAAACTGAATGATCTAGCTCCTACAGAAAAGTATTTATGGGAATATAAATTTTATCCATAAGAAAAAGAACCTTTAAATTTGTGTTAATGTATGATTATGATTAAACACACTTCTGTTTCATATATTTCTCTTCAAATACCTACTGCTTACATAAATGTCTTCTAGTATCAATGACCATGAGCATGTGACAAATTCATGTAGTATGTGTTTAATAAAGAAGGAACATCTAATGAAAATCTAAAGATAAATTTCATCCTATTTGATATGCTATATAATAAAAACATCATGTACTTGGAAATAGTTGCTTCAAGGTAAGAGTTTGGAACAGTGGAAGGCTTAAATTTAAAATGTACCTAGTATAATAAAGTATATTCTTTGTTATAGAATCCCTGGTTTTCAGCGTCAGGTATACCTGTTGATTTACCAAAGAACAGTCTTTCTGCATAGCTTTTCTGAGGAATTGCTTAAAAAAAATTTATAAGTGATACCTGTTACGTAAGTTCAACTTTGGAAAATAGTGCATTTACTCTTCAAAAATTTTAAGAGATCTCTTTGAGAACTCTAAATATTAAAATCAGTAAAATAATCTAATAGATCCGTATAAGAAAACACATTCAACAATTAGATTCTAAAGTAGATCAGAATATAAGATAATATATGCAATTACACTCAAAATACATATGAAGTTGTAAGAGTAGTAAAAGCTTTCTGAATTCTTTGGTTGTTTATTTTACTAACTATGTGAAAGGCAAGGTGTTTGTGCTAAGATCTGCAGAGCACCATAAGAGAGACCATTTCTATGGTGAGACCAGGGGGAAGCTATGAGGATGATATACTTAATACCAGATGTGCCAATCCAAGGACACTCCCAACACCCTTGCAACGGTACACCTAGTCTGCTGTCATTATTAAAAGTCTACATAGGCACTGGTACATGAGTAGCCATGTAATTATCTTAATAAACAATCTCACAATCAAATGTGACTCATGTGAGTTAAACAATGGTTTTCAGGATTGGGTCAGTTTTCATGGATATAAAAGTAAGATCTAAATAAATTATCAACTGTTTTGGTAAAGCTCTAAGTATAGAGAATAGAATCAGCACTCTACTATATTATAAGGGTTTATTATGATTAACAGTGAAAATCTGAATAGGTAGGTTCATTTTCATATTTCTGATACAATCAGAAAAATGATTATAGTAGTCAGCACTAAGCATCACAGAAAATCATAGAATACATCATAAATATGCCAAATTACCTAATCGATAAATAATTTACATATGATTCTTACCTATAATAGAACTTAACTTTTACTGTTTATCTGTATTAACTCTGATAGCATACCTTGTAGAGTCAACACTGAAAGGTATGAAAAAAAATTTAAGTGCTCATTCATTACTATATGGTTTTATAATAATGTTCCAAAGTAAGTAAAAGTACTTGATGAGCTAAATGCATATGTGGAGCTTAATATCAAGCAACAGTCTATCTGGCATCAGTAACCAAGCAATTACGAAATGGAAAGTACATCTTGTACAAGCTGACAGACCCATTAAATCAGGAGAGCTGTGGGCAGACATACTGACACTGCAAGAATTACCAGAAAGCATTAATTTCAGCATTAATAAAATGGCAGTAAATAGATGACAGCTGCCAGATGAAGTAAGAAATGAGGTTACTGGCCTTGTTAAGCTCGCGTCTGATTTTCTCAGGCACAAACTGATCGAGGTAGCGTCTGAAGTGAAGGGCATCGATGGCGACAATTTCAGTGCCTCGCCGCTGCCAGGCATCCCTAGGGCAGGACAGAAAGGGTAGGATGATGACTAGGGAAAGACACTCACAAAATAGAATCCTTGTGAGGTGGGGTTTCTGAGACTTTGGCAGGGTTAAAATATTAAAAACAAACCAACAAACCAGTAGCTATAGGTCTTGGCAAAATAAGAGAGCAGAAAACACCATTTTATTTTTAGATTTCAAGGCATACATATTATGGACTACTAGACATTAAACAGTAAAATGAATAATTATCAAGTGATGACAAAAATGACATATTGTAAACAGGTACATCATATACATTGAGTCTCAGAAATTAAAGGATTTGGGGGCAAACAAAAGGAACTTAGTTCTTTCTTGCTTCTCTCATACTAAAGACATGGTATTTGTATCCTGACAAAAACCAAAAAGACCTCACTCCTCCCTTGCTTTCGAAGACCTGCTCTTTGGGTCCTGGGCTTATAATATTGCCATCTATCATCCAAAACATAATCCCAAGAACTGTTACAAAAAATGTGTCATAAAAAAAAAAAAATGTGTCATGATTCAGAAAACATTCTACCTACTATGCTCAATTGCTGACAGTGTGAAACTATTTTTAAAAAGACTAAGACAGTAAAGCAGACAGTAACACATTGCCTGTGGAAATGGGAAAGACTGGGTAAGATGGTTTTGGAAATGTGAAATTCCAAATATTCCAATATTCCCTTTATAGACTTCGATAAATTCGATAAATTGACATGCCAAACAACTTTGCACACTGAAGAATAGCAACAGAAACCTCATGCTAGTCTGTAAATAATTATCAAGAATTAAATATTCACATAGGTAATTGTTGCAACCAAATATTTTAACCAAAACAAAGGGAAAGAGACCAGGGCTGGACTTGAGATATGACAAAAAATAAGTTTGCATGGGTAAATAGGCAATAGCTGATTCTAACACAATGGCTCTTTTTCATTAATGCATGCACACACACATGCAAGTACTTTCAGGGATCATTTCTTTTTGTATTTTTTCTCCAAATTTTAATTTAAATTCCAGTTACTTAAATATAGTATAATATTAGGTTTAAGATGTAGAATTTAGTGCTTCATTACTCACATACAACACCCTGTGCTCATCACCACAAGTGCACTCCTTAATCCCCAACACTTGTTTAACCTATCCTCCCTTCTCTCCCCTCCAGTAACCCTCCGTTTATTCTCCATAATTAAGAGTCTGTTTCCTAGGGTGCCTGGGTGGCTTAGTTGGTTAAGCATCTGCTTTTGCTCAGGTCATGATCTCAGGGTCCTGCAACTGAGCCCTATTTGGGCTCCCTGCTCAGCAGGGAGTCTGTATCTCCCTCTCCTGCCCCTCCTACTGCTTGTGCACTTGAGTTTTCTCTCTCTCTAATAAATAAAAAAATAAATTTTTTTAAAAAAAGAGTGTTTTCTTTTTTTCCCAAGATTTTTATTTATTTTTTTCATGATAGAGAGGGAGGCAGAGATGCAGAGGGAGAAGCAGGCTCCCTGTGAGGAGCCCAATGTGGGACTTGATCCTAGGATCCCAGGATCACAACCTGAGCCAAAGGCAGACACTCAACCACTGAGCCACCCAGGTGCCCCAAAGAGTCTGTTTTCTGGTTTGCCTTTCTCATCTCCTCATGTTCATTTGTTTTGTTTCTTCAATTGCACCTATGAGTGAAATCATATGGTATTTGTCTTTCTCTGGCTGACTTATTTCACTTAGTATCATATTCTCTAGCTTTATCTATGTCATTGCAAATGTCAAGATTTCATTCTTTTTATATGTCACATCTTCTTCATCCTATGATTCAGCAATTGCACTACTAGGTATTTACCCAAAGGATACAAAAATACGGATTCAAAGGGATAAGTGCACCCTGATGTTTATAGCAGCATTATCAACAATAGCCAAATTATGGAAAAAGCCCATGTGTCCAATGACTGATGAATGGATAAAGAAGAAGAATGGATAAACAATGGAATGTTACTCAGGCATCATTTCTATAAAAGTTTATCCCTGGCAAACCAATTTCATGAGGAAGCAAATAGGTCAAAGTATCAAAATATTTTTCAGTAAGAAATAGGGAGACAGGAACAGCAAAGTTTATTGTCGATCCTGCTGTTAATCATTCTATGGCACTAGGCAAACTGTCCTAATATATTTCCCCACCTACTTAATCTCACAGAAAAATTAAGGATAAATAAGCTGGCTAAAGGCTTTCAGCTCTAATAAGAACCTATCTAAATAAGCTGGGCCTTGGAAGTTAACCTCCACTGACTGTTTATATTTGCTGGCAGGTAAAGAGCAAGAGTTCTGCCCTTCTTCTTGTCTTAGACTTATGGCTTTTATTTTTCTGTTTTTCCCTTTTGTGTATGGAGATGGTATTACTAGTATTACTAGTATTACCTACAGTATACTAATATATATACTATACTAGTATACTAATGAACCTGTTATACTGAATAATTAACAGCAGGATCTGAAATAATAGATGGGAGACAGAATGTACTAGGTCAAGCCCACATTCCTTAGCTTTTGGTCATGCAATACTCAAGTCAGAAACGAACTCACCTTTCACTCCCATCTTCATGACTTCGGGCCCAACGATACGTTTCAGCATAGCCTGTGTATTCACTGTACTGTTCAGTACCTGAAACAAACAAATCTGCCATTATTCTTCAGAGGGATTTATCTTAAAAGCTGCATGTTCTAAAGGGTATTTTTAAAAGATTTTATTTAATTGAGAGAGAGAGAGAGAGAGAGACAGAGAGAGAGACAGGTAGCAAGAGAGAGCACAAATGGGGAGGAAAGGGAGAAGCAGGCTCCCCAGGACTCTGGGATCATGACCTGAGCCAAAGGCCGACGTTTGGTCAACAATTCCTATGACCAACTGAGCCATCCAGGCACCCCTAAAGGGTCTTCTAAAAAAAAAAAAGAAAAAAGAAAAAGATATTACTATTTGAAGAGGGAGAGAGAGAGATGGGGGAGGAGGTGGAAGAACGAGAGCGGGGGGGGGGGGAGAGAGAGAGAGAGAGAGAGCACAACAGAGTGCACACAACAGGTGGGAAGGGCAGAAGCAGACTCCTCATTGAGCAGGGAGCCTTACGTGGCCCATCCCAGGACCCCAGATCATGACCTGAGTGGGAGGGAGATGCTTAACCAACTGATCCACCAGGCGCTCCCTAAAGGGGCTATGTTAATAAACATCTATCTGGAAATACCTATCGGCAAATGTCAGTTGAAAAAAAACCTCACTGGTCTTAATGACTTATTTTCCATAAAGAAAAAGATGACACCTATAAAAGCCACTGCAATATTTATCATAATAAGGGAATAAATGTCTCAATAGAGAGAATGAAATATGCTCTGTCATATTAATGTCTTTCATGAATAGTGCACAGATTGTTTTATAAAGGTCCAATGGCTTCAGTATCAGTAATCTGATGGTAATATTTAGTTTGTATTGTTGAGAAAGCAATTTAACATAAAAACATTCACTGCTAAGAAAGGTATCATTAAAATTAAATCTAGGACTTGCCTATTAACATGCAAGTTACTTCAAGGGGCTTTGTAAAACCAGAATATTGTGACATGAAAAGGGGGAGGGGGAAAAAGCATAATTAAAATACATCTGATAAGAACATGTACCAAGCTTACCATATAACAAAGATTTCTACCTTTTTAAAAGTTTTTATTTATCTAAGTGATTTCTACACCCAGTGTGGGGCTTGAACTCCCAACCGGGGATCAAGAATCACATGCTCCTCAGACTGAGCCTGTCAGGTGCCTCCAGAGATTTCTACTTCATCAGACCTGGCCATACCAGGAGGGATGGTACCAGATGTGTTCCACTACTTAACTAAATAAAATCATTCCAATTCCTATGGTCAACTCAATAATCACTTAACTTTTCAAGAATCAACAAAACAGTAAAATGAAAACCTGAAAACCCTGAGCAAGATAATACTTTTCACATATAAAAAGAAATTTAAAAAAAAGAATAAACATGATAACATTGACAATAAAGATTAGTGACTTTTTTTCACTGCAATTGCTCTAATTTTGCCAGTAAATAAAATACAAGCAGACTCACTTTTTTCAGACAGCTGGAACACTATTAAAATGACCACTCATGCAGTAAAGGTCCAATACTGAAGATATTTGTGACAAAGACTTAATATTTTGGGGGAAAATGATACTAGAATATATACAGTATTTAGAAAAAATGTAAATTTAGAGAAACAGAAAACAGGAGCACCTGGCTGGGCTCAGTCTGAGAAGCATATGATTCTTGATCTCAGGGTTGTAAGTTCAAGCCCCACCTTGGGTGTAAAGATCACTTAAACTTTAAAAAAAAAAAAAAGTAAAAAAAAAAAAGTTTAATAAAAATAAAAAGAACACAAAATCAAATCATGACATGCTGAATATGAACAGTCAATTCTTCATCCAAAAGCAAACTAATTTCGGTTTTAGGGTCAGAATAACTTCTTACATGTTACTTAAACAACTTGAAACTATTATACACAAAGATACTAAATGTAATGAACAAGACTGCAAATGGCCTCTACATTTTAACTATTAATTCACAGATGGACAACAAAGAAACATGTCAAATACTACATAAAGTTATAATCAGCAACATTCACACTATGGGAAACTCTGCAAGACCAACAGTCTGGGCTGCTTACAAAAAAACTTATAAGGAATGAAAAAGAGAGAGGAACCTATAAATTAAAAGAAACAAACATGAAAACACTAATAAGAAAGTAAAAATAGTTATATTAATACTGGATAAAATAGACTTTAAGTCAAGGAGTATTATGAAAGATAAAGAGGAACACTTCAAAATGATAAAAGGGGGAAAAACAAAAACAAAACAAAACAAAACAAAAAAAATGATCAAAGGGGCGCAGCCCCGGTGGCCCAGCGGTTTAGCGCTGCCTTCGGCCTGGGGTGTGATTCTGGAGACCTGAGATCGAGTTCTGCACTGGGCTCCCTGCATGGGGCCTGCTTCTCCCTCTGTCTGTGTCTCTGCCTCTCTCTCTCTCTCTCTCTCTCTCTCTCTGTGTCTCTCATGAATAAATAAATAAAATCTTTAAAAAAATCAAAATGATAAAAGGGTCAATTCATCAGAAAGACATAGTAATTATGCTTTTATTTTGATTTCACATTTGAAAAATTAAGTAGTGAAATCCATCACACTAACAGATTAAAGAACCCCATGTAATCATAATAAAAGTTGCAGAAAAGATAAAATTCAACCCACCATGATTAATACTCTCAGCAAAGCTGAGAATAAAAAAAGGAACTTTCACAATCTGATTAAGGACCACACATAAATGGGATCCCTGGGTGGCGCAATGGTTTAGCGCCTGCCTTTGGCCCAGGGCGTGATCCTGGAGACCCAGGATCAAATCCCACGTCAGGCTCCCGGTGCATGGAGCCTGCTTCTCCCTCTGCCTGTGTCTCTGCCTCTCTCTCTCTCACTGTGTGCCTATCATAAATAAAAAAAAATTAAAAAAAAAAAATTAAAAAAAAAAAAGGACCACACATAAAAACTTACAACTAACTTCATACTCAGTGATGAAAACATTCCACCTAATTCAACACTGTAGTGAAGTTCTTGCCACTGCAATAATGAGAAAGAAAGAAAAGAAAAGAGAAGAGAAGAGAAGAGAAGAGAAGAGAAGAGAAGAGAAGAGAAGAGGAAAGGAAAGGAAAGGAAAGGAAAGGAAAGGAAAGGAAAGGAAAGGAAAGGAAAGGAAAGGAAAGGAAAGGAAAGGAAAGGAAAGGAAAGGAAAGGAAAGGAAAGGAAAGGAAAGGAAAGGAAAGGAAAGGAAAGGAAAGGAAAGGAAAGGAAAGGAAAGGAAAGGAAAGGAAGGAAAGGAAAGGAAAGGAAAGGAAAGGAAAGGAAAGGAAAGGAAAGGAAAGGAAAGGAAAGGAAAGAAAAGGGAAAGACAGGAAAAGAAGAAAAGAGGCATAAAGAGTATAAACTTGGCAGATCCTACCTTAACCAGGTCATGATACTTAATATCACAAACACTGGGACAAAGTGGTATTACTATTCTCCTCAAAAGATAAACTAGAGCAGGACACATAGATTCGGTGGGATTCCTGCCAAAATGAATAAACTGTATCTAGTTACAAAGAAACATTCAGAAAAAAAGTCAGTTATATTTCTACATTGTAGCAATGAATGATCAGAAACTGGAATTTAAAGAATACATTTACAATTACAACAAAAAATATCAAATACTTAGGGATAGGGACCCCTGCGTGGCTCAGCGGTTGAGCCTCTGCCTTTGGTTCAGGGCATGATCCCAGGTGAGGGTCCCATCAGGCTCCCTGCATAGAGGCTGCTTCTCCCTCTACCTATGCTTCTGCTTCTCTCTGTGTGTCTCTCATGAATAAATAAATAAAATCTTTAAAAAAAATATTTAGGGATAGACCTAAGCAAATATAAAAGAAATATACAGTAAAAAGTATAACATATTACTGTGAGAAATTAAAGATGACTTCCATAAACAGAGATCTCTCATTCATGTGTCAAAGACTAAATACTGTTAAGATGTTAATTCTCCCCAAATTGATCTATAGATTCAAAGCAGTCTTAATTAAAATTCCAGCAAGCTTTTTGGAGGTATTGACAAACTGATTCTAAAATTCACCAAAACAGCTCTGAAGAACAAAGTTGGAGGGCTCACACTACCTGATTTCAAGAATCATTATAAAGCTACAATTAACAAAACAAAGAATAAAAACAAGTCACTGTTAAGATCATGAAAAGATGTACCACATATGATAAAAAGATACACCACATCTGATAAAAGACCTGTATCCAAAGTACATAAAACATTTTCAAAACTCAATAATAATAAAAAAATAACCCAATTAAAACATTGGCAAAAGATGGTTTCATGTATGTAGTCACATGTCAAAACTTACCTAACTATACACTTTAAATATACAGTTTATGATGTCAATTAAATCTCAATAAAGCTGTTTTAAAAACGTAACTATCTCACTAGACTGCCAGCTTCTCAAGAAAGGGATTATAAGTCATTAACATATGTGCCTACATCAGCATTTTCTAACACAAGAATACAGATGCAGGGGGTGCCTGGTGGCTCAGTTGGTAGGGCATGCAACTGTTGATCTCTGGGTCATAAGCTCAAGCCCCACATTGGATGTGGAGCCTACTGAAAACAAAAGACTGTAGAAGCAATTAAGTACTTGCTGCATAAACATAATAATTAACAAGCGAAACAGGGAGAACATTGTATAACTGAGGTTAAAATTATAATTCCAGAAAGACTTAATCTGAAAGTACTATGTGGCTGACACATAAAAAAAATTCACATTTATAAAGACAGCCTGGCATGGTAAAAAGGAGCACCATACTGAGATTAGGAGACATGAGGGACCCAAAGTGAATCCTTAAATAACCAAATCTCTCAGTGGACTTTATTTCATCATCTGAAAATCAGGCTTGTTAATAATTCTTATCTTGTTAACTTCATAGAATTACTCGGAAAGCCACAGAAAAAGAATTTAAAAGTCTTCAAAACCATAAAGTGGTTAGTATTGGTGTCATCAGACTTACCTTAAAGGGAGGTGGAGAAACCAAAGATACATGATTTCATTTATGTGAGGTTTAAAAGCAACCTGGTCTAGTGACCTGACTAGAAATAAAGATAGTCAGGAATAGTCCTGTTCCTTTCTATTTTCTGCCAGCAGTGGACAAGCTTCATTTTAATTATTTATAAAAAAGCAAAACAAAACAAAACTGCCTACTCTGATCTCTTAACTATGAAAACAAATATCTTTTCAGAGAAAAGTGGTTGAAAAATAAAAAATAGCAATGATCATGTTTCTATTTTAGCTTAGGATGGTTTTAGTCTTTCCTAAGAGAAATGAGATTAATTTCCTCAAGTATGGGAAATCTAAAATGCACACACAGATGCTTTTGCTCTAAACAAATTAAATCCTGGGTTTTCAGAGTAGATATCTTTCAAAAGTACTTCAAACTGGCTCTTCTGAAAAAGATATTCTTGTTTTAAATTAAAATATATTGGGATGCCTGGGTGGCTCAGCGGTTAAGTGTCTGCCTTCAGCTCAGGGCGTGATTCTGGGATCCAGGATCCAGTTCCACATAGGGCTCCTTGCGGGAAGCCTGCTTTTCCCTCTCCCTGTGTCTCTACCTCTCTCTCTCTTTCTGTGTCTCTCATGAATAAATCAATAAAATCTTTACAAATAAATAAATAAATAAATTCAAATATATTGATAAACTATGATGAAAATACAAAGGTTAATAGTGGTAATAGCAAACAAGAGACAGAAGACTGAATGACCTTTGTGATACCTCTCTGTAAGTACAGCCTATAAGATTTCATACTCAAAGACAAATCTTCCCTTAAGGGAAAAACTAGAAGGAACCAATTAAAATCTTTGCAAAAGTTTGTGACACATTAATGAGTTTTTAGATTTAGTGATAAGAAATGTTCCTATTTTCTCTTACTAGTAATGAAAGTTTATGATGAATTTAGGAAAAAATATTTGGGGATTTAAAAAATTCTATGTACAAAAAAAAAATTTCTATGTACCAATGGGTTGTACCCTTGGAAATAAGGTTTGTATAAAAGCAAAGCCATCTACTCTCCTTTTATTAGTAGCATTCATACTACTGATGATTATTCATAAGATAGAACACTCTTGACTTTCATTCCCATGATTAAGTAAATGGAGAAAAGCTAAACTCCAATTGAATTTGGGTATTCCCCAGTGAGCTGGTATCATTTAGTTGGCAATGGGTTGTTTTTTTGGAGTGATGAACCTTTAGTGTTTTTGCACTATAAAAATTATCAATACCATAAGCAGTGGTGTCTGTCCACTTTTTAATTTTTATCTGATCTGCTGACATTCACAAAAGATATAAGGATCTATGATGTCTGGGATGATCTGATTCACTGGAGGGCAGGTTTTAATTTTTTTTAATTTTTTATTTTTTACTTATGATAGTCACACAGAGAGACAGAGAGAGGCAGAGACACAGGCAGAGGGAGAAGCAGGCTCCATGCACTGGGAGCCCGATGTGGGATTCTATCCCGGGTCTCCAGGATCACGCCCTGGGCCAAAGGCAGGCACCAAACCACTGCGCCACCCAGGGATCCCAGAGGGCAGGTTTTATATTAAATGTACTAACATTTTGCTCAGTAAGTTTCATGTCTAGGCATCGCTTTAAGTGATCACCACACAGAAACAATAAAACTCCTAGAACCATGGTAACACCCCTTGGTATTAAAGTTTTTTCCTAGATGATGTAGAAAAACATGAGAAGGGGGGGGAGGATGAGGAAGACTGGAGTTTCTTTCTATCTATATATACCAAGAGGTTTTACCACATGGCTCTGCCTCTAGGGAGGATCACAACAAATAGAGGGATGACACTATCTGGATAAAAGTATTTGCCTTTTCCATGACCTGTTTCATATTAATTTCAAAGTTTGATGCCAACCAGATGTCCCACAATGATGATAAATTTAATTTATTTCTAATTTCTCAAACTCTTCTACAGATTCAGGCAGCATAGTCACAGCCATTAGCTCATTGAGCCTGGATGAATCATTGAAGGAATGGAATTGATCAGGCAGATAGATTGCACTGCATGGTTAAGAGTCTCCTAAGAAGGGAGATGGCAGAAATCCAACAGCAAACAGATGATGAAATGGCCATTTCCATTAAGGGAACATCACATCACAGATATTAATTAGAAGGCACTATTACAGAGTTAAGTGCATGTGGGGAAAAATGTAGAGTTAAAAGTCACCCCGGATGTCCCTAGCCTGAAGTAATTATAGAAGTGAAGGTGAGTCATGGATTTACAATTTTTCATTCATTTTACAATAACATAGGTAAGGTAGAGAACAGACATAACTCCATAGTGATCTTTTTTTTTTTTAGACTGGGGATAAGCTATCTTTAAAAAAAGAAAAAAATCCTCATGTTTTCCTTTCACTATTCCCAGGAAAATTACATCTTTTATTTACAGAAAAACTAATGGCACACAATAAGAGACCTGCTACTTTCCTAGTAAAAATGAAATGAAACAGATGAAACAAATTAGTTTTGAGTTTAAATGCTCAGCATTCTACCAAGTTTTTTATTTTAAGGATATAAACTCATCTTTAAAACTCATGAGATATTCTGTTCTGAGTTTTTAGTTCAAATCTAGCTTTAGCTACTAAAAATTAAAAATCTTCTGAAGTATTGTTTGATAACACCCAAATGCTGGAAACAGTCACATTCCAGACCTTTAGAGCTCTCTAAAACATTATAAAACTCCTATTCAAAGTATCTATTGGCCCAACAACGGATATGACCATTTAATTTATTTTATTCTGCAATCCCTGGCACTTTCTTTTCCCCTAATATCTTCTAATGGCATCCTTCCTATCTGCACACATAACAAATAATAACTGCAAACAGATGACCAATAAGTGAGTTGAGACAACAGTGAAAATAGAAGGGTTTTATCTTTATATTTTGTTATAATCTGGATCACAACCTCAGAATTCTGGATGAAATATTTCAGTTATTAACTTCAAATAGGTGAGGCTCTATCCAAGAGGAAATTTCTTTGCTGGGGTTCCATTCTTAATTTCCTACATAAACTTAGAAAATTAACAATTTGTCTTACATCACCAGAAGAGCAGAATCACAGGGATATTATAAGAAATAATAAGATATCCAAATAATGTGGAATGACTTGTTGAAAATCTTTTTTTTTTTTTTTTAAACCAACAAGCAGGGCAGCCCCAGTGGCTCAGCGGTTTAGCGCTGCCTTCAGCCCAGGGTGTGATCCTGGAGACCCGGGATCGAGTCCCACATTGGGCTCCCTGCATGGAGCCTGCTTCTTCCTCTGCCTGTGTCTCTGCCTCTCTTTCTCTCTCTCTGTATCTCAGGAATAAATAAATAAAATCTTAAAAAAATAAAATAAAAAAAAAATAAACCAACAAGCACTTACAAAAGATAAGGGTGCATTAGTAAAAATGATTAAGTAAAAACCTCTGAAAATTTTCTGTTCCATAAAAGCAATGAGAACACTGGCAAAAATTGTGAGAATCAACTTCTTCTGAACTGTGGGAATTAACCAAAGGCTTGAGCAGTCTGAAGAGAGTTCATTAAGGAAAAATTGGCTGAATCTTGGTAAAAATAGTTTTGTAACATTTTAACTCTCCCTAATCTTATTCCACTCTCCTGAACTCTAGAGTAGCCTTAAAAACCAAGTTTGCAATCACAGTAAAAACCACAAAAGGGGTCAAAAGAGAAATGAAGCTCCTTCAAAGCCCCAATTCTCTGAGAACTGTCATCATTTGACCTGCCTGGTGGCTCCCTAAAAGACCTCCCTTGTAAGGCTGTCTTTATTTGACCTGACTTGGAGCTTAACCCAAGCAAAAAGCTTAATCCTCAAGGGTGTTTGTTGAAAACAATTGCAGGCAATTGCTTAGTATAGCTACCTAAGGCAGTTGACATCAATTAGAGCAAATGATAGGCCAACCAAAAAGTTTCTTTTCTTTTTTTTTTTTTAAAGATTTTTATTATTATTTTTTTATTCATGAGAGACACAGAGAGAAGGCAGAGACATAGGCAGAGGGAGAAGCAAGCTCCCCACAGGGAGCCCGATGTGGAACTTGATCCTGGAACTCTGGGATCACACCCTGAGTTGAAGGCAGACCTCCAACTGCTGAGCAACCCAGGCATTCCAAACCAAAAGGTTTCAAAGGAAAAGGTGAGGAATGAGGTATCTATAAGGGGCTTTAAAAAGTTCTTAGTGGAAAAAAAAAAAAAATTCTTAGTGTCTCCAAGAATCCAAAAGACTACATGTGTGACCATGGCTGTATACATACTCACCAAAGACCTTTAGAATGTCTTAAGCTCACTCCTGACCTTGAGGCTCTGTGCAAGCAAGAAATAAAGTGTCAAGTGCAAGCAGAAAGCAAGTGTCAATGGCCTGGTAGAGTGCTGAAGGTGAGCCCCAATGTGTATATAGAGCTCTTCAGAAAAGACTGACTTGTTGGTTCCAAGCATTTAAAGTAATCACAGTTCAATCATTAGCTAACCACCAACCTAACTAAGCAGAGACTTTAATGGCTATATACGAAAAAGAATACAGACTTTACAGAATTAGTTTAGGAAAGTCATTAAATAACAATAGCAAACAGCAACAAAAACAAACTCTGGGGGAAGGGGAAAATCTGATTCTGAGAGTTGCTACATTTATTAAAATACCCAGTTTTCAACAAAAAAATTGAGATATGCAAAGAAAAGAGAATGTAGGGCCATACTCAGGGGAAAAAAAAGTAGTCAGCTATAACTGTACCTGAGGAGTCCAGATGTTAGACTTACTAAATAAAGACATTATATTAGGTATTTTAAAGATGTTCAAAGAACTAAAGAAAATTATATCTAAAGAACTAAATTAAAGTATGCAAACAATGCCTCACAAATAGAAAATCTCAAAAAAGAGAAATTATCTGGGGATCCCTGGGTGGCGCAGCGGTTTAGCGCCTGCCTTTGGCCCAGGGCACGATCCTGGAGACCCAGGATCGAATCCCACATTGGGCTCCCAGTGCATGGAGCCTGCTTCTCCCTCAGCCTATGTCTCTGCCTCTCTCTCTCTCTCTCTCTCTCTCTGTGTGTGACTATCATAAATAAATAAAATTAAAAAAAAAAAAAAAGAAATTATCTAAAAAAAAAAAAAAGAAGAACCAGAGGTGCCTAGGTGGCTCAGTCAGCTAAGCGGCTGCCTTTGGCTCACACTGTGATCTCAGGGTCCTGGAACTGAGCCCCAAGTTATGGGCTCCCTGCTCAGCAGGAAGTCTGCTTCTCTCTATGCCTCTCCCCCAACTCTGCTCATGTGTGTGCTTTCTCTCTCTCTCTCTCAAATGAATACAAAAAAATCTTAAAAAAAAAAAAAAAAAGAACCAAACAAATTCTGGAGTTGAAAAGTATAGTAACTGAAATAAAAATTTCAGTAGAGGGATTCAAAAGCAGATTAGAGCAAGCAGAAGAAAGAATCAGTGCACTTGAAGATAGGTCAATTGAGATTATCCTGTCCAAAGAACAGAAAGAATAGAGAATGAAGAAAAATGAACAGAGCTTCAGAGACCAATAGGACATCATCAAATGTATCAACATATGTATAATGGAATTCCCAGAAGAAGCAGAAAAAAAAAGGGACTAAGAATATTTAAAGAAATACTGGTCAAAAATTTACCAAATTTATCTAAACATTCAAGCAGCTCAATGAACTCCAAATAGGATAAAATCAAAGAGATCCTAAACACATCATAATCAAACTATTCAAAGACAAAGAGAAAATCTTAAAAGTAAAACATAAGCAACAAAATTTAGATACTCTCCTGAAGGTTGCCTACAAATATAACTGAAGCAAAGACAGTGGCTTCAAGATTAGATCTCAGAGTCTTAGTCCTGGCATGTACCTCTTTGGAGGTTAAATTAGTATAAATTTGATATAACTTATAAGGGATGGTTTTTCTCTCATTGTAATCTTTTAGAATAACAATCAACCAATTTCTCCAACCGAGGTGAGTGTCTAGTCTTCTACACTAATCTCAAAGTATCAACAGATTCAAAAAGGAAATAAATCGTCCTTTGGAGAAAGAAAAAAGTATCAGCAGCAGATGACTGATTATGGCTTTTATGTGGGAATGTTACCTGAATAAAAGGCTTAACTTTCCTATGGTGGCTGATTAAGAATTTCTTAAGAGCTATGAGTTAATTACTAGTTTTTGGTAGCTCATTCACAAAAAATACAGTGACAGAGTATTATCTCAAGCGACAAAAAAACTTAAATAAAAAATTAAACCTCAAAAATAGACCTAAAATATAAATTTGACTATATTTCCCTCTCTCTTCATCCCATATTAATTTAAATCAAGAAAAGCCACTCAGATCATCATACTATTTCTCTTAGGATTAGAAATTAGGGTAAACATAAAGTTACTGATTTACTTCTCTTCTATAAAAGCTCTCTGTTATACTGATGGACTACTGTAACTGTGCTTTTTTACTTATATAGGTCTTCATATTGAAGTATAATGAAGCACTATGGAAACATGATAGAAGAATAATAATAGAATACATGCTCAAAGACATATCACTATCCTCTTCTTATAGGCATTATGTCATAAAATTTCAAACTGGGAGGTAAATAAATAGTTTTAACCCTTGTTCCTCAGATAAAGAAGCCAAGAAAGAAAAGGTGGGAATAAAATGTCTTACTCAAGATTAGAAAATAGAACTGTAACAATTTGAAAAAAACAAGAATAAATTAATCACTAAAAATACCAGGACTATGGGCAGCCCAGGTGGCTCAGTGGTTTAGCGCCACCTTCAGCCCAGGGCGTGACCCTGGAGACCGGAGATCAAGTCCCACATCCGGCTCCGTGCATGGAGCCTGCTTCTCCCTCTGCCTGTGACTCTGCCTTTCTCTGTCTCTGTGTCTCTCATGAATAAATGAAATCTTTAAAAAAAAAAAAAAAAAAAAAAACCAGGACTAATGCCCATGGTGGAAAATAGCTATATCTGGGTAGCCTGTAGTCTTCATGATAGATACTCATAGATAGGAAAACTACTCTATCATACAGACTTCCAAAACTAACCTGTAATGATAAGACATTCATTGTGATCCAGCACCTCAGTGAAGAGCCGTGAAACAATTAACTCAGGGTTGATTAAAAAGCGGATTTCTTCTTGCACAAGTCCTGCACCGGTTACACCACCTCCAACAAAACGGTTTGCAAAATCCACCTGTTTGGGTTAAAATATGGCATGTCAAATGATGATCTAATACCCACATATGTGATAAAGAAGTGCTCTCCCTCTTCCTTTCATTTTCCATATAAATCAATCCCCAAATTAGTAATCTTCCCAGGAAGAAAAGATTGTGGTTGACTGCACTCTTTCCATCTCACTGTAATTAACAAACTTGTAGTTTACAAACCTTGTATGTACTGCAAGGACCACAAATCAAAGGAAACTTTATTTGGAAAGGTTTCAAGATCATTTCTACACCATTCACTATTCAATTTCCATTTATGGATTTCTTATGATTTTAATATAATCTTATCTTTCGTATAGAATATAGCAACCAAACACTTATCCTAAAAGAACTGAAAAACTTAGTAACTGCTCTTTTTTGGGTAATCTTTTTCTTCTGTGAAAGACTACAGAGATGGAAATTTCACCCTAAATTCAGTTGCAAATCCCAAACTGTGTAAACATTATAGACTATTTTTTAAATATATCTAAAGAAAAAAATGAAAACAGAAAACCTTTTTGAACAACAAAGATTCATAATTTGGCTATTGCTGATAATGCTGCTATATAAACATCAGAGGACATGTTTATGGAAAGAGCTCAAATGTCCATCAACTGATAAATGGATAAAGAAGAGTGGGGTGTGTATGTGTGTGTATATAAACAAACTGGAATACTACCCAGCCATAAAAAAAGAATGAAATCTTGCCATTTGCAACAATGTAGATGGAACTAGACAGTATTATGCTAAGCAAAATAAGTCAGAAAAAGACCCATACCGTATGATTTCACTCATGTGGAATTTAAGAAACAAAACAATCATAGGGGGTAAAAAGAAAGCAGTAAACCAAGAAACAGACTCTTAACTATAGAGAACAAACTGATGACTACCAGAGGGGAGGTAGTGGTGGTGGTGGTGGGGTGGGAATAGGTTACATAGGTGATGCGGATTAAGGAGTGCACTTGTTAAAAAAAAAAAAGAAAAAAAAAGGAGTGCACTTGTGATGAGCATCGGGTGTTGTACTTAAGGGTTGAAACACTAAATTGTACACTTAAAAGTAACATTCCACTGTATGTTAACTGGAATTTTAATAAAAACTTAAAGATTCAACTAATATTTCAAATTTAGTTAAAATTATGCATAAGCTTTCTGAGGAGTACTATATTATAATGGGATCCTCAAATTCCTATTAATGAAGATGAATCACACAATCCTCAAGAAAAAGCAAACTCAGCATCATTTGTCTTAAACCTACTAACCACTCCAATGTGTTCAACACTATGCTAAGCTCTATGGAACAATATGTAAGAAATAGATTCCAGCTTTGCCATAGATTTTTGTATTCAAGGAGTTAGATTACACGCATGCACAACACCTTGTATACATACATAGCCATATATACATAAAAAGAATTTAGCAAGTAATGTAAGAGAGGCTTATATACTGTATATAAAGAAATACTCTTGTGTCTCTCCTTTACTCTTACACTACCACACTCATAATACTTCTACACCAGACATGTGGGTTTCCACATATCAAGCAATTCTGAAACACCAGGTGGGTGTCCTATATATAATTCAATTCAGCTCTGACACTATCTACCGGGAATTCGCATCAGATCCCACAGGCTAAGGATTCAGTCCCACAAGACTGTCCCACTTCAGTCAGCAACTGCAAGTCCCAAATTGTCAACTATACTTCTAGTTGACCAGCTATAAGTTGAAATTCCTATGACCTGCTCCTGTGGCTTGATAGAACAGCTCACAAAACTCAGGGTAACACTTAAGTTTACTGATTTCTTAAAAAGGATATAATAAAGGATATAGATGAACAAACAAATGAAGTGATATATAGGGCATGGTAAGTAGGAAGAGGTATAGAGCTTCCACACCTTTCTGGACAAGGCACTTTCTTAACACTTCCACATGCTCACCAACCTGGAAGCTCTCTGAATCCTGCACTTTTGAGGTTTTGTAGAAGCTTCATCACTTAAGGATGATCAATCATTAACACAGTTTTCAGTCCCTCTCCCTTTCTCAGAAGTTGGGGATTATGGTAGAAAGTTCCAAACCTCTAATCATGGCTCAATCCTTTTGGTGATCAGTCCCCATCCTGAAGCTATGCAGGAACTCCACCAAGAGTCATCTCATCAGAATAAAACATTCCTGTAACCTAGGAAATTCCAAGGAATTTAGGAGCTCTGTTTCAGGAATCAGGGTCAAAGACCAAATATTAAAACAAAAGATGCTCCCAGTACACCTATCAGTTAGGATATTACAAGGGTTTTAGGACCTCTGTGCAAAGAACCAGGGGCAGAGACTAATATATATTTTTTTCTATTATTTTACATATACTTTCAGACTATTGTCAAATACAAGATTCCTTAAAACTTGTGTTCTCTAAAGCAATTATGATACTAAATGGTAATTTGAGGCGTATTTTACAGAAGAGTAAAACAAGAATACGAATCTTTTGATATAGTCTTCTTTCATTAGAGAAGAACTTCAAAAACACTGAATATATGACTGGACAAGTTCTTGAAATGAGTTATCACAGAGAATCATATATATTTTATACTCTGGCATACTAAATCACATTTAAAAAAAGAGTAACTCGGGCAGCCCGAGTGGCTTAGCGGTTTAGCGCCGCCTTCAGCCCAGGGCCTGATCCTAGAGACCCGGGATCAAGTTCCACATCAGGCTTCCTGCATGGAGCCTGCTTCTCCCTCTGCCTGTGTCTCTGCCTCTTTCTCTCTCTCTGTGTCTCTCATGAATAGATAAATAAAATCTTTAAAAAAAAAATAAATAAATAAATAAATAAATTTAAAAAGAGTAACTCTTTAGTAGATATAGAAAAATAATTTTAGGGATGCCTGGGGGTAGTTCAGCAGTTGAGCATCTGCCTTTGGCTCAGGGGCATGATCCCGGTCTGGGGATTGAGTCCCATATCGGGCTCCCTGTGAGGAGCCTGTTTCTCTGTCTGTGTCTCTGCCTCTCTTTCTGTGTCTCTCATGAATAAATAAGTAAAATCTTAAAAAAAAAAGAAAAAAAGAAAAAGAATTTTGGCTAACCTAGTCCATTGATTAGAATTAGTTGCTTACAATATATAAGTTCATTATGCACTGGGTGATTCATGGCTTAAAATGTTCAACAAAGATCAACTGAATATTGTGCTGAGAACCATGTGATACAAAGATGAATATGAAGTGAGCCTTGACTTCACAGCATCTGTAATCTTGAGATCCCAGCACATAAGCAGAATAAGATGATTATTAAATAACCCACTAGAATGTATTAGATCATTCCCAAATAATACAATTAACTAAAACTGGAGCAACGGGACATGGCATTCATTTAAGATTTTGCTGACATTCAGGCAGAGGAAATAACTGCACAAGGACATGGCAAAAAAAAACAACAACTGTGCAGAGCTATATGAAAGACAGTGGTAGGTAGATACCTCATGCCTGTCTGCAATGTAGAGTATGTAAAGGATTATAGTTGCTGATGAGGTATTCTGGGGTCAAGGAAAGTTTTACTTAATTTTGAAGGTTCTTGGAATTCTAAAAAGAAAAGTTACAACTAGACCTGTGTTTTAGAACGATAATTTAGGCTAGAGTTGAAAGAATGAGTTGGAGAGGAGTAAAACTGAAAGCACAGAGTCTGGTTAGGTGACTATTGTATAGTTCAGAGAAGAACTACTAGGGCCTCAAACAGGTCAGTGGGGGAAAAAGTGAAGGAATGAGAGACCTAGCAAAAAATCAAAATGGACAGCACTTGAAAATCAAAAGATTAGCTAAGCATAACAGTATTGTGAACACAAATGAGAAACAAACAAGGTTTAAGATCAATGAAACTTAATTTTTACTGGAACATGGTACACAACTAAAATAAAAAGGTAAGTTCTATCCAACTTATGTACAACTTGGTAATGATAAATGAAATATATTCAATGTGCATACTATTATTCATTCTTTGAATAAAAGGCCAAAATTTATTATTTGAAAGGTATGCATAGAAATAAATACATTATACTAAACTCAATACGCCTCTGGAGGCAGGGGTCTTTTAGAAAAAACTGTCTACTACTTTAAAAAGTTCTTAATAAAAGGCTCTCTATTACAGGTAAGAAACCTGTTCTAGCATATGAAAACAAGCATATGAGGGCTTCTATATTTTTAGCCATTTTCAACTTACTTTACTTTAAAGCTACTTGTTCAGATTGCTCAGTTTCTGAATTATAACTTTACGAAAAGGAGAAATGGTAACAATCCTTAGAGAGGTTTTGTTGTTGCCATTCAGCATAATGTAATTTATATGCTACACAAGGAGCTTTGTAATACTGCAATATAATATTCCCCGATCTCCTGGGGATACGTGGCATGGATAGGGAGAATAATTAATAGAAGCCTTTATGGTATTCTTTTAATGTATTGAGGTTTCACATTTCGTCTATAATATATTCCAGAAAAGTGGGAAGAATCTCAATCTTGAATGTTGCTAAATAATTACTTGCTGATTGTATTGTGATGAAAGGTCAGCATTCCTGTGGTGCTAACTAGCAGTAGCTTTGTTTATTTCACGTGTATTAAGACTCCCTCAGTTAATCTAAGACTTTAATGTAGAAAAGAACGTCATCAAGATAGAAATGTGGGGAAAAAAGTAACATTCATTTAGAACAGATTTTAAGCATATTTCAAAATTACTGTTTATTTAAGAAAAAGTAATGATTAAATACAAATTTAAAAAAATTTAAGAAAAAAAAAATTTAAGTACCACATGTTAATCCAGTATCTAAATGTTTATAATCTCAAAAAATTAGTGAGAGAGAATGATTTAAAACAAAACATGGTTTGCCCCTTTGAAGATTTTAAATATGTCTTTTAAGAGGCCATTCTAAAAAGAATCTGTTTCATTAAGCACTGAGAGCATAAATATATAATAACTAGCCAAACGCAAGTCAGTCTAGTTATTTTACAGTATACATAGTTATTCAAACAGTTAGTCCAATCTCAGGAAACTGATTTAGCTTCTGACCCAATATAAGCATCAAATAAGGATCTAAGAAGAAAAATCAGCAATTTCCAGTATAAGTGAAATGATATACAACATCTTTCAAAGAAAACTGAGATTACAATGCTCTTATAAACTGGATAAGAACACAAATCACTACATTTTGTCTCTGATTAGTGATTTTTCAAAGAAATCAGTATAAAGAAAAAGAAAAGCATGTATTCAGGTTAAGTGCCACAACAATTTAGCTAGATACATAGGGTGTTTTATTTGTTAACTCCTTTTTCCAAAAATATATATATTTAAAATAAAGGTAGTAACACAGATTAATAACAAAGATCAAGACATGGACAAAATTACCTGCTCTGAAACAGGTAAAGGACACCAAGCAGAGTTGGCTCATGTGCCTAAAGCTGTTATATATGGGAGAGAGGACTTTCTTATCAATCTTTTAGACATCTGCCTCCTAAGACCTATACAAGGTTGGTGGCAGAAAAACATTTCAAGCTGGTCATCATTTGGAGCAGAGAAAGAGCCTTTAAAGAAAAAGAACAAAACTGCTTGGTGATAGCTGTCAAGACCATACCCAGGGAACTTCCTCCACTGTCAATCTACAATCAATGTCTGAACTAAGAAACCTGATGTTGCCCAGATCTTAAAATTTTCCGTCAAAGGCTTTTTAAAGAGGCGCACGTTAAGAAACAGCATACACTGGCAAATAACAGTATTACCAAGACTGTCAAAATGATCTGTTTGGCGTTTTTCTCCATTCTGCTATCATGCTTCTTTGCATTAAATCAGTTTAGGAGAGAAATAAACAGGTTTTCAAACTTCCTTTGCTGTCAGAAGCTTGACAAGAGTAAGTCCCAAACAGCACTCTGTTGTGATTCACCTACCTGTAGCATGCCTTGACCATTTCCTTCTATGGTACCTTCATAAGTGACATGCAATCGAGTCAGGGGTTTTTCACATCTACAATTTAAAAGATAATCCTTTACTTTCAATGAACTTCACTAAGGAAAAATGTGGAAAATATACATAACTACAGAAGAAATATTAAAACCATTACGAATCTTAAAAGCCAGAAACATATGCCTGGTTAACGTTTTTGATATAGATTCTCCCAAACTTTTTCTTATTCAAATACTAAACATACATATTTAAATTAAAATGAGATAACATGCTGTTTTGAAATCCATATTTTTTTCTACAAAATATTTCTCTTCAAGAGTTGAAAAAGTCGGGCAGCCCCGGTGGCGCAGCGGTTTAGCGCCGCCTGCAGCCCAGGGTGTGATCTAGAGACCCTGGATCGAGTCCCACATCAGGCTCTCTGCATGGAGCCTGCTTCTCCCTCTGCCTGTGTCTCTGCCTCTCTCTTTCTTTCTCTCTCTCTCTCTCTCTGCATCTCTATGAATAAATAAAATCTTTTTAAAAAAAGTTGAAAAAGTCTCAAAATATAAAAACAAAATTAAGATCTATGCAATTTTATTGTTATCCTACAGTTGGCAACCTGAAGAAAAATAAAAAAAAACTTTGGCAATAAATCATATATGATATTGAGATGGGGTCTATTTTCAGTAGTTTGATAAAAATGAGTGTATGAGTGTATGTGGTGGTAATATCTTGATGAAAATACAGGCCACAGAAATCTGATCTATGGTACTTTTATGTTAATAAAACTGATGAATTAATCTAGTACCTGTTAAGTCACAATTATTTTCTTTCGCTTTCATATACCATGGTCACTAACGTGCTACCGCAAAATGTGGCACCATGGGATATCAAATACCTTAAGATTAATTAAGTTTGAGAAAACGGCAGAAGCAGCAGGGTCACTATGACCTCCTCCCCTCCGCACAGTTCTTCCCTACATGTAATAAGACCCTCATGTGCAAGGTGTCCACTCTGTATTTGGAGGAAAGGAATATTCCTATCTCTGAAGAAGAAAGGATGCCAAGAATTCTAACAAACAGGCCTTGCTAAGTTTTTCCCCGATAACTACAATTACCTCATACTTCTTAATCTGTCATATTCCACAAAGATGTCCACTCTTCACTGAATCTGACATAAAAGTATGTGGGTCTATTTCTTTGGGCCTTCATTTCCTTAAGAAGGCTCCTGTGACATGTAAAATTTACATCAAATAAATCTGTGTGCTGGGACGCCTGGGCGGCTCAGCGGTTAAGGGCATCTGCCTTCGGCTCAGGGTGTAATCCTGGAGTCCCAGGATTGAATCTCACATCGGCCTTCCTGCATGGAGCCAGCTTCTCCCTCTGCCTATGTCTATGCCTCTCTCTTTCTGTGTCTCTCATGAATAAATAAATAAAATCTTAAAAAAATAATAAGTTTGTGTTTGTCTCCTGTTAATCAGTCTTTGTCCTTTTAATTTTCAGATCCTGACTGGTTTGAGAAAAAAGTTTTTCCTCCCTTACAGTGTTTACCTGGCTTTCATTATATTTAAAAACCAATTCCATTTTATTAACAGTATTTGGTGAGGGCATTTTTCAGTAATAGATTTTTCCCGATTACTTATTTAATAAAAAATATAAATTATAATAAAATATAACAGATGAGATCCAAATACCTAACTTATATAAGGGTTGCATTCATTTTTGGGGAGGGAATTATATATTTTTTAAAACAATTATATATACATATATATATATATATATATACACATTTTTAAAGATTTTATTTATTCGTTTGAAAGAGAGAGTGTGCACACAGAGTGAGAGAGGGAGAAGCAGATCCCCTGCTGAGCAGAGCCTGATACAGGGCTAGATCCCAGCACTTTTGAGATCATGACCTGAGGCTAAGGCAGATACTTAGCTGACTGAGCCACCCAGGTGACCCAATTATATATTTTTTAAAACAATTTAACTGGGGAAGCGCTATTTACCTTATTGGGATTTACTTTCTTCCTAATTTCAGTAAGTCCAAATACCTTTCTGGAGAAACTCCTGTCCAATAGACTGACAGCCTTAAACAGAAGGCAATTCAGTATATGTTCTAAAAGCTTCATTTGCATTAACTCATGTAACCCTCACAACAACCCTATTACTACTATCTCTTTTTAACAGATGGGAAAACAATGCACAGAAAACATTTAAGTAACCTGCCCAAGCAATAAAGCATCAAGAATTTGAAGTTAAAGACTTAACATGCTTTACCTTTAGAAAAATTACTTTCAAAATCTCTTATAGAAAGTTATGACACAAGTTGGATTTTTTTTAACTTCTTTTTGTTTGTTTGTTTTTTGATCCTACTTTCCTAGCCATTTTATGCTAAGGGAGACCACCCATGAGGACACTACTGAAAAGATAAAGAAGCATGATCCAGAAATCTCTAGTTTGTCATTCAGGACTTCAAAACAGAAATCTCATCTGTTCTTCAACTATTCTTCCTAACTAAAGCTGTCAACATACAGTATAATACTCAATAAAATTATGAAATTGCTAGACAGCTTTCTTAAAGTATCCTCCACCTTCTTGATAGGTCTCCCCTTTTGGCTCCAGCAAATCTTTCATACCAGTCATAATCAAAGACACAGACGATAATGAATCTCTGTGATTAACTAAGCCTAGCTAAGATATTTGCTGATAATCACTGGGTTAACTGTAACATGGCAGAAACTTGGAAATCAGAAAAACCTCTAACTTCCTGGCACCCATTTAGCCCCATACTCTTGGGAACACCAACAATTTTCATCTCTTCTTTATCCTCCCTCTTTAAGTGAATGCATGTTCTGGTTCTGTGGGTCTGAGAAATTGATTAATTACATTCTCCAACTTATGAAGCACTAAAACAGAACAGAACAGAAGTCAATAAAATAAAACAAGTTAGAAAAGTTACCAAGTTAAATTGTGCCTATCAAAGTTAAGGGGAATATCTTGATCTTCTACATTGAGGTGAAATGGTGCATTTCCCATTACTGAAGCTGTCTGTCACCTATCACAGGTATTATAGAGTTGATTGATATTTTTAGGATACAGTTAGAGCAGATGATTTCCTGGGGTCCCTTTCATCTCTAATATGCCAAGAGTCCAAACTGCTATACATGTTCCCTTCCTTTCTACTCAATTTTGTTTTTGTTTTTATATTCCAGTTGTTTAATCTTTTACCTACTTCCTTCTACTGATAATCATCTCAGCCATGCAGTTAGCCTCCTAAAGTAAGTTTTTCTTTCTCCTCGCGAACATCTTTGATGGATAAAAAAACACCACAGGAAAGCCACCTAAGTAGATGTGCTTCCTCAAGTTAACTCCCGTAAATAAAAATTAAGAGAAAGTAAAAATAAGACTTAACATGAATGCATACACAAATATGCACAGTACATTTGATCATGTTCTCATATGCGATGAAAAAGTTGATCTATTCTTAAGTGCTTTGGGGATCTGCTCTGGATTAGGAAATGTATTAACTAGTTCAGGGCATGAAGGAATTTACAAATCTGCATGAACTCAGATTGGTTACTATTCTTCTCAGTTATTTGCAGATAAATAATAAGGAAAAAACCTCAGTAAATTAGCAACTTCCACGAAATCTGCCAATAGTACACATGAACAGTCAAACTTCAAAATTCTGGTCACTCAGACAAATTCTAGAAAATTACTATTAACACTTTAGATTAACAAAAAAAATTTTCCTCCATCTTGTCCTCCAGAATGAAAAGCCATAAAATACAAACATGCTAACCAAGAGGAGTATAAGGATGAATATTAAATATTGGTGTTCCAGTTAATAGTAGTGTCTTCACACAAAACTCCTTAATTCTAAACAGGACTTTGTTTCAGAAGAAAAAAACTAAGGCAAAGAGTAGAAGTCAAAGGCTTGCAGACTTTGAATCATACAGCATGACCTTTCCAACAATGAGAGCTCAAAATGAGAGCTATCAATGGATCATTTATAGGAAATTCCCTAGCAATTAAGAGTCTGGGAAACCATCTTTCCAGGAGTTGCAAAATAGAATCCTAGTACAGTAAAAGAGCCCTTCTAAGATTCCCGATTATTTTTATTACTATTACCTTTCCCACTCTGGAAAATCTTCAAGACTCTGTCTTGTAAATGTCACCAAGCCAGTAGGTTCTACAAAAGCAATAAAAGAAAAAGAAACCCAAAGGAAGTTTTGATTTTGGAAAGATTATATACATTCGGTAAAATAATAGATCTAACAATGGTTATAAAACTAATTGGAAAATATCAAGTTTAGTATTGGAATACAACAGAAAACCGATTTAAAACAGTATTATCCTTACAGTAGGAACTCTTTTTTTATAAAATA
Organism: Canis lupus dingo; assembly: GCF_003254725.2. Lineage (NCBI taxonomy): Eukaryota > Metazoa > Chordata > Mammalia > Carnivora > Canidae > Canis > Canis lupus. The sequence goes on from NC_064270.1 coordinate 1,775,608, forward strand.
GTAAGCCCTCACTAAAACAAAACTATACAAACAACAGCACAATGGTACTTATTGGTTAAGTTTTCTAAACTGAATACATTTGTAAAAACTCAACCAAAAAAAGGGGTGCATTAATGAGTGTAGCTTATACAATAAAGACAAATTTGAATTTGAATTTTAATGTTTACTCCTTCTCTGAGAAAGGCCTTAAACTTACATCTAAAGACTGGTGAATATATACACATTTATATGTTTTATAATAAAATAAAATGTCTGTCATTAAAAAAGAAAATTGTTGACAGGCCCTTTGGAGTCGACAAAGCTAAATCCAGGGCTTAGATGATATGCAATTGTTCTACTTACAAGTCATCTTAGCTGGAAGGAAGAATCACTGTGCTCTAAGAGGTTAGAAAAGAAAGATGACATAGTTTTTAAGGAGGAGTAGATATAAGGGGATCAAAATGCAGTATGTTTTAGAGGAATGTGATCCTTTTTTGTTAGATTTACTTTTTTTTTTTTTTTTTTTTTCTAATTAGGGGCAAAAGCAACAAATAAATCAGCAGGCCAAAAGTAATTTGATTCAAATCAAAGAACAAACTAAAAAGGCCAGGCCACTTCTGTTTAAAAAAAAAAAAAAGAAAGAAAGAAAGAAAGCAAAAAGCTCTTAAGCAAAGAGATATGTCAGAAACTATTAGTGATAATGCTGGTAGAGTCCCATTGAAAGCCTGACAATCATTTCATTTTTCTGGATGATTCCACATTTCTCCGCTCTCAGTCACAAGTAGTAACAACTCAAAAAATAGTATGGAAGAATTACAGTAGAACATTAATGGATGGATTTTGTTAATATGGGTTATAAAATATTCTTAAGATTTCCTTAAGAAATTTCTCTAAGGCAAAAGGATAACATATATAAAACTCACAAGAGATTAAACAATTCAAACACCAGAGAAGCAATTCTATTAATAAGAAACTAATGTCAGTATCATCATTCAGCAAATTAACAGATTAGTAGGAATATTAAATGTCTTTCATATATACTAGGAGATCCCAAAAGAAATTCATAAATGAATATCACTAGCAAAGCTAGAAAAAAGACAGAACATGGCTCTTTAGATATAATTAAAACAAAAAGAACTTGAGGGCATTCTTATTGCCTTTCTTCCATAAAAAGGTAACTTTTATACTAGAATAGACTATTTTATTTTGGTTAATCAAATATTTCCCTTAATAAAATCACAATATGTGCTGCATATGAATTATCAATTTTTAAATACTCCATCTATAAGTATTTTATCTAAAACTATACTAAAAATAATTCAAAAAGCCCTTAAAAATCAACCTCAAGATCCTCATTAAAAATACAAAATAAAGACATTTGACAACATCGAAAAGTTGGTCTTGATGGAATTACATTTTATCATTTTATCAATTCTAAAAGGCACATTTTTTTTTCATGTGGTAATAAGCCTCTGAAACTGGAATACATCTTTCATAATGGAAGGTATCTAGCTATTGCCACTAGTCTAAATTAACGTTGAATTTTTCCAGAGATGTGCATCTGCTTCTGCAGTCATCTGGGAGCACCACCAACCTGAGATCATTGTGAATTAAATCCACTGTTGCAGGCTTTTGTGGATCACACTGGTAATAGGACTTTAGACTCCAAACTTGAGGCTAGTGGTTCAAATTCTCAGAGGAGATTTTTTGTATCTTCTCTAGCCAGTGCCAAGATTGACACTTGCAGTTTCTTTTTTGTCCCTTTTTTGCAGAGCCAGGTTAATTTCTCATCTGTCCTTAGACTGAAGGTACAGACCTCTGGTATATCAGCTATGTAAAAGAGGTCTCCTAAAATCCTTCAACCTGAGTGTTTTTTCCTTCTTTGCAGTATATAACATAATGACACTTTTTACACTCTACAATGTCCTGGATTTGATGTAATATGGTTTAAATAGGTTTCTGTAGTTTCTATTAAGTAGACTTTAGACTTTCTATATAAATTCATCATTAGCTTGTTAATGTCTTTTATTCCACTATTTCCTCTTTAAGCCTGTAACTTTACATCCTAAAAACTTATAACATGTGTCATTATATTTCATAATGAACTAAATTACCATGTACAATGAAAAAGCCAGAAAATAAAATGTCTAGTTATATTTTTTTTCAGCCTAATTCCTAGTATTTATGATGGTTTATAAATTTTTAGTTGAAAAAACAAAACAAAACAAAAAAAAAGAAAAAAAAAGAATAAACAAAACATTAACATTTTCCCTCAAAGTAAACAAAATCCTAAAACTTAAGCAAGTTAGCTCTTAGAGAACTAAGACTCCAAGGACAGAAAAGTAAGCTCTGAATTACTTAGGTATAATAACAGAATTCATCCTATTTAGCAAAGCAAATTTAAGGTAGCAAAAAAAAAAAAATTCTAATTTTTCCAACAAATTATTACAAATCCTAATTTGGCTTTATGTCTCATAAACTCAAATGAGACTTCATTTCCTTTATTATTTCATTCAGTATAGAAAACAAAAGTAAAAATAAATAAGCTAACAAGTAAGTAGCCCTCTATCAAAGAAGCATGGTTTTTCTGTTAAATATCAAAATTCTGATAACAGACTTCTTTCCAAAACTCTGAACAATGTTCAATGCCAATAACTTCAAAAGGAAAAAAATGCCAAGTGTAATGTGAGATTACACACTAAAGGAAGACTATCAGAAAACTGACCTTAGAATGAACCAATGATGTACTTAAGACAATCTGACAACCTGAATGATCAGAATTGAAAGGAATTCATTTCACTTGACCAGAGTTGATCTGCTCTATTTAGCAAAAGCAAACTTTAAGAAGTTCTGGTTTCCCTTATAAATTGACTTGGAGGAAAGGCCACTCGTGTAACTTCTCCCTTAACATTTACAACTATCCTATGAGGTAGTTGGTCATTATTCTCTTATTTTACTGATGAGGATACTGAGGCTTGAAAGTGTTAAGAAGCTTGTCTGTGGGCACCCAGCTCTTAGGGTAGGAGTAGCAGTACCAATCTATTATTATTAGCTGGTAATTTCTAGCCCTGGTTAGACCTCTACTACCACTGCCTCAGGTGTTACAATTAGTCTCTGGGAAAACAGTATGGTCAAGGTCCAAAAGAAAAAAGACAAACTTGTAAACACTAAGTATAACACTATTTCATAAGAACTCTACAAAGTGTGTAAAGGGGCTACAAAAGAGAAGGATGGTAGGAAGGCAACAAACTGGCTGTCCTCCGCAAATAAACTGTTAGTAGTCAATGCTTCTTAAAATAAAGAACACCCAAAACATATTTCCTGGACAATATACCTTCTTTTCAGAGTATTAATTTACTGTTTTTCACTCATGAAAACCTATTAAAGTATGTTCTGCTGATCTAATTTCAGAGTATATACAACTCATATGTATTTATAGCACACATTTAATGTATATAACATGCATAAAATCTAGATTATAATACTGAATTATTTGGTTTGGGCAGGAAGATGTACTTTGAACACAAAATGTTTCTGACCTGACACTTGATCTGAACCATCCCAATTAGTGATAAAAATTATATTAAGAATGAAAGGAATTTACTTTTCTCCGTGACTCTTCTAAAGTAGCAGAAGAGTGTTTTAAGCTTCTCTGGTTTTCTTGATGAACGTCCTTCGAACAACCTGAAGAAAAACAAAATAAAGAAAATAAAAAAGGGGTTTAAAATGCCTTAATGACTGACATTAAGGCAATAAAATATATTTAGCAACGATATATTGCTATCAAGGGAAGGCAATTCTATAATAACAGAGACCTGGAAAACTGGGTTCGAACGGCATCTGGAGAGGACTAAAACCAACTAGAACCAGGCTTCTTAGAAGTTGTTTGAGTCAGATGGCACTCTCTAACAACCACATTTCTCCCCTCTATCTTCCTCCAGGGAAAATGCACCATCTGGTCCTCCAAAGTCAATTAGGCTGGCGAGTTAATGCTCAATCATTTTCCCAATGGAAAATACTAATAATTCATAATATTACTGGGTAGTTAAATGGCTGAACAAAAATAGTCCCTGAAAAAAATCCACACGATTATACTGGGGGACGGAGGGTAGTGGGCAGTTATGACAATAACAAGCAGGTATGACAAAGTATTTGGGCACGGACCAATCTTTGGTAGTTAAACAGATACACACTTTGCACAGTAACCAAAACAGTGCCTTCATTTAGTTTCCAGAAACCTGGACTTGCACTACTTAGTCTTCTTCAAAATGACATAGCATTGTTAACGGTAACACATAATGCAATTTATCCTGAGGAAAGAAAAGCAGGGCTTTGGAAGCATATGACCTAAATAAGGAGTTTGCTAAAAGATTTCAAACATAAAAACATGCTTTGGGCATGAGATCTAGCTCTCCAAAGGCATTTGAAAATTATAAAGAAATTCTGCAGCTATAAATGATGAGGTATTATTTATCTGCCTCTAGTCATATGCTCTGGCATTACAACCAGAAACCCTTCAAGTAAAAGTTCTTTTTAATAAGTGCCAAAATGGGTAAAAGTTTTCATGATTAGAAAAGCAAGCTTATGTAACTATGCAGAGAGGGAAGAGTTAATTCCATAAGAAAATCCTATTGGCAAATTGAAATGAATTAGGAAAAGGGAAGTAAATGTAGATATCAAATGATCCTGTTTTTGATGATCTGAAATTCTATATTCAGGGTCATTTTCTGAGAAAACGATTTGTGTGAATATTTATTTCCTGAGAAGAATACTAATGTCAGAAAAGTATTTTAAACAAATTTAAAATCGAACTGATTTTTAAAAAAAAGGTAAAATTGAACTGATTTTTAAAAATAGTTTGAGTGTCTGTATGGGGGTGCCTGGGTGGCTCAGTTGGTTAAGCATCTGACTCTTGATTTTGGCTCAGGTCATGATCTCAGGGTTGTGAGACCAAGCTCTGAGTTGGCTCCACACTGGGCATAGAGTCTGCTTAAGATTTTCTCTCCCTTTGCCCACCCTGCCTCTTCGACCTCCTCTCTCTCTAAAAAAAAAAAGAAAGAAAAAGAAAGAAAGAAAGAAAGAAAGAAAGAAAGAAAGAAAGAAAGAAAGAAAGAAAGAAAGAAAGAAAAGAAAAGAAAGAAAGAAGAAAAAAGAAAAAAAAAGAAGACTGTGTGATAATTTTTAGTCATCTAAAAGAACATACTTATCTAAAATGTTTATCACAAATACTCCTAAAATCCAGCTGCCTGCTAAAAGAAAGGATCTTTGAGAGTACAGGTTTTAGCTTGGTTTCTTCTATCTATCCTGTCAACCAGGATGGAGTTTATTTAAATCAAAATGATAGTCAAAATGAAGAAGGCACTTGGCAGTTTAATTAAACATCCAGTATCAAATAAATATAATTTACTAAATTAATGTCTTGGGAACCATTGCAAAATCCCTTTCCAGGTTTACTACTTGGTAGAGAGAAACAGTATAAATATAAAGGCAGCCACCATCTTTTCTTAGAGATGAACTGATGTACTACATAACACAATTAAAGTTCCTCTTCCACAGAACTGTTGTGTAGTAAGGGAAAAAAATGGCTGTTGTCCTTAAGAAATAATTCTCCCAAACATAAAAAGTGTCCCTAGCTTCCATTTGTGGTCAGTTGTTTGTAAAATTGCACTTAAGTTCACATATTTCATAACCACGATGACAAATTAGTAAACCTAAGAGCCTTTTGGGACTACAGATTTTATTACCCTACCAATATTGACTTTCTTGGAAGATTATATGGCAGTAACTATCACACACTACAAATGAGCACCCATTGTTAATCTTGTAGGTCCTAACTGTATAGGTACAAAGTCAAGCAAAATCGCAATGTATTGTTAATTTGTTGTGCTAATTTCAAATCACTATGTAACCAAATATGCTTTCCCATTTTCCTGATGGAGCAGGAAGTGCCAAGTGAGGTGGAAGGAAGGAGAGACAAGGAGGTAGAAAGTCAAGGAAGATGAAGCAGGTTTGAAACCCTTGCATGAAATCTAAAATTCCACAACAGTGAAGTCTGAAAGTACTATGCATAGCCACCCAAATAAAATAAATTATCCTGATATTAAAACAAGTGAAAATAACATAAAAACACTGGCAAATCACATGAGTGAAAGTCACAAGAGAGACATAATATCTAAGAAGACAGTATCTAGGGGGAGGAGGGAGACAAAGAGACTGCGAAAGGAGTTCAAGAAAAGAGGAACACAAAAAGATGAGTCTCAGAGGGCAGAGACAAAGGGACTAAGAGAGATGGGGCTGGACAGAGGGAAGGAAGAGACAGAAATGCACCCAGAGAGACAGAGACTCAGAGAGAATGAGACCTTTTTATAATAATCAAGCACCATCTGATTTTTTAACTTCTCAACATCTATTTTTTTTAAATTTAGGTTTTCAACTACTGCCTGTGGTTTGTATTTGAAGGCCTTTTTGAGTCAGCAGGCATGTATATGTGCCTGCACTTAAACTAGACCACAGGGCAGCCCAGGTGGCTCAGCGGTTTAGCAACACCTTCAGCCCAGGGTGTGATCCTGGAGACCCCGGGTTGAGTCCCACATCAGGCTCCCGGCATGGAGCCTGCTTCTCCCTCTGCCTGTGTCTCTGCCTCTCTCTCTCTCTCTCTCTCTCTCTCTGTCCCACATCAGGCTCCCGGCATGGAGCCTGCTTCTCCCTCTGCCTGTGTCTCTGCCTCTCTCTCTCTCTCTCTCTCTCTGTCTCTCATGGATAAATAAATAAAATCTTGAAAAAAAAAATAGACCACAAAAACCCCTCTGCATGTAGGATGGACTTTTTGGCATTTAACTGAATATTAGAGAGTATTGAGAAAAGCAAACAGAAAAAGCCATTCAGGCAACTTTACTTTCATTCTAAACAAAACTTTTTATTTTTAAGGAAATAAGGCAATCAAAGGTCAGATACTTATTAACTCGTGTTTTCCTTTCCATATGTATAAATAAAATCACAGTTTAATAAAATCTTTCCCTGAATAGAATATTGGTAATATTACTGGAATTGAATTCTAGTCACACACACACGTCCCCTCATGTGATTTCAAGTTAAGGACTAATCCCATTAGTACACAGTAAATCAAACTCAACGCAGTATAACCTCCACTTTAAAATGGATGCAAATGATAATCTGGAACCTAGCCACAAAGTCATTTTTGGCTTTTCTGTGAAGCAATCTGCCATATGGCCCCAACAGCACTTTCAATCCAGGGAAGAGGCAGATGTAAAAGCCTCCTGGGCTGACCACTGCTGCAACCCACAATTAATCTCTGACCATCAGTTTCTAAGCAATCTCAAAAGCATCAATGCTAATCACATTGGAAGCCTTTATATGGATGTTTAGGCCCTGAAAGGCAAGCAGGGGAAAAGGTCAAGGATATTTAACATAACTAAGCAGGGCTGGAAGAACACAACAATAAATAAAAACAGGAAGACTTATTCAATTTGTTGACGTCAGCCTCCCACCACGTACTCTTAACCATTTTTATTATTCAATCAACTAGCTAGCCATAGCCCCTTTGAGGCTAAATACACTCACACACACATAACTCCCAACTGCCAGAAACTATAACCATAAATAGCAACTAGGCAAAAAAGAAAACACCACCACAACAAAATCCTCCATAATCAGCTTACCAAATGGCTCATCAAATTAGGTACTTGATCTTTCATAAGTCACATGAAAAAGGGGAACTTTGGGTCGTTTTCCATTTCTGGAGCACGGTCAGAGCATTTTGCTCTAGTGGAAGTAAGATATAATGAAAGAGCACCAAGTTTGAACAGAAGAACAGTATCCAAGTCTCAGTTTTGCTGACAAGTCACTTACTCTCACTGAACCTTAGTACAGAAGCTTCCCTACCTAGAAACCTCTGTAGACAGAATCAAAGTAAGCTGTCAACAGACAGCATCAATGATCATGTACAGTCATAATTTCTGTTTTTCTTTTTTGCTAGTTTAGGCTTATTAAACACATACCATCTCAGTGCAGCCAAATGCTGACATCCTGGCTGCTAGGATTCCCTAAATCAATTGTGGAGACTACCATAGGCTTTACCTGCCCTTAATTAATTTTCAACATTCTGGTGATCAAAAGAACATCCATCAGCCAGAATATAAGAATATACCTAATTTCAAATCTTCAACAGATTAAACTCTCATTTGGTGAAATGCTATTGAGATAGTATGAGTTTAAATCCCTTATGGTCATCCCTTATGATCACTCCGGGCTGATGAATGACTTTGGTTCATTTTACAGATCAAGAATTGTTTCCAAGGATAGTTCTAGTTTCTGATTAGCTATGATGTAAGAAGTACTAATCTGGTTTACTCAAAGGGAGGGCAGATAGCAGAATGGTTAAGGGACACAGATTCTAGAAGCCAACTTTATTCTGAGTTTGAATCCGAATTATACCGCTAACTTGGTGAAGTAATCAATCCTCTCTAAGCCTTCATCTTCTCAACTGAAAAATGAAAAAAACAATACCTAATTTATAAATTTGAAATATTAGGTAAAAAATAACAGTATGGTGATTCATACATAGTTAAGTATTTAATAAATATTAGGTATTATTATTATTATTATTATTAAGGATTATTCTTATGCAAAAAATTTCTCATGCCCAGCAAAGAAATCAACATTTATTTACATAAAATGCTTATATTGTTCAAATCCATATTAAGAAAAATAGCTCAGCCTCTTTTCCTGTCAAACCTAACATGCTGTCACTCAGAGCCAACCAGCTCAGACTTCAGGATAAATGACCAAGCACAATGAAAAAGACAAATGCTCTTTCTTAAGATGTGCCAGCATTCCCGTCAGATGTTTAGCTGAAAAAAATGATGCTTTAAAATTAACACATGTATTAAAATTAATGCAGGTTCTGGTAATTGTGGCAGGAAATGGGATATCACAAAAGCTAAGCCTTCTCAAGACTTCTTGACTATTACCTGTCAGCCACTCCAAACCTGAGGTCCATTTTACTATTGAGAAAAGAAGGCTGTTGGTGTAACAGGTGCCCAGTCCTTAGAGGACCCTGTGGATTTGTTTCTCTTACAGGCTGAATGGACAGTGAAGGGGAGGTTATGATACTGTGTCTATGGGGCTATAATTAGGAAGGAAGAAGCTACTACCCACACTAGTTGTTTGAAAAAGACTGAAAAAAATCTGTGGGATTCCAACCTCAAAATCAAATTACAAAAATCATCTACTCTTTTTATTAACTTTGTCTTCTGCTCCATTTCTGATCATTGACTTGTAACTACTTTTCTTCTGATTATAAAAGTAATATGTACTTATTATAAACAATTTCAAAAACACAGAAAAGGATGAAATAAAAGCATTAAATGTATTTATCTCACTACCCAATGGTAATCATACTTTTATTCATTTTTTTTGTCAGTCCATTTTCCATGTTCATACATGTTCCGATGTGAACATAGACGTGTATTAACAGATACAGATATTTTAACATAAATGAGATCATGTTCTACATATAACTTTTTATTCCTTATTAAAGCCAACAATTGCTAATTCTATTTTTTTTTTTTTTTTGCTAATTCTATTTTTAAAGATTTCATTTATTTGAGAGAGAGAAAGAGCACGCTCCTGTGTGTAAGCAGGGGGAGGAGCAGAGGGAAAGGTATAAGGAGACTACATGCTGAGCTTGAAGCTGGGTGCAGGGTTTGATCCCAGGACCACAACCTGAGCTGAAATCAAGAGTCCTCAACCGACTGAGCCACCCAGGCGCCCCTATAATTGCTAATTCTAATCATGCTTAATCGGCTCCCTTTATGTGCTTTTTCTTGTTTTATGTGATGAGGAATGTATATGTGTAATTATCCACAGAGAGCTTTAATCTTTTCTGAGCAAAGGGCTATTAACATTTAACTAAGATATCAGACTGTTATTTGTGAAGAGTTTAAATACTGAATTCTTTTTTTTTTTTTTCTCTTTAAGTAAACTCTATGCCCAACACGGGGCTGAAACTCACAATCCAGAGAGCAAAAATGGCATGCTCTATAAATTGAGCCAGCCAGGAGTCCTGAAATACCGAATTTTTCTTGGGTGAAATTTACCATCTGAAATTTGTTTTTTGTTTTTTTTTTTAATTTTTTATTTATTTATGATAGTCACACAGAGAGAGAGAGAGAGGCAGAGACACAGGCAGAGGGAGGAGCAGGCTCCATGCACCGGGAGCCCGATGTGGGATTCGATCCTGGGTCTCCAGGATCGCGCCCTGGGCCAAAGACAGGCGCTAAACCGCTGGGCCACCCAGGGATCCCTGAAATTTGTTTCAAAATAGTTTTTGTTTGTTTGTTTTTTAAAGAAAAGGTGGGGTTGGATAAGTGAAAAAAGAACAAAATAAAAGATTCTGGTAAGTACTGAAGCTGGCTAAATAAACATGGGTTCATAATATTGTTTCCTTTATTTTTTAGTATGTTTGAAAATATCCCTAACAATTTTGAAAATAACTTTTTTGGAGAAGAGGCTCTCTGCTACAACCTTAACTTAGTAAGAGAATGCAAAGTTTTTATCTAAAAAATAAATTTAAAATGTCTATAATCAAGTCAAAGAATCAATTTAAGAAAGCTTGTAACTAAGACATCTGAGGGACTATCAAGATACATTCATTAGCTGACTACTCATCCCATGGAAACAAACTGTAAGTGGCTATGGAAACACTAATTTTAAAGCATTATTAATTAGAGCTACTGCTTACCAAAATCCAAAACCAGGAAAACATAAAACCACTGGGACTATCTTGAGAATTCTGGATAGAAATTTTATAATTTATAGTATCCCTGGTGATCCTGGAGCTAATCAAACATTTATTCCAAAAACCAGAAAGACTACTACTCTATGGAGATCCTTATTATTAATATAACTAATACTCTTCATGGAAACAGATAATTACATTTCTACAAAATCAAATTTCCACTGTTTACTTACATACAAAATTTGACCATTTCCTTTACTATATTAAAAAGAAAACCTGCAAGAGATGCATTGTCCTTAACTACGAATAGAAATAAATTCTTATTAATTTCTTAACTAAGCCAAAAATTATAGTTAATAAACAGGTTCTTACAATTACAACTGCAGATACCAATGCTCTGTTTTCTCTCAGTCTTACCCCAAATACTAAATAAGTCAAAGGCAAAAACTTTAATTATACATAGCTTAAAAATAAAACATCTCCTAAATGCTAAGGATAAGATGCAGTTTGAAAAATAAAAAACAGCAGACTAAGAACAAAGGGTCTACGTTTTAGTCTTAGCACTCTGCCACTAATCAACTCTTTAAATGTTCCACCTGCAAAATTTATTTTCATTCACTCAATGTGGATTTATTGAATGCCTACAATGCATGAAATTTAATGAAAGGTAAGATCCCTATCCACACTCCCCACTAATGGGGCACATGAGTCGCTCAGTCCGTTATGTGACTGACTCTTGAGTGACTGACTCTTGATTTCAGCTCAGGTCATGATCTCAGTGTTGTAAGATCAAGCACTACATCAGGGTTTGTCCTCAGTGGGGGAGTTTGCTTGAGATTCTCTCTCTCTCCCTCTGCCCCTCCCCAGCTCTCTAACAAATAAATATTTAAAAAAAAAAAAAAATCCCGGTCCCCACTGAAAGGATGAAACCCACAATTTTAACAAAGTAGGGTAGGCGGTACAGCAGGAAAAGTAGAGAACACTAAAGGCACGTGCCTGGTTGTAAAAACCTAGGTAGTGCCCTGGATGCCTCTCTTTACCCACTCATTGATCCAATCTGTCTGACTTGCCCTTCAAATGTCACCATACCTCCACCCCCACTACTCACAATCCCAGCTATCATCCTCTCCTTCTTGGTGCATTGCAATCGCCTAACTGGGTAAACTCATTGTACTATGGCCCCTTTCCACTCAGCACCCACACTGTAGTCAGAACAAACTTTTGAAAATGTAAATTTGATCAAGTGCATCAGCTTCCCCCTCTTCCCATACCAAATGACTTTCTATTGCCTTAGGAAGGCCTAGTAGGCATAGTAGGATCGCCTACTGGTTGTCATCTCCTTCTGCAACTTGTCCTCTCTGCTGCAACTGTACTGGTCTTCTTTCAATCCCTGAGGATGTCATGCCACTTTTACCACAATGCCTTTTTATGTACCATACTCCCTGCCCAGAATATAATCATTTCTCCTTTTCTCCTGGGTAAAAACTCCTACTTACCCTTTCATACTTAGTTCAAACGTTATTTCCTCAGGAAAGGTTTCCTTTATTAAACTATACCCTTTCTAATTAAGCATCATAATTCTGTATACCTCCTCTTCCACATAACAGAGGTTCGTACAGACCTTCCTAAGAACCCAGAGGAATAGCAAACCTATCCTGGCAGGATCAGAGCTATCAGAAGTGCACTGATACATAAACTGATGCTCAAAGAAGAAATAAAAGCCTTGTGGATGAGAGAAGGCACAGAAGACAGAAACTGGTCTACCCCTTCTCTTGTGACCTGAAGGAACTTAAACTGTAGAGAATACTGGAATTGCTCCCTGTATATTTGAACTAAATGACTAATACTATTCTCTTAAACTTAGCTTAACATACTGACTCAAAATTAGGTTAACAACATGTTCCTCACAACTAGTATTTATACAAAGAGAATATGGTATCTCTTGTTGGGATTTTAAATAAATTATTTTATACAGATGACATTATTTTTCATTGTTTCCCCACTCCTTCTTAGTGTTGATAATGGAGAGAAACTGTACCATAACAAAAATTTTCATTGAACTTTATCTTGCCTGCAAAATAGCAAAAAAACCACTTAACTTACTGCATTGTAAAGGTTAAATTAGATAACTGGACATAAAATGTTTGGCCTATGGCAAATCACTGGACAAATATTAGTTCCTTCCACCCTTCTCTATTTCACTTTTAAAGAGGTGTTCTCTGAAAACATACCGATTGAAGTTAATATCTGGGTAGCTAGAATACTCAGATTTCATCTTAGCATTTCGCCGTGGAAATGTGCAGAAGAAAGCATTAGCTAAAAGACTGGCAATCTGTTCCTGTGACATTGTGATGGAATGATTCATCTTCTGTTTCAGGAGTGGTATTGGCTGAGAGAGGAAACAAAATATACAGACAAGAAGGGCAATAATTAGTTTAGCAATTTCAAAAGCAGAGGCACCAAATTGCATTTGCTAAATTAAGGCAGGAATAATTTCAGGCCACTCTTGAATCCTTAAATCAGCAGTACTGAAGTCAAGGGCAGTTCATCAAGGATGATTGGAAAAGTGTACTTGTTTGACAAACTGCAGATTTCTAATCAATAATAATGATAGTAAAGAGAACATAAACATTACTTATTAGGGGAAAACAAGATTGCTTTAGCAAGTAAGAAATAAAAACACATTATCCGTGTAATGAAAAACTAAACAATAAAAGAGAAAAATGCATCACTGAGTTTAGCCATTACTACATATGCTAAATTTTATTCTCACTTATATTTAAGATTGCTGGATAGAGCAATTTTTCTATTAGTCCTAAATAAAATGACCTAAGGAAATTCAATAAATAAATCTTTTCCTTCTAATTCTGAACCAACCTTCACTTTGACAATTTCTTTGAGACCTAAATCTAATTTTATTACAGCAATTAATAGGACATGTATAGACAGACATATGTATAAACTGTAAGAAGACAGGCATTTCCCTACATCATCACTTTAAGCCAAGAAGATATAGGACATTTTTTCTTCAGATTTTTTATTTATTTATTTATTTTTTTTTTTTCTTCAGATTTTTTATGATGGAAATGTCTTCTAGTTGTACCAAATCCAAATCCACTGTGCTTTTCTTTTCAGGATAATCCACGGGACCTTATGTTCAGTGGGTTTTATTCTATTTTAAATGTTAAAACTACATGTTTTTAAAGACATGGTGGTAAAGCCAAAGACCAACTGCCAGTTTATAATATCAGTTGTAAAGTTTTAAAATGTTCCAACATAATATTTAAGATGCTTTTCCTTCTGCCTTTCAATAAGACCCAGAACTAGGAATCCTGGATATCTGCATTCATTTCAAACCAACTGTCCTGATCATATCTCAGGAATCAACATCAAAAATGAAACCTAGGAGAGGTAGGCAAGGCAAATCAAAACTGCAATGATGTAACAATTAACTTTTTTCTAAGTATCAGAAAATGTACATCAGTGCTAGAATAAGAGTGTGCTAGGAAAAAAAAGGTTAAATTTGCAGTTTAACTGTTTCTCTTGGGAAAATACAAAGACAAACAGAGAAAATGGAAAGAATCACTACAGTATCCAAATGCTGTCCTTTTAGGCCTTAGCAATTACCATTCCTAAGAAAGACGGAACAGGGAGCTCATATCGATTTCCATTTTCCCATCCTATACATTTATTTACAACCCAGCAAGAAGTTTAGAAAAGGTGACAATGGCAAACTGGTACTTAGTTTTAGTTAAAAATGAGCTTTTAACTACCATTTATTAAGTTATTCATAAAAATAACTTTAAAAATTAATGGTGGCATTTTAGGCTTAATGAAAGATAAACACAAACATTTCTTAACACCCAAATAACCAAATAGTAGGATTTTATTTTTATTTTAATAGTACGATTTAAATAGAATAATTGATTTGTTTTCTTGGAGGAGAAATGTCTGAAAGCTCATACTTGGGGAAAACGAGAAGATGTAAATCTTATCAAGTGTTCAGCTAGATAAAATAAGGGACTGGTTTAACATGAACCAAGATCTTTCAAGAAGCTCATGTCCAAAATTCGTTTCCTTCCTTGAAGTTCCTTTTTATAAATCTAAATTTACCTTTTGGATTTGGACTAGAGAATGTTAATGTAATAAATTGTGAAGTAACCACATATACAATTTAATTTGCCAAAAATATCTTGATATCAAAGTGAAATATTAACTTTCACAGCAGAGATTTACTTTTCAGTAGAGTATAAAAAACAGACTTAAAATGTTCTCCCCATTAATGGAAGAACAGAATTTTTTTGTTTTTAGCCAGGCCAAATATAGAGGAGCCACAAGTCTGATTTTGTTCTACCAAGTGCTTTGTTATAGCTTATAAATTTAGATGTTTTTGAATATATATCTCATTACATAAAATACAGAAATGCTCTTGCCTAAGTGCAAGGGGAAGAGAAGATGATTAAGTGATTCATGTCTAAAGGCTATATACTTACCAAGTATAAGTTCAATTATGAACTACACATTGAATTAAAAAACCATTTAACGGGGAACCCTGGGTGGCGCAGCGGTTTAGCACCTGCCTTGGCCCAGGGCGCGATCCTGGAGACCCGGGATCGAATCCCACGTCGGGCTCCCGGTGCATGGAGCCTGCTTCTCCCTCTGCCTATGTCTCTGCCTCTCTCTCTCTCTCTCTGTGACTACCATACATAAATAAAAAAAAAATTAAAAAAAAAAAAAAACATTTAACTAAGCACATGAAACTTGGGGACACAAAGATGATTTCCCTTCAAAAAGAATATACTATAGTAGGGGTAGATATATAAAGATAAATTACAAAATAATGTTCTAAGTGTGACTTGAGTGCTACAGGAGGGATTAACTTTGGCCAGGAGAGGTAGGGAAGGTTTCGCAGGGGGATGTAAAAGTTAAGCAGAACCTAAGATGTAGTGAGATATTTTACTAGGTAAGGAAAAAAGCAAGGAAAGAAAAAAAGAGTGAACATGACACAGAAGCAAGCAAAAAAACTTCAAAAAAGACAACAAGAAGAATATTAATATATATTTTCTGTGCCCAACAGAAAAGCTTATTTTGCACACAATGCATTAGTGATGTGAAATTAAAGTTACATAAAATTAGAAATACCACAGTAAAAAGCTAACAACTATGGCACATCAAAAACATAGAGTGGTTCTCAACTGAAGATAGAATGGCCCTCAGGTATTTGGTCATGTTTTTAGATTGTCTCAATGATTATGCTTGTGGTTTGGGGGATACCCCAAAGACAAACTGCAGTGTCACACACTACAGTGTGTGAAAACATCTCACACGTTTGTACACTGTTTCACCTAAAATGTCCCTAGGGCCTCTGTGAGGCAAAAGCATCAACAGAATCTTGGCTAGCATCCATGCAGCAAGGGGGTTGGCTCTAGAAACAAAAGACAGGCAAATTCAAGCCACTGTTTTCAGAAACATAGGAAGAAAACTAAAAAGAACAAACCAATAGCGTTTTATGGTAATTTGAAAATATGTCCACGAATTCTGATATTTCCTCCTTTTTAGAGATTTATTTTTATTGATTTTATTTTAGAGAGAGAGAGAGAGAGAAAGAGAGTAAGCATGCACACAAGCAGGAAGGGCAGAGGAAGAGTGAGGGAGAATCTCAAGCAGACTCTGCACTGAGTGAGGAGCAGATGCAGGGCTTGATCTCACAACCCTGAGATCACAACCTGAGCTGAAACCAAGAGTCAGGTGCTCAACCAACTGTGCCACCCAGGCGCCCAGGTATCTCCTCCTTTTAAGAGAGTCTAATTACCATCTCCTTGAGTGCAGGTTAGATTTAGTGACTAATTTGTAATCAACAGAAAGATAGCAGAAATGATGGTAGATGTCTTAAAAAACAAGGTCAAAAAAAGCACTGCCAATTTCTTGTTGTCTCCCTTAGGTGGCTTGTTCCCAGGAAGTTAGCGACCACATTGTGAGGACAACTCAATCAACCTATGGAGAGGGCTATCACAAGAAATTGAGGGCTTCTGCCAAAAGCCATGTGAGTAAATCAACTTAGAGGCAGCTCCTCCAGTCTCAGTGAAACCTTGAGATGACTACAGCCCTGACCAACACCCTGACTACAACCAGAAGAGAGATCCTGGGCCAGAACCACTCAGCAAAGCTGCTCCTAAATTCCTGACAGAGACTGTGAGATAATAAATGTTTGCTGCTTTAAGCCATGAAATTTTGAGGTAATTTCTTATGTAGCAATTAATTAATATACTCCCTCCAAAAAGAAATAATATTGGATTCTTTCCTTCATTTTTAAAAGCTAAAAAAGCACTATGAGCTCATTTGTTATATAACAACATCACTGTGTGGGGAAAGGAGAGTGAGGTAGTAGGCCATTTTGAAGATAAAATATTCTAACTCCATTAGTGTGTTTTGGAATAATAACTTTTTTAAGTTAGAGATTGTTTAAACAAAAACAGAATAGGAAGTCTCAGTAAGCAAACTTCAACAGTGTAAACTGAAGCTCAGAAATTGAATGCTGCATTTTTAATGTTCTTTTGCAGTATTCCCTCTAGCCTCTAACCTTTTCTTCAGTATAGCAAAATCCTTATAAAAAAAAAAACAAAACTGTTTCTCATTTCTCTCTTCTTTCTCTTTGACCCTGGCCATTAGAGTTTAAAAGAAATTCAATTTGTGAATCTCAAGAAAGCTACTGAGGAAGAAGTTATTTCGACTAACCTGGGTGCAAATATTTGGCAGACACAGTGCAATTTTCACCATATCAGGCAAAATGGACTGATACAAATGTTGAGCTTCTGCTTCTTCAAGTACCTGAAAACCAGTAAAATATATTAGTGAATAATAACCAATGAATAAATGTTTGTAATGAAATTATATACCTGCTCTTCATAAAATCCCATAATATGTGAGACATTATCAGTCTCAACAAATACATATAAAAGTACACCAATACATGTACTTAAGGTGAACTCAAGTGAACTTAAAAATTCATTTTCAAACTTACCTGACTTACCTGAATACTCTGTGAAAACTAATTAAGTATTCAAAATACCAAATATCTCTCATATCACACTTCATAATTAAATAAAACATCTGCAAATAAAAAACAGCACATTCTGCCCTTGGTTACTGCTAGACAACTAGGGACTCTCTCAGAAACCTTCAAGAATCCATCCAGCTTCAACAGTCTAAAACGTAAAGAAATTGCCATAAAAGCCATACTAATTATTTCACAGCACAGTGTATTTTTCAAATCTAACCTATGGGTAGTAAACAACAAGGTTTCTGATGACCTTAGAATTTTTCTTTTCTAGGCACCCTAGGGAAGTTAAAACTACAATTCCCACATCATAATTTGAAGCACAACAAAGGCAACATTCATAGCCCATTTTTGTCTTTTATAATTTCCTATCTCTGCAGGCTTTAAAATTTACTTTAGGTCTTTTGATCTAATTTCTCTCTAAAAAATAAGGGTATGTTTTTAAAAGTTCTGAAAATGAAAACACTATTGATTTGGAAATTAACTCATTTGGAATTAACCAATTAACCATTTGGAAATTAATTTGTTAAGTCAGGGTTAAATAAAGACATTTATCAACTTAAAATTACACTTGAACTAAAGGAGCTCTCACTTATAATCCAGTCTGATTCTGTCATTATTACAAAGAAAAGAAAACTGAGGCCAAGGAGGTTACCTGATTATCCTAGCTTGAGAAAGTCAATTAGCAACTAAATTAAAACTAGAACCCAAGTGTTCCCAACTCTACTACATTGCTCTCCCCACTTCTCATGGGATTAATGGGGATGCAGATGCTTCACAAACCAACAGACTTTCTTCGTTATAAACTAGAATAAAGGAATATTCACTTGTCTCTCTGCAACTGCACAAAGTATGTGTGTAAATAGAAAAAGTAACGATTTACAGGGAATTTCTAACACTAAGAACTGTCTTTATACCAATGCTCTAAAATCCAACCTACGTTTACCTCTCTCTTTAAACTGGAACAGTGGGAAAACTAACATTGAGAATGAACAGAAAGGTATTTGCAACTCAGGGAGTTTGGGATTCAATCACAGATATATAGAAAACTATGTAAGTGAACAACACAAGACAATTATTAATTCTGGGGAAAACAAAAAAGTTGGCAAGAGTGGAAAAGCAATATCTTAGATATGTATAGTGTTTTTACTATTCTTCTTTAAAAAACAGAATATTGATCTTAACTGAAACAAATTTGATAACTATGGTGGGAAAATGGGAAGTAGAAATAAGGTTTTTTAAATTTTTTTTTAATTTTTTAAAAAAATTTATTTATGATAGAGAGAGAGAGAGAGAGAGGCAGAGACACAGGCAGAGGGAGAAGCAGGCTCCATGCACCGGGAGCCCGACATGGGATTCGATCCCGGGTCTCCAGGATCACGCCCTGGGCCAAAGGCAGGCGCCAAACCGCTGTGCCACCCAGGGATCCCAAGAAATAAGGTTTATGTTAGTGGTGAAGGGGTAAGTGAACAATAGCTAAATTCTAATCCTCTATAATGGGAAGTTAACACATTAAAAAAAAAAAAAAGTATAGGAAGTTAAAACTGGTATACTGTGTATCGTTCTATGCTATTTTTATTACATATACATTTGTGTAACTAACACCAAAATTAAGATACAAAACTATTTCACTATAATCTCTCTCCTGCTATCGATTTAGTTACACTCTCCTTCCTCCAAGCGTTCCTAAGCTCTAGCAACCATGTATGTTTTCCATCTCTGTAATTTTGTCATGTTACATAAATGGAATCAAATAGTATATTTTACAATTGACTTTTTCATCCAGTTTTAATACGTTTAAGATCAACTCAAGTTGATACAAGTACCAATAGTTATCCCTTGTTATTGCTGAGTAGTCGTCCATGGTATGAATATACTATAGTTTGGGTTTTTTTTTTTTTTTAAGATTTTATTTATTTATTCATGAGACAGAGACAAAGACAGAGACACAGGCAGAGGGAGAAGCAGGCTCCAGGCAGGGAGCCCGACCCAGTCTCCAGGATCATGCCGTGGGCCGAAGGCGGCACTAAACTACTGAGCCACCAGGGCTGCCCTAGTTTGTTTAACCATTACCTTACTGAGGGACATTTTGTTTGATTCCAGTTTTTGGCCACCACAAATAAATCTGCCTTTTACTTTCAACCTGCTTATATCATTATATCTGAAATGATTTCTTATAAACAAGCATCACTTTTTTATTCACTTTGTAAGTCTCTTTCAACTAGCAGATTTAGACCATTTACACTTAATCATGAATATGTTAGTGAATATTCATTTCATTTTTTATTTTCCATTTCTTTAATCAGTTATCTTTTTCCTTCCTTGTGGGTTATTTAAACATATTTTAGAATTCTAATTTTATTAATCTAAAATGTTTTTGAGTACATCTCTGAATAGATTTTATTGCCTGCTCTAGGCATTACATTATAGGTAAGTTACCAGTTTACTGGTGTCAACAGCGAGAGAAATTTTACCTTTGTTCAAGACCCTTTACCCTATCTCATTTATAATCTAATTGTCTTCAATATTTCCCTACATATATTGAGAACCACAGTGTTATAATTATTGAAAAGCAGTTAAAGAGAAAATGTCAAACACAATTTAGAACACAATCTATTTTATTTACATTTCCTCTTTCTGTTGTTCTTTCTTCATGATGTTCCATCTCTTATCATTTCCTTTCTGTTTCAAGAAATTCTTTTAGACATTTTTTAGGATAGGTGTAATAATGACAGTCTCTTCCTTTTCCTTCACCTGGGAATCATGGTTTCCCCTTTATTTCTGAGGAATATTTTCATTGAATATAGAATTCTGGGTTGATAGTTCTTTCCCTTTAGTCTTTTGAAAATACTGTATCATTTCCTTTGGTCTCTATGCTTCCTGATGAGAAATTCACTATCATTCGAATTGTTTTTCTCCTATAGGCAATGCATCACTTCTCTCCTAATACTTTCAAAATGTTTTCTTTGCCTTCTAAAAAGTTTGACTCTATGCCTTGGCATGGATTTTTGGGGTATATTCTGTTTGGGGTTCACTTGGCTTCTTCAAGCTACAGGTTTATGTCTTTTGTAAAATTTGGGAAAATTTCAGCTATTATTTCTATATTTCAGCTACTATTTCTTCTATATTTTTCAGCCCTGACTTCTTTCCCATTTCCCTCTAGTATTAAAATGATGTTAGATCTTTTGTTATAGCGCCAAAGGTCCTTCTGTTTTTTTTTTTTTTTTGCCAGTCTGTTTCCTTTGTGTTGTTCAAAATGAGTAATTCTTTTGTTCTTTTTTTGAAGTTTACCATTTCTTTTTTCTGTCATCCCATTTCTTCACTGAGCTCATCCATTGCATATCTTTAAAAATTTCAGTTTTTGTATTTTTCAGTTCTAAACTTTCTATTTGGTTTTTCTTTATGGCTACTATTTCTTTGCTGGAACTATTTTTTTCATTGCTTTAAGCCGGTTTGTAATTGCTCATTGAAGCCTTTTGTGATGGCTGCTTTATATTTCTTGCCACATAATTCTAACATCTGTTTTAGGGTTGGGATGCACTGGTTGTCTTCTCATTTCAACTCAGAATTTCCTGATTCTTGTTGAGAAGTCATTTTTTTATTGGGGATATCTTGGGTATTATGTTATGAGATTCTGGATCTTATTTAAATCTTGTTTTAGGGACACCTGGGTGGCTCAGCAGTTGAGCGTCTGCCTTTTGGCCCAGGGCGTGATCCCAGGATCTAGGATTGAGTCCCGCATCGGGCTCCTTGCAGGGAGCTGCTTCTCACTCAGCCTGTGTCTCTCATGAATAAATAAATAAAATCTTTTTTTAAAATCTTGTTTTAAAGATTTTATTTATTTATTTGAGAGCTAGAGAGAGCGAGCAGGGGGGATGGGCAGAGAGAGAGGGAGAAGCAGGCTTCCCAATGAGCAGGGAGCCCAATGCAGGATTCGATTCCAGGGCCCCGAGATTATGACCTGAGCTGAAGGCAGACACCCAAACGACTGAGCCACACAGGTGCCCCAAATCTTGTTTTAGCAGGACTTCTGTAACAGGGGAAGGCAAGAGCCGCATCATTACTGCCAATTTAGAGTAGAAACTCAAGTCCTCTATCTGTGAAGAGTGGGGGAGGCACCTTGTGCCCCTTGGGGGAGTGGCGTGGGGACCATGAGACTTTGAGCTTCCTTCTAGGACTTTATTGTATCTTTTCTAGGGCCCCACAAACCCTAGCTGGACAGTCTTTTCTCCACCTTTCAGATTTTTCTTATGTTTATATAGTGTCCAAGGTTTTTGGCTGCATTTAACAGGAGGGACGGGAAAAATGTCTACCCAAACATTTTTAACCTAAAGACATTTAACCTTATGTGTCTAAATGGGCTGACAGCTTCTTCTCCTTTGGGTACCTGTCCTTGTCTTTTAAAATTGACATACAAGTAGTTGCTGCCATGCTTTGTTGACTGTCACAAGCTTTAAAATATCATTTATTTATCTGATAAAACATTACTGCACTGGACTTCTTCAAACTGTCAACACTTCAGAGCTATGTCTAAATGCTGCTTTGGAAACACAAATGAGAACATAAAAAAAAAGCCATTTGAGAACATAACCAACCCAACTACAGTTTGAGATAGAATGCATAATTTAAAAAGCTACCATGATCTTAAGCCTGCTCACATATTATTAGTATTTTTATGCGAGTGTTACCTTTTATAAATTATTATTAACCTATACAACATAAGCCAAGATATAAGTAATGAAAGGTTTGCAAAATATAAACCATTTCTTTACTACAGAGCAAGAGCCTCAAACAATAGTAGAGGTTTATTTATAATATATCATATATTCTGTTTATTTATAATAATGGCAATGATGATTATAAGGAAAATAAACATACGATGGTAAAAAGGAGAGCTTCATTAAATTTTCCACAAGCAAAGCCCTGCTTTCTGTTGGACAGTCTGCATAGATAATTATATGTAGCAGGTGCTTCTGTGTTTATTGTATTTTTATTCTAGTCCCACAAATCCATCATGTGTATGTCTCATTTAGAATTGACACGGTGAGTTTCAAAATTATTATTATTATTATTATTTGAGTTTCAAAATTATAATACTGTTTTGCTCTTCTCTTTAAACTATAAATCTGTTAATTTAACTGGTCAATAAACAAATATTTTGAGTATTTTTTTAATATTTTGAGTATTTATTATGTACCAGTCTCTTGCCAGGATGAAGACAGAACTGTAAACAATAACAGAGATGATCGCTGACCTCATGAGTCTCACAGCTGAAAGCCGTATGCTCTTTTTGTGACCTCCCTCAATAGGTCAGCCCTAACCCTGATGGATAATCATGGGTCATACTACAACCTCACCACTGTGACTGAAGAAAGGCTTTCTTTCTTCCTTTAGCAGATAGAAACATGGACAAACTGCGAAAAAAGAGTAACTGATTTGCCAAATGTCAAAACATTATGAATGATTTAAATCTCTAGAAGCATGCAAATGAAGAGATGTTTACTTATTTCTTCTTTCTTAGAATACTTGACCAATTAAAACTAAATCTGTGAACTGTGCTCTAATACTATAGACATATTCATACATGACTAAGTACAGTGTCTGTCACACAGAAAGTATTAAATAATTACTGAACTTTGAGAGAATAAATGAAATCTGTAGCTGATAAAATCAGAAAACTACCATTATTTTATTAAAAGAGTAAGTTTCCATAGATCTACTTCTTCAAACAGTTCATAGCAAACAACTTTTAAAAAGTGACCAGTCATGGGACGCCTGGGTGGTTCAGCGGTTTGGCACCTGCCTTCGGCCCAGGGCATAATCCTGGAGACCCAGGATCGAGTCCCAAGTCAGGTTTCCTGCATGGAGCCTGCTTCTCTCTCTCTCTGTGTGTCTCCGCCTCTCTCTCTGTATCTCTCATGAATAAATAAATAAGATCTTTAGAAAAAAAAGTGACCAATCACAAATCAATGAATATGATAAACATCTAATCATTCCATTTTATATCTATTAGTCTGTGCCTCATTAGATCCCTGTAAAAAACTTTGAAGTTACTAATAATCTCTTTTCATGAAAATTTTCAAAATAAACTTTATATACAAGGTCTAGACTATTAAATTTTATTAAATAATTTTTCCAAAAAAAGTATATCACACCCCAAAAACCGAAGATGAAAAAACTCATAATCCTATGATTCTGAAATTAAAATAACTCAACTTTGTTATGTTAATTTTTTAACTAAATGGTATACTGTATTTTTCTGCGACTTATACCCATATACTCAATAATTTTTGTAATTAAATTGCATTTCTATATTTACTTTTGTCACATATCTACCTGTCCATCAATCCATTTTCCAATGCATTTTGGAATAATTGAGGACATGAATATACACTCATGACTTCAGCCTGTATATCAATTAATATAGTTTAATATTTAATATTTATATATTTTTTCATTTAAGGTCAAGTTTAAATTCAATGAAATAAATTAATCTTAAGTGGTATACTTAAGTGGCATATTATCACTTAACAAATTTGTAACAAATGTATATACCTGTATAACCTAGATCCTTCTCAAGATATAAGACATTATGAAAACCTTAAGTCTCTCATGCCCCTTTCCCAGGAAACTCCTGCCCCCACACCTGAGGGACTACCATTGTTCTAAATTTGTTCTATTACAGATTAGTTCTGCTTCTTGTAAAATTTTATGCATTGGAAACAAAGGACCTGCACTGCTTTATGTAAGGTGCTTTTTTTTTTTTTTAAGGTAAGGTGCTTTTTATCTCAACACAATGTTTTTGAGACATATCTATGTTTAATTAGTGACTTTGTTTCTTTTTATTATTTTATTCCATTGTATGAATACATCACCATTTGTTTATTCATTCTCCTGTTGATAGACAACTAGGTTGTTATAGGTTTTGGCTATTAGATTAAAGATACTATAACATTCTTCTATAAATACAGGAGTTTTTTGTACACTTTCATTTTTTGTGGGTGTAGAAAGGAACAGAATTATTGTCTCAGGGTTGTGTGGGATTGAGTCCACTTTGCTGGGCAATAAGCCTACTGAAGATTTTCTCTCTCCCTATGGCCTTTCCCAGTCCCTCCCTTCTCTAAAAAAATAAAAACAGAATTAATGAATTAATGGATAATAGGGTACAGAAATGTTTAGTTTTCTTTTTTTTTAACGTTTAGTTTTCTAAAGAACTCCCAGACCCCTCCCCAATATAGTAGTACCATTGTACACTCCCAAAAACAAAGTATGCAAGTTTCACTTGCTCCATATCTCTACCTACACTTGGTCATATTAGCCTCAGCCTTTCCAGTGTTTGTGTACTAATATCTCATTCCAATTTTATTTTATTTTTTTTGAAAGATTTTATTTATTCATTAATGAGAGGCACACAGAGAGAGGCAGAGACATAGGCAGAGGGAGAAGCAGGTTCCCTGCAGAGAGCCCTATGTGGAACTCGATCCCAGGACCCTGAGCCAAAGGCAGATGCTTAACCAGTGAGCCACCCCAGCTTCCCTCATTCCAATTTTTTTTTCCTCATTCCAATTTTAATTGGCATTTCCCCAATGACAAATGATATTGAGCACTTTTTAATGTGCTAATCGGTCATTTGTATGCCTTTCTTTGTGATGTCTTATAAATCTTTTGCTCAATTTTTAAGAAGACTATTTAATTTTGAATTGTAGTTATTTATATATTTTAAATACAAGTCCTTTGTTGGAGAAACTTTTTGCAAACATTTTCTCCCTATGTTTAGTTTGTCTACTCATTTTCTTAATGTCCTTAGATGACGAGTATTCATTAATTTTTTTTTCTTTTATGGCTAATGCTTTCTGTGTCCTACGAAATTTTTGCCTAAGTGACAAAGATGCTTTCTTCTAGAAGCTTTATGTTTTAGCTTTTGTATTTAGAATTTATTTTCTATGTATGCTGTGTAGAAAGAGCTGAAGTTCATTTCCCCCCCGTATGTACATCCAGTTCTTCAAGCACTATTTGTTAAAAGGATGTTTCTTTTCTGCATTAGACTGCTTTTGCTGAAAATCAAACGATTGTATAATCATGGATCTATTTCTGGGTTTTCTTGATTTACCAATAATCAACTTGAATCTTTGTTTCATTTTGTTTTTATTGAAGTATATTAACATACAATGTTATATTAGTTTCAGATGTATAATATAATGATTCAACAATTCTGTTTATTACTCAGTGCTCATCACAATTTGATTCTTATGCCACTACTACACCATATTATTTTCCTTAGGCTGCTATAATGAAGTATCACAAACCATGTGGCTTAAAACAACAAAAATTTATTCTCACACAGTTGTGAAGGCTAAAAGTCTGAAACCAAGGTCCTGGGCAGGGTTATCCTCCCTCTGAAGGTTCTAGGGAAGAATCCCTCCATGTCTCTTCCTAGTTTTGGTATCTACTAGCAATCCTTGGAGTTTGTTGGCTTTTAGAAGCTTTCAACAAATAGTAGTTACTATTATAATGGTACATATTTTACCCTCTGCCTTGTTTAACATTTTACTACAGTTAAATGACTATGGGACAAGACTTGGTTCACATTTCCCTGACATTCTTAATTGCTCCCTCCCTCTGTGACTCTATAGCATACGCACACACCTGTAGTACAGCACTTATTACAGCTTATTATAAGTACTTATTTACATGTTTGCTTCCTCTCCTCTAATCTGTGAAACATTTCAACAGCAGGGATTACATCTCTTGTATCTTGTATTCTAGTATCAAGCATAGTATTTTGTACTCAGTATTATTTGCTGAATAAAGAGTTAGAGAAAATGAAAACATTACAATTTATCTTGAGAGTATCCCTAAAAAATAAAAAGCATAAAGACATCCAAAGAAACCACAGCTCAAAGGATAAAGCAATTTCCCACATTCACACTTAGTGTAATAAATTAGGACTTGATGCCAGCGTTTTTCTTGTCAGGTTTTAGAGAACGCACTGGCCAAGAAACTGGAAGACTACAGTCAGAGGCATAGATCTGCATTTACTTTCCGTATTAACAAAAAATTCCTGAATTCTTTATTTCCTTATCCATAATAAGGATAATTCTAACTCTGTTTAACTTACAGAGTTATGAAGGCTCAGATGTAACTGTGTTTTATGAATTCTAAAGCCCCATATACAAATGCAAAGTAATAACAATAATAAAAATAATCTAATGGGCCAATAATTCACCACCTTTCTGGAGCCTCCCCCTTTCTTCACCCCCACATCAATTAACTGCCAAGTCCTACTGATTGATCCAGCAGGAACTTACATATTCATTACCTCCTCTTAATCACTGCTACAAAGCTACCCTGACTCAGCCCCTTATCCAATTTCCCCAAGAGTGCTACAGTAATCCAACTGCTGCCCTACTGCTAGCCCACCTTCAGTTTCCGCACAAGTACATCCCAGTATTTCCCTGCTCCACTTGAAAGCTTTCAATGGCTTTTCATTGCCTTTATGATAGAGTACAACTGTTTGAACAAATAACTATCTGGCCTTAGATGCTTGTCTAGTCTTCTTTAGCACACATACACACCACCTTCTGTTCATTTTATATACTAGGCAACTCAGCAATCCACTCTTCTTTAGCACCTACCTGTGCTGCCACAGATAGAATTTGTGCTACACCTATCTTTCCTACTCAACTTTAAAACTCATGTAACTTTTTGAGGTCTTGCTCAAACAACGTGTTGCTTCAAAGTCTACCCAAATTGATTTGTCAGCTAGAAGGTAACTGTCCCTTTTGCAATTTATCTCTACATTTTTTTCACAAGACACTTAAGATTTCCTGCTTTAGGGATCCCTGGGTGGTGCAGCGGTTTGGCGCCTGCCTTTGGCCCAGGGCGCGATCCTGGAGACCCAGGATCGAATCCCACATCGGGCTCCCGGTGCATGGAGCCTGCTTCTCCCTCTGCCTATGTCTCTGCCTCTCTCTCTTTCTCTCTCTGTGACTATCATAAATAAATAAAGTAAATAAATAAATAAATAATTTAAAAAAAATTAAAGATTTCCTGCTTTATATTGTAATTATTTATGGATATGCCGACTAGTGCTTACTAGAAGTTCCTTTAAGACAGGATTTATGCCTAGAACAGTGATATTCATACGTAACATTCTCAATAAAAATATCTGTTCAATTAACTGACATTTTCTATCACAGGTAATTTTTTTTTAATTTTTATTTATTTATGATAGTCACAGAGAGAGAGAGAGAGAGAGAGAGAGAGGCAGAGACATAGGCAGAGGGAGAAGCAGGCTCCATGCACTGAGAGCCCGACGTGGGATTCGATCCCGGATCTCCAAGATCGCGCCCTGGGCCAAAGGCAGGCGCCAAACCGCTGCGCCACCCAGGGATCCCCATCACAGGTAATTTTACAAGGACATCCTCCACCTCCTCTCCTCTCTACTGCCTATGAGAATCTCCATTGCTTAGGCCAAATACTAGGGTTTCTTTCCTTCGTTCTTTTTTTTCCTTTTTAAGGAAAAGTAAATTAAATGCAAATGGAGTGAGCTTTCTTTTTTATTTTTAAATATTTTATTTATTTATTCACTCATGAGAGAGAGAGAGAGAGAGAGAGAGAGAGGCAGAGACACAGGCAGAGGGAGAAGCAGGCTCCATGCAGTGAGCCCGACGTGGGACTCGACCCCAGATCTCCAGGATCACATCCTGGGCCAAAGGGGGCGCTAAACCGCTGAGCCACCCAGGCTGCCTGTGGAGTGAGCTTTCTATACCTAAAACTTAATGGAATTACCTCTAGAAATCCCAAGTCTGAGAGGTTCATATTTTAAAAATTAAAAAGAGGGACACATAAATGGCACAGTCAGTTAAGCAACCAGCCAACTCTCGGTTTCAGCTTAGGCTGTGATCTCTGGATTCTGATATCGAGCCCATGTCAGGCTCTGCGCTTAGTGTGGAATCTGCTTAGGACTCTCTCCCTATCCCTCCCCTGTTCCCTATGCACGTATTTTCTCTCTTTCTCTCTCTCTCAAAATAAATAAATAAATCTTTAAAAAATTAAAAAGACATAAGTCAGAATTACCAAGATCTTTCAGATCCACCTATTCTCAAGCATGTTTTCAAACTACAAAATTAAACGTTAGAGAGGGAAAAAAAACCAATTATAGCACTAAATTATGTAAGAGTAAAAAAATCAACTGGAGAAGGTAAATGTTTCTAACACTTATTTGTGCGTGACTCAGGCTGACACTTTGGAGAGAAGAATGTGACAGCTTACAAGAAAACAAACTCACTCACTCCCCCTTAATTTCTGAAGGCTCATGCAAGTCTGACAGGCCAACCACAGGGTGATCTCTCATGTGTATCATCCATGACAATTACAGCCTCAATAAAAATGTTCCCAAATTTTAATAAAGCCAATTGGTTTTCAGGAAATAGCTAGCTTAACATTTTCATATTTAAGAAAGCATATTTCAGAAATTAGTGAACTATTTTGTGCATCTAATTAAGACTGTCTAAATACTTATCTTAAGGCATCAAAAGAGGTACAAAATGAATGTTGTAGAGGATGACAACGTGAAATGAAAGGCTGGGTGCTAACAGTGGTTAGTGTTGGTGGCACAGGGAAAATGGCTGTGCTGAGCATCCTGCCTCTCTATCATCTTTTCTTTGGTTTGGTTTTCCTCTTCAAACAGCTATTAAGAGTTCCTTATGAATTTTCAAAATGCTATGACTAAATCTGAGAAGGACTGATAAAAATCACAGCTCATTATAAGCATTTGAAATGATTTAAGGAAAATACAAGAGGCTTCAAAATATTTATCTTTCAACTTACACTGGAAATAATCTGTACCTGTCATTATATTGATAGTTGTCTAATATAGGGTAAATCAGACTACTATAGACACTTTCTCTTCTTCCCCATCATTGATTGTCACAAACAGAAGAAAAAAAAAGGAGAGTGCTAAGCAAGGAAATCTCTTTTTATTCTGAATCTCTAACCCCTAGTCAAGCTCACATAAGCCAGAGAAAGCAGGAGGGAGGTGAAAAAGGGCTCTCCTGGGGGCTCCTCACAATTCCATTTCTAGCCAGTCCCAATCACTGTTTTGTTGCTCATGACACAACCCTGTACTAGTTTCTCTCTTCATTCAGAAAACCAATCACAATTACCTTAAAATTCACAGGTTTTTGTAGATGGGTATGGATATTTCACTATCATGTACTCCTAAATTGAAATAATTAACAACTAATCTGGGAACACAACCAATTTAAGAAGAGTATCTTCATCCAGTTCTTAAAACAAACTGTGCCTCTAATCAACAACAGTCATACTATCTCCTACATGAATTTCATTATATTAAACATGAATAGAATTGTGTAGGTTTAGGAAATGTGAAGGAAGCTCTTCTCTAAACAGTATTTACTGATAATGACAATCTTTTTTCATGCTAATAATAAAACACACAGAGTATTCTTACCTTAGGACAAAGCATAATAACGCATCCTCATTATCTTCTGTCTCCAAAGAAGAATTTACTTCTCAATATTGTTATGGTAAATAATTATCCTTTAGGGAACAATCCCACTAGCACAAGATGCTCTGATAGGTCTTTCTCATCTCTCACTGCTATTACCGTATGACTACATGGCCATATCCATCAATCATGTTAGCAAACACCACCAAACCACAACGCTATTACATACAGCCAACAGATATTCTCAGTACTTTATAGTCACACTATTATCCATCTTTTATAGCCAGGCAATCAAACTGAACATGACAAGATTTCAGAGAGGGAGCTAATGATAATGTAAGTTTTCTAGTGCTAGAGGCAAGATGAACTTAATTCATTCAAGAAATGTTGGTAACTTCAATCTTTTACTATAGTTTATATGTTCAAATTCAATGAGAATATTTTTAAACTATAAGAAATACTTTTAAATTACTTATTTTTACTTTTAAAGTAACTTTTAAGTTAGTTTGATAGCTTCTCACACACCATTAGAAAAATAATTTGCCATATAAACCAAGTAATGTGCATACATACATATTATAGGGCTTAATTCTTATTTCTTAAATTATACAGCATGAATTAAAAATCAATATTCTTAGATCAAACTTCACTCAAATTAACAAGACTGAAATACACATAATTTTCCCAAAGGTTTGAGGGCACCCCCTGGTGGCAGATTCTTTGGAGAAAAAAAAATGCATTAGTAGAAAACAAGTACTATTACAAG
Source organism: Canis lupus dingo (assembly GCF_003254725.2). Classification (NCBI taxonomy): domain Eukaryota; kingdom Metazoa; phylum Chordata; class Mammalia; order Carnivora; family Canidae; genus Canis; species Canis lupus. The sequence continues at coordinate 1,806,641 of NC_064270.1, forward strand.
GAAAATATCTTTTTAAAAAATTGACCAAGTTCTACTTACTCAAAAACTCAGTTATTTCAGGCAATATCCAATGTAGAAAAAATTCAAAATGTGATCAAAGAATGTTGAGATATCTCTGAAGTTCCCTGTGAAAAGATCTGACCAGCAGCAGCTTCCAGGTAGCAAGACCAGCCAACATGTCCATCGCAGAAGGAACCTGAGAGATGACCTTGTTCAGTAGAGAAGAAAACCTTCTAACCACCAGGCACACATATTGACTAAGCATTTGAAATGTGGCCAGTGTGATTGAGCAACTGAATTTCATATTTTATTTTACTTTAAATAGCCATATATGGCTTTGGCTATGGTTTGGACAACACAGATCAAGTCCTACTTGCTATTGCTACTCCACTGCAGAGAAAGTCACCAGAGCAATCTAAGGGAGATTCAAAAGTTTCCAGACATGTAGAACTGGATGGTATAAATATATATGACTAAATCTGTATCTTTTTGGGAATTTTTAGTGCAGCTAATTTAATTCAACTGCACTGAACTACTTTTGGTAACTGCAATTCATTTTACAATACAGATGAATTTGGAAATGGTCAGATATTCCTTTTGAAATAATTTTTACTTTATAGCGTATTATTTTAGGTTGTTAATATTCTTTATTCATCCCTTTCTTGTTATCTCAAAGGAAAAGCAGAAGATAGTAACAACTGCTATAGCATTTAGCCACACCAAATAAAATGGATTAGGAGTTCAGGCACAGTTATCACCTGAGGGGGCATTCATTCTTCTCTTACATGTAGAAAATAAAAAGGTAAATGGGTCCCTGAACTGCAGATTAGCTGAGCTCAGGAATCCAAGAAAGAGAACAGCCCAGGAGACCCCATCTCTACTTTATGCTTAACTTTAGTAGTATCTTGCTATTTAGTTCAAACACCTAATGAGCACTCAGTTTGTCTGGGACATCATATTGAGCACTGCAAGGAATAAGAAGACAGACAATGCAAAGTCTCTATCCTCTAGAAATTCACTACCTTTTGGGGTAAAAACGTCATATAAATAACTATAAGGGTTGTGTGTGCTGGCCTCACCTTTTCTAACACCAACTGCCAATCTCAAATGGTCAAGTATCATTTTACACAATAATTCCTATTCTGTTAAGAAATTGTGGCTTAAGACCTTACATTTGTGTGTTGATCTACTTTCCTTGAGTATCTTTGAAGTTAGTTCAAGAAACATTTTTTGAGTGCCAGTCATAAGCTAGAAAACACTAAGATGCCCTGAAGAAGTTTGGCATCTGAACAATGTAGACATTTTATAGACAGATCATGTATTATATGACAAGTACATGGAGGTACCACTGTGAGCACAGAGAGGAGTTTTTAGTAGATACTGTGAAGACAGGAAAGAGTTCCTGAAGGAGATAAAGATTGCTGAGTCTGGACAGGTGGATTAAGAGTAAGTTAACAGCGTGTCAGAGAATCATAACCAACAGTCATCAGAGTATCAGGTTTGGAGCAGGAAAGTGGCCAGAAATGATGCTGGAGAAGTGGCAGAGGCAAGGCCATGGAATACTATAAATATCACTCAAGAGAGCTGAGAATAGATGAGGTGCCACATAAGGTTTGAAGATATATGCTTCAGAGAGCTCAATGTGTGTGAGCACCGTGACGGATGGATTCGAAGGGAGCAACACTGAACACGAGTGTCAGCTGGACGACTGGCAATAATATACTGTCTGGGCCATTAAGACGGTACGTATTAGACAAGTCTAGTAGAAATAGAGGCGAGGCTCAAGAAGTGTTTAGGAAGTAAATTATGGTATCTCAATATAAGACACTGACAGAGAAAAAGAGCTGAAGATTCAAGTGTACTCCGCATTAAGTGGTACTGAAAGCTCTTGGCACTAGGCTAAGTGATAGGGACATAACAAAGAACAAATCAAATCATGGCTGAGGGAGATGAACAAGGAAAAAGTCCGTAACAGAAGTGACAGCTAGGCTGGACACTAAAGGATGAACAAGTATTAATCAGGCCTTTGGGAGAAGGGTGAGACCAGAAAAGATAGAGTAACATCTGTATCCTAAAGTACAATTCTATTTTGGAATTTAAGGAACAGAATAAAACTAGCTTTGAGATAACAAGAAAGAGATGAATAAAGAATATTGAAAACCTAAAATAAAGGAACTGAAAAAAATTTACCTTTTAGATGATCTTAAATCCCTCTGAGGTGTGAAGTAGGAATAGACAAACAGAGTACACGTGAAGATTAGAAAACACTGTGAAGGTACAGAACCAAAGAGTAATGCGGAAATATATACAAGATGGCAAAAAGAACCAAAGGCCAAGGTAAGATCCAATAACAGGCACTCTCAGTAAGGCCTATCAAAAAAATTTATGATTTATCTCCTGCTTTCCTTCCTCTTTCCCTCCCTTCCTTTTTTTTTTTTTTTCTTTTTTCAGTTAAGAGCAAAGCAAACAGGTAGCCAGATGCTATCAGAGTTGGAAACTAGCAGATACTAAAGATGAAGGAGAATCAGATGAAAAAATAGACTACAGGTACCAGGCTGGGCAGGAAGAGAAAGGCAGGAGAGAGCCAACTGACTGCAACTGTTTTGCAAGGTGTGTTCTATGGAATACCAGCTATAAGGGAAATCCTAAGGGAAACAGAAAAAGATCTTGTTTATAAGTAAGTTTGGGGAAAATGTTTAATTAACCAAAAACTAAGCAGTTTCTTTCCTGTAAGACTCCTCAGAACTATTCCCAGTAGGAGGATATACTATGCAGCATAACAAGTTGACCAGTCAACCTTTTATTCATAAAGAATGTGAGCAACACAATCTGGGAAAACAGTGGCCTAGAAGAAAAGAGACAAGAGCAGCAGACTTAAACGGAGTACAGTAGGAATTCATGAATAGAAATCCAGGAGGCTATGGTAAGAGAGAAGTTCTACTCAGAGAAGGCACTGGCCCTGGGGATAACCAGATCCAAACCGTGATCATACATGGTCATACAGGTTGACACAAGAGCGGGTCTCACATACAGACTTGAATCAGACTAGTACTAGTTGATAACTAGTATCATCAATGTGACTATCAACACCAAAGTTGCTCAAGTTGATGTCAGTAACAGTGCTGAGAGAAAAAGAGGTGTCAAAGATGGACAGATAACAAAGGAAGAGTGGACATAACCAGATGGCAAAGGATTCAAAGGAACAAAGGTTGTTAAAACATTGTATGTGCCCCCATGAAGTCAGTGTATTTAACTGATGCCAGATCTAAGGCCAGAGGCCACTATAGGCATCTTTTTTCTGGAGAATTTTTCTTAGTTTCTCTTCTTTTTACCTAACTTCAAATCTTTGAACTTACTGAGCCTCCCTAGCTTTATTCAACTGGTTTGTATGATGATTCTGCCCCTTTCCCTAATCATTTCTAGCTAACCTTATGTCTGGGTGGTATGTTTGACTTGGTTCCTCTCTACGTACTTTAAGTCAAGGCTGACTACAATGGCATGCACCACAATGCACAGGTTAAAAATGAGACCCACTTCAGCCCAGGTCTACAAGTATCATCCTGGGTTTTCACAGATCTAGGACAGGGTTAAACAATTCAACAATGTAGTAAGGATGAGCACTGGGTGCTGGGGAGAAAACCCATTCCTTAACTTCAGAGGAGGAAAAACTACCACTCAGAAAAGCTCCTTCAGCTAAGATAAAAAGTTGAGGGCCAGCTACTATTCAAGATGTTTAAATAAATGTTAGAGTAGAGCAGTCATTCTCAAACTTTCAGATACATCAGAATTAACTGAGGGCTTGTAAAAACACAGACCACTGGGCCTCACCCCAGCAGTTTCTAATTCAGTAGGTCTAGGATGGGGCAGGAGAATTTACATTTTTAACAACTTCCAGGTGATGCTGTCTGCTGGCTGAATCAGGGACTATACCTTGAACCACTGCAGTAGAGTAGGGTTTCTTGATCTTGGCAATACCGACCTTTTGGGGTAGATAATTCTGTTATGAGGAGGGTCATCCTATTCACTGTAGGATGTCTAGAGCCTCTACCTACCAGAGACCACTAGTACCTCCCTCTCAATTGTGAGAACGAAAAATTGCCAAATGTCCCCTGGGAAGCAGAATCACTCTTAAATGATAACTATTGCAACCCACTATAGTAGTTAAGAGCTAAAACTGGAGTGAGAGGCATCTGGGTTGAAATCCTGTCTTTATCACTTGAGCAAGTTACTTAAACTCCTAATTCTTGGTTTTCAATTATTTGTAAAATGGAAATGTTAATGGTGTTTACCTAATAGGGTGATAATTAAATAAGATAGAACATACCACTTACACCTTACTTAGTACATAGTCCCAATTACAAGGACCACCACTGTCACTACCACAGATAACCAAATAGGGTGTTACAGCAAACACTGAGGAGATCAAGTACCTGGGGGACCTTGGAGAAGAGGTTAAGTTTAAGAGGAGACAGGGCTAAGCCTGGAATGGGTAAGAGTTTGCAAGTGAACTGAAACTGAAACATCTGCAACTTAAGCTGTCTAAGCTATCGGCCAGAAGGAAAGGATTATAAAGGAAGAAGACAGATGTCAACTATATGTCAACTATGTCAACAGTGAGCTGTGAGGTAAGTACTTTTAACAACCCATTCCCAAAGGAAGATGCCTTTGTGCTACAGACTGAATGCCTATGTCCTCCCTAAATTTGTATGTGTTAAAACTTTTTCTTATGTGATGGTATTTGGATGTGGAAACTTAGGAAGGTTATTCAGGTCATGAAGGTGAAGATGCCATGAATGGGATTAGTGCCTTAAAAAAGTTCTTTCTGCTTTGTGAGGACATAGCAAAAAGTCAGCCATCTATGAATCAGCAAACACAGTCTCACCAAACACCAAACCTGCCACCCCTTGATCTTGGACTTGATAGCCTGCAGAACTATGAGAAATACATTTCTGTTGCTTATAAGCCACCCAATCTATTGTATTCTGTTCCTAGCAGCCTGAATGGACTGAACCACCTTGTTTATCTCTTAGCTGGGCTTCCCAGGGCTGAGGTGGATTAGACCAATATCATTACTTGGGACTTCATTTGAAAATATTCCATATTTCACTATACTAGAAATAGTTCTTGTTGCAGAACATGACTTTTTATAGTGCTTTTAAAGTAATCAAAGAGCATCTGAGGCAACAAGGTACTATGCCACTAAGCTTACTAAAAGCTTCTTTAACATTATAAAGAATAATTGCTCAGACAGCTTAGACCCTGACTGCTTCATGCAGTTAATCATTACCTGTCATTGCCATAGCAATAAGTTATGGGTATGTACTTTTCACAACTCGTACCAACAGTAAAATATGGAGAAGATTATTATTAGCTCAGTTCTCATTAGATGCAGCTACGATGCAACACTGGCACTAATGAAATACTCCCTGCATCAAGAGGACAATGGATCTATCTATCTATCTAGCAATTTTAAAGATTTTTATTTATTTATTCATGAGAGACACAGAGAGAGGCAGAGACATAGGCAGAGGGAGAAACCGGCTCCCTGCAAGGAGCCTGATGCGGAACTCAATCCTAGGATCCTGATCATGACCTGAGCCAACGGCAGATACTCAACCACTGAGTCACCCAGGTGCCCCGACAATGGGACCTATTTAGCCCTCATTACCTAGTTTATTGCATTGATGATAAAGACTACACATTGAAAACAGTACATAAATTTGAAAAACAGATTTACATTCTATTTTATTTCCTCTTATTTTTATCTCAGATACTATATACCACAAAAATCCTTCTGGTTGTTAAATATGAGATCTTACATGTAAATAAAAGCGTGAGCAGGTTACCTAAAAGAAATATAGTAGGAGCATAAGAAGAGTAAATGTAAATTAATTTAGCAGGAATTACAAATAAATTACAAATTCAATTTCAACCAATTGAATAAAAACAAAGCAAAATAAAAAACACTTCAAACTAGTTGATAGAAATTTAATCACAAAAGATTAAAACACGAAATTATTATCACCCCTCTAACAGAGTAAATTTCTGTATAAGAAAATCAATGCCACAGCAACATTTAAAAGTAACGGTTTCCATAGCTATTTGAACCAAATGATTAAGGTTGGAATTACAGGACACTAATGTATTAGCTTTATTTCATTATTGGAATAAAGAATTCTACTGAATGGATTTTCGCTTTTGGCTATCTATATTTTCCATCCTCCTTGTCCTCTACATACATAAATACAACACATACAGTGTTTCACAAACACAAAATAACATCACTAACTTCATCAATGACCCACTCCATGGAAGGCTCAATTAAGACGGATTAGTAAGTTTATAAAGCAAGATGCCTAGTTCCAACTGGAGCAATTAGCCCTATGGAATATGAGCTATTTAAAATAAATCATGAATCTGATACTCTCAAGATATGCTCTAATCCAAAAGTGTATCTTAACCAAACTAGGAGGGAAAGCCCACATATTTCATATGAGTCTAAAATTTAATATTTTAGTGACTATGATTAGCTAGCTCTCTTTTGGCTCCTACAGTTCTCATGAATTAAATTTAGTCAAAAGCTGTAAAGTAATGCAGACTTTATTGTTTCTAGAGACTTTGAGTCTCTAAGTCCAAAAAGGCTAAATTTCCACCGAACTCCAAAATCAGAGGTTTGAAAGCTAGAGAGATAAAGACATTGGCTGTAGTCTTATGAAGCATTCAAGGTTGCTTTCATTTGATTAGGAATTTGCTACAGGCTCTTTGTGACAAATATAACAAGGACACTTTAAATCTTTTAAGCTTTGAAGAAAGATCCAGAAAACAGATTAGCTATGAAGAATCACATTTAGAATCAGAACCTAATGAGTAATGTGTTTGTATACATTCAGAAACTTATTTCTGCATTATTAAAAAAAAAAAAAGGCTATTGTGGTCGCAATCTTTTTTTTTTTTTTTAAAGATTTTATTTATTTATTCATAGACACACAGAGAGAGAGGCAGAGACATAGGCAGAGGGAGAAGCAGGCTCCATGCAGGGAACCCGAGGTGGGACTCGATGCCGGGTCTCCAGGATCACACCCCAGGCTGCAGGCGGCGCGCCAAACCACTGCGCCACTGGGGCTGCACTGTGGTCGCAATCTTACTGGTTATTAGTTAAGGACATTTGCTCTGATTTGAAATGCTGATTACAACAACTTGTTGCCTTATATCACCATTTCCCAAACTCTTCTAGAAAACACTAATGTTCCATGAAATGTTTATAGAGATGGGAGGTGGGCAATGGGGGGGGGGGGGGAGGAGGGAATGTGTAGAGATAAAGAAGAAAAAAATCCTGTAATATTTTTGTTCTAAAATTTTTAACAGAGAAAAACATACTAAACACATGTGACATAGTTACTATTAGATAAGTTGCCCTTAAGAGTATGTCCTGCTCCAGAAAGCCAGGAGTCCACAAGATACCCCTTATACACAAATGTATTGATGTTCAAGTGATACACAAACATGCTGTTATATTTTAGGCTATTTAATGAGAACTGATTTATGCTATGATTTTTGCCTAATAATTTTAACATACTTTAACTTTTTGTCACATAATAAACATATGAATCAAAACTTAACAATTTTTTCCCGCTAACAATTTTTCTTATGTATACATGATATATGTAAGATGAACTTTTTCTATGCTATAATCTATTCAAATACAAGCTTATATTTGTTTTTCTACTGTTATATCAATCATTATAATTTTTAAAGTTCCTAATAATTAAATTTTAAGGTAGTGCTCACACGAGTTCAAAATATTATTTTCATTAAACTCAAGTATAACAGTATATCCTTCAATTTTTGAGGCAATAAATTCTGGTGTACTTATCTTTACATTTTTTAATTACTTATGAAGAACTGTGAAGGAAAAGACAATTAGGCATAATTTGCTCCATTTAGTTTACATCCTTCAAAACTCAGTAAGACCCCCATTTATCTTTTAAAATTAAGTAGCACATAAGCAAAAATGCAAGTTCATTACCGATGGATGTAATTTTACACATCCACATTTATGGGGAAAAAGGCATCCAGCCTTTCTCTGACAAGTCATAGGATACCAGCTGATAGGAAAAAACACATATATTTCAATAACTACAGCAAAAGTAAAAGATGCACAATCTCTGAGATATAATAAATAATTTATTTCATATGCATGACTTGAGGTATATACTTCATGCTGTATTTACTTAAAACCAAAACAAATACAAAAAACTGCGGTATCCAAAGAGGATTACTAGCCTAATCACAGCAACAAAACCTTTCTACTTTAAAATGTTTCTCCAGGGCAGCCCCGGTGGCACAGCGGTTTAGCGCCACCTGCAGCCCAGGGCGTGATCCTGGAGACCCTGGATCGAGTCCCACGTCAGGCTCTCTGCATGGAGCCCGCTTAACCCTCTGCCTGTGTGTCTGCCTCTCTTTCTCTCTGCATCTCTATGAATAAATAAATAAAATCTTTAAAAATAAATAAATAAAATGTTTTTCCATGTTTTATTTGTAAATGTCTTCTTTCTTGTATCCTCTCATTCTCTTTTAGAAGTCACAGATGTAATAATAATAAAAAAACTCTCATTTTGTTATTTATGGCAGCCTTTATAAACCAACAGAAGTGAGAAATTAAAAGGCCTAGTCATTCCTATCTTTTCTATTCCAGACATAAAACTAAACATGGAAATGAAAATAAAATGGTCACTAAAAACTTTAGGTTTCCTTTCAACCAGCTAATCCATTTGCTGAAAAAGCTTGCTACACAAATCAGTTTTAGAATTTAAAATTTTTATACTGAATAAATTAACATTCACATTTATTGTGAAGTACATATTCAACAAATACTACGGTTTAATGAATATTTATAAAGCAAACATCCATTTTTTTTAACTACCACCAAGTCCAGACCCAGAAGTCAGGATCACAGAAACAGAAGTAATCTCTCTGAACACACCATCCCATCCCCACAGGAGCTTTAATATGTCCTGTGAATTACACAAGTTAACTCACTGATGATGAAAAGAAATAGTGCCATAGGTGTTGCAATATAGAAATATTTAAACCAGCTCTAAAATGCATTAATAGAGGACCTTTTTTAAATATATAAGATGTTTTTGTTAAACTTTCCTATGGAAAAAATCACTAGTAATAACAATCCATTTAGAATATAAATTATTGAAGTGCTTGAATTTAATTTTGTGGAACACTACACAGAAGGGCCATAAAACACAGATTATTTGTTCCTAGCACTTCCAACATCTGGCAACAAGGAAGATCAATATTAGCACTCAAGATGCAAAATATACTAAGTAAAGGCCATTTCAACTCACTAGCATCCAAATATTTAAGTACAAATTACAAAATAACAGATTGACCTCTGTGATCTTCACTAGGCTCTGACAAAAGTAAAAATTTACTTTCATCCAAAGTAAGTCTGTTCACATAGCAGGATTAGCAGGATTCTGGATCTCTTACCTCTTGTACTAGATACTAGTATATAAGTACTATATCATGGCACGACATTAAACAACTGTGGATATTAATACCTCCTGTTCTAAAAGTTCAGTTACAATACTAATACGCATAGAACTAGCCAAAGCAAGGTTTTAAGGAGATAAATTTAAACAGCCCCAAAATAAACTTAACTTTTGCAGTTAAAAATAAAATTGATATGATGTTAAATTTGAACTTCATTTTTTACCTTAGCAAAGCAAGGCATGCAGAGTTCAATGTGACATTTTAGTAAACAATTTCCAAATACTGCAAATAAGCAATATTTAAGAATCCCTTTTAAAGAACCACTCCTACTCTAAAATGTTTTTTTTTTTTTAATTTTTATTTATTTATGATAGTCACACAGAGAGAGAGAGAGAGAGGCAGAGACACAGGCAGAGGGAGAAGCAGGCTCCATGCACCGGTAGCCCGATGTGGGACTCGATCCGGGGTCTCCAGGATCGCGCCCCGGGCCAAAGGCAGGCGCTAAACCGCTGCGCCACCCAGGGATCCCTCCTACTCTAAAATGTGAACACAGATAATGCAAAGCAAATAATTTATCATTTCAAACCTAGCCAAACAATTGTTTCCCTTGCAGTAAAGATCTCCATTTCCTCCTCCAATCCCACTAACACACACATCTTTAACCACTGTGAACCTGGCCAGTGTTATCCTTGTGGGCTGTGAAGTGGTAAAGATTTGTATTAATATCCTTGGAGATTTGATGGACAGAAAAACACACAACTGTATTAAACATCCAAGGACTTCCATTAAATACACTGATGACAATGGAATAACAGTCACAGGGAAGAATATCCTTGAGTCTCTAGATATGCTTTCCACGAACAGATGTCCTTAAATCTCTAACAAATGATTTATCAGTTTGATGGAATATTATATAACCATTAATATTAAAGATGATAAAGCTATGGAACAGTCTTATATCCTAAAACATCTTAAGTACACATTTACACCTAGATATGACTATAAAATACTAAATATAAGTGCAAAGACTTGAAGAAAATAAGAAATGAATATTTGGTACAATATTATGGACTCCTCCAACCATCTGTACGTTTACAAAGTAAATAAAAATCAGAAGGTCAAAAATAGAATGCCTCCTCTCTCTAAAGAACTATAAAACTATCATCAGCACCTTGGTAATCACTTCATATTTATGGTCTATCCTAAACACACCAAAATTTGCTATATATTACCTTTCTGGGCAAGGTCACCTGATAAAGGGGAAACAAGGTCCTGTCTGAGTAGTTTAAGACAGAAAAAAATGACTATTTTACCTCACAGCAAGGTGTCAGAGGTATTTTAACCAATAGCATGTTTTACTGCCATTGTCAAGTGTCAAATTTAACATTACTTTTTACCAAAATCAACAATTGTGTCCGATTTAAACCCAGAAAAATCATAAAATGCAAATAGACCATGTATAAATTACAATTTAAGTGACAAAGATGATACCAGTTTGGTCAACTTTGAATAAAAAATTTTATCTCTGTAAGAGGAAGAGATATAGATTCAAGGATATTCTGATACAGGCATAAGCCTTCTATTACTTACTTTATGCCTGCCATTGAGCAATATATGGGTCAAAAGCTTGATAAGAGAACTCTGAAATTACTGGTCCTACCTCAAAATCCAAAACTGGTTTGGATTCTGTTATATGATTATAAAAATTGCCCTTCACATTTAACTCCTTGCAGAAATTAATAAGCTGACCCTAAAATTCACAAGGAAATGCATAAGATCCAAAATGGCCAAAACAAACCAGAAAAAGAACAAACTTGGAGGACTCACACTTCCCAGGTTAAAAGTTACTTCAAAGTTTAGTAATCAAGACTGTGTGATAGTGGCATAAAGATAAACATATAGATGAATGAAACAGAATTGAGAGGATAGATAAATGTTTATAGACAACAGGTTTTTCAAAGAATGCCAAGAAAAGTCAATAGGGATAGAAGAGTCTTTTCAACAAATTGTTCCAGGACAACCAGATATCCACATACAAAATAATGAAATCAGATCTCTACCTTGTACAATATATGAAAATTAACACAAAATGGGTACTCATTTGCAAAACAATACAAGTGGACCCCTAATTCATACCATATACATAAATTAATTTGAAATGGGTCATGGACCTACATATAAGAGCTAAAACCATAAAATTCTTAGAAGTAAGCAACAGAGTGCATCCTTGTGACCTCAGATTAGCATCTTAGATATGACAAAAATAGAAACAAAAAAATTAGAATTTATCAAAATTAAAAATTTATTTGCTTCAAAGGACCTTCAAGAAAATGAAGAGACAACTATATATAAATTAGGAGAAAATATCTGCAAAAACATATATCTGACAAGGAACTTATGACTTAAAGGACACACAACTCAATTAAAAAAAAACCAATTTTTAAAAAGATTTGAATGACTATTTCTCAAAAGAAGATACACAGATGGCCAATAACCATATGAAAAGATGTTCAACATCATTAGTCATTAGAGAAATGCAAATCAAATCACAATGAGATACTTCTTCACACCAACTAGAATGGCTAAAATCAAAAGGAGACACATTAAAAAAAATAATAATAAAATAAAATTTAAAAAAAGGAGACACATTAACAAGAAGGGTGGGCTGTGGAAAAAAGTGGAATCCTTGTGTAATTCTGGTAAGATGGTAAAATAAGCCAGGCACTTTTTTTTTTTTTTTTTTTAGCCAGGCACTTTAATAAACAGTTTGACGGTTCCTTAAGATATGAAGTTACCACATAACCAAGCAATTCCTAGGTATACATTCAAGGGAAGTGAAAAAATATGCCTATATAAAAACCTATAAATAAATGTTCACATCAACATTAATGGTAATAGCCAAAAGGTGGAAACAACACAAATATCCATCAACTGATGAACAGATAAACAATATGTGGCATAGTCATACAATGGATTATTATTCAGCAATAAAAAGGTATAAAGTATTGACACATGCTGCAACACAGATGAACCTTACAACATTGTGCTAAGTGAAAGTAGTGCATTTAATATGTATGTGCATATTTCCTTTATCTATTTCTCCTCTATACATTTTACACTCAACCACCCAAATACTATGTCCTCTGTAATATCTGCCCCATGACTGAAAATAAAAATCTTTTCCCCTTCCATGACATACTAGACTCTATCAGACCATTTCTTCCACTCTGCCTAATTATTACAATCATCTATGGACATGTTCAGGGTTCCCTGCTTTCTGATGATAAGACTGTTGATCAATTCTGCATCTTTAATAAAAAGATGGCTTAATATATAAGGGTGTTCAGTGTTCTTTAAGGAATAAACATCATTACAATAAAAAGAACACAGACTTTACATCCATCCGACTCTTGATCTCAGCTCAGGTCTTGATCTCGGGGTTGTGGGTTTAAGCCCCACACTGGGCATGGAGCCTACTTAAAAAAAAAAAAAAAAACACACACACACAAAATTTAAAGTCTAAGAGTCCTTCATGTATTCAATGAATGGTTACTGGTCACCTATTTTGTGCTGGAACTCAACTAAGCTCAAATATAGATCTCCCAACACCTCACTGGTAAATTCATTCAATATCTGTATAATGTTGACCAAGTTACTTAAGCTCTAAATCTACTTCCCTTTCTAAATTGAATGTGCTTTCTACACAAGTGTTTGAGGACTAAATTTAATATTATATTCCTTTTCATACATATCTTCAATAAATGCAATTTCCTTTTTTACTCCTTTCCTCAAAAAAATAGCTGAACACATTGCTTTTGGTCTATGAAAAAATGTAGTAGAGGATATATCCAGGAAAAAAAATGATCTCAAACTTTAAAGCAAGTTAATTTCAAATTCATAACATATTATAAACCTCATGTTTTATTAGTAAAATTACCTAGAGTCTGAAAAGTAATGTTACTTAAATTGCAGGGCTCTCATTCTCACACTACAGTTGCTAGAAAATTACTTTATCCTAACCAAATCTGTTTTTCCAAGAAGCTTAAATATCTTACAGGAACAATTTCTTAGGCAACAAATTTAGCAAACATATTAAGTCCTTATTCTCTGCAGAAGATACCGTACAGAAGATAATGCTTTACGTGTTAATTACAGTTTCCAAATGAGATGTCCTCTATCTTTGAATTTCCATGCAAATTTTCAATTAATTAATTGATTGATTACTTAATTTATTTATTTATTTTAAGGTTTTATTTATTTATTCTAGAGAAAGAGGGAGAGCATGGAGATAGAACAGAGGGAGAGGGACAAGCAGACTCCACGCTGAGGATGGAGCCCAAAGCAGGTTTTATCTCTGGATCCTGAGACCATGATCTGAGCTGAAACCAAGAACCTGAGACTTAAACAACTGAGCCACCCAGGCGCCTCTCCATGCAAATTTTTTAATTTATCTTGTGGCACTCCCTCTTTGCCTTGCTTTATTCTTCTAAAACTACTATGAATGTGGAATTCTTGCCCATAGAAAATGGTATACTAAATGACTACAATCCCGAGGAAAATGATTTTACAGCATAAACCCAGGGCTATAATTTTGTGCCCACTGACCTAACCATCTGATTTCTGGGAATCACTTAAAGAAACAGTATCAAATTTGGGAAAACACACACACACACACACGTATATGTGTATATATATGTGTGTGTATATGTATACATACATATACATACATAAAGATGTTATTACAGTGTAAATGAGAACAGAGTAAAACTGGATGTGACCTAGATTTTTTTTTAATATATTTTTTAAAGATTTTATTTATTTATTCATGAGAGATACAGAGAGAGAGAGAGAGGCAGAGACACAGGCAGAGGGAAAGCAGGCTCCACGCAGGGAGCCCGACATGGGACCCGATCCCAGGTCTCCAGGATCACACCCCAGGCTGCAGGCAGCACTAAACCGCTGCACCACCAGGGCTGCCCGACCTAGATGTTTCTAGTCATAAAATATCATATAGCTATTAATAATGTTGACGATGGTACAAAAATTTAACAAGGTATTATGAGAGATTAAAGCCAAATCAAAATTAGTTCCTAAAACATAAATATAAGAGGAAATATTTTTTGCAAAGTAGAAGGTAATAATCATGTTAGTGTGACAGATTCATGGGTATTTTTCTTTCAATTTTTATACACATATTATTTTCATAGTTAAAGAAATAAGCATACTTTTACCTTATCCCAGAAATCAACCAAAGCTGTAAAGTCCCATTTCTTAGAATATGCCACATTGTATTTCAGAATAGCATCCTATGGAAAAAGCATAAACAAAACCTCATGATATAATCAAGTAAATTATCTGTGAATAGCCTTTCTCCTTTATGAACTACTTCCAATAAACTTCTTAATCAGCATTAAGCTTCCTCCTGCCATTGGCTACTCCACATCAGTAGCGATGAACAAACAGAATACACACTAATTTATTATTCACTTAAGAAAAATGAGATTAGGAAGGTCAAGCAATAGGAAAAAAAAATCCTAACTCTTAACAGTTGCATTATAAACAGAGGTGATACACTCTCAAAACTGGATCTTGGAGATAAAAAAATTTAAATATCATAATGATTATTGGCTATCAATAGGTTCATACTATACATGCAAATATATAGTGTTTTTGCAGTATTAAAATTTCATGGGAAGAGTAAATTAGGAAAAAATGTCTAAAAGGCTTCCCAGGAGAGATGGAAATAATGAAAAAGAGATTGATAAACACTGCCCTAAGGCATAAAATGGTCTTTTTCCCCTTATTTTCAGCTATTGTTATAAGCTACATATAAAAAGTTGTCTTCCCCCAGCGGTTCACATAAATTACACATTTATGAAGGCAAGAAAAGTCAAAATAGCACGCCATCTACTGGTATAATATTTAACTGACTAGGCAGTACCGTATTCTTGGTTAACAGTGATAAAAACAAAACAGGCCCCAAATGGAGTCACTTATGCTAAGCCGTACTTCACCAGAGACTTGTTTTAATTACAATTTCAGCCTATCTCAAAAATGGAATCTTAAACCAGTCAATGAGGTATCACTTGGTCAGCACTAGTTAGTTCATCAGCCTGATAGAACTCTCCCATCCCCTAAAGGAAAATGACTGCCACAACCAATCTATTTTTTCCTAGTGTAAAAAATAGGAAACATCCTTAGTGTTGCTTCCACTCCCTTCTGCCTATTAAAGTCTTTTGTTTTGTATAGCAGCTTAGAATGCCTTTCCTTCTGCTAGATAAGACCCTGCCTAATTCATAAATTGTTGAATAGAGCCAGTAAGATCTTTAAAATTTACTCAGATGAATTTTATTTAATACCTGAGTGGGGGTATGCATAAGACAATCTATTAGATATGCAGAAAGAACTATTACAGTTGACCCAGGAACAACACAAGGATTGAAAATCTGCGTGTAACTTTTGATTCCCAAAAAACTTACCTACTAATAGCCTCCTACTGACCAGAACCTGATAACATAGTCGATTAACACATATTTTGTATGTTAAATGTATTATATACTGTATTCTTACAATCAAGTAAGCTAGGTAAAAGAAAATATTAATAAGTTATAAAGAAAATACATTTATAGTACTGTATTATCTAAAAAAGTCTGCATAGGAGACTGGCGCAGTTCAAACTGGTGTTGTTCAAGGGTCAATTGTATTTAAATTTTATCTCATCCTTTTAAATTTCTATTTTGGTTATATTTTATGATGTATATGTTATATTACTAAAGCAATAAATATAGAATTCACAAGCAACTATCTATATTTATAATATACATCTTCAATTTATTTTACTCAAGGTGTAAGTTGAAAAAACACTGTTAGATTACTATAAACCTTCCAAATTTCCTCATAATTGAATAAGTTTTTTTTAATTGAATAAGTTTTTAAAAATTAACTCTTGTCTGAAAAATCCTTTGTGCCACATAACAATCACCAAGCACCTAGATTAAAAAGTAAACCAACAATGTATGCTATTTACTTGGATATCCAAGTTCCTTCAAAAATGAAAAGCATCAATCATAAAATAATATGGCAAAAAAAACCCTGTTATTTTTCTCACAGCCACAATATAAAATTTTCCATTAAGAGAGAAATTATTTTAAGGATTTTTTTTTCTAATTACTGGTATGTGATTTCAGAACCTCATATGAAGTATTAAATAGCAACATCAATAGGTAAAAGGACAAACAATGCATACACTGCAACATACTGCTGATACACTCAACAACATTGATGAATCTCAAAAATGTTCATTCTGAGCAAAAGAACCCAGATACACTAACATACATACTAGGTGATTCCATTCATGTAAAATGTAAACTAATCTACAGTTAAAGAAAAACAAGAAAGAAAAAGAAAAAAGCAAGTCAATAGTTGCCTGGGGACAGTGCAGAAAAGAGGAATCAGTCAATTGTAAAGGAGTTAAGAGGAAGCTCTGAAGGTGACAGAAATGTTCTGTACCTTGATTGTAGGGAGGCTTCATGGGTATATGCAAATGTTGAACTTCATTAAATTATATACTTTAAAAGCCTGCGTTTTCTTTTTTTACATGTAAATCATTCCTCAAAGTTGGTAAGGAAGAACATTTTACAGTCTAACCTTTACACTCTAATTCTTTAAGTGGATTTTATAATGAGCATTAATTCCTAACTAACATTCATTCACTTTTACTTTATCTTCAAGTCTGAAAAGTAGCCTACCACAAGGTCTCCTATCATTAGAAAAACTGGATGCTATTCTGTATTCTCAGCTATCAACTTTAATTCATTATTCATAGTAAGCACAATTAGTTAAAGCACAAAGAAGTACATTCTTTGCAAATTACCAGACACATCAATTATAGAAATATTACTGTATAAATGGACTTTAGGGGACACTATTCCTTTTTTAAACTTTTAACATCTCTAATCCCGCTTAACTCAATATCAAATAAAAGCACCAAAAGGATTATTATATTTAGTAAGAGGGACTTAACGTTCCCCCCCATAGTGTTCTTTCAGCCAAAGAAACAATTACCAAAAGCAGAAAGAAGAAAATCTCTGATGGATTATCCTGTTCTGTTGAACCTACCATAAATTAAACAAGAAAAGGAAATTCAGAGTAAAACAATTACCCCTTCTTAGTCACTGGCTCACTAAGGAATTGCTAAAAGGGTGAGTAGACAGGGTAATTTAGAACACTGATTATTCTGTGTTTATGTTTAAGAAAAAATATGAAAAATTTCAATAATCCTGCTTATAAGGCCATAGAACCTTAGACAGTGTTTCTCAAAAGGAGTATAGATAGTATTCTTGGGTGTCCTGCTTCCGTTTTTTTAAGTTTTAATTGTGGTTTTGGATACAAAGGACAAAAGACAACACAGTGTAGGAATGAAGCCTGGTGCTTTAAACAGATAAAAATGGTGAAAATTTTGAGCCACCATAAGATATACTGCAGTACAAGGCTGTCAAATTCTGCAGAACCTGAATCAAAGTGCTCATTATCATATTTATTTGCAAGCTGATGTTCTCCATACAGATTCCATCTTTGCATCCACCAACATCCACCATATGTGATTAATAAGTAGTAAAAATAAAATGAAGAATTTTTTTCTTTATATTCTTTAAAGTTTTTCAGCATACTACCTTGAGGGTCAGATCAGTGATTAAAAAACTTTTATGCAAAAAAGGGATACTGAATGTAAATTGTTTCCACTGTAAAAATGAACACAATTCAAATGATGGTTCATAATGCTTAAAATGGAAAAAAATCAAATTGATATAGCTATAAATATAAAGAGTTTAGTTTTGTTTGTACATATACTACTATACTAAAAATAAGCAAATTCTAGCAGACCCTGAGAATTTCTTCCATTTAAGAGGAGTACATTACAAGATTGAGAAATACTGTCTTTAAAGAATGAAATTTCAAAATACATTATGGCACAACATACTAATGTTTTTCATATAGAGGAAAAAAAGACAAATGGGAGCTGTAGAAATATATAGAGCTTAAGAATAACTTAAGTATAAATAGAAAAAGAGTATAAAACCTGAGACACTAACACAACAACTTAAGTCTCTCAAAGCAAATGAAACTCATTTTCACCCAAATATAGAAAAATCTGTTATTGTTATAAAAGTTCACACGGCTATAATGCCAAAAATAAACATATACTCACCCATATTTTAGATATTAGAAAAACAATCTAATGATTGTTCTTATATTCTTAAGTGAAATATTCTTTAAAAAAATCAAAAAATAAATTGCCAAAATGTAAGATTAATAAATAATTAGACTGCTAGAAGCTATATTAACAGCAATACAAAACAGCATGTTTAATGTATATTTTAATCATTAGGAAACTCTGTTCCCTTTGGGCAAATATTGCTAGTCATAATTCTTTCCTCATTTACTTTTAAAGACATTTCAGAAACATGATAATTCTAAAAAATAAAGGAGAAGCTTGCTCTGAAGGAAATTGGATGGGGAAATAAAGAAACAAAGGTTTTATTCCAGGTTCTCCAAATTATTCTGTGTGGCTCCAGGCAAGTCATTTACAACTCTCAATTCTTCTACTCTTTTGCTAGTGATGGAGTGGAAACCAGGAATGTCTCTTAAGAAAGTTCCTCAGGAAGCAAGCACTTTGCATGCAAATAATGCTGTTAACCTGTGTTAAAGATCAAAAAATGTCTTTAGGGAGACACAAGGCCCCCATCTAAGAACTACAAACCAGAAGCAACAATAGCAAAATCAACTACCTTCAGGTTTTGAGGTCGTGTAAATTTGTTGAGAAGTGCAGTCTGAATGAGCTCCCACCGGCTCCCTGCAGTTCGCTCACCATTCTTTAAGGGAAAGGAAAAACAAATGAAATTATGCTAAGCTTTTTTGGATCACAGAATCAGAAGTCAAACAAGCACATACTAAATTTTCAGAGACTAAAAGAACATCTATTTTATGCTTACCTCATCTTCCACAGGGTACAAGTTTTGTTCTGAACAAGGCATCTTAACATGCTTGTTGTCCCACAAATCTTTGAAATGTGTTGGAAAAGGTTTAGGAACTTCTCCTGCTCGCAAAAGGTCTACCTGAAAGAGAGGGAAACAAGGAAACTGTAAGTGCATAAACCCTAAGCATACCTTCTACAAAATAATACAAAGAAAGCAGCCAAAACAAATGGTATTAAAATGCAGACCAGCTCTTCCATAAGAAATCTCAGAAGTTTTCTCCAGCTGTTCCTGCTCCTTATCTCCAGTTGATCAGTTTCCCAGTAATCATGTTTGCTCATTCCACCTTCATCATCATCACATCTAGGTCCACCTTACTGCTTGCCTTCTATTCCTCCCATAACTCCCGCGGTCCCCAGACACAATCATCCTCCATAAAGCCCTTATCCCTACTTGGGAACAATCTTAATCTTTCTAATGTATTCCCAGGCTCCTAATCCAATAATGGCTCCCCTCTGCCTATAGTCATCCCAAATGATGTTCCCAGTTTTTAACATCCTCTCTTACCCAAACACTATCTGGTTAAACATCTATTCTGACCTTCAACACTTGGCTTAATTTTCATTTCCTCTAAGAAGTCTTCAAAAACTTTAGGGTAGTTTATTCCCTCGTTTTATTAAATCATTATCACATCAGAGCTCACCTGCTTTTCCTTCTCCCACTAGACTCTAAATTTCTTGAGAATAAAACCCATATTAATTGTGGATTTTCAATATTTATGACAGAGCCTGGCTTATATTTTTGAATGTTTATATGTACTTATACATAAATAAAAATATATACATATACTGCTTACAATAGACATTAAATAAATGAGGAAGAGGATATTTAAAACATGGAAGTTTTACCTTTTGCCTATTCTGGACATTTTCTAGAAATGGAATCATACAACATATCAAACTCAACACCCAAAAAACAATCCAGTACAGAAATGGACAGAAGACCTGATCAGACATTTCTCCAAAGAAGACCTACACAGAGCCAATAAGCACATGAAAAAATGCTCCATATCACTTCTCATCAGGGAAATACAAATCAAAACAACAATGAAATATCCCTCTACACCAGTAAGAATGGCTACAATTAACAAGACAGGAAACAAAAAATGCTGGCAAGGATGTAGAGAAAGGGGAACCCCCTTGTACTGTTGGTGGGAATGCAAGCTGGTGCAGCCTCTCTGGAAAACAGTGTGGAGGTTCCTCAAGAAGTTAAAAATAGAGCTACCCTATGACCCAGCAATTGAACTGTTGGGTATTTACCCCAAAGATACAGAAGTAGTGAAATGGCAGGACACCTGTACCCCAATGTTCATAGCACAATGTCCACAATAGCCAAACTGTGGAAGGAGCCAAGATGTCCTTCAACAGATGAATGGATTAAGAAGATGTGGTCTAACATATACAATGGAATATTACTCAGCCATCAGAAAGGATGAATACCTACCATTTACAACGACGTGGATGGAACTAAGGGGTATTATGCTGAGTGAAATAAGTCAATTGGAGAAAGACAATTATCCTTTGGTTTTACTCATGTGTGAAATATAAGAAATAGTGAAAGGGACTATAGGGAAGGGGGAGAGGAGCTGGGTGGGGAAAAATTAGAGAAGAAGACAAACCATAAGAGACTCCTGACTCTGGAAAACAAAGGGTTGCAGACGAGGAGTTGGGAAGGGGGATGGGTGACGGGCATTAAGGAGAGCATGAGATGTGATGAGCATAGGGTGTTATACTGTATGTTGGCAAACTGAATATAAATAAACAAATAGGGATCCCTGGGTGGCGCAGCGGTTTAGCGCCTGCATTTGGCCCAGGGCGCGATCCTGGAGACCCGGGATCGGATCCCACGTCGGGCTCCCAGTGCATGGAGCCTGCTTCTCTCTCTGCCTGTTTCTCTGTCTCTCTCTATCTCTCTGTGTGACTATCATAAATAAATAAGAAAAAAAAAATTAAAAAAAATAATAAAATAAATAAATAAATAAATAAATAAAATGAGGTCTTTAGGTGGGTTCTAATCCAGTATGACTGGTGTGCATGTAAGAAGAGAAAATGTGGACATAGGTATCTGCACGATTTAAAGTTTCAAAAAAAGAAAAAAAAAGTTTTCTCTCTATGCTCATGAGTGAAAAAAATTTTTTAAACAAATTAATTGGGCAGCCCGGGTGGCTCAGCGGTATAATTTTACTTATTCTAACATCAATAAATGACAATGAGATTATAAATACAAAATCTGAAACTGGGAATTAAGAATGACAGCTAAAGCTTATACAACCTCCTACTTAATCTACATTTATAGCTCTTACACAGTATTAAGAAAATCCTACTCCGACACCTAAATACTTGCAAATGATGATGTTTTTTGTTTTTATTAGTTTCAGAGGTAGAAGTTAGTGATTCATCAATTGCATATAACACCCAGTGCTCATTACATCAAGTGCCTTCCTTAATGGCCATCCCCAATTATCCCTTCCCCCAACCCACCTCCCCTCCAGTAATCTTCAGTTTATTTCCTAGAGTCTAGTGTCTCTTATGATTTGAGCCTCTCGCGATTTTCATCTTATTTTTCCTTCCCTTCCCTTTTGTTCCTCTGTTTTGTTTCTTAAATTTCACATGAGTGAAATCGTATGGTATTTGTCCTTCTCTGACTTATTTTGCTTATCATAATACCCTCTAGTTCCATCCATGTGGTTGTAAATGGCAAGATTTTGCTCTTTTTGGTGATTGAGTAATATTCTTCTGTGTGTTTTCGTGTGTGTGTGTGTGTGTAGCACATCTTCTTTATCCATTAACTGTTGATGGACAATAATGTTTTTAAACTGTTATTTTGAAGTTTAAGTATATTCTTCAGTGTTTTTAAACAGCAGTGGTGAGAGAACCTTAGTGCTATGGTCTGCACTAAAATGAGTTCTCTTGGTAAAATCTGCTGGTTAAAATATATTAAGCATTTTCATATTTGTGTTAGTTCTTTTATTACAGGCTTTTCACAGTTAAAAATATACTTTAGAAAAGCAAGAGGAGTCAAATTTCCTAAGAACCCCTGAACTACTTCCACATAGCACAAATTGATCATTACTGTGTCCTTTTTTTCATCTCTTATCTGAGCTCTTACATTACTTTTCTCTGTTGTCAGTGGATCCTCACTTCCACAAGGCTGTCTGATTAATCCTGCTACAGCATAACCATTGTGTAGACAGACATTTTAACAATTTCCAATACCTATAGACTTAAGTCCAATTCCAAACACCTGAAGTCCTCTATGATATAGATCCAATTTACTTGTCAAGTCTTGTCTTCCACCATTCCCCATCCAAATTCTAAGCAAACTATTTTCCATAGTAACTCCCCCTTAGAGTTAGCTCATCTTTTTTTCTTTTTAAGATTTATTTATTTATTTGAGAGATAAAGAGCAAGTAAGCATGGGGGTGGGAGAGCAGAGGGAGAGAGAGGAAGAGAGAGAATCTCAAACATATTCCCTCCTGAGCACAGAGCCCAATTGAGGGCTCAATCTCACAACTCTGAGATCATGATCTGAGCCAAAATCAAGAGTTGGACAGTTAAGTGACTGAGCCATCCAGGCACCCCTGTGCTCATCTTTTAGAGCTCAGCTCAAACCCCACCCTGTTCCATGTTGCTTCTACCTCTAACTATGATAAAGAATTCTATAATTAGGGTAGCCCGGGTGGCTCAGTGGTTTAGCGCTGTCTTCAGCCCAGGCATGATCCTGGAGACCTGGGATCGAGTCCCACGTCGGGCTCCTCAGCGTGGAGCCAGCTTCTCCCTCTACCTGTGTCTCTGCCCCTCTCTCTCTCTCTCTCTGTCTCTGTGTCTCTCATGAATAAATAAATAAAATCTTTAAAAAATAAACAGAATTCTATAGTTAAAAAAATAATCACATCTAGACTAAGTTGTACAATAAAAGATTTTAAGTAATTCCTGTGAAATCTAATACAGAGACTAAAAAATGAGATGACTATTTAAAACTACTACCCAATGAAGGAAAGAAATCTAAAATTGGATTATGAGGGGTGCCTGGCTGGGTCAGTTGGTGGAACATGGGACTCTTGATCTCAGGGTCATGAGTTCAAGCTCCATGTTGGGTATAGAGATTATCTTTAAAAAAATCTTTAAAACTGGATTATGGTGGGGTACTGGGTGGCTCAGTCAGTTAAGCATCTGCCTTTGGCTCAAGTCATGATTCCACAGTCCTGGGATCGAACTCCGCATCAGACTGCCTGCTCAATGGGGAGCTGGTTTCTCCTTCTCTCTCTGCCTATGTCTCTGCCTGTCTCTCTGTGTCTCTCATGAAAAAATAAATAAAATCTTAAATAAAAAAATAAAAAAGAATTTAAAAAAAATTGGATATGGTGATAGTTGCCTAACTCAGTAAATTAATTAAATATCACTGAATTAAGTGAGCACTTAAAATGGGTAAACTTTATACACTTCAATAAAGTTGTTTCTGCAAAAAAGAAGCTACAGAAAGTATAAAATGATTACCAGGGGCTATTAAGAAATGGAGAGTTATAGTTTCTGTGTGAGATGATGAAAATTTTCTGGAAATGAACAGTGGTAATAATTGTACAATATTGTGACCGTACTTACTGCAATTGAAATGTATGCTGAAAAATGATCATACAATAGCAAACTTTATATTTTGTATATTTAACCACAATTTTTAAAAATGAGGTTTAGAGATGTTAAGCTTGAGACACCTTTGGGACAGTAATGGTGATGTCTAAAGAATCTGAAAAGCTCAGAAAAGAGGGCAAAATTGGAGAACAATTTCAGGATATCGAACTATACACAACTTTGAACTTTAGGGACTAATCACTACCTAATACGTAGTGCATACTCAACAAACACTATTACTTGACTATAAAACAAACAAAAAAAAAAACTAGTAAGTTTTTAGAAAAATGCTAAAAAAGTCAATTTCCTTATCAGCTGACAACGATTCATCTTATGGATATATTAAGTGCTATATTAAGTAAGCTATCATTATTTTTCTCCAACCTATAGACTTCTTAGTACTTTATATATCAGAAAAGAGAAGGAGTTTCTATATCTTGGTGTGTTTTTCATGTTAATAAGTATCATAATAAATCAAGACATAAGAGTCCTCTCTCTTTATAGGTAAGAAGTAATAACTACCCGAATAGTTACTGTGTGATTGGCAGATGGTCTCAGGAGAGGGAGCCGAATCCCACACCTAGGCATTCTTCTCATCTCCTCAATAGGAGTTCCAAGCCATTTCTTATCTGGAGAAAGGTGAGGTGGAATGTATTTAAGTATCTTCCTTTCTGTCCTTTGATGCTTGAATTCACATTGTTCTTTTCTAAGATTAAAACAAATGTTTAAGTCACAAATCACTTACTACTTAAGTTTCATTAGATATACAAGTACAAAACTTACCCAGAATATTATTGTTTAAAATGTGCTAAGGGACATTTTACCTGGGTGGCTCAGTCTGTTAAGCATCTGGTTTCGGCTCAGGTCATGATCCTGGGATCAAGCCCCGTTTTGGGCTCCCTACTCAGTGGGGAGTCTGCTTCTCCTCTCCCTCTGCCCCTCACCCCACTCTAGTGTGTGTGCACGCTCTCTCTCACTCTCAAGTAAACAAATAAAATCTTTAAAAAAAAAAAAAAAAATGTACCAGGCTTCTCTTTCTCCTTGGTGTTTATAATCAAAAGAAAAATTTATAAAATTTATGGTAAAGCTAAAAAGCTTACTTTCAAGTCTGTGGAAGGAATTTCTAAACACAGATATCACCTTCCAAAAAACAGGCCATGTAAAAATATGAGCAGTGCCAAGTTAAGTCATGATTCATAGTATCAGCTACTTCCCAGGTTTCTAGACAATAATTTTTGACAAAGTGAACTTGTTATGGCACACATGATAGAAATTATGGAGAGTAAGCTTTAAGATTCCACATGGGATAACTGCAAAAATGTAAGCTTTATAATCAGACAGACTGGGGTTTAAATCCCAGCATTACCACCCACAAGTTATATTTTCAGTGAATTCTTACTTAAACTTCAGTTTTCTCATTTTTAAAGTGAGTACAGTAACGCCTGCCTGTGCATCAGAGCATTAGAGAAAATGCAGTATACAAAGGCCTAGAAAAATGGATAAACAGAAGCCACTGTCAACCTAGTATTTTTATATTCTGATAATCCCCGCAAACTTCAGAAGGAAGATCATAAAACTAAAAAAAAAAGCCAATTAACAATATTTATTCAATCCTTGTTTTCTGTTTCTGGTCTTTTTGAACCTAGGTTTAAATTCACCATAAACAGTTAACAGGCAATACAACTATTTCTTTGCTTCAGTATAAACCGTAACTTTGTTAAACTCTCTTACAAAATTATGAAAGATACATCACACTATTGGAGATATTCTTGTTGAAAAACATTACCTTTTGTCCTCTGCTTTGGGCATTCTCATGAAATGATCTGTGATTTTAGAATCCTTTTTCCCATGTTGCTTGGAATTCCTGCATTCTACATTCAGGCTAGAAGTACTTCCAGATGGTTTGGCATTTAAATCATTCATTCCACTGTGAGTCTCTCCTCCTTCAAATTGAAAATGTAATCGAATTTCACCTCCTTTAGAAGACCGTCTCCTCAACTCAGTGTCGGCTTCTCTTGCTTGGAACCTTGAAGGTTTACTTGCTGTTTGAGAGGAATTGCGATCTTCTTGCTCATCAAAACCTGGGCTTGTCTCTTCATCTGCTTCTGAGTCCTGACAACTATTTTTGGAATTATCTACATCCATTGGTGATTCAGGTTCACTTTCTTTCTCAAATGGAGAAGAATTCCCTAAAGTACTTTCTTGTCTACTCAATTTGTTGGCATTTTTCAGTTCAGTAGCAACATCCTCAGAGCCGATGTCTGACAAGGGACTCTCTGGCACCACATCTATCTCTTCCTGCTGACAACCTGCACAGTCCTCTACTGGATGGCAAGACTTGCTGCACTTCTGGTGGCTTCTGGTTTCTCTGGCCTGTTCACCTTCTGTGGTCTGCTTTGCATTTTTAAAATTTACAGGTGTCAAAAATTTTTGGTTATCTCTACTTTCCTCACTATCTGTATCACTGTGATCATCATTTTGGGGTGACTGAGCAACGTTAGCATTACTGAACCGCTCTGGTACCAGAGTTACTGTCGAAGGTTCACTTTCTAAAAGCAGCTCTGTATGTTTCCCTTCATTTTGCCACTTACACATAGCTGCAGTCTGATGCTGGCTCAAATATTGTGTACTTTTTTCAACAGGTGATTTATCAAGACTTAGCTGAGAAACATTTTCTAATTTTTCCACACTATGTTGATAAAAGTTATCTTTTTGTACAGAACTCATCATGGATTCTACTCTTGTATTGTTGTTTTCTTTACTATGTAAACTACAACAGAATAGAAAGAACTAATGAGACAACAGAATTTATGATACAATAGAAAGAACTTATGGTATAAAAAATATCACTTATTCAACCCCTTTCCCACAGTGTTAGAGCAATAATTAAACTACTTGCAATTACCTAAACACAGTCTTTCATGACTCCATGACTTTGCACATATGCCTATTATCCCCGTTCCCCAACTCTATGCCTGGGAAACACCTGCCCTTCCTTTAAATGTTAAACTTCACTCACCTCCTGGCAGGCCTTCCTGCAATGGTAAAGCTAATTCTTTGTTCTATATGCTAACCACCACTGTTCTCTGTTTATACCTTTATTGTCCTATTTATCACACTATGTAATAATCATGTGTTTTTGCATCTGCCATCAGTATACTATAAGCATCTTAGAGACTCTGTAAGTCTCTTTCATATCTGTAGGTCAAGTATATAGAACAGACTCTAGCATTTGAGAGACTAAAAAATTATTATTTATAAACTGAAAGAATAAATAAATAAAAATGAGAAAGCAAGGAGAAAAAGTAGCATGAAGCAAGATAAAACATTCATATATCATGTTACTCATTTTTCTATATAGGCATGTATACCTCTATACCTTTCTGATTCAGTTGTCTTGATTCCTTTAATGTCCATCCAACTGGTAATAGTCTTTTGTTTGAAAACTGTAAAAAAAAAAAAAAAAAAAAGACACATACCAAAACAATTATGTTTATGCATACCTGCCTTCAAAGAAAAAAATACCTATAGCAGCATTTATACATGTAAGGCATTGTGCTAGGTTCTGTGAATTAAAGAGATTAATCAATCATTCCTTCCACACTCAAGCATTAAGAGATTAAACAGAAATACAAATATAAATGCATTTGGCACACAATGGAAAGTGACAGGCCCCTGAAAGAGCTGGTACGACCAATGGATACAGGCTCTGAAATCAAATCACCTAGTTTCTAATCCTAGTTCTCCCAATGGATTCCTATGGGTCTTTGTGAGGGCTCATTTTTCTGTTTCTCAGATTCCTTATTTGTAAACCTGCAAGTTAACAGTATCTATCCTGGGGTTATTATGAGGTGTTTAAGGCCCAATTTGGTATATACTAAGTAAATGTTGATTCATAACTATGTTTAGTATTAAAAAGGATCCTGATAAGGAATTAGGTATTTCCAAGAAAATACTATTTTAGGGAATTGGAGTAAGTGGGACAATCTTATAAACAGACTGAACTGTTCCTTGAAAATAAACATGTAGTCACATAAAGGGAAAATTGTAAGGCACCAATGGCAGGGAAATATAAAGAACTTAAAAAGAAAGCAATAGGGGACGCCTAGGTGGCTCAGTGGTTGAGCAACTGCCTTCGGCTCAGGTTGTGATCCCAGAGTCCTAGGATTGAGTCCCACACTGGACTCCCCACAGGGAGCCTGCTTCTCCCTCTGTCTATGTCTCTGCCTCTCTGTCTGTGCCTCTCATTAATAAATAAATAAAATCTTAAAAAAAAAAAAAAAGCAACCGAAAATATGATTGAAAAGTCAGCTAGGACCATATCACAGAGGTTCTTGAATAACCCACAAAAAGAGGTACAAAAAAAGTTTCAGGTCACACTCAGAGCTGTATCCCAGAACTCAAATCTAGGAGGGTCCCAGTCATACATGATACATACCCTGGAGGGCAAATCTGAAGGGGCAAGAAGGAAGATTCTAATGGTAGAAACTAGAAAGGAAGTTACTGGTCTAGGTCAGTGGTTTCCAAACCAGCTGAATCATTAGGGGCCTGGTAATTAATGGATCCTAGGGCCAGGCCCCAGACCCACTGAATCAATGTATGTGTGATGATGGGAGTCACTAGGGAAGCTGGAATCTGTATTTTTTCAAAAAGTTATTTTGATGATCATCAACCAGGTTGGAGAACTAATGGCCAAGGACCAAAACTAGTCATTGTAAGAACAGAAAATAAAAGTTGAGAAATGAGTCATTACAGACTTTACAATGATAGAAGTTAAGGGTGACACTAGGCTTTAAGTCTGAGACTTGAAAGATGGTCACAGCATTAACTAAAAATGTAGACTATATATAAGACAACTGGATTTAGGGGAAAATATGATTAGATCAATTGTGAACATACCAAATTTGAGAAGCCAAAGAGATAATTCTATCTATCTATCTAATTAGGTAGATAATTTGTATCTAAAATGACCAGCAGACAATAGCAAAAGTAGAATTGATGGCTCAGTAAAGATGCAATATAAATAAATGCAATCCACAATTTACAAAATCATTAAAAACAAGCATGCTTTTAACTGTACTGCCTATGGATTAAATGTATATAATATCTTAGTATAAAAATATAAAATTTTAAAGATTCTCTACTATTCTCCAAGCTGCAATGTAAAAACCTATGCACCTTAAGTCACAGACTTACTCTACTCTTATTTATGTCTCCTCAAACACCATAACATGAGCAAAACAGATGCTGTTCCAAATACACGAAAATCAACAGCTTTATCACTCTATTTGAGCACCATATAATTCCTTACATTCCTTACATAAAATGCAAAGAATTGCATTTTAAAAAACATTCCAACTAGTAAAAATTTTTGATCAGTATTTTCAAAATAGTTTCTATCACAAAAAAGTAATTATATTTGATATTTCTTGTTAAATACCACTATTTCAGTGACTTAATTAAGTTAATAGAAAATCAGGCTTGAGAAAAAATTAGCTTCAATCAGAAGAGGGTGAACCACTTAATTTCAAGGCTTTTCAGTAGTTCTTTCTCTAATTTCATTACCTCAAACACAAGAGAAAATCCTCAAATTACAAACCAGCAAGGAACCAAAAATTCACTTTTTGAGTCAGTGTGGAGTTCAAAACACCTTTCTCCATAAATATAAGGATTAGTGGTATCCAATCCAATAATGCACATGAAGCATAGCACTACAAAGGCAAGTGTACAGAATCGAAAGACTGCATACAACATTATTTCATAAGAAATTATGTAGCATTCTCCTGCAGTTCTGACACTGAGAATGTGTTCTCTCGCCAGCTTCAAGTTCCCTACTATAATTCCCGAAGCCTCTGAAAAGGATAAAGAAGGAGGAACCAGAAATAAGGAACTGGTATTTCCTGATAACAAGACATTCTTCTGAGAGTCCTATTTTTCTTTTCAATACCACTATTTCTGGCTTTCAAAGGTTTCTTTTGCAACACGCCACAAGACTGCTTAGAACTTTACCCCCTTATTCCCGAAATGAACATAAAACTATGCTTCCCATGTTACCTGGTAACTTCTTTCTTTTTTACTAGAAATAATCACAGCAAACAAAAAGAAGAGCAATAAGAGGTGATAAAAATGATACAAGATCTGGAGTCAAACCAGATCTTGGACCAAAATCTTCACTCGGTCGCTTACTAGTATTTTTATTCTTTGAGCTTCTATTTCCTCACATATAAAATAGGTTTAACAATAAATATCTCCTGCAAGACTTATGTAGATCAATGAGAAAAAATAGCAGTGTTCAGTTTCACAAAGCAGAAACTCAACAAATGTATCCTCTCCAACACTTCCATCCAATCTCTTTTTCACTGAGATTAGTTCTCCAATTTTATTTTAATTTCACATCATTTACATGTAATCTCATTAGTAATATCACTCAGTAACCAGTGCATCTCAATGTTCAATGAGCAAATCAATTAGGGCTATTGATACACGCAAATGACACAAAAAGCTTTGAAATTCACCTGCATTACAAAGGAAAACCTAAATTTCACAAAAAGTCCCGCCCCTCCCCCCCCAGCAAGATAAGGTATGGGAAGGGTATGGTGAGATCAAAGAGTGACGGACAGTGGGAGTTTTGAGATGAAGAAAGAGGTCTGAAAATGCTTTTGACAGCTTTGAGGCTGAAGGAAAGATATGGAGGAAGGAGGACAAACTGGATCCCCCACCACCACTGTAATCACCACCACCCATCCTACACTTGGACCATGCCTGGAGCAGGGAGAGAAACTCTAGGTAGTCATAAAAAGCAGAAGAGGAGCTCCCATCAGAATGTGAATAGCACCTTGAATTTTGCCTGTATGCAGATTTGCAGATTTCAACCAATATAAGAAATATACCCAGGAAGGCAAATAACACAAAATTTGAAGATCTTGAATGAATGAATGAATGCCCATTTCCTTTTCTCCCTACTCTAACTATACATGAAAAATTTAAGTAGAAAGTTCCTAATTTTTACCTGAGTAGTACTAATTACAAGAATTCCAATTTTTGGGATCCCTGGGTGGCGCAGCGGTTTGGCGCCTGCCTTTGGCCCAGGTCGCGATCCTGGAGACCCGGGATCGAATCCCACATCGGGCTCCCGGTGCATGGAGCCTGCTTCTCCCTCTGCCTGTGTCTCTGCCTCTCTCTCTCTCTCTCTCTCTGTGACTATCATAAATAAATAAAAATTTAAAAAAAAAAATTAAAAAAAAAAAAAAGAATTCCAATTTTTTAAAAAAATTTTAAAAATTTATTTATTTATGATAGTCAGAGAGAGAGAGAGAGAGAGAGAGAGAGGCAGAGACACAGGCAGAGGGAGAAGCAGGCTCCATGCACCGGGAGCCCGATGTGGGATTCGATCCCGGGTCTCCAGGATCGCGACCTGGGCCAAAGGCAGGCGCCAAACCGCTGCGCCACCCAGGGATCCCAAGAATTCCAAATTTGAAACAATAGTTTTTGTTTAGACTTGAACATTCTAATTGCTGTCCTGTGCCCAGTATACAAAAACATTTACACATGTAAAGTACAGCCCAAGTACTCATTTTGTTCCTCTTCTGCAAAAATCTGCAGAAAATAAAAAGATCCAACCATGAGGATTGATTGCTCTCCTCCAATAGAAACTAATTCTTCCACCTTTATATGCAAATAAAGTTAATGGGCCCACAGATTAGCCTCTCGCATAAGTCAGATACAGGACTTGGAGGTCACTCTCAGTTGCCCCTCTCCTCCACTCTCCTTCGCCAAGTTCTCTGAGATCTACGGCCTAAATCTTAAATCCATTCCTTCTTTTCCATCTTCAAAAGAGCACCAACATCAAAAGAACAGGAACATCGCTTTTTAAACAACGGCATTCGTTTCCTGCAACTGGTCTCCTTGTCCAGTCTTGACTTTCTCTAACCTAATGTTAAACAAAGGACTTTCTTAAGTGAGATACAGACAACATAAGAAAGTCTCCTACATTATAGGTATTTCATGAAACATGTTTGTAATAAAAATGGCATATTTACCCAGTTTATAGATTTCTTATTCTGTGTACCAAGTGAAATTTATACGGTGGACTGCAGTCAGAGAAGTCCAAAGGCCACTAAGCCATCTTTTCTAAAATATTAACTGAATGCTATTTCCATTTTTAGAGGCTTTCAGTGGCTCCTCATTAACACAGAATAAAGTCTAAACTCTTTGAAATGGAACTAGTTTGTCCATAAGAAGTTCCGCCCTTCTTCCTGGCCTCATGTCCTGGCGCTCCTGTCAGTCCTGTCATTTTATGCTCCAGTCCTACCACCTTTGCACATGCCATCCCTCTGCATATTTTTTCCTCTCCTTGATCTATACAGCAAATCCTGCTCATCCTTCAATATTTAGTTGAGATCTACTCCCCACTGCCTCTAAGTCCTGACAGAACTAAGTTCACACCATTCACCCAAAGACTGACCTCTGTGCAGCCTCTTACACTGTTGACCAAAGCATCCTTTTGGAAATGCTCTCTTCCCTGTGTGACACAATAAAAGCCAGGCTTTCATCCTACTCTTCTGGCTGCTTCTCTTCAGTCTACTCTTAGATGATGATGTTCCTAAAGTTTCTGTCCTAGGTCTCCTTTATTTTCTCTACGTGCTTTAAATAATCTAATTTACTTCTATAGCATCAATTATCACATTTATGCCAAGGATCCTCAAATCTACATCCAGCACAAACAATATTTATGAGGTACAAACCCATTCTCTCTGAAACCATCCACTTCTTTCCTACTGCCCACAACCAGGTATAAACCATCATTATCTCCCACCTACACTAACTCCTTTAGCCTTGGGCCTACACTTCTGCTCCCTTTCAATCCATTCTTCATTTTCTACACACTAGCCAGAGGCCTTGGGGGGGGGGGGGCACGTGTCTGTGTGTGTGTGCATGTACATGAAGTCACTTCCCTAACGAAAAGACATTAAAAGCTTCTCATTGTCCTTAAAGTTCAAAATCCTCAGCATTGCCCGTTATTTTCCAGTATGATCTGATCTTTGCCTACCTCCCTTCAGCCCCACCTCTCATTACACTCTCCTGCTGACAGTATGCACCAGCTGCATTTTAGGAACACTTCCTTACTTCCTCTTTTCTAGTCCTCAAAATAAACTCTCTCATCCTTTCTCAGTCCTCAAAATAAACTCTCTCATCTTCTGGGAGATTATCTTTAATCCCACAGATTGTATTAAAACTCCGGACTCCTACCATAATGATGTATGTCCCTCACCTGTCAGCATATCCATTACCCTTTATTATGTGGACTTGTAATTGTTTAATCTCTCTTGATAGATTCTAGGATCTGAAAACAGAGCCCAAATTACTCTTATTCAACACTGTATGCCAAAAAAAAAAAAAAAAAAGTACAATGCCAGCTAGTACTAACAGCTCTGCACCCCCAGGACAAAGAATCTGAATCAAGAGAAGTTGTGACCTTTGTAGCTTTCCTTCCATCTAGAGGCTGAGTTTCACATACACAATTAGACTTCCTTAACAACTAAGGCAACTTCTCAGCAAACCCGAGGAAACCAAACAGGTGGAGTCTACTGCCATTTTCCTTCTTGTGAGTGACTACTCATTAGGGTTTCTCACACCACCAATCCCAACGGGGAAAACGCGGCCGCATTCCCCTACTAGTGGCCTTAGTGGCTTAGCAAGAGGACCTCAGACTGGCAGACACAAGACCAGAAAGGGATGTTGTCCCTGTGTCCCCTACAAAGACCAAGATGAGGTTTGGGCCGAAGCGAAGGACAAAGTTCTTTATTTCCCCACGTACCAAGCGAGGTGGAGCTGCCTCTGTGCGGTCCCGCCCGCCCCGGGACGCAGCCTGAGGAGGACGGTGGGACCCTGAACTGCACGGGAGCGTCCTTGGGATCGAGGACGCGTCTCTGCCTGCTGGGGAAGCTCCGGGCGTCCGAGGCGGCCGGCGGAGAAGTTGCAGCGGCGCCCCAGCGGGGTCGCTTGGTGCAGGGCTCACAGCCGGGGCCCGCACTCATGCTTGGGACCCGCAGCGCACAGTCCCCGGGCCGGCCGCGGGGAGAGCCTCATTCACTAACCCTGAGAGGGACGGACTGCGCCTCCTCGCCGGCGCCTCCAGGCACCATTCCCTCTCTGCCGCTGCCTGCTTCTGCAGTTGCTACTCCGCCGGCCTCCCGAGCCAAGCCCTAGCCAGTCGCCTGCCTTCCCTCTTCCACAGGCACCCCCACCTGCCTCAGGATGCGCCGCTTTGATTCCGGCTCGGCTCACTTTCCCACCACCGGAAGGCTGCCATCAGGCGCTTCCGGCTTCCGGGACGTACAGTGTCGCAAAGCGGAACTGCAAGGATTAGCGGGTGCCGGCTCCCGGAAGGTCACCGTGTGGAGGAGGAAGGGGTAACCCGGGTCGCCCTGCTGTTTCGGGGGAGCAACGGCCGAGCAGACGAACCCGGCCTAAGGTGGTGGTGATAAGCAGACGGGCAGTTTCCTGCGACACCATGGAGAGCGGCGGGGGAAGCGGGAACAAAACCACCGGGGGCTTGGCCGGCTTTTTCGGCGCCGGCGGGGCAAGTTACTCGCACGCGGATTTGGCCGGAGTCCCGCGTAAGTATCAGGCCTAGCTTGTGAACGAACATTTCTTACTGGTCCTTGCGACTCTTCCGGACGAATAGCGTCCTCTGTCCTTTTTTTGGCTGGCGTTCACTCCTTTCGGTACCACTGATGGAGTTCGTGTGTTTGCGCTGCCGCTCGTTCAACGTCGAACGAGTTTTTGCAGCCGTGGATCCCCGAGCAGGTCTGGCCGACCTGGACTCGGGAGACGTTGCCTCTTTTCTTCCTTTCATATCCAAGCCTGGTCCACAAATTCCTCTCTTTCCTCTCACACATTGCTTGTGCTTTGGGCTGTGTGCTCGACTCTAGATTAAGAGGTGAGCCTCGCTCTGCAAGTAAATACAGTCCAAATAGCTTGGAAATAACTTTTAAGCACAAAGTCTCGTGTTTCGAAGCTGAAAGGTAGCCGTCAGGTCAAAGCATTTAATATTGAATATAGGCAAGAAAGAAATTTGAATCGTGCCACCTGGAGGAGCTGAGAAGTGAGCTGCACTTTAAAGGTCGTTTATGGACTTGAAAAAAGAAGCCAGGTAAGAAAGGAAAAATACAAGATCAAAAGTGCAGAAGCATGAATACCCTGCCTGTACCCTCGATCCTGTGAATACATCTTCCACGAGTTTCAGATTTTATAGGTATTCACCTGGATGAATAGAACTTCTCCAGGTCTTTTATGCTCAAGAACAAAAGAGCCCTAGTGTCATTTCTGTCAAAACTGAATCTGGAACACATTTTTCATCTAACAAGTCCCCTGAGGTCTGGGTTTTGGAGCGCAAAGGGCACTCACTTCCTTAATGTGATAAGCATTGTTACATTAATTTGATTACGATTTTAAGGTAAATTAAGAGGTCGAGGGTGAACACCATTCATTGAGCACCTGGAATGGGCCAGTGACTTTTCTGGGTGCGGGACTACCGATGGTTAAAGGAGATGATTGCTGCATTCGTGGAGTTTACATCGTATTGAAGTGAGCCAAGTAACACAAACACTTCAGTTAGTGATAAGTTTATGTAAAGGCATCAAAACAAGATCGAGAAATGATGAAAGCAGCACACCATTTTAGAATGGGTCAGGGAAAGCAGCTAGAGGATGTTGACGTTTGAACTATGACCTGAGTACAGTACAAATGCTAGGAATGGGGGGCAGGTGTACAAGGGAAAGGTTAGTCCAAATGCCCTGAGGAAAAAAAAAACACTTGACACGTTTAAAGGACAACTGATAGGCCTGTGTATCTACAAAGTTGCAAGGAAATTGGAGCTGTAGGAGGTCATGAGATCAGGAGGACAAGGAATGGCCATTAATGCAGTGTTTTATAAGCCATGGTAAGGATTTTGGATTTGATCGCAAGTGTGAATGGAAGTCATTCGCCCTGTTTTCTTTTCTTTAAAAAAAAAAAAAAAATTCACTTTAGTTGTTACATAGGAAATGAATCAAAGGGACTAGAGCAAGTTAAGGAGTCTGTTTAAGTAGATTCTTACTGTAGCCTAGGTGAGATTTAGTGATTGGACTAAAACGATAGCAGTAAGGGTGGTGGTAAGGAACAGTTCAGGATGAATATTGAATATAGAATTAGTAGGGCTTTCAATTGATGAAAAGACTATAGTCATGGGTATTTCACAGATTTGTGAACAATCAACAGATGTGCAGGAATTCAAGAGTTAAATTTAGAATGTGAGAAAGTTATTTTCCCGGGTAGATTTTTCCATTTTCAAAGTTAGTGGGATTCAAATCTGGCTCTCTGAGAGTTTCCATTTTCTTTTGTCCTTACCCACATTCCTTTGGTGATAACCCAAGAATGCTCTGCACTGACACAGCAAATGACCTTTGTCAGCAGCCGTCCATACTAAGATTTGAAGGAAGTACCTTAAAATATTTCTGTATAATACATAACCTGAGCACTGTTTTTCCCATGGAATTGATTGGTCTCTTATCAGTCTTATTTTGCAGTTTGTATAGATGTCAAGCATCCTTGTGACAGAGTAGAGGAAATTAGCTTTATAATTAACTTGAGCTATGCTTCCTGCTGCTTTATTTGATCCACATTATTGCCAGTATCTTTTTGGTATGAGAGCCTGAGCCACTCATGCAAGACCTGGTTTGAGGACCTCAGGAGGAGACAACCCTAAAACTGCCACGCAAGACAGGAGAAGCATAGAAAAGCAGAGAATTTCATATTCAGTGACCCTGAAAATCAAAATTGCAAAACACAAGAAACAGCATAATTAACACTGAATGAAATAACTTTTTAAAATTTCATTGCAATGTGATGTTTTCTTTCTAGTGACTGGTATGAACCCTCTGTCTCCTTATTTAAATGTGGATCCACGATACCTGGTGCAGGTAAGATTAAGGCTAGTCCCTTTATGAATTTATTAGTTTGGTCATGTATCTTACCGCTAAAAAAAAAAAAAAAAAAAAAAAAAAAAACAGGTTCTTAGACTGACCAGATCTATGATACAGATTTCTGGAGGCATTAACTCTGGTCTCCATTCACCCTTTTTCATTTCCTTGGAAACTCTGGAGATTTGACTTGCATCTCCCTGATACTAATTAATTAATTCCCTTTAAAGGTTTTTTGGGGTCTCAGGTGGGTAAACGATAGCAGTATCGTTTTTTTTCTTTCCCATTTAAAGGTATTAAATATTTTCTTTCCCATTTAAAGGTATTAAATATTTTCCCATTAAAAATTAAAATATACTAACAAAATTTACCATCTTACCTATTTTTCAGTGTACTGTTCAGCTTTATTAACTACATTTATAATATTATGGAAGAATTACCACCTCCCATATCCAAAACTCATTTCATGATGTAAAACAAACTGTACCTATTAAAAAATAACTTCATTCTACCATTCCATTCACCTATCCCATGGCAACCACCCTTCTGTTTCCTCTAATTTTGATAACTAAATACCTCAAATAGGTGGAATCATACTGTATTTTTCCTTTGTGATTGGCTTATTTCATTTAGCATACTGTTCTCAAGTTTCATCTATGTTATAGCATGTGTCAGAATTTCCTTCTTTTTAAGGCTGGAGAAAATTAATCGAATAATATTCCATTTTGCTTATCCATTCCTCAGTCCCTAGATTGCTTCCATATTTTAGCTTTATGAATACTATTATGAACATTAGTGTACAAATGTCTCTTCCTGATCCTCCTTTTGATTCTTTTAATTATATATCCAGAAGTGAAATTACTGGATCGTAGGGAAATTTTATATTATTAATTGTCTGAGGAACTACCATTCTGTATTCCATAGCACTGTACCATTTTACATTCCCAAGAACTGCACAAAGGTTGCAATCCTCACCAACACTTGTTATTTTCTGTTTTTGTTTTTTAATCATAGCTATGCTAATGGGTAATGAGGGTGGTGGTCATTGTGATGTTGAGCATTTTTTTATAAGCTTATTGCCCGTTTTATACTTTGGAGAAATGTTTATATAAATCCATTATCCATTTTTTAATTGAGTCTTTATTGTTGTTGAATCTAAGTTTTCCATATGTTCTGAATGTTAACTCCTTATCAGATCCATGATTTGCAAATATTTTCTCCCATCCTGTGGGTTACCTTTTTACTATTCTGATACTGTCTTTTGAGGCACAAAATTCTTTAAATTTTACAGAGGTCAGTTTTTCTATTTTTTTCTTTTGTTGCCTGTGCCTTTATGGTCAGATCCAAGAAGTCATTGCCAAATCCAGTGTCACAAAACTTTTCCCCTATGTTATCTTCTAAGAGTTTTATGGTCTTAGATGTTACATTTAGTTCAGATCCATTTAATTTTTGTATTAGGTTTTAGGTAATGATCTAAATTCATTTGATTACATAGATATCCAATTTTTAAAGCACTATTTGTTAAAAAGAGTGTCTTTTTCTCTTGGAATGGTCTTAGCCCTCTTGTTCAAAATCATTGGATCAGGGACGCCTGGTGACTCAGCAGTTGAGCATCTGCCTTTGGCTTAGGGCATCATCCTGGAGTCCCACATCAGGCTTCCTGCATGGAGCCTGCTTCTCCCTCTGCCTATGTCTCTGCATCTCTTTCTGTGTCTCATGAATAAATAAATAAAATCTTTAAAAACAAAACAAAATCATTGGACCATATATGTGAGGATTTATTTCCAGGTTCTGTAATTTGTTTCATTGGTCTATATATCTGTCTTTGTGTCAGCATCACACTTTTGATTACAGTAACCTTACGGTAAGTTTTGAAATCAGGAACATGATGATTGTTCTTTTTCTTTTCTTCTTTCTTTCTTTTTTTTTTTTTTTTTTTTTTGTTCTTTTTCAAGATTGTTTTGGCTATTAGGGATTCATTGAGATTCTGGGATGGGTTTTTCTATTTGCAGAAATATCATTGGTATTTTGATAGGGATTGCATTGAATCTATAGATTCTTTTGAATAGTATTGACATCTTAACAGAATAAAGTCTTCCAACCCACAGACATGGGATATGTTTCCATATATTCAAGTCTTTAATTTCTTTTAAGAGGTTTTATGGTTTTCATTGTGTAAGACTTTCACCTCCTTGGT
Source organism: Canis lupus dingo (assembly GCF_003254725.2). Lineage (NCBI taxonomy): Eukaryota > Metazoa > Chordata > Mammalia > Carnivora > Canidae > Canis > Canis lupus. Next base: position 1,845,969 of record NC_064270.1, read on the forward strand.
TAAGTTCATTCCCAAGTATTATTCCTTTTGGTGCTATTATAAAAGGAATTGCTTTTGTAATTTCTTTTTCAAATTGTTCGTTATTAACACATGGAAATCCTTTTAATTTTTTGTGTTGATTTTTTTGTATCCTGCTACTTTGCTAAATATATTAGATCTAATATATTTTCTTAGTGCCATGTGTAGGATTTTCTATGTATAAGATCATTTTATCTACAAAAATAAGAAATTTTGCTTCTTCCTTTCTGATTTGGATACTGTTTATTTCTTCTTGCCCAATTGCTGTGGCTAGAACATTTAGTACAAGTATCCTTCACTTTTTTGAAATTCACATCGTTCCACTTTTATGAGAGACCTACATTATGTAGATCTGAATCTAGTACCTGTTTACACTGGCCAAAAGAAATCAGAAGAGGATTTTTGCTTTTACCAAAAAAGTGAAAAGCAAAAATAGCATTCAGCATTTGCTCTGCAGTGAACTCTTCTAATGGCACCTTTCAGGCTCCTTCCTGGGGGGTCTACACTCAGCATTTCAGCATTAAGAGATCGCAGCTTTGAACTATGTGAGCGTCTGTGCTTTATCTTTGTGCGTCTGATAGCAAGCTGTGTCCTAAAGTATGAGAAAAGCCTGAGAGGTTATCTTTTGGGTCTGGGAATAATCCATTTTTCCATGTAAGTTGATGAGAATTGCTTCTTCACTTTATGCCATTTTGACTCACAGAAGGTTTCATGGGAATGCTCTACTCATAGATATCAGGGGAGGCTTGTAGTATCTCGAACACAAGAGACAGAAATGGTCGTCCTTGCCTTTTCCTGATCTTGGAGGGAAAGTTTTTATCTTTTACCTTGGAATAAGATGTTCATTCTGGGCTTTCCTTATATGGCTTTTATTATGTTGCATTAGTTTTCTTCCTAGTCCTAGTTTGTTGAATTTTTTTAGTCATAAAAGTGTGTAGGATTTTGTTAGATGCTTTTTTTTTTTTTTTTTTTTTTTTTTTTGTGCAGTAGTTGAGGTGATCATGTGCTTTTTTTTTTTTTTTTCCTTCTTTCAGAGCGTTGTATTATGTTGATCAGTTTTCATGTATTGGACCATCCTGCATAACATTAATAAATCCCGCATGGTCATAGTTTGTAATCCTTTTAGTATGCTACTGAATTTGGTTTCCTAGTATTTTATTGAGAATTTTGTATCAGTGTTGATAGGATATAGTGTTGATAGGTCTGTAGTTTTCTTGTAGTGTCCTTGTCTGGCTTTGGTATAAGAGTAATGCTGGCCTTAAACAAAGTATTGCCTCCACTTTAATTTTTGGAAAAGTTTAAAAAGAATTAGTGTTTTTTCAATGTCTGGTAGACTTCACTAGTGAAGTCATTAGGTCCAGGGCTTTTCTTTGTTTCTTTTTTGAGAGAGAGAGAGAACACAGGGTGGAGGTGGGGCAGAGGGAAAGGAGAGAAAATCTAAAGCAGGCTCCAAACCCCGCACAGAGTCTATGTGGGATTTAATCTCAACCCTAAAGTCATGATGAGCCAAAATCAAAAGTTGGACCCTTAACCAACTAAGCCACCCAAGTGCCTCTGTTGTGACAGTTTTTATTCCTGATTTCAGTCTTCTTATTAGTTAGTTTTGGTGTATTTGGATATTCTGTGTCTTGGTGAGTTTTGTATCTCTAGGAATTTATGTATTTCATCAAGATTATCTAATTTGTTGGCATGCAGTCTTTCATGGTATTTTTAATTCTATAGAATCAATAGTGACTTTCATGTCTGATGTTAATATTTTGAGTTTTTTTTTTCTTGTTCATTTAGCTAAAGGTTTTTCAATTTTGTTTCTCTTCAAAGAACCAACTTTTAGGTTCATTGATTTTTTTTTTTCTCTACTGTTTACTTTTTTATTTTTATCTTCTCTAATCTTTATTATGTCCTGCTAGCTTTAGGTTTAGTTTCCTCTTTTTCTAGTTCCTTATGTTGCAAAGTTAGGTGTTTTTTTTTTTTTTAAGTTAGGTGGTTTATTTGAGATCTCTGATTTTTTTTTAAGATTTTATTTATTTATTCATAAAAGACACAGGAGAGAGGCAGAGACACAGGTAGAGGGAGAAGCAGGCTCCCTGCGGGGGGCCCGATGCAGGACTCGATCCCAGGACCTGGGATCATGACCTAAGTTGAAGGCAAACGCTAAACCACTGAGCAACCCAAGCGTCCCTCTTTGATTTTTTTTTTAATAAGCATTTATAGCTCTGAATTTTCCCCTTAGCACTGCTTTGACTGGATCTTATAAGTTTTGATGTATTTTCTTTTTTATTCATAATTATTTTCTAATATCTCTTATGATTTCTTTGATCTTTTAGTGGTGTACAGTTGTATTTAATTTCCATGAATTTGTGAATTTTTCATTTTATTTCTGTTACTGATTTCTAACTCATACTGTTGTGGTTGGAGAAGATACTTTGTATGGTATCTTTTAAAATGTATTGAGACTTAATTTGTGTCTTAACATATAATCTGTCCTGGAAAACGTCCCACATGAATTTGAGAATAAGGTTTATGCTATTATTGTTAGGTAGAGTGTCTTGTATATGTCTCTTAGATCCGTTCTTTTTTTTATTGTGTTAAGTCCTCATTTTTATTATCTTCGGTCTGGTTATGATAGTTATTCATTATTGAGAAGAGAGTATTGAAGTTTCTAATTCTTACTGTAGAAATTTTGATTTCTACCTTTAATTCTACTATTTTATACTTAATATATATTAATGATCTATTACTAGGAATGTAAATGTTTATGATTGAATCTTTCTGTTGTATTAAACCTTTTATTAATATTCTCTGTCTTTTGTGACTTATTGGATTTAAAATCTATATTTTCTGATATTAGTATGGCCACACTACTGTCTTTGGTTATTATTTGCATGGAATATCTTTTGCTGTCATTTCACTTTGAATCTTTTTGTATCTTTGGAATTAAAGTAAACCTCAGTGTAGTTGGATCCTGGTATTTTATCTATTGTGTCCATCTTATATCTTCAGTTAGAGAGTTTGATCAATTTATATTTCAAGTGATTGTCTATAAGGAAGGATTTCTATCATTTTGCTGTTTGTTTTCTAGCTTTTTTGTCCCTCATTTCTTGCATTACTATCTTTTCTGTTTGCTTGATTTTTTTTCCAGTGCAATGTTTAAATTTCTTAATTTCCTTTTGTATATATTCTATAGCTATATTCTTTGTAGTTACCAAAGGGATATCCTGAAATTTTAAAACTAATTTAAAATCTAATTAAATCTAATTTGATCTAATCTTAAATTTGAATTTTTACTAGTTTAGCTTTAATAACATACAAAAACACTACTTCTATAACAAGTGTGTACCCCTTCTCTCAGTTGTTAATTTCATAGATTTACATCTTTATACATTGTGTGCCCCAAGACATAAACTATTCTTTTTTTTTTTTTTTCTTAAGATTTTATTTGTCCCTTCATGAGAGAGACAGAGAGATAGGCAGAGAGAGAAGCAGGCTCCCTGCAGGGATCCCAATGTGGAACTCAGTCCTAGGACCCAAATATCATGCCTGAGCCAAAGGCAGATGCTCAGCCACTGAGCCACCCAGGTTTTCCCTAATGATTCTTTTATATATTTTAATATCCAAAATTTTGTGGAAAAGAAAATGTAGAGTTTGAAACCAAAGTTACAGTAGTGCTCTTTTTATAATTGCCCATGTATTTGCCTTTATTGAAATCTTTCTCTCTCCATAAGGGTTTGAATTGTGATCATATCTTGCAGGACAGGTCTAGTAGTCAAACTTCCTCAGCATCTGCTAATGTCTGAATATTTCCTTCACTTTTGAAGGGCAGTTTTGGTGGATGTAGCATTCTTGGTTGACAGGTTTTTTTCTTTTAACATTTTAAATGTATTGGCACCTTGCCTTGTGGCCTCCAAACTGTCTCTCTCAAGAAATCTGATAGTCTTATTGAGGATCTCTTATATGTGACAAATTGCTTCTTTCTTGCTGCTTTCAAGATTCTTTCTTTTTCTTAGGCTTTTAAATTTTTACTTTTAATGTGTCTCAATGTGAGTATCTGATTTTATCTTGAATATTCATTGAGCTTCTTGGATGTTCATATTCATCTCTTTCATCAAATTCCGCAAGTTTTCAGCCATTATTTCTTCAAACATTCTCTCCTTCTTCTGGGACTCTCACAGTCTGTGTTACTCAAGTTTGTGGTATTTCACCAGTACCTTAGGTTCTGTTTGCCATTTTTCAATCATTTTCTTCCTGTTGCTAAGACTCAGTAGTTTATATTGTCCTGTCTTGAAGTTTGGTAATTCTTTCCGCCTACCTAAATCTGCCTATGAATCCCTCTAGTGAATCTTTCAGTTACTGTACTTCTCACCTCCAGAATTTTTTTGTTTTTTTTTGTTTGTTTGTTTGCTTGGTTTTTGTTTTTTTAGATTTTCTTTTTCTTTATTAATATTTCCTTTCCATTCTATTCATACATTGTTTTGACATTCTCTATATCTTCTTTAGTTCTTCAACCATCTTTAAGACAGTTGTTTTAAAGTCTTTGCCTAGTAGATCCACCATCCGGACATGCAGGTGGTACGTTTTTGTTGATTTTTTTGTTTTTCCTTTGGATGTCACACTTTTCTATTTTTCTGTATGCCTAGTGGTTTTTGTTGTTGAAAATTGACATTTGAATCTAATAATGTGCTTCTGGAAATAAGATGTTCTACATTCCCCAGGATTTGCTCTTTAATTATTACTTTTGTTTACTCTTTTGAGGTTTTTTTTTATTAATGTGGTATGTCTTTGTGCCAAGGACCAGCGTATTTCTTAGTTCTTTTCTGAGCTTGCACTTTTCCAGGTCCTGTGTTATTACTTTCTTATTTTACCTTTATGCACAGTTGCTTTTGAATGTCCAGTCTTTAATATCTGGCTCCCAACAATGGGGAAAAGAGAGCTTGAAAGGGAAACAAAAAGGGGAGTAGCTCTTATTCAAATTCCCTGGAAGTCTGTGGGGGTTGGAGGACATGCAACAATAGCTTTGTATCTCTGTGATCAGAGCACAAATTAAAGGTTTATTTTTTAAAACAACAGGAACTAATTTTTAAAGCACACCAATAGGGCAGCCCTGGTGGCTTAATGGTTTAGCGCCCTTCGGCTCAGGGCATGATCCTGGAGTCCCGGGATCGAGTTCCACGTCGGGCTCCCTGCATGGAGCCTGCTTCTCCCTCTGCCTGTGTCTCTGCCTCTCTCTCTCTCTCTCTTTCTCTCTCTCTCTGTCTCTAATAAATAAAATCTTTTTTTTAAAAAAAGCACCCCAATAAAAATATTGGAGTGTATAGTTGCAAAGTTCTAAAAAATTGTTAATGGTAAGTTATTTAAGTGGGAAATAGTGACATAAATAGTAATTAAATTCTATAAATGAGAATGTAAAATCTGGCAATCTTAACGAAATCTTGAACCAGATATTTACGTTAAAAAACATGTATTGGGGCAGCCTGGGTGGTTCTTCGGTTTAGTGCCGCCTTCAGCCCGGGGTGTGATCCTGGAGCCCTGGGATCGAGTCCCTCATCGGGCACCCTGCATGGAGCCTGTTTCTCCCTCTTCCTGTTTCTCTGCCTCTCTCTGTGTGTCTCTTATGAATAAATAAATAAATAAATAACCTTTAAAAAATGTATATTTCTATTTGAATTCATTTTGCTTTATATTAGATTATTAATCTAATATATTAATATTAACTAATAATATGTTATGATATATAATATATTACATATAATAATATATTAAACTATTAATCTTTCTATTAGATTATGAATTTATTTATTTGAGATATAAGGGAGAGGGGCAGAAGGAGAGCGAACCTCAGACTCCTCACTGAGTGCAGAGCCTGACAAGGGGCTCCATCCCAGGATCCTGAGATCATGTCTTATGCCAAAACCAAGAGTTGGAGATCCCTGGGTGGCTTAGCGGTTTAGCGCCTGCCTTTGGCCCAGGGCACGGTCCTGGAGTCCCGGGATCGAGTCCCGCATCTGGCTCCGGCATGGAGCCTGCTTCTTCCTTTGCCTGTGTCTCTGCCTCTCTCTCTCTCTCTCTCTCTGTCTCATGAATAAATAAATAAAATCTTAAAACAAAACCAAGAGTCAGAAACTTAACTGACTATACCACCCAGATGCTCCCTATATTTTAAGGTTTACATTTGCTTCAGCCTCTCTTTTTTGTTATTTGGAGAAGATGGTAATTCAGCGCAGGTTAAGTTGCAAATTGCAGTGTTTTTTTAAAGCTCAATTATAACAACAGGATATTAGACTAAACTGATCAAGACACTACAAAGAGTATTGGATATCTCAGGAATGCAAGATTAATTTAACATCTGAAAATCAACATGCTAAGTTATATCAGGAAAGAATAAAAGAAGAAACTCAATAGACATAGAAAAACATCTGACTAAATTCAGTGTTCCTTTGTGATAAAAACATTCATTAAGCTAAGAATAGGGACATCTGGGTGGCTCAGCAGTTTAGTGCCTGGCTTCAGCCCAGGGCATGGTCCCAGAGTCCCAGGATCTAGTCCTGCATCAGGCTTCCTACATGGAGCCTGCTTCTCCCTCTGCCTATGTCTCTGCCTCTCTCTATATATGTCTCATGAATAAATAAATAAAATCTTAAAAAAAAAAGCTAGGAATAGAGGGAAACTTCTTCAAACTGACAAATGGCATTTGTAAAGTAACCAAAGCTAACATCAAATGTAATGATGAAAGACTGAATACCAGTAATTAGGAACAAGACTCTTATCTACTATCTTCATTTCTGTTCAGTATTTTTTTTTAAACATTTTATTTATTTATTCATAGAGACACACAGAGAGAGAGAGAGGCAGAGACACAGGCAGAGGGAGAAGCAGGCTCCATGCAGGGAGCCCGATGTGGGACTCGATCCCGGGTCTCCGGGATCACGCCCTGGGCTGGAGGCAGCGCTAAACCCGCTGAGCCACCTGGGCTGCCCTGTTCAGTATTTTTTACCCAGGGCAGTTAGGCAAGAAAATGAAGCGGCATTCAGATTGATAAAAGTAGAAGTAAAACTAGATAGATATTTGCAGATGGCATGGTCTTATCTATAGAAAATTTTCAGTGTGCTCAGTCAGTTAAGCCTCCGACTCTTGACTTTGGCTCAGGTCATGATCTTCAGGGTCCTGAGTTGAGCCCTGTGTCAGGCTCCATAATCAGTGTGGAGTCTGCTTATCTCTCTCCCTCTGCTCCTCCTACATGTGCTCATGTGTGCACTCTCTCAAATAAATAAATAAAATCTTTAGGAAAAAAAGGAAGAAAGAAAATTTTTACAGAAACCACAAAATACTATTAGAAATAATAACTTCAACAAAGCTTCAAGTTAGAAGATCAATGTACATACTCAAGTTATTTTTTAACCAGTAATAATAGACGCTACAAAAATGAAAGTACAAAAACAATTTGATTTACAACATCATCAAAAAGAATAAAAAATTTAGGAATAAATTCAAGGAAATACAAAAGTTATACTCTGAAAAATATGAAACATTGAAAAAACCTGAAAGAAGACTTAAATAGAAAAATCAGAAGGTTGCATTTTTTGGGTAGAGAATATTATTAAAATTACAATAATCTACAAATTTCTATGCAGGTTCAGCACAGTTCCTTTAGAAATCTCAGCTGACTTTCTAGAAAAGTCAGTCAATTTCCTTTCCAGAAATTGACTGGCTGACCCTAAAATTCATATGGAAATTCAAGGAATGCAGAATAACCACTAATCTTGAAAATAATTCCACACTTCTCCCTTATAATCTACAAAAATTAAGACATTATTGTACTAGTATGAGGATAGCTCCACTGATCAACAATATAAAATTAGGGGCCCAGAAATAAGCTCTCACATTTATAGTCCGTTTTCAAGGAAAGTACTAAGACTGTTAAGTAGGGGGAAAATGGTCTTTTCAACAAACTGTGTTGGGACAACTGAATCTGTACACAAAAAAATGAACTCAGACCCCTGCCTCATATCATATTCAAATATTAACTCAGAATGGGTCAAAGACATAAATATGAGAGTTACAAAACTGTGAACTCTTAGAAAAAATTATAGGTATAAATATTTGTGACTTTAATTTAGGTGCTGATTTCTTAGATATGACACCAAAAGCACAAGTGATTAAAAATAATTAGTAATTGGATTTAATAAAAACTTAGAACTTTTCTGCTGCAGACTACAAAGTCAAGAAAAGGAAAAGACAGTCCACAAATTGGGAGAACATAATTATAAATCATATTTGATAAGGACTTACATCAAGAATATTTAATTTGGGCAGCCCGGTGGCTCAGCGGTTTAGCACCGCCTTTGGCCCAGGGCCTGATCCTGGAGACTCGGTATTGAGTCCCCACGTCAGGCTCCCTGCATGGAGCCTGCTTCTCCCTCTGCCTGTGTCTCTGCCTCTCTCTCTCTCTGTGTCTCTCATGAATAAATAAATAAAGTCTTTTTAAAAAGAATATTTAATTTTGGGGATACCTGGGTGACTCAGTGGTTGATCATCTGCCTTTGAGTCAGGACATGACCCCAGGATTCTGAGATTGAGTGCCACATCAGTTTCCCCATGGGGAACCTGCTTCTCCCTCTGTCTATGTCTCTGCCTCTTTTTCTCTGTCTCATGAATAAATAAAACTTATCTTTAAAAAAAAGAATATATAATATTTTAGGAAACTCTTAAAACTCAATTTAAAAACGGATAAAAGATTTGAATAGACATCTCTCCAAAAAGATACAGTAATGTTCGATAATCACATAAAAGACATTCAACATCACTTACTAGGGAGATGCAAATTACAAAACCAAAGTGAGATACCACTTCACCCTTGGTACAGCAATAATCAGAAACACGCACTAACTGGTTTTGGTGAGGACGTGCGGAAATTGGACCTTCATGCACTGCTGGTGGAAATGTAAATTGAAACAGCTGCTTTGGAAATAGTCTGACAGTTTCTCAAAATATTAAAAATAGAGTTACCATATGACCCAGTAATTCTACTCAGAGATATACCCAAGAGAATTAGAAACATATGTCCACAAAACAAATTGTACATGAATGTTCATATCAGGTTTATTCTAACGAGCCAAAAAGTAGACACAACCCAAATGTCTTATCAACTTAAGAATAAACAAAATGTGGCTTCTCGTGCAGTGAGATATTTAGCAGTAAAAAAAGGATGAAGTAATGATACATGCTGCATCATGGGTGAACCTTGTAAACTTACTACATAAAAGAAACCAAATCATAAAAGACTCTATATTATATTATTCTACTTATATAAAATGTCCAGAATTGACAAATGAATGAGACAGAAAACAGATTGATGAGTAGCTGCCAAGGGTAGGGGATAAATGGAGAACTGACTATTGCTCCCAGGTACCAGGTTCTTTTTGTGGGATAAAGTATAGTCTTTGTTGTAGAATTCTGAATATACTAAAAACTATTGAATTGTGCACTTTAAATAGGTGAATTATATGATGTGTGAATTATATATCAGTAAATTGAGTGGGGTTTTGGTTGTTTTTTTGTTTTTGTTTTTTTGTTTTTAAGAGTGATGGTTAGGACTTTTTGTTTCAAGTTGAATCACTAACAATATTTGACTACCTGCATTTCTTGAGTGTGTTTCAATAAAGGCAAGTTGTTTAGGACTTGTATAAAACTTGTTTTTGCAGGAAATGTTTGCCAAATGTTTGTCAAATGTCAGTGTTATCTACACTGTATGTTTATTGATTTATTTCAAAAGTACCTCGTTAGTATTTTGCTCAAAATTTTGAAACTATGTTTGCTTAAATGTTGATCTTAAGCTTAAAGGGTGTACTGTAGCTCCATTAAAAATACATTTTGAGGGATCCCTGGTTTTGGTCCCTGCCTTTGGCCCAGGGCGTGATCCTGGAGTCCCTGGATGGAGTCCCGCATCAGGCTCCCTGCATGAAGCCTGCTTCTCCCTCTGCCTAGGTCTCTCTCTGGGTCTCTCATGAATAAATAAATAAAATTTTTAAAAAACTAAAAATTAAAAAAATAAATAAAGATACATTTTGACCCTACATTGGTAGGTGAGGCCTGGTAAGGTTAGATATCAAAGAAAACTCTGCGTTTTTAAAAAAATTAGGATTCCTAAAAAAAAGAAAAGAAAAGAAAAATTAGGATTCCTGCTTAAGCACAAACATTTGTGGTAACCTTTTCCATTCAAATGCAAAAGGGACTTCAGAATTAAAAAGTTTCTCTCATCTCATTGTTAAAAAAAACCATGGGAAGTCTAAATTTAAAGACTACCTTAATCAGAGTTGTACTTTGAGGAATAATTTTCCGTACTTTTGAAGGGCAAAGACATCTTAAATACTACCTGTGAGCTCACTGTATACTAATTTTTGGCAACAACTTTTATCCAAGGTACTATTTGTGGTTTCTCTCTCTCTTGATTTGTTTATTTTAAAGAGAGAGAGAGGGCATAAGTAGGAGGGGCTGAGGGAGAAAGAGAATCTCAAGCAGACTCCATACTGAGTGCAGAACCAGACACAGGGCTCATTCTCAGGACTCTTGAGATAGTGACCTGAGCAAAACCAAGAGTTAGACGTTTAACTGCACTGCCCAGACACCCCTTTGGTTTCTCTTACTGTTGTTTTGTGTTGTCACCATATTTGCATCCTCACTGGTACATTAAAAATTATATTAAGTAAATCTTCCACTTTTTAGGCCAGATGAACATCCAATATAAACAACAGTATGAATTTGAATATTTCTAACATCCAGTGTCATCCAGTTGAAATATAAATATTTAACATAATTTCAGCCTTCATACTATTTTATCAAGTACAATGGTGCCCATCCTTGGATGCATTTCTCTTCTATAGTAGCAAACAATGGTATTGGTGATCTTCTAGTGACACTAGTGTCCTACAGTGTCAGCACATAAGAATTTTTCATTGTACAGTGTTTGTTAACGTGAGCTTTACAGTGTATCTTCCCTAGATGTGTAAGGATACTTCAAGATCAACCTTGCTAAGTGTTTATTTCTTGGAATTCAAATTTGGTTAATAAGCTGTTAATCATATTTTTGTTAGAAACCAAAACAGGATTTTTTTAGGATTAATTTAGCCAGTGTCTGCTCCCTCAAAAATCTTTGCAAATTTTTGTTATATGAAACAGTACATTTTAGGGGCACCTGGGTGGCTCAGTTGTTAAAGCATCTGCCTTCAGCTCAGGTCATGGTCCCAGGATCCTGGAATTGAGCCCCCTGTCAGGCTCCCTGCTCAATGGGGGTCTGCTTCTCCCTCTCTCCGTTCATGCTGTCACTCCCTCTGTCTCTGTCTCAAATACATAAGTAAAATCTTAAGAAAAAATTTAAAATGAGGGTACATTTTAATTGCATTTAAGATTAAGCCCACGCCAAAAAATAAAGGATTAAGCCCTAATGACAGCTAACGATGAAATTGTTTTCTTTTTTTTTTTTTAATGAAATTGTTTTCAGTTGATGTACATTTGCCTTCAGTCCTCGTAGTGCTTTTATTATGGTTGAACCTAGCAAAGAGTAAGTACATGCACTTGTGTTTATTAATATTCATCTTGATCATTTTTAAAAATTTCCTATTTGTGAGCCCTGGGTGGCTCAGTTGATTAAGCATCTGCCTTCAGCTTAGGTCATGATCCTGAGGTTCTGGGATTGAGTCCCACATTGGTATCCCTGCTCTGGGGAGCTTGCTTCTCCCTCTCCCTCTCCCACTCACTCACTCCCCTTGCTTGTTCTCTCTCTCTCTCTCTCTTTGTGTCAAATAAATAAAATCTTTTTTAAAAAGAAATCAATTTCCTTTTGAAGTCAGTGATCCATTTCTAGTTTGAAAAACTATACACCTCATTAATTCAAATACAACATTTCTAAAATCCTCAAGCCAGAAGCATAATTTAAAACTAAGTCATTAATTTAAATATCTTTTTTTTTTAAACTTTTATTTTATTTATGATAGTCATACAGAGAGAGAGAGAGAGAGAGAGAGGCAGAGACACAGGCAGAGGGAGAAGCAGGCTCCATGCACCGGGAGCCTGACATGGGATTCGATCCTGGGTCTCCAGGATCGCGCCCCGGGCCAAAGGCAGGCGCCAAACCGCTGCGCCACCCAGGGATCCCCTAAGTCATTAATTTAAAAGTCAGGAAGCAGGGTGCCTGCGTGGCTCAGTTCATTGAGCCTTTGATTCTTGGTTTTGGCTCAGGTCATGATTTCATGGGATCAACCGACTCCGTGCTCAGCTGGGAGTCTCCTGAAGATTTTCTCTCTCTCTCCTCCCTCTGCCCCTCCCCCCACTTTCTCCTTTCTCTCTAAAATAAATAAAATCTTTTTTTTTTTTTTAATAAATAAAATCTTTAAAAAAAAGTTAGGAAGCATCCAAAATTTGCAAAACTATATATAATATAATATGGGATCTCTTCAGAATTTGCTTATTATTGCCCAATAGACCATTTCTGAGTGATGAAAGTAAATGTGCTTGCTTTGAGTAAATTTATGACTTTTTGGTGAGAAAGTATGCAAACGCTAGAAATCAAGAACCAATGCAGAGCTACAGTTTTCCTAATCAGGAATGCGTTTACCAAAGTTCTATATTTGGTGAAGGGATGTTTATTAGTTAGCAAATTGCCAGCCATGTGTGCTTCTAGCTTATTTTAACCAGTTTTTATGGAAAGCTTGGCAAATGTGTACTGAATGTGTTCTTTATAAGAGTGTATTGTATTATAGAACAATCATTGTGCTCTTACAGTAGCATTTTCAACTAAGGATTTTTGGGTGGCCTTCATGGCCATATTTACTGATATATATAGTTCACATACCATATTTACTGTTTCCAGTAAATATCAAATTTACTGGAAAGAGAGACTATATAGCTTTCTAAGATTATCAAAAGAATATATGCGCCCCCAAACAGTTGAGAATTAAGAAGGTAATTTTGCTTTTGCATAATTAATCCAAACTGTTGTACTTCTGTAGTTTCTGCTTTTTTTTTAATTGAGCAGATTGATAAATAAATAGCTATAGAATGAAAGTTTTCTTTTTCCACAGTTATGTTTCAGTTGAGTAAACTATTACTTCTTATGCTTTTCCATTTACCTTTTTCTTTAGCTGTCCTTCCTAAACATTCTTGCACTGTTGTTTCATATTTAACATTAAGTAAGGCAAATTACATACCCGTAGAATCTATCAAACTTAATATTGAGAAGCAAAGTTCTGATGAGAATGCCTCCTAAGAACTAGTGAGTATAACTACATATGTAGCACATTTTATTTCACTTTGATTTAGGTGTTAGTATTGTTGTAGAAACTTAATTTTATTTGACCAAGTGTAATTGAGTTTTAGTTGACTTAAGGTTTTACTTTTTGTGAAAAACTAGTTTGACAAATTAAAAAACACTTTGCAACTCCTGGGTCTTGAGGGGAGCTCAGCTTGGATTTTGTTATTACCCCTTTAGGATACTGATGAGTTTATTTTACCCACTGGAGCTAATAAAACCCGGGGCAGATTTGAACTGGCCTTCTTTACCATTGGAGGATGTTGTATGACAGGTGGGTATGATCACTTTTTTCACTGTCCTCAATCCAAGTAATCAAAAGTGTGTAAAATCAAAAGTAATTCAGATATTGGTTCCAGAGTTTTAAAAAATCATTTAGGGGTACCTGGCTGACTCAGTCCGTTGAGCATGTGACAGTTGATCTTGGGGTTGTAGGTTTGAGCCCCACGTTGGGTGTAGAGATTACTTAAAAATAAAATCTTTTAAAAAATTATAAATAATTATTATATACATCTTTCATTTTCTCCTACTAAAATTAAAAAGAATTCGAAGTGCAGGTTTTTAATGGAAAGCTGTATTATTTGGTTGAATCATTACTGTGAATCACTAGGGGCTGCATTTGGAGCAATGAACGGTCTACGGCTAGGATTGAAGGAAACCCAGAACATGTCCTGGTCCAAACCAAGAAATGTACAGTAAGTCTTATAATCATCTGATGTAGTGATGTTTCAATATTAACCTCTACTTTGTTGGCTTGATGAGCACAACCTTGAGATTACAAATGTTTAGGGTATTGACATACATTTTGATTGATTTTTTTTTTCTTAAAATAAAAGTAATTAAGGAGTCAGGTTACTGAGGCTTAGATTTTAAAAGGAGTGATTTTTGTCAGTGTCCCTCAATTAGCTGTTGCTTCCCCGACCTAACTTCTCTACTTTTTCATTCTATAGGTCTCTGTGACTTGCTTTTCTAGTGGTTGAATTGCTAATACATTAGTTAGATTGTTCAAGGGTGTGCAAAACCATAGGACATGATAGTAAAGAAAGAAGCATGTAAGAGTGATTACTGGATCTGCTGTCATTTGAATTGAACTACTTAACTGACTTCACTCACTGTTTCTGAAAGGAGAAGGCTAAAAAAAATTTATCACGGAGTCCCTAGAACTTAGGGATAGTTCCCTGAGTCTTCTCTTAGGAAATTGAAGTTTGTGGAGAAGGAAAGTAGACATCTTCACCCTGCCCAAGAAATAAACATGATTGGTCCATGTAGATATTCTCTAAATAATATGATGTTTAGTTTTGGATGTTTTTACACTTTTTTTTTTTTTTAAAGATTTTATTTATTTATTCATGATAGTCACAGAGAGAGAGAGAGGCAGAGACACAGGCAGAGGGAGAAGCAGGCTCCATGCATCGGGAGCCCGACGTGGGACTCGATCCCGGGTCTCCAGGATCGCGCCCTGGGCCAAAGGCAGGCGCCAAACCGCTGCGCCACCCAGGGATCCCTGTTTTTACACTTTATATGGGTGAAGTCACACAGTATATATTTATACAATGGCTCATCATCATTTTTTTTAAAGATTTTATTTATTCATTAGAGACACACACAGAGAGAGACGGGGGCAGATATAGGCAGAAAGAGAAACAGGCTCCATGTAGGGATCCCAGTGTGGGACTCCATCCCGGGACTCCAGGATCACGCCCTGGGCGGAACGCAGGAGCCCAACCGCTGAGCCACCCAGGCATCCCTGTCATCATCTTTATATGTAGTTTAGCCAGCAGGTGGCAGCAGGTTTGCTAAATTAGACCTTGGGAATCCTGTCAAGTTTTTCATATTCTTGTTACTATGTGGATCTTGCTTTACTAGGCCAGATCCTTGCATATTTTTACATTTTTATTAATGCTTGTCCCTTACTCCAGAGCATCTGCATGGGGATACTTAGCCGAAGTATCTGCCTTCTGCTCAGGTCATGATCCCAGCGTCCTGGGATTGAAACACCTTCCTTCCATCCCCCTGTCAGGCTCCCTGCTCTTCCCTCTCCCTCTGCTTGCCGTTCCCCCTGCTTGTGCTCTCAAGTGCACTCATGTTGTCTCTCTCTCTCTCTCAAATAAATAAAATCTTTTTAAAAAATTTGTCCCTTACTCCAGTACTTTTTTTTACTTTTTTGTGTTATGCAGAATTTTGAAGATGTACAAAAGTAGACAGAATAGTACAGTGAAGACCCATGAACCATAACCCATCCTCAGCAGTCGGCCAAGATTGGGACCAAATGTGCCCCATCTTATTCTCCGCTCGCATGTTACTTTAAAGCAAATCCCTAACATCACATCATTTAATACCAATTTGAAAGTGGAGGATATGCTAGAAAAGACAACCTTTGTTGCTTAAAAGTGATAATTATTAGTGTTTTAGAGAGAGTAAAATTGATTTATATTTTTTTAGGTAAGATTTCTAAAATATATATTCTTAAAATATATATAATTTTTTATATGACCATTCTAATCTTATTGGATAGGAAGCATTTAAAACAGGAGACAACCGGGGTAATAGGTGGCTCAATTGGTTAAGGTCCGCCTTTGGCTCAGTTTATAATCCCAGCTTCCTGGGATTGAGCCCTGTGTCAAACTCCCTGTTCAATGAGGAGTCTGCTTCTCCCTCTCTCTTTGCCTGCCCCCCACCCTGCCCCTCTTATGCTCTCTCAAATAAATAAATAAAATCTTTGAAAAATAAAATGAATAAAGTAGGAGGCAGCCTCTAAAAAAATGGAAAGAAAGTAAGGTTTGGGGCCAGTCAGATCTAGTAGCTTCAAAGCCTAGTTTCTTACTTACTGTTTTGTGATTTTAGGTAAGTTTTTTTTCTACACTGAAGGGTTGTTGAGAGGTGATTAAGGTAGCTAAATAGGGGCTCAGTAAGTGGAGATATATTTCCCAATCATATCCCAGACAATTTCACTAACTTGCAGTGCTTCCAGCGGTATAATAAAAGTAATAGTTTTAAAAACTTGTTACAAATGACAGTATACTGAACTTAAAATAAGTTAGTAAATATGTAACAATTAGTTAGAAACAATATACTTCATTACTAATTTTTAAACAGCTTTTTAGAGATAAATAGAAATTTTTGTTATTTGGACATTACATGAGTTTTTTAATTGCATTAAATGAGTTTTTTCACTTTGTTACTGGAATTACATAATTTCCAGCAGTAGTCAGCTGTCCGGATAGACCCATTCCTGTGATGGTGTTACACTGCTGGGAGAGGAATGTCTTCTTCCTCCAGTTGCCTCTGTCACTGTTTTGGTGGCGCCTGGCACTGGTACAAGGCAGAACTATGCTTCCTTGAGAGTATGCTGAGCGTTCACTCTGGCCGCTTGGTTCTAGTCAGGGAGCAGACATAGTATGTTTTCTGTGTGTATTCTACTGAGACAGCTTTTTCCTTCTCTTTGAGTATTTCCCCTTATTTCTGCTTTTTTTTTTTTTTTTTTTTAAGATTTTATTTATTTGACAGCACAAGCAGGGGGAACAGCAGTGGGAGAGGGAGAAGCAGGCTCCCCACTGAGCAGGGAACCCAATGTGGGGCTCAATCTCAGGACACTGGGACCATGACTTGATACTTTAACTGACTAAGCCACCCATGCACCTCTATGTTACTTCTTTTATGTAAATCAATTACTATAAACTTTTTTTTTAGTAAAACACATTCTAGGCTGTCAAATCCTTTGTGTATTTGATTTATATTTAATAATAAGAACTTTCCTTACTGCCCAAAAATGTTAGAGGTTTAACCTTCATTTATATTTATATACAGTAAAAGTCATCCTTACTAAATTCTGAGGAGATACTAAGGTAAGTCTTAAAATTAAGAAAACTTCAGGGGGTGCCTGGGTTGCTCATTCGATTGGACATCTGACTCTTGATTTTAGTTCAGGTCATGATCTGGGGGTCCTGATACCAAGTCCTGCCTCAGGCTGTGCACTCAGCGGGGTGTCTGCTTCTCTCCATCGGGTCTCTGCTCGTGTTCTCTTTCTTTCTAAAATAAATCAATAAATCTTTTTAAAAATAAATAAATTAAAAAAATAAAAATAAATTAAGAAAACTTCGGGTATTGGCTTTATACATTATAAATAGCTACAGTAATGGTTTTTCAAATTACTAGAGAAATGGTAATTCTAAGTACAAATTCTTTCTCTCTCTGCCCTGGTAGGATTTTGAACATGGTGACTAGGCAAGGGGCACTTTGGGCTAATACTCTAGGTTCTCTAGGTAAGTAGAGATCTCACTTAATAAATCATTAATGCAACAAAAGAATGTGTATGTATCATGAACAATTTGGTCAACCAAAGTTCTGGCCCTAGGATATTAAACATTTTATTTAAATCTACTCTGATGAGTAGTGTAGACAATACTTAGGAAAAGACCATGAACAACATAAAGTAATTCCAGATGTTAAAGCCTTTTCTCAATGTTTTAAGTCTTTTTAAATATTATATACTCCCCTGTCCAAGCAAGATACCAAATCATGTTTTAAGTAGATATGAAATCCAGGTAACTTAGATCTAAGTCCAGTGCCTCTTTATGTTAAGAAAGGTTCAGGGTCCTGTAGTAAGATACGGTAGATTAATTCATCCCTCTTGCTCTAGTTTCCTAATAGCCCATTCAGCATTCTATTTACTTCAGTAGATTTCTCAGACCCTATTTCCAGAGTTATAATAGGACCTTTGTAGATAATGAAAACATTTGTTGTTCTAAGCAAAGGGTAAGTTAGTAGGACTTAGGACCAAATTCTTTCATATTATGTTGTTTATAAATGATTAACTCTTTTGGTTACTCATAGCTTATAATAAATGTACCAGTGGTATTTATACTGTAACAGCCAAGAATGTCTTTGTAACTTAGTTGAAAGTCTGAAAATCTTTTAATTGTGGCAGATTAACTAAAGGAAAATGTAATCATCTCATTGAAAAAACATAGAAAAGGCGTCTGTTGTGAAAGAATAATACCCTAGCTTTGTCATGGGATTTGGAAGCAGTACATTTTCACACCATGAAGTCAAATTGACATTTGAGATTCTAGGAAATGACTGCTTCAATGTGCTGCTCATATACAGTCACCCTTCTTTGTTTCTGTTTGGTTGCTTATGTAACTAGAGTAATCTGCCATCCTGGTCTGCCCAGGGGACTGTCTTTGTTTTAGCATTGCAAATCTCATGTTCCAGGAAACTCTCTTCCTGAGTGAACTGAGATGCTGACCAATTACCTTGTGTGTTCCTAGTATCATATGATCAATCACAATGTTTTGCTCAAGTTCAGTTTCAGTTAAAGAAGTTGAAATGGCAAGAAGAGCCTTTACAGAAGTATAAGAATATCACAACAGAAGTGTTGTAAGGCAGTTTGGTGTAATATTGAAGGGTCAAATAATGGCATAATTTTGAGAAATGATAAAAGGATTAATCGGAATCTTTACAGGAATAGGAGAAAGGTAGTTTGGGGGATGATTTTGTTACAACTATATCATGCTAGTGTTAATAGTTTTTTACATGTGAGGGAACCAAACCTCAAATTTTTTTAAGTTAACATCTTTGTTAAAATAGAAATGCGTGTGTCTTAGTTTCTAAATCCAAAGTATATAGCTGTTATGAATAAGATATAAGTGAACATTAAAAATATTTTTCCTGGGACTCCCCAGCGGGACTTTTTATTAGTAGCTACTATTCTTGTTGCTTCTGAAGCTTTCCACAGAATTTCTTTGCATATCCCCAGTTGTACACACATGTGCCTGCTTTTACATGCTAGTGATACGGTTTTTCCTGCTTTTTCTTTGGAGTGTGTAGTGTTCCAGTATATGGAAAGTCCACTTCTTGGTCTATACCCTTTGATGGGCATTTGATTTGGTGCCAGGCTTTTGCAATTACAAATAGTGTTCCAGTAGTCATTCTTTATATATCTTTGAATGCTTGTAGAATGTCTGTAAGATATATTTATCTAAACATAATTGCTCTACTGACTTTTAATCACTTTTTTATTACTGATCAGTTCCATTTCCCCTTTAGCTTTGCTCTATAGTGCATTTGGTGTCATCATTGAGAAAACACGAGGTGCAGAAGATGACCTTAACACAGTAGCAGCTGGAACCATGACAGGCATGTTGTATAAATGTACAGGTAGGTACTACTGAGTGAAGAGGAGCTCTCAGTAGTTTTAAAACTAAGTAGCCACAGTTTTCAAAGGATACTTGACACATTTTTTGCAGTATAATGGAGAGCTGAACAAAACTCCTGGTTGTTTTGTATTTTTCTTTTTTTTTTAAGATTTTATTTATTCATGAGAGGCAGAGACACAGGCAGAGGAAGAAGCAGGCTCCATGCAGGGAGCCCGATGTGGGGCTAGATCCTGGGACTCTAGGATCACACCCTGGGCCAAAGGCAAGTGCTAAACTGCTGAACCACCTAGAGATCCCCTGGGTTTGGGTTTTTATTTGTTTTTTTATTAAGTGTACATTCAGTAATATTAAGTGTATTTACATTATTGTGGAATATCACCACCATCTAACTCCAGAACATCTCTTCATCTTGAAAACTAAAACTGTGTATCCATTAAACAATTTTCCCCTTCCTTTTTATTTTCTAACTATGAATTTAAACTCTTAGGTACTTTAGGGTACCTCATATAAGCAGAATCGTACAATATTTGGTCTTCTTATGACTGGCTTGTTTCGTTTAGCATACTATCCTCAAGTTCATGTTGTAGCATGTTTCAGAATTTCCTTTTCAAGGCTGAATAAAAACTCCCTTGTACATATCTACATTTTATTTATCCATTCATCTGTCAGTGGATATTTGGATTGCTTCCACCTTTGACTACTTTGAATAATGCTCCTGTGAACATGGGTGAACTAAATACCTTTCAACTTTGAAAAAATAAACAGAACCATAAGAGTTGAACCAAAATGACCTGACTGGAGATCAAATACCAAATTCTCCTCTAAGATGGAAAAGAAATTAACATTCACTGCATTATGATTATGCCCTCAGCTATAAGCACTTAATGTAACTTACTTAAAACTGTGAAGTCATCATCATCACACCCCAATTTTATAGATGAATGCAGTATTAAGAGGACTTTTCAAAAGGTCACATAACTGGTGATAGGCCCAAGTTTTTCATCACATTTCTGCTTGAAATAGCTTAAGCTACATATGTACTCTACTTATACCTCTGAAAATTACATTTGTTTCATTGTTTTACTATGCATTAGAAATGATTAATGGAGTAATTTTGTTTTTTGGAAATTCCTCCACCACAAATATCAGGTAGCACTTTTGCTTCATTTTTAATAGAAGAAAGAAAAGCTTCAGTGGGATCATGAAATCCAAGATTTCCTGATACATCTGAGAGTGAGGGGTTTTTTTTCCTATATTGAAAATGGATTGAGGGTTCCTGGGTATTCAGTTGGTTGAGCATCCTACTCTTGGTTTTGGCTCAAGTCGTGATTTCAGTGTCATGTGATCAAGTCCACCACCCCTCTCTCTTCCTTCAAAATAAATAAATTTGTAAATCTTTTTAAAAAAGAAGAAAATGGATCATATTTGGAATTTTATTCCTAAGAGTTCACAGTATTTCTTGCACCACATGCACATGTATGTACTCAAATAAACAGAGCTCCAGGTAGATTGAGACGATAAATGCCTTTTATGTCTATGAAGATGTTACCTTAGCTAGAAAAACTTTCTTAAAAAATCTAAAAATACTTCAAGTTGAAGATCTTTAGGATCAGACAAAAGAATTTAAAACTTTAATTGGCAGCACAAGGGTGCATTTAGCAAGAGTTTACTTGGCCCAACCTGTGTTTAAAAAGATCAAATTAATATTTAAAAAACAAGAGATTTCACATAGAAATCTGGAATTCCAGCTTCTTTTGAATAAATGGAAGACAAAAAGCTTACATTATTCAAGTTGACATATGGCTAGGGCTGAGTGGGAGCTGTTTCTGTACCAGTACATGGGCACTAAAGCTCCAGTTCAAAGAATACATTAGGGGTTGGAAAGTCCCGGTCTTATTCAGGGTAAGCCACTGTGGGATTTCCCAAGCTCTAGGCAGGCTTGAATATAAGAATGTACTGAATTATTCATCTTAGAACATATTATACATATTTAAAAGGGAAAGGAAAAGGCTGAATTCTTGATTTTGGAGGAAATGGGAGCCTAGCTTTCTGTGTCAAGGACTTCCTTGCAGTAATAGCATTTATGACACAGGCTGAGACACCTCCTGCATAAATTATAAAAGAGAAAGGTCTTGGTTCAGAAGAGAAGAAGCAAAAAAAGAATATCCATAATTCTATGTCAGGTGACTGCAGATTTCATTTTCCATTACAGTGTGAAACATAGAGGAAGTTAATAATCTGCTGACCAAGAATTCCAACGTCGGCTCATAGTTTCTGGCTGAACAATTTAAATTTAGCTCAACACATTGAAATCAGTCTACAGAGGAGTCTTGTTGATTTCTGGTTTAGAATGAATTTAATAAGTACAGAATTACAAATTTTGTGTGATAGGAATACAAATACAACTTCAACTTCTAGATTCAGGGATTTGGAAAAGAGTTGAGGCACTCTTGGTCTAGAGCCAGCATAGACTCTTAAGGACAGAAGTTTACATTTAGGGAATAGCTGATTCTTGCTGACATAAAACATTTCCAACCCCCAATGTATTCTTCGACAACAGAAATGAAAATTAAAAAGGTTAAAGTAGTATAACTCAACTTAGGTATGGAGCTCCTTTAGTGGAAAGAAAACTCATGAGGAAAAACACATGAGAAAATGGGTAGTTATCAAACTAAAAGCTTAGAGACTAATTTAAATGAATAATTCTCTTGAGTGATTTTAGTTCATATCTGTTTATTTAATGAATTTATGTAAATATTTTTCAAAGGGTATGAAATGTCATTATTAGATTTTCTATGGCATATGAAAATCTGTTTAATAATGATCCATATTGGGGCGCCTGGATGGCTCCGTCCATTAGATGCCTGCCTTAGGCTCAGTCGTGATCTCAGGGTCTTGGGATTGAGCTTCCTCTTAGACTCCTTGCTCAGCAAGGATCTGCTTCTCCCTCTGCCCTTCCCCCTTGCTCGTGCTCTCTCTCTCTCAAATAAGTAAATAAAACCTTGGAAAAAAAATATTGACCAGTATTCTACCAGAAGAGGAACAGCTGTAGTTTTGCTATTGTTCATAAGCTTAGGACTAATGTTTAAAAGGCTTGGCTTGGTCACTTATCTGAAATCAGGAACAAGGCATCAGAGACTAAAAGATATGGGCACCCTTTTCTCCCCTCACAAAAAATCCCTGACCTGTTCATTCTGTGCCTTCCATAAGATTGTATTAGAGAAGCAGACTAAATAAAATTAAGGATATTCAAATACATTTCTTCATATTAACCAAATATTATCAGGGTTATTGTTAAAAGGGGTACTTTTATCAATGAGTGCCAGGCCTTCAAAATTAAACTTTGAAGATTGTATTAGAGAAGCAGACTAAATAAAATTAAAGGATATTCAAATACATTTCTTCATATTAAGCAAATATTATCAGGGTTATTGTTAAAAGAGGTACTTTTATCAATGAGTGCCAGGCCTAACAAAATTAAACAAAGACTTTCTTGATGACTTTCTATTAGTGGCAGCAATATTCTTCCAGTAAATTAAAATACACATATAATAGGCAGAGGGTTAGCTGCTGTAATATACAGAACATTTTGACAGATCACTTAAACCAACAGTCCAATAAAAAAGAGTAAGGATTGACAGAGCGCTTCAGGGAAAAATACAAACTACTAACCAATAGAAGCTATTCGGTGTCCCAAGCAACCAGGGCAAAGCAAAATAAAACATTAAGTTAATATTTTTCACCAACTGCCTTTAAAAAAAGTGATGACAAGTAACTAACTGATGGTCACCATAGGGGAGTTGGGTGGGCGGATGCGTTGAAATAGGAGTAAGGAGTGCACTTGTGATGAGCATCAGGTGGCTAAAATAAAAACTTAAAGTGATGGTAGGTGATACTTAATATTGGCAAAGGGAAGCAAACAACTGGCATTAGTATTAGTATTTTGAATATGTAGATCCTTTGCTGAAGTAATCTTTCAGCAATTTATCCTCCAGCAAACTAAGGCATACACACAAAACTGTATGCACCAAAGTTTAAGACTGGCTTCAAGGAGAGGGCATATTTGAACAAAGATGAGGGAGCATGTGAGATGGCTGTCTGGAAAGAGTGATTTAGGTAAAGGCTAACAACAAAGTCCCATGGGGATTAAAAGGCGGCCGGGGTTGGGGGGGGGGGACTGCGGGGTGGAGAGCAGTAGACTCTGGAGTTATCGTAAAAGTGGCAAGGGACTAAATCATATAGAAAATAGAGCAGCTTCATAGGCCACTGAAAGAATCTGACTTCACTGGACTTTGATTCTTATATTCTAAATATTAGCATTTCCATTTACTTACAAGCCTTAAATTGTTGATCATAATTATCAGGTAAACTTTCACTGTTCTGGGTCCAGAGTTTTCATGGGAGATGTTAAGTCAGTGTTGATAAACCCTCTTAAACTTGCCTAAGATTCTCAAAGGGGACTGGGCTACCATACCACCACAGGAAAGCAACCTCCAAAATGACTAAGAATCTGATGAGAAGAAGAAAAAAAGTCCTAAAACGATAGTAATGTGGGGAGTCAAAAACTATTGAGAAAATTTAATAAGTGTAGTCTTGTACAAGAGAACTGGGATTGCTGGGGAGGGACTGGTGGTGGTGGGAGGGACTCCCTCACCATGGGAAGCCCGAAAGGCAGCTGCTCTGCTGCTAAGAGTCACACATACTGCTTCCACTCTGTAACAGAGAAAGTGAAGGGGGGGGTGGTGGAAGGGAAGCAGGAAACAGCATCTTGTAGTGTTCCAGTTGCCATTGATAACCCACTTTCTCTCACCATCCCCTCATTTCATCATCCATGAACTTCTGTACCTACTTCTATACTATAAAGTATTTTTATTTTTCATTGACCATTTTGACTTTAGACTTCTACCTTCAGTATGTCTTGTCTAATCACTATTTCTGGCTTAATCTTCCTCAAGTATGGTACTAATTCTAATACTCCCTGTCCAAAAACTTTTGATGATGACATACTGCTTTTCAACTTAAATTTCTCATCCTAGCCTTCCATGCTCTAATCCTAGCCTACATTTTCAGACTTTTCCCATACCTTCCTTGCATATATCATATGACCAAACACATAAATTTGAAATCCAGTCCTTCTATAAGGCCTAGATCAACTGTTATTACCCCTTTCAATAGATTTATCTATCTATCCTGGAGGCAGTTAAATGTGGTGTAAAAAACAAAGGGCTTTGGAGTCAGACTGGGTTTGACTTGACTAGCATTAGATCCCTAAACAGCTACATGTGCAGAGAAGAACTTGTCTGAATTTGTTACACAAGGGTATATTCCCTTCACAGACTTGTAAATGAGATAACTTACATAAAGTAAGTTACTTACATCCCACCATAAGCACATTTTATGTAATTTTTACAAGGCTTAACAGTTTTCCTGGTAGGAAGTCAGTAGATAAAAAGATTGAAAAATCGAGAACTAGCAAAGTAGTTGTGTTATTTAGAAACATGAAGGTAAAAAGCAAAGAATGAAATGGTTGCCTTTGGGAACTAGGAATTAAGGTGAAGATGGTGTGTGTACTACATTGTTCATCACTAAAATCTTGGTACTATTTTGACTTGAAATTTTTCATATGGACTATAATAAAATAAAATTTAAAGTGAGCAAAAACCTATGTATCAATTAGGCATTAGAAGAGAGGAGTGAGGAGTTACTATTTAATGGGTACATAGTTTCAGTTTGCAAGATGAAAAATGTTCTCTGGAGATGGATGGAGGTGATAGTAGCATGATGCCATTATACTTGATGCTACTGTACTGTGTTGTCAAAAATGATAAAAAAAATTTTTTATAGTATTTAGTAGTAGCCATGTCAGTGTTGTAGGTAAGGCTGGAGGGGCCAGCATCATCTGCTGGCCAGATGCCTATCCACTATCCGGAGGCTGAGAATGTTTTATATTTTTAAAAATGGTTGACCCTTGAACAACGTGAAGTTGAACTGCATGGGTCAACTTATATATAATTTTTCTTCAATCAGTACAGTACTGATTTTGTATTTTCTCTTATGATTTTCTTAGTGATCCTTTCTGCTTCATTCTAAGAATACAATATATAATACAGTACATACAAGGTATGAAATATGTGTTTATCAACTATATATGTTTTCAGTAAGGCTTCCAGTCAACAGTAGGCTATTAGTGAAGTTTTTGGAGAGTCAGAAGTTGTACATGGATTTTTGACTGTGCAGGGGGTGGGGTGGCATCCTGTAACCCCACTCATTGTTCAAGGGTCAACTGTAATTACATTTCAAGTGGTTATGTAAATACCTACATAATAGCTTTTGGGACCTGAAAGTCTAAAATATTTACTTTCTGGCCATTCTAAGAAAAATTTGCTGGTTCCCCAGCTCTAAAGTAATTGTCAGTTCAGTGTATTAGCTCTGCCACTGTCCAGCTCTATACCCCCACAAACAAGGTACTTTAGTATTCTGGGCCTCATCTTCCTATGATCAGAAGATTTGCCCTTTCTGGCAAGAGTTGTGTAAGGACCAAAAGATAGAAGGTAAAACTGAAACACATGTCTGGTGTTTGTTTTCCTTTATAGAGATTGACCATTGACCTTATTTGGTTACTTTGTTCAAAGCAAGAATATTTGCTGTCAACTTCCTGTGCTTAGTTGGGCAGAAGTTCTTTACAGAAAGTCTAAAGCCAAGGCCTTCAAACGTTTAATAGAATAAGTTAGAAAATGCTGGAATTAATGGAAAGTTACAACTAAAACCTGGCTTGGTATGTGATAAGAGGCTACGCTTAAATCAGGATTAGCTGTGCTTAGTAAATCAAGCACTGCCAATGTTTAGTGTCTGCTTGCTGCAAATAACTGTTGTCCAACCTTCAAAGAAGTGACTTGTTTGAATTAAGTTGGTTTCATTTTGGTCAGAAAGTAGAAAGCTTTCTAGGAGACAAATTGTTGTTAAGGGACACTTAAAATGCCACTGGTGTCCCAAAAATCTGAGTCTTGCAATTCTGTTTCATTGTTACCCCTAGTGCACCTGCCCAAGGAGGCTTGTTATTTGATAGCTGAGAACTAATAGGAGTCTTTCAAAAAAGTGGCTAAAGAGAAACCATGTTCTTAGGCACACTCAAAGCAAAGGGCCAAGTGTAAGGAACAGTTTGCCGGTATTTCCAGACCAGTGTGCAGAGTTCAGAGCTCTGTAGATCCAGGGGAGTTCATCTGAAGTTGAATTTTGGTCCCAGGAAAACATCTGCAAATGTAGTGCGCTTCCAGGTACCTGCCCTCCATCATTTTTCTGCTAATAAACAGCAGTGAGGCCACCTTTCGTTTTTTGTTGAGTCAGAATGGAGTACTGTATGTTTGTAACCTGCTTGAAAGAGCCCTCATTATACTCAGTTTAGATCTAAAGCAGCATGTTGATGCTGTTGCAAGTAGTAGTTATTCTCCTGTACTTCATAGTTTGTTTTTTTCATCTTAGTAATTTGGTCTAATTATAATTCACCTTTAGTCCCTAGAACTTTTTGTTGATTTACTAAAGACATGAGAGGGAAGTCATTATTGGGCAGACTGTTTTAACTAAGGTTGAATTTTTCAACCTCATTGGATACAGTTGCAAAGTCAACTGCTATACTTGGTCTAAATGTAGCAAGATGATATAGAGATGATATGGGCTTCAAGGAGAAATCTTCATTGAATTTTTTTCTGATTCCTGCTTCCCACATATTTGATGATGTTTATAAGTGATGCCTGCAGTTTCTGTTTCAGTCTGTTTGAGAGAGATAATTAGGGCACTTCATGGTGAAAACCTACGCAGGTCAGCTATCAGACCTCTTCAGACCAGAGAGGCTCCTGGAGGGGGTGGCTTTTTAATCAGCTGAAGCCATCTGGCAGGACAGGACATTCATTGCAGAAATGGTAGTCTGAAGTGTTCTAACTTGGCAGTGTTACTGAATTTCACAGAGTTTCCTGGTTTGTAGCCAAAGGGCCTCTGGTAAGGTAATCACTGGACCACAGCTCCATTCCAACTTTGCCTTCCTAACAAATATGTAACTTGGAATGACTATTCCATAGGTATAGACTCCCTGAGGTTTATGGTATCTACTCGTTTGTGAAACCATAAGAACATTGAGTTATTTCCTAAAAGCTTATTTGGGTACCCCTTAGTCCTCTTGGTAGACTCCGGGGATTTTCAGGTAACTGATTAAAACATTTTTGTTTTTACGTTTCAGGTGAAATATATATTGCTACTTGTTTGTCACATGAAAAACTTGTTCAAAGTTTAATCTTTCAATGTTTTTCAGTGAGGATGATGAAGCTGTGTGCCTTGTTTCTCATTAGTTATACTAGATTGGCAGATGTGTCAGTGTAGGAATGGACAGGGAGGAGGGTGGGGACAGGTGGTCCTTTATCAGCACTTAACACAAAAATTTGATTATAGCTATCTTATCACCACTACTTCTTGAGTCTTCAAAGTTAATAGAGGACCTGTCCAGAGTCCAAAGGTTAATATTGTTTCCAAAGAGGGTGTCACCTTGTTTATATTATAGCCCTGAATCAATTTGCAGTGCCTATGAGGTCCTAAACAGTAGGACTGGCAGGAAATTATTCATCTGTTTGGGACTTCAATAATAATATGCATAAGATCTTGTCTGAATTATTGTAGGAACAAGTGAGATGGAGAAAAATCAAGAAATTATTAATGCTTATGATCTTAGCTATAAATTATTAAATTAAAAGCGAAAAGATTGTGAATGAGAATACAATATATGTATTAAACAAGTGATTTAAGGGAATCTCTTGAACCTCTCTTGGTTTCTTGTATTATTTTTAGGACTTAATCTATTTGAGGTGGAATATTGATAAACATGAATTATGTCTTAATTTCATGATAATGTTACTTAATCCTTTGATGCTAGGACACTATGCAATACAAGGCTGTTTCTCCCCCTCCTACTCTTTTCCAGGTGGTCTACGAGGGGTAGCACGAGGTGGGCTAGCAGGACTAACGCTTACCAGCCTCTATGCACTATATAACAACTGGGAGCACATGAAAGGCTCCTTACTCCAACAGTCACTCTGAAGATTTCGCCAACTTATGAGTGGAGGACACTTTAGTAGTCATCCAGATCAATTTATATGTCAGTCTGGAGTTGCTCTCTCTTCCTACAATTAGTTTGAAAAATCGGAGATTCCAGTTTGCTGTGGTAAAGATCACGTGTGGTTGACCAGGACTGGCATCCTGCTAGCCAGAGTGGAAGCCCAAACTCCTCTGGTGGCTGAGTAATGTGGTTCTTCCCTACCCCCTCTGAACTGAAAAACTACTTAGAGGATTCAGGTCATGATTGTTGTCTATACCGTATCCCCACATTTATTTAATGATCTGAAACTGTAATGTTGCCTTGTATTTCCAATAAAGGGTGAAAATAGAACCGAAGTGTAAACACAGTGTTTCTATTTAAAAGCATTTTTCTGGATATAAAGTGAAAGTTATTCTTAGCATTTTTGTCTGCCCCAACTGGCCAACTCATTTTCTTGGTTGTGTTGAAATAAAGGGTTACTTGACATCATTAACATCTAGGTTACAAATTTTCTTCAACAGAATTGACACTAAACCTCAGGATACTTGATATAAACCATCATGCTAAATTCTCACTAACTCACCTCCCTATGGAGGATAATTACAGGATAGAAACAAGCTACAGGGTTTAAGGAAGCCTTGGGAAAGCTAAAGGTGAGGGCAAGTTATTTGTTTTCTCACCTATGAAATGAAGTTAAATAAAACTGCACTGCAGGTCACACATATACATAATACATACTAAAACAACTGGTGTTTATTATGAAGGGAAAGGGTAAAGTAGGGCCTTCCTGCATGCACCCAGTAAGGACTCAGAGAGAGAGGAAAGCACTGAACCTTAGCTGAAGGCCTCTAGTTTTTTTAAAAAGAGAGTTTAATATATTTCATAAAAATTAAAAGAGCAGATCTGAAGTCTGCAGGAAAAGACTCAAAATGAAACTGGTAATATACCTAGCTTTTGCTATATTAAGATTCATAAGATACACTTGATATTTAAGTTAATATAAAAGTTCTTAGCTGTACTCCTACCCAAAGGTCACTGTGGTAGAACAGTCTGTGATAAGGCAGTTTTACAGATACACACAACTATGCCTGTTTGTGCTTTTAATGAAGGGAGGTACAAAATGCTTCAACACAAAAGAATGTTTTACATACTTATTAGCATGATGATGAATATAAAATTAGGAACACATCATTAAACTTCAAAACTACAAAGTTTCCTGCAACATAAGATAATGGAAAAGGCTCCTTAAATTTTTACCTGCCACCTTTATTATTAAAGTTCTAAGTGGTATTGGGGGAGGAGCGACGACCAAAAAATAGGTTCTTTTCAGCTGTGTTCAAGAAGTCAAATGAAGCTGTATGGCAAGGACTGTAGGACTCTGAAGTTTCTCCAAAAGGGCTTTTAGATGACCACATCACAAACTTCAAAAGTAACAGGAAAGCTGAATTTAAAACTTGTCTGAAAGCCCAGAAAGCAGCTAAGATATCTCACCTTTGAGAAGTTAAAAACATTATAAATCGCATTTCCTACAGAGATACTTTTTAAAGCATGGACGGGACTTTTAAGGATACTGGTAAAACATCAAAGTTTTCATAAAGCTTCAGTAAACACCCCAAGGCACAAGTGTTCAAAACAGCCTATTCACTAAAATGTCACTGCATTCTGAAACTTCCAAAGGTATAGGTACATTATGCTTGCAGTGAGAACATTTCATTTATTCCTAATTAAAAGCACCAGGTGTCAGACTCAGCTTCCCTTTACACAGGATGCACCAATAACCCTTAGGATAGCTAACAGTTCAAATACTACGTTTCCAACATGTCTTGCCTTTCGCTCTTTGATTGATTACTCAGCAGGAGGGCTCTTTTACCTGTGTTCAGAATATTATGAAAGTGGCTAGGACTACCCTGGATATAATCTTGAAACAATACGGAGCTCTTCTAAAAGCTCATTAGCTACTTCAATAACATTTAGATAACAGACCAAATTTGCAGTAGCTGAATCTCTTTCAAAAGAAGAAAAATAATGTAGAATCTAACATGTAAGTT
Source organism: Canis lupus dingo (assembly GCF_003254725.2). NCBI lineage: Eukaryota > Metazoa > Chordata > Mammalia > Carnivora > Canidae > Canis > Canis lupus. The sequence goes on from NC_064270.1 coordinate 1,876,569, forward strand.
AAAATGTTTTGTATAATCAATGTCAAAAATTGCCAAGATTGTTAATACATGTTGTGGTAAGAAAAAAAAATCACTATGTTGGCAAGGTTAACTATTTGTGTGAAATACACTAAACAGAAGAATCATTATTTCCACCACCAATGGAAGAAAACCCACAGCACGGGGAGCATCTAAAGGAGGACAATCAAAAGATTAGAGAAGCTTACTAGCTTTCAAATATATCAACACACTTTGATTACAGAACTATTTCATTTTTAAAACTACAGTGTTTTAATGTACTTCTAGTAACAATTCAATCTAAGGAGCTGTAGAGGCTTATGAAAAAGACCTATCCACCAAGATGCTGTTTGTTTCTAGTGTAGGGCTGAGTTAATACTTTTGTAGAAAGGAACTGAAATCACCTCAGCATCAACAGTCTTTTTCTTTTATGCAGTAACTTATAATTCGATGACTTATTTCTCTTCACTAGCTCAACTAGGCAGGAAAGGAACTAAGCTGACTGGTCAGACCCAGAAACACAATGATTTGGCAAGCTGCACAGTCACTCGGCCCATGGATATGGGATAATTTGCAGAAAAGTTGCTTGACTTGGGTTCCATTGCTTCACATCTGTAAAGAAACGTCCACAGATTAGAGTCCCTTCACTATAGGATAAAAGCAAATCTTCCCCGCCTTAAAGCTCAGACTTGTTTCTCAAGCTAATAGAATCCACAACAGGCTCTGAAAATTCCCGATAGTTATATCATCTTAAAAGGTCACTTTCAAGTATGTCCTAGTTATTTTATAAAGCAAGTTCAAGTGAAAATACCTGAAACTGTTACGATCCCCCAGCCATCATCACTTGCCTAGCACACACACCATTAACAGGACTATAGTTCAGTAAGCCAAGTGTGAATTCATATAGAAGACAAAACATTAAAAAAAAAAAAAAAAAAATTGACAAGCAGCTAAAATCTTTTTTTTTTTTTTTTTTTTTTACACTAGAGACATGTACGCACCTGTAGAGGAGTTCGATACAACCACTTTTCTTTGTCTACTTTAAGCTGCATACAGGCAAAGAGGTCACAAACTGCTGGGAGGCCATAACGGTCTTGGGGAAAGTTACATTCCTCCTGTAGTGGTGAATTAAGTAATACTTCCTGCAAGAAGACAAAAGCGGTGGGTTGCTACATGACAACTGGGAGGCAAGACACCAACTTAACTCATCTGCCCAACAGTGTAGTGTCTCTAAAGAATGTGTACATGTTGGCCATTCTCTCAAATAAGCAAGAGAAAAGGTAAAATTGTTTATTAATCTTTCCCCAAAACAACCACTAAAACTGAGGTGTTGTTTTTCTTTCCTGCAGGATGGGGCCTGAAAGCCTGGAAAATGTACAAAAATTTCAGTCTGAATCAGATGTTCCAGCAAGATTAATATGCCAAATAACATTTAACATATTTCAGGATCTGGCCCATCTGCAAGATTTGGGATTAAGAAAGTATCTATCTACTAAGTATAGTTCAGATTCTGTGCTCACCTTGGCCTTCTTTCGAAGTAGCCACTTGTCTTCTCCTGAGGATAATTGGCTGAGGTTTCCTATCTGCTTTCCTGGCAAGACCCAGTCAGCTGTATTAAAAGGATGGCAGAAAGTGGCCACTGGGTTCATAGGCTTTTGCTTGCTAGCTCTGTCTTCAGTACCAAGCATTTCCTTGGGACAACCTTCTTTGCATGAGGGTGTGATGAGCCACTCTGACAAAGGGCTGTTCCTTATGACTTGGAAGGAATCCGCAATTCTAGAAGGAGCCACTGCCTTTGACATCTTAGCTTGTTGTGCTGCCTCTTTTCTGGAAGGACAGAGCCACACACTCAGGGAATCTATACACTTCTCAGACTCAGGATTTGGTTCCACAGGCATACCATTTTTGTCTTTTCCTTCTTTCTTCAGAAGCCATTTACACAGAGCTTCCTTCTCACAGTTCTCATCACACACACACTCTGCAAAGCTCGTACAGGGCTCATTGGCTTTGCACACCTCCTCCACTTTATATGGGTCCTGATGATTCTGGACAAGCCAATCCTCATTAATCATGCTGGGAATGGACGAGGGTTTCTTGGCCTCTAAGTGGTCGTTCAGGCACTTCAGATTGCCCAGGTTTTCAATCTCCACACCCTTGGGCTGGTTGCCCCGACAATTGGTACAGGAATCGGGCTTGACAAGCCAATCATTCACACTGTATGGCTCCTGGAACACCTGCAACAGGAGCTTAAACTTCCCACTGGTTTCACAGCTGCCATTCCCAGGCTTCTCCAGCTTATGGGATTCCTGAGGAGTCACCAGCCAATCAGAAAGGTCCATCTCGTCCTGCTCAAGAAGGTCCAGATCTCCAATCTTTTCAATTTCAACAGAGTATGAACTGGTAGTAGAATGGCTGTTACACTTCTGGTAAGTTGGTTTTTCGGGAACCTCTTGTTGCTGACTCTGGTGGAGCCAGTTTTCTAAGCCCTTTAGGTTGCCCCAGACTTTACCGAAGAAATTGCAGGCTCTGGCAGAAGTCTACACAAGAAGTATGCAGTATTAGTCCATAGAACATTATGGCTGCTTTGGGGTTCAATGATAAGAGTTCATTTATTTACACTCCCTAGAATTTCTAAATTTAAGTATATAAAGCCAAGGAAAGGATTTCTCTGTTGGGATATTAAAATATGTATTGAATAACAAATTTCTGCAGTTTTAAAAAAACTTAAAAATACTAAAGACAAACTAAGAGAAAGCTTTTGTAGCCTATCTGATAGAAAAGAGGCTGGTAGTTCTACATAATCAGCCTTCACAAATAAAGACAAAAATGAACAAAGGATATGATTAGGCAAGTCATCCAAGAAGGCTAATTAACCTAAAAAATATTCAACCTCCATAATCAAACTTCAAAACAAAAGTAAAATTGTTCTTTGTATCAAATTCAGAGGAAAAAAGGAACTTATAAATGATTGCCACTATTTGAGAAGTTTCAGGGAAAGATACACCTCAATATTCTGCCAAATATTCTGAATATAAATTGGTATCAACTTCCTAGAAAGCCAAACTGGCGATATGTATCAAAAGTCTTAAGGGGTATGCAGAATTATAATCTAGAAATCAATTTCTAGGATTTTACTGCTAAGGAATTAACGTGCACACACTAACTCCTGGCTGTTTAGGGGAACTGTGTTCATACCCAGAAAAACTGGAATTTCAATTATAGCCAATCAATGAAATATAGTATTATAGATTTTATGGAAGAAATTAAATGAAAGAGAAATATATTTATGCTCTACTTAGAAAAAAAATTGCTAGTCAAAACAGGATTTACAGAATCATGTTTCTGAAGTGTATGTATGCATACAAAAATGGAAGTATGTAAGTAAGAACGTTACAGTAGTTAGCTCTGCATGTTGGGGTTCTAGGTTTATATTTCTTTATAGTTCTCTGTTTTCTAAACTATCTAGAATAAAGACGCATCACTGGTGTAATAAAAGTTGCAAAAATATTTTCAGCCTAATAGCAAAAACTAATGACATAAACTAAAACCATCTACTACTCCATCTACCTCAGAAATAATAAGGCAGCAACATACCTGACTATTCTCCAAGGTCTGCTTTTGGGTGAGCCAGTCCTGGAGGTTGGTGCTGGGTATGTAAGGAGCCTGTCGAACACTGGCAGGTTTGCTTCCAAGGAGCCATTCGCTGAGAGAGACAGCGGTAGTGCTGGATGCTGACTTCTGCTAATTACATAATACTCTGCTGCTTAACAAGGCAATGCCAAATGCCATAGAAAGTTCACCCGTAAAGCAAGGGACCCAAGCTTTCTAATTTCACTGACTCTGCACAATTCACATGACTTCCCTAAGCCTCCATCTTCACAATTATAAAATAAGAAGTATAGTTCACCTCCAGGGTTGCTTTCAACTCAAAACATCTAGCATTCTATATTCACATTGCCTTAAGAATTATGAGAAGGTTGCCAAAGAGAGCTACCCCCAGGGAGCTAATGATAATGTCCTATGAACTAATTGGTAACAATCACTTTCTCTCTTAATACCCATAAAATCTCTAAATTTCTGACATTCAGTCTCAAAGGGAGTGTTTAATTGCATAAATTAACTCATTCCACTGCTGCCATTTTGCAAAAAAAATAGTAGCCAAAAAAAAAAAAACAACCCAAAGTGATTTAGTCAAAACCCAAAAGAGGGAAGCCTGGGTGGCTCAGCGGTTTAGCGCTTGCCTTCGGCCAAGGGCATGATCCTGGAGTCCCGGGATTGAATCCCACATCAGGCTCCCTGCATGGAGCCTGCTTCTCCCTCTGCCTGTGTCTCTGCCCGTCTCTGTCGCTCATGAATAAATAAATAAAATATTTAAAAAACAATAAACATATAAACCAAGTAATAATTTAGTTACCAAAAACGAAATGACATTTACCTGTTCTGGCAATGGGATATAACCTCTTTTCTCCAGGAAAGACCCAATATTTGATGAATTAGCATGAGCAATAAGATGCTCAGGAATTTGCTATAAAATGAAAGCAAATTAATCATGTTTATTAATGTTATGCTTTCATTCCAAAAAAGTAAAATTGTAATTCCTAAATTTCAAAAATAGCAATGCATTACTATTTTACTAGAATATTCTTTACACTAAATTCGATGCCTACACAAGTAGTTATGAAATCTGAGAATTCTCTACTATATAAATATCATAAAAGAGAATTTTTTACCATAACTGGTAGTATTACTGTTTTTAACAAGGCCCAAATCAGATCATGTTTAATTTTTTATCTTAAATACCATTCAACCCATAGACTTTATAAGAACTATGTCAAGGTATCAAGAGATACAAGATGAATTCAGAAATTATTAGTGAATCAATACCATATTCCAAGAACTACCAGCCTAATGCTCTATCAGCTTAATCAGAACATGAAATTCTGTAGTTTACCAAATTTTCAAGAAAGCCACTATTCATAGTAAAATATTTTAAGACCATTTGTGAGTCCACAGGTCTGAGAAGTGCACTATGAATTATCTGAGATCAACACTACTCACGATGGTCTTAAGGGATCCAAATGTGGTGATGGCCTGGCGCAGAGCAGTTGTGTCTGCTTCAAACAGTAGGATAGTCGAATCTTCAGGTTTGAGGGTCAAATTGCCCAGTCTGGAGAAAAAATAAACAATATCTGACTACTTTTAAGGAATAACTGTTTTAATCTAAAACAAAAGCCAGGGATCCCTGGGTGGCACAGCGGTTTAGCGCCTGCCTTTGGCCCAGGGCACGATCCTGGAGACCCAGGATCGAATCCCACATCGGGCTCCCGGTGCATGGAGCCTGCTTCTCCCTCTGCCTGTGTCTCTGCCTCTCTCTCTCTCTCTCTGTGACTATCATAAATAAATAAAAATTAATAAATAAATAAATAATAAATAAATAAATAAATAAATAAATAAATAAAACAAAAGCCAAATTGTGAATAATCTGAAATGACTGTACTTTTCTAAGGAACTCATCAAAGGTAGAGGACTTCATTATGAACCACCAGGTATAATATTAAGCATATACATAGACTTAGGATGATCTTATTACTGGAAAACTCAAGTTAAATCCAAGACATAAAAGGAGTTACAAAATTGACTTGTTTTTGTTTTTTTTTTTTTTAAAGAATTTTTATTTATTTATTCAGAGAGACAGAGAGAGAGAGGCAGAGACACAGGCAGAGGGAGAAGTAAGCTCCACGCAGGGAGCCTGATATGGGACTCGATCCCAAAATTGACTTGTTTTTAAAAATACATCAAAAGTCAAAACAAGTAAAAAGTATCTTTACCTCTCCAGGCACACAGACACTTGATTAGCTAGATCTTTGTTTTGGGTGCACTCCAGTTGATGAATAAGACAATTGAACTGGCCCAGTAACTGTAAGAAAAAAATGAAACTATCTAGCCACAAGGTTATTAAAGCACCAAATATATCCAAGTAAACAAACAATACTTGGTACTAAGCTTTTACCTGATCTATATTAATGGTACATTATAGGAAAGACATTCTCTGGAAAACCATACTCAAACCAATTATAGCCTTACAGCCACCTTACCCAGTAGAGCTGTTGGGCCTGCTGCTGAAGTGTCTCCTCTTTAAGCTGATAGATGAGATCTACCTGTTCATACAGCCACACCTCACGGCTTCGGAGGCATTCCAGATGACGGCTTATGCAGCTGTGAATCTGGGCTTTGACCTAGTAAACACATACCTATTAGCTTCACTACTGTTATAAGCCTAAAGAATGGTGAGTTTCTTTCTTTCTTTTTTTTTTTTTTTTTTAAGATTTTATTTATTTATTCATGAGAGACAAGGAGAGAGAGAAAGAAAGAGGCAGAGACATAGGCAGAGGGAGAAGCAGGCTCCATGCAGGGAGCCCGACGTGGGACTCGATCCGGGGTCTCCAGAATCACACACCCTGGGCTGCAGGCGGCGCCAAACCGCTGAGCCACCCGGGCTGCCCAAGAATGGTGAGTTTCTTAAACTTCTGAGGGTCACAAATCCTTTTGATTATCCAATCATATATATGGAACCTCTCTCCAGAAAAATACGTATCATATACTCAAAATTTTGCCTGTAATTTCGGGGTTGCAGGTCCCGGTAGCACACCCATGGAACCACCAAAGGCCCACAGACCCAGTTTAAGAATTTCAGCCACAAAAGCTCTAAATCCTCCTTCCATACCCCATCCATCCAAAGAGGAGCGGGTTTATTTGGGTGGCCTGAAATAATCAAGAAAAAAATAAAAAGGATATGTAATACTGATCCCCTAAGTTTTTCATAGAATTTGAAAACATATATAGTCTTACAAATTTGTCAGTGGAGTAAGATAGAAGTATTAACTTAATGGCTAGCTAGCCCTTGTCTCTTTTCTCACTCTATGAATGAGCAAGCCAGTTATATTAGGCCAATTAAATAAAGAGATGTGCCACTACATGTCAACAGCCAGAAGACCGGTGGGGCAGAGTTTAAGTAAACCTGTAAACTAAATGTTTCTGAAAGCAGAAGTAGTGATTCAAAAAAGAACAAAAATAAAAAATCCAAAGGAGAGTGCTCATTTCAGCAACATATATACTAAAAATCCAAAGGAGAGAAGTCAAAACACCTATAATTATCCATGAGAATCCGCATGAGAAACTATTTTAAAACAAAATTTTTCTATAATAAAGTTGTATTTCAAAATCATGTAATACTTGGTCTTCCCACTCACCAACAGAATATTAGGCCAAGGGAACAAAGAGATTTCATTTTGACTTGATTCAACAGATAAAGTGATTTACATTACATGCCACCAACAAAGCCATGCCACCACGAAGTTAAAAGCTGGTAGAGGCCATGATGCAGCACCATCCTTTATGCATCAAGGACACAGCTGAGCAGAATACTCATTCATTTTGTTATTTTTTTATTGATGGCAGTGCTTGGCACAGGGACCACAAAGAGGAGCAATTAAAAAATGCATGCTGAACTGAAATCTTTGAGGTGGCACAAGGTTTTCCAGACTCTTCTACCATCTGTTTAATTTCCTTTGGGAATCAAAGGCACCAACATTTCAGGCATACCAAACAAGACATGGGGTGTAACCTGGTTAGCACAGAGAAGCAAAGTCCTTAGCCATGCTCTAACCAGCCCTGTGCTAAAAACCCAGACAAGAGAAGAAAAAAGCGCACATCACACCTCTTGTAAGTTATCTTTAATTTGCTGTTCAGCCCGGAGAACTCCACCAATAGCAAGCTCCAAGTCCCTCCGTGCATCACAACACCTCAAAAGGGGTTCTCTATTACTGGAGCGGCCACTCTGGTCCTGTGAGGTACTCATTCTGCTCACTGTTCCTGTGAGAGGAAAAAAAGAAAAATCTAAATTGCACTGTAATTTCAACCAAAAACCACCTTTCAAACATGCCCCAAATGATCATTCCAATGAGCTCTCAATTACTAACTTACTTAGATCACTTCCAAAACAGGACCCGGCACATAGTGTACTCTTAATAAATACTGCTTCTTCTTCCCTGCCCACCACTACTGCATTCCTCCATACAATTCTATGCATCTACTTTAGTGATACTTTACATGTAAACAGATTATTCCTAAAAAACAAACAACCCACTAATTTTCCAGAACTGATAGGGCATATAGCCTCCAGAAAGTTAAAAGAACACTACAGTGTAAGTTTCTGTTTATGAAACACATGAAGTCATAGGGGGCATATGTTCTTGTTTTACAGATTTAGAGGTGAAGACTTAAAAGGTCTAGAAGGATCCATAATCACTCTGAAAAGCAGCTACAAACCAATAACTTGGTAAACAGTTTAGAACACTGTTTAGATCTAGCATTTACCTGGACTGGGAAATGGAAATTTTAAATTATTTTCTTTTAGGTAGAACTTTGTTTTTTTAAACTTAGGAAGAATTTAGGAATGGTTTCAGAGCTAGGAAGCTCTCAAGAGTGTAAATCTAACAAAATAATTTCATAGTATTCTAATATAAGGGAGATGCTCACAGACATTGGTGTGGGAAACTACAAAGTTTTCTAATAATCTTGGGCTTACAAGAGATAAGAAATAGAATTGGAAAGAACAGCACACAACCAATGATATACTGAGACTGAGAAGAATGTAAGAAAAACCATGAAACCAAGCTTGATAATAACTGTTGGAAGAGGGACATCTGGGTGGCTCAGTGGTTGAGCATCTGCTTTTGGCTCAGGTCATGATCCCAGAGTCGGAGTCGTGGGATCAAGTTCCATACGGGGCTCCCTGCAGAGAGCCTGCTTCTCCCTTGGCCTGTGTCTCTGTCTCTGTGTCTCTCAAAAATAAATAAAATATTTTTTAAAACACTAGAAGAAGTCTGGTGTCTATCTTGGATAGATCTAGAATCAGAGATGGTTTCTCAACATTTAGAAAAAAACAGTAATCAATGTAGCTCAGCATGTGTTCACATAGCCCTATGACACCAGAGTTATTTCCTTCTTGGACAGTTTTACTAAACTGGCCATTCAATGCAATCCTGTGGCCACAGTCTATCTGGATGCTCAACACATGATCTGTGACAAGGATATATCCTATCTTTGGGGATAAAGTGAATATGAGCTAAAAAGAAGTACAACTAAATGGAATCCGAAGATTATTTTTTACAAACAACTCAAAAAGTCACAGACTGGGGATCCCTGGGTGGCACAGCGGTTTGGCGCCTGCCTTTGGCCCAGGGCGCGATCCTGGAGACCCAGGATCAAATCCCACGTCGGGCTCCCGGTGCATGGAGCCTGCTTCTCCCTCTGCCTATGTCTCTGCCTCTCTCTCTCTCTGTGTGTGTGACTATCATAAATAAATAAATAAATAAATAAATAAATAAATAAATAAATAATTTTTTAAAAATTTAAAAAAAAAGTCACAGACTGAAGCCCATCTGTAAAGTTTTGAGGTATGTTTTCCCTAATTACTCACCTGTTTTCCCTAATTACATGGATAAAAACAGAAAGCAGATACGACAGTCACAGTTAACAAAGGACTTTGATAAAAACATTCTACATACCTGTAAAATGAAAATGTAAATGTTTAAAACTTGAATGGGGGATGACAAGGTGGAAGAGAATAAAGTGTATTTTAAAAGGATGAAGACTTAGTTGAAAGTAACCTCTATATGAGTTAGCACTGTGCTGGGTCTGAGAGAAAAATAACACCATTTGCATTTACAACATATAGCATATATGTATAGTATATACATATAGTATAGCATTTGTCATAGGACTAACCTGTTCCATGTCTATTAAACTAAATTTGAAATTTCTTTCTGAATAACACACTTTAGAATAGACATTTAGAAAAGGAAAAGGGACTTTAAAACCATGAAAAATTACTCCAGAAGGGAAGCTGTTTAGCCTAGATAAGAGAAGTCTCTGGGAGGACATGATTACAACAAGTAACCTATCAAAAGATTTGTTCAGGATCACCCAAAGAGGGTAGAGGAGGATTAACAGGAGACATCTGAGGCAGTATGTGAAAGAACTTCCTATCAGTTCTGGAGGCACCGACCTCCTCTGAGAAGCCAGCTTTTGGCTAAACAGCAGCCTAGCCAGTGTAGTGTGGAGAGTCCCCCAGATGGCTGACTCCTCCTCTGAGAGGACGCGAACTCTGGCCTAGACTGCATATTCAAGCCTAGGTTTAGGACCAGACAGCTAGCTAGAAGCTGGAAAGGAATAAAGGCGGTATCATCCTCACCCTCAAAAATAAAATGATGGGAGGAAGAAGCCTAACAGGCTCCACAGTGAGGAACTAGAGATCCTCTAGGAATCTTAAAGATTTGGGAAACTGTAATTTCTGTTATTTTGTTACGTCAGTCTGTTTCCCCATAATGACCTCTAGAAAGGAAAGGCCTCCTTAACTAAATTTGATAGGAATCCCTGTGGAAATTTTTCCTAACACATATGTTAACACTTGGTGCACTCTGTAGGAACTTTGAAAAATACCTGTACAACACAAGTGAAGTGTTGCCTTATACTTGAGAGCTGGAGTGTCACCTCATTACAAGTTGCTTCACTTTGCACTTAAAAGTTATACGTAGGGATCCCTGGGTGGCGCAGCGGTTTAGCGCCTGCCTTTGGCCCAGGGCGTGATCCTGGAGACCCGGGATCGAATCCCACGTCGGGCTCCCGGTGCATGGAGCCTGCTTCTCCCTCTGCCTGTGTCTCTGCCTCTCTCTCTCTGTGTGTGTGCCTATCATAAATAAAAAAATAAAAAAAAAAAAATTAAAAAAAAAAAAAAAGTTATACGTAAAGCATGTTTAGCTGTCTTTCTAATTATTAACCAACTTTCACCTATGCCAAGTTTCCCATTCTTAAGTCCTCACCATTTGTGTGGCATTCCACAATATCTGGCACAGTGTAAATGTAATCAATAAAATTAAATTAAAATGCACTTCACAATGTCAAACCCCAGAGCTCTAGATCACACAGGTGGCAAATTCAAATGCATATAAGTGCTGACTGTTATTATTAAATCCCTAAAGTAGGTCTTCTAAACTCAATCACAAGTACTATACAAACTGTCTAACAAGAACAATGGGCAGCCAGGGTGGCTCAGCGGTTTAGTGCCGCCTTCAGCCCAGGGCGTGATCCTGGAGACCCAGGATGAGTTCCGTGTGGGGCTTCCTGCATGGAGCCTGTTCCTCCCTGTGCCTGTATCTCTGCCTCTATCTCTCTCTGTGTGTCTCTCATGAATAAATAAATAAAGTCTTTAAAAAAAAAAAAAACTGTCTAACAAGAACAAAATATGGCAAAACTATACAAACTGGGTTTGCTCCTTATCAGCTATGGACAGAAGCAGGATGAGATTTAAGTTACAAAACTCATTTCCCCCATATTTATCACATTTTCAAATTAAAATAAGTGTTATCCTTCAAAACAGTAATCTTGTTAAGAATAAGGATCTTTAGAGCCCATCCGTTCAGCCACTAAGAAATCCTTTTTTTTTTTTTTTTTTAAAGACTTTGTTTATTTATTCATGAGAGACACACAGAGAGAGGCAGAGACACAGGCAGAGGGAGAAGCAGGCTCCATGCAGGGAGGCCGACGTGGGACTCGATCCCGGGTCTCCAGGACCATGCCCTGAGCCAAAGGCAGACGCTTAACCACTAAGCTACCCTCAACTGCTGAGCTACCGAGGCGTCCCAGAAATCCTGTTTCATTTCTTTATGATCAATCCCCGGATGCTTGTCTCTGCTGCCTTTGGCTGTGCCCCTTTGCCTCCCTGTGGGGCAGTGGAGGGGCAGTCAGCTTCTCTAGCCTAGATCCCAAGAAAGCAGTTATGCAAACACTTGCCTTTTTGTACTGCAGTGAGGAGGAAGCCCTCAGAACTAGAATTAAGAATCCACTATAGGAGTGAACTCAAATCACAATGAGGTGAAGCCTGACCTACCTTTATGAAATACCACGTCCAAAGAGACTTGTGGGAGGTAAATAGTTCACACAGCCATTTTCAACAATTTACCATTTATTTCAGGTTCCAGAGCCAGTGCAGCAAGCATGACAGTTAAGAGGTTACCCTGGAAGCGGGGGTGGGGGTGGGGTGAGCAGTGGCGAGGCGTTTAACAAATGGAGTTCTTCATCTGCCAACATAAAACCCATGGGCTGGTTGCTTACTTCTCTAAACCTCCACTTCCTCTGGAAACAAGAGACAGCGACAGTAGCTACAAATGGCTACAGAGAAGCTGAAGTGAGACATTATCAGCCTGCGGCACTTAATCCAACCCCTGCACTCTGCACTTTTTAACACTATTGTTAGGTTTAGTTGAGTTATTGGGACTTTAGGAACCATCACCCCTGGATTAGAGACAGCAGCACTGAAGCTAGAAAAGGCTTTGAAGTGAAGAGGCCTTGACTCAGAATCATTAGGCCATTTATCAATGCTATGACCTTGGGCCATTTGCCCTTTTAGAACCTAAACCCTAATTCCTAAATCAAGATAATACCCACCTTGCAGATTTAGGGGTAAGGATGTGGTACTTGTTTAACAGATAGTAGTTCCCTATCGAATCTTTCACTATACAATATAGCAAAAGGCAAACAGTTTTTATGGCAAAAACTCAATAGTCTAAACCCTGTACTTACCAAGTATGCACACTATTGTCTGGTTTCTTACCTGTAAAAGGACTGGACCAAATCAGCTCTAATTCCAAAATTCAAATCAATGAAAGACTATTTAAAAATGTCTTTTCCTCTTCATCTTTGTAATCCAAACCACTGCCCCCACCTTCAAAAGAAGACTGCTTAAATGTGTATCTTTTGAGACAAAGTAAAAAGTTTAAATGCTTCTGAAACTTCCCTACCTCTAGGATTCCTGTCCTAAATTTAGGGCAGGAGGAAGAAAGAGGGAGAGACACATGCACTCCTCAAATAAAGCTCCAGGAAAACCTAGAGCTTTCCCCAAAGAGGAGTTCTATAAACTATATATGCAATCTTTGCATAGTGTTTTACACAAATCTAGTTATGAAATCCAAAGATCATGAAACCAGAATTAAGTAACTAACCACAAATGAAGCTCTATCGTTATCGTGTGCTTTAACCATAAAATTTCGAAAAAGCTATAACCCTCTTGTGACCCACATAAAACCACAACTTAAAGTACAAAAATTTAGCCATCTCTTTAGTAGACTATTCTCATTTTATAGATAAAGCCACTAAGGCCCAGACAGTTTAAACCACTCATTTAAAGGGCCACAGCCATAACAGGTTTGAGTTTAGAACTAAGGTTTCTAAGGTCTAGTCCTGGATGCTCTCTGACCAGCTTGTTCTTCCTTTTTTTAGTGTATTATCACCCACAAATTACTTGTATTTGCCAATACTATAGTTTGAAATTAACATTCAAAAAAAAAATTCCAATGGAGTACTATTGGAATAATTTCCATTAAGATTCTGTGCATTTTCATAGTCCTCGATAAAGTAAGACAATTTCTTAGAATTTTCTTCCTTGGATAATGCTAACAAAATAAATAGTACCCGTGCATGTCAAGACAGTTTCAGAATAATCTAAACACTGCCAAATGCCAGTGCCAAGTACGAAGGACAAGAGCAAGAGTCCTGGATTCTGACCCCACATCTGTATCATAATCACGCAAAGTTCCATTTGTCTGTCTGAATGAAAGCTTAAACCATGTCAAGGCCTTTCAGGTTTCACTGTTTTGCCACCTTTCCCACCTGCCCCTTTCCAAAAAAAAAAAAAAAAAAAAAAAAGGTTTTCCACTTCTCAGTTATTTTCCTGGCTTCCAAGTCATTGCTAGAAGCCGATGTTCTAAAAAGCAACCCAAAGCATACATCTATGTTCTCTGGATTACTAAATTTGAAATATTGCCAATGTGGTTATCTTTGATGAGACATCTATTAGACTGTACAAATTTTCAGGAAAAAAAATGATAAAGTAATTAATATTCCACATCACCTTGAGACATTCCTTCACACGTTCTTTATTGTCAAAAAAAAAAAAAAAAAAAAGCTTATTTCACAATTCATTAACTCAAAGGCTATACATATCTTACCCTAGCCCCAAAACACTTTTAATTCCTTATCAACACAAGTATTTTTGAAATTCAGGATGATTCTCCATAATTTTTTTCACACCTCGCAATAAAGGCTAATACCTGAAGAGACTTAAAATACGATAACAATGAAATCACGGTATCATATTCTAAGATGAACACTTCAGAGTTTACTGCGCTATTTGTCTACCTTTACAGCACATCAACTTTCCGAAGCAGTAACTGCAAACTGACCACAAAATTCCCCACCTAATGCCAAATAAGACTTTTCTAGCTCAAAAGCAACGATGATTCATGCAACTTTCCAGGTCCCCAACACTTTGTAAGAGCACAGCTGCTCCACGAAGCCGCAGTCCGCAGGGCGAGCGCTCCGCACGCAGGCGCCAGCCCGGGCCGCAGCGCCCCTTCCCCAGCCCAGCGTGGCGAGCCGACTCCGAGCGCCCCTGCCGCGGTCCGGGGCTGCCCACGTACCTGCAGGCTGGGCCTGCGCCGCACGACCTCCTGGGCGCGCCGAAGACCGCTTTATCCCCAACTGGGCTGGCGAAGGTCCCCGAGCCCACGCGCCGCGCGCCCCCGCGCCCGCGTCTGGCGGCCCCGGCGGCCGGGAGCGCGCACGTCGGCGCCCGGGACGCTCGGGAGGTTCCGCCCACTCGGGCACCTCTCCCCTCCCCCCTCCCCGCCCCCCCGCCCCCCAGGAGCTCCCGCCCCGCCCTGCCGCTTGCCGAAGCCAGCTCCCGGAGCCCCCAGAAGCCAGGGCTCCCCTCCACCTCCCCTCGGCCCTTCTGCCCCAGCTCTTGGCCTCTATCCACCCTGTTCCGCGCCCCAAGTCGTCAAGACGGCTACGACTTCAGGGTTTTGCTGCTTATCACTACAGAGAAGTAACAACCGTGGGGCTTCTGAAGGCTTACCGCGTTATTCCTGGAATGTCCCTGCCGGGTAGTTTATGCCTCCTGAGATCACCACTGTCAGCCCCGCTGGGGTTCAGCCCTCGCCTCTTGTTCCAAGTGTCCATTATTACTGTCTCCAACTCAATTGTTGTCTCCAACAATTATATGTAAAATGTTTAGGGCAGTACCTGCCATATACAGTATTCCTATCTGATTATCGTGATCATGGTACAGTACATTTAGTTTGGTGCCCTTTTCTGCAAAATCACCCTTATTGCCTGCATATCCAATCAGGCCAGCAGACAAAATCTAGACAGCGCTAGTCATTGCCTTTCAATCAATTTTATTAATGTAAAATACTTGCTCTTGTCTATTCACAAACTATTTTTGTAAATAGTAAGAGTAAAGCAAAACCACACAACAAAAAGCAAAAGACACTCCAGGCCATCACCTCCAATTAAGCATCCCTCAGATTTCAGATGAATAGTCTGTGGAGGCGCCTGTCTTATCTATGCTGCACAAGGTTTCTGGGATCCCATTTCAGATAGTCATTACCAAACATTTCAGACAGTCACTACCAAAAGTTATGAGAAAACAATTTCTTCTCTATTGGATAACACATTTTGTAAAGATTTAAAAAAAAAAAAAAAACAACACAGGACATCCCGGGTGGCTCAGTGGTTTAGCGCCACCTTTGGCCCAGGGCGTCATCGTGGAGTCCTGGGATCGAGTCCCTGCATGGAGTCTGCTTCTCCCTCTACCTGTGCCTCTGCCTCTCTCTCTGTCTCTCATGAATAAAAAAAAAAATATTAAAAAACAAACAAACAAACAAACAGGGGCTCCTGGGTGGCTTAGTCAGTTAAGCCTGCCTTCTGCTTATGCCATGATCTCAGGGTCCTGGGATGGAGTCCCTCATTGGGCTCCCTGCTAGGCAGAAAGCCTGCTTCTCCCTCTCCACCCTGACCATGCTCTCTCTTGCTACCTCTGTTGCTATCTCTGTCTCTCTCAAATAAATAAAATCTAAAAAAAAAAAAAAAAAAAAAAGACATACTTCTAAATGATGGAAGTTTAAATTTTGTGGACTTTTGTACTTTAAACGGCTAGAAAAGAGGAATTTTCAGTCTATTAAAACATAACTGATGTCAAGAAGAACTTTCATCTTTAGGTGCCCCTACAAAATACTCACAATGTAAATAAATACAATAGAAACTGTGTTGACCATCACCTACATAACCAATTGTCTCTACGCCCTCTCTAAAAGATCCTGACCCACACCTCCACACACTAAATAATCCAGCTCTCCCTCACTTGAATTCCTGAGTTACTGAGAGTCAGTGTTTGTTCTATCAGCTTATTCCAGCTGTAGTTGTCACTACAATGATGTGATTTATTCCAAATTACGTAAAGACTGGAGGAAAAAATAATAAAAATCTAGAAGAATTCTACATTCAAACCACTTTGCATGCTCCTCTTTTCTCCCTTAGGCTTCATTATTTGCCCTTATATCTTTATGTTTACATTCTAAGGGGGATTTTACCTCTCTTCTGCTTCAAGATTTCTATGCTGTCTCAGAACGAGAACCATCCACTCCTAGTAGGTCATCTCATTTAAAGAGGATGTAAACTCCCCACTTGCCTGTAGGATAAAGTCCAAATTTCTTATAAAAGGAATAAAGTTCTCTATTTTCTCACTCCAACATGATTTTCCTGCCATCTCCTCAGAGCAGCCCCCACACTGTAACCTGCTACACAGCTCTTCCATTCACAGCCTAGGCTGGTTTACCTGTCCAGCTTGGCTCTCCCAGTTCTCGCTGCCAGCAATACCAGTTCCCTTCTCCTTACCTGTCCACTTTTCTAACTATGCTCAAGTCACCACCACTATGAAGACTTTCTGGCCAAGCACCCCTCTCCTCAATAGTTTTGGCCAACAGAGTTTGCTGCTCCTTCCTCTGGACCCACTCTAATCTATACAGGTTTCCAGCGTGAGACCTGTAACATGTTACTCTAATTACACAGTACATGTCTGCCTCCTTAGCTTGAGATTCTCAAGAGAAGGTACAATGACTTATTTGGCTTTGTACACTCTAATGCTGAACAGAGTCTGGTAAGGGTATTTTGGCTTACCAAACCCCTTCACACTCTACGTGCTCTATTGAATTGACAAAGAATGGTGTCCCTAAAGTTGTGCAATGCTGTAACCCTAAATTCAACAGAGACTTAATGTGTATGTTTGAGAAATGAATAAATGATAAACAGACGTTCAAGTTCAGACTAGCCACGATAAGAATAGTATAGTTCTTCTTTAAACATAGATAATCAACTTGATGTCACAGTAAGGCCTGCATTCAGGATGGTTTTTCAGAGGTGGAAATGTTTCTAGTGTTACTATTTTTAGTTTTCTTTCAAACAAGACAAAACTGGCAAGGGTACTGCCACTGAAACCATGATCCCAGGACAGGCACTGAGACAAAGCATCTTTCCTCAGGCAAACCCGTCAAAGTTTAGCTATGCAGATTCACAAACATCAGGAAGTCTGTAAGTTAAAGAGGAAATATTAACTTATCTACAGCCAACTCAGGATTTTTTTTCCTTCAGATTTGCAGTACCACAGAAATTCTAGCTGACATCACAAAAGATTGGTAGGCTTTCAGAACTGGGACTCTGTCCTATTTTCAACTTGAAACTTCTGGTCATAATACAGTAAATGATAGGAAAACATACTGCTTATCTACCATCCCAGTGATAATACTATTTTAGAGGATCCCTGGGTGGCTTAGTGGTTTAGCGCCTGCCTTCGGCCCAGGGCGTGATCCTGGAGTCCCAGGATCGAGTCCCACATTGGGCTCCCTGCATGGAACCTGCTTCTCCCTCTGCCTGTGTCTCTGCCTCTCTCTCTCTGTGTGCCTCTCATGAATAAATAAATAAATAAAATCTTTTTTAAAAAATACTATTTTATCTCTGATTTTATAGTAAGTATCTTACGGTTTTTCCCATAGGAAGTGAACAAGTAATATAATATTATCCCTTCTCTAAAGCCTGGGGTACTAGCAATAATGCTAAAATTAAATTCAAAATATACCTTAGATTATGTTCTTATGAAATCAGTAATTGTCCTAGTATTAAAAGACTTAACTTCTTATCTATGATCAAACTGACAATCAAAAACTTTTTAACCTATTATTCATTCCTACACTGAACCAAATTGTCACATTTGTAGAGCACTGTAGGAAAGGCTGGATAAGAGGAATAGTGAGGCTCAAAAGGGTTCCCAAACATTTTTCCAGCACCAGAGAGGAACATCTTGATTCCACTGAATAATTAAGCCAGGTAAAATCAGGGAGGATGACTTGGGATAAGTATGGTTAACAGAATTAGACTGAATCATTCACATCAGGAGCAAAAAGAGCACCCTCAAAATGACTATTTTATGGGTGCCTGGGTGGCTCAGTCAGTTAAGCATCTGCCTTCAGGTCAGGTCATGATCCCAGGGTCCTGGGATGGAGCCCCATGTCTTTGGGCTCAGCGGGAAGCCTGCTTCTTCCTCTTCCCTCTGCCCCTCCCCCGCCGCTTGTGCTCCTATTCTGTCAAATAAATAAATAAAATCTTTTTTTAAAAAAGGTGAAACATTGTTCAAAAAAAATAACTATTTTATTCACTTGCCTGTGAATCTACCTAATTCAAAGAGGGTGAATACCATGTCAGGCTCTGAGGTATTGTAGGTTAGGTGGGATATTTATAAGTTATGATTGAATGTTATAATTTAATAAGCAAAGACAAGCTGAGAACTATATGGCAGCTCCTCCAACAAGCATACTATTTAAAAACACTATTTAAAGCTACTCACCAGAAGAAAAGTACTCAACTTTGCCCCCATATGAGCCTAGGCCACTCAACTTGTCTGTGTGCTATATGTTGAAACAAAGTATCAAGACATATCCATAATGAAAACAAAGCCAAAAGGAAAGTTGTGGACAAGTCTTTATTCTCTGAGGCTCAATATACTTCCTTTGAAAAAGTCCAAGATTGATAGTTTTTTAATTTATTATGTTAATTCTAGTATAGTTAACATATGGTGTTATGTTAGTTTCCAGTGTACAATATGATTTAACAATTCCATATATTACCTAGTGTTCATTATGATAAGTATACTCTTAGTCTCCCAAAAATTAATATATGTAAAGCACTGAGAATAATTCCTGACACATAGTAAGAGGTATATCCCCCATTATCCAAAAGTAGAGCATTTCTATGAGGATTTCTGATTACCTGACGATCTATCTTTCTAACAGATGCACAAAATACATTGAGATAAAGCACTAATCCTCAGAAACACAGTTCAAAGCTATGGTGGCTTGATGTTGAGATGCTAAGTGTAGCTTCCAGGGAAGGACCTTGGTGGAGCCACTCTAGCTGCTGGGGTGCATAATGCCTCTAATAATGACTCACTGCAAAACAAATGCTGAACACCACTTTTGCTTTTTGCCCTTTTTTGTAAAAGTAAAAATCCTCTTTGGAAACAGATACAAATGCAGGTCTTTCATAAAAGTAAAGTGACGTAACAAAAGCTTTAAAAAAGCAGGAGGGGGGCGTTTGGGTGGCTCAGTTGGTTAAACATCTGCCTTTGGCTCAGGTCATGATCCCAGGGTCCTGGGATGGAGCCTCATGTCAGGCTCCCTCCTCAGTGGGGAGCCTCCTTCTTCCTCTCCCTCTGCTGCTCCCCCTGCTGGTGCTCTCTCTCTCTCTCTCTCTCAAAGAAATAAATTAAATCTTTAAAAAAAAAAAAAAAAAAAAGCAGTGGATACGTGTAGCTATTTTTAATAAAAACCTTTTAGAAAAAGCAGTGGATACATGTAGCTATTTTTACTACTTTTGGTCAGATAATGGGTACCATAATAAAGGAAGACATTTTATTACGTAGCTCATCAATTTAATAAGTCACCATTATCTCTCCCAGTTTCCTGACTGCTGCCCACTCCTCCCTCCTCACCTACTCTTTCTTCTCTTTGCTTGCTCAGTTCAGTCACAATTGTCTCCTTGTGGCTCCTACAGCATTCCAAGGATGCTTCTACCTCAGGGCCCTTGCACTCTCCTCCAGATATGCTTATGCCCACTTGTTCACTTGCTTAGAGTGTCTTTTCAGTGAAGCCATTCCTCACAATCCTATACAAAATAAATCTTCCTTCCACAAACTCCCCCTTAATATATTTTATTTTTCTCCATAGTACTTATCACCATCTGACATGTAGAAACCATTTATTTTCTGAACCCACTTCAGAAAACACACTAGAAAGTAAGTTCCCCAGAGGAAGGAACTTTGTCATTTTGTTCACTGTTATATAGTAGATGTTCCATAAATATTTGTTGAATGAATTCAACAAATATTTAATGTATCTATGTGCCAAGGGCTTTTTTTTTTTTTTACACATTATTTCATTTTAGTCTCCCAAACATTTAAAGATTTTATTTATTCATTCATGAGACACACACAGAGAGAGGTAGAGACATAGGCAGAGGGAGAAGCAGGCTCCCCATGGGGAGCCTGATGTGATACTCCATCCCAGGACCCCAGGATCACCACCTGAGCCAAAGGCAGATGCTCAACCACTGAGCCACCCAAGTGCCCCCAAACATTGATTTTTTTTTAAAGATTTTATTTATTGGGCAGCCCTGGTGGCACAGCAGTTTAGCACCGCAGCCCGGGGTGTGATCCTGGAGACCTGGGATCGAGTCCCACATCGGGGTCCCTGCATGGAGCCTGCTTCTTCCTCTGCCTGTGTCTCTGCCTCTGTCTCTCTGAATAAATAAATAAATAAATCTTTAAAAAAAGATTTTATTTATTTATGAGAGTGCGTGCACACAGAGGGAGAGGAAGAAGCAGACTCCTTGCTAAGCAGGGAGCCCAATGCAGGGCTAGATCCCAGGACCCTGAGATGAGGAGTCGAAAGATGACCTGAGCTGAAGGCAGATGCTTAACCAACTGAGCCACCCAGGCGTTCCCCCCGCCCCCCCCCACCTCAAACATTTAAAGTACATATTATCACCACAATTTAAAAAATAAAGAACCTAACGCCTGATGAAGTTAAATATATATTACCTATAATCACAGGCTTCCAAGTAGCGGGGTCAAGATTTAATCCCAGGTCTGAGTCTAAAGTCCTTAGCCACATAAGTTAAAGGGATCACTTGGGTACTAAGATTTTACGTATTCATTCAACAAATATTTATAGAGTTCCTATGCTGACACATACTTATGATAGTCCCTGAGGGCACAACAATGAATTGCTACCTGGAGAATCTGTGCCATTGATTCACCAAAAATTCAGCAGAAAATAGTAATTCTTTGAAATACGACATTGAGAGTCAAAAATCCATCAGCAGCAATGACTGGCTCTCAGTGTTTTCCAGTATGCTAACCCTTACTCTAGTAGGGAAATTATTATGAAACAGTAGCCAAGAGGCTTTCAGATGGGCGTAGGGATGTATAAGAATATCCTGCAGTTTTCTAAAGCTCCCCCCCCCCCCCCACAGGTTCCTGAAATTCTGGCACAGCTCAGCTGATTTTAAAAAATGGGGTGAGGGGGCAGGTCCTATGTAATTCTAAAATAAGACATTTTCTTCCCCTCTGAGAATCACATTTTCCTTCCCTTACATAGCTCACCGTGCTTTGGCACTTCTGAAATGCCTGTTTGCCCAACAGTAAGAATGTAATTGTAGAGGTTTATTCAGACACAAAATATCATGAAACTTTAGACCCTATAGGATTTTCCCTAAGGACCCAAGGCTAAAAGTCCCATAGAAAAGGGGGAAGGAGAAATAAAATGCAAGGAATATTACTGGGCTAGAGCTTACATGTATTATCTCACTTATCTGAACAAACAGGCAAGCTAGCAAACATTCCAAAGAGCAAGCCAAGTAACTTCCCTAAGCCACACGGTCCATCCACCACACCCACCTCCACGGCAGCACCTGGGTAAGTTCCTCAAGGGTCCGATAGTCTTTACAGCTCAGACGCGGCACGTAGGACCCCAGTACAGGGACGAGCCCATCAGGATGACCGGTCTCGTCCTCACCCCAGGAGATAATTCAAGAGTCCTCACAGCCACATTTCCAAATCAACAAATGGGCGGTGGAAAACTAAATCTACCCAAGAGAGTCGCGCTGTGGTGAACCTTACCCTGACCTGACTAGAAAACACTGGAAAATGGGGGGGGGGGGGGGGGGGCTGCTTTTTCCATCTGACAGACTCTGCGGCCTGCCCGCTGTCATTCCTGACCGCGTCATCCCGTGTGTCACACGGCGGGCGCCTGAGGCCCTGGCGACGAGCAAGCAGAGCCCTGCGGCCGTCACTCCCGGGGTCGGGAGACGGAGACGGAGACGGCGGCGGGCGGCGGGGGGCGGGCGGCGGGCCGAGGGCCGCGGAGGGGACCGGCCCAGGCGGCCAACAGCCAGGAAAGGGTGACCCGGGCCGGACAGGTCGAGGGAGACGCCGGCGGGAAGGGCAGACCTAGGCTGGGCGGGCCAGCGGCCACGGCGCCCCGGGCCACCCGCGACCCGCAGGCAGGAGGACCCAGCGAGCCACCGCGGGGCTTACCAGCTCCGAGGGCCGCGCCGGGCGAAGCGAGCGGGAGCTTCCTCGGGGAGAGGCCCGCAGGGTCAAGCAGAGGGCCGAAAGGAAGAGTTCTCGCGAGAGCGCCGCCTTCCTCCCACGCCTCACGCCACACATCTGACAGTCTCGCGAGACCTCGGCTCGGGTCAGCCCGCAGCCCTCGCCCGCGCCCGCGCCCGCGCCCTGTCCGCCTCCCCCGAGTCGCTCACGTTAAGTAAAGCAAGTTTGTTGAAGGCAGACTCCGCCGAGGATTCGCTCTGTGCTCCGTGATGGTCTCACAAATGTCCTCGTAAACAGATTTTAGCTTTAATGTACACATGCAAAAATAGACGTCAGAAGACGCAAAAGGGCAAATCCTGTGTGAATCCAATTACATAAGGTCGCTGGAATAAGTCAGATTCATAGAAGCAGAAGACACAACAGTAGGGCGCCCGGGTGGCTCGGCTGGTCCGGCCTCCGCCTTGGGCTGCGGCCAAGGTCCTGGAGTCGAGGGTGGAGCCCCCAGGCGGGCACTTGCTCTGGGGCAGTCGGCTCCTCCCTTTGCCCTTCATCCAGCTCTTGCTCTCTCTCTCTCTCTCTCTCTCTCTCTCTCAAATATATAAATAAAATATTGTTTTTTTAAAAAAGGAATAAAAAGAGAACACAAGGTGCTTTCCACAGGCTGGGGGGAGGAGTAATTGTATGATTACGGACTTTGAGGTTAAGATGATGGAAAGTTATGGAGATGGATGTAGTGATGACTGTACAACAGTGTGAATATTTGTAATTCCACTCAACTGTAAACTTAAAAAAGTGGTTAAAGTGGTAGCTTTTACAACCTGGATATTTTGCTACAGTTTTTTAAATTTTAGCGAATTTAGAGGTCAGAGTCCAGATTCCAAGCCCCATCATGATTCCAAAGCATGCGTTCATTTGCACCACATCATACCACTTGCCACACCCCACAGCTCTGTACTTCTCAAAATTTGCCCCGTGTGGCATTACCCACATTAGAACATTGTTGTTTATTTGTGATCAGATATTAATATAGGAATCTTAATGTCTCAGTTTTGACAGAGGTCCCCAGTACTCAGCTATCTGCTCTCCATATTTCCCGCAAGGTGAAAGACCATCTAAGTAGGTCCCACCAAAGAGTGACAAGGAGCAAGGCAATCTCAGGAAAAAGCAATGGGAAATGTGAGTTCAAATGCAGAAGCTAAAAGGCAGTCATAGCCTGTATTGGAAGGTGAGCTGTGGAGAAGGAGGAGCAGCAGGGCATGTTGGAGAAGCCCACAAAAACCCGAAGGGGAAGAAAATCACTCTAAACACTGCCACTAGCCAAGGAAGCCAACCAAGCCTGTACCTGACCCTTAATTATCTTGTCCTCCACTGCAATTCAGTTGTAGACTCTAGATTGACACTTTTTTTTGTAACTAAAGATGACCAAAACACTTTTTAATTATCTTCGGACCAAAAACACCAAAAGACTTGCCTAGATTGCTCAACTAGTCCACATAGTATGTTTAAACAGGTAGAGTTCAAGGGCAGAGGAAAAATAAAGCTCTTCACTGATTGCCCACAAATTGTTCAACAAAGGACTATTTGCTTGTGATCTGTCACGTACACACGCAACTCTAAACTGGTCAGGACTGCCAGACCTTACTTCTCTGGTTCATGGCTTAGCCCCAGGCCCAGAACATTACCTGGTCCAGGCACTCAGTAGAGACCTGGAGTGAACAAATGTTCTCTAACACAGAAACAGCAACAGGTAATCAACATTGTTACCGTTTTAAGTTCCTAAGTTTTGAGGTGATCTGTATGCTGCAAAAGATATTAGAATCCTGCACCCAAGCCATTTCCATTTACCAGACAGAGTCCGCGGCCTTTTAATACCCCCATCAGGTTGTGTGTGATCTTGGAGGCGCTTTTCCCAGGCTGTCCTGCTCTAAACTGCTCTAACCTTAGGGTGCCTAGCAGGCTCAGTTGATAGAACATGGGACTCTTGATCTTGGGGTCATGATTTCAAGCCTCACATTGGGCCTAGAGCTTACTTTAAAAACAAATAACAACAACAACAACAACAACAAAAAAAAAAAAACCCCTGCCCTAACCTCAAGAAAACACAAAGGTGTGTGTGGGACACAGTGCTCTCTAAAGAAGACGAAGGAAGAGTAAACATGGAAACCTCAAAGAATTGGGATCCCTGGGTGGCTCAGCAGTTGAGCAACTGCCTTCAGCCCAGGACATGATCCCGGAGTCCCAGGATCAAGTCCCACATTGGGCTCCCTGCATGGAGCCTGCTTCTCCCTCTGCCTGTGTCTCCGCCTCTCTCTCATTCTATCATAAATAAACAAAATCCTTAAAAAAAAAAAAAAAGAAAAAGAAAGAAAGAAAGAAAGAAAGAAAGAAAGAAAGAAAGAAAGAAAAAGAAAACCTCAAAGAAAAAGAGGGATCTGATTTTATCTTGAAGACACATGTATTTTTTGGATTGTTCACCAGATAGCTGGACAGCAGGGCACCAGACTGCAGACATATCAAAAGTGACATAAGCAGCAGTGGTCCCTAAGTAGGAGACATATAATGATCTCTTGTAGTATATACTATAAAAACATTATAACTTTTATTCATTTTTTTTGTCTCCTTTCAGTGTTTGCATGCTTTGTAATACACACATAATTTATAAACTAATGTATAATAATTGATAAACTAAAAGCATACAGAGATTCAAGTGTTTGCTCAAAAACTTTTTTACTGTTAGGTAGGGTTACACAATCATAGATTGTCAGAGGCCAAAGAAAAACAAGACCTGGCCTGGGGCAACTTGGGCCCTCTCAGGCTGGGAGCCCTAGGCCCACCACCAGCACATTACATTATCCATTCAACTGACAATACAGGTCCTTTCTGGGTCACTCTGCCACCACTTTATAGCTGCAGGTCTCCTTGTTGAGGATTGTCTGGCACTTGGTTTTTGTCATAATATAGGGGTGTAGCAGGGCTGTCACTGAGACAAGAACAAGGCCTATTCAAAGGGATAGGATGCCCATCCTCTCCAGGACTAGCTCTATGAAGCTCTATGATGGAAGCAGCCCATCCTCCAACTCTCTAGGATGCCCCTCACCAACTTAAGGCCATTCTTTGGCAACACCAAAGTGCCACCTTCAGGAACATAGACCTGAACACATGGAACCTGAACTATCAGCATGTAGGCCATCCCTGGCATCATTCCTAAATTCCATCCTGCCCTGCATGCACAGAAAGATAACAGTAGGTTCTGACAGGCCCAGAAGCAGATCTGGGCTCCTGTCGGGCCAGGAAACTTGTTCCAGCCTGATTCTTCTTTTTTTTTTTTTTTAATTTTTATTTATTTATGAGAGAGAGAGAGAGAGAGAGAGAGAGAGAGAGAGAGAGAGACAGGCTCCATGCACCGGAAACCCAACGTGGGATTCGATCCTGGGTCTCCAGGATCGTGCCCTGGGCCAAAGGCAGGCGCTAAACCGCTGCGCCACCCAGGGATCCCAGCCTGATTCTTCTTGCTCTCCCTACTTGGGATGTGCCATCAGTAGTGCTGCTTGAAGATAGGAAAGGAACTGTTGTTCCATCCCTGGCGTGGAGGCTAGTTAGATAGGAGATGGCTTGGCCAACAGATAAAAAGACTCACTCCAGGTGGGGATTATGGAGCTCAGAAAGAATCTCTGTGATACCAGAGAGAGAACCAGTTCCGAACTCAGGTTCGACTGCTTGCTGCTCTAAAATCAACACTTAAGAAACAAGTGATGGTGGGAAAGGTTGCTTTATTCAGGAAACTGGCAACCTGGGAAGATGGTGGACTGATGTCCCAAAGACCATCTTCCCCATTGAGATGACACCAGAGGGAACCCTGGAAGAGGGTTGTATGGCATAGCTACAGTGATGTGGCACTGACCAGGGTGGGAGAGTGCCAACTCTGGGGGACATGGATGTCTTCATTCTTTGGAAATGCACTCTTATGTCAGAAGAGAAACACTTTACTAGCCCTTAATCTGGTCCACTCCAGAGCCACACTGACATTTTATACAAAGACAGTGTCAAATTTCTAGAACCCCAAAATCAAGGTTCAACTCTAACATGTGGTGGCCCAACCAAGGCAATGCCTGGAAACCTGCTTCAGCCAGCCAGCCAGCCAGCCAGCCAGCCAGTCTCCCAATCCAATATCCCTCTTGTTCCATTAAGCACTTAGCATGGGGAACACTCAATAAATATATTTGGAATTTTCCAGACACTTAAAATCTGTAGCACTTGGGTGTTTAAGTCAAGTGCTCATTCCTCTAGTCACTGATAGTGTCTTAAGTCTCTCTGAGGCACTTGTTAAAACTCAGATTCCTTTGCCCCTGTAGATTCTGATTTAGTAGGTTCTGGGATAGGCCCCAGAAATTTGTATTTCATCAAAATTCCCAGCTGAGTCTGTGATCAGGCAAATTTGGGAAACACTACGTATGCCAATGCTTCTGTCATTAGAGCAGCTCCTGTTCTTGCAAACACTATATGGGCCAAGGCTGGCTTGAAGACATCAGATGGACTGTGGGGGAGGGGTGCACAGAGTGGCTCTTATGGACATAGTTGCTAAGGAAACAGGACAATTAGGGCCACAGTTTGGGTACTCTCTGTTTTATCACCCCAACCACTAGACTTTTGGCGTCCACAGTAATCCAGCAGAATACACCTACACAACCTTTGTGCTAACTTGAGTTAAACTGAGCAGTGAAGCAACATGGAGTTTAGAGTGTAAAGCACACTACAGATCTGCACCTTCACATCCAATCCCTTTGCTATGCTCACAGCCACTCCTGTTCTCGCAAATGGCTACAAGCCAAGGCTGAAGTGACACTGGCTAACTTATACAATACCTTCAGATGATTGGTTATTATTTCCTACACTGAGCAACTCATGTGGATGTAGGTATTTAGTAATAAAATATTTATCAAGTTCCAAAACCTACTTAAAGGAAATAAGCCTGGGGTGGAAGTAACCTAAATGTATGGAACATAATTCAGCCTTAAAAAGGAAGGAAATTCTGAGACATTCTACAACACGGATGATCCCTGAGGACATTATATTGAAATAAGTCAGTCACAAAAAGACAAATACTGTACAATAGCACTTATAGGATGTACCTAAGGTTATCAAATTCATAGACACAGAGTAGAATGGGGGTTGCCAGGGATGGGGTGGAGAAAAGAACAGATAGTTGTTTAATGAGTGTGGAGTTTCAGTTTGGGAAGATGAAAAAGTTCTGGAGATGGTTACACAGAAATATGAATGTACTTTAATGCCACTGAATTTCACACCTAAAAATGGTTAAAATAATAAATTTTATGTTTTATATATTTTACAGTAAAAGCAAGCAAGCAAGCAAGCAACCTTTGAAAAACTAAATCCCCTTTGGGATGGAAATTTCAAAGAAGGGAGTAGCTATTCCTCAGAGAGCAGCCCAACAGAACTGAATCCCCTGTTTGCCCTACTGGCTCGAGACTTCCTTGTTGCAACACTTAATTCCATCTTGGTCACAAAAACGCTCCTCACCAATCTTGGTTTTCCACTTTGAGTTTAGCAAGTGTGTGACTCCATCAAGATCCTTGCCTTCTAAAATAATACATGTAGGGATCCCTGGGTGGTGCAGCGGTTTGGCGCCTGCCTTTGGCCCAGGGCGCGATCCTGGAGACCCGGGATCGAATCCCACGTCGGGCTCCCGGTGCATGGAGCCTGCTTCTCCCTCTGCCTGTGTCTCTGCCTCTCTCTCTCTCTCTGTGACTATCATAAATAAATAAATTTAAAAAAATAAAAATAAAATAAATAAATAAAATAAAATAATACATGTAGCATTGTGACAACGTCATTGGAGTCCCCAAGGCGTGCAACATGGGCCAGCCATTGCCATCTGCACCTCTCTCAGAGAGGGACAATCTCATCAATATTAAGGGCGTCTAAGAAAAGTGCTTCTGAGTCCATGCACAGCTAAATTCCAGTACTCCCAACTGATCATATTTTCTTACAGCAAGCTTAAATCCTTCCAAATTTTATTTAAGAACAGATGTTTCAAGAAAAAATAAGGCCTTCCTCTTTAATCAGATAGCTGTTGTGAGCCTAAGGGTACCTGGGGCCAAGGGTTTTGTTTGTTTGTTTGTTTGTTTGTTTTCTGTTGGATTATCTCCAGGTAAATGCTCCATTTCTCTTTTTTGGTTCTGAACCCCAAATGTACGTGTAAAACATCTCAAGTATTTTTAAATTTACACCTAGGTCCCACCTCAGAACAATGCAATCAGAATCTCTGAACACAGGGTCGAGCTTGCCATAGTTTTAGAAAACTCTGCAAGTGATTTAAATGTTCAACTAAGGTTGAGAGCCACTGCTTTAGATCCTTGGTGATCCAAGTGTGCTTGAAGAACTAGCAGCATCAGTACTACCTGAGGCCGTATTAGGCAGGGTGACTCTTACTCCCATTCCAGGCCCACAGAATCAGACCTGTATTTTATTTTACTTTTTAAGATTTATTTATTTATTCATGAGAGAGACAGAGAGAGGCAGAGACAGAGACAGTCCCACTGCAGGGAGCCTGCTGTGGGACTCGATCCCAGAACTCTGGGATCACGCCCTGAGCTGAAGGCAGACGCTTAACCGCTGAGCCACCCAGGCATCCCAGAATCTGTATTTTAATAAGATTCCCAGAGGGTCTGCATGCACATTAAAGTTTGTGAAGTACAGCTTTGGAACAATTGATGGTTTTCAACCTTGGCTGTATGTAGGAGTTGTTCAAGAAACTTTTAAGCTGTGTAGTTCCTACCCTGGAGATTCTGATTTACCTGGTCTAGGATGGGACCTAAGCATTGCTAAGTTTCAAAAACCCTCCACGAAATTCTCAAATAGCTAGGGTTGAGAACTACTGCCTTATATAAATGGCATATTAAAGTTCCTCACTTTATTCCATTTATATATTTGCCCTAGCCCTCCTTCTCATCTAGATTCAAAGGCCTTCATCCACCAATAGGCTGCAATAATATAATACATTGAGGAGCCAGGACCTACCATTAGATAAATCACATGGAGTGTTCTTATTAGGTATAGCATTGAGCATTGCATAAAGACACAAAGGTGGTCAAAACCCTGAGGCTGCCAGAACATTATGTAATGTAAAGCAGGATCCGAAAGGAGAACCAATGAATTCAGATGTAATTACTGAGTAAAGTCCTATAGCAGGATCTCTGCTGGCTTCTGGTAGATAGTTTAAAGATGGAGCTTTGGGGCGTGTGGGTGGCTCAGTCAGTTAAGCATCTGCCTTCAGCTGGGGTCATGATCCCAGGGTCCTGGGATTGAGCCCCATGTTGGGCTCCCTGCTCAGTAGGGAGCCTAGTTCTCCCTCTCTTCCCCACTCCTGTTCCCTCTCACTATCTCTGTCTCTCTCTCTCTCAAATAAATAAATACAATCTTTTAAAAAAATAAAATAAAGATGGGGCTTCTACCATCAGGTAATCTAGCAAAGTAGCAAGACATACACCATAACGCTTAGTAAATTGCAAAGAGTGGGCAGCCCTGGTTGTCCAGTGGTTTAGTGCCGCCTTCCGCCCAGGGTGTGATCCTGGAGACCCGGGATCCAGACCTGGGATCCAGACCCGGGATCAAGACTTGCGTTGGGCTCCCCGCAGGGAGTCTGCTTCTCCCTCTGCCTGTGTCTCTGCCCCTCTCTCTCTCTGTGTCTCTCATGAATGAATAAATAAAATCTTAAAAAAAAAAAAAAGTTGCAGAGAGAGCTAAATGTGAGTCCCAAGTCATAGAGCAATGAGTGTGCTATTTTATTACAAAGGAAGTTCAAGAAACCCTTGTGGAGGGATCCCTGGGTGGCGCAGCAGTTTGGCGCCTGCCTTTGGCCCAGGGCGCGATCCTGGAGACCCAGGATCGAATCCCACATCAGGCTCCCGGTGCATGGAGCCTGCTTCTCCCTCTGCCTATGTCTCTGCCTCTCTCTCTCTCTCTCTCTCTCTGTGACTATCATAAAGAAAGAAAGAAAGAAAGAAAGAAAGAAAGAAAGAAAGAAAGAAAGAAAGAAAGAAAGGAAAGAAAGAAAGAAACCCTTGTGGATAGGTGATTTTTAGCTGCTTTTTCAGAGCATGTATAATTCAAAGGACAGAAATGAGGCAGTAAAGGGACTTTCAGGAAGATAATAAAACACTGATAAAGATACAGACACACAAAAAAACACAATAGGAGACTTGATGAGGCAACTGGGTTAGTCCAAATTCTCAGACCACAAGGCTAAGAACCTTGTTTCCAGATGACTTGGCATCTTGAGTGCTACATGAATATATCAGTTCATCTAGGCTAATACTAGATCTGTAGGACAAAGAAAAGTATCAAGTTGGTTTTTTTTTAAAGGATTTTATTTATCTATTTTGAGAAAGAGAGAAAGAGAGCATGAGACTGGGGCGAGCGGCAGAGGGAGATGTGGACTCCCTGCTCAGCAGGGCTCCATCCTGGGACTCCCGGATCATGACCTGAGCTGAAGGCAGACGCTCAACCAAATGAGCCACCCAGGTGCCCCATTATCAAGTTGTTTTGTCAACGTTTTGAGATAAGCAAGCTAGATAAATAAACTTTAACATAAAAATTTAGGGATCCCTGGGTGGCGCAGCGGTTTGGCGCCTGCCTTTGGCCTAGGGCGCAATCCTGGAGAGCTGGGATCGAATCCCACATCGGGCTCCCGGTGCATGGAGCCTGCTTCTCCCTCTGCCTATGTCTCTGCCTCTCTCTCTCTCTCTCTCTGTGACTATCATTAATAAATAAAAATTAAAAAACAAAACAAAACAAACAAAATTTATAGGAACCTTTTAAAAAGGAAGATGGGCTGAGTGTTCTTGTTCTGTAAGATGTCTAAAATTAATCACAAATGGATGCTTCTTGGAGTAGTGTGTTATTGATATAAGAATAAAAAGACATAGGTGACAAAAATAGAAAACCCAGAAAATATGTATAAAAATTTATATAAAATAAGCTTAGCCTTTGAAATCTGTAAAGAATGATCATTCAATAAATGGTATTAGAACAAGTGGTAGACTATTTGGGAAAAAACAAAATTATTTTCTTTAGTTCCCACAACAAAATAAATTCTAAAAGGATTCAAAGGCTAAATTTTTACAATAATATCACAAATTCATCATGGGAAATATAGATAAATATTTATCTTATTCTAAGCAGAAAGGAAAAATAAAAGAAAGAGGTTTGAATGTGCAAAAGCTGTGAGTCCATCAACAAAACTAAAAAACAGGGCAGCCCCCGGTGGCGCAGCGGTTTGGCGCTGCCTGCAGCCCAGGGCGTGATCCTGGAGAACCTGGAGACCCTGGAGACCCTGGATCGAGTCCCACGTCAGGCTCTCTGTATGATGCTTGCTTCTCCCTCTGCCTGTGTCACTGCCTCTCTCTCTCTGTCTCTATGAATAAATAAATAAAATCTTTAAAATCTAAAATAGATAGATAAATAAATAAATAAATAATAAATAAATCAAACTAAACTAAATAACAATGACCAAATTTGGAAAACATTTTCGTTATATGCAGACTTACTTTCTAAATATCAGTGGGATAAAGAAAAACATCCTAGCGGAAAAATAGCAAAGGAAATAAAGGGGCATTTCACACACATGCATGGACCCAAATAGAAATGATAAGCAAACGTATGAAAAGTTTCAACCTACTGATAACACAAGAAATGTAAATACAGGGCAGCCCGGGTGGCTCAGCGGTTTAGCGCCACCTTCAGTCCAGGCGTGATCCTGGAGACCAGGGATTGAGTCCCACGTCCGGCTCCCTGCATGGAGCCTTCTTCTTCCTCTGCCTCTCTCTCTCTCTCTCTGTCTCTCATGAATAAATAAATAAAATCTTAAAAAAAAAGAAATGCAAATACATTGATAACATATAACCATAACAGAATAGCAAGAATAATTATTTAATTTCTAATACCCAGGAGAAAATGGAGGCATATGTGGGAAGTGAAATGCACAGGATGGTTTATGTTAGAGCAATTTTTAAGGAAAGGGATGTGGTAAAACATCTCCATATTCTTAAATTGTTTACAATGTTTGACTTCATCTTCTCACCTTGAGGACTTGATTCTAAGAAGGGTGGCACAGAGGAGGAGACAGACACTTCTCAAC
Organism: Canis lupus dingo; assembly: GCF_003254725.2. Lineage (NCBI taxonomy): Eukaryota > Metazoa > Chordata > Mammalia > Carnivora > Canidae > Canis > Canis lupus. The sequence continues at coordinate 1,909,280 of NC_064270.1, forward strand.
AATGCTCACTGCAGTAAGAAAATGGGGTGGGGGGCATAACAACAACCCAAATGCCCAATAACAGCGCTGGTTGAGAACATGGTTATTCAGGGGAAAAAGAAAAACAAAACCAAAAATAAAACAAAACAAACAAACAAAAAACCTGGTAAACCAAGGAGGTAAGAGAATATGAAATGCCATGAGCAAATGATCACTACATATCATTAAGTGAAACATTGTGGGTTACATCACAATTACCTACCGTTGTGATAAACAGGAATCTTTACAGGCCTGTGCACCCGAAAGTCACACCAAACTTATGCAAGAGAAAGTAACCATCCATTTGGCACTACTCACAAAGACAACTCACCAGGAACACATTCAGTGTTTACAGAAGGTTGACTACCAACAAGAAACTATGTTTTTAGATGACTTACAAATTGTTCATAAATCAGGTCTCTACCCTAATTATACATTTACTTTTGCCATTTGCCCCCCTACATTTGCCCTAGATGCTAAAGAGCAGAGGAGAGAATTCTGCTTTCCTGAGCCTTCATCCTATGCTGTGTAGATGGCTACGCACATGATTCACAGATGCCAATCACACAGCCAGATGGCTAAGCCCAACGTCAAGAAGGCATCAGAATAGCTCAGCTGGGGATGCCTGGGTGGCTCCGGGGTTGAGCATCTGCCTTTGGCTCAGGGGTGCTCCTGTGGTTCTGGGATTGAGTCCCTCATTGGGCTCCCTGCATGGAGCCTGCTTCTCCCTCTGCCTGTGTCTCTGCCTCTCTCTCTCTCTGTGTCTCTCATGAATAAATAAATAAAATCCCCCCCTCAAAAAAAAGGATAGCTCAGTGGGTCAGCTCAGCAGAGCCACGAGGGCACTGCTCTTAGAGTCTATGGTGAGAGAGGAAGAATGCCCCAAGCCCAGTGTCCAGGCATAAGGGAGCAGCACTATGCAGCCCAGGTTTTCCCTTGACAAGTCACTTGGGCTGGAACAGCTCAAACTTCCTAGAATTCTTCTTGAATCTTAAGTCTTTACTCTCTGCTGCATCAAGCAAGACTTCCTTCTCTTTGTTCAACAGTGATCTTCCAAAAACCCCTGCTTCCTCTCATGATGCCACGAATGGCTTTTAGGGGGTAGCAACAAGCAGAGCCTCCTGGTATATTTGAGGGACTATTTCTATGAGTTTGCTTAGGCTGCCATAACAAAATATCTCAGACCTGAGGGCTTAAACAACAGAAATTTATTTTCTCACAGTTCTGGATGCTACAAGTCTGAGATCCAGGTGTCGGCTGGATTAGTTCCTTCTGAGGCTCTCTCCTTGGTTTACAGATGGCCTTGGGCTCCCTGAGTCTTCACATGGTCTTTTCTCTATGCACATCTGTTTCCTAATCTCCTCCTCATAAGGACACAAGTCCTTACGAATCCAGGAGGAATCCAGTCCTCCTGGATTCCGGCTCATCCTCATTTTACCTCAACCACCTCTTTAAAGGCCCCATCTCCAGGGGCAACTGGGAGGCTCAAGCGGTTAAGCTTCTGCTTCTTGATTTCAGCTCAGGTCATGAACTCAGGGTTGTGAGATTAGGCTTCAGGCTTAGGACATGTGTCTTGGGTCTTTGGGCTCCGCACTCAGCAGGGAGTCTGCTTGAGGTTCTCTCTCTCCCCTCCTCTCTCTGCCCCTCCCCCCACTGTATACACATGTGCTCTCTCAAATAAATAAATCTTTGAAAATAAATAAATAATGGCCCTATCTTCAATAGAGTCACATTCTGAGGTACTAGGGCTTAGAACTTCAATGTATGAATTTTCGGGGAACACAATTCAACCCCACAACACCATTTTGTCCCTAATTGCTCCCCCCACAGCTTGCTACAGTGCCTAGAACTCCACCCTGGGTTTTCCTCTACTCGTAGGGGATTGCTCAAGCCTCTTAACCAATTGGCTCTCCAGGGGCTTCAGAGTTGACCACAGTGATCCTTCTTAGTGCCATCCTCTACCAGCCCTAAAGTCAGTCTTGCTATCCCCCAACACTGCTAGGGGGACTCTCCTACCCCCTTGAAGTCCTGCCTCCCCACTCACCAGGGAAACCACAGACTCCTGCACACTTCTGCTTTCACCTGCATATGTTTAAACCACATCAACTCTAAGTTCCTGGAAATTAAGAGCATATTTCTCATGGTGTGTAGCCCCTCAGTTTCTTCTGAAACACCAAGTTTGAAGAATTTCCTAGGGTACGAGTCCCATTATACATAGGTAGCAGGTAGGACTTGCTGTCCTAGCATACTTGTCACAGGCATGTGACCTCAGTGCCACCATCAAACACACTGAGGACTCCCTTAAAGAGGATGCATGGGAACCGCTTACTAGGAGCAATGGTGGTGGAGGAAGCAGCTCCTAGCACAAGGGTTTATGGAGTTCAGCATGCAGTGCCAGTGGCATGAGCAGCTGTGACTCTGACCAGTGACAGTGAGGTATTTCAGCAGCCATACGCAGTGGGGTTTGGAGTTTCTATCTGATAAACCAAGCCTACATCTCTGGCCTCCCACAAAGCCTGCAAGTTGACCGTTAGCTTTAATAAATACCTTTCCTGCTCACACAGACTGGAGGCGGTTCTGTTGTTTACAGCTGAGAACTCTCTGACCAAGACTGTGACCATAACTTCTCTCTGTTGATGTCTTTTCCAATGACTGGCACAGTGTCTGGCACAGAGCAGCCATGCAGGATAGAATCAGCTGGATTAATGCAGGTTTTCCAGAGCAGGAGAAAGATCCTGATATTGTCATTCAGTGCCACAGTTAGAAAGAGCTCATTTGACACTTGTTGGGTGCTAGCAGGAAGGTGATTCTGCCTTCCCACCCCCTCATACCCCTGCCCCTCACCCTCAGGAGACTGAGTGATGGGGAAAGGACCTCGTGAGCAGCAGTGAGGGCTGCCTACAGGGAGGGGGCAGAAAGGAAACCAAAATGAGCAGCCCTCCCCAGATGTCTCACAGCCAGCTCTACTGAAACCTGCCAGATTGATTTTCAGTGTTTGCTCCCGCTTCAATTTTCATCTTTATGGACTGAATGAGCCTTATTTTTCCCCTTATTTTATTTTTTTAAAGATTTTATTTATTTATTCATGAGAGACAGAATGAGAGAAACAGAGAGAGGCAGAGACACAGGCAGAGGGAGAAGCAGGCTCCATGCAGGGACCTGATCCCAGGTCCCCAGGATCATATCCCGGGCTGCAGGCAGCACTAAACCGCTGTGCCACCAGGGCTGCCCTCCCCTTATTTTAAAATTTACTTTAGATGCACACATGCACGCATGCACACACACATACACTCCACACACGTGATAGAAAAAAGGAAAGGTAGAGATAAGCAAAAGAAAAAGTTCTGTGGGATGCCTGGGTGGCTCAGCAGTTAAGTGTCTTCGGCTCAGGTCCTGATCCCAGGATCCGGGATGGAGATCCGCATCCGGCTCCTTGCGGGGAGCCTGCTTCTTCCTCTGCCTATGTCTCTGCCTCTCTCTCTCTCTCTGTGTCTCTCATGAATAAATAAAATAAAATCTTAAAAAAACAAAGTTCTGTGGTTGTACTGTGCAAAGACAGCTAATGTGAGCATCTTGAAGGATTTCCATGAAGAGCTTCCTAGGTATATTTTCATATAGGAGAGGCAAAAATCATATGCATGTTTCCCCAGGCTGAGACATCATATATAATGTTATACATAGACTAGAGCATATTGTTATAGAACCTGCTTTTCTCATTGAGCTATGCTATGGCTGTCTTTGCATATCAATAAATAGAGGTCTGATCACCATTTCAGTGGATACATTTTATTTCCATGGAATGGCTGAGCCCACATTTATTAGGTCAATGTATTGTTGAACACTCATGTTGTTTCTGACATTTGAAAAAGTTTTGGAACATTAAATTAGGAATTTTCTCCCTTAGATTTTATCCTTTAAATGAAAATTTCCCCCACACTTATGCTAATTTCCTTAGGACAAATTCATAGAGGTAGAATTTCTGGGTTAAAGGTATTATTATTTCATTATTTGCTAAACAAATAGGTAGAAATGTTATTTAGTTTTATTTTTCTTTGATGATTGACAAGACTAGACATTTTTTGGTATACTTATTGGCCAACTGTATTTCTTCTTTTGTGTATAGCCTATTCACGTGGGTATTTTACCTACTTTTCTGTTCTAAGGTGCTTATTTTCTTTTTCTGGATTTTAACTAAACAGGCTCTTAATGTTTTAAAGACATTTAATTTTCAACTGTTACAAATGTTATCAATAATGTCCTCAGTTATTCATAGTCAGAACACTGACTCCCGAGTTAAACCTAAGGAATGAGAAATTTTCCTTGCTTTTATTTTTACCTTTAAAATGATATATTTTGGGAGTCTGGGTGGCTCAATTGCTTAAGCATCTGCCTTTGGCTCAGGTCATGATCCTGAGTTTTGGGATCAAGCCCCATGTTGGGCTCTCTGCTCAATGGGGAGCCTACTTCTCTTTCTCTCCCCAGCTCTTGCTCTCTCTCTCGCTATGTCTTTCTCTCAAATAAGTAAATAAAATCTTCTAAGAAAAAAAAGATATGTTTTGACATATGGAAATTTTAAATCTTTATTTAGATTTGTAAAATATCAGGGTGCCTGCGTGGCTCAGTGGTTGAGTGTCTGCCTTTAGCTCAGGTCATGATCCTGGGGTCCTGGAATTGAGTCCTGCATCAGGCTCCCTGCAAGGAGTCTGCTTCTCCCTCTGCCTATGTCTCTGCCTCTCCATGTGTCTCTTATGAATAAATAAGTAAAATCTTAAAAAAAAAGGTTTGTAGAATATCTAGTATGGTTCCTGCCTTTATTTACATATAGTTAATAGAAGGTCTTAAGGCCTCTTTTGGGGGTTCATCACATTTTGAAACATTTTAATTCTAAATAAGTAATTCATGCACATGATAAAAACATTTTTAAAAAAGCCTCTTTTCCACCTGTCTCCCAGTCTCTCAGTTCCTCTATGTCAAGCTATTACTGATTCAGCCTTACTAGAGATGGTCTGTACATACATGGTTTTATTCCTAACAACTCGAAAAGTGCCAGGTACATAGTAGGGGCTTAACATATATTTGTTGAATGAATGAATGAACGAATGACCAAAAAAGTGCTTAGCACAGTTCCTGACACCCAACAAGTGCACTGTAAATGGGAGCCACAGCTGCACGGCTGCTATTGCATAAACTGAGCAGAATAACAACCCCCAGGCCTGCAGTGAGATTTAAATTAAGCCACATATGTGGAAGGGGCTGTTGAAACTGTAATGGGCCATGCAAATGGGGGCTGAGAATTATTACTGCAAGGCTGTTTATTGATAACCTTTGTATTCACTACAGACTTGGCTCATTTTTTTGGACCAGTCCTGGGGACTCAACCGAGCTTGTGGCCTATCACAGAGTAACTATAAGCTTGCCCCTGACAGGATGCAAAGCTTGTGCTCCATGTTCTGGTCTATCTCACTGCTTCAAATGCTCATGAAGGAGCACACACTCTCTGCACTTGCCACAGGATGTTCTCTCTAAGCCAGCGTCTTCCTTAGTCACTGCTGGCCCTGGGGCATTTGCCATGCCACCCTAGGCTCCAGCTGTCAGGAGAGAAAACATTCTGTTACTCTCTTTTGCAATGGATTTTCAAGGCTGCTGTTGGTGGTGTGACAATATATTTAATATCGCTGTAGTTAAAAAGAATAAAGTAGGGCCACCAGATCCTCCCCACACCCCTACCTCCCGGAGTCTGGTGGCCCAAGCCTCCTCTATTCTGGGAAATGTTGGCAATGCTCTGCTGGATCTTGTCTCTGTGATATGACATCTGCTTTCACACTGAGGACAGTGCCACAAGCCACAAGAATGAGGCCACACTTCACTGGGAGCACACCCTTTCCGTCACGAGGTCTGTCTGCACTGGTGCTTCTGGGGAAGAGGGAAGGTGGGGAAAGCTACCTTCGGTAAGTGGATGATCTTGGTACATGTAGGTTTTTACTTGCTAATTTCCTCTCAGAAGTAGCCTCAAATCCACATTTTGTAAGATACCTTGTGATATCTTTCATATCTACTGAGTAAATTACTTTCCTGATGATCCCCAAACATTGCTTCCCTGTAGTTTGGTCCTTTTCTGTTAAGTTCACAGATACGCCTTTGAGATAAAGGTGGGCAAAGTATTGGCAAATGCAAGAGTTTTGATGCATTGGTTTGATAAATATTCGAGTGCCCATTCAGTGCCTTCTTAATCACACAAGCAAATTCTTCCTTTCAAGGACCAATCCAGGATTATTTTATTTTCAGAAATACAACTTTCGTTACTGTAACCCAGGGGGACTCATGTTTGCTAAATTGATAGGTTCCTGGTCTTTTAATTTAGTTAACATAGATTTCTCCCTCCCATGGGAGACAGACTATACGAAAACAAACAAACAAACAAACAAACAAACAAAAAACAAAAAAACATTGCTTGGCCCTTTACATGTATCTGTTCTTTTTGCCAACTCCATTTTACAAGTGAGCCTTTAAATTGTTTATTGGAACAAACTGTATTACAGCTTTTAAGCAGCAATGATTGTAAAGTAGCACCTCAGCTGGAGCAGCTCTAGGATTGTATGCTCTGGCTCTACAGACAAGGAGTGAGGCTGGTGGGAGCGGGGGGTGGGAAATCCAGTGACTAGTTTAGTAAATTGTAGACTGTCAGAGGGAAATGACTACAGTCTCAGGGAGCAGGGCAAAGAAGGAAGACTGAGGGTGGATGTACCTCACATCATCTGAAGTATAGAAATAGTGGGACCGGCCTGCTTACCCCCTAGGGCTATTTTGAAGACTCAGGGAAGTAACAGATGGTAAAGAGTGAACATAAAACACCCTATAAACTAGGCTTTCCTTTTCTTGCTATAATTATAACAATGAATGTTCAGGAGTTTTCTAGTGGACAACTATTGGTCTAATTTTTTTTTAATCGTTCAAATTTTTATTTTGATGCACAGTATGAGAAACAAACTTTTAAATCATCTGAATCTTATGGAAAATGAAACAGCAAATAAATTAGACCCATGTTAAAATAGAAGGTCAGTTATACGTCCAAACTTAAGGATATAAGAGCCACAGATAAACTTCGATTCCACAGTCTTCTTTGAGAGGTCGAAGTCTTTCAAACACAAAAATATGGAACGCTTCACGAATTTGCGTGTCATCCTTGCGCAGGGGCCATGCTAATCTTCTCTGTATCGTTCCAATTTTAGTATATGTGCTGCCGAAGCGAGCACTGGTCTAATTTTTAATCTCCTGGGATAAGCTGTCTTTGGAATAGGAAATACTGTTTTGGGGATCCCTGGGTGGCGCAGCGGTTTGGCGCCTGCCCTTGGCCCAGGGCACGATCCTGGAGACCCGGGATCGAATCCCACGTCAGGCTCCCGGTGCATGGAGCCTGCTTCTCCCTCTGCCTATGTCTCTGCCTCTCTCTCCCTCTCTCTCTGTATGACTATCATAAATAAATTAAAAAAAAAAAAAAAGGAAATACTGTTTTGCCAGCAGAGGCTCAATCCTGTTGACATCTTATTGATCAGGTGGCAATGGGAGAGAACATGCTGTTCTCTATTACCACCTAAAACCTAAAAGCTGTTTACAAGCCAGGTTTTGAAATGTAATCTTTTTTTTTTTTAAAGATTTTATCATTCATGAGAGAGAGAGAGAAAGAGAGAGAGAGAGAGAGAGGTGGAGACATAGGCAGAGGGAGAAGCAGGCTCCCTGCAGGAGCCCGACATGGCACTCGATCCCGGCTCTCCAGGATCTCGCCCTGGCAGAAGGAGGCACCAAATCGCTGAGCCACCCGGGCTGTCCTGAAATGTAATCTTCATAATGGACATTGTTCCTGGACAATTTTTTTTCCTGGACAATTTCTTATGGAGCTTATAAAGCCAGACAAGAATGGTCAAGACATATTTCCCCCCTTTGTCTCAGGTATACTCATATCTTTTCAGTTGTTGTTTCTGGGAATTCAGGCGACTGCGGGAAGAAGTGCTATCTTATGTGACTGCAGTTTCCCATACAAAGGAGGGTGGACTACAATAGGATGTCAGCTAGAGTGCGAGCACCATTTCCCACTGTGCCCACACTATCCCTACCTGTCCATCAGCCTCCAAGCCCCCTGCCCTAGCTCTGCCCCACAGAGTTGCTCAGCATCTAGACAGCCATACAGCCAGCCGGCCCTCCCTGGATTAGAGTTGAGTTCCTAGGATTAGTAGAACAAGGTTCCACCCCAACCAGTCTTCAAATCGAGTACTTGTTTCCTGTCCGTCACTCTCTCACCCTGTTCTAGAGCCTTCCCAGACTGATATCACTTCTCTTAAACTTCCCATCCACTCGTGCTTCCTTTACACTAGCAGATAACCTCACTTATCTCACAGAGACCAGACATGAGAACCGCCCCACCCATCTATTCCTTCAGCTTTCTCTCCAGGTCCCTTGCTCTACCAGATGTGCTATTTGGATCCCATTCACTCCTACATATCTTCCTTTTTTTTTTTTTTTAAGATTTTATTTATTTATTCATGAGAGACACACAGAGAGAGGCAGAGACAGAGGCAGAGGGAGAAACAGGCTCCATGCAGGGAGCTCGATGGTGGAACTTGATCCCGGGACCACGGGATCACACCCAGAGCCAAAGGCAGATGCTCAACCACTGAGCCACCCAGGCATCCTACTCCTACACATCTTCCAAGGGATTTTCTCTAGCCTCCCTTGTGACAAGTGGGCTTGAAGGGGCAGATGGAAAAATATCCAGTATGTGAGAATTGTGGAGTTCCCAGCCAGGAAATAATAATCTTCTCTGAAGGTCCACCTGACCCTGTCAGTTTTTCATTTTGGAGTCTGTGGCGATATCCCATGGCAAGACCAATTTCTGCATTAGTTAAGATCTTGTCAGCTGTGTTAGAAAAATTAACTCATATGAGTACCAGCAAAAGGAAATGTTGTGGTTTCAAGTGTTCAGTCCAGAGGTGAAGAGGCTTCTGGATTTAGAACACTGAGATTGTGTTCAGGCCTTATAGCTTTCACTCTCCAGAAACCAGAAAGATGGAGGCCAACCCTATTCCATGGAGTAATTTATGCAAAATGAATACTTCCATTTACTTCTATAAGATAATAAGGCAAATTCACTTCTTTGTGCCCAAAGATGCAACAGAGGGCGTTTTATAGTATCAGGAATACTGTAGGGTGAACCCCTCTCTACACTGGGCAAGGGTAGCAGTGGGACGGAGATTCTGCAGTTCCACGGGAAACTTCACAGTATGAGTGTGAATCCACTGGAAGAACAGTGAAAACTGTCACTAGTGTGGGTTTCTGGGGGACACTAAATGCCCTGAGCCATGTCTACTGTGGGTAACTGTCAGAAGAACTGTGTGAAGCTAACAAGCCTGAAACCAAAAAGACTGGTGGTAAATGATCCCTCCTCCCCCCAAGGCAATTAGAAAGCTTACCAGAGGAGTGTGAAAACAACAGATAAAACTCTGAAGCAAAGAGGTGGAGCTAAAGCAAAAAAGTCTGAGAAACCAGGCTTTGTTCCAGACAAGAGGGTGCCCCAGGCATTCGCTGGGAGCCTCAGAAGTCTTGTTTGTCAAGTGCATTAAAGGCTATTTAGTCAAGGATCATGTGTTTACAGTTTAGAGCAACTACACAAAGACCCTAGGAGCCACTGCCTCCCTGACTTCTGAGTGGTGTTATCCCAAACACAGCACCCTTTGTGAAGTTGGTGCTTGCCTTCTTCTGAAGATAAGGTGGGGACAATAAGGCTTTGGTGACAGGGAAGTTTGTTCCTTCTTTCTGGGGTGCTATTCAAAATGTTGAACAACCAGCATTACTCAACCAGTAACCTATCAGTGCAGTTGCCAGTAGTCTGTGTGGGGGACCCTGCTGTGCCAGGTGTTACCTCTTCCTTTTCTGTGTCTGGTGAGGTGTGGAGGGACCAAGATACTGTGCCTGGTGAGTGGAGCCCCTCCAGGGTCTTAGGGAAGTGGCCTTTTATCCACCAGTACATCTGAAGGGACGCATGCCAGGATCACCAGCCCTGATCCTCTTTTGTCAAAGAACACCTACCTGCAAAGCATATGTGGCCACTAGCACACAGAGAGAAGAAAGTCACCAGTAGCTTTCGCAGTTTCCCTGTGAGTAGTGCTGTCCATAGAGGGCTAAGAGGTAGGTGCAGAGCAGAACCAACACATCAGGCCTCTGACAACCACCTGCACGCATCACCTCTCTGAGTTTTCATTGCAACACAGTAAAACAGGCATTTTCACTTCCATTTTGTTGTTGGGATGATTGAGGTTTAGAAGGATGAAGAAATCTCTCTAGGTTTTTCAGGTGGTAAAAAAGAGGCAGCATTTTTCAAGTGTTTAGAACATCCAGGCCTGTTGACTCAAAGCCTCTGCTCCTTCTATAGCCTGGCACTGCATCCTGCACACACCTACTTGGAGGGCTTGCAACAGCTTTAATCAAGTGAAAAGAACGAAAGCACCTGGTGCTCGAGCTGGAGCTCCAGGATGGCACTGCCACGCGGATGGGGCCTTCAGGCCAGGCTGTCCATCCACCACCCTCCTTCTCTCCCATCGTCCTTCCTTGACAATGTGTGTGAACCTCCCATGACCTTTGGCATTAGGGAATTCCAACAGACGCTAACCAGCCTAATGACTTAGGATGACTTAGGACACAGCTCACCTGTTTTTCAAACCACCCTCCTTTAATAGGTGTTCACTGGGGAAATAAATGCCTGTTACACAGTTACTGATCTTTGCCATGGTGGACAAGGTAAAAAAAAGGAGAGTATTGCTATATCCATGTGAGACCTAGCCAAGTTGCCTGCCCTCCCCACGTCTTGTTACCAGGCAGAGAATGGGTTCTGAACTCAGGCTCTGCTGTTTGTCATTTGAAAATCAATACTCAAGAGATATATGATATTGGGAAAGGAAAGGCTGCTTTATTCAGGAAGCTGGCAACCTGGGAAGATAGTGGACTGACATCTTCAAGACCATCTTCCCCATCTAGGAGAAGCTGAGGTTCTTAAAGGGGAAGGTACAGGAAATGGGGAAGAGGGGTGAGGGCCTCCATGCAGGACAAACAGTGCCCCGGCAGTTCGTCCTATGTGGACATGACCCTGATCAGACCCGCCAGCATCAGTGGCAGCTGTTTTCCAAGGTGGTCAGGCTTTACCTTCTGGGAAGGGCCTTCACTCCTCAAGGACAGTGGCCTGCAAATCTCAAGGAAAGTAGGTTAGTTTTGCTATAGACCAAGAGACTTAGGTCAGTAAGCGGGGCATGCAGAAGCTTGAACTCCGGGTTGGAGTGCTATTTTACTTTTTTTTTTTTTTAAGATTTTATTTATTTATTCATGAGATACACAGAGAGAGAGAGGTAGAGACACAGGCAGAGGGAGAAGCAGGCTCCATGTGGGGAGCCCAACGTGGGACTCAGTCCCAGGTTTCCAAGATCAGGCCCCGGGGCTGAAGGCGGTGCTAAACTGCTGAGCCATCCGGGCTGCCCTCGAGCGCTATTTTACTTTCAGATTTCTCTTTGGCAAATGAGGGAATCAGCTCTCTATTGAGGCAGCAAGCTCAAATGCTTACAGGAGCCAGACAGGCAACATAACAAGTGAAGAAGAGACCACTTCCCCAGGCAAATTTGTATCTTTCTCTCATTTTTCTTGAAATGCATATCATCTCTAGTCTATTTCACTTTATCTCAATTTTGACAGTCATATGTATAACAAATACATTTTTGATGACCTTAAAAATAAAGTTATTTTACCAGCAAAGACAGGTTTATTAAAATTGCAACTTGGGATAAGCAAGCTTTGGCAAAAACCATACGCTAGTCCAACAAAGGAAAGGAATGTTATTTTATGGAGAAGGAAGAGGAGTTGGGAGGGGTTGTTTTAAAGGAAAGTCCATTGAAGAAAAGCAAAAGGGACACCCGGGTGGCTCAGCAGTTAAGCATCTGCCTTAGGCTCAGGGCATGGTCCTGGAGTCCTGGGATCAAGTCCCACATTGGGCTTCCTGCATGGAGCCTGCTTCTCCTGCCTGTGTCTCTGTCTCTCTCTCTGTGTGTTTCTCATGAATAAATAAATAAAATCTTAAAGAAGAAGAAGAAGAAGAAGAAGAAGAAGAAAAGCAAGAGTACAGGGTGATGATGGTTTCTCCTTGGCTTTCTTGCTGAAGTAGAAGATGTGAGGTATGTTTTTTCCACTGGTGCTTGTAACTGATAATTCTTTCTTGTTGACAATTTTGCGGGGGTCTGGATTGGCAATATTTTCCAGTAATTGATGCAGAGTGGTAGGGCTGGAGAGCTCCCCCTTCTGGTCTCCTGGCTCCATTATAGTGAGGTTTTCCTTTATTAATTTTCAGTTTTTACCATACGAAGGAACTGGGTGAATGTGATGATAAATGCCTGCTGTCACTCAGCACAGTTTCCAAAGATAATAGGGATGGTGGACACTGTGCTAGTCCAGGAAGAGAACTCCCACCCCTAGATTGTGTTCTTATGCTCTCTCTTTCTAGAATGCTCTTCCCCCAGATATTCAAAGCCTCGCACCATCACTGCAGATCATAGTTAAGAATGGTCCTCTGCTTGGAACGCTCTCCTTTCTTCCACACTGCTTTTTAGTCACAATATTTACCATTACCTGATACTATTTTATGTATTTGTCTATTGCCTACTTTGTTCACTGAAGTGCAAGTGCCATGAAGTAAAAACTTGACATATCTTGCTCACCACTGTAATCCCAGCACCCAGAACAGTACTCAGCACAAAGCAGGTCCTCAACAATTATTTTTTAAAAAATACTGAGCCCCAAGTAGGGATCCCCACTCCGTGGGGAGCCTGCTTCTCCCTCTGCCCCTCCCCTTGCTTATGCTTTCTCTTGCTCATGAATAAATAAAATATATTTTTTAAAGATTTTATTCATTTATTCATGAGAGACACACACAGAGAAAGAGAGAGAGAGAGAGAGAGAGAGAGAGAGAGAGAGGTAGAGACATAGGCAGAGGGAGAAGCAGGCTCCATGCAGGGAGCCCGACGTGGGACTCCATCCCGTCTCCAGGATCAGGCCCTGGACTGAAGGAGGCGCTAAACCGCTGAGCCACCGGGCTGCCCATAAAATCTTTCTAAAAAAGATTTATTTATTTGAGAGAGAGTGGGGGGTGGGGGGGTGCAGAGAGAGAATCCTTTTTTTAAAAAAAGATTTTACTTATTTATTCATGAGAGAGAGAGAGAGAGAGAGAGATAGGCAGAGAGAGAAGCAGGCTCCATGCAGGGAGCCCAACATGGGACTTGATCCAGGGTCTCCAGGATCACTGCCTGGGCCAAAGGCAGCACGAAACCACTGAGCCACCAGGGCTGCCCAAGTGAGAGAATCTTAAGCTGAGTGTGGAGCCTGACTTGGGGCTCCATCCCACGACTCTGAGATCACGACCCCAGCTGAAATCAAGAATCTGACACTTAACTGACTGAGCCACCCAGGTGCCCCTCAACAAGCATTTTATTTATTTATTTATTTATTTATTTATTTATTCATTCATTCATTTAAAATCTTTTTTAAAAATATTTTATTTATTTATTTATTTATTCATGAGAGGCACACACACAGAGAAACATAGGCAGAGGGAGAAACAGGCTTCCTGTGGGGATTCTGATGCAGCATTTGATTCCAGGACCCTGGGGATCACAACCTGAGCCAAAGGCAGCCAATCAACCAAGGAGCCATCCAGGTGCCCCTCAACAAGTATTTTAAATCAATCAATCAGTGAATATTAATAAGTTACTGTTGGGGTGAAGGGTTGGAACAGTGAGGGATGGAGGGTTTACTTTTCATTTTATACTTTCTGTACTATCTAAAATTTTTGAATATCTTATATATATTACTTTTTAAAAATACCAAAATTGGGGACACCTGGCTGGCTCAGTCAGTAGAGCATGTGACTTTTGATCTCAGGGTCATCAGTTTGAGCCCCATGGTGGGTGTAGAGATTATTTAAAAAATATATATATAGGGACGCCTGGGTGGCTCAGCGGTTTAGTGCCTGCCTTCGGGCCCAGGGCATGATCTTGGAGTCCCGGGATCGAGTCCCACATCTGGCTCCCTGCGTGGAGCCTGCTTCTCCCCCTCTGCCTATGTATCCGCCTCTCTCTCTCCCTCTCTGTGCATCTCTCATGAATAAATAAAAATAAAATCTTTAAATAAATATATAGATAGACTATTGGAAAGTGGGATTTGGGACTAAATACTTTTGTGTATTTCTATGCTTTTAAGACTGTTAATAAACAGTATTTTTAAAAATGGGATAATAGGACTTGTAGTTTAAATGCTGCCTTCTGGGGGGCACAGCTCAGTCAAGTAGAGCATATGACTCTTGACCTTAGGATCATGAGTTTGAGCCCCACACTGGACATGGAGCCTACTTTAAAAGAAAATAAATAAATGCTGTCTTCTGTCTTTCCAACAAAGTTCCTTATGCAGAACTTTTTTTGGAGAATCCTGGTATCTATGGAAGGGTCTAGGGCACTAGAAATGAGAGGGAGAAAACTGTGTCAAGATATAACTAAAGCTTCTTCCCACTGTCTTTTGCTATTGAGATGCCCAAAAGCAGTTTAGATTTTTTAAAGCTTTTTGTAAACTCCAATAGTAGGAGGGCTACACATGGCCACACCTTTTTGCAAATACTGGGAAATCATAGCTGGGGGAGGGTATCCTATTGGAAAACAAAAAGGACTCGTTTTAGACAAGTGCTATGAATTGAATGTGCCTCCTCTTCCCCTCCAATATATACTAAACTCCTATCCCTAAATGTAATTATATTTGGAGATAGGGCCTTTATGGAAGTAATTAAAATTAAATTAAGTCATGAGGATGGGAATTCCAAGATGGGATTGATGTCTTTACAGAAACACCAGAGAGTTCCCCTCTCTTTGAAAAAGCTCACAAAGAGGTCGTGTGAGCACACATCAAAAAGGCTGCTGTCTGCAAGCTGAAGGAAGAGGCTTTGGAATTGTGGGGGCCAAGGGCAGGCTTCCCCAAGATGGGACATTTTGGCACTTGGATTATTTTGAGCTGAAGGCATTTGAGACCCTGTGGGCTCACGAGAAAATTTTGCTCCTCCCTTAATCATGTAGAAGAATCTAAATTGGATCTTTCCTTCCTATTAGAATAGGGGTTATTAGCAAAGATAAATTTTATCAAGTGATCCTTCTGTATAGCAGACCAAACAACTAATTATCAAACATCTGCTCTTCTTCTTACTGTCCTGTAAATTGTGTTCTTTTTCTCTTAAGTCCTAGACCCCTACCCCATTCTCCTTAGTTCAGAATGATATATATATACCTCATTTTGCCTATCTTTGGAATTTCCATGTCTATGTAGATTTGCTACAAATATGCTGTTAAATTTTGTTTTCTCTTGTTAATCTGCTTTGCATCAATTTGATTCTTAGTCCAGCTAGAAGGACCTTTGAAGAGGACAGGAATTCTTGCTCCCTTACAGAAATAGAATCCACCCTGCCAGCACCTTGATCTTGAACTTCTTAGCCTCCAGAACTATGAGAAATAAAGTTTCATTGTTTAAGCCACCAGTTTATGGTATTTTATTTATTTATTTATTTATTTATTTATTTATTTATTTATTTATTTATTTTTAATTTTTATTTATTTATGATAGTCACAGAGAGAGAGAGAGGCGCAGAGACACAGGCAGAGGGAGAAGCAGGCTCCATGCACCGGGAGCCCGATGTGGGATTCGATCCCGGGTCTACCAGGATCGCGCCCTGGGCCAAAGGCAGGCGCCAAACCGCTGCGCCACCCAGGGATCCCCACATCTGGGTTTATATCTATTGTCTCACAGTATTAAGAAGAGTCCCTTTGACATTCATGTTCTAAATTTTTATTGTAGTGGCTATATGACTACTCATTTGTCATCCAACTGACCACTCAAAATAGGTGAATTTTACTGTATATAAATTATATCTCTGAACTTATTTTTTTAAAATATTTATTTATTTATTTTGGAGAGAGAGAGAGAGTATACAAGAGGAAAGAGGGAAGGCAGTGGGAGAGAGAGAGAAGCAAACTCCCCGCTGAACACAAAGCCCTACTCTGTCCTTCATCTAATGACTCTGAGATCATGACCTGAGCCTAAATCAAGAGTCAGATGCTTAACTAACTGAGCCACTGAGGTGTCCCTCAGAACTGATTTTTTTTTATACAGACACAGGATGTTGAAACTAGTGAATGGAAATTTGATGAGCAACAGAATATTACATTAACTCAAAGTAATTAAGTCTTCCAGATTGCTTATTAATCACAGAAGAAAAAAGAGCAATTTCTATTGAGACTAAGTGATACTACCTAACCATAGAATCAAATCTAATTGCCAACATCAGGGTTAAAATGAGCCTCCTCCTATGATGCCTTGAGGACATTCTTTTGTGGAATTCCTGCCAAAACTGCATATCTTTATCTCATCACAAGGAAACCTCATGTGAACATGTTCTACACAATAGCTGGCCCATACTCTTCAAAATATCAAGGCCATGAAAGATGAAGAAAGGTGGAGGAGCTGTTCCAGATTAAAGGTAACTAAATAAATATTACCCTAGATTGGATCCTGGACTCAAATCTAGAATATCTGGACAATTGGTGAAGTTCAAATATAGAGTGGACCAGATAATTATTTTATTTATGTTAAATTTTCAGGATTTTGGGGTACCTAGCTAGCTCAGTTGGTGTAGCCTGAGCTACAAATTTACTACTCTTGATCTCAGCGTAGTAAATTTGGGCCCCATGTAGGGTGTAGACATTACTTTAAAATAAAATCTTTAAAAAAAAGTTTCAGGGGCAGCCCAAGTAGCTCAGCGGTTTAGTGCTGCCTTTGGCCCAGGGCATGATCCTGGAGACCCGGGACAAGTCCCGCGTCAGGCTCCCTGCGTGGAGCCTGCTTCTCCTTCTGCCTGTGTCTCTGCCTCTCTCTCTCTCTCTCTCTCTCTCTCTCTCTTTCTGTGTCTCTCATGAATAAATAAAAACCTAAAAAATAAAAAAAAGTTTTAAAAAGTTTCAGGGTTTTGATAAATGTATTGAGGTTAAATTTAAGAAAAAAGCCATTGTTCTCAGGAAGTTCCCACAACTATCCATGGATATAGGGACACGATGAATACACGTTACTTTCAGATCGCTCAGATAGAGACAGGAAATGGTAACTTGAATGTGACATAATGTTAACCGTTGGTGATTCTGGGTGAAGGGTCTACAGGACTTTTTTCAACTATTCTGGAACTTTTCTGTGAATGTGAAACTAAATCAAAATTAAAAATTTTAAAAAGAGTCCTCTGTGATGGTCAATAAGTACCTGACAAGATGTTCAACATCTTTAGTCATTAAGGAAATGTAAATCAAACCACAGTGAGATACCACTTTATACTCATTAGGATGGCTCTAATCAAAAAGACAGATCAATTTTTTTTTTTTAATTTATGATAGTCACAGAGAGAGAGAGAGAGAGAGGCAGAGACACAGGCAGAGGGAGAAGCAGGCTCCATGCACCGGGAGCCCGACGTGGGATTCGATCCCGGGTCTCCAGGATCACGCCCTGGGCCAACAAAAAGACAGATCAAAGCAAGTGCTGCCAAGAATAAAGAGATATAGAAACTGAATGAAGTTCCTTAAAAAGTGAAAGACAGGGCAGCCCCAGTGGCACAGCGGTTTAGGGCCGCCTGCGGCCCGGGGTGTGATCCTGGAGACCCGGGATCGGGTCCCACATCGGGCTCCTGGTGCATGGAGCCCGCTTCTCCCTCTGCCTGTGTCTCTGCCTCTCTCTCTGTGTCTCTGTTAATAAATAAATAAGAAAAAAATTAAAAAAAATTTTTTTATGATAGTCACAGAGAGGGATCCCTGGGTGGCGCAGCGGTTTAGTGCCTGCCTTTCACCCAGGGCGCGATCCTGGAAAACCGGGATCGAATCCCATGTCGGGCTCCCTGTGCATGGAGCTTGCTTCTTCCTCTGCCTCTCTGTGTGTGTGTGACTATCATAAATAGATAAAAATTAAAAAAAAATTCTTATGATAGTCACAGAGAGAGAGAGAGGCAGAGACACAGGCAGAGGGAGAAGCAGGCTCCATGCACCGGGAGCCCGATGTGGGACCGGATCCCGGGTCTCCAGGATCGCACCCTGGGACAAAGGCAGGCACCAACCGCTGCGCCACCCAGGGATCCCAAGAAAAATCTTTAAAAAAAAAAAAACAGTCAAAGACAGAGTTACTATTTAACTTAGCAATTCCACTCGTAGGTATATACCCAAGAGCACTGAAAACAGGTACTCAAATATGTACTTATACATTAATGTTTATAGTAGCATTATTCACAACAGTCAATAGGAAAAAAAAGATAGGTAAAAACAAGCCAAATGTACATAAAAATGAATGGATAAACAAAATATGATCTATCCATACAATGGAATATTATTCAGCTGTAAAAATAATGAAGTATTAAAAGAGGACTCCAGCTAACTTCATTTTGACCTCAGTCAAGTACTTTCTAATTCATTGAGTTCTCTTCAGCTTATCTCTTAGCTCAGACAAAAAACCTTGTGGGCAAAGCATCCCCGATGCTAACTGAAACTACTCACACAAGCAATAAGGACTGCCCCGAGCCAGCAAGATCCTGCTTGATTGACTCCAAGGCAACCTGATCAACTTGAACTCAGATGGGCCAGCTGCATGTACCCACCAACCTTTGTCCCATATTTCCCTTATATAAACCTGAAGTATACTCGGCACTTTGGAGATAGTCTTAGAGACACTAGTCTGCTGTCTTCCTGGTGTTGGCCTCGCTGAAATAAACTTGTTTCTTGTTTCACCATTGTTCATCTCTGCCTGTGGATTTTATCAGTGGCAGTTGGCCGAACTTGGTCTGTTTGGGACCCCTGGAACCAGGGGCTTTTGTACCCCATGCACCAGCTATAGATCCAAAGAGACCACATGACCAGAGACAATGAATGTCTCCCCAGAAACATGAGGAGACAGGAGACTGAAGACCACATGGGCACCCCCTCCAAAATCTTGATTCTGTGTAATCCTTAAAACCTAGGCATGCCCTGGCGAGCAGGAGAAAATTCCCCAAAAAAGCTGAGATGAAATTGTCTGCCATCCCAGTGGGATGGGGGCTTGAAATCAAAATTAAGTTGATGTGTGCAAAGTAACAAGATGCAGTTTCTTTTGCTCATTTGGGGCACTGTAATACTGTGATTTATAAGAAATATATATATGGTCTTTATCCTCATTCCTAGCAGAGTTCCTAAAACCCTTGGGATTTCCTAAATGATAGGAGCAATGAAGGTGTCTTTTGTTATTCATAACAAGCCCCTTTCCACTACATCTATATTTATGTTAATGACGGGAATTTGAAAGCCTCTAAGTGTGGGGATTAATTGCTAGGGGAACCATCCCTGTTATTAGAGGTTATTGGAGGCTTCATCTCAGCAGAAGGGAAGGGGTGGAGGTTGATCAATCACTAATGGCCATGACTTAATCAACTATGCCTATGTAATAATGAAGCTTCCATAAAAGCCCAGGAGGGTGGGGTTCTGAAGCTTCTGGGTTGGTGAACAATGGGAGGTGCTAGGAGAGTGGCACCCAGAGAGGAGGGTATGAAAACTCCACGCCCTTCCTCACATACCTGCCATATGCATCTCTTCTATCTGGCAGATTCTGAATTATATCCTTTTATAATAAATCAGTAATCCAGGGATCCCTGGGTGGCGCAGTGGTTTGGCGCCTGCCTTTGGCCCAGGGCGCGATCCTGGAGACCCAGGATCGAATCCCACGTCAGGCTCCCGGTGCATGGAGCCTGCTTCTCCCTCTGCCTGTGTCTCTGCCTCTCTCTCTCTCTCACTGTGTACCTATCATAAAAAAAAAAAAAAAAAAAAAAAAAAAAAAGTTAAAAAAAAAATAAATCAGTAATCCAGTAGGTTAAATATTTGCCTGTGTTCTGGCAGTGCTCTAGCAAATCAATCAAACCTGAAGAGAGGGTGGTGGGAACCTCCAGTTTATACCCAGTAGTCAAAAGCACAGATAACAATCTAGATTTGAGATTGACATTTGAATTGGGTGGGGGGGAGTCTTGTGGGCGTAACCCCCTAACCCTAGGATCAGATGCTATCTCCAAGTGGAAACTATCAGAGTTGAGTTAAACTGTAGGACACCTAGCTGGTGTCTGGAATCAGGAAATTGCTTGGTGAGTGGAAACTCCTACCCAAACATGCACACATTTGGTGACCAGAAGGGAAATTAAAAGATCAAGGGCTCTGTTAGCCCTGGAAAAAAATCTATTAAGGAAGTATTTGTTCTTCCTAGTTACCTATATCTTCCTAGTTTTACTATGCTTTTTTAAAATAAAAAATATTTTGTAAATTTTTAAAAAATTATTTATTTATGATAGTCACACACACACAGAGAGAGAGAGAGAGAGAGAGGCAGAGACAGGCACCCAGAGATCCCGATTTTGTAATTTTTATACATCCTTTCCGGCAGCTATTGAGATGATCATATGGTTTTTCTTTTTTGACTTTCTTCTTTTTTTTATCCTCTTTTACACATTTTGCCCACCCACACCACTCTCCATCTCTGGCTACTGGCAATCTAATCTGTTTTCTGTACCTATGAGCTCATTGTTTTTTTGATTGCACATACAAGTGAGGTCATATGGTATTTGTCTTTTCCTGTTTGCCTTATTTCATTTAGCGTAATGCCCTTAGGATTCATCCACATTGTTGCATAATAAAATCCCATTTCTTTATCCATTCATCCATCAATGGACACTTAGGTTGTTTCCATATCTTGGCTATTATAAATAATGCTGTAATTATAACCAAATCAACATGACTTTGCCCCTTGACAGAAACTATACCAGGTAAGCTGTTGGACAAAGGAAACTATTTCCAGCAAATAAGGAATATCTTCCAAAGTCCTGTCTCCTGGACAAGGGTAAATGGGCTTTTATTTAAGGTTAGGATGAATATTTAGATAGGGAAGCCTTGTCATGGTAGAGAGAGAGGGAGGCATAAAGTTGTGCATGCGCCTTTAGGAAACATGTCTCTGTACACACTGTATGTTAGGTAAATGAGGCTTGTGTTCCTCCTTGGGTGGAAATTTTAATATTAGAATGAGGTAAAGGTAGTTGTGGGTCATTCTGTACTTGAGGTCATTCCCTGGTCTGCCTCTGCAGGTATGAGTCAGGGGTTATGCTCAAACTGGTTTGGGTGATTTGGGCAGTCTGGGCCAGCAGGAAGTCTTGTCTGGGTAGTCACTATTGCTTGAAGGGGTGCTTTGGTTTTCATTTGTCTGAATTAAAAGATAAGTGGAAAGAAGAGCTTAAGGAAAAATGTGGACAAAGGTCAGTGAGTATAATAAGCAGGTGGGCAGTAAAGGTCAGGTCTTAGGATCTATCTGGTGACACAATGAATGTCAGGGTGGATACATCTTTATGAATTAGGGTTCACATTTTCTTCAGATAAATACTGAAATGTGGAATTGCTGGATATGGTGGCTCTATTTTTAGTTTTTGAGGAAACTCCATACTTTTTTCCATAGTGGCTGCACCAGTTTATAGTCCAACCAATAGTGAACAAGAGTTCCCATTTCTCTACATACTCACCAACACTTTTTTCTTGTTTTTTTTTTTTTTTTTTAAAGGATTTTATTTATTTATTCATGAGAGACAGAGAGAGAGAGGCAGAGACACAGGCAGAGGGAGAAGCAGGCTCTATGCAGGGAGGCTCTGGGCTGAAGGTGGCGCTAAACCGCTGAGCCACCAGGGCTGCCCTCCTTTTTTTTTTTTTTTTTTTAATAGGTGAGGTGATATCTCGTAGTTTTGATTTGAATTTTTCTGATGATTAGTGATGTTGAGCACCTTGTCATGTACCCCATTGCCCATAAGTATGTCCCTGGAAAAATGTCAATTTAGATCTGCCCATTTTTTAATTGGATTGTTTGGGTTGTTTTTGTTGTTGTTTTTTTACTATTGAGTTGTGTGAGTTCTTTATATATTTTGAATATTCACCTCTTATCAGATATGTCAGTTTTGCAAATTTTTCCCATCCTGTAGGTTGCCTTTTCATTTCATCGATATTTTCCTTCCTGTGCAAATCCTTTTTAGTTTGATATAGTCCCACTTGTTTACTTTTGCTTTTGGTGCCTTTGTTTTCGTGTCTTTAATCTATTTTGAGTTAATTTTTGTGTATGGTATAAGACAGTGGATCACTTTCTTTGGCCTTTTAAGATGGCAACTTATTTATCAAATTCCCTTTTATTGGAAGACTGTTGCATACTTGGGAAAAAAAACCTGTTACGGCCTATTGTTACTGCAATGAGTTTCTGGATTCTGCTGGCTAATAGTAATTTAAGATATTTGCTTTAATATTCTCAAAGGCTGCCCTCTGATAATTTGTTGCTGCTATTG
The DNA here is from genome assembly GCF_003254725.2 of Canis lupus dingo. Lineage (NCBI taxonomy): Eukaryota > Metazoa > Chordata > Mammalia > Carnivora > Canidae > Canis > Canis lupus. The sequence goes on from NC_064270.1 coordinate 1,931,769, forward strand.
TCATCTCTGTGCTGCATTCCTCTGGGGGATATTCCTCCAGAGGATGAAATCCTGGTTGTTCTCCTCCAGGGGGAGATATGGAAGAATGTGACTAGAAGGAATCCAGTCTAGACAAGGAAGGGCTGGCATAGATTTGCCTTGAAATGAAGTCATGATGGAAGAGCAGCCAGGCAGAGAGCATAGGTCATTGCATGTATTTAAAAACTATGAAGATCAATGAAAAAAGGCAGCAGCAAGCTTCATGGTAAAAAAAAAAAAAAGAAAGAAAGAATATCCACTTAAGTCAGGAATAATACAAGAATGCTATTTCTTACTACTTAAAATGGCTTTGGAGGCATTTAAATAAGAAGAGGTTTAACATTGGTTAATTAGTTATTAGTTAATAGTTTGTTGCAGTTGTTGTTGTTTTGGACTTGTTTAGTGACTTTCCTGTACTAATTTTGTAGTCTGTTTTCTTTGTCATGTATGGCCACTGAAGTCTCTGCTCACTTAACTTAGTGGTCCAGCCAATGACTGGAAAGAGATTCCTTAAATGTCTGGCATCAGTAAGTCTCCCAGCCTTTGCCAAGAGGTCTGTGTCTATGTGTTAGGGCATACTTAAATTTGGCAATTTACAGCTCAGGCTTAGCCTTCACTTCTTGCTTATACAGAGCCTCAACACTAACAGGAGGGGAGAGATTAGGGCCTTCTCAAGTCTTAACTGGGCACATGCACTGGCTTATACGTCAACTGGCCTCTAGCTCCCCAGGAATATGTTGGAACTTTTCAAAGTCTTCTATGGACATCTCAATCTCCAAACTTCCTTTTCAGTTTTTGGGCAGTTTCTTTTTCAGTTCTACAACTGTTACCCTTTTTCATGTACCCGCTATGTTAAACAGTCACTACAGATTTTTTCTTTCTTTTTCTTTTTTCCCTTTCTTTCTTTTTCTTTCTTTCTAAGGATTTTTATTTACTTATTTGACAGAGAGAGAGAGAGAAAGAGCAGAGAGAGAGCAAGCAAGCACACAAACAGGGAGAGCAGCAGGCAGAGGGAGAGAGGGAGCCTGATTGGGGGGGCTCAATCCCAGGACCCTGGGATCATGACCTGAGCTGAAGGCAGACACTTAACTGACTGAGCCACCCAGGTGCCCCTGATTTTCTTTTTTTAAACAAATGTTCCAAGAGAAGGTTATTCACAGTGAGTAAGCTCTGAATGAGGTCAAATAAAGATAAACTTTGTGAGTGGGAATTTCCAGGAGACTCTAAACAGGTCAGCCTATATAATTATCTGGGAATAGGGCTCTTTCAGGAGCCCCAAACTTGTCTGGTCTCTCCAGTGGTTGTTGCTGATTGGGTTCTACAGCTACCATGTTGTGCAGCCGTTGGCTTTCAAAGAAGGAAACCAGAATTGTGCAGTTGTGCAGCTACCATGTTGTGCAGCTACCATGTTGTGCAGCTGTTGGTTTCCAAAGAAGGAAACCAGAATAGGGCAAGCATAATTCTGAAAAGCTCCCTGTTCTTACCGTGATTCAGCTATTTTTCTTGAATAAATGTTCCTTGGATTGTTGTCTTTGGTTCATCTTCATAGTTCTAAGAAAGTTGATTTTGAATTTTTTTGCCAGAGTTTTCATTGCTTTTATGGAGGAATGGATTTTTGGATTCTTAGTCTGCCATTCCATTCTCTAGTGGAATTTTGATGTTTCCTTTCTTACATTTCTGAAGTTTATTCCTAGGGTATTTTTGTTGCTATTTTAAATATAACATTTTCTTTTTTAAAAAGATTTATTTATTTATTCATGAGAGATAGAGAGAGAGAGGCAGAGACATAGGCAGAGGGAGAGGCAGGCTCCCTTAATGGACCTGATGTAGAATTTAATCCCAGGACCCCAGGATCACAACCTGAGCCAAAGGCAGATGCTCAACCACTGAGCCACCCAGACTTCCCTATAACATTTTCTTCCACTATATTTTCTAATTGGCTTTTGTTTTTATTTAAGAAACCTCTTTAAAAAAAAATTTCAGTATAATTGATATACAGTGTTATATTAGTTTCAGATATACAATATAGCAATTCAACAATTCCATACATTACTCAGTGTTCATCATAAGTGTTCTCTTAATCCCCTTCACTTATTTTACCCATCCCCTCACCCACATCCTTTTGGTAACCATCTGTCTATTCTCTATTATTAAGAGTTTGATTTGGGGGTACCTGGGTGGCTCAGTGGTTGAGCGTCTGCTTTTGGCTCAAGGTGTGATCCCAGGGTCCTGGGATCAAAGTCCTGCATCAGGCTCCCCATGGGGAGCCTGTGTGTGTCTCTCATGAATAAATAAATAAAATCTTGGGCAGCCCGGGTGGCTCAGAGGTTTAGCGCTGCCTTCAGCTCAGAACCTGATCCTGGAGACCCGGGATCGAGTCCCACGTCAGGGTCCCTGCATGGAGCCTGCTTCTCACTCTGCCTGTGCCTCTGCCTTTCTCTCTCTCTCTCTCTGTGTCTCATGAATAAATAAATAAAATCTTTAAAAAAATAAATAAAATCTTTTTTTAAAAAAAAGAGTGTTTTTTTGGTTCATCTTTCTATTTTCCTTTGTTTCTTAAATTCCACATATAAGTGAAATCATACAGTATTTGTCTTTCTCTGACTTATTTCACTTAGCATTATATTCTCTAGATCCATCCATGTTATTGCAGATGGGAAAATTACATTCTTTTTTTTTTATGGCTGAGTAACCTTCCACTATATATACATGCCACATATTTTTTATCCATTCATCTATCAATGGACACTTGAGTTGCTTCCATATCTTAACTATTATAAATTATGCTGCAATAAACATAGGGTGCGCATGTCCCTTTGAATTAGTGTTTTCAATTCTTCAGGTATCTAGCACTGGAATTACTGGATTATATGGTAATACTATTTTTAATTTTTTGAGGAATCTCCATATTGTTTTTAATGATAGTTGCACCAATTTACATTCCCACCAACAGTGTAGGAGGCTGCTTTCTTCTCACATACTCACCTTGTGTTTTTTAATTTTAGCCATTCTGACAGGTGTGAGGTGATATCTTGCTGTGTTTTTGATTTGCATCTTCCTGATGAGTGATGTTGAGCATCTTCTCATGTGTCTGCTGGCATTCTGAACGTATTCTTTGGGGAAATGTCTGTATGTGTCTTCTGCCCATTTTAAAATCAGATTATTTGGTTTTCTGTGTGTTGAGTTGTATCAGTTCTTTACTTTGGATACCAACCCCTTATCAGCTACAACATTTGCAAATATCTTCACCTATCCAGTAGATTATCTTTTAGTTTTGTGTGTTGTTGTCTTTGCTATGCAGAAGCTTTTCATTTTTGATGTAGTTTTAATAGTTTATTTTGGCTTTTGTTTCCCTTGCCTCAGGAGGCGGATCTAGAAGGATGCTGCTACAACAATGTCAGAGAAATTACTGCCTGTGCTATTCTAGGATTTTCATGGTTTTAGGCCTCACATTTTGAGGTTTTGTGTGTGTGTGTGTGTGTGTGTGTGTGTGTGTATGGTGTAAGAAAGTGGTCCAGCTTCATTCTTTTGCATATAGCTGTCCAATTTCCCCAATACCATTTGTTGAAGAGACTGTTTCTGATGGCATATTCTTCCCTCTTTTGTCAAAGATTAGTTGGCTATATAATTGTGGGTTTATTTCTAGGTTTTCTATTCTGTTCCATTGATCTATGTGTCTATTTTTATGCCAGTGGTATACTGGCTTGAATAATACAGCTTTATAACATAATTTGAAGGCTGGAATTGTGATACCTCTAGTATTGTTTTTCTTTCTCATTGCTTTAGCTATTTGGGGTCTTTTGAGGCTCCAAACAAATTTTAGTATTTTTCTAGTTCTGTGAAAATTGCTGTTGGTATTTTGATAGGCGTTGCCTTAAGTCTGTAGGTTGCTTTGGGTAGTACAGATGTTTTAACAATATTTTTTCTTCCAACCCATAACCATGGACTGTCTTTCCATTTCTTTTTTTTTTTAAGAATTAATTAATTAATTTATTTATTTATTTATTGGAGAGAGAGAATGAGAGAGCACACAAGCAAGGGTAGCAACAGAGGGAGAGGGAGAAGCAGGCTCCCTGCTCATCAGGGAGCCTGATGCAAGGCTTGATCCTAGGACCCTGGGATCATGACACGAGCCAAAGGCTTAACCAACTGAGTCCCCCAGGAGCCTCTGTCTTTCCATTTTTTTGTGTTGTCTTCAATTTCTTTCATCAGTATCTTATAGTTTTCAGAATACAGGGCTTTTACAACTTTAAGTTTATTCCTAGGAATTTTATTATTTTTAGTGTAATTGTAAATGGGACTGTTTTCTTAATTTTTTTCTCCTGCTTCATTATTAGTGAATAAAAATGAAAGAGCTTTTTGTACATTGATTTTGTATCCTGTAACTTTACTGAATTCATTTATCAGTTCTAGTAGTAGTCTCTCAGATTTTCTATATATAGTAGCATTTCATTTGCAAATAGTGAAAGTTTTACTTTTTCATTACTAATTTGGATGCCTTTTCTTTCTTTTTGTTGTCTGATTGCTGTGGCTAGGACTTCCAGACTATGCTGAAGTAAAGTGGTGAAAGTGGGCATGCCTGTCTTGTTCCTGATCTTCAGGGAAAAGCTCTCAGTTTTTCCCCACTGAGTATGATGTTTGCTGTGGGTTTTTCACATATGGCCTTTTTATGCTGAGGTATGTTCCCTCTAGAACTACCTTGTTGAGGGCTTTTTATCATGAATAGATCTTGTACTCTGTCAACATTTTTTCTGCATTTATTGAGATGATCATGTGGGTTTTATCGTTTCTCTTATTGATATGATGTAACATGTTGATTGATTTGTGAATATTAAAACACCCTTATATTCTGGGAACACATCCCACTTGACTGTGATGAATGATTTTTTTATTGTATTGTTGGATTTGGTTTGTTAAATATTCTGTTGAGGAAACTGGCAGTTGATTCTCCTTTTTTTTGTAGTGTCTTGCGATTTAATTTTTAAGAGTTCTTTCTTTCTTTCTTTATTTATTTTATTTTATTTTATTTTTTTATTTATGATAGGCACGCAGTGAGAGAGAGAGAGAGAGAGGCAGAGACACAGGCAGAGGGAGAAGCAGGCTCCATGCACCAGGAGCCCGACGTGGGATTCGATCCCGGGTCTCCAGGATCGCGCCCTGGGCCAAAGGCAGGCGCCAAACCGCTGCGCCACCCAGGGATCCCATAATTTTTAAGAGTTCTTTAATATCTTCCTAGTATATTAGAGATATTAGCTATTTGTCTGTTATATACATCGCAAATATTTTCTTTTGGTTTGCCAATTGTTGTTTGACTTTATGATGGCTTTGACCATGAGAAATGTTTTATTTTTATGCATTCAAATTTATCATTTTTTTTTATTATTACAGATTTCAAGTCATAGTTAGACTCTACTTATACTGAGGCTAAAGAGGAAGTCATTTGTCATGTCACTTGCATGATTTCGGTTTTTGCATTTAGATCTTTAATCCAGTTGGAATTTATTTTTACGTGAAATGATAGTTACGGTTCTACTTTTATCTTATCCCAAATAGCTACTCAGTTGTTTCAGCAGTATTTTTTTTTAAGTCCATTTTTTGGGGTGCCTGGGTAGCCTTTGGTTCAGAGAGTGATCCTGGAGTCCTGGCATTGAGTCCCACATTGAGTCTCAATTGCATTGAGCAGTCCCATGGGGAGCTGCTTCTCTCTCTGCCTATGTCTTTGCCTCTCTCTCTGTGTCTCTCATGAATAAACAGATAAAATCTTTTTTTAAAAAAGGAGTGAAGCAAATGGGTGAGCAAAATTATCATGATGCAGGAGCATTTCTTAGTGGTTTAGCTTTCATTAAACAGTCAGTGTAGGAACTGGACTCCTAGGAGGGTTACAAAGTCTCCTGGTAAGACTTGCCAACCACTTCTGGGAATGATGATGGCATTACTTGAGGCTGCCTTCTGATGTATTTGGGCATTACTTGAGGCCTGCCTTCTGATGTATGTGGGCAATTAGCAGAGTCAAGGGGAGGTTGGATAAACACGGGGAAGGGTTATTTAATGTCATATAGTATCAAAGCTCTAAAGACTTGCAGCTGATTTAAAATTCCAACTCTTGAATCTTTATCAGGCCACCCTAGAGTTAAAGCCTTGACTCACTCTCAAATTCAGAAAAAGAGAGCTCAATGATTAACAGAGGCAGGGAAAGGGCTGTGGGAGAAATGCATCCCTGACAGCCCAAAAAGTGCTGCTTGTTGACATATAAAGTCAGAGTTTAGAATCAGTAAGTAAAGCTGCTTGATTCCCATAACTCATCAGACTCTATTACTCTGTATATGGATCAGCTTTTCTACCAAGGTCAGAGAGCAGAGATCTGTTAGAGGAGCATGTTGTACTTACTGTGGGGTGCCTGGTTTCTGGGTTGTTTTATAGGGAAGCATTTCTGAGTCACCTCATGTGGAGCCTCTGAATTGCCCATTCTTGTAGAAAATCTTTTCTTAGGCACTTTAAATGACTCTTAGAAGAACTATGGCTTACCCACGTTGGAGTTTCTGTAAAATAAAGCAGGGTGGCTAGACTTATTTTCAAGAAAGTAGAGTTAGAAAAATCAGTCCTTACGTTACATATAATACATTTGATGGTCAACCTCAAACATTGATATTTTAGATCTGTAGGTATTTCAGTGCAACATCTGAGAGCTATGCATTATGAAAGCATAAAATGTATTATTCCCCAGTTTTCTCAGCCTGTGATGCTGTAAAGATGTAAAATTAATCCTATGGAACAGAAAAAGCATTACAAGTTATTTAATACCTTTGACTTGAATTCTACCTTTATTGAAAAGGCAAGCAGCTAGTGGTCTACATTATTGTGTGTACCTTTTCTTTTTTAAAGATTTTTATTTATTTATTCATGAGAGACTTCTAGAGAGAGGCAGAGACACAGGCAGAGGGAGAAGCAGGCTCCATGCAGGGAGCCTGATGTGGGACTCGATCCCGGGTCTCAAGCCCCGGGCTGAAGGCGGCGCTAAACCGCTGAGCCACCTGGGCTGCCCTATTGTGTGTACCTTAAGTTAGAAACTGTTATAAAATGGAAGGAGATTTTTGTGATCATCAGTATTTCAAAAACACTTCAGATAAAGGTCACCTAGAATAATGACATTTTAAGAGTTGTAAACCCACCTTGCGGGTAGTAGTTTGTTGAACTAAGGGTTTTACCAGAAAGGAGGAACAATGTCATAAATAAATTTGTGAGTCTTATTAAAAAGAATTTGGTGGCCTGGGTGGTGAAGTCAGTTAAGCATCTAACTCTTGGTTTCAGCTCATGTTGTGATCTCGGGGTCCTGGAATTGGGCCTTGGATCAGTCTCTGTGCTCAGCGCAGTCTGAGATTCTCCCTCTCCCTCTGCCCCTCCTGCTTATGCTCTCTCTCTCAAGTAAACCACCAAATCTTAAAAAAAATTTTGGTGAGCAGGGTGATTGGCAAACTGTATCTTGTAGTTAAGAAATCTAAGTTGAAGACTGTAGAGCTTGACAGTTTTGGGATATAGTTGCACACATTTGCTGCTCATGTTTCATATACTAGTGCAAAATGATAACTGGTAGTAATTTTGAGGCCGTCCATTTGGCCAAACTACCAGATACATAATTAATAAAGTACTATAATAATATTTTAAAAACAACCGCCATTTAAAAAAAATTTTTTTTTCAATTTTTATTTATTTATGATAGTCACGGAGAGAGAGAGGCAGAGACATCGGCAGAGGGAGAAGCAGGCTCCATGCACCAGGAGCCCGACGTGGGATTTGATCCTGGGTCTCCAGGATCGCGCCCTGGGCCAAAGGCAGGCGCCAAACCACTGCACCACCCAGGGATCCTACAACTGCCATTTTTTAAAAAAGCACATAACTTACAGTTAGTAGACTTATTAAAATGGGTCAGAACTATATTATTGGATTTTTAGGTTTGTGGGTTCTCATAAAACAAAATGCACAAGTCCTATTATCAGAACCACAGAGGGCTAGCAATACATACAAAGGAACTAGCTAGCAATACATGCAAATCAACTACCTCTAACCAAATTGGGGGTTTGGTTAGAGATGGTTGGTTACAATTCTAAACTCTAATGCTATAATCACACCATTTGGACCACATAATTACTTAGAAAATCAGCTGGATTTGAGCACTCTTAGTCACAGGTCCAAATTCATTTGCATATGTTAATACTAAGGCTATAGCATTGGTCATTTTATAAATACTGTGCTTCACACTGTAATGTAAAATGTGTATATTTAACACTGCTTGTATAAATTATATAAATGATAGCAAATTTGGATAAATTAAAGCTTTTAAAATTATTATTATTGTTACTTTTCCATTAGTACCTGTAGCTTCAGCAATGACTTTGTAAAACCCTGTCTTAACAATGACCAATTTTGTAGCTTTTAACATTCTGGATTTTCATTTGTTTTTGAGAGAGAGAGAGAGAGAGAGAAAGCACACGCAGGCTAGTGCAGGAAGGGGCAGAGAGGGAGAGAGAGAGGAAAAATCTTTTTTTTTTTTAAATTTTTTATTTATTTATGATAGTCAGAGAGAGAGAGAGAGAGAGAGAGAGAGAGGCAGAGACACAGGCGGAGGGAGAAGCAGGCTCCATGCACCGGGAGCCCGACGTGGGATTCGATCCCGAGTCTCCAGGATCACGCCCTGGGCCAAAGGCAGGCGCCAAACCGCTGCGCCACCCAGGGATCCCGAGAAAAAATCTTAAGCAGACTCCAAGCCAGCATGGAGCTGAGGCAGGGCTGGATCTCTTGATTCTTTCATGACCTGAGCTGACATCAAGAGTTGATTGCTTAACTGACTGAGCTACCCAGGCGCCCCTGGATTTTCAGTTGTAAGGCAGATTTTGGCAGTGGCTTTTCTCTTATTAAATCCTCTAATATTAATGAACAATGAAACATCCATTAAACTATTAGGAAATACTACATATTACATCGGATTGTGTAATGCTGAGAAGTTTATATCTTCAACAAAATTGTTAGACCTGTCCCTGACTTTGAGCAATAGCCACATTATAGTCATAAGTGAAAATAAAGACGAGAATATGCCATTGTTTCCACGATGTGAAAATTAAAATCCTGTAAATCATAAAACACCCCAATTCCTATCATAACTATTTAAAAGATTGTGAACTTACCAAAATGCACATGAAGTAAGTTTTTTGTTTTTTTCTAAAGTAGGCTCCGCATCCGATGTGGGGTATAACTAATGACCCTGAGACCATGAGTCGCATACTGCACTGAGCGAGTCAGCCAGGCACCTCCAAACAAGAATATTACATATTTGATACCATGTCCCTGCAAGATATGTTTCTTCCTTTTTCTGAGGAGGAAGCTAGCAGAGGTTAAATAACTTGCCCTTGGGCACAAAGGAACGAAAAGAAACTGGGATATTTAATTAGAGAAGTAAATTGGTCTGGCACAAGAGGGATTAAAATCTGGATCACGGAGCGCTAGTAGGGAGCGGGGAGAGTCGAAGATATATTCGCAGCGGGGACCAGATCACAAAGGATTTTTGCTTGTCTTATGAGAAGTCTGAGCTTGCATCTGTGGACTCACTGTCGAGCGAATCCGAGTGAAGGATCTTAAGCAGGCCCTGCCTACACACGGAGTCGAAAGCGAGCAAACTGATGGTCAGGCTGCTCCGCCCTTCGCCACTTACTGAGCACCGGCGTGAAGGCCCAGCGGGAGGCAGCAGAGCGCCCCGGCGGGGCCAGCTTTCCGTCCGCCCGCGTGACTCGACGGCGAAGGCCCTAGCCGGGTGGTCCCACCGGCTACCTCGCCGCTCCCCCGAGGCCACTCGGCAGCCACCGCGTCGGGCCCCACGCTCCCTCTAGTGCAACCGTGCGGAGTGCGCCCCGCCAGCGCCCCCTAGCGTCGTCACCCTTCCCGCCAGCTCCCACCTTAGCCCAGCCGCAAGCCGCCTGACGACTCCCTAGCTGGTGGCCGCCTCTTTTTTCCGGCGCCATGCACATCCGGTCACGTGTGAGCCCAGTCACGTGAGAGCCGGTCACGTGCCGCGCCCCGCAGGGCTCCGGACTCGGCGCTCGGCTTCCGCAGACCTGCGGGCCTCGGCGGGTGGGGTCGTGGCTGCCTGCCTCGGAGCCTGCCGGACTGCACGACCGGGATGGTGAGGGCGGCGGGCCGGGCCGGGGCGGGGCCGGGGCCGGGGAGGGCAGGAGCTGGCCGGGCCGGGCCGGGCCGGGCCTTCGCCTCTCCGAAGCTCAGCCTCTCTGGTCTTGCCGCTGCAGATGAACCGGACGACCCCGGACCAGGAGCGGGCGCCGGCGTCCGAGCCCGTGTGGGAGCGACCCTGGTCGGTGGAGGAGATCCGTAGGAGCAGCCAGAGCTGGTCGCTGGCGGCTGATGCGGGCGTGAGAGGCGGGCCCCGGGACCGGGAGGGGAAGGCGGGGCCGCCTGGGGTGGCGCGCGGCCTGCGGGCAGAACAGGAGCCCCAATTCCTTCTCCACCCGATCTATCCCGCTGCCATTTTTTTTAAAAGACTTTATTTATTTATTCGTGAGACACACACACACACACACACAGGCAGAGACACAGGCAGGGACCATGCAGGGAGCCCGATATGGACTCGATCCCGGGACTCCAGGATCACGTCCTGGGCCGAAGGCAGGCGCTAAACAGCTGAGCCACCCAGGGATCCCCTGCCTCTGCTGTTCTTAATAACATAACCCTCTCGCCTTCAAAGACACCGCGGCTGCAGTTCTAGGCCCCCGGGCAGGGGAGGGCGGGTCGTCCTTAGCCGGCTGAGTGCCCCCACTGGGCCTACAGCCCACACGCGGGGTTCTCTTCCTGGTTTGAGTTTTGTAGCAGCGCACCCATATCCATCCTGAGGGAGGCAGATAGGTTTTCTCTGCGCTGCTGGATTGCTAGGTCCCTAGTGAGGCCCTTCCACGTTGAGACCCAGACCGTATGGGGAGGTAGACAAGCCTGTAAATGGATATCCCGGAGTGGGACTTTGAAAGCGGGGGCTAGAAGCCCAGAGCTGTGATTCCAAAGTCCCATATGAATGCCATTTTTTTTTTTAAATAAGAGTAGTGGTTTGTTAGTTTGCCCTTCTTCTGGGATTTCTGAAGAGTGATAACCAAACAGGACTTTCAAATTTCACCAGAAATGAGATAGCAAGTGTCCACCGACTCCTTGGCACTGTTTTGATGAACTTCTTTAATGTTTTTCAGGGCTACTTGGTCCTGGGTATTGTCAAAAGCAGCATCCCTTACATTCCAGCACACATACACTTACACAAAGGTGAAAAGAAATGGGTTCTTCTTTTATTTTTTTTTTATGATAGTCACACACAGAGAGAGAGAGGCAGAGACATAGGCAGAGGGAGAAGCAGGCTCCATGCACCGGGAGCCCGACGTGGGACTCGATCCCGGGTCTCCAGGATCACGCCCTGGGCCAAAGGCAGGCGCCAAACCCCTGCACCACCCAGGGATCCCTATCTTTTGATACATAGGATAGTCTCATGTGATATTGATACCGCTTTATGTTTATTTTTAATATAGCTACTACAGTTTCTACAGGAATTCTCACAGCAGACTATCTCTAGAACCCATGAGATCAAGAAACAAGTGGATGGTCTAATCCGGGAAACTAAAGCAACAGATTGTCGCCTGCATAATGTCTTCAATGATTTCCTTATGCTGTCTAATACCCAGTTCATTGAGAATGTGAGTTATTTCGTTGTATCTGACTTATAAATAATGCTTTTTAGAGAGATAATCTGTTGTGATATTAAGTGCTTCATTATTAGGTACCCTCCTCAATTTTGATGAATGTAGAGGTTCTTGGTAATTGAAGCTTCTTTCTTTAGGATTAATGGCTTTTTTTAATTAGTAAAGTTTATTTTTTCAAGCCTTTAAAAAATATAATGACACAATTTTCTTACTTTCTAGTTTTTCCATCCATTTTTAGTTTTAGTTGTGCTGACTTGGATGGCATTCCAACGAACTTTATTGTGGACATGTTCTGTAAGGAAAGCTGTACACTTCGTCTTGATCCTCTAGGCTCGAGAATGTGGCTGCAGTATTGACTGTGCCCACCATGTTCTGATAAATTATTTTAAAGGCATGTGTGCCTACTTGGAATGATCTTTTTTTTTTCAATATTCTTGATTAATATTTTGTTACGATGGCTGAACCTGTGATATAGAATCAACTCTAAACAGTACTGAGCTTTGACCCATGTGTGATTTTTACCTGTGTATGTATTGACTTTCTTTTTTTTAGTATTTATTTATTTATTATTTATGATAGACATAGAGAGAGAGAGAGAGGCAGAGACACAGGAGGAGGGAGAAGCAGCTCTATGCCAGGAGCCTGACGCAGGACTCGATCCCGGGTCTCCAGGATTGCACCCTGAGCCAAAGGCAGGCGCTAAACCACTGAGCCACCCAGGGATCCCCTGTATTGACTTTCTAAGTGTACTTTTACCACATGGTACTGGCTGGATTGGTACCTGATTGAATTTTCAGGGGTGGGGGGCATCATAAACTATTTTTTCTGAATCACAGTCTTCTTGTCTTATTTATCTTTTATTCAGCCAAGGTTTTTTGCATTTGAGTTTTCCTTGATCTAGTGGGGTTTTGTTCTTTTTGATTTTTTTTTTTATTTCTTTATTTCTGTTCTCTTCTTGAATTCCCTGTTTTCCATCCATCTTTCCATTCCCTTACTCCTTATGCCTCTTCACCTCCCATTCTGCAGCCAGAATCCCCTCTCTTGAAAGGGACTGTTGGCCACTTTCAAGTTTTACTGCTGCTCACACCTCCCTGTAACGGCACATGTTACATAGGCTTCTCATTTGTGGCAGAACATGATGATGTTAAGAGTACAGCTGATGCTTAATAAAACTGTGGAAAAGATCTACATGCTGTTAATACATTTGCAAGTGATTTGGCTTTTTAGTTTTTTTTTCCTTCAAATCCTAGTCTTGGTACTCATATATTACAATGCTGGCTTGAATGATGGTGCCATTTAGTTTCATGATAGATTATTGGAAAGGTATCCAAAGTCATATGGGTTTCTTGGTTTTAGTAATTAACTTCAGAAACAATCCCCAAGTTGAAAAATGTATTATAGACTTAGTGAAACTAAAGAGCAATCAGGACTTTCTGGGGCAAGAGAAATCAGTACCTTTAGTAAAGGCTCAAGAGGGGACTCTGAAGGAGGAGAAATACTAATTAACAGTGGCCTGTGCCTCAGTGTGTCCTCAGAAGGGAACAGAATTCTTAAAGTTTCATGAATCTATTAATTTAGGAAGTTTTGTCCTGAAACATTAAGTGACCTAGAAATGATTTATTTTTTTTTCTAAAGTTTATTTTTTTAGTATCTCTACCCCCAGAGTGGAGCTTGAACTCATGACCCCAAGGTTGAGTTGCATGCACTTCTGACTGAGCCAGCCAGGCACCCCAGAAATGACTTTCATAGCATTTCTCGTGATTGTAATTTCACATTTACTAACATGATTTGATGTGCCAAACTACTAAATCAAGTCCTACATTTTTTTCTAAATATCGTATTCCTTGGGCCCAGCACACTCCTGGTTTGTAGGATCCTAGTGAATATTTGCATGAATAAACAAGAGAACACATAAATGAAAGGGATCAGAGCTGTGTATAATCTGTTAAGAGGTCCTCAGCCTCTGGTCCCTTTTCTCTACCTCATTTCTTTCCTTGTTTCCTCACGTGAAGAAAATATCCTTTGAGGGAAAATACTAAAGATATTTGACAATTCTAGGAATGGCTACCTGATTTTAAAATTATCAAAAAACACATGAAGCTGTGAGGTTAGCCTGGTAAGAGTGAAGGTAGTTAGCATTGGTTATCTGGTGTGTGCTGAGTACTTGAGATACAGAATTCTCATCACTCAAAAGATATATGGGTTTTATGTATTTGCTGAATGGTTTCATAGAGGTCATGTTTGGCTTCTCAGGCATAGTCTGCTGATACCTTATGATGTGGGTTTTTTTGTTTTTGTTAAGATTTTATTTATTTGAGTGAGGTAATTTTTAATGTCAAGCAGGAGAAAAAGTAGGATGTTGGTGCTTTTCAGACTTGAGTGTGAAGCTCAACCTTTTAGGTTAAATGATCTTAGTATTTAAAATCTGAAGTGACCTTGGTAGCTGCCATGCCTGAAAGCCTTAATTTTAAGATTTATTTACTTTTCTGTTCCTGTCTTTGAAAATTACCCTCCAAGTTTCTGATCTTTATAGAATTTTTCTTTAAGATATTATTTATTTGAGAGGGCAAGAACATGAGCAGGGGGGAGGATCAGAGAGAGAGGGAGAAGCAGACACCCCACTGAGCAAGGAGCCTGATACAGGGCTGGATCCTAGTACTCTGAGATCACAACCTGAGCTGAACGCAGATGCTTAACTGAGCCATGCAGGTGCCCCAGAACAATTATTTTTTAAAATTATGGAAGAAGAGGAAGTATCTGAAATTTCAGATAGTAGAGAGTGCCTTTCAGCATTCTGGTATATGTATTCTAAGTCCATTTCTCATGCAGACCTTGGCCTTTAAGCTTTTTCTTTCTTGTTGTAAAGATAACGAACACTTGTTGAAGAGATCAACATAGATAAACAATATTGAGGTGTAAAAATATTAAAGCCACAAAAAATTAACTATAACTCTACCTCCCCAAATTAACTAGGCATTGAACACTTTGCCACATTTCTTTCTAGTCTTTTTTTAACTTTAACTTTTTCTGCATGTATATATTTGCATGCTGTATTTTTCTTAGTAGTAGTTTATTATTTTATAAGTCCTTTAACAATATTTCAATATAAAACTTCTTAATGAAGTCTTTTAACTGTCTAGAAAAGAACGGATAATAACCACAAGTGCTAATATGTACCACTCTGCATTAACAGACTAGTATTTTTCCATATTTGCTTCAAAGCCATCAACTTCCCATTTACTTTAACTCTAAATGTTTTGGGTAAAGGCCTCGTTGTATATCTACATTTTTATTCTTATCTGGAGAGTATATACTTGCATGAATGTGTATGAGTGTTTATATGTGTGGTGTGAGATAGGAATGTTACTTTTTTTTCCTCACATGGTAAGCTTTATTGTAAGTTCTTTTCCTCACTTCTGTATGAAAGTATGTATATATACATTTGTGATTTTGTGAAAATAAAATTAGGTTTACAGGAATTATGGATCATTTTCTTGCATTTGTATTTTATTTTGATTACCTGTATGCCAGTATCCCAATCTTAAATACTGCAAATTTCTAATAAGTCTTACCAGACTATGTTTTCATGTCTTCTTTTTAATAATTAAATAGTTAAAAAGTAAAAGGCATCACGACGAGTTATTGGAGCCAAAGCTCTGTTTTGGAACAGAGATGCCTGCCTGCCTATGCTGTACAGGTCAGTCAGATGCCTGGCCTTCTGGCAAATCTTTGGTGGGCTTGGCTTACCTGCTTTCACATAAATGAGATAATAAAAGTTTATCAACTGTTTGGTAATGAAAAGGACTTCTACCATTTCCATTGCTTACAATGTTAAAGCTCTTGTTACCTAGTAGGTAAGTTCTTCCAGTTGACATATTCAGTACTTGTAGCATTGCCCTGCCAGCATCAAGTATTAGGTTAAACCAAAGGTCTGAAAATGGTATTTTAATTGTTTTTGTAATTCTTTGGTCAACAGTGAGATTGAACTTTTTTTCACATTTCCTAGTCATTTCTATCTTTTTAAATTTAAGTTTAAATTTAAACTTAACTACTGCTTTTTGCTTTTAGTTCTCAACCAATGACCTCAACCATTTTTTGAATAATCATTTCTTCTCTTTTTAAAAATTATGTGTTGAATTTGTATATTACAGTGTATTCCGAATGATATTTTGACCATTTAAAAATGAATTTGCTTCCATATGTAGCGTGTATATGATGAAGAGGTGGAGGAGCCGGTGCTCAAAGCTGAGACAGAAAAAGCAGAACAGGTACTTGCATTAAATTACTCTTCTGTTGAGTGTTGACTTAGAGAAGGAAGGTGGTGGAAGTTTGTAATGTGGCTGGTGGGGGCTTGTGAGCAGGAAGATGGTTACTGGGGGAAATAGGAAAGACTGCTTCTGATAGTCCAAGAATCGAACTCTTTGGTTTGTTTCTGAAATGTAGTATAGTAAGAAATATATAAAGTTTTTGAATTCTGGCTTCAGAGTAGAGTACTGGAGAATTTCTGTAAAAGGCCAGATAGTCAATGTTTTAGGTTTGGTTGCTGGCTACATTGATCTCTGTCTCTTTTTCCTTCTTTTTGCTCTTTCTCCTCCTTCCCTTTATCCCCTTAAAAAATGTAAAAACCATTCTTACCTTGAGGGTTATGCAAAAGCTGGTCACAGACTGGGCTGTAAGTGTGAGTTCTTTGAACTTTCCCTATTCTTTCATGACAGCTTTGATTCCCGCCAGTTGGAAATTACAGTCCGCACACATTTGAGTGCCTCCTGCAGGTCACAGGATGTTAGTACAGAGGACATGAAATGTGCAGTCAGCACTTACTGACTCTACTAAGATTGCAGGGAGCTGGTGACTTAAAGACTTTACCCTCAGGAGCTTATGGTCTTGGTTTGCCAGTAGAGCATAACATGTCAGAACTGCTAATTGTTCTGGAAGTTCAGATGAGAAGAGCTGAGTGATGTAAGCAGGGAACACCTCCAAGGGTAAGATGTTAAGTGAAGAAAGAAGGGCCAGATTTTAAGGCCATTTCAGTGGGAGAGAATGCCAGCCCCTGAGGTTTAATGTTGGGGGATGTGCCTGGTATCTTATAGACTATGTTAGTGGAAGATACTTGTGGCTAGGCAGGAAGAACGGAAAGAGAATGAGAAGTGGGTGCTGGAGGGCTTCATAAGCAAGGCTAAGGAGTCTAGGGGTAGTAGTTTCTATCTTTTTACCCTTCTGTGGCTTCACGTGTTCTAGATGCATAAACATTCTTCCATGTTGTCACATCATGGGGCGAAGCATAGATAAGACATTTTGGACTTACCTTCTGGCAGAAGTTGTACCCTTTTTCTCCCACTCAGGGAAGCACTGGAATATAAGTTTATAATGGGAGGAGCCTTGGCTCAGCTCTAACTTACTGAGAAAATATAAATCACTTGCAAATTTGGTACTTTATCAGTAGCTGTTGCTTAGATGAAACTGTTAGGATATTAGAAACCAGCTCCAGTTCTACCTATTCCCAGCTAAAAAAAAAAAAAAAAAAAAAGTTATTTTTAATGATCCTCAAAAGATTTGCCAGCAGTATATGGTTACACCACATCAGGGTTCAATTTTAAGTGATGAGTGTGAGGTGAACTATTTTTTTCAAAAGCTACTATGTATTTATTATTTATTTCGCAAACATATTTTCATACACCTAGTGCATATTAACTATTTGACTAGAACCAAGCATTCCAGCTTGGAAAAAAGATGCAGCCAGAACAAAAAATCCACATTAGAAAGACATCCATACTTAAGGTAAAAGTATAAGACACTCATAGGGCTTTTCCTTTGACCCTCACAATAGCACTGTGTGATTTAGTTCTTTATATAATTATGTATTGGCTTCTAGAATATTTCTGAAGAGGGGAAATGACACTACGTTTTTTTTTCAATATTTCTCACAACTGATGACACAGTTGAATGAGTGAGGGGACTGTCATTGAGAGCTGCTGTTGTAGGAAATGGAGGCCTGTGGAGTATTTTCAGCAGGTTGGTGATAAGTACAGACTTGGGGGGCATTGTTCTAAGATGATGTACAGGATAAGTCATAATGGAACTGACCCTCTCTTGGTTTGAAACAAATGTATAAAATACCCATAATTACTAGGCTTTTGTTTTTGTATTTTAACTAATTGAAAAATGACATCTCTGGCTGGAGTATTTCTTCTAAGTCTTAACTTCTGAAATTGTCCAAGGACCCATTAACCAAGGTTTAGTGGTATCCAGTCATGATGAACTTGAAAGTCTAAGCCCTTCATTCTTCCAGTGGCAGGGAAGTGAAGTGCTGCTTGAGGGCTTGTGATTGTGGACAGGGGATTTTTACATAGGTTATCTGGCTGAACCATTATACCATAATTGTACTTTTGTTTTCTATAAATGGTGAACTGGGAACTCTGGGACCTTAGGTAGTTTGATCCACATCTGGAATGTGACCAACCTGAAGTTCAAAACTTACTCCAAAGTCTGTTGAGCAGTCAGCAGAATCTGACTTTTGTTAACATTTTTAATTGATTTCTTTTTGTTTTATTAGGGTGGTATCAATACTTTGGACATCCATACTGAATGTCATTTTCTCTGTAGGAGAAGACCCGGGAACAGAAAGAAGTAGATCTGATTCCTAAAGTTCAGGAGGCTGTGAACTATGGTTTACAAGTACTAGACAGTGCATTTGAGCAACTAGATATAAAAGCAGGAAACTCAGACTCCGAAGAAGAAGATGCCAATGAACGAGTGGAACTGATCCTTGAACCAAAGGTAAAGACAGTTCATATATTTATTGTTAGACTTGTTGTGTTTGGGGTACTTTACTTGGGCACAAAATTAGTAAGACATGGGCTTTACTTTTAGAAAGTGAGCATGGCACTTAACAATCTCATATTGACTCTGTTGGAAAGACTTGCTTTACCTGAACATTGGTAGAAGGCAGCACACCAAGGTAGGTAGGGGAGCACAAAGGTACAGGGCATGGTTCCTACTCTCACAGCGCTTATTACAGCATTACTAGCTGGTGGGAGAGAGGAGAAGTTCATATGAGTCCCCATCATAAGTGCTCTGAGAGAGAACTGACTTTTACCCAGGGCAATGAGGGTACAGATGTGACTTGAATTGGGTTCCGAAGTATGAGGAGGCTTGTGTGAGAGAGATTGTTGGGAACCTGAAGTTCTGTAGTTTATGTTAAGGGAGACTGCAGAAGTGTTGAAAGAATTTAAAAAAAAAAAAAAGTGTTGAAAGACATTTGGGTTGATTTCAGGTTTTGGCTGGGATGAGTAAGGCTGTTAGGAGTGTTCATGAATTAGACTATAAGCCTCAGAAGTAGTTATTGCTTTACTATTACTTTCTCTCAGATCTGCAGAGGAGACGTTTGGGGCAGCACAGCCACGCAGAAGTAAGCAACAAAAGGTTGCTGTATTGATTTTGAGAAAGAGTCCTTGTGACACGCAAGTGCTTTTTATGAATTGAAACATGCCACAGAGCTGAGCTCTTCTGGTCATTCGTTTTGCTGCACACTTCTTCCAGTTTGACCTTCCAGTGTTGTACCATGTTGGGGCTCCTCCTTTTGCACTGGTACACTTGTTAGCCTGCCTTCCCCCGTAGGGATTTGCAGTCGGCAGTGGATCCCAGGCAAGTATATTGCCTGGCCCACACTTGTTAGTTGGAGGTCCTACACTGCTTTCTCTTCTACTGGAGGATGTGGGAATACTTTCTAAATCCTGATTAGCCCCATTCACTCTTTCTTTTGTTTGCACTGAATTGGTTGCTTTGTATCTTTTTTTTTTTTTTTTAAGTTAAACAAGTAAGTTTATGTAATCTCTACACTCAACATCGAACTCAAATTCACAACCTTGAGATCAAGAGTTGCACATTCTACTGACTAAACCTGCCAGGCATCTGGGTTGCTGTGGTCTTTAACTTTTTATTTTCTTCCTTTCTTTCTTTCTTTCTTTCTTTCTTTCTTTCTTTCTTTCTTTCTTTCTTTCTTTCTTTCTTTCTTTCTTTCTTCTTTCTTTTTTTTAAGATTTTGTTCTTTTATTTGAGAGAGAGAGCAAGCAGAGTAAACAAGAACATGAGTAGGGAAGGGAGGGGCAGAGAGAGATGAGGAATCAGACTCCCTGCTGAGCAGGGAGCCCAGTGCCCTGGCTCAAGCCTGGGACGATGGGATCATGACCTGAGCTGACAGCAGATAGATAGATGCTTAACCGGCTGAACCACCCAGGCACCCTTGTGGTGTCTTTAACCTTTACATTAACCTTCTCAAATTCTCTCTTGTGTTAAGCATCAGAATTATTTTCTCCTGCACCTCTAGGGTCTTTCCAATACAGAAAAGAGATTATGGCCAAACATCCTACCTTGCAAAGGACAAATCTGCTTTTACTGTGGATATAGGAAGTTGTCCTGGGGTGGAGTGCTTTCTTGAACTTAAATTTTTAATACATGTGTGTTGAGTGGGACTCAGAAGTAGAGGACTGGGATGGAAGGATGTCCAGTAGGTATTCTCTTATATATGGTGTCCTTTTTTCCATTTTGTTATTTTATAATCTTAGTCTTATTTTACCAACTTCATTTTTCTAAATTATCCAGTGGGTGCTGCTGGGGGATATTATTATTTTCTTCTATGGGTCATTTTTTTCTCCCAGACAAGTTCTCATCAGTCTTTTGGATGTGTATCTTTGGTTCATTATGTTGACTATAGATACTTCCATCATTGCCCTCTGTTTCTTCTCATCTAGCCCTTGCTTTGGGTGCCCTGCCCAGCCTTCTCATTGCTCCAATGCAGTGTGAGGGAATCCCCTGTTGGTTCCCTCCTGTTCTCACACCCGAACCTGGACACACCCACCTGCCTCCCAGAGTCCTACAAAACCATTTGAGTTATTTCCTCAGTGTGTTTCTTTCAAAATTTTAGAACTATTATTGATGATTCTCAAAGTAGATTCTCAGCTTGAGCAGCTGATTTTTGCTTACCAGTGCTGCTTTTTGGGGAGGAAGGCAGGGCTAGGACTCATCAAAGCTAGCCAGAACTTCAGTTTCTTACCTTGGCCCTCCTTTTGAACATGTTACTGTGAAGTTGTGATCCTTATTTGGTTACTTCTGGTAAACTTTGTGCATGCCTTTGCCATTTTTAGTATATGTAGGCATATACATGGGAAGGAAGATTGGGAAGGAAGATTGTGTGATTTAGTTTTTCTTTGCTATTTTTTACATAGGATTTGACTTTTTAAAAAGTCAGTGATTTTATTATTATTATTTTTTTGTACTTTGAATCCTGCTGTGTTTGTTAGTGTCCACTCTCATTATGTAACTTGTTTGGGGTAGTCAGATGGAACAAGATGTCAAATGGAAAACTTATTTTTCAGCTTGAATATTTAATAATGGCTGTTATCTTTCATTATTTACAGGATCTATACATTGATCGTCCTTTACCTTATTTAATTGGGTCAAAGCTATTCATGGAGCAGGAAGATGTAGGTCTCGGAGAGCTGTCTAGTGAAGGTATTCTTTTGTGCCAAATATTTTTGTTACTTTTAATGTTTATATCTTTTTATTTTTAAATAAATTCAAACTTTACCTTAATGTTATCAGAGTGGTACAAAGAAAGAACTCCTCTATACCCTTTGCTCTGGTTTACTGGTTGTTAATATTCTATCACATTTGTTTGATTTTTTTTCTCCCTGTATACACATATTTTTTTTCTGAATCTGTTTGAGAGAAGCAGACATGCCTTATTACTCCAAAATATTTGTTTGTGTTTTCTAAGATCAAGGACAGTCTCATATGTAGCTACAATATGTTATCAAAGTAAGGAAATTATACTGGACGTAATTCTATTAGCTAATCCTCTGTCATATTTCAGATTTTGCCAGTTGTCCCAGTTATGTCCTTTATAGGTTCTTTTTCCCTCTGGTCTAGGCTCCAGTTCGGGATTACTCACTACATTTAGTTGTCAAATCTCTGGTCTTCTTTTAGTCTGATATAATTTCTCAGGCTTTCTTTGCGTTTCACAGCTTTAACATTTTTGAAGAGTATAGGCCAGTTTTTTCCCTTGGTAATTAACTTTTTTTGTAGTTAGTAAGTATCTTGTGGGGAGATCCTATAAGGCTATGTAAATCTTGTATTCCTCACTATAGTGAAGATACTTTTAGTTCTAATTAATGTATATAGATAATTTTATCAAAATCTCTGTGATGCTGGTATATGGTGGTTTGTGATTTTGAGAAGGAACTAAGGATGTTTTATTATGAATGTTGGCAATAATGCTTTATTTTTCTTCTAACCAGAGGGGTCAGTAGGCAGTGACCGTGGCAGTATTGCAGACAGTGAAGAGAATGAAGAAGGGGTAAGAGCTGTTTGTATCTCCAGGTCGTGGTGGGCAGGAACCTGAGGGTGTATTTAACAGACTAAGTAAATATTTGTGAATTAGCACTATCTTTTTACACATTTTTTTTTTTAAAGATTTTATTTATCCATTCATGAGAGACACACACAGAGAGAAAGAGAGACGCAGAGATATAGGCAGAGGGAGAAGCAGACTCTATGCAGGGAGCCTGATGTGGGACCCGATCCTGGGTCTCCAGGATCAGACCCTGGGCTGAAGGCGGCACTAAACCTCTGAGCCACCTGGGCTGCCCTTTTCACAAATTTTTTAACAGTGTTACTAGTCATAGTCTTAGTTTTTTTTTCCTTTTTTTTTTTTAAGGTATTATTTATTTATTCAGGAGAGACACAGAGAAAGAGGCAAAGACATAAGCAGAGGGAGAGAAACGGGCTCCCCAAGAGGAGCCCGATTTGGGACTCGATCCCAGGACCCAGGGATCATGCCCTGAGCCAAAGGCAGACACACTCAACCACTGAGCCACCCGGGCGTTCCAGCCTGAGGTTTTTTTCCTGTGGGATTGAGTTTTCTTTTTGTCTTATGTACAAAAACAAGGAAAACTGCTTTAATCCCTTTTACGCTTCCCCGATCTCCTACCTTCCCACCAAGACTTCCTCTTACCAATATATTCTGAGGGGAGCAGCTTAGATGTTTTGGTAGAGTCTGCCTGCAATTCAGTCTTTGAGTAAGTTCTGTCTTAGAATAATTTGGGGGAAAAAGTCCATACTAAGAGAGTGGAGTTCAAGATGTAAAATCACACAAACCAACTTTTGATAATTAAATGTGCAACTCTTAACTTTAAATTCAGAAGTTAGCAATGATAGTGCAGATAGGTATGAGCAAATTATTAGAGTTGTCTAAATTAACCACAAAAATTACATGTTAGCATGAACAACTTTTGGTGATACTGCCAACTGTCCACCTTATCTGCATCTTGACACTCCAGGTAACCAGTAGTCAATACAAAGAGTCTGAGTATAGATGTGCCCCAAGAGACTTAGACCTGAAATCATTTTTGTGCTTGTGAGTAAATCCTGTTTTAACAACAAAGCCTTTTTTTCCCCTAAAGGAGTCGGATGAAGATTTTGCTAATCATAGTGACAATGATCAAAACCGGGTGAGTCTTATGTACTAAAGTGACTTTGCTTTTAAATTTTAATTGAAGTATAGCATATATACTAAATATATGCAAAAATTACTTTTGAGAGGTGCTGGCCTGGGGGATGAGTGAAATAGATAAAGTGGATTGCACTAAGTAACATAGAATTGTTGAATTAGTATATTGTATACCTGAAACTAGTATAACACTGTATGTTAGTTATATTGGAATTAAGAAAATAAAAGTTATATAAAAATTATTTTAGAATGACTTATGAGAAAATAAGGATTTACTCATTTTTATAGCTAATTTTCCTTCAATCATTACATGTTTTTAAGTTAACTGACTTGGTTTTTTGTATGTTTGTTTTTCCAGTTTTGCTTTATATTTTATCTTAATTTTTCTTAGAAAACAAAGAAGTGAAAAACAAAATTGGGAAACAGAGCATCTAAATGAAGGCCTTGTTACTCAAGCTGAACTATTTCACATAAATCCCCCTCCCCTATTTTAAAATTTGAGACAATATAGCAGTAGGGTTAACTGACAGAGAGGTTCGCTCAAAAGGTACAAATCTAATTCTACTGTCTTAGTATAGCAGTCTTAATTTTTGTATACCTTTCTAAGGATGTATTCTTTTCCTAATATACATAGTATATTTTCTGCTCTTTTATGTTAACAGATTATTTTAAAAATTATTTTGAATCGTGTTAGTAATACACTTTGGGCACTCTGTATTTTAAGCATAGTGATACAATGATACTTTCATAGTCTCTAAATTTATATGGGAAATAGTTTATTTCCAGAATTTTGTTTTTGAGATAATGCTGCATTTAATATTTCCATGCACAAAACTCCTTTGCTTATGTGAGCTATTTCTTTAGGAATGAGATGGTGTAGAGTTAGAGCAAAGGCTCTTGATATTATGGTCTCATTACAGATCATGCCTGATGATATTCTTATAATCTTATTGGCATTAGAATTATGATTTTTGCTACCATAATATATACAGTGGTATATTGAGATAGTCCCATTTTGCATTTCAGTTTCCTAATTGGGAAATCTTTTTTTCACAAAAATTTTCAACTGCCAAATGAAGGATTTAAGTACTTTGTGGTTGGTCCTTGTATTTTCCCAGTTGTATTCACAGAGGCAATTTAATAATCAGTCTTTAGAGGATATATATTTCTATGGAACTTACTAGTAAGATTAATAAATTCAGACTTTTAAATCATACAATACAGTGATTAAAAGCATTGGCCTAACCATTTATTTGTATTGTTAAAGAGCCTCAGGGTTCTAAAGATTAAAGTAGCTAATAAAGTGCTTTTAGCATAGTGCCTCGCATGGTTTATATAAATGATATCTACCAGTAGCCCCTTTTATAAAAATTAGAATTTCATAGATAAAGCTTAGTTTGAGTCCTCCACCCCTCATTATCCCACACTCTTTCAGAGGTAATTGGTGTTGTGATCTGGGAGTGTAAGTACTTTTTTTTGCCTTTTTATTTTTTTATTTTTTTATTTATTTATGATAGTCACAGAGAGAGAGAGAGAGAGAGGCAGAGACACAGGCAGAGGGAGAAGCAGGCTCCATGCACCGGGAGCCCGATGTGGGATTCGATCCGGGGTCTCCAGGATCGCGCCCTGGGCCAAAGGCAGGCGCCAAACCGCTGCGCCACCCAGGGATCCCTTTTTTTTGCTTTTTCAAATATCTTTGTGTCCCTAGAAATGAAGTAGGTGTTTGGGTGGGGGTAGGCAAGGTATCATACTGGGTTTCTCATTCAGCATTTTTTTCACTTGATACCTTGGACAGCCTCTGCAATTGTTATAGCTTATTCCTTTTAATTATTAGTATTATCAAGATAAGGCTGTACTTATTTATCATTTTTCCAGTGATGGACGTCTTACATAAATCAGTGTCTGCTATTCTGTGCATAGTACTTGCACTGGAAGGAAATCTTGTATGTTATTTGTTCTAGCACATTTATTGCTTTAGGACTTTCCCTGCATCACCATCGTCATCCTCCCTGTTTGACAAGCTATCTCCATTTTGCCTAAAGTCTAAGTGGCAGTATCACTTTTTCAGCTTGTTGACCTTACTTCCTAGTTCTAATCTCAAGGTTTATATTCTTAGCCTACTGCACAAATGAGTGATGAAGAAGAGGATGATGATGGTTGTGACATTTTTGCTGATTCTGAGAAGGAGGAGGAAGATATTGAGGACACTGAAGAAAATACTAGACCTGTAAGAAAGACTACAGTGACTCTCTTGACAAAGTTTTAGAAATGGCACCAAGAACTCATTACTTTGATTGTCATTTATATTTGTAACCATCTCATTTTGCATCATATTTGTACATTTACACTTTTGAAAGTAATGGTTGAGCATCACTAGTTGCCTTACAAATACCACTTTCTCTTGTTCCAGTCAGAGCATTCAAAATCTATTCATTTCCAAAGTTTTAAGACTTTAATATTCCTCTCCTTTTCCCACACTCAGTGCCTCATGGTGGTTTTCTTATTTGGATTTTTCAGGATTAAAGTGAAGTATTTTTTTTTTTTTTTAAAGTGAAGTATTTAAACAAAATAAGCAAATAAGGAACTTATTCCCTTCTCCCTATGAAGGGAGTCCTGTTTCTCAAGTGGTCTGTATATAGGGTGCATATGTTTAAGTTCATTTAGTTAAATTTTTAATCAGTTCAGTTCTTTACCTTTGGTTACGTAATTTTGTCGGGTATCAAAAGTAAACTGTGCCAGTTTGTCATAAAAAAAGTGATACTTTTGATCTTTTCTGCTCATAGAAAAAAAGTAGACCTACATCATTTGCTGATGAGCTGGCAGCTCGAATCAAAGGGGAAGCTACAAGCCAGGTGGAAGAGGAGCGAACAAGTAAGCATTGAGATGAATTAACAGGGTTGGGGGGAAGTGCAGGACCCTCTGCTGGGCTTCACTGAGAGCATATTTCCCTGTTAATTTCACTAAGGCATTGAGAGGCTTTTTTTTTTTTTTTTTTGGTTTATAGACTCTTTATTAATTGAATATTGTGGAACCCCCAAGAAAAATTCACATCTGTATAATAGTTTATACGCAGTTTCAGAGGATTCCCCAGAGAATCACAGGCCTCAGATTAGAAATCTCTTGATTAATATTTACTCCTATATTGTGACTAAACACAAATGTATTGTATAGTATATTCTAGTGATTTAACAGGATGGAATAATTCTTTCAGTTTGAGTGAGGTACTGAGTGAAGTACTAAGGTAGGGCTGAGACCCAAAGTTGAATGTCTTGCTCTTAGCTTAGAAGCCTCAAGGATGACAGTCATAAGGGTAAAAATGAAAAGTCAGTATATAAATACTGTGTAACATAGACTGTGTATGGTGAAAAATTGTAAAATACTCTTCAAGCCTTGTCCCCAGGAGAAGCAAAACCTTGGAAGACATTGAAGGAGAAGAAGGAAAGGAGAACTCCCTCAGATGGTAGGCCTTTCCCCTCAATTCTGTTATTTTAAGATGCTCTTGGTTCAGGAGTAGCATTTTCGTAATTCACAGAACTCCACTTTAAACGCTGACAAATGGGGTCTGTCTCTATTCTTATTTCCAAAGCATTTAAAAATGGAATGCTGAGATGCTGGGAGAAGAGTTGGGTGTGCAATCACAATGCTGTAAAGATTTGAATTATTAAGTTTTATAAGTGATCATTTGTAGAATTCTCTAGAGGTATACAAACTAGGGACTCTAGCATTTATTTTCAATAAAGAATATATCAGACCCTTTCATATTTAACAGTATCATCCATTATATTCCTACTTGTGACTGTGTCAATTTCCAGATCTTTTTCAGTCTGTTCTTCCTTCCCCCAAATTCTTGATGGGATAGGTCTTAAAGGTAATTGAGAAGAAACAAATCTAGATGAGAGGGATCGCCTAGAAAATCCACCTTGCTTCAGACATACACAGAGTTAATGGTGGGATCCCAGAGAGCCTTTTAAGGGATTCAGTGGACAGTTTAATGAATTTTATTTGAAATTCCTCAGACTGTCGGCACTCAAGTATTCCTTATATATAGTTAGATACTCTCCATGCCGGTCTTGGATATGTTGTAAAGGCTAACTCTAGAAATTTGATTTTTAAGCTCCTCTTTAACTCTCCCTACAAAACATTCCCTTTCTGTTTGTTAGATGAAGAGGACAACTTATTTGCACCCCCCAAGCTGACAGATGAAGATTTCTCCCCATTTGGCTCTCGAGGTGGCTTGTTCAGTGGAGGAAAAGGACTTTTTGATGATGAGGATGAGGAGGTGAGTTCTGTGGTAGTTAGTGAAACTCTCTATAGTTGTGTCATGGGCCCACAGTTAGTAGGGAAAAATGGCTTCTTACTTGCAAGTTGCTTCTACTTTCTCATATTTTGGGAGATTTTGAAGTAAGAATCACAAAATGAGAAAATACTGTATCCTGATGCCCTTTGTTAGGTGGAGAGAGGATGTGAGTAATTTACAGTGAATAATTTGGTCAGGCAGTCATTTCTTACCTTACCTGTTGTCTTCTTCCATGTTGGTATTTAATAGACCTAAACTATTTAAGGGTCTGGTTTTGCCATAGTTTTCACTTTGGAACTAACTTTTTGGCAGAAAAATAAATCTGTATTTTTAAACTTATAAGGTACTTTTTTTAGAAATTATCAAATGCAGCTACATTTTCCTCTGCTTTTTTGAAATGTCATGTCCTGTACTTTATTACAAGCAGAGTGACCTCTTCACAGAAGCCCCTCAAGATCGGGAAGCCCAAACCTCAGTTACTGCAGGTAAGTTTGAGACTGACTCCTCTTGTTCCTGAACACATTTCCGAAACTGTTTACTTCTCAGTAGGAGATGGAAGCCCTAACGTTGTCTCCACACACCTTGCTTTTTTGTTAGGCAGGAAGCTGTTTAGCTCACCTTGATCTAGTTAAGAGCAGCTCATTTTTCACTCATTTTTCACTCATTCACGGCTTGGAAAAGGCAAAAGTACCATTGTAAACCTACATCTCAGCTTTGTCGCTTTCTTAGGTTATAGGAACAGGAATAGTACTCTGTAGCTGTGTTGAGAATATTTTAATTTAATCATGTTTAATTCAAAGAAACACTTGTAGAATTCTGCATTTAAATTGGAGGTCAGTAATTCCATAGTCTGGTGTGTGTGCATCAGAATCATATGTGGAGTACACACAAAAAAGAAAAAAAAAATCTTAACAAATTATATTCCATGAGGTGTCTGGTAGCTCTTGAGAATTGGGGATTAGTTATTTGAAGTGAGTGGTGTCCATGAGCCATCAGTTATCAGAACTCGGCTTGCAGTGATATTGGCTGGCTTGCTGCCCTGCTGTCTCCACTCTCTTGCTTTTTGGTAGTAGCGGATGCTGGTTTCCCTCCTTAACTATGACTCTTCATTTTTGTTGTCATCGATAATCTCACTTTTTTTTTTGCTCTTCTTTACTACTTGTTTGTTCTCCAATTGGAATACATAGAGCCAGAACTGTTACGGAGCCCTGCTTGCTCTGCCTCTGGTTTTACTTTTGTGCTTTACCCCTTCCTTGGCCTCTTCAGTCAACCCCACTGTTGTTTGACCAGACCCAGAGTCATCGGCCATCGGAACTGCAGCTTAGATTATATTAGTACCAAGAAAAAACTGCTATGGGTAGAGAAGACTGAGTTAAAGCTAAGGCGTTTTAAAATGGCTCTTTTAGGAAAAATATGTTGCTTTTTAAAAAAAAACCTTATTTGTTGATTTGAGAGAGAGAAAGCACAAGCAGTGGGAGGAGGAAGAAGGAGAGGGAGGAGCAGGATTCCTGCTGAGCAGGAAGCCTAGTGTGGGACTGGATCCCAGGACCTGGGGATCATAACCTGAGCTGAAGATGGATGCTTGACTGACTGAGCCACCCAGGCGCCCTGGAAAAATTAGTTTTAAAAGGTTTCCAAGTAGCTCTGTATTGTGTTATACATATTTCAGTAAGGTCATTTTTTTCTGATATGGTTATTCTTTCTCATTTTTAGTGTCTTCATCCTCCAAACCTGGAAAGAAAATCCCAGCAGGAGCTGTTTCTTTGTTTTTAGGTATCATGACTTAGGGTTTGTTTTTTAAAGACCAAATAAGTACTGTTTTGTCATTTTTTTCAGTTGTCATCTAAGTGCTGGCTGGAGAGTAGGAGGAGCTTCAAAGGGCAAGAATAGCTCATTTACTGCTGTTAACTCATATTCTCTTAGAAATCAATGGCTGTGGACTTCTTTGTCTTCCTTCCTTCCTTCCTTATGGGATGTTCTATAGCAGTGAAGGATGGAGATTATTGGGTCCTGTTAATGTGTTCTGTGGATGAACTGAAACTAAATGTTCTTGGTGGGTGGTCCTTTTTTTTTTTTTTTTTGTTCTGTAGAGTCAGGAAACCTACCCACACTGGCGCACAGCTGTGATTGTCCTGTCTGTCCACCCACAGGGGACACTGATGTGTTTGGCACCACCTCTGTTCCATCATTGAAGGAGCCCCAGAAGCCCAAGGAGCCCCAGAAGCCTGAGCAGCCCACTCTAGGGAAAAGCTCTTACCCTCCAGCACCCTCTGGCCTCTTTGATGATGATGATGATGATGATGATGATGACTTTTTTGCGGCATCTTGCAGCAAACCTTCCAAAACAGGTACCTATTTCAGCTTTTCCTGGGAATTGAGGCAGGGAGAGAATGTTGACCTGTGAAGGACATAAATTTTGTCAGGTTCTGTCTTCCAGTAACAGATCCCTCCTCAAGCATTACTGTCGAGTGTTATCTCCGCTTCAGTAGTTGTGGTGCCTTAGAGGTCTGCGGTGCCTTAGAGGTCTGTTTTCTGAACCAACCTTTCCTGCTTTGGAAACTACTAGGATTATTTGTCCTATGGAGATCTGAAATCTTCCCCTCTAATACCTGCTGAAGATTTCTGGTTGTGACCTTTGGAGTTACAGAGGAAGTTTTAATTACTTTCTTCTGGCAGAGCTTAGTAAATTATATGACCAGAATGCCATGTTAGCTATTCAATTCCCAGCTTCTCTTCTCTCTGCCAGAAAGCCCACATAACCCTTTTTTTTTTTTATAAAGATTTTATTTATTTATTCATGAGAGACACACACACACAGAGAGGCAGAGACAGAAGGCAGAGGGAGAAGCAGGCTCCATGCAAGGAGCCCGACGTGGGACTTGATCCCAGGTCTCCGGTATCACCCCCTGGGCCTATGGCGACACTAAGCCACTGGGGCTGCCCAAGCCCCACATAACCTTGACCTTTTTTTTATATGGTGGGGATTTTTGGCCCCTTGGCTACGTGGGTACTCCCCTTTCTTCTTCTCTCAAATTTAAGCGCATATGTTCATGAAGTTACTCTTCTTAAATTAGTTGTTTGTTTATATGCAGATGACTCTACTGGGACTCTTGTCAGGTGAGGCTTGTGATTCTGCATTTCTAACAGGCTCCGTGGTGGGCAGAGATTGCTGGTCTGTGGAAAACTTGGTGTTTTTCCACAAAAGAAGGGTAGACTACTAGGTGAACAGTTTCCAGCAACATGAGACAAGGACCCATCCTCCTAAATAGTAGATGGACCAGGATCCAGTGAGAAGCACATTCTGTGAACTTAGCGCCTCTTCCAGTGATAGATGTGGAAGTAAGGATAGAGGCAGAAACCTGAGGGAAGTTATCACCTGGGTACTTTAGAAAGTGTGTAGAAAGTGTGCAAATGTGGGTGGCTGAGCGGTTTCGCACTGCCTTTGGCCCAGGTCGTGATCCTGGTGTCCCGGGATCGAGTCCCATGTCGGGCTCCTTCTATGGAGCCTACTTCTCCCTCTGCCTGTGTCTCTGCCTGTCTCTCTCTCTCTCTCTGTCTCTCATGAATGAGTAAATAAAATCTTTAAAAAAACAAAAACAAGAAAGTGTGCAAATGGATGCATAAAACACTCAGATCTGGGCTGACTAAAATGACAGTAAATAAAGGTGGTGGTGCCTCTCTTGGCCTGGTAGGCCTCTTACCTAGTGGGTATTGTTGAGAACTGGTATAGAATCACAAATGAGTTGACAGCTGCTGCTCTTCTGGGTCATTCACAAGTCAGTGTTCTTATTTCGTGACACACACCTCATTCTGCACAGCAGTGCATGTAGTAGTGAAAGGCTGGAAACCACCTTGGTACTCATCAGTAGGGTCAATTATTGCTCTCTTGTTCAGTGGAATTTGATGAAGTGTTACAAAGAATGAGGTCTATGTTGACATGAGAAAGATTCTCTAGGTACATTGGGTGAAAAACATAAATCATAAGAAATATTATTAGAATTATATTATCATTCATAGCCTTATTTGTGAATCACCAAAGTGAGTATGGGAGTATATCCTTTGAGGTAATTAGATACATGTGTATTAAACTATTCCAAAAAAAAAAAAAACCAAAAAAAAACTATTCCATATGGCTGTCTTGTTTGGGTGGGCAGGTGGAGTTATGGGAGAGATTTCAGTATTTCTATTTATTTATTTATTTATTTATTTATTTATTTATTATTTATTTATTTATTTATTTATTTATTTATTTATTTATTTATTTATTTATTTAAAGTCACAGAGAGAGAGAGAGGCAGAGACACAGGCAGAGGGAGAGGCAGGCTCCATGCACCGGGATCCCAACGTGGGACTCGATCCCGGGCCTCCAGGATCACGCCCCGGGCCAAAGGCAGGCGCTAAACTGCTGCGCCACCCAGGAATCCCAGTATTTCCTCTTATATGCCTCTGTTGATTGACTTCTAATTTTTACTTATTACTTTTTTTTTTTTTTAAGATTTTTATTTATTTATTTACGAGAGATACAGAGGCAGAAACATAGATAGAGGGAGAAGCAGGCTCCCTGTAGGGAACCTGATCTGGGATTCGATCCCAGGACCCTAGGATCACAGCCTGTGCCAAAGGCAGACACTCAATCGCTGAGCCACCCAGATGCCCCTCTTTATTACTTTTTGAAAAATATTTTATTTTTAAGTAATCTCTACACTTAACGTGGAGCTTGAACTCAAGACCCTGAGATCAAGAGTCACATGTTCTACTAACTGAGCCAGCCAGGCACCCCAGTAGTTTGACTTTTTAAAAGGAAGAGCCAACCCTCACTTCTCAGATTTCCTAGGGTGGTTGCTTCTTAAATAATCTTTTTTCTTTAGGTCTCTATTTACCTTTGATGCCAGTCCAAGCTAGTCTAAAGCACAGGACTCTGCTGCTTGGATGAGTGTGTAAGCCAGGTAGTTAATCCACTGGTCCTGTGTTTCATTTGAGCTACTCTTGTGTTCTTTGACAAATACCAATGTAGTCCACTTAATACTGCTTCATAACTAATCAAAAAATAGTATTGTTTTTCTATTCCTCAGGGGGGAAGAATTTTTAATTTATGAATTTAGTGGTGGGAGTTTTGACTTTAGTATAATTTTGTCCTGTGGTATCTTTTCTAATGACAAAGTCAAATCCACTGCCAGTATCTTTGATGATGAGGAAGGAGATCTGTTCAAAGAAAAAGCAGCTGCTTTGCCAGAAGCCACAGTGAATCAAACAGATGAAAATAAAGCAAAGGCAGAGAAAAAGGTGAGCAGGAAGGAAACAACATAGTTAAGCCTTGTTATGTATTGATTTGGGGCATCTTGTTAATTCATCTGGAACCCAGAGGAAAGTGATGATTCCTTTCAAGCATACAGCAAAGTGAAAGAAGAATACAGTAAACACCCAAATACCTGCCACCTAGATTGAGCAATTGTTGAATTTTGCCTTGCTTAGTGGTATTTACCTCCATTGATGACCTGTTCCTGAACCAGTTATTGTGTTAAGGGGTACAAAGAATGTTTTCCCAATTCTCTCGTTTATTCTGTTAGCTCACATTCTTCTAATCGGAACACAAGAGCTTTCTCTTCTCTTTCTTTTCTGCTTTTTAAGTTATCACTATAGGATTCTCTGTTCTACCTATTTAAAACCATTAGTATTATTGTTTTTGTTTGAAATGAACCTGTATTTGGCCAGCAGGATGCATCCCCATCAGCCTTTAAGCTTTTCTGGCTGTTGTCCCTTTCCTTGGTATCCTACATAGCTTGATCCATCTTCTTTCTTTCTCTCTTTTTAAAAGTTTATTTATTTAAAGATTAATTTATTTTATAAAACGTGTGTATATACACATGATTGCATGTGGGGATGGGGTAGAGGGAGAGAGAGGATCTCAAGCAGAGTCCCACTAGGCATGGAGACCGATGTCGGGCTTGATCCCAGGACCCTGAGCTCATGACCCGAGCCAAAATTAAGTTGGATGCTTAACTGATTGAGCCACCCAGGAGCCCCTATTTATTTAAGTAATTTCTACACCTACTGTGGGGCTTGAAATGACCCTGAGATCAAGAGTTGCATGCTCTTCCAACTGAGCCAGCTAGGTGCCCTGATCCATCCTCTTTTCTAAAGCACATACTTTCTGTGAAACCCTGACCATCCCACTGCCGACCCTACAGGTAGCTGGTCTTCCTGTGTTGGCTCCAACTGTGCATATCTCATTTGTGTACTGAATACTCTGATCCACCAGATGTGCCCTCTGGCTGAACTTGTTTTTCTCTTCTCATGAGGTTCCCTCTGCCTGGAGAGTCCTTGCTTCTATTCTACCATTTCCTGTGTCCAGGCTTTGTCCTGAGAAATTTACTTTATCAAAGAATTGCTTCTTTTTTCCTAACTTATGCCAGTTTTAAAATTCTTTCTCATGATTCTTTTTTAAGATTTTATTTATTGACAGAGGGAGAGAGCACACAAGTAAGGGAAGCAGCAGGCAGAAGGAGAGGGAGAAACAGATTCCCCACTGAGCAGGGAGCCCGATGCAGGGCTCAATCCCAGGACTCTGAGATCATGACCTGAGCAGAAGGCAGATGCTTAACTGACTGAGCTGCCTAGGCGCCCCTCTCATGATTCTTCTTTTGCATTAATTCTCTTTACATGTTTAAGGTCCACAGCATCTTTATTTCCGTGGCACATGGCTTAGTGGCTTATCCTAGCAGAGACTCCGTGTATTTTCTAAATGAATGTTTGAGCACTGGGTGTTATGTAATACTGATAAATCACTGACCTCCAGCTCTGAAACCAACAATACATTATATGTTAATTGAATTCAAGTAAAATTAAAAAATTTTATAAACCCCCTCATTTATAGTTATCTTATTTGTTAAATTCTCAGTTTTTTGTTTTTATTTTTTTCCAATGAAGGTTACCCTTCCTTCCAGCAAAAATTCCAAGCTCTTGCCAGAAACAAAGACTCAAAAAGGTTTATTTTCAGACGAAGATGACTCTGAGGTAAGGAATTCTCTTTATTAGTTCTGGGAGTTAGTCTTTGGATATAACAGAAAGTATTCCTTTCTTTTTTTTTTTTTTTTTTTTTTTTTTTTAAGATTTTATTCATGAGAGAGGCAGAGACGTAGGCAGAGGGAGAAGCAGGCTCCCTGCTGGAAGCTGATCCCCGGACCCTGGGTTCACAACCCAAGCCAAAG
This sequence comes from Canis lupus dingo, assembly GCF_003254725.2. Lineage (NCBI taxonomy): Eukaryota > Metazoa > Chordata > Mammalia > Carnivora > Canidae > Canis > Canis lupus. The sequence goes on from NC_064270.1 coordinate 1,966,536, forward strand.
GCAGACACTCAACCACTGAGCCACCCAGTATCCCAACAGAAAGTATTTCTAAATCAAGGTTTTATTAGTAGAGGTAGAAGACCTTTTATTAAATATTTCTTTCTTTGAAATTAATGTGTTGGGAACACCTGGTGTTTAGAAAGCAGTATGTGTAGTAATATTTCTCACTGTTGGTTTTTAATCTGGCGCATCTCTTGGGAAGAAAATACCCTCTTCAGGATGCTCAAATTTAAGGCTCTTTGTTGATCCACAATGCAGTGAGGTACTTGTACCAGAACAGAAATCAACACAGTTTCCTTTTTCAGTAGTCTCATTGGATAGTAGGCTTAGTGCCAGAGTGATATGTATTCTGGCATAGCCATTTATCTTGTGACCAGTAACAGTTTATGGGCTGGCAGTGCTTGCAGACAGCCTCAGTCCTTGAAGGCTCCTGTCTGGAAACCTCTTTCCATTGTGCTTTCCACAGCACCTGTCTCAGAACTGTCATTGCTTTATCTCTCACAGGCCTAGGTCCTTTTAGAACTTATTTCAGTCTGAGCCTTTAGGGGATCAGAGACCTGTCTGAGAATAATGGGCAATTATAAATCCCCTTCACAGAAAATTATATGAACATGGCAGAAATTTACTTGTAACTTCAAGAAATTATGAACTCTGGATTAAGCTTTTGTGGTTACTTTACACTAACAGCCAGGATGGACATATAACTCTTTGGAAGTGGAGTGATTGCTCCTGATGTAAATAAAACCTGTGAGGCTTATATTTCATTGACAGCTAGTGTACAGAAGATAGGAATTAGCCAAACTCCAGTTAAGCCAAACTCCTGACAATATGAACACAGCATGGTGGGGCCTCGCACTCTGGTCTCATCCCATGCTCCCAGCTTCCTTATCATCAAGCACACCTGCACGGACTCCAGCCTTCTAGGAGTGCTCTTCCCAGAATCTGGATACCTTGCTTCCTTACTTTTTACAGTTTTTTTGACGCCTCCCCTGATGATCCTTTGCATGATTGCGAACCTGCTAGCACACACCACGCTGCATTCCTTGCCTTCTCTTCTGCTCTTTTCTCTACCATGTATGTTGCCATGTGACATATCATGTGTACTTGTTCATTATCTCAATCCCAACTAGTGTAAGTTCCATGAGGACAGGATGTTTTATTTTTTTTTTTATTTTTTTATTTTTTTTAAAATTTTTTAAAGATTTTATTTATTCATGATAGATACAGAGTGAGAGAGAGGCAGAGACACAGGCAGAGGGAGAAGCAGGCTCCATGCAGGGAGCCCAATGTGGGACTCGATCCCGGGTCTCCAGGATCACAACCTGGGCCGAAGGTGGCGTTAAACCACTGAGCCACCCAGGCTGCCCAGGACAGGATGTTTTATTTCCTCCTCATATCTTGCACACTTAGGCTAGTGCGTGGCACTTGATAAGCCAATAATAGTTGTCGACTACACGCAAAAACCAAATGTGAACAATTTTAATGACTTAAAAGGTGTTTCAGTTCCTTATTACTATGAAATAAATTCCTCTCAAACTCAGTAACTTCAAACACCAGTAGGATTTCTTATTTCTTTTATGGTTCTATAAATGGACTGGGTTCAGCCAGGGACTTGTCAGTTAGGGTCTCTTGTATCGTTCCAGTCTGAAGGTGGCTGGGTGGGAAAGACTGAAACAACTGGGGCTCTAGGGGCACCCCTCCATCTTTATGTGGTCTCCCAGCACCTGCAGGGAAGGAGGGTTCTTAATATGGTGGCGCAGGGCTTCGAAGTGAGATTCCCCAGAGAGCTGTGCAGAGGCTATCTTGCCCTTTGTAAACTAGCCTTGGAAGTCAGTGTTGTTGAGGCAATCACAAAGGCCTGCATTCCAGGGTGGGGATGCAGACTCTAGTTCTTGATGATAGGAGTGTATAACAATTTGCAGACAGGTTTCACAGCTACTACAAAAGACTTTGTCCTGTGTGCATTGTCATAGAGTGTTTTTATCAGATAATTGTTGGGGTGCTTAGACAAGGAAAAGTATAAGAGTGAAATCTTGGCAATGTGTAAAATTCAGGAGAGGCATGGGAGCCTGTGGTTCCCCCTTTGTGGCCTCTTTACCTCAGAAGACCTGTGGGACTCCATGGAGCCCAGGCGAATCCACTGGGCGGAGGAAACCTCTTCGCAGTTAAGGAATTCATTAGGTCTATGTTTGAGAGTAGGCATTGATGCCATAATAAAAAGAAATTCTCTAGAGAGGTCTCAGAAACTATGTTCTTGTCCTATTCAATTGTCTGGCCCTTGGCTATTGATGTTTCTGTCCTAAGGGGATAGGTGTCCCAATTTTATGTTTCTGGTTCATGTAGCTCAATTTGCATCATAGGCTGACACTGTCACATTTTGAGTTTCTTCAGAGTCTACCAGATTTTTTGCTAACAACTCTTAGCTATAGTTCAAGTAGAATACTCTTAGCTATAATTCAAGTAGATAAATATAATTAAAGTAGTAAATAAAACATAGTGCAGTAATTGGGAATCTAGTGTCCTCTTCCATTATTGGATCTTTTTTTTTAAATTTTATTTATTAATGAGAGATACAGAGAGAGAGAAGGAGGCAGAGACACAGGCAGAGGGAGAAGCAGGATCCATGCAGGGAGCCCAACGTGGGACTCGATCCTGGGTCTCCAGGATCAGGCCCTGGGCTGAAGGAGGTGGCGCTAAACCGCTGAGCCACCGGGGCTGGCCACTATTGGATCTTTTTAATCTCTCTGATTCTTTGGACAAAGAAGTCATTTTACTTTTCTAGCACAATAAGAGATTGATTGGAAATTGTTTTCCACTTGGGAGTTTAGAAACCTCAGAGTTCCAGTGAAGCCTCTTGGAGTTCCACGTGGGCCTCTTCTTACATGTGGGCATCCGTACTGCACCCACTAGGACAAACTGACACATGGTCTCAGCCAGCTTCCCTCTCACAAAGAGACCCAGACTCATGCAACCATCATGTCATAGTCTTCAATGTTTTATATTTAACTGGCACTTTAAAAGCTGATCTGTCTTGTTAACCAGGAACTTTAATCTTGATCCAACAGGATTTGTTTTCTTCTCAAAATGTGAGTAAGTCAAAAGATGCATCTCTGCTGCCTAGCAAACTCCCCACGTCGGTCTCGCTTTTTGATGATGATGATGAAGAGGTAAACACTTATTGCAATGTAAGATAAGTTTTTGAAGAGTTGAAAACCATTGCTGGTGTAGCTTTATAGGTGGAGGCTCATACAGTGATACAAGGTCATAGGGAGGCAGTCCAACCATCTGAGGTTTACATAACAAAAATATTTTAGTTTTTCTCTCTCAGTGACTCCTTTGACTCCTAGCTGTACAATAGGCAGGACATTAGATTATTATTATTTTAAATATTTTCTTTATTTGAGAGAAGATGAGAGAGAGGGAGAGACAGAGTGAGTGTACACGAGCTGGGGGTTGTGCAGAAGGAGAGGGAGAAACAGACTCCCTCCTGAGCAGGGAGCCCGATGTGGGGTCGATCCCAGGACCCCAGGATCATGACCTGAGCCAAAGGCAGATTCTTAACCGACTGAGTCACCCAGGCACCCCAGGGACATTAAATTCTTGACCCAGCTGTTATGGAAGGCTTTGCAGATTTCATTTTAAAAATCTGCCTTTAAGAAACACTTTTCAGGGGATGGATCTTTGTTATACCCAATGACTGACGAGAATGTCTTGGATAAAGTGTAAATAAAGAGACAACAACAGCCATGTCCTTACCTTGTTTTTCTTTTCTACCAAGGATTAGAGAGCAAGGTGGGGGAAGGCAATAAGAGGGAAGACAAACTAAACCTTCCTTCTTGTGCACTACTCTGCAGTGGCCAACCTCATGGGCTTTGGCACCAGACCCTGCATTCACTTGCAGATCAGGACCTTGGGCAAATAACTTAAACTTTCAAATATTTTTTTTTAATTTTTTTTTTATTAGAGTTCAATTTGCCAACATATAGCATAATACCCAGTGCTCATCCCATCAAGTGCCCCCCTCAGTGCGTGTCACCCAGTCACCCCAACTCCCCGCCCACCTCACCTTCCACTACCCCTTGTTAATTTCCCAGAGTTAGGTGTCTCTCATGTTCTGTCATCCTCTCTGATATTTCCCACTCATTTTCTCTTTTTCTCTCCTTTCCCTTTTATACCCTTTCAATATTTTTTATATTCCCCAAATGAATGAGACCATATAATGTTTGTCCTTCTCCAATTGACTTATTTCACTCAGCATAATACCCTCCAGTTCCATCCACATCGAAGCAAATGGTGGGTATTTGTCGTTTCTAATGGCTGAGTAATATTCCATTGTATACATATACCACAGCTTCTTTATCCATTCATCTTTCGGTGGACACCGAGGCTCCTTCCACAGTTTGGCTATTGTGGACATTGCTGCTAGACACATTGGGGTGCAGGTGTTCCGGCATTTCACTGCATCTGTATGTTTGGGGTAAATCCCCAGCAGTGCAATTGCTGGGTTGTAGGACAGTTCTATTTTTAGATAAAGGGCTAAGATCTATAAAGTATCCAAGATCTATAAAGAACTTCTTAAACTCAACAGCAAAGAAACAAACAATCCAATCATGAAATGGGCAGAAGACATGAACAGAAATCTCACAGAGGAAGACATAGACATGGCCAACACGCACATGAGAAAATGCTCCGCATCATTGGCCATCAGGGAAATACACATCAAAACCACAATGAGATACCACCTCACACCAGTGAGAATGGTGACAATTAACAAGGCAGGAAACAACAAATGTTGGAGAGGATGTGGAGAAAGGGGAACCCTCTTGCACTGTTGGTGGGAATGTGAACTGGTACAGCCATTCTGGAAAACTGTGTGGAGTTAAAAAGAGTTAAAAAATTTCAAATCTTATATGGCTTAATAGTATATAGAGTCATTTTGGCAGCTGAAACAACTCATGTACAGCTCTTGGCACTGTGTCTGGCACATAGTAAGTGCATAGGAAATATTTATTCTTGTCATTAGAGTCTTTATAAATGCCAGTTCATTTTTCTCATGGCCTTTCCTACCTTCCCACACTCTGCTTGAGGGCTCCCTTTATCGAATTTTTACATTTCAGGACTATTCATCTGCTGTAGTATTTTGTTAAGAGTGTTTTTCTGTCTAACTCGGGTTCAGGCTTTCTGATAAATTTGTTTCTATTACCTTAAAGAAAATACTTTAATAGTAACTTTTGGAATGTTTGACTATAATAAAAATCAACAAATGTCTTTGAACCTATGAGAATCGGCTTTTTAGGAGGCCATTGATTTTATTTTGTAAACTGTTTTTTATGTTCATATTATCTTTCTAAAATTAACCAGAAACATGCCTTTGCTCTATCCCAGTGTGTGTCTTTTTAAGTGTGAAAGAGTGGAGAAAACTCCCAATTTCTGTTAAACCAGTCCTCTGGTTTCTAATTTATAGAAAGGTGTGTGAATTGTTGGCTGCCACACAAGCTGGACTGCTCTCTGTGATGAAGACAAGGGTCCACCCACAGCAGGCCTGAGTGGGGCCAGGTTTCCTCCTTTTCTGTGACTTGGTCCTTAAGTTACCCTCCTCCTGCTCACTCCCAGGACTTTGCCTTTGAGTTCCATGTGGTCTGTTTACCTTCTGTGAGTGGAGAATACAGTTAGAGAAGATTACATACTGTTGCTTTAGGATTATACATAAGAGAGAAGTGGGATTACTGGCATTTTGTGATTTTTTTTTTTTCCCTCTTGTATATATTCTGTCCTTGACCAGAGACTTACTCTTTAACAGTTTGACATGGAAAATTGTCTTGTTTTTTGTTTTATGTGTATGAAGTTGTCATACTCTTCTGCCATTTGTTTTCCCAGGATAATCTTTTTGGGGCAACAACTGCTAAGAAGCAGTCATCATTTCTTCTAACTCAGAGCCAAGAGAAAGCTAAACCATCTGAGCCTTCCAGGAAGAAAGCATCTGCCTTGCTGTTCAGCAGTGATGAGGAGGTGGGTTGAAAGCCTCCCCTAGAGAAGAGCAGGAGGTGGTTTGATGGGATTGAGGAGTTATGGCTATCCCAAACATTTTCTTTTCCTACCTGTTTTCTGTCCACTGTTTAGTCACAAAAGACTGTTTTCATGAAATTGTCTCTTTTTTCTCTGGAAGAAAGATATTTAGTATAGTATATTAACTTAAAGATTAATGTTTTCAGAACAGTTGAGAACAAACTAAGTATGCCCCTCAAATTATATGCTAATACAAATGAGTTAGGTTTTATATTGTTAAATGATCATTACATTTAATTAATAAAGAAGTATAGCTATACATGGTAGGAATAGCCTATGCAAGTTTAACTCTCCCCCCCTTTTTTTAAAAATTTTATTTATTTATTCATGACAGATACAGAGAGAGAGTCAGAGACATAGGTAGAGGGAGAAGCAGGTTCCATTCAGGGAGCCTGACATGGGACTCGATTCCAGGTCTCCAGGATCACGCCCTGGACCGAAGGCGGTGCTAAACCACTGGGCCACCGGGGCTGCCCCTTAACTCCCTTTCTAATGAGTCTTTTTTCTTTTTTAAAAGAGAAAGAGAGGGCAGCCCAGGTGGCTCAGAGTTTAGCACCTGCCTTCGGCCCAGGGCATGATCCTGGAGTCCTGGGATTGAGTTCCGCATCAGGCTCCCTGCATAGAGCCTGCTTCTCCCTCTGCCTGTGTCTCTGCCTCTCTCTCTCTCTCTCTTTCTCTCTCTCTCTCTCTCAGTGTCTTTCATGAATAAATAAATAAAATACTAAAAAAAATAAAAGAGAAAGAGAGCACGCATGGGCACATGCACAATCATGAGCAGGGAGAGGTGTAGGGGGAGAGATAACGACTCACTACTGAGCAGGGAGCCCAATGCAGGGCTTGATGAGATTATGACCTGAGCCAAAGGCAGATACTTAACTGACTAAGCCACCCAGGTGCCCCCTGTTTGTTTGTTTTTTAATGAGTTTTAATAATATTTCTATTTACTATCTAGATACAAATTAGCAAAGCCAGTAGTGAATATGGCTTAGCTGCTGATTTAGCTGTACAGAAAAAGACCTTAAATATAACATTACAAACCCTGAGCATTAAAAACCTTCCTGCATTGTAGTAATTGCTTTTCTTTATTTTAACATTGTAGGCAAGTTATGAAGGTATGATATGGATAGAGAAATTATAGACATATTAATTTTTTTGTTGGAAGCAACTTATGATACAATACAATTTGCTTTTTCCTACTCAAACATCCGAGTTGATGGATTGTCCTTTTTTTTTTTTTTTTATTCTAGCATTGTTAGTGGTTGTTCTTGCTGTAATAATGGCCAACGATCTGTGGAATATTTCCTGCACAGTATTATAGTGGTTCAGGGAAAATAAAAATACAGTTGACTTTTTTGACAGTGTGGGAATTAGAGGCACTGACCTCCTGTGTAGTTGAAAATTTTAAAGATTTTACTTTAATTTATTTATTCATAAGAGACGCAGAGAGAGAGAGAGAGACAGAGACATAGGCAGAGGGAGAAGCAGGCTCCCTGTGAGAACCTGATACGGGACTTGATCCCAGGACTCTGGGATCATGACCGGAGCCTAAGGCAGGTGCTCAGTTACTGAGCCACCCAGGAGTCCCTGTAGTTGAAAATTGACGTATAACTTCAGACTCTCCAAAAACTATCAATAGCCTACTGTTGACTGGAAGCCTTACCAATAACATAAACAGTTTTTAACACATATTTTATAGGTTACATGTATTATGCACTGTATTCTTATACGTTACCTGTATTATGCACTGTATTCTTACAATAAAGCAAGTTAAAGAAAAGAAAATGTTAAGATCATAAGGAAGGGATAATACCTTTATAGTACTGTACATATATTTATTGAAAAAATCCATATGCAGTTCAAAGTCGTGTTGTTCAAGGGTCAATCATATTAGCTAAAGTTGGGAACAACAGCACAGGCCGAATAAAGATAACTAGGATTCTAGACCAGTGACTCTCAACCTTGGCTACCCATTGGAATCACCTGGAAAACTTTAAAGAGTACTTTTACTTAATTCTGCTGTAGATTTTCCATTAAGTGGTTTGGTGTATGGCTTGTCCCTGGAATTTCCTAAAGGTTTCCTGGGATTGTCTCACTACACTAGAGGAGCACTTCCCAAACCACGACATGTGAAGAAATCACCTGGGCATCCTGTTATGAATGTAGGCTCTGATTTAGAAAGTCTGGGGTAGAACCAGAATTCTGTATCATAATATGTACTGCTTATGGACCTCACTGTGATTTGTGAAACTAGTCTCTAGAGACCAAAGGACCACTTAAGGAAGTGTAACTATAAATTACACTTCTAGTGTATAAGTGTATGAGGAATTCCTATATTTGAAGAAGTGAGAGTATAGCCAGGTGGGGTTCCCTTAAATGCTTTCCAAAGGTCAGATTCAGACTTTTGTGGTAAAAGGGTCACTAGCAGCTTTCATTGTGTTTTGTTTATATGTACATTGCTTGAGCTTTTTATACATTTTTCCAGCCTGTTTTAGGATCGTTAAAATATCATTTTCCTCCAAAGTTGAGTGTTACTGATTTTCTTTTTTGACATTCCTTTTTCTTCTCATTCTCCTCCATAAATAAGTTTGAATCTGCTAAGCTAGACAATTTCCCTTGTCCTAACCCAAAACAGAACCATAGAGGGGAGAGAAACATAATGTGATGGAGGAGGGCAGAAGGTCTGTGAGGTCAAAGAACTTAGCTGTCTAAATTTGAGTTCAAAGAAAAGTCCCAGAAATGAACATTTTCAAGAATGATGCACTTAGTTTAATAATATAAATAATAGTGAAAGAGAATAGAAGGGAAGGGAGAAGAAATGGGTAGGAAATATCAGAAAGGGAGACAGAACATGAAGACTCCTAACTCTGGGAAACGAACTAGGGGTGGTGGAAGGGGAGGAGGGCGGGGGGGTGGGGGTGAATGAGTGACGGGCAATGAGGGGGGCACTTGATGGGATGAGCACTGGGTGTTATTCTGTATGTTGGCAAATTGAACACCAATAGAAAATAAATTTATTATTAAAAAAATACTTAGTTTAAATATAGTTTAATGAGTATAAATTTCATTTTACTTCCAGGTTCCTTGGTCTGAATTGCCACTGGATTTTAATGTGTGTTTTATATTTTAAGGACCAGTGGAATATTACTGATTCACAGAGGAACTCCGCGTCTGATAACAGGTCTAAACATAAGGACTCTGGCACCACTCAGGAACAGGATGCCAAGGCTCTCAAAAAGACCAGCCTCTTTGAGGAGGATGATGAAGATGATCTGTTTGCTGTTGCAAAGGATAGGTGAGATAGTCATTGTAAGAAATCCTTTAACCAGTGTCTGTGTTAACAAGTAAATGTATTTGATTTGCAGGATGTCAGTTACTTGGGGTGACATGATAATCATTCATTATAGTCATACAAGGGAGAACATCTTTGATTTTCACTTGTAAGATATTTCCCCCCCACCATACTGGTTAATGTTTTTCTTAGTGGATTTACCTAATTTCTTCTACTTATTATTTTTTTAACCCCTAAATATTATTTTTGTTTGCTAGGGATTTAAGTGCAGTTTGTTGTCTTTTGTTTTTGTTCTTCTTCTGGGATACCCTATAGAATATAAAGTTTGGTCTGAGTTAAATTTTGCATGTGAATGGAAATATACTCAGCATTGAAAATATCCTATTAGAAGGATGGTTCTCTGCAGGGTAGTGCTGTGTCACACTTGCTGATCTGGGTGGTCCTCCACATGAATACTTGGACTAAAGTTGAGGACATTTTGTAGACTGAACATGAGCGGTGTTAGTGGTGTAAACATGCTGCTTTTACAGACAATAGCAAGTGTAGGAGAGCATGTGGAAGAATTGGAGCCCTTACACAGTGGTGACAATGTAAAATAGTGCCACTTTGGAAATCAGCAGTTCCTTAAAAAGTTAAATGTGGAGTTACTATATGATTTAATTTCACTCTTAGGTAGATGCTCAAGAGGAATGAAAAATAGGTCTACCCCAAAACTTGTGTATGATGTTCTTTGCAGCATTATTCATAGTAGCCAAAAATGGAAACAAGCCAAACATCCCATCAACTGATGACAGGATTAAAAAAATGTGTTATCTCCATACGATGGACTCTTAACAATAAGAAGGAATAAAATATTGATACGTGCTACAACATGGATGAACCTTAAGTATTTTTGTTAATCGAAAGCAGCCAGTCGGGATCCCTGGGTGGCTCAGCGGTTTGGCGCCTGCCTTTGGCCCAGGGCGCGATCCTGGAGACTCGGGATCGAATCCCACATCGGGCTCCCGGTGCATGGAGCCTGCTTCTCCCTCTGCCTGTGTCTCTGCCTCTCTCTCTCTCTGTGTGACTATCATAAATAAAAAAAAAAAAAAAAAAAAAAAAAGCAGCCAGTCACAGAGGACCACATGTATGGTTCCATATAATGTCCAGAACAGATATATCTGTAGAGACAGAAAGTAAATTAGTGTTTGCCTGGGGCTGAGGAGCCAGGAAAATTGGGAGAGACTTTTAACAGGCATGGGGGTTCGTTCTGAGTTGATGGAAATAGTGAGAAATTATTATTATTATTTTTAAAGATTTTCTTTATTTATTCATGAGAGGCAGAGACACAGGCAGAGGGAGAAGCAGGCTCCATGCAGGGAGCCAGACATGGGACTGGATCCGGGGTCTCCAGGATCAGGCCCCGGGCTGAAGGTGGCGCTAAACTGCTAAACCACTGGGGTTGCCCAATACTGGGAAATTAGATCATAGTGATAGTTGCACAATTCCAGCTATACTAAAAACCAGTGATTTGTGTATTATATTGTAAAGAGTAAATTTTATGGTGTGTAAATTGTATCTCAAAACCATTCTAAAGAAAGAAGCTCTATGACTCTAACAAAGTTGTGAAATGCTGCCTTGTGAGCAGGGCACTCAAGTGTCCTGACATACCTGCACAGTCTTGCTTTGTACCTATCATTCTAGCATGACTATTAATTTCTCTGTCACTCTCAGAAGTGTCCTGGTTTTGGGACGCCTGGGTGGCTCAGTGGGTGGGCGTCTGCCTTCAGCTCAGGGCATGATTCTGGGGTCCCGGGATCAAGTCCTGCATGAGGCTCCCTGCATGGAGCCTGCTTATCCTTTTGCCTATGTCTCTGCCTCTATGTGTCTCTCATGAATAAATAAATAAAATCTTTAAAAAAAAAATGAAGTGTCCTGGTTTAGGCCATAGGCTCTGTGTTTATCTTTATGCTTGCTGATGTCTGTACCTTTCAAGTCAAAAAATGTAACTTGTTATTTATGGTGAGAAATACCTTAGTTGACTGAGCAGCATTTTTCTTCTGAGGACAGAGCTCCACAAGGAAACCCAAATTAATTAGTTAATCAGTTAATTTTAAGATTTTGTTTATTCATGAGAAACACAGAGAGACAGAGACACAGGCAGAGGGAGAAAGAAGCAGGCTTCCCAGATGCCCTAGGAGGCCTAAATTTAACCAGCAGTTGCTCAGTGTGTGGAATGAGGGCCAAGGTTAGGACCCTTTTGTTTTTTGTTGTAGTCCTGTTCAGAATCTGTTATCACATATTTTTTGTGGGTTGGTTTGGTGTTTTGTTTTGTTTTTAGAAATAACTTGTTCAGAAAATCATGCATAAGATGTTCTGCTGTAGCTATTTAATGAGGTTTCTGGTATTCTTTTGGCATCTGATAGAGTTTGTTTTTTTTTTTTTTTTTAATTGGAGTTCATTTTGTCAACATATAGCATAACACCCAGTGCTCTTCCCGCCAAGTGCCCCCCTCAGTGCCATCACCCAGTCACCCCAACCCCCCGCCCACCTCCCTTTCCACTCACTACCCCTCGTTCATTTCCCAGAGTTAGGTATCTCTTGTGTTCTGTCACCCTCACTGATATTTTCACTCATTTTCTCTCCTTTCCCCTTTATTCTCTTTCACTAATTTTTATGTTCCCCAAATGAATGAGACATAGAATGTTTGTCCTTCTCTGATTGAGTTATTTCACTCAGCATAATACTCTCCAGTTCCATCCATGTTGAAGCAAACGGTGGGTATTTGTCATTTCTAATGGCTGAGGAATATTCCATTGTATACATAGACCACATCTTCTTTATCCATTCATCTTTCGATGGACCCGAGGCTCCGTACATGGTTTGGCTATTGTGGACATTGCTGCTATAAACACTGGGGTGCAGGTGTTCCGGTGTTTCACTACATCTGTATCTTTGGGGTAAATCCCCAGCAGTGCAATTGCTGGGTTGTAGGGCAGTTCTGTTTTTAACTCTTTGAGGAACCTCCACACAGTTTTCCAGAGTGGCTGCACCAGTTCACATTCCCACCAACAGTGCAAGAGGGTTCTCCTTTCTCCACATCCTCTTCAACATTTGTGGTTTGCTGTCTTGTTAATTTTCCCCATTCTCACTGGTGTGAGGTGGTATCTCATTGTGGTTTTGATTTGTATTTCCCTGACCGGGCAGCGCTGGAAAGCTCCAGGGGAAGTCGAGGGACTTACAGAGAGTTAGAATCAGAGAGTTGTTAGTTCCTTATGGTTACTCATCACTTGGTAGTCAAGTATTTTGGTTATAATTTGTAGAAATTTTATTAAAATTTTTTTAAAATTTTATTTATTTGAGAGAGAGCACACTGGCAAGGAGGAGGGGCAGAGAGAGAGGGAGACATAGACTCCCCGCTGAGTGGGGAGTCTGACATAGGACTTGATTCCAGGACCCTGAAATCATGACCTGAGCTGAAGACAGATGCTTAACCAACTGAGCCACCTTGGGACTCTATAATTTGTGTAAATTTTAATTAGGTATATATGCATAAAGGCATATTAGATACCACCTTACTATGTCATTACAAATTGCCTTTTTGCTTTTATAACTTCTTTAAGGTATAGTCTTTAAAAAATTTATTTTTTATTTTTTATTTATTTTTTAAGGTATAGTCTTAATGTATAACCATTCTTAATTGTATATGTCTAATTAAGTACACTCAACCATTTGGTCAGTTCTCTAGTCTGTGATCCTTAGGTTTGGTTTTCTTTTCTTTTTTTTTTTTAAGAGATAAGCAGGAGTCAGTTTTAAACTAATGAATAAGCTACATATATTGTGTCTTGCTAGTAATTAATTTTACGAAAAGATTATGATACATATACTTGTGTATGTATTATGTTCTAATGTAAGTAGTTATATATGGTGAACAATTTATTGAAATGACGTGTTACTCTGATTTTTACCTAGCTAAGATTGAATTTAAAGTTTTTGTTACTTTGGTAATTCTGTAGTGTGCTACTTGGATGACTCCTTATCATATAGTAAAAACTGGAACTTGACCTTTCAGTAGTTAGAACGCTTTCTGTTCTGGCTTCCCCATGTGTGGTGCTAAACCTCCACGTGGCTCTCCACTTTCATATTCCTGTCCCTTAAAAGTCCTGATCAGTATTTGCTCTAGCAGATGTTTATTGGCCACCTTCTCTGCAGGGGCCAGGGCAGAATCCTAGGTGAGGAGGCAGGTGAAGATAGGCTAGAGGAAAGTGATGAGGAGACCTGTGGGAAAGCACCTAGTATATTCTCTCTCTCTTTATATTTTAACTTCACACTGTTTTTTGTGTTTTTTTTCCCCCCCGAGTTGGCTCTACATGCAACATGGGGCTTGAACTCATGACCCTGGGATCAAGAGTTGCATTCTCTATCAACTTAGCCAGCCAGGCACCCCCCAGTATATTCTTTATTGAAAACAAATGTTAGAGATCCTTAGTTTCTGTACTTTTTGGAGAATTCTAGATACTAACAGTTGCTATAAAAATGTAGTAACTCAGATCTTTTTTTTTTTTTTTTAAAGATTTTATTTTATTTATTCATAGAGACAGAGAGAGAGAGAGAGAGAGGCAGAGACACAGGCAGAGGGAGAAGCAGGCACCAGACAGAGAGCCTGACGTGGGACTCGATCCCGGGTCTCCAGGATCACACCCTGGGCTGCAGGCGGCGCTAAACCGCTGCGCCACCGGGGCTGCCCAACTCAGATCTTTATAGGATTTTTACTCCAAACCCACCTCTCCTCCAAGCATCCCAAAACATGCTTTTAAATCCTTCGCAAAGCTAACATAGTGCACCTACAGTGAGTCAAAGGAACAAGATGAGAAGGCCCCCAAACTCTCCTATATGAGGATGGAGGGACAAAGGCTGATGATTTGCTTGGCACAAATTGCACCTATTTCAAAGGTTTTTCTGGTTTGCTTTTAACTATATAAGGTCAGCAGATGGCTTGGCTGTTTGGTGGTAGGTGGGTTCTTTGAAGTATAGCCTAGAGGGAATATTGTATATATTTTTAAGTCACGTTTGCCTTTAATTTGATCTTTTGTTTGATTGTATAGCCAAAAGAAGACCCAGAGAGTGTCACTTCTCTTTGAAGACGACGCTGATAGCGGAAGCTCTCTCTTTGGCTCTCCTGCATCTGTTCCTCCTACAACGGTATTCTTAAGCTTCTAAGCCCAGGAAATATCCTTGAGGTGATGTTACATGCATAGTGATACTTCCCTGAATCAGCTCTTAAAACCTGACCTTGGAGGCTGAGTCAATGGAAAAACCCATTTGTCTAGTTTTAGAGATCTTCTGGTTAGTGGTATTTTACAGATGAAGCACAAGTACAAAGTGTGGAGGAAAGGATTCCTCCATGTCATGTATCCTATTAGCATCAGGAGTAGGTCTCTAGAGTCTTAGGGGAGACTGCTGCTACAGTTCCAGTGGAGGTTGCCAGGCTCAGCGATGGCAGCATGGAATTGTACTAACATTAGATCAGGTCTGTAAGGCACATGTTATTCCTTTTAGGAGCACGTTTTAAGTACTAATACTTTGGTCCTGGTTTATGTGAGTAGCCAGTCAGTAAAAGGGAAGGAAATTCTACACATGTTACAACACATGCTACAACATGGATGGACCTGGAAGACTTCACATTGAGTGAAATAAGCCAGTCAGAAGAGGGCAGATAGTATAGGATTCTACTTAACATGAGGTGCCTGGAGGAATCAACTTGATACAAACTGAGAGTAGAATCATGGTTGCCAGGGGTCAGGGGGAGAGAGAAATGGGGAGTCTTTTAATGAATACAGAGTTTCAGTTTTACAAGATGGAAAAATTCTGGAGATTGGTTTTATAACAATATGAATATTCTTAACACTATGTAACTCTGTCCATAGTTAAGATGGTAAATTTTATGTTTTTTACCATAGTTAAATTTTCTAAAAATTAAAGGATGTGATTTAAAAAAAAGACCAATCAATGGCTTTCTGGTGTAAATGATTCCAGTGATTACATCTAAATGACATCACTACCACAATCACCTAAGCCAAAATATTTAGCCAATTTTGATGTTAGTTATATCAAAAAGGAGTATTAAAGAATGAAAGGCAGATGGGATTATGATATTTGTCCAGGGAACCCAAGCATACTAGAATCCTGCTCTGGCCTGTCATTCATCCCTTGCCAAATCCTCCCCTTAGTGGGCATATGTGTGTGTGCACATAGAACAAAGTAAGGCCAAGCTGGTAGCTTGATACTTTATTGCCAGCTGGTAGTTGCTGATAGCCCCGAAGGGAAATGTAGAACTTTTTAGGCTAGACCCCACAGAGACATCCGTTATCTGACCTGAGTTAGCCTAAAAGGCCAACTCACAGCCTGTTGTCAGGCCTTCAGCTTAGCTTCAGGCCATTTGAATTTGGCATCTAATAGAGGCAAAAAGACATACGAGACAGAGAAGAAGGGATGAGCCCCTGGGATTCCTCCCATATGGGAGCAGCCATATGGCAGCTCCTCCACTGATGCTTGATGTGGGAGATCCTCCTTCCATCATGGTGAGGGGTGACCAAGTCCCTGATACCTGTACAGGTATAGTGAAAGAGAGGGATGGCTCTAGAGGAGCCTGGGATTTCCTGTTTTCTAGAAGCTGATCCATGGTTCTTCCATACTTCCTATATATTTTTTGTTTAGAGTTTACTTTAAATTATGCAGTAATATATGGGTGCCTTCTTTAAAAAGATTAGAAAGTGCATAGAGAATATGAAGTCCTTATGTTCTTCCCAGAGGAATCACCAGTAACACTATGTTGTCAGCTGTTTAGGCCTGCTTCCATGGGCCCTGTGTCTGTATACTATCATTTAAATGAGATCATGTTATATGTTTTTATGCATCTTTTTTCTTGTTCTGTAGCATGTGTTTCATTTCCATGAGTTTCAGTTTGTTCTTTTTCGCCATTCTTGGTATTCCCTGTAACTGTACCAGGACTGACTTCACCTTAGATGGAGTAATCGTCAGTATTTCCTGCTAGATTATTAGAGATGTTTCTTCCCATCCCTACTGCCTTGTCATTTTTAGCCTTGATTATTGAGATAATTTTTTATCTGGCCTCTCTGCGAATGCTCCTTCCTTTGATCTGCTCTCCTTGCTGTTGTCCTGGTTCTGTTTCTAAAGGGAACCTGGTCCTATCTTGTCCTTGTCACAAATGCCTTAGTTGAGCCTACTGTGCCACTGGTACGGTAATCTCGTTCAAACTGGACTCCTCTTTTCCAGCCTCACTCACCATGGGATCTAGGTGACTCATCCTGTCCCACAGTACTCCAGAGGACGTTGTTGTCTTTCTGATCTGGAAATAGTCTTCATGTTTTCAGACATAGTACAAATGTTAACTTGTCCTGTGAAAGCTTCCCAGACCAGGCACATGTCAGACTTTTTTTTTCCCCACCACATTCCCAGTAAGTGGGTTTGCATGGCTTATACCAGAAGCTTTCAGCATTGGGAGGAGTATGCTGCCTTCCCTACTGCTGCTTCTGAGGTGCTCATAATCTTTTCCCGAATCACTCATATTTAGATCTCTCTAAAAAAGACGTCAAGTGGAAAAAAAAAAAAAATCAAGTGGCTCCATGGTTAAAAGAGTCAGGAGATCTGAGTGGTTTTTCTTTTTAGATCATAAATAAATAATAACTTCTACCCTGGATAACTGAACAATAATTTAATAAATTTTAAAGGTTCCTGAAATGGAAAACAGCTTCTGCCTATAGTAATTATGGATGTTAAATGAGACAAAAGATCAAAGATCTACATCTTAAGTAGCTGAACAAACTGCACACAGAATTTTACCATTTGTGTAAATACCTTTAGACAACAGTATACAAGATATTTTTTGTTTTTGATATCCTAGACTATTTTAAAGTGTGATGTGACTAAGTTATAAACCTACCAGTGAAATTAATTTCATGATAAAGTCAGCTTATTATTAGAAACATTTACAACCAATAGTTTGGGTGGCATTTTCTTTGGTTTAAGGGACCATGTTTAAGTTTCCTTTTTCACCCTAACCAGCTTGCATTGATGTTACATGTAGTTTGCAGTGAGACCAGCACATTCCACAAAAATTTTTTCTTTTAATCACTTCAGTGATTGCCTTATCACTTCTGAAACTGTTTTTTGGATTTCCAGTCTTTTATTTAAGCTTCAAATGATTATGCATTTTAAGGGACCTTGTCCTAACAATAACTAGACATCTTACCCTACTTTTTACTTCATTTGTAATTTTTTCCCTCGTACTTAGTAGGAATCTTGATTTCACAAATTTGTCTTCCTAACTTGATTCAGATATTGCTCCAGAGCTTACTTCCTCATAACATCTAGTCTAGTTGGTATGATAAGAGTTACAGTTTTTTCTCAAGATGTTTTGATTAATCATTTGCTCCAAGGATGCTGATAACTCTAGACAAGACACATAACCTCAGTTTTTCTAATCTCTGAAATCCCTGCCTCCCATGTAAGGAGCAGATGAGAGATGGGGCAAAGTGCTTGCAAACTTGCTTTGGCTACCTGTTTGGTATAAAGCACTGTGGTTGGCTGTGGGAATATATGATCCTTTCAAGAGAATGGACAAACAGATAGCTAGTAATGTAAATTAGGGAGCAAGTGAAGAAAGGCTAGGTAGGGGAAAAAAGAATTTTATCAATGTAGCAACTGGTACTTGCTGAAGAGGACAGGGGAACCTTTTTGGGTGACCTTGAGCTGGACCATGCTCGAAAGATGAGGAGGATTTGCTTCTACAGACAGGAACAAACAAGGAAGTGTGAAAGTTTACAGTAGGTTTGAGAAATAATGAGGATGGATAAGATGCAGATGAGTAAAGGGAGAAAATGAAGTGTCAGTTGATTTTAATGCATAGCATTTGCTTAATGCAAACAGTGCAGGTGTGGGGTGAGAGCGGAAGTCATCTGGTGGGTATTTTATTTTAGCAAGGCAGCTCTGGCTGACATCACTGAGCTGAAAAGTGAGAGGAGGGAGGCAGAGGGGAGAGACTAGTAGTTGTCTGGATGACGGAGGTAAGGGTCTAAGTAATGGCAGTATCTGTGAAGTGAACATGTACAGAGACAGGTGCAGGTGTTGTAGTGGCAGAAGTCGTAAAGTGCTGTGTCTGTAAGTCTGAGGTGGTGGCGTTTATTCCTGCTCCCTCTTTGGGCCCCCCCTTCCGTGTCCCCCACTTGCTCGCCTCCCATATTTCACTAACTCAAGAGGACTGTGGTTCCGCCTTGTTCCATACATTGCCATGCTAGTCAGGCACATTTGTGTTTTTAAGAATGTCATCTGCTCTTCTTTTGGTAGAAAAAGGAGACTGGCCCTGAGGTGCCTTCTTTGCTGTTCAGCAATGAAGAAGAGAAGGGGGCACCATTTGGAGTGAAACCTGTGGATAAGAAGGTTGAGGGTGCCGTAGAATCGTCAGAATTGGGGAGCACTCCTGTGGTTGAGGAGTCAGAAAAGGTAGACATTTTTTTGGCCTGTATATTCTGATATGTTTGTTTCTTGTGTCTTGTGAAACACACACACACACACACACACACACACACAAATACACACACCTTTTTCTTCCATAGAAAATAAGTGCTTAATTGAAAAATTTGAAGACACTGAAAAACGTGAAGAAGAAGATCTGATGTCACTATTGAGGGAAGTCTTCAACATTGTTCATGCTGTTCAGTCTCCTTTCTAGGCATATGTGCCCCCAGCGATGTGCATCTCTCCCATTTTACACTTTTAGTCATCTCTTGTCCATGTCTCACCAGGGTGTTCTTCCACATCTTGTTTTTCATTTAGGTTTCTCTCTCTCTCTCTTTCTCTTTTCGTATATTTTTTTAATTGGAGTTCAATTTGCCAACATACAGTATAACCCCCAGTGCTCATCCTGCCAAGTGCCCCCCCCCCCCCCCCAGTGCCCGTCACCCAGTCACTCTTCCACTACCCCTTGTTCATTTCCCAGAGTTAGGTGTCTCTCATGTTCTGTCACCCTCACTGATATTTTCACTCATTTTCTCTCCTTTCCCCTATGATCCCTTCTCTCTCAATGTCTACTCTTTCTGACTTGCTCTCTTTGTAGCGTTTCTGCTACCCCTGGTTCTCATCTCCTTCCACCTGTCCTTGAATTAAAAGGACTGTTTTAAGAAGATCTTAATTTCCTATTCTTTTACATTTCGTTGATGTTGTTGGCTCTTAATTAGAGATTAAAGGGAAATTTCTCTCTGTTCTTTTTTTTTTTTTTTTAAAGATTTTATTTATTTATTCATGATAGTCACACACAGAGAGAGAGGGAGGCAGAGACACAGGCAGAGGGAGAAGCAGGCTCCATGCACCGGGAGCCCGACATGGGACTCGATCCCGGGTCTCCAGGACCGCGCCCTGGGCCAAAGGCAGGCGCCAAACCGCTGCGCCACCCAGGGATCCCTTTCTCTCTGTTCTAAAATGTTTGCTGTCCTCTCCAGGGTGGTCTGTCATCTGCAGGAGCCTGTGGCTGCTGGCTGCTCCTGGGGTCAGTTATGGCCTTCAGTATCTGTATACTTTTTCTTTTTTTCTGACTTTTCTTGATCTCTGTGTGTTCCACTATTTACATTTAATCTCTTTTTCAGGGCCTATGTGAAGACTATCACATATATTTTTCCTGGCTCCTTGGAGCTATAGCAATAGAAATATTTTGTTTTTACTTGAAACATTGTGTGCCATTCTCTACTTTGAGTTTCTATGTCGTCCTTTTCACAGTTACTAAATTAACGAGGAGTTTGGGAAGCCCCACAGTGTAATTTGTATTTCTGGATGTCACTTATTTTTTTGTTGTTTCCATTTTCAGGGAGGACCTTTGATTGTATCTACTCAAGAAGTAGTCAGGCATTCTGATTTATTTTCTTCATCATCTCCTTTGGACAAAGGAACCAAAAGTAGAACCAAAACTGTTCTTAGTTTATTTGATGAGGAAGAGAATAAAACAGAGGATCAAAACAGCATCCAAGCTCCAAAGAAAGAAGTAGGAAAGGTAAGCAAAAAGCAATGAAGTTAGCTTCAGGTTTTTGAAAGGATAAAAGAATCTTACTGTGTCAGTTCTGTCATGTGAGTTAAATGAAGAATTGAGAGCTTTAGTTTCTCTACATCTTCACCAACACTTGTTGACTTTTTCTGTAATAGCCTAGTGGTGGTGGTGTAGGGAAACTGGAACCCTCCTTGCGTGACTGTTGGGAATGTAAATTTGGGTAGCTGCTTCAGAAAACAATTGAATAGTTCCTGAAATTGTTAAACATGAGTCATCACCAAGCCCTAGCAGTTCCACCCCTAGGTTTATATCCAAGAGTAATGAAAACATATATTTATTCACACAAACTAGAATGTAATCTTCTCAACCGCATTATTTATTATACTCAAAAGATGGAAGGATGGAAGGAGCTGAGTCCATTAACTGATGAATGGGTAAACAATGTACTGGAATATTATTTGACAATAAAAAGAATGAGTTACTCATATATGCTACAACATGGATGAACCTTGAAAGCATTCTGAAAGAAAGAAGCCAGTGATTTCCTTGGGTAAATCTTTAGAACTTCCCTCCTTTTTTTCCAGAGTCCTGATCCTGGTGCTCGCCCAAAGAGCACAGGCGTCTTTCAGGATGAAGAGCTCCTTTTCAGTCACAAGCTCCAGAAGGACAATGACCCAGATGTTGACCTTTTTTCCGGCACCAAGAAAACCAGGGTCAGTTTCAAAACGTTTTTCACATCATGACTTTGTTATCGTATTAGATGTTATGTCAGCAGCTCACCTAGTTCTCTTTTTAATTGGCTTTTGTTTTGGATATTGAATTTAAGTTTTGTCTATTCCAGTTATTAGAGCCAAGTGTTGGGAGCCTGTTTGGGGATGATGAAGATGATGATCTTTTCAGCCCTGCCAAGTCACAGCCTTTGGTACCAGCCTTTTGTTTTCAATATTGGGGTATGGGGGAAGGCATCTGGGAAGGAAATTAACATCTAGTTAAAAGAGTAAGGAAAATACAGGACTGCTTGGTTGGCTTAGTCAGTTAAGCATCTGCCTTTAGCTCTGGTTATGATCCCCTGCTTGGGCTCCCTGCTCAGAGGGGAATCTGTTTCTCTCTCTCCCTCTGCCCTTTCCCCGTACCCCTCTCCCTGCTTCCTGCCCTACACACATTCTCTCTCTCTCTCTCAAATAAATAAATAAAATCTTAAAAAAAAAAAGAGTAAGGAAAATACACAGAGAATTGTGGTGCTTACTAGTAAAGGAATGGCAAATGGTGTGCTGATGAAGTGTGTATTGTGTCCCCATCTTGTATTCCCTAACTAACATGAGAGCATTAACCAGCCTAGGCTCTTACTGTGTTACAGGTTTTTTAAAAAAATTTATTTCTTCACACAGAGAGAAAGGCAGAGACACAGGCAGAGGGAGAGGCAGGGTCTGTGCAGGGAGCCCAATCATGACATGAGCAGAAGGCAGACGCTCAACCACTGAGCCAGCCAGGTGTCCTGTTTGTTTAAGACTTTTTTTTTTTTTTTTTTTTTTTTTTTTGAGAGAGAGCGAGTGCACAGAGGGGAGGGGCAGAGGTAAAAGGAGAGGGAGAATCTTAAGCAGGCTCCATGCTTAACAAGGAGCCTAACATAGAGTGAGCCAACATTAAGAGTCAGACATAGCTGACAGCCTCCAGAAGCCCCCAGATTTGTTTGATTTTTAAGTTGTTTATTGAAAGACCCATGCATGCAACATGGTGACTAGGTATTTGTGCCTTTCAGGTGCACAGCCTTAAATCTGAGTATTAGCCTGTTTGTGTTATTTTTCCCCCACTCCAGTAGATTTGTTAGGTACTCTCTGTTTTCTGTTTAGCATAGTGAAGACTCCTGAGAAGGTCAGTCTTTAGAATGCCATTTTTGAAAATGCTGCCTTCATATTAGTTCAACGCTCATTTGAGAAATGACTCAAAACTCAAGCCAGATTATTTTTATGAGTTATGACTTTTCTTTAAAATTTCTAAGCTACATAACAGGTGTTTGGTATTCTTTTTCTTTTGAAGATATCAGAAAAGAAGAGGTTAGTGAAAAAAGACCACTCTGTATCCTCTTTCAAGAACCAGAAACATCCTGAATCCACTCAGGGTATCAAAGAAAAAAGCACATTGAAACCGGAAACACCTCAGGTTAGAACTGCTTAAGGACTTTCAGCTCTTGTTTGCATCCCAGACAGAGGGACTCCATCACACAGACCCAAGAGTATTCAGAGTTCTCTTGATTAGGGAGGAAACAGCAACTAGGACAACCTCTCTTTACTGTGTGGTATGTGTGTGTGTTTTTAGTTTTTAAAAAATTTAAAATTTCACAATTAAAAATAGTTTTTAAAGTAAAGCTCTATGCCCATTGTGGGGATTGAACTCACAACCTGCAGATCAAGAATCATGTGCTCTTTTGACTGAGCCAGCTAGGTGCCCTTCTCGTGTTTTTTTTTTTTTTTTTTTTAAACACATCTCCCTGCTGCCTCATTTCTTCTCACTCTACAGTCCAGTTCCATGAAGCTATACTTATGATTACTGTTTTTGGACGACCTTCAAATTCAATTCCAAGATAGAGTTAATATAGGGTGAAGAATCTTTTTCCCATTAGAGCCCCCTCCCCCATTTCTCCCTTTGGGCTACATTGGAGTAGAATTACATTAGAATTAAATATAGA
The DNA here is from genome assembly GCF_003254725.2 of Canis lupus dingo. Lineage (NCBI taxonomy): Eukaryota > Metazoa > Chordata > Mammalia > Carnivora > Canidae > Canis > Canis lupus. The sequence continues at coordinate 1,989,612 of NC_064270.1, forward strand.
TTCTGTCCCATTCCCTGATTCCCCCATTTTCTTGGCTACCTCTCCTGAGGTTACTGCTGATAGGTCTTTGTCCTCAGCAGTCTTTTCCCTGGAGCTCGTTCTGGAAACAGGCTAGAACTGGAGAGTGAGATATAGTTCTGGCTTACAGCTGTCTCTGGATGTCTCCCTGAGGTTCAGTGACCTGAGCTATGAAAACAAACCATTAGGGATAGCACATCTCCAATGACTTGCCCCATGTTTCAGCTTCCCTTGCTTCTAGAACCTCAGTGCATTAGGTTGTGGGTGAATTTCTGTGTGCTTTGTGATAATTTGCTGTGTGGGATAACCAGCATGGTAATTTTTCCAACTGGTTAGGTTTTGGTGCTCTGATAGAGTGTGATTCTTATGAATCTAACTCATGATCTTTGTGTGCCTTTATTCCATATATGATCTGACAGCATTCCACCTACACGTTGGATGAGGAGGCATAAGTGAAGTAATGTTAGTGCAAGGTTTCAAGGCCCCAGAAGAGATTTGAATGCCTTTCCCATTATAGAATTACAGAAAGTGACAGCTTTGCTCCATCAATTTAATGGGCATAAGTGTAATCCAAGAGACACTTTTCTATTTCCCCAATGGATTTTTAACTGAATGTAATTTCACACAGGACTCACCAGGTCCCGCTCCATTTAAAACCAAAGAGCCATCCCCTCGGATCTGGAAAATACAAGTAATTATAACATGTCTGGAATCTTCATTGCCTGCCTTGTGGCATCTATAAACTTTTTTGGATATTTACTTTTGTCAGCTGCTGCCAGGCATTTTCTTACCTCTTCCCCACCCTCTAGTTGTTGCTTCTTGTGTGCTGCATCTGTAACATCTTTTCTTTGGTCCCAATGGTGGGCACAGGTATATCATCCTCTGTTTTAATTCTAAGACTAGATCAGGAGACCTCCCTGCATTTTTCTTTCTCTTGTCGTATTATACATTATATATACCATGTCTCTTGTCATGTGTCAAGTAGTGATAATAGATTGCTGTGTTTAAGAAAACATGCAGAGTTAAGTTTCATTTTTCTTTTTTAGGCAAATTTAGCGATTAATCCAGCAGCCTTGCTGCCTGCAGTGGCTCCCCAGATCTCTGGAATAAAGCCTGTTTTGCCAGAATTGGCTTTTCCTTCTTCTGAACCTGAGAGGATCCACAGTCTGGAAAGTATGCCCACTCTTCCCAGTAGTGGGGAGGCCGGTGTGAGTTTTGATCTTCCAGCTCAGGCAGACACGTTACACAGTGCAAACAAGGTGATGAAACCACCTTTGCTTACTTCTCTCTTTTTTTTTTTTTTTTTTTGTCCAGAATAACTTGTGCATTTCTTCCTCTTCCATCAGTTACACATCATAGGCTGCCTGCCATTCCCCATTTGAAGGAGGCAGCTCCTCCTTCCTTCAGCCTCTCCACCCCTCTTTACACCTTCCTAATTCTGCCTTCCACTGCCTCTGTTTGTTACATTTGTATTCTGCTCAGTAGCCACAGTGAAGTCCCAGTTCCTCTAGGCTCTCCTACATTGCCATCCAAAGGTCTTCTAACACAGAGCAGATCGCTTCCCTCCTCTGCTGGCCTCCTTACTGCCCATCGGAGGACATTAAAGCTCCTTGGTTTGGTGTTTTAAAGCCTTTTATAAACCATGCTAACCAAAGCTTCCAGCTTGCCCACCAACCACACTATCAGCCTAAACTCGTCATATCATGCACCATTCCTTGAATATACACACTCCGACCCTCTGCCGCCAACAGCTTGTGCTGATTCCTCTGTCAGTAATGTTCCTCATCACTGACAGTTTACTCAGACTTTACTGCTTCTGTGATATTTCCTGTCCTGCCCCCTTGTCCTGCTCCCTCCGCTGAGACCCAATGGCAGTTACTTCCTGGCTGGTATGAATCTGTCACACCATTCCACAGGACTGCTGGATGGACTGAACTCTGAGGTTTTGCTTTCATTTTAGTTGGTTCTCTTTTCTGTGCAGTCTCCCTTCTCTAGAAAATCTTAGCTGATCTCTGAGTAAGCAACCTACCTAGGATAACCCTGGCAAATACATTCATTTTAACTACTTCCAAACCTATCTTCCTAATGAAAAATAAAATATCCTTCTTTTTGTTCTGTTTTTTTTTTTTTTTTTTGTTAGCCTTTGGTGAGGTGGGGAGGGTAAATACCTTGGCTACTTATTAAAATTATTTGTGAAATTTCTTTGAAATAAGCACACACAGCCAAGTACTTTGGCCAAGGTAGCTTGTACCTTCTTAAAACTCTTGATTGTGTGTTTTGGAAAATATCACAAATACTGCTTTATTACTAATAAGTAACTCATATTTTGTGATTATATTAAAAGTCTGCTTTCTAAGCCATATTTTTTATGTGAAATATTTAGCATTTGAATTTAGAGTTTGTTGGCTTGAAGAAAAGAGCCCTTTAGATTACTTCTCTTTCTTTATTGTCTTTCATCTTCCTGGTCTTGGAGCCTGATTTTAGGCTAGTCTCTGGCAAAGATTAGCACTAGAATTCCCTGATTTTTTGTTTTGAAAGGTACCCATACATAAACTGAGGACAGAGTAAAGGCTAAGGAGGTTGTGGAACACAAGAGTACCAACATGCCTACTTTGCAGGGTTCCAGCAGCAGATGAAGCCTTTTGTATGAAATTGAACAGATATTGCCCTCCAAAGAATCAAAAATGGGGAATATTAAAAGATTAAGAGTAATGCAGTCTTGGAGCAGCTACCATATGTCTTTGGAAATCTTTAGGAAATAATCTCTTCTCTGTCTTATATAATATCTTGATTGAGATAGACCAGACAGCCTTAAAATATTTTGAGTCACTGATTATTTGCTATGTTAGCTTTGAACACTTTTTTTTTCTTTCTAATCATTAGATCAATACGTGTTTTTTTGCTATTACAGAGCCGCGTCAAAGTGAGAGGGAAGCGCAGACCGCAGACACGTGCGGCTCGGAGATTGGCTGCCCAGGAGTCCAGTGAGGCTGAAGATGTGAGTGTGTCCAGAAGATCCATTGCATACTTGGCAGATGGCGACGTTTCACCAGGTGATCTTCAGCCACAGCCCAGGGCAGCTGGCAGACAAGACATCTCTGAGGCAATTGCCACTCCAACTTGGGCAGGTGGTCCTTTGTCTGTAGTGGACAGAAGCCCCTTTGCAAAATCTCTGGGTCAGCCTCTTGAGGATGACCTTTTTGATTCTGGAGATATCTTCTCCAAGGATACTGGATCTCAGTCTACGGGGAGAAGAAAAGCCAAGGCAAAGGCAGCAGAGAGCCTGGCCAACACACCAGGGGGAAGTAAAGAAAAAAGCCTCATGTTTCCTGCCTTAGATGAGGCAGGCAGTGATGATGACCTGTTCCAGTCTATTAAACCAAAACCAGCAAAGAAAACGAATCCTTTTCCCCTCCTGGAAGAGGAAGATGATCTCTTTACAAATCAGAAAGGCAAGAAGAATGAGTCAAAATCCAACAGTCAACAGGATGTCCTCTCAAAAGCACAAGATATTTTTGAGGTAATAGGACATAGTGGTACTTTTTTGGGCCTGGTTCTTTGTTAAGACAAATACCGAATTGGTATATTTGAGCCATACACTATAGTAAGTTTGTTTCATTGCTGCTTGTTATCTACTTGTGTAGTACTTATAATTAGGTTCTTTTATTAGTTATTTTGAAATTTACTCAGAAGTAGTTTTTTGTTTTGTTTCATGGTGGGGTGTTTCTTGGCTGGCCATAATTACTGATAAAAATCTTGATTTTTATAATTTTTATCAGCATGTGGTTGTAGTCTGTTTCCTTGGCATGTCACTCTGTGACATACACAAAGCCCCACCAGTACAGCTTAAGTGTTCAGCCTCTGGTTCTTGGGGAAAGAGTCCCTGGCTGGAGCTGACAACTTAGTGCAGGCAGGAAGGCCTTCATTGCCATTCTTTGAGCATATGTTTCTTGAGCATCTGGTACTGGAGGCCCAAAGTGAACTAGGACCAGTATGTTAGGGGAATTGGATACAGATGGGGCAACAGATAAATCACTTGTTTTCAGATAATGTTTAAGTACCGTAAAGAAAACGCCTCAGGGCAGTGGGACAGAGTGATGGAGGGGGTGGGAGACACTGCATCTAGGACTGGTAGAGAAAACCTCTCTGCAGAGCTGGTACTTGAGCTGGGACCAGAAGAAAGACAAGGACTGGGCCAGGAAGAGATCCAGAGCAGGGCATTGCAGGCGGAGAGCAGGTCACGTGGCTGTCCCAGGGTATGGTGGCAGTTTGCATTTCTACAACTTGGTTTAAAATTGTTTTACTTTTTTTTTTTTTTTTTTTGCTCAACAAGGATGATATATTTGCTACAGAAGCAATTAAACCTTCACAGAAAATAAGAGACAAGGAAAGAACATTTGAATCCAATCTATTTGATGATAAAATTGATATCTTTGCTGACCTAACTGTAAAACCAAAAGGAAAGTCCAAAAAGAAAGTGGAAGCTAAGTCTATATTTGATGATGATATGGGTAAGTTTGACTTTCTATGTATGGCACAGAGAGTGATTACCATTCAGTGACTATGATTTCTCTGGCCAGCTTTGTTTTGGCCCTTTCCTGAAAAATGCTTCCTGGTGGGTTGCCTTTGGCTTTCTATGTAATTCTGAGTTAGGCTGAGGATGGATGAGTAAATGGACTGGTTATTTTGGTGAGACAAGTTTTTTTGCTCTGATGGTCATCAAGGAATTTGAAAGAGCCCAGAATTTGACCTTTAAATATAATTTAGTGACGTGGATGGAACTGGAGGGTATTATGCTGAGTGAAATAAGTCAATCAGAGAAAGACAAACATTATATGGTCTCATTCATGTGGGGAATATAAATAATAGTGAAAGGGAATAAAGGGGAAAGGAGAAAAAATGAGTGGGAAATATCAGAAAGGGAGACAGAACATGAAAGACTCCTAACTCTGGGAAACGAACTAGGGGTGGTGGAAGGGGAGGTGGGCGGGGGGTGGGGGTAACTGGGTGACGGGCACTGATGGGGGGCACTTGATGGGGTGAGCACTGGGTGTTATTCTATAGGTTGGCAAATTGAACACCAATAAAAAATAAATTTATAAAAATAAAAAAATGAATATAATCTAACTTGTATTTTAGAATTTGACCTTTAAGTATAATTTAACTTGTATTTTTGTATTGACACCCCCTACCAATCATCTGTGATAACTCCGAACATTCTCCTCTTCTGAAGGGAAGATCAGAAACTGGCCTACAGGCTCCAGTAGGCTGAGGTGGCTGCCTCAGGTGGGGTGCAGTCATTTGAGTCCATTCTGACTGAAGAATGAGTGTCAGTAGTTCAGAGAACGCAGAGGGAGTGCAGGAGGAGAGCAGGATTATATATGAAAGCAGATTATAACTCACACTTACTGTCTCATCAGAGATCCTGTGTATTTATAAACATGGTCATTTTTCCCCTGGGTATAACATCTGCTTTATTAATGGGCCAGCCGAATGCCTGATCTTAAATGTTAAATGTTATGTCTTGTGGATGTCAGTGGATGGGACTTGAGCTGAGGCCAAAAACACTTTCTCCTCCCTCCCTTCCCCCTCTACTCCCCCCTCCCAGGCCTAGGCTTTGGGGTTAACTGGGAGAAAGCAGCTGCTGCAGTGCCACATGGGGGCTATTCCAGGAGTAAGCTATGTGCTTTATCTCCACCTGCTTCCCACCACAGGGGATGCAGAAGAGACCTCATTTTGTTTTGTTTTTAATTCAACAAAAATAACGCATAGCTGTTGTAATAGGTTATTACTATTTGGGAAGTATAAACTGTGAAAAACAATCCCTAGAAGTAAACGTTATTGAGAGTTTGATGTGTATTCTTTCAGCCATGGTGGTGTTCGTAGAGCTTCATATACATAGAAATATATACTTATTTTTTCCAAAAAAGGAATATATTTTCCCTGTTCTGCTGTTCCTTTTAGTCACTTAATGTCTTCTTATGTCAGTACATAGAGATCTAGGTACTTCCTTGTTTTTGGTGGTTGAATAGTATTCCTTTGTATTCAGCCAGTGGCATATTGAAGGTTATTTAGATTGTGACCAAGTTTTCTTTATTAAAATTAACACCATGGTCTTTAACATTTGTGTATACATATCTTTATGTACACATGCTAAAATGTAGGATAGAATCCTAGCAGTAACATTACAGGTGAGTAGGATGAGTCATGAAACATTAGAGTCCGTTGAGTCAAACATGAATATGGTCATAAAGACTTTTATCTTTAGCATTGACATGCCTCAGATAGGTACATTTATTCTGAAAGGGGGTGACTCCTATGTTGGATTTCCCCTTACTTTTTGTATTTCCCTTTCCTTTTAAAATCCAGTGGAACTGGAGGGTATTATGCTGAGTGAAATAAGTCAATCGGAGAAGGACAAACATTATATGGTCTCATTCATTTGGGGAATATAATAGTGAAAGGGAATAAAGGGGAAAGGAGAAAAAATGAGTGGGAAATATCAGAAAGGGAGACAGAACATGAGAGACTCGTAACTCTGGGAAACAAACTAGGGAGGGTGGAAGGGGAGGTGGGCAGGGGGTGGGGGTGACTGGTGACGGGCACTGAGGGGGGCACTTGATGGGATGAGCACTGGGTGTTATTCTATATGTTGGCAAATTGAACACCAATAAAAAATAAATTTATAAAAAAAAATCATAAAATCCAGTGGGAAGAGAACATAGAAGTAGGTATAATGTCACAGATAGTAAAGTCAGGGGCAGAATTAGTGTTGTTATCCTTCCCTTTTTTCTCTTGTCCTTGTGTACACACGTACCTGTGTAGCTAAGAAAACTGGTCAGAGAGAACCTATGACTTGTATGTGATCATAAAACTTAGTTAGTAGCAAAGCCAGAACCACAATCTTAAGAGGCTTGGCTCTTAGTGTTTTTCTTGTCCCATACTGTTACCAGACTTGACTGTTTGGTGATTTAATGTAGATGTCTCTCAAAAGCACCTATTTTCTTGCCTAATCAGTGAATCTTTTTCTTTTTTTTTCTTTTTAAAGATGATATTTTCTCCTCTGGTATCCAGGCTAAGACAACCAAAGCAAAAAGTCGATCTGCACAGGCAATGCCTGAACCAAGATCTGAACAGAAGGTGTCCGACATATTTGATGATCCCCTGAACGCCTTTGGGGGCCAGTAGAGCATACAGGGTATCAACATCTCACCCTTCAGTTACATCCTTGAGTTAATGATGCTGTCTTACGTACTCATTGTCTTAATTGGGTTAGAAAAAGCAAATACTGAAACAACCTCACCTCTTTCTCACCCAACATGCTTAATTTTTTTCTGCCTTGGTTTTAATCATGCTTAGTACTGCAAAACAAAAATAAATATTTCACAATGTTTTTTTTTTTAAACTATATTTTTATTTAATTAGCCCTGATGGAGCCACAGTATGATTTAGGGCATGTTGGAGGAGAAACCTCTGTGTGCCTTTAATGGATGGGCAAGGAATTCCAGAGGAAGCAATGCTAGACAGATGACCAGGAGTATTCCTTTCATGGATATCATCCCTAGCTTAGAGCCTAGGGAGGTGATAAAGGAAGAGGATGAGAGATTATATACTTCTCATGACTCTTTACAGTAGGTAAGGAGGTTTCCTTGGATTCCACTGAATTCTAAATGCTTCTATAGGTCAATTAATGTAAGGTTTGGCAAACTGTGGCCCTCTGGTCTGTTTTTGTAAATAAAGTTTTATTGGAACACAACCATACCCATTCATTTACATATTGTCTATGGCTGATTTCACCCTACCTACAATGCCAGATTTCAGTAGCTGTGACAGAAACTGGATGGTCTACAAAGCCTAAGATACTTCCTTCTGTCTGAAAACAGTTTTTTGATCCTTGTTCTAAGGCATCTGTTTCCATTCATATGGAGCTTTGCATTTTGTGAATGAGGCAGAATGAATCCAGATAAATGGAAGGAAAAGTGCTGAGGTTGGAAATGTCCTTCTGTAGAGCAGCACTGTTGCATAGAACTCTGCACTGATGGGAATATTCTATAACTATGTTGTCCAATGTGGTAGCCACTAGCCACATGGATAGCTGACCCCTCCTCCAGTCCATGTGTTCTTGTGCTGTGCCCTGTTGGTGCTAACTATTCAAACTGTAACTATGGCACAGTCTTATAGGCAGGTTCAGTTTGTTTCCTCAATCCTGAAACCACTAACTTCTTCCTTGGGCACTTTTAAGATTGAACTTGGAATTGCTGATACCAAATCAGAGATTTTGTACAGTTCTCACAGATCAGCTGTGTGTGCTCCTCTGCTCTGAGAGTGACTTGATGGCAAAAGAGGGTGCTTATACCTTCTGTTCCTTAGGTTGTATGTGTTTATAATTACCTGCTCCTGTGCCTGACTCAGTAAGCATTTGTTAAACATGTTGTTTTCCTTTGGGAATGATTACAACTGATCCATCATTAGGATTGATCCAAGGAATTTCATGAGAAATTAGATTTAGAAAATATGCAAATTGCTGTTTTGAGAGGCTTGAAAAGGGGAAGGAATTTATACTTCTTGGTCCTATGGTAGGCACTTTCCATGTTCTTTTTTTCAGTCTCCATAAGTCTACTAGATAGTAATGTCCTTATTTTATAGATGAGGCTAAAATCTGGAAGCAGAGTATAATAGTTGGAAAAAAAGCCAAAGTTTGGCTTTTTGTAGTGAGACCTAGACTTAAATCTGGTTCTAGAATGGCTTGAGTGTAGGCAAATTGTTTTACCTCTCTTAGCTTCTGTCTCCTTCCTTGTCAACTTTGTCAAGTGTTCAGTACCAACTGTGTAGGATTGTGATGAGAGAGAATATACAAAGACCCTTGTTGACTACATAGCACTTGAAAAATGGTGGTAGATGATAAGAAAGACTGATTTTGGCCAATAAAAGAGAGCTTCTGTGTTGGAACCCAAGGCTACAAGCTCATCTACCTGATTCCACAAAGCCTGTGATCTTAGTTCTTCCTGACTGAAGTGAGGAGGCAGGTTGAAAATAAATTTTTGATTCAGTACGATTCAGTCCATCCCAGTCACTATTTTAGAATTGGTTTACAAAGATAATAATATCTCTGTCCCTAAGGGGCTCCAGTCTATTCAGTATTGAAGTTTAAGAAGGAACCAGGGTTGAGAGCCTGAAGATGGAGATCTTTAAACTCATCATAAACCCCAGTGTATGCAGAATGTTGGATTGTGGAAAATGGTAGCTGGGGTCTCAGGGGAGACCTACGAGAAAGGATAGAGATTAGATGTTGGGGTTCATCTTAGATTTATTTCTCGGATTCAAGAGGAGGATGCTGCTGCTGCATTTGGAGTGGGATTACTGTTCATTATCATTTTGGTAATCCACCTAGTGTAGTAGGCCAGTTCAGTTGGAAAATCTTATAAGGGTTGGATGTAGAACATGCGTGGGGAATGGAGGGAAAAAGGAGTGGGGGGGCCCATTTCAGGTTGGAGGGTTCATGTTGTCATCGTGTACACTTGAGTTCACTTTGAGAATTAGAGTAGAAAAAAAGTGTGGCTGTGTTTACCCAAGCCTAAGATTTAACAACTCAGGGTGCTCCCGCTAACACCTGGCATACACCTATCGGTAAATTGGATAAGGAATAAACGGAGGAGACCAACAGAGACAATTGACTTTTGCCCTTGTTTTCAACCAAGTACGGCAATAGCCCCATACTTCGGATGAGACCGTTGAGGCCGGAACGTTAGGGAACAGCGAAGCACGGGAATGGGGATCTGTTAGAGACAGACAGGACGGCCCTGAAGGCGCTAGGAGTGCAGGAGGTCCGGATGGACCCGCTGGAGGGCGGCTGCACGGTACCCTCCTCGCTCCGGCACGCAGGGGGCGGGGGCTCTAAGGTGCAGTCCACACCCTCGGGCCAGAGGCCGATGCGGCCGCTCCGACCGGGGCGCGCGGCAAGTCTCCCGCCTGCCCAACAGGGCGCCAGGCAGGGGCCTAGTCAGTCAGAAAGGGCCGACATCCGGGCCCTGCTAACTGCCACCCGCCCCGAACGCACGGGCAGCTCCGGCGGCCAGGCCCCGCCCGCCCCCTCGCTGATTGGACGGCGACGTGAGCGCCGGCGAGCGATTGGTACGCGGCGTCACAAAGGGGCGGGGCCGCGGCGGCCGGAGCCTTGCTCGTCGGTGCCGGCCTCGGCGTTGCCCGCGGGGCCGTCCCCCTCGGTAGGCCTGCGGGCCGGCCAGCGAGTGGACGAGACTGCAGGGAGGGCGCGGCGCGGGCGCCCGGGGCTGCGGGCCGCTGAGCCGGGCCGCGCGGCCGCCGCGGTCCTCGGCGGGCGGGAGAGGAGCGCCGGGCCCCGCCCCTCCGCCGCGGCGGTCCGGAGACGGCGCGGCGCGACGCCTTTGTCGAGGACGCAGCGCCTCCGGCCGTCCCTCGGCCGTCGCTCGGCCGTCGCTCGGCCGTCCCTCCGCCGGCGCCCGGCCCCGCCCCGCCCCGCCCCGCCCCGCCGCGGGTGCCCCGCCGCGGCCGGAGGGCGTTGAGCTGCCCGTCGCCGGTTCTGACGCGGAGGCTGAGCGCTGCCGCCGTCCCGGTCGGCCCGGGCGTGTGGGCGCCGGAGCTTATCCCGGAGGAGCACGGGCTGCGCAGGTGACTCTGGGCTTCGCGTGTGCACGGGAGGCCCGCGTAGACGTTGGCTTCGAGGGGTTCCCAGCGCTGCTGGAAAGTCGGGGCCAGGCGCGAGGGGTGGGCAGTGTTCTGTAGCTCACGTTGGAAACAGGAATGTGTTCACATAGTCAGTAAAAGCGGGTCATTAGGAGCTAGTGTGGAGTGTTGTTAATGGTCGCGCAGCATTCTGGATCTTTTCATATTGGGGGAAAACGTTAAAGAAAAAGAAAGCTACCCTTATATGGCTGATATTCTTTGCAACAGGCTAAAGCTGATTCCTAGTGAAGTGACTTACTGAGTGGTATTACTGCCTTTCCTATCCTTGACTTCTCTTCCATCTTTGATTGTGTATTTAGAACTTTATCAGAAGAAAGTAATGTTTCTGGGTATTGATTTAGGAACGTGTTTTGATGCCACTATTCGTAATCTTAAGTATGTTTTTTAAAATTATTGGTAAAAATTCTGGAAGCGTTTTTTTTTTTTTTCTCTCTACCTGCCTCTTCCTTTGCACTTGGTCTTGTATAATTTAGCTGTTGATGTTGCAACATTTCCCATCCCGTCTTTGAGTCTTCATTGCATCAGCATCAGAGGGTTCCATAATATGCTTACTGGAGAGCGGAGGTCCTTGGCCTGCTGGAACTTTGATTTGCTCCTCTGCCATCATCTAGTCTACCAGTCTGGTTTAACCAGATTTCACAGCCTCATTTCATCCTCTCTTACTGTGTATTTTACTGAGGAGCAGTGTAACGATTTTTTTTTAGAGGCTTACATTTCAGTTTTGAATTTGGTTACAAACCTCAACTTTATGACTTTGGGAGATTACACCATTTATTAGGTGCTAAGCCTTTGTTGGGTGTTCCAGTGCAATTTAGTTCTGAACTGGGTTGCTATTTTTCTTTTAGCCCATAGTGGTTTTATCCTTTCTTGATACGGATGAAGGACTTCCAAATCTGCTACCTTCTCCCACCCCCGCTGGTTTATTGATATTTCAGGTATTGTTGTAGAGAGTACTGTGGTGAAGGAAATGCTCCTTATATCTTCTGTTAGTGGTCATTTATGCCTTTACTTTCAGCATTCCTGGCCTCTGTTGCTAGAGCTGCTACTATATTGGTAGGAGTGCTGTTGACTTTGGGGAAACAGACATAATTCTTTAGTATATTCTTACTTGATGTGGCATGATAAGTATTTTATAAGAATCCACATGTTAGCCAGAATCATGTTCTAAAAGCAGTTACTTCAGTGATGGGGATAACAGGGGTTAGGGAGGGCAGCCCAGGTGGCTCAGTGGTTTAACACCACCTTTGACCCAGGGCATGATCCTGGAGACCCAGGATCGAGTCCAACGTCGGGCTTCCCTCATAGAGCCTGCTTCTCCCTCTGCCTGTGTCTCTGCCTCTCTTTCTCTCTCTCCTCTTTCTTTCTCTGTGTGTCTCATGAATAAATAAATAAAATCTTAAAAAACAAGAGGGTTAGGGATTAGCTGCATTAAAAAGTCATTTTTCCTACAGGCATTTCAATATATTAAACCTATAAAATACAAAACCTGAGCAAGACATTACTGTATTGTTATTATATTTGTTACTTATTGTTTTTGATAAATATAAAATAGCATTTTTTAAAAAAGATTTTATTCATGAGAGAGAGAGAGATGTTGTCAGTGTTCCAGAAATGTTCCAGTAGGTGAATGGATAGATTGTGGAACATATGGATAATTTAGATAATTGAATATTATTCAGCCAATCTGAAAAGGCTACATACTGTATGATTGCAACTATATGATATTCTGGAAAAGGCAAAACTATGGGGATGGTAAAAATATCAGTGTTTGCCAGGGATTTGGGAGGGAAGGTGGGATGAATAGGTGAACTGCAAAGGACAACTATTCTGTGTGATAGTGTAATAGTGGGTACATGTCATTATATGTTTATGAAAGGTAGTATACATGAAGATTAAACTAAATTATGGATGTTGGGTGATAATGAGGTATCATTGCAGTTTCTACAGTTGTAATAAATAACACCTCTCTGGTGTAGGATGTTGACAGTGGGGGAGGTCATACATGTGTGGGAGCAGGGAGTATATGAGAACTATGTAAATTTTTTCCCAGTGTATTTCCCAGTGTATAAATCCTCAAAAAATACTAACAAACCAAATCTAGCAACATATGTAAGGATTATACACCATATACAAATAAGATTTATTTTAGGAATGCAAGGTTGGTTCAACCTATCAGAATCACTTTTTTTTTTTTTTTTTTTAGATTTATTTATTGAGAGAGAAAGCACATGGGGGCAGAGAGGGACAGAGGGAGAAGAGAGAGAATCTCAGACTCCCTACTGAGCCCAGAGCCCAACATAAGGCTTGGTCTCACGACCCTGAGATTGTGACCTGAGCTGAAATAGTTGGTTGCTTAACTGACTGAGCCACCCAGGTACCCCCCATCAGTGTTCTTTTAAACACCATATTATTTTTAAAAAAAATATTTATTCATGAGAGACACACAGAGAGAGGCAGAGACACAGGCAGAGGGAGAAGCAGGCTCCCTGCAGGGAGCTGGATATGGGATTCAGTCCCAGGACCCCAGGATTACGCCCTGAGCCAAAGGCAGACGCTCAACACTGAGCCATCCAGGTGTGGGATTCAGTCCCAGGACCCCAGGATTACGCCCTGAGCCAAAGGCAGACGCTCAACACTGAGCCATCCAGGTGTCCCTAAACACCATATTGATAGAATAAGAGACAAAAACCATATGATTATCCCACTAGACACTGTACAGAAAAGCATCTGACAAAATACAACACCCTTTATGGTTTAAAAAAAAAAAAAAAGATACTTAAAGTAGAAGGGAATCCCCTCAGTGTGATTCAGATTATGTAGGAAAACCCCACAGTCCAAATCAGTACCATGTAGTGAAAGATTGAATGCTTACCCCTTAGAGTCAGGAGTAAGACAATAATGTCTGCTCTTACCACCAATACTCAACCTTGTATTTAGGTAAGAAAAGGAAATAAAGAGCATCTTATTAGAATGTTGAAGATTGGAAATAAAGAAGTAAAAATCTCTGTTTGCCAATGACATGAACTTTGATGGAGAAAATCCTAAGGAATCCACTGAAAAACTACTAGAACTAAGAATTCTGCAGTGTTACAAGTGTACAATATCATTATATTAAGATCAGTTGTATTTCTCTTCACTAACAATGAACAAATTGAATATGACACAATTTCATTTATAGTATCAGAATATAATTCTTAGGAATACTTCTTTTTAAAGCAAAATTTGTACTCTAAACACTATAAAACATTGTTGAAAGCAATTTAAGAAGTTTTAAATAAACCGAAGGGCATTACATGTTCATAAATCATAAAACTTAATATTGTCAAGGTGGTGATTTCCAAATTAATCTGCATACTCAACAAGTCCTTATTCAAAAGCCCAACTAGTGTTTTTGCAAAATAGACCATCTGATTCTAAAATTAATATGGAAATTCAAAGGACCCAGAGTAACCAGGAGTCCTAGAAGAAGAAATTAGAGAACTCACACTGATTTCAAAACTTACTACAAAGGTAAAAAGGTATTGTACTATTATAAGGACAGGCATGTAGATGAATAGAATTGAAGGACTGGTATTAAACCCTCATTTTGTGGTCAATTGGTTTTTGACAAGGGTGCCAAGACAATTCAATGGGAATAGAATAGTTTTTATGACAAATGCTGCTGGGACAATTGGGTTTTTACTTGGCAAAGTATAAAGCTGGACCCTTCTTTCATACCACAAACGTGAATTCAGAACAGGCCTACATGTAAGGCTAAAACTACAATTCTGGGCAGCCTGGGTGGCTCAGCGGTTTACCGCCTGCCTTCAGTCCGGGGTGTGATCCTGGAGACTTAGGATCGAGTCCCTCGTTGGGCTCCCTGCATGGAGCCTGCTTCTCCCTCTGCCTGTGTCTCTGCCTCTCTCTCTCTCTCTCTCTCATGAATAAATAAAATTAAAAAAAACCATACAATTCTTAGAAAAATATATGTAAATATTACTTTGGATGAGGTCAAGTTTTTGGAACATTGACAAAAGCACAAGCAACAAAAGAAAAATAGCCAAATTGGAGGTCATTAAAATACACTCTTATGTTTGAAGGACACTGTCAAGAAAGCTAAATGACAACCCATGGGGGAAATATTTGAGAATCCTAGATCTTTAAGAGGCTTGTATCTAAAAAACATTTTAAAAAAATCCCTTTTGAATATAAGGGAAGGGAGAAGAAATGTGTGGGAAATATCAGAAAGGGAGACAGAACGTAAAGACTGCTAACTCTGGGAAACGAACTAGGGGTGGTAGAAGGGGAGGAGGGCGGGGGGTGGGAGTGAATGGGTGACGGGCACTGGGGGTTATTCTGTATGTTAGTAAATTGAACACCAATAAAAAATAAATTAAAAAAAGAATCCCTTTTACAACTAGTAATGAGACAACTAGTAAAAATTGACAAAGGGTATGAATATATCTTCTGAATCCACATTTCTGTAAAGAAGATATACAAATAGCCAATAAACACCTAAAGATATGCTCAATGTCATTAATCTGTAGAGAAAGAAAATTGCAACCACAGTAAAATACTACTTCACACCCACTAGGATGGCTTTAATCACCAAAATAATAAAAAGTATTGGCAAGGGTGTGGAGCAATCAGCACTCTCTTTCATTGTTGGTGGGAACGTAAGATGGTTCTGACCACTTCTGAAAACAGTTGGTAATAACACAAGTTGCTGAATGTGTTACCACCTAACCCAATAATTCCAATCCTAGGTATATGTACGAGAGAAAGGAAAACATGTCCACACAAACACTTGTAATCAAATGTTCTTGTAGCATTATTCATAATAACCCCAAATTGGAAACAACTCAACATGCCCATCAACTGATGACTGCATAAACAATGTGTATTAATACAATGGACTATTATTCAGCAATAAAAAAGAATGAAATACTGATACACCTAAGAATCATGAATGAACTTTGAGAATGTTATGCTAAGTGAAAGAAGCCATTTATAAAAGATTACATATTGTATGATTATGGGAAATGACAAGACTAAGCAAAATGGCAAAGTAGATTGGGGTGCCTAGGGCTGAGAGGGGAAGGGAGAATTTGGGAGTGATATTTAAAGAGTATGGGGTTCCTTTTTTGGGGGTGATGAAAATGTTCTAAAGATGATTGTGATGGTTGTACAATTCTGTAAACATAATAAAAACCAGTCAATTTTAGATTTTAAATAGGTGAATTTTATGGTATGTAAATAACATTTCACTAAAGCCATAATAAAGATTTACCTATGCCTCCAGGAAGATGTGTATCACCTGTCCTACTTTAAGTTCAAGACATTCCCTTTAGGGGATCCCTGGGTGGCTCAGCGGTTTGGCGCCTACCTTTGGTGCTGGGTGCGATCCTGGAGTCCCGCGTCGGGCTCCCGGCATGAAGACTGCTTCTCCCTCCTCCTGTGTCTCTGCCTCTCTCCTCTCTCTGTCTATGTCTATCATAAATAAATAAACAAATATTTAAAAACAAAGTTTTCACTGATTAGCAATTTATCAGTTGTTCCTATTGTAATCATATGCTTGTAATTTATCTTAGGACTTTTGTCTGTTGTGTTTGCCTGTCATAAGTCATTGCGTGTTTGTGTGTAGAGATTATGTCTAATGTCTGTTACCAATATAAGTGTTATCTTAGTGCAGTAATGATAACTTCTGGAATGCTAATTATTATTTAGTGAGTCATTTATATTTTTAGTGAGTCTTATTTTTAAGGAACCTATTAACCTATCAAAAAACCCTATTTTTTTATTCAGTGTGATTTAAATGTACAATGGCTATAACATTTTGTGTGGGTTAGAAAACATAATTTACGTGGTTTAGTAAAGGATATGCATAAAGTTTTCAGAATCTTGCAAATCTCTGTTGAGTTTATTGGGTTAAATGACGTTAACAAAAATATATTTGAGTATGTACTGTAAGTAAATAAATAAATGTGTTGAGCTCTAGTAAGATATAGAAAAGTATTGTAAATACAGCTGTTCTTAATCTTTTTTTAAAAAAAATATTTACTTGAGAGAGACAGCATGCGTGAACATGAGCAGGGAAAGGGGTAGAGGGAGAAGGAGAAATAGACTCTCCGCTGAGCAGGGAGCCTGATGTGGGGCTTGATCCCAGGACCCTGGGATCATGACCTGAGCCAAAGGTAGATGTTTAACCAACTGAGCCATCCTGTTCTTAATAATAATCTTATGGTCTAATTGGGAGAGTGGTTCCGGAAACAAATGTGAAGGATTAATGATTAGACCAATTAAGTACTGGAAAGAATTCTAGGGCTGTCTGGAAGATTGATGTAGGCCAGAGTGATTGAGAAAGTCTTTATAACAGAATGAGACATTCAGATAGGCTTGTTAAAAAAAAAAATTATTCTTGTTTTTTAGGTATAAAACTCAAAACATGAACAACGATATATATTACCAATGTTCAAAAGTGATTTGGCTAGAACTGGAATACAGTTGCCTACAACATATTCCAGAGGAATTAGAAAAGTCAAAGTAATGGATAACAGAAAAGATCCTCCATTCTTCAATGAAGATAACGTGGGACCGTTTTACTACAAACTTCCTTTCTATGATACCATGGAGCTCTTCATTGAAACATTGACTGGAACATGTTTTGAGCTGAGAGTTTCACCCTTTGAAGCTGTTATTTCTGTGAAAGCAAAAATTCAAAGATTGGAAGGTACTAGTTTACATTTGTTCATCTGGAGTGTGTAATAATTCTAACTTTTCTTATGGATAAAATGTCAAACCTATATAGAAGTAGGAAGAATAGAGTAATGCACTCTTTAGACCCCTTCCTCAGCTTCAACAGTTATTAACTCATGAACTGTCATGTTTCTATTTCTGCATTCCTCCCACCCCTTTCCACTTCTGCTAGGTTCTTTTGAAGGAAATCTCTGACATTGTGGTAATAGTATATGAAATAATATTTTAAAATAATTTTTCAACAGGTTATGATGACATGCAAAATCTTCCATAAGTACCTTACAGTTATTTTCAATGGGAAATCATGATTGAGTTCCGTTTTAGTGACCTTCTTTACCTATTTATACTACTTTGCAGATATTTTTATTTTTTTTATTACGTATGTATGTATTTATTTAAAATCTAGAATGCTTCATGAATTTGCTTGTCATCCCTGCATGCAGGGCCAGGTGAATCTTCTCTATATCATTCCAGTTTTAATTTTTAAATTTTTAAAAAATTTTAAATTTTTGTATGTTTTTTTATTGGAGTTCGATTTGCCAACATAGAGTATAACACCCAGTGCTCATCCCACTCATTCCAGTTTTAGTATACATGCTGCTGAAGCGAGCATACTTTTCTTTTTTAATGTGGAGATTTTCTAAGAGTTCTGGCTTACATTTACATATATTTGAAGTTTCCTCGGTACAGCAGGAATGCTGAATATTGAACAATATTGAATAAGTTCAGTGTCTTTGTGGCTTACATGTGTGTGAAGGGGTCATAAATTATTTTGTGTTAAAATTAGAATCTTTTTCTTTGTACTTTACAAATTTCTGAAATAAGTCGTATTTGCCATTATAGTTGTTAGAACCCAGTATGTACTTAAAAATTAAATTGTTCTATATAACACTAAATGGATGTTGCTGTAATTTAGCGGTAATAACGAGCATTGCCCTCTAGTTTAAGTTCAGAGTTGTAGAAGGATGATTAGTGTTGGAATCTTTTGTCTATTAAAGTCGAGAATCCTGGTGTCTGAACTAAATAGTTGCTGTTTCTCTACTAACTATTCTGTTAAGTTAGTGGCCAGCTGAGTCCAGAGGCCATATTAGTACATCCAGTAATGGCACATGAAACATCTTTCCCTCAAGTGATTTGCTGAGACACAGAGGCAGAAGAGGGTATTTTGACATTGTTCTGCTTTTTTATTAATATGATGGTATAATTATATCTTTTTAGGAGCAGGAAGATAAAACCATCTTGTGTTCTAAATAATCTCTGTATTTTTCCCCCTTTCATGCATTTTGAATAATCTTCATGCAGCAAAAACATTTTAGAGAGTATCTTGCTTAGGTATCTTAATGTCAGAAGATTAAAATTGGCTTACAGAAGGTTAGGGACTCATCCTAGGAAAATGTCATTCCTTTTTTTTTTTTTTTAATTGGAGTTCAATTTGCCAACATATAGCATAACACCCAGTGCTCATCCCATCAAGTGCCCCACTCAGTGCCCGTCACCCAGTCACCCCCCCACCCCCGCCCACCTCCCTTTCCACCACCCCTTGTTTGTTTCCCAGAGTTAGGAGTCTCTCATGTTCTGTCTCCCTTTCTGATATTTCCCACTCATTTTTCTCCTTTCCCCTTTAAAGGAAAATGTCATTACTGACAGAATTGGTTTCACAGCCAAGATGTAGACTTCTTGAAAGTCCGAGATCAGTGTACTAGCATGGTCAGATTCTACTAAGGGCTTTTTTCTTTTTCTTTTTCTTTTTCTTTTTTTTTTTTTTTTTTTTAAAGATTTATTTATTTATTTATTTATTTATTTATTTATTTATTTATTTATTTATTTATTTATGATAGACACAGAGAGAGAGAGAGGCAGAGACACAGGAGGAGGGAGAAGCAGGCTCCACACCGGGAGCCCGACGTGGGACTCGATCCCGGGACTCCAGGATCGCACCCTGGGCCAAAGGCAGGCGCTAAACCGCTGAGCCACCCAGGGATCCCCTAAGGGCTTTCTTCTTGACTTAAAGACTGCCTTTTCTTTCCGTATCCTCATCTGGCAGACAGGAAGAGAGTGGGCCCTCTGGCATCTCTTCTTATATGCCACTGTGAGGGACACTCCATCACATTGGAGTTTGGGCTTCAAGATACAAATTGAGGGTAGGGATACAGTTCAGTGCATAGCATTCCTTTTCCCATTGCTGATCCTCATATCCCTCATCTTTTCTTTTATCCTGTTCCATACTTTCTTATAATTTCTTCCAGCCATGGGCACTGACATTCTGTTTTTCAGGAGGCTTCAAGAAGGCATCTTTCCTGAAAAATGAATTTTGACTTTTTTCTGGGGTGATCTTTTTATTTCTTTTCTTTTCCTTTCTGCCTTTTCTTTTTTGTCTTATCTTTTCTTTTGAGAGAGAGAGCATGCAAGCAGGGAGGCATAGAGGCAGAGGGAAAGAATCCCAAGCAGGCTCCACACCTAGGTTGGAACCGGGAGCAGTACTTGATCTCACAACCCTGAGATCATGACTCAAGCTGAAATCAAGAATCGGATCCTTACTTGATTGAGCCACTCAGGCACTCTTGATCTTTGTATTTCTACCTAGGAAGACATTTGGGGCTAAATCTCCCAAGATAGATAATGTAGCGGGGAGGATAGGAAGGCAGAGGTGACACTGCTCAGTTAATCCTTCAGGGAAGTGCTTGCTCTGCCAGACTGCGTTTCCTTTTCCAGTAAATTCAGAACTGGAGCCTAGTAAGAGATAGGGGGGTAGATGGAGGGAACTGTGAACAAAGAGTTGAAGAAATGTGTTGGTTAGTAATGATAAGGCTGTAGCAAGAAAGGAGCAGAACCTACAAGGGAACTTTAAATGGGTGTTGAAGGCACAGTAGCACTAGAGCCAGACAGTCTGATTGCATATTTCTAGCCAAGCAGATTACTTAATCTCTATTTACCTCAGGTGTGCTCATTTAAAATAGGAATAATAATAGTTCCAATCTCAAAAAGTGATTCTTAGGATTCTTAGTTAATAAATGTAGAACATTTAGCAGAGCATCTGTGTTCTTTATCAGGGGAAAATTGTTACTCTGTGGAAAGAGTACAGCATGTACCCATGGATATAAGAATGATGACCTTGGGAAGAGATGTAATTTAGCTCTCTGAGTTTTCCAGAGAAGGCAATTTTTTTGGAGTTTATCATTACCTAGAACATTGGCCTGTAAAGGAGAGTACATACTATGCAGAGGTTATGAAAAGTAATCCAGTGGAAATTGGAAAGAGAAAATATGCCAAGAAATGTAAGGGATTATTATCATTTGGTTCATGATTGCCACGGGCAGTGGATTTCCTAAGACATCCAGTCCTTGGGATTACTGCTGCCTGTAAAGATTTCTCTTCTATGCATGGTATAGGACTTTTTTTCTTGCCCTTTTTATGGGTAGATGGAACCATGTTATTAGTTCTGGTCAATGAACTATGAATAGAAGTTTCTATTAGCCTATGCCCCCAACCTCCCCCATCTCCACTGACATGCAGTGAACATGTAACATGAGCAATAAATCAGTTTTTGTCTTAAGCCATTAACGTCTTTGGGGTCATTTGAAGATTCAGCATAACCTACTTAATTCTAACTAATACAGTATGAAATGGGGATCCTTTTTTTCCCATTACATAGATAACTGGTCTTTTAAATACCATTTATTGAAATACTCTAACTTTTCTCACCAAATTTCATACCTGTCATGTATGGTATTTATGATATTCATGTATGATATACAACTCTTGATCACCTCATCTATGTCTGTGTCTTCATAAGCCAATATTTATTATACATTCTTATTTATCGTGATATGACTTAACAATTTTTTTTAAAGATTTTATTTGTGTATTCATGAGAGAGAGAGAGAGAGAGAGAGGCAAGAGACACATGCAGAGGGAGAAGCAGGCTCCTGGAGGGAGCCTGATGTGGGACTTGATCCTGGGACTTCAGGATCATGCCCTGAGCTGAAGGCAGACGCTTAACCACTGAGCCGCCCAGGAATTCCTAACTTAACAAGTTTTGATAGTTGATGATGTGCATTCACATTAAGGATTGTTATGTTTTCTTAGAGAATTAACCAATTTATCATTATGTAATGCCTTCTCTTTACCCCCAATAACTTTCCTTATCCTGAGTTCTGTGCTGTCTGCAATTAATATAGCTACTCCAGCTTCCTTTTGATTATTATTGGCATGATGTATCTTTCTCCATCCCTTTACTTTTCCCTCCAGCTTTCTTAATTAACAAATAAAATTGTATATATCCCTATACTTTTAATCTCTAACTTTATGTTTAAAGTGGAGTTTTTAGAGACTACATGTAGTTGGGTCTTGGTTTTTGATCAAGTCTGATGATCTCTGTCTTTTATTTTTTATTTTTATTTTTTTAAATAATAAATTGATCTCTGTCTTTTTTAATTGATAATTTAGGCAGTCGATGTTTAAAATTATCTATATTGTTGAATTAATAACTATTGTATTTGTTACTTTTTTCTATTCATCCTCCTTGTTCTTTGTTCCTTTGTTTCTTTTCTGCATTTTGTGGTTTTAATTAAAAACTCTCTTCTTGCTTACAGGATTTGTAATAAAAAGTTCCCTATAATTATTGTCTAGTTTTTTCCTCTGCCTTCTTTAAAGATTTTCTCTTTGTTTTTGCTCTTCTGCAGTTTGATAAGATATGCCTAGGTATAAATTTTAAAATTTTAATCCTCTTTGGTGGTCTCTGAGCTTCCTGTTGTATGCTTTGGTATATCTTGTTAATTTTGGAAAATTCTGGGCCATTATTACTTAAAATATTTCATCTGTACTATTTGTTCTGTTTCTTCTAGTATTCCAGTTACACCTTTTGAAAATTTTCCACGGTTCTTGAAGTACTGGTTTTTTTTTTTTTTTTCATTGTTTTTTTTCTCTTAATGTTTCAATTTGGGAAGTTTCTGTCAACATTTCTTTAAGCTTTAAGCTCACTGATTCTTTCCTTGCAATTTCCAGTCTACTAATAAGCAGGCCGATCAAAGTCTTTTTAAATTTCTGTTATTGTTTTTTACTTCCAACATTTACTTTTAATTCTTTTGTATACTTTCATTCTGTCTGTCTTTTCTTTTTCTTTTTTTTTTAAATTTTTTTATTGGACTTCAATTTGCCAACATATAGCATAACACCAGTGCTCATCCCAACAAGTGCCTCCCTCAGTGCCCATCACACAGTCACCCAAACCCCCCACCCACCTCTCCTTCCACTACGCCTTGTTCATTTCCCAGAGTTAGGTGTCTCTCATGTTTTGTCACCCTCACTGATATTTTCACTCATTTTCTCTCCTTTCCCTT
Source organism: Canis lupus dingo (assembly GCF_003254725.2). Lineage (NCBI taxonomy): Eukaryota > Metazoa > Chordata > Mammalia > Carnivora > Canidae > Canis > Canis lupus. The sequence continues at coordinate 2,012,426 of NC_064270.1, forward strand.
TATTCCCTTTCACTAATTTTTATATTCCCCAAATGAATGAGACCATATATTCATATTGATTGACTTATATTTCACTCAGCATAATATCCTAGATGGACACCGAGACTCCTTCCACAGTTTGGCTATTGTGGACATTGCTGCTGGAAACACCGGGGTGTAGGTGTCCTGGCGTTTCACTGCATCTGTATCTTTGGGGTAAGTACCCAGCAGTGCAATTGCTGGGTTGTAGGGCAGATCTATTTTTAACTCTTTGAGGAACCTCCACACAGTTTTCCAGAGTGGCTGCACCAGTTCACATTCCCACCAACAGTGAAGGAGGGTTCCCCTTTCTCCACATCCTCTCCCACATTTGTTGTTACCTGCCTTGTTAATTTTCCCCATTCTCACTGGTGTGAGGTGGTATCTCATTGTGGTTTTGATGTGTATTTCCCTGATGGCAAGTGATGCGGAGCATTTTCTCACGTGCTTGTTGGCCATGTCTATGTCTTCCTCTGGGAGATTTCTGTTCATGTCTTTTTCCCATTTCATGATTGAATTGTTTGTTTCTTTGCTGTTAAGTTGAATAAGTTCTTTATAGATCTTGGATACCAGCCCTTTATCTGATAGGTCATTTGCAAATATCTTCTCCCATTCTGTAGGGTTGTCTTTTAGTTTTGTTGACTGTATCCTTTGCTGTGCAAAAGCTTCTTATCTTGATGAAGTCCCAATAGTTCATTTTTGCTTTTGTTTCTTTTGCCTTCATGGATGTATCTTGCAAGAAGTTACTGTGGCCGAGTTCAAAAAGGGTGTTGCCTGTGTTCTCCTCTAGGATTTTGATGGAATGAATCTTGTCTCACATGATTAAACTTATTTGTAGGTATTTCATTCCTTTTGATGCAATTGTAAATTGGGCTTTTAAAATTTCTCTTTTTGGTAGTTCATTATTAGTGTATGGAAACATACATTAGTATTTTGTATTGATCTTGTATCTTGCAACTTTACTGACTTTGTTTTATTAGTTCTAACAGGGGTTGTTTTTTTTTTTTTTTTTTGGTGGAATTTTTAGAGTTTTTTGTTTGTTTGTTTTTTGTTTTTTTGTTTTTTTTTTAAACTTATGATAGTCACAGAGAGAGAGAGAGAGAGAGAGAGAGGCAGAGACATAGGCAGAGGGAGAAGCAGGCTCCATGCACCAGGAGCCTGACGTGGGATTCGATCCCGGGTCTCCAGGATCGCGCCCTGGGCCAAAGGCAGGCGCCAAACCACTGCGCCACCCAGGGATCCCTAGAGTTTTTTAATATATGTCATCTGCAAATAGAAATAGTTATACTTGTTTCATTCTGCATTGGATACCTTTTCATTTTCTTGCCTAATTGCTCTTTCTAGGACTTTCAGTACTATGTTGAATAAATGTGGCAAGAATGGGCATCTTTATTTTGTTACTCACCTTAGAGGAAAAACCTTCCATTTTTCCCCATTCAGTATGATGGTTATCGTGAACTTGTCGTATATGGCCTTTATTATGTTGAGGTATGTTTTCTCTATACCCAGTTTTTTGACAGTTTGTACCATGAATGGATATTGAATTTTGTTAAATGCTTTCTCTGCATCTGTTGAAATGATCCTATTTTTATCCTTCATTTTTAAAAAATATTTTATTTATTAAAAAGAGGGAGAGCAAGCATGGGCAGTGCAGATGGAGAGGGACAGGCGACAGGCAGACTTCCAGCTGAGCAGGGAACCCAACTTGGGGCTTGATTACAGGACTCTGGGATCATGACCTGAACTGAAGGCAGATGCTTAACTGCCTGAGCCACCCAGGCACCCTATCCTTAATTTTTTAATGTGGTATATCATATTGATCTGTGGATGTTGAACCATCTTTGGATTTCTGGAATAGTTCATGGTATATGATCCTTTTAATGTTCTGTTCTATTCTATTCTATTGTATTCTATTCTAGTTTTATGTGTTTTGTTGTTGAATGTAGTTTGCTAATATTTTATGAGGATATTTGCATCTTTGTTTATCAGGAATATTGTCTTGTAATTTTCTTTTCTTGTAGTATCTTTGTCTAGTTTTGGTGTTAGGGTAATGGTGGACTTGTAACATGAGTTATGGAAATGTTCCCTCTTCTCTTTTTGAAAGAATTCGAGAAGGATTGGTATTCATTGTTCTTTACATGTTTCATAGAATTCACAAGTGAAGCCAGCTGGTCCTGCACTGTTGTTTCTTGGTAGATTTTTGACTGCTGATTTATTTCCTTACTAATTGGTCTGTTTTGAATTTTTCTTTTTTTATGATTCAGTCTTGGTAGGTTGTGTGTTTATGAATTTATCTATTTCTTCTAGGTTTTCCAATTTGTTGGCTTGTAATTGTTCATAGTAGTCTCTAATCTTTTATATTTATGTGGTATCAATTGCAGCTTCCCATTTTTGATTTGATTTAATTTATTTGGAGTCTTCTCTTCTTGATGAGTCTGACTAAAGGTTTTCTCATCTCTTAAAAGTAATTGGCTCTTAGTTTCTTTGATCTTTTCTATTGCCCTTTTAGCCTCTATTTCATTTATTTCTGCTCTGGATCTTTGTTATTTCATTGATTCTGCTAACTTTAGGTTTAGTTTATCCTTATTTTTTTCCATATTCCTTGAGTTGTAAAGTTAGGTTGTGTGAAATACTATTGTGTCTTAATGTAATTGTTTATTGCTATGAATGTCTCTCTTAGAACTAATTTTGCTGTACCTCCTGAGTTTTGGTATGTTGTATTTCCATTTTCATTTGTCTCCAGGTATTATTAATTTTCTTTTTTATTTGTTCTTTATCTCATTATTTATCAATAGCATGTTGTTTAATCTTTACATATTTGTGAATTTTGCAGTTTTCTTTTTGTAGATAATTTCTAGTTTTATAACATTATGTTTGGAAAAGAGACTTGATAGAAGACTGAAGATTTCAGTCTTCTTAAATTTATTAAGTCTTATTTTGTGACCTGACATATGATCTATCCTAGAATACATTCTATTTTTACTTGAGAAGAGTGTATATCCTGCGTTTGGATGGAATGTTCCGTAAATGTTAAAGCCAGTTGGTCTAATGTGTCATTTAAATCTAACGTTTCTTCATAGATTTTCTATCCGGATGATTTGTTGGTAAAGGTGGGATATTGAAGTACTCTACTATTATTGTATTGCAGATTCTTTCTACCCTTAGGTCTATTAATATTTGTTTTATGTATTTAGGTGCATAGATATTTATAAATGTAATATCCTCTTGTGGGATTAACACTTTTATCATTCTATAATGACGTTTTTTTGTCTCCTGTTATAGTCTTTGTCTTGAAGTTCCTTTTGTCTGATATAAGTATAGTTGCTACCTACTTTTTTTGGTTTCTTTTGGCATGGAATGCTTTTTTCCATCCCTTTCTGTCTGAGTGTGTCCTTAAAGCAGAAGTGAGTCTTTTCTAAGCAGAATATAGTTAGGTCTTATGATTATTATTATCATTTGCCGTTCAGCCACTCTCTTGATTGGAGAATTTGGTCCATTTACATTAAGGTAATTACAGATAAGGTATAGGCATTATTTCCGTTTTGTTAATTGTTTTCTTGCTGCTCTATAATTCATTTGTTTTCCGTTTCTCTTGCCCTCTTCCTTTGTGATTTGATGATTTTTGGTAGTGGTATGCTTAGATTTTTTTTTTCTGTTTATCTTTTACAGATCTACTGTAGGTTTTTGCTTTGTGGTTAAAACCAGGAAACTTATATAAAACATCTTGTTTATACAGTTTATTTTAAGCACGTAACAACTTAATTTCAAATGCACTCTAAAGCTCTGTATTATTACTCTTCTTCCTACATCTTACATTTTTAATGCCGCAATTTATCTTGTATTCATTAACAAATTATTGTAGTTATATTTATTTTTACTACTTTTGTCCTTTAGTCTTCATACTTGATTTATAAGTGATTAACGCACTGTCATTACTTTAGATTACTCTGAATTTAACCATGTATTTTTAACAGTGAGATTTATACTTTCAGATGTTTTCCTGTTACTAGTTATAGTATTTTATTGCAGTTTAAAGATGTTCTTTTCACATTTCTTGTAATTCTGGTCTATTGTTGCTGAACTCCTTCAGCTTTCGCTTTTTTGGAAAACTTTGTCTTATCTGTAATTCTGAAAGATCACTTTGCTAGGTAAAGTATTCTTAGCAGTGTTTTCTTTTTAGCACTTTGAATATGTTGTACCACTCTTTTTGGGCCTGGAAAGTTTCTGCTGAAATATCTTTTTGTAGTCTTATGTGAGATTTCTTGTTCTTAAGAAGCTGTTTTTCTCTTGCTGCTTTAGAAGGATGCTCTCCTTATCTTTAACTTATGACAGTTAAATTATAATGTGTCTTAGCTTGGGCCTCTGTGGATTCATCTAAGTTTTATGTCTGTTTTTCTCTGTCTTTACCTTTTGGGACCTCTATAATGCAAATATTGGTCTATTTAATATTGTTCCATAAATCCATTAATCGGACTTTTCTCTTTTATCTTTTTGCTCCTTTGACTGGATGAATTCCACTGTCCTTTCAGTTTGCTGACCTTTTCTTCTGCTTTGTATGGTTGGCTGTTTTACCCCTGTATTTAATTTTTCAATTCAGTTATTTTATTCTTCAGCTTCGTGATTTATTTGATACTTTCATACATTTTCTCTTTGTTGAAATTCTTACTTTGTTCGTGCATTATCCTTCTGACATTGGCAAATATCTTCATGATCATTATTTTGAACTCTTTATCAGGTAGATCACTTATCTCCATTTCATCAAGAGGTTTTATCTTGTTCTTTTGTTTGGAACATACTTGTCTCTTTACTTTTCTTGACTCTCCGTGATGGTTTCTGTGCTTTAGTTAAAACAGCCATTTCTTCCAATCTTGATGTAGTGGTCTTATATTTGATATGAACCTTCTCATTCAACCCTGCTTATCTCTCAGATCTTTGTGATTATCCAAACAGTGCATTTTTGTGGCTTGCAGTAGTTGTCGCAGTGGGAAGGATCTCAGCACGTAGATACAGGCTGTTTGGAATCTGTCCCCTAGGCTACCATCTTTAAAGTATGCAAATATATCTCTTTTAGGGAAAGGCTGCTAGATGATTGTTTCTATTTGCCTCTTCTGCGCTGTACCGTAGTTAGCCAGTTAAGAATTGTTTCTCTGTTTTTCAATTTTTCCTCTCCTCCAAAGATTGTATTTATTTATTTATTTATTTGACAGAGAGAGAGAGAGAGAGAGAGATATAACAAGCAGGGGGAGCAACAGAGGGAGAAGGAGAAGCAAATTCCCCACTGAGCAGGGAGCCTAATGCAAGGATGGATCTCATGACTTGAGCCAAAGTAAAGCAGATGCTTAAGCGACTGAACCACCCAGGCGCCCTTCTTTTCTTTCTTTTTTTTAAAAGAATATTTATTTTGACACATGAGGTGGGGCAAGATGGCAGAAGAGTAGGGTCCCCAAGTCACCTGTCCCCACCAACTTACATAGATAACTTTCAAATCATCCTGAAAACCTACAAATTCGGCTTGATTTAAAGAGAGAAAAGCTGGAATGCTACAGTGAGAAGAGTTTGAGCTATCAAGGTAGGAAGAATGAAAAATAAATAAAAAAGCATTCAAGGGGGAGGGGCCCCCGTGAGAGGCTGGGCTAAGGCCAGGCGGTGAGAGCCTCCAGGACAGGAAAGCCCAAGCCCGGAGAAGCAGGAGCTTTACCAATCTTCCCGGACGGAAAGGCACTCGCAGGGAGCTCGGGCAGGATCCCAGGAGGGGCAGTGATGCCCCCCAGGTTCCCGGGGTCACTAACAGAAGAGGTGCACCCTGGGGAGAGCACACCACACCACAGGCCGAGCTACCTAAAGGGCTGGAGGGCACGCCCAGCGGGGCCTCGGGAGCAGCTCCGCGGTGGCTCTGCGGGGAGGGGGCTGCGCGGCTGGGGAGTATGATTCCAGCAGCACAGGTCCCAGAGGCCAAGGAGCCGGGGGACACAACCAAGATCTGGCACTCCCCCCAGGACAGGCGGGGGCCGAGAAGGCACGGGACAGCGGGGACACTCCTGCAGCTGGGTGGCCCTGAGCTGTGCAGATCAGCGCCCCCCCACCCCCAGAGCATCCAGGCCCCTGCGGACTGGGAGATGTGGTAGTTACTGAGGGAGCTGACTCTAGGGCTGGAGAGCTGGCCTCCGCCACTGTTGTTGTTCCTCCTGGTGTCACCTGGTACATGGGGTTGAGCAGGGCTGCCAGGGAGCAAGGTCCTCACAGGATAAACAGCTCCTACTGAGCCATGCACCTGGCAGGGGCAGGACAACTCCCCCAGATGCATACAACTGAGAATCAGCAGAGCAGGCCCCTCCCCCAGAACACCAGCTGGAAGGACAGGGGAAGGGCAAGTTCTTGACCAAGCAATGCTGGAAAGTTCCAGGGGAAGTCGAGGGACTTACAGTATATAGAATCAGAGGATGACCCTCCTTGTTTATTGTTTCTTGTTTGTCCCACTCCCCCTTTTTTTCTCTTTTTCTCCGTTTTTCAGTACAACTTGTTTTTAGCCACTCTATACGGAGCAAAATGACTAGAAGGAAGAACTCATCACAAAAGAATCAGAAACAGTACTCTCTCTCCCACATAATTATAGAATTTGGATTACAATTAGATGTCAGAAAGCCAATTTAGAAGCACGATTATAAAGTTACTGGTGGCTCTGGAAAAAGCATAAAGGATTCAAGAGACTTCATGACTGCAGAATTTAGATCCAATCAGGCCGAAATTAAAAATCAATTCAGTGAGATGCAATCCAAACTGGAGGTCCTAACGACAAGGGTTAATGAGGTAGAAAAACGAGTGAGTGACAGAGAAGACAAGTTGATGGCAAGGAGGGAAGCTGAGGGAAAAAGAGAAAAACAAAAGATCATGAGGTTAGGTTAAGGGAAATAAATGACAGCCTAAGAAGGAAAATTCTACTTTTAATTGGGGTTCCAGAGGGCGCCGAAAGGGACAGAGGACCAGAAGGTGTATTTGAACAAATCATAGCTGAGAACTTCCCTAACTTAGGAAGGGAAACAGGCATTCAGATCCAGGAGATAGGTCCCTCCCTAAAATCAGTAAAAACCGTTCAACACCCTCAACACCCTCGACATTTAATAGTGAAACTTGCAAATTCCAAAGATAAAGAGAAGATCCTTAAAGCAGCAAGAGACAAGAAATCCCTAACCTTTATGGGGAGAAGTATTAGGTTAACAGCAGACCTCTCCACAGAGACCTGGCAGGCCAGAAAGGGTTGGCAGGATATATTCAAGGTCCTAAATGAGAAGAACATGCAGCCATGAATACTCTATCCAGCAAGGCTCTCATTCAGAATAGAAGGAGAGATAAAGAGCTTCCAAGATAGGCAGAAACTGAAAGAATATGGGACCACCAAACCAGCTCTGCAAGAAATATTAAGGGGGACTCCGTAAAAGAAAGAGGAAGTCCGGGGATCCCTGGGTGGCTCAGCGGTTTAGCGCCTGCCTTTGGCCCAGGGCACGATCCTGGAGTCCCGGGATCAGCTCCCACATCGGGCTCCCAGCATGGAGCCTGCTTCTCCCTCCTCCTGTGTCTCTGCCTCTCTCTCTCTCTCCCTATGTGTATCATAAATAAATAAATAAATAAATAAATAAATCTTTAAAAAAAAAAAAGAAAGAGGAAGTCCAAGGAAACAATCCACAAAAACAGGGACTGAATAGGTATCAATGATGACACTAAATTCATATCTTTCAGTAGTAACTCTGAACATGAGTGGGCTTAATGATCCCATCAAAAGACACAGGGTTTCAAACTGGATAGAAAGCAAGACCCATCTTTTCCTGTCTACAGGGACTCATTTTAGACCTAAGGACACCTACAGCCTGAAAATGAAAGGTTGGAGAACCATGTACCATTCAAATGGTTCTCAAAAGAAAGCAGGGGTAGCCATCCTTATATCAGATAAATTAAAGTTTATCCCAAAGACTGTAGTAAGAGATGAAGAGGGACACTATATCATACTTAAAGGATCTATCCAACAAGAGAACCTAACAGTCATGAATATTTTGCCCTGAATGCTGTGGGAGCTGCCAAGTCTATCAATCAATTAATAACCAAAGTTAAGACATACTTAGATAATAATACACTAATACTGGGAGACTTCAACAAGGCCTTTTCTATAAATGACAGAGCTTCTAAGCACAACATCTCCAAAGAAACAAGAGCTTTAAATGATACACTGGACCAGATCGATTTCACAAATATTTACAGAAATTTACATCCAAATGCAACTGAATACACATTCTTCTCAAGTGCACATGGAACTTTCTCCAGAATAGACCACATACTGGGTCACAAATCAGGTTTTCACTGATATCAAAAGATTGGGATCGTCCCCTGCATATTTTCAGACCATAATGCTTTGAAACTAGAACTAAATCACAAGAAGAAGTTTGGAAGGATTTCAAGAACGTGGAGGTTAAAGACCATCCTTCTAAAAGATGAAAGTGTCAAGCAAGAAATTAGAGAAGAATTAAAAAGATTCATGGAAAAAAAAAAGATTCATGGAAACTAATGAGAATGAATATACAACCATTCAAAATCTTTGGGATACAACAAAAGCAGTCCTGAGGGGGAAATACATCACAATAATAGCATCCCTCAAAAAACTGGAAAGAACTCCTATACAAAAGCTAACCTTGCACCTAAAGGAGCTAGAGAAGCAACAGCAAATGAAACCTTCACCCAGCAGAAGAAGAGAGTTAATAAAGATTCGAGCAGAACTCCATGAAATCGAGACCAGAAGAACTGTGGAACAAAACCAGGAGTTGGTTCTTTGAAAGAATTCATAAGATAGATAAACCATTAGCCATCCTTATTAAAAGGAAGAGAGAAAAGACTCAATAAAATCATGAATGAGAAAGGAGAGATCATGACCAACACCAAGGAAATACAAACGATTTTAAAAACTTATTATAAGCAGCTGTTATACCAATAATTTAGGCAATCTAGAAGAAATAGACACATTTCTGGAAAACCACAAACTACCAAAACTGGAACAGGAAGAAATAGAAAACCTGAACAGGCCAATAACCAGGAAGGAAATGGAAGCAGTCATCAAAAACCTCCCAAGACACAAAAGTCCAGGGCCAGATGGCTTCCCAGGGGAATTCTATCAAATATTTAAAGAAGAAACAATATCTATTCTACTACAATTATTGTTCCAAAAGATAGCAAGGGATGGAATACCTACACCAAACTCGTTCTGTGAGGTCATCATCACCTTAATTCCAAAACCAGACAAAGACCCCACCAAAAAGGAGAATTATAGACCAATATTCCTGATGAACACAGATGCAAAAATTCTCAACAAGATACTAGCCAATAGGATCCAACAGTACATTAAGAAGATTTTTCACCATGACCAAGTGGGATTTATCCCCAGGATGCATTTGGATGTAAAGTTCTGTAAATATCTGTGAAATCCATCTGGTCCAGTGTATCATTTAAAGCTCTTGTTTCTTTGGAGATGTTGTGCTTAGAAGATCTGTCATTTATAGAAAGGGCCGTGTTGAAGTCTCCCAGTATTAGTGTATTATTATCTAAGTATGTCTTAACTTTGGTTATTAATTGATTGATAGACTTGGCAGCTCCCGCATTCGGGGCATAAATATACATGACTGTTAGGTCCTCTTGTTGGATAGATCCTTTAAGTATGATATAGTGTCCCTCTTCATCTCTTACTACAGTCTTTGGGATAAACTTTAGTTTATCTGATATGAACACTGCTACTCCTGCTTTCTTTTGAGGACCATTTGAATGGTAAATGGTTCTCCATTCTTTCATTTTCAGGCTGTAGGTTTCCTTAGGTCTAAAATGAGTCTCTTGTAGACAGCAAATAGATGGCTCTTCCTTTTTTCTCCAGTGTGAACCCTGCGCCTTTTAATGGGATCATTAAGCCCATTCATGTTCAGAATTCTTATCTTATTGAAAGATAAGAATTTAGTGTCATCATTGATACCTATTCAGTCCCTGTTTTTGTGGATTGTTTCATTGGACCTCCTCTTTCTTTTACGGAGTCCCCCTTAATATTTCCTGCAGAGTTGGTTTGGTGGTCATATATTCTTTCAGTTTCTGCCTATTTTGGAAGCTCTTTATCTCTCCTATTCTGAATGAGAGTCATTCTGGATAGAGTATTCTTGGCTGCTTGTTCTTCTCATTTAGGACCTTGAATATATCTTGCCAGCCCTTTCTGGTTTGCCAGGTCTCTGTGGAGAGGTCTGCTGTTAACCTAATACTTCTCCCCATAAAGGTTAGGGATCTCTTGTCTCTTGGTGCTTTAAGTATCTTCTCTTTATCTTTGCAATTTGCAAGTTTCACTATTAAATGTCGGGGTGTTGAATGGTTTTTATTGATTTTAGGGAGGGACCTCTCTCCTGGATCTGAATGCCTGTTTCCTTTCCCAAGTTAGGTAAGTTCTCAGCTATTATTTGTTCAAATACACTTTCTGGTCCTCTGTCCCTTTTGGCGCCCTCTGGAACCCCAATTACAAGTAGAATTTTCCTTCTTAGGCTGCCATTTATTTCCCTTAACCTTTCCTCATGATCTTTTGTTTTTCTCTTTTTCCTTAGCTTCCTTCCTTTTTATCAACTTGTCTTCTGTGTCACTCACTCATTCTTCTAGTGCATTAACTCTCATTGTTAGGACCTCCAGTTTGGATTGCATCTCATTTAATTGATTTTTAATTTTGGCCTGATTGGATCTAAATTCTGCAGTCATGAAGTCTCTTGAATCCTTTATGCTTTTTCCAGAGCTACCAGTAGCTTTATAATTCTGCTTCTGAATTGACTTTCTGACATTTAATTGTAATCCAAATTCTGTAACTCTGTGGGAGAGAGTTCTATTTCTGATTCTTTCTTTTGTGGTGAGTTTTTTTTTTCCTAGTCATTTTGCTCAGTGCAGAATGGCTAAAAACAAGTTGTAATGAAAAGGAAGGAAAAAAAAGAGAAAAAAAAGAAAAGGAAAAAACCACAAAGAATAACAACAACAAAACAACAATAAAAAACCAAGGAGGAGTATACTCTGATTCTATAAACTGTGAGTCCCTTGACTTACCCTGACGCTTTCCAGCACTGCTTGGTCAAGAACTTACTCTTCCCCTGTCCTTCCAGTTGGTCTTCTGGGGGAGCAGCCTGCTGTGCTGATTCTCAGGTGTGTGCACCTGGGGGAGCTGCTCAGCCCCCTGCCAGGTGCACAGCTCAGTTGGAGCTATTTATCTTGTGAGGCCCTTGCTCCCTTGCTGCTTCGCTCAGTCCCAGGCATAAGGTGACAGCATGAGGAACGACAACAGTGGCAGGGGCCAGCTCTCCAACCCTGGAGTCAGCTCCCACAGTAACCACCACAGTCTCTCAGTCTGCACTGGCCTGGAGGCTCTGGGGGCGGGGGCCGCTGATCTGCACAGCTCAGGCCGCCCAGTGGCAGGAGCATTCTTGCTGTCCTGTGCCATCCTGGCCTTTGCCTGTACCAAGGGGAGCACAGGATCCTGGGCTGTGTGTGTCCCCTGACACCCTAGGCTCGGGGGCCTGCGCTGCTGGAATCGCACTCCTCAGGTGGCGCAGCCCCCTCCACGCGGAGCCACCACCTGAGCTGCTCCGGAGGCCCCACCAGGCAGGTGCTCTAGCCCTTTAGGGAGCTCAGCCCGGGGTTTGTGGCACACTCCCCCCCCCGCCCCCCCCCCCCCCCCCCCCCCCCGCACACTTCCTCTGTTAGTGACTCTGGGAACCTGGGATCTCCACTGCCCCTCCTGGGATCCTGCCTGAGCTCCCTGTGAGCTCCTTTCAGTCCAGTAAGATTGGTAAAGGTCCTTCTTCTCTGGGACTGGGCCTTCCTGTACTGGAGGCACTAGCCTCAGGGCCTTAGCCTGGCTCCTTGTGGGGTCCCGTCCCCCTTGGATGCTTTTTTATTTATTTATTTTTCTGTCTTCCTACCTTGATAGAAGTGTGAACTCTTCTCATTGTAGCATTCCAGCTGTTCTCTCTTTAAATCTCAGGCCAAATTTGTAGGTTTTCAGGATGATTTGAAAGTTATCTAGGTAAGTTGGTGGGGACAGGTGACTTGGGGACCCTACTCCTATGCCATCTTGCCCCACCCTCTAGTTACTCGCTTATAATAATAAACAGTAGCATACATACCACTGTTATTATTTTTTTAAGATTTTATTTATTTATTTGAAAGAGAGACAAACAGAGGGATGAGCAGGAGGAGAGGGACGAGTAGATTCCATCCTGAGCTTAGAGCTGGATGCAGGACTTGATCTCATGATGCTGAGATCATGACCTGATCCAAAATCAAAAGTTGAACACTTAACCAACAGAGCCACCCAGGCACCCCACCACTATTATTATTCTAGGCAGCTTTAGTATCCTAAGAAAAGTAATTTGAGAGGGCTAAGTATATGAGATATTCAAGAAAGATTTTCATCAATATCGGTATTCATTAAATGTTCTATAGTGTAGATAATACTCTCTGGCGAGTATAGTCCAAATATTCTTTGGGTATTCTTTTTTTTTTTTTTAAGATTTTATTTATTCATGAGATACACACACACACACACACACACACACACACACACACACAGAAAGAGAGAGGCAGAGACATAGGCAGAGGGAGAAGCAGGCTCCATGCAGGGACTCACTTGATCTGGGGTCTCCAGGATCAGGCCCTGGGCTGAAGGTGGCGCTAAACCACTGAGCCACCTGGACTGCTTCTTTGGGCATTCTAATGTACACTTTGGAAAAAAAACAAAGAAATGCACAAAAAAGATTATATTAGTCTGTAGAATCTTCCTTAATATTTCTTTAATATCACAGGAATGCAAATAACTGTGTTCTAGAGTATAATTTTCAGCATTGAAAATTACGCACAACATAATTTTTTTTTGCGCCAAATATTGAATTATTCTGTGATTAGTGTTTAGGGTCTACAGAAGAACATGTTAATATACGATCACATATAAATACTAAGTTGGAAAGAATTTTCTAGTACATTAATGTTTATATTCAAAATGATATTTTCTACCGTTTTTCAAGATTTCTGACTTTTTCATTCAGAAGAGTTATGAAAGATGCCATGTTAATCAGTAGATAATACTACTCTAGGAACACATTTTAGGAATAACCGCCTCCCCACAAAAACAGTAAACTAAGTTAAATGTTCTATATATTTGAACTTAGATATAATTGGACATACTTGTTTTGAGTGTACAATATAATGATTCAGTATTTGTATTTATTGCGAAGTGGTTACTGTAATGGGTCTTTTTAACATCCATCACCATACAGAGTTATAAACTTGTTTTCTTGTGATGAAGAAATTTTCTTCTACTCTCTTAGCAACTTTCAGGTATACAATATTATGATTATTATTATTTTAATAATAAATTTATTTTTTATTGGTGTTCAATTTGCCAACATACAGAATAACACCCACTGTGCATCCCGTCAAGTGCCCCCCTCAGTGCCCGCTTCCCAGTCACCCCCACCCCCCGCCCTCCTCCCCTTCCACCACCCCTAGTTCATTTCCCAGAGTTAGGAGTCTTCCATGTTCTGTCTCCCCTTTCTGATATTTCCTACCCATTTCTTCTCTATTCCCCTCTATTCCCTTTCACTATTTATATTCCTCAAATGAGTGAGACCATATAATGTTTGTCCTTCTCCGATTGACTTATTTCACTCAGTATAATACCCTCCAGTTCCATCCACGTTGAAGCAAATGGTGGGTATTTGTCATTTCTAATGGCTGAGTAATGTTCCATTGGGATACAATATTATTAACTATATAGTCCCCATGTTCTACTTTATTTTATATATTTTATTACATAATTATTTTATAGCTGAGATTTGTACATTCTAACCCCCTTCACCCATTTCACACCTCCCCTACCCCCAACAATATACTTTTAACAATCTGCAAATAACTGAATGAAGACTGTACTTCATAGCACTGAGAACTGCCTTTTAGGCCTTAAATCTTAAATTCTTCAGGGCTGATTTCATGATATTTGTCTTTAAAGGGCTCCTAATGTCTTACTTCACTTCTCGGATAGAGAGTTACTAAAATTACTGTTCTAAAGTGTGTAGATTGGACTCCATCTACTTTTAACCATACCTTTTACGTATGATTCTGGCAATTTTAGCTAAGCACCTAGCATTCAATTTAGAAACGTGTTTAATTTATTATTAATAGTAATTCTTTAATAGCTTTCTATCCTACTCTTTTGAATATTCTATTGAATTTGTAACCATATTTTTATAACATTTCCCTAAGGTATTTCCATCTGTCAGCAGCACTTAATTTGGAATAACATGGAACTTGAAGATGAATTTTGCTTGAATGATTACAAGTGAGTTTAATTACATATTGGCTGTTTTATAGATGCTCAGCATTACGACTCGATGTATCAGTATTTTCCTTCTGAATCCTTGGATCATGTCTTCTGAATAGTTGTGACCCCTAGATTTAAGGGTAAATCCTGAACCGTAAGATATGTTGGTTCAGTACTCCATACTGCCTGATCCTTATCCTTTGATTCTTTATATTTTCATTTTTCACACCAATTACGTATCCCCTGCCTTTTTATTTTTTAATCTTTCTCTTTTGACCTTGCCTTGTGCTCTTTTTAATATTGACCCGTTCCCACTTGGCTACTTTATTTTTCTTTTCATTTTTACAAGAGTATTGGGTAAGAATAAAAATCCTAGAAGAGAGCACATGTAGTAATTTCTCTGACACCAGCTATAGCAACATTTTTCTAATGTATATCTCCTGAGGCAAGGGAAATAAAGGCAAAAATAAACTATTGGGACTACATCAAAATGAAAAGCTTCTGCACAGCAAAGGACAGAACTAAAAGCAATCTACTGAATGGGAGATGTTTGCAAATGACATATCCAAGAAAGGGTTAGGGTTAGTATCCAAAAAAATAAAAACAATACAACTCAACACCCCAAAACCAAATGATCCAATTAAAAAACAGGCATTTCTGCAAAGAAGACATCTAGATGGCCAACAAACATATGAAAAGATGCTCAGTATCACTAATCATCAGGGAAATGCAAATCAAAACTACAGTGATATGTTACCTCACACCTGTTGGAATGGCTAAAAGTAACAACACAAGATAGAACAGGCGTTGATGAGATTGCTGGGGGCGGGGTGGGGGGGGAAGGAATCTTCTTGTAGTGGTGGTGGGAATGCAAATTGGTGCAGCCACTGTGGAAGATAGTGTGGAGGTTCATCAAAAAATTTAAAATAGAAGTACCCTACAATCTAATAATTGCACTATTGGGTATTTACCCAACACTAATTCAAAGGGATACATGCAACCCTCTGTTTATAGAGGCATTATTTACAATAGCCAAATTATGGAAGCAGCCCAATGTCCACTGGTAGATGAATGAATGAAATATTTTTCAGCCATGAAAAAATGAAATCTTGCATTTGCAATGACATGGAAGGAGCTAGAGAGTATAATGCTAAGTGGAGTAAGTCAGAACAAGGTAAATACCATCGAGTTTCACTCATATGTGGAATTTAAAAACAAAACATATAAGCAAAGGAAAAACATAGACAAACCAAGAAACACTCTTAACTATAGAGAACAAAGTGATGGTTACCAGAGGCAGGGAGATGGATGGAGGATGGGTGAACTAGGTGAAGGAGATTAAGAGGACACTAATCATGATAAACACTGAGTAATGCATACAATTGTTGAATCACTGTATTGTACACCTGGAACTAATATAATAACACTGTTAACTATACTAGAATTAAAATAAAAAACTTAATAAAAAAATAAAAAATAGGGGTGTCTGGGTGGCACAATCAGGCAGCTGCCTTCGGTTCAGATCATGATTTTGAGGTCCCGAGATTGAGCTCCACATCAAACTCCTTTCTCAGTGGGGAGTCTGCTGCTCCCCCTACTTGTGTTCTCCCACTTGCACTCTGTCTCTCTCAAATAAATAAATAAGATCTTTAAAAAAATAAAAAAAGTAAAACAAATACACTTGATAGAGACAAAAAAAGAGTATTGGGTAAGAGAGTTTTGCTCTTCACCAAGTCTTTCATTTTTTTCATCAAGCTTTTCTTCTGTTACTAAGTGCACCAGTGATTGCAGATACACTATTTGGCTTTCGTCTTTTTTTCTCCTTTCTCTCATTCATACACTTCTTCACTCTTTTCGTAATAAAAAAAAAGAGACAGAGGTGATGTGAAATATCTGGAAGAGCACAGGGATTCAAGAGATCTTGTAGATTTTATAGATTTGCTATTTTTCTATTTTCTATTTTACTAACTGGATCTTTTTTCTAACCTTTTGAACCTTGGACAAACTTCTTTTCTTCTTAGAGCCTCTTTGTGTGAAACGAAGAGACTAAATTGAGATGACGTCTCATATTTAAAGCCTATGAGAACTTACTTTTCCCTTTTTATACAAGTAATTAAGTTAACATTTTATATTAACGTATATTGCTGTATCTTTTTTTATTATAGAGGGTAAGTACTATGCCTGATAAACTAGCACTTAATTGTGTATATGTCTAACACCAAGAACACTTTAATTATGGTGGTTTATTTTTGTGTTCACAGTATATCAGAAGGTTGTACCTTGAAGCTGGTATTGGCTATGCGTGGGGGACCTATAAATACTAGAAGAGGTAGGCATTTGTGAAAATTCTGTATATTAAAACAATTAAATAATTTTCAAGCCAGTTGGTATTTTTATAGTCTCAAGTTTTAGTCAGATTTTCTTCCTTAGAAAAATGATGATTGTTTTTCTAAGCATTGTTCTTTAAAGCCCAAATACACAGAAGGAACTCATGTTTCAGGAAAATCTCCTGATTCTTGATTTAATACTAGGATATTTAAAAGTAAACCTCACCAGTAGAGGGAAAGGAAATGATAGCATTGTATAAATATATGGTTATCACTGTGTTTAGGTTCATACCAGTTTGTTGCTTTCTTTTACCCAGAATCTTCAACTCTGGGTATAATGATTTTTACAGAGAATTCTAAAGTTGCCCGTTAGCCTGGTTCGTGATGCATTTGGGTTTCATGGGTATTATTTTGGCACTGTTGAATCCTTTTTCAGAATGTGGGCAATCTCTGGAAGTCATTCGTTTAACGAGTATATTTTATGCATCTACTAGATGTTCAATACACTGTTCCATGGAAGAAAAAAGTTTCTGCTTACTGACATTGCCCATAATAAAGGTGTAAAGATTTGATGTCAGGCAGTTGCAAGTGCAGTGGAGGAATTTGGGGAGTGTGACAGTGTGGAAATAGGATTCTAGGAGGATGATTGTGGAAGGGCCCTTGGAAAAGTTGATGTGAGCAATTTCTATTTGATTAAGAAGAGAGTTCTAAGCATGGGGAAATTTGGAAATGTTCTCATTGGTTCCTGATTCAGGTGTGTCACATGATTCCCCACCAAGAAGAGGGATCCTTAGACTGCTCAGAGCAGTTCTGTTTTGTGGGCCTTATTTGAAAGGGAAGACCTTCATACTTGTTTGATCCTTTACTGACCAGAAGACTAAGGTTAAGTATTGATTCCAGTGCTAGTTTATTTCTTCCACAAGTCAAATCTTGTCTCTCTGTTTCATAATTTTAGTTAGAAAATGGGGGTATTTATCATCTTTTTCCTAGCTACTTCAGGAGGATTTTGTAAGATATGTTGAACTGTTTTGGATAGGTTAGAAAAATGTAAAGGTAGTAATGTTAGAGTTGGCTACTAGCACTCCTAGTATTAGGAATTCTATAAACTGGGCTTATAAAATTGTCCTTTGTGACATAAGATGTTTATAGTACCAAGTCTGAGAATAGTGTAAGAACTCTAACGTGTTTATGGAGCCATTGTAAGATAGAATTATATAGTGTTTAATGACATGTGAATTCCACTGTTAGAAAATTTTGAAAGTTGGTTATCTGTGTATAGTATTGTCTTTAAACCAGTGTGTTTTTGATTATTGATCTGACAAATTTGGAAAATATAGGAAATAGATGTGTGAAGTGAAAATAGTCATAGGTAATTATGTCATGGAATCAGCAGACTCTAGTGGCACAGAAAAATACTGATGTATTTGGTTAAGCCCTGTCTTTGTATGTAACAACATAATAATGCATTTCATTTCTTTCATGTTAGTACAACATATGGAATGCTAAATTAAACTATAAAAAGACCAGAAACTTATTTAAAGACTATCACGTATATGTTGTATGCACAGTGTTATTTCAATTTAACACATTATATCCTGTCACTGTACCAACATGCATAAAACTTGATATAAATTGAAAGCTTGTTTATCAATTTTTCCATTTGTAGTTCCTATGGAAGATCCACTTAGGGAGATGGCTGAGTACATGGATTCCATTCGAGATGAGGTCTGGGAGAAGACCTCCTGCAACAAACAAGTTACATTTTTGGTATACCGAGAAGGAGATCAACTGAATTTCTTTCGTGTAGTAGATAGGGGAGATGGCACTTTAACACCATTATCTGAATCTTTAAGGTAAATATGTTTTCATTTGCATGTCTCACTTAGAAGAGGAGGACCCTGTGTGATATACTCCATAAACCTTAATGTTTACTATGTGTTGTCAAAACAATCTCATATTCACAAGACTAAATTTCATGCATTCTCTCCACCCCACTGCCCTAGGTATATAATTCTAAAATTGTCCTTTATGTGTTTGATACTTAGTAATTTATAAAACTGAAATTTATTTATTGAGAAAGGTTTTCTTATAAAAGATTTATTTCAAAAAAACTTTATTTCTGTCCTTTGTGAAACTCTAAGATACTGACTATAGTCTTTTTATAATAGTCTATTATATTATTTTACAGCCTTAGCATTATAGGGTTAAACCTAGAGTTGCTGGGTTTTTTCAAAAATTAACTCTACTGCATAAAGGTAAATAAATCTCTTTACTTCTCTGGTCTTGTTTTTCTACTCTGTAAAAGGGGGAGGAATTATTATATTGATTCTAAACTCAGAAGGAAACAACTTAAAGGTATTTAGCTAGGCAGTAGAACAAGTAGGAAATCAGACAAGGTAAGCTGTAAGTTTCTGTGAACTCTGTCTTACTTTGATTCTTATTGCCTTTTACTTTAAGTCAGTAAACATTTAATGAACTTTTTAAAAGCCAGTCTGTACACTAGTACTGACTTACAAAGATGATTGTCCCTCCCTTCATGGAGCTTGCAGTCTGCTCTAACTAGTGTCTATAGTATATTCTTGCCAGTTGTTACAAAAAGATGCCAAAATCTCTGGAAAACCAGATAAGAGGGCCTTCATTTTGCCTGAAAGGTGGGGAGTTAGGGACAAACTCTGAGAAGAAGGGATCTTAAAAAAGGAGTAGGAGTTTCCCAAGCAAACCAAGGAAGGAAAGGTATTACAGATAATTAAATTTAATTAACTAAATTTAATCAGATTAGTTGTGGGTTGTTTCTTTTGGTGTTGAATGTTATAAGTTCTTTATATATTTTGGATACTAATTCCTTATTGGTTATATCTTTTGCAAATACCTTCTCTCATTAAGTAGGTTGCCTTTTCATTTTGCTGTGCAAAAGCTTTTTATTTTAGTATAGTCCCAATAGTTTATTTTTGCTTTTGTTTCCCTTATTAGAGGAGAGATATTTAGAAAAATTTTGCTAAGGGTGGTGTCAAAGAAATTACTGCCTGTGTGTTCTTCTAGGAGTTTTATGATTTCAGGTCTCACATTTAGGTCTTTAACCCATTTTGAGTTTTTGTGTGTGGCATAAGAAAGTGGTCTAGTTTCTTTTTTTTTTTTTTTTTTTTTTGGGCATATAGCTGTCCAGTTTTCCTAGTACCACCTATTGAAGAGACTATGTTTTCCTCCATTGTATATTTTTCTCTCATTTGTTGTAGATTAACGGACCATAAAAGCATGGGTTTATTTCTGGGCTCTCTATTCTATTTCATTGATCTGTATGTCTTTGTGTCAGGACTATTCTGTTTTGATTATTAGAGTTTTGTAGTATACCTTGAAATCTGAGATTGTGTTACCTCCTGCTTTGTTGTTCTTTCTCAAGATTGCTTTGGCTCTTTGGGTTTTTTTTGGTGGGACAAGTACCTAAATTGAATCCCAAAATAAAAAAACTAGAAGACAAAATTGTAGAAAAAATAACTTGTAGTCTGGAAACACAGGTTCTATGACTCAGGAGCCTAGGCACAGTTTAGCTGGGTATTCTGCTCTGGGTCTCCCAAAGCTGCAGTCGAAATGTTGGCAAAGATGCACTCTTACCTAGAGGCTTGATAGAATCTACTTCCAAGTTCATTCACGTTGTTGGCATAATTTATTTTCTGGCAAGTTGTCTGACTTAGGGCCCTGGGGTTTTTTGTTTGTTTGTTTTTTTCTGGTTTTGGGTAGCGGCTGCCCTCAGATCCCTTTGGATTAACTCAAAATTAACTGATTTGGAGTCTAAATTATACGTGGAAAATCGCTTTTGCCATATTGTGTTGACTAGAAACAAGTCCTAGGTCATTTTCACACTCAAGTTTAGGGCAGTATACAGAGTATGAGAACCAGGGATTGGGAATCATGGGGATTCCTTTAGATTCTTCTCACTACAAGTTATGTGGAAGAAGGATTAGACTCTGATTTTGTTTTTGTTATTTATTTTTTATTGGAGTTCGATTTGCCAACATACAGTATAATACCCAGTGCTCATCCCATCAAGTGCCCCTGACAGTGTCCATCACCAAGTCACCCCATTCCCTCACCCACCTTCCCTTCCACTACCCCTTGTTCGTTTCCCAGAGTCTCTCTTGCTTTGTCACCCGCTCTGATTTTTCCCATTCATTTTCTCTCCTTTCCCCTTTAATCCCTTTCACTATTTCTTAAATTCCCTGTATGAGTGAAACCAAATGATGATTGTCCTTCTCTGACTGACTTAGTTCACTCAGCATAATACCCTCCAGTTCCATCCACATTGAAGCAAATGTTGGGTATTCATCTCTTCTGATGTCTGAATAATATTCCATTGTACATATAGACCACATCTTCTTTATCCATTCATCTGTTGCAGGACAGCGTAGCTCTTTCCACAGTATGGCTATTGTGGACATTGCTGCTATGAACATTGGGGTGCAGGTGTCTCGGTTTTTCACTGCATCTGTATTTTTGGGGTAAATTCCCAGCAGTGCAATTGCTGGTTCATAGGGTAGCTCTATTGAGGTAACTCTTTGAGGAACCTCCACACAGTTTTCCAGAGGGGCTGTACCGGTTCACATTCTCACCAACAGTGCAAGAGGGTTCCCCTTTCTCCACATCCTCTCTAACATTTGTTGTTTCTTGTCTTGTTAATTTTCCCCATTCTCACTGGTGTGAGGTGGTATTTCATTGTGGTTTTGATTTGTATTTCCCTGATGGCAAGTGTTGCGGAGCATTTTCTCATATGCTTGTTGGCCATGTGTATGTCTTCTTTGGTGAAATGTCTGTTCATGTCTTCTGCCCATTTCATGAATGGATTTTTTGTTTCTTGGGTGTTAAGTTTAATAAGTTCTTTATAGATCTTGGACACTAGCCCTTTATCTGATATGTCATTTGCAAATATCTTTTCCCATTGTAGGTTGTCTTTTAGTTTTGTTGATAGACTCTGATTTTGAGAGCTGACCGACAAACGGGTGTTGACTGTTGACTCTAACTTGTTAGGATCTGGTTACTACAAAATATAGTAGTAACCATGTAGTAACCACAACCATCTAGAGCAGAAGTAGAGAAGAGGGAGTATTGAGCACTACAGCCTTAATCCAGTGCCTCTTATTTGGGCCAGGAATAGAATTTTTTCATACCAGTCTTTCCATGTGCTAGCTCACTGTTGTTTTGACTTCTTTCAAACATCCTCTTTTGGTTCTCTTTTCCTAAAGGAGAAAAATCTAAGTTCCTTAGCTTAGCATATAAGGCTCTTTACAACTGTCATTTATTTTTCAGCTCTCCTTCATTATGCCATGTTTTTGTACATTTTTACCCTTTGCTTGAAATGTCATTTTCTCCTATTACCTCAGTTTCTTCTTAGCCAGCTTCTTTGTGTTTAAGATATAGCCCAAATGTTGCTGAGGATTTTAATTAAAATTGTATTATTTTTCCTCTGAGGATATTTTTAAAATTTCTTTTCCTTTCTATTCACCTGCCAGAATTGGACAAGCGATAGAGGTGGGTGAAAAAGAAGGGTAGAAAACTTTCTGGTCATACGTTGCAAGACATTTATCTTGACTGTAGAAGGAGAAGCTTTCTTACTCTATAATAGGGGAGAGCAAAATTTTTTTGTGAAAGGCCAAATAGTTATTATTTTAGGATTTTCAGGCCAAGAGATCAAATCAAAGGTACTTTATAGGTACTTACATAACAAAAGAGAAGAATTTCCACAAAATTTTTACTGACAAAGTTCAAATTACAATAATAATAATTGAGGAGCGCCTGGGTGGCTCAGTTGGTTAAGTGTCCAACTCTTGATTTGGGCTCAGGTCATGATCTCAGGATTGTGAGATCAAGTCCAGTGTTAGGTCCAGGCTGGTGTGGAGGCTGCTTGAGATTCACTCTCTTCCTTTCCCTTTGCCCTTCCCACCATCTTGTGTGCATGTGTGCTCTCTCTCTCTCTTAAAAAAATTAAAAAATAATTGAGTAGTTGGGTGTGTGTATATTTTGGGTCCATGAAAGAACAACTTGAATGTTTTTCAGAAGGGTGGGTTATATTTTACTTAATTGAGGTTGCAAGCTAATGTTGCCTATCAAATTTGCAAAATGAGTTGCAAAAGTTACTCTGTTAATATGGATCTGTAATGAGATTTTATGTATTTTATCTTTGAAAAAAATTTTTATACAGATATTGCCAAGTACTGTTATCAGTCCATAAGCATGATTTTGATATTGAGCATATTCATTGCTTGGAAGGCATTTATAGAATTCTCTTATAATGTTCTCGTGCTGTTTGCATTTAGCATAGCATTACACTGCATATTAATCATATCAAGATAGGTGGAGCTCCTCAATTGCACATTTAAATAGATTTTGAAGTATGGAAATTTCCTTTAACTTGCAACAAGGTATGAAAACACTGCTGGGAATTTAGAAAGCATGTCCCCTGTAAATTTGTGTGGGAAGGTTCTTACTTCTGAAAGCATGCTGTTATGTGTGATTCAGAGTAATATTGGTATTGTCAGAATGACATTACTGCAGTATAAGTTTTGTATAGAACGTTGTTTTGGCTTGTAATTTTTGGTGGAATTCAATAAGAAACATTATTAAGTCCACAGCAAAAACTAATTTTCAAAGGCATTCAGTGTTTTATCTTAGCAGGTGAAGGTGATTCTTCTTGTCAGAAAAATTCAGTGTTAGCCCTGAGCTTAAAAGAATCCTAATAAAGGGATCCCTGGGTGGCGCAGCGGTTTAGCGCCTGCCTTTGGCTCAGGGCGCGATCCTGGAGACCCGGGATCGAATCCCACGTCGGGCTCCCGCTGCATGGAGCCTGCTTCTCCCTCTGCCTATGTCTCTGCCTCTCTCTCTCTCTCTGTGACTATCATAAATAAATAAAAATTAAAAAAAAAAAAGAATCCTAATAAAATTACTACAGTTAAGACATTGAACTGATGGCTAAGTCTATGAACCAAAAAAGTTTACTGTTGATACTACTAGTTCAAGAATACATAATAGATTGAAATACTTACTTCTGAATACCTGCTGGTGAATAATACAGTGAGTAACATAGCCTTCAAACACCTTAGGTTTTCATTAGCTTTGTAAATTTGTACAACTTATTTTTTTTCTGTTCCATACATATTTTTACTCCATCAATTGTAGCAGATTTGACTTCAAGTTGTACTGAATTACTGTTATAGCAGATTCTTTGAAAATCTTCTTACCTGCAGTTGTTTCATGCATACTATTCATAGGGACTTCATTCTTCAGTAACTTTAAAGTTGATATTGATGCCTTATAAGCAAAAACAACTGAACAGTACTTATACCTTATGTCAACTCATCAAAAGCAAAGGAACAGAACTCCAAATCATTGCCTTATTGTTGACTGTTGCTTCCATAGTTGTCAATTCTTTAAGAACTTGTTCTTGCCAAAGCGATAGTCTTTATTTAAACAAGTTTATTGTCTCTGGACACATTTCTTCAATTGCTGTGATCAAGCATAGTTTAATTAATTCACTGTTGGCAAACAGCTTTTCTTGCTTAGCTAGTTAACCAGTTACATTCTGACCAGTTCTGTGTCAGTTTCTTTTTTCATTATGGTTAAATGGAATTCTGATCAGCCTGTGGTCTAGGTTTCACAATTACCAGCCTTGGCTGATAAAATGAAATCAGTGTATTTTTGTGAAGATGGATTTTGCTTTTGTGGGAATGAGGTAGTAGGTGCCAAAAGACCTTCACCTGTTGTATACTGACTTCAGAAAAGCTTAGCTGGGCTAGATTGTCGGTAATGCTGGATCATGGTATTTCTCCTTATTTTTTAAATTTCTTCTAAGAAATATATTTTTTGAAATACATTTGCCTTGAATTTACGTTGATTAGACTTATTCTCTTATCATTAGCAGCATATGTATAGTTTCGATTGCATATAAAGTATTTTTAGTCATTGAGCAGGCATCAGAAACATCTCAGTGGTAATTATTGCTTTCTTTACAGTGGTGGTTCTGTGTATAATTTGTATACGGATGAGGATGAAGAAATTGAGCCTTCTCCTTCTGGGCAACAGATAATTGAAAATTCAATAACTATGAATAAGATGAAGCTGCTGAAGGCTAAGTTGGAGAACATGAATCTCAGCAAAAAGGTGAAGCTGTCGGCATTTGGCCAGGCTTTTCTCTAGTTTATCCCTGCAAGACTCACAGCATTGAGATCTGCTGACAATTGTGAAAACAAATTATTTATAAAATATTCATTTCAAGTTTCTGGCCTCAGTTACTTATTGAGATATTGAAAGTGATTAATTGTTTTTTTAGGCCACCAGTACATCTACTATGATATAGTGTACTTAAAATAATTCATTATTTTTAAAAATTTTGTAGCACTACTGCTAAGAAGGATAATAAAAAATAGCCTAATCTTAATCTTGCAATAATAATTTTTTAAGTGGTCTGTTAATATTTGCTTATATGGATGTCTCCTCTATTTGGGCTTTGATAAGGAATATACCTACATTTAGCCTTACTAGATACTGTCAGTTTTCCAAAGTGATTCCAAAGTAATTGAACCAGTTTACATTCTGTCCAGTAGTGAATGAGAGTTGCAGTTTCCATGTATTCTTACCAGCATTTGGTATTTTTGTCATTCTGGTTGATGCGTAGTGGCCTCACAGTGTGGTTTTAATTTAAATTCCTCTGACTAATGAAGTTGAGCATCTTTCACATGTTTATTGGGTATTTGGATATCCCTTTTTGTAAAATGCTTATTCATCTTGGGCATTTTTCTGTTGAGTGATACGTTTTTTCTTCTTGATATTTTTTATCTTTATATATTCTGGGTATAAGTCCTTTATCATATACACACACACAGACATGCACACACACATATCACTACTCTGTTACTTTACTTCTCACTGTATTAATAGTTAATCCCTTTTGCTTTCTTGAAATATAATATATACATAAAATAAGGTTCACAGATCTTTAATGTATGGCTTGATGACTTTTTACATTTCTATACACTCATATAGGTTCAACCCAGATTAAAATAGGATCCATCTTTCTCTCCAGGTTTAATTATAACCTTTCCCTACTCCCAGAAATAACTACTGTTCTTACACTTGCCACCATAAATTAGTTTTGCCAGTTGTTGAACTTTGTATAAATGAATATACTTTTTTGGGGGGGATCTGGTTTCTTTTGCCCAACATATACTTTTGTAAATTGTCCATGTTGCAGGTATCAGTTCATTCTTTTTTACTGCTATGGTACTTTTCTATTGTATCACTATACTTCAGTTTTGTTTCTCTCCTTTTGATAGGTTGGGTTGTTTGTAGTGTTGGACTTTCATCAGTAAAGATGCTTTCAACATCCTTATACACGTTTTTGGTGGACATATGCACTCTTTTCTTTGGGGCATAATAAGCCTAGGAATGGACTTGTCATAGGGTAGGTGTATGTGTAGCTTTAGTCACTATGCCAAACAATTCTGCAAAAGCTCTGTAATTGTTCCTTTCTCATCTAGATGTACAATCCATCTGAAAAAAAAAAACCTGAAAAAAAGAAAAAAAGGTGTAATGTGAAGTAGGGTAAAGATAATTTCTTCCAGGTGGAGAACAGTTGACCTTGCTCTCCTGGAAAAAATTTCTTTCTCCACAATCTAAATGTTTATGCACCTAGTAACACAACTTCAAAGTATACTAAGCAAAAGCTACAAAGAGAAAGAGACAAATCCGTCGTTATTTTAGAAGAATTCTACACTCAGCCTCTCAAAAAAATGATATAAAAGCTAACGAATCAGAAAAGATGTAAGAAGACTTGAATAACACTATCAAACTACTTGTTCCAGGTGACATTTACAGAATGTTCCATGTGAAAACAGCAGAATATACATTGTTGTTAAGTGCACTCAGAACATTTAGTAAGATAAACTGTGTTGTTTGCTATCAAACAAGTCCCAATAAATTTTAAAAGATTCAAATCCTACAAAAAGGCTCTCTTATTATAATGTGATAAAGTTAGTAATTAATAACAGATATCTGGAAAGTCTAATATTTTGGAAATAACACACTTCTAATCGATGAGTCAAAGAAATCCAAAGAGAAATTAAAAACCATTTTGCACTGAATATAAATATTCTGATAATGTGGTAAGTTACTATTTTTAATATAAAATCATTCTTAAATTCTTAGGATGAGCCATTATTAGTTGTGATGAATTTTCCTTTTTATACCTTTATATTTCATTTGCTAATATTGTATTTAGCACTTGTTTATCAGAGAAATTGGTCTGTAATTTTTTTAACATCAAAATTGAATTTTACAGTTAATACCCATTTATCTACCACCTAGATTTTACAGTTAACATTTTAAAAATTGTTTTTAATTGTGATAAAATATATATAAAATTTACTATCTTAATCATTTTTTTAAAGATTTTATTCATTTATTCATGAGAGACAGAGAGGCAGAGACATAGGCAGAGGGAGAAGCAGGTTCCTTGTAGGGAGCCCGATGTGCAATACTCTATTCTGGGCCCTGATAGTACTCTATCACACCCTGAGCTAAAGGCAGACGCTCAACCACTGAGCCACCCAGGTGTCCTATCTTAATCATTTTTAAGTTACATACTGTTCAGTAGTGTTAAAGTATATTCATACTATTGCACAATCTATCTTTAGAACTTCATCATGCAAACTGAAACTCTATATTTGTTAAACAATTCCCTATTTCCCTGCTCCCCCTACAGTCCTTGGCAAACACAATTCTACTCTGTTTCTATGAGTTTGACTCTCTAGATACCTTGTATAAGTGGAGTCATAACAATTTTTTGTTTTTGTTTTATTTTGTGAATGACTTATTTAGTAATGTCCTCAAAGTTCATCCATGTTGTATAGCATGTCACAATTTCCATACTTTTTAAGGTTGAGTAATATTCCATTATATGTATATACAACATTTTATTTATCTATGCATCTGTTGATGGAGACTTGTGTTGCTTCCATCTTTTGGCTGCTGTGAAGAATGCTGCTATGAACATGGGCATACAAATATCTCTTTTGAGAACAGCCTTTTGGATATATATACCTAAGATTTCAAGATCATATGGTAATTCTATTGTTAATTTTTTTTGAGGAGTTGCCATATTGTTTTCTACAGCAGTTGTACCATTTTACGATCTACTGGTTGGTACACAGAATTTCCAGTTTTTCCACATCCTCACCAATACTTGCTGTTTTGTTATTTTTTAAAGAGTAGTCACCTGATTGGTGTGAGGTAATATTTCAATGTAGGTTTGATTTGCATTTTTCTAAAGATATTGAGCATCTTTTCATGTGCTAGTTGGTCATTTATGTATTTTCTTTGGAGAAATGTCTAGTTAAGTCTTTGGCCCATTTTTTAATTGGGTTATTATTATTATTTTTTTATGATAGTCACACAGAGAGAGAGAGAGAGGCAGAGACATAGGCAGAGGGAGAAGCAGGCTCCATGCACCGGGAGCCTGACGTGGGATTCGACCCCGGGTCTCCAGGATCGCGCCCTGGGCCAAAGGCAGGCGCCAAACCACTGCGCCACCCAGGGATCCCCTAATTGGGTTATTTCTGTTGTTGTTTAGGCTTAAGAGTTCTTTAGAAATATATTCTGAATATTAACTTCTTATGAGATATATAATTTTCAAATATTTTCTCCTATACGTTGCCTTTTTACTCTGATGGTGTTGTCTGATGGTGATGTTTGATACACCAAAGTTTCAAATTTTGATGTAGTCCAGTTTATCTATTTTTACTTTTGTTGCCCATACTTTTGGCGTCAAATCCAAAAAATCATTGCCGAATCCAATGTCACGAAGCTTTTCCTCCTGTTTCTTCTGAGAGTTTTATAATTTTAGGTCTTACATTAGATCTTTGGTGCATTTTAGGTTAAATTTTGTATAGGCTATAAGACTCCAACTTCATTCTTTCATATGTGGATATCCAATTTTCCCTGTTCGTTTGTTGAAGAAACTGTCTTTTCCCCACTGGGTGGTCTTGACACTTTGTTGAAAGTCATTTGACCCCTACATGTGTTGGTGTATTTCTGGGCTGTTTACTCTGTTCCATTGGTTGATATGTCTGTCTTTATGCCAGTACCATGTCTTTATTTTCTTCTTAAAATATGATTGACATATAATATCCTATTAATTTTAGGTATACATCATAGTGACTCAATATTTTTATGTATTATTAATTGATGCTCACAGTAAGTCTAGTTACCATGTCACCACACAGTTATTACAATATTACTAACTGTATTTCCTGTGCTGTAGATTACATCACCATTACTTCTTTTATAAATGGAAGTTTGTACCTCTTAATCCTCTTCACCTGCTTTGTCCTGCCCCAGTCCCTCCCCATTCTGGTAACCAGCAGTTTGTTTCCAGTATCAAGGAGTTTGTTTCTACTTTGTTTTGTTTGATTGTTTTGTTTTTTAGAGCATATGTATGTGTGAAATCATATGGTATTTGTCTTTCTCTGACTTATTCCACTTAGCGTAATACCCTCAGAGTCTAAAAATGTTGTCACAAACGGCAAGATTTTATTTATTTATTTATTTTTGGCTAATATTCCATTGTTTATATATACCACATCTCTATCCATCCATCAACGGCCACTTAGGTAGCTTCCATTCTTAACTATTGTAAATAATGTGACACTGAAAATAGGGACGTACATATCTCTTTTAATTGGTCTTTAAATTTTCTTCAGGTCAATACCCAGAAGTGCAATTGCTGGATTTTTTTTAATTTATTTTTTATTGGTGTTCAACTTGCCAACATATAGAATAACACCCAGTGCTCATCCCATCAAGTGCCCCCCTCAGTGCCCGTCACCCAGTCACCCCCAGAGTTAGGAGTCTCTCATGTTCTGTCTCCCTCCCTGATATTTCCCACTCACATTTTCTCCTTTCCCCTTTATTCCCTTTCACTATGTTTTATATTCCCCAATTGAATGAGACCATATAATGTTTGTCCTTCTCCGATTGACTTATTCAACTCCGCAAAATACTCTCCAGTTCCATCCACAGTGAAGCAAATGGTGGGTATTTGTCATTTCTAATGGCTGAGTAATATCCCATTGTATACATAGACCACAGCTTCTTTATCCATTCATCTTTCCATGGACACCGAGGCTCCTTCCACAGTTTAGCTATTGTGGACATCGCTGCTAGAAACATTGGGGTGCAGGTGTCCTGCCGTTTCATTGCATCTGTATCTTGGGGTCAATCCCCAGCAGTGCAATTGCTGGGTCATAGGGCAGATCTATTTTTAACTCTTTGAGGAACCTCCACACAGTTTTCCAGAGTGGCTGCACCAGTTCACATTCCCACCAACAGTGCAAGAGGGTTCCCCTTTCTCCACATCCTCTCCAACATTTGTTGTTTCCTGCCTTGTTAATTTTCCCCATTCTCACTGGTGTGAGGTGGTATCTCATTGTGGTTTTGATTTGTATTTCCCTGATGGACAGTGATGTGCAGAGCATTTTCTCATGTGCTTGATGGCCATGTGTAGGTCTTCCTCTGTGAGATTTCTGTTCATGACTTTTGCCCATTTCATAATTGGATTGTCTGTTTCTTTGCTGTTGAGTTTAATAAGTTCTTTTTTTTTTTATTTTTAAATTTTTATTTATTTATGATAGTCACAGAGAGAGAGAGAGAGGCAGAGACACAGGCAGAGGGAGAAGCAGGCTCCATGCACCGAGAGCCCGACGTGGGATTTGATCCCGGGTCTCCAGGATCGCGCCCTGGGCCAAAGGCAGGCGCCAAACCACTGCGCCACCCAGGGATCCCGAGTTTAATAAGTTCTTTATAGATCTTAGGTACTAGCCCTTTATCTGATAGGTCATTTGTAAATATCTTCTCCCATTCTGTAGGTTGTGTTTTAGTTTTGTTGACTGTTTCTTTTGCTGTGCATAAGCTTTTTATCTTGATGAAGTCCCAATAGTTCATTTTTGCTTTTGTTTCCCTTGCCTTCATAGGTGTATCTTGCAAGAAGTTGCTGTGGCCAAGTTCAAAAACAGTGTTACCTGTGTTCTCCTCTAGGATTCCTATGGAATCTTGACTCACATTTAGATCTTTCATCCATTTTGAGTTTATCTTTGTGTCTGGTGTAAGAGAATGCCCTAGTTTCATTCTTCTGCACGTGGCTGTCCAATTTTCCCAGCACCATTTATTGAAGAGACTGTCCTTTGGCCAGTGGATAGTCTTTCCTGCTTTGTCGAATATTAGTTGACAATAAGGTTGAGGGTCCATTTCTGAGTTCTCTATTCTGTTCCATTGATCTGTGTGTCTGTTTTTTTGCCAGTACCACACTGTCTTGATGATCACAGCTGTGTAATACAACTTGAAATCCAGCATTGTGATGCCCCCAGCTATGGTTTTCTTATTCAGTATTCCCCTGGATATTTGGGGACTTTTCTGATTCCAAAAAAATCTTAAGATGATTTGTTCCAACTCTGAAGAAAGTCCATGGTATTTGATAGGGATTGCATTAAATGTGTAAATTTCCCTGGGTAGCTTAGACATTTTCACAATATTAATTCTTCCAATCCATGAGCATGGAATATTTTTCCATCTCTTTGTGTCTTCCTCAATTTCTTTCAGAAGTGTTCTGTAGTTTTTAGGATATGGATCCTTTACCTGTTTGATTAGGTTTATTCCTAGGTATTTTCATGCTTTTGGGTGCAATTGTAAATGGGATTGACTCCTTAATTTCTCTTTCTTCAGTCTCATTGTTAGTGTATGGAAATGCCACTGATTTCTGGGCATTGATTTTCTATCCTGCCACACTGCCGAATAGTTGTATGATTTCTAGCAATCTTGGGGTGGAGGCTTTTGGGTTTTCTATGTACAGTATCATGTCATCTGCGAAGAGGGAGAGTTTGACTTCCTCTTTGCCAATTTGAATGCCTTTTATTTCTTTTGTTGCCTGATTGCTGAGGCTGGGACTTCTAGTACTATGTTGAATAGCAGTGGTGAGAGTGGACATCCCTGTCGTGTTCCTGATCTTAAGGGAAAGACTCCCAGTGTTTCCCCATTGAGAATGCTATTTGCTGTGGGCTTTTTGTGGATGGCTTGGAAGATGCTGAGGAATCTTCCCTCTATCCCTACACTCTAAAGAGTTTTGATCAGGAATGGATGCTATATTTTGTCAAATGCTTTCTCTTCATCTATTGAGAGGATCGTGTGGTTCTTGTTTTTTCTCGTTGATATGATCTATCACATTGATTGCAATCAATGAGTGTTGATCCAGCCTTGCATCCCAGGGATCCCACTTGGTCATGGTGAATAATCTTTTTAATATACTGTCGAATCCTATTGGATAGTACCTTGTTGAGAAATTTTGCATCCATGTTCATCAGGGATATTGGTCTATAATTCTCCTTTTTGGTGAGGTGATGCTGGCCTCATAAAACAAGTTTGGAAGTATTCCATCTCTTTCCATCTTTTGGAACAGCTTTAGTAGAATAGGTATTGTTTCTTCCTTAAGCGTTTGATAGAATTCCCGTAGGAAGCCATATGACCCTGGAGTTTTGTGTCTTGGGAGGTTTTTGATGACTGCTTCCATTTCCTCCCTGGTTAGTGGCCTGTTCAGGTTTTCTATTTCTTCCTGTTCCAGTTCTGGCAGTTTGTGTTTTTCAATAATGTGTCCATTTCTTCTATATTATCTAACTTATTGGCATATAGCTGCTCATAATAAGTTTTTAAAATTGTTTTTATTTCCTTGGTATTGGTTGTGATCTCTCCTTATTCATTTGTGATTTTATTATTTGAGTCTTTTTAGTTTTTAATAAGGTTGGCTAATGGTTTATCTATTTTATTAATTATTTCAAAGAACCAATTCCTGGTTTTGTTGATCTGTTCTACAGTTCTTCTGGTCTCTATTTCATTGAGTTCTGCTCAAATCTTTATTAACTCTCTTCTTCTGCTGGGTGTAGGTTGTATATGCTATTCTTTCTCCATTTGCTTTAGGTGCGAGGTTAGCGTGTGTATTTGAGTTTATTGCAATTTTTTGAGGGATGCTTGTATTGTAATGTATTTACCTAATAGAACTGTTTTTGCTGTATCCCAAAGATTTTGAATGGTTGTATCTTCATTCTCATTAGTTTCCATGAATCTTTTTAAATCTTCTCTAATTTCCTGGTTGACCCTTTCATCTTTTAGCAGGATGCTCTTTAATCTCTTAATTGAGTTTGAGTTTGAGTTTGAGTTTCTTCCAAATTTCTTCTTGTGATTTAAGTTCAAGTTTCAAAGCATTATGGTCTGAAAATATGAAAATATACAATCCCAATCTTTTGGTATCGGTTGAGACCTGATTTGTGAATCAGTATGTGCCCTGTTCTGGAGAAAGTTCCTTGTGCATTTGAGAAAAATGTGTATTCAGTTGCATTTGGATGTAAAGTTCTGTTAATATCTCTGAAATCCATCTGGTCCAGTGTATCATTTAAAGCTCTTGTTTCTTTGGAGATGTTGTGCTTAGAAGATCTGTCATTTACAGAAAGCATCAT
This sequence comes from Canis lupus dingo, assembly GCF_003254725.2. Lineage (NCBI taxonomy): Eukaryota > Metazoa > Chordata > Mammalia > Carnivora > Canidae > Canis > Canis lupus. Next base: position 2,045,671 of record NC_064270.1, read on the forward strand.
GTTGAAGTCTCCCAGTATTAGTGTATTATTATCTAAGTATGTCTTAACTTTGGTTATTAATTGATTGATAGACTTTGCAGCTCCCGCATTCGGGGCATAAATATATATGACTGTTAGGTCCTCTTGTTGGATAGATCCTTTAAGTATGATATAGTGTCCCTCTTCATCTCTTACTACAGTCTTTGGGATAAAGTTTAATTTATCTGATATGAAGATTGCTACCCCTGCTTTCTTTTGAGGAGCATTTTAAGGATAAATGGTTCTCCAACCTTTCATTTTCAGGCTGTAGGTGTCCTTAGGTCTAAAATGAGTCTCTCGTAGACAGCAAATAGATGGGTCTTGCTTTTCATCCAATTTTGAAACCCTGTGTCTTTTGATGGGATCATTAAGCCCACTCATGTTCAGAGTTACAATTGAAAGACATGAATTTAGTGTCATCATAATACCTATTCAGTCCCTGTTTTTGTGGCTTATTTTCTTGGGCTTCTTTTTTCTTTAACAGAGTTCCCCTTAATATTTTTTGCAGAGCTGGTTTGGTGGTCAGATATTCTTTCATTTTCTGCCTATCTTTGAAGCTCTTTATCTCTCCTCCTATTCTGAATGAGAGTCTTGCTGGGTAAAGTATTCTTGGCTGCATGTTCTTCTTATTTAGGGCCCTGAATATATCCTGCCAGCCCTTACTGGCCTGCCAGGTCTCTGTGGAGAGGTCTGCTGTTAATCTAATAGTTCTCCCCATGTAGTTTAGGGATCTTTTGTCTCTTGCTGCTTTAAGGATTTTCTCTTTATCTTTGGAATTTGCAAGTTTCACTATTAAATGTCGAGGTGTTGAGAGGTTTTTATTGATTTTGGGGGGGAGGCTTTCTATCTCCTGGATCTGAATGCCTGTTTCCCTCTCCAAATAAGGGAAGTTCTCAGCTATGATTTGTTCAAATACACTTTCTGGTCCTCTGTCCCTTTTGGCGCCCTCTGGAGCCCCAATTAAAAGTAGAATTTCCTTCTTAGGCTGTTATTTATTTCCCTTAGCCTTTTCTCATGATCTTTTAATTGTTTTCTCTTTTTTCCTCAGCTTCCTTCCTTGCCATCAACTTGTCTTCTATATCACTCACTCGTTCTTCTGCCTCATTAACCCTCATCGTTAGGGCCTCCAGTTCGTATTGCATCTCATTTAATTGATTTTTAATTTCGACTTGATTGGATCTAAATTTTGCAGTCATGAAGTCTCTTGAATCCTTTATGCTTTTTTCTAGAGCCACCGGTAGCTTTGTAATTGTGCTTCTGAATTGGCTTTATGACATTGTATTGTAATCTAAATTCTGTAACTCTGGGAGAGAGTACTGTTTCTGATTCTTTTGTGGTGAGTTCTTTTTTTAGTCATTTTGCTCCGTGCAGCGTGGTTAAAAATGAGTTGTACTGGAAAAAAGGAATAAAAGAAAGAGAAAATATGGATATCCTCTGGTTCTATATACTGTAAATACCTTGGCTTCCCCTGGATCTTTCCACTGCTGCTCGGTGAAGAACTTGCTCTTCTGGTGTCCTTCCAGCTGGTCTTCGGGGGGAGGGGCCTGCTGTGCTGATTCTCCGGTGTGTGCACCTAGGGGAGCTTCCAGCTCCCTGTCAGGTTCATGGCTCAGTGGTAGCTGTTTATCCTGTGAGGCCCCTATTCCCTGGTGGCCCCACTGAGTCCCAGGCACAGGGTGACACCAGGAGGAACAGCAACTCTGGCATCGGCCAGCTCTCCAGCTCTGGAGTCAGCTGCTGCAGTAACTGCTGCAGTCTCCCAGTCCACACAGTCCTGATGCTCCGGGGGTGGGGGTGCTGATCTGCACAGCTTGAGGGTGCTGGCGGCAGGAGAGTCTTTGTCCTCTGTCCTCCTTGCCTCTGCCTGTTCTGGTCGGAGTGTAGGACACTGGGGTGTGTCTGCTCGGTGCCCTGGGATTCGGGCCCTGCACTGCTGGAATCGCACTCCCAGGTCTGTGGCTCCCAAAGGCAGCAGGGCACAGGCCCTCCGTTTGGAGCCGCTGCCTGAGCTTCTCCCAAGGCCCTGCTCGGTGCATGCTCCAGCCCTTTACCAAGCTTGGCCACGGTTTGTGTTGTGCTCTCCCTTGGGTGCACTTCCTCTGTTAGTGACTCCGGGAACCTGGAGGCTCCACTGCCCCTCCTGTGGTTCTGACCAGTTTTCTTGTGTTGTGCCCAAGATTGCATATCCGAGAAACCACCAAGGTGCCAACACCAATGCAAGTACATGAGGGTTTATTAACAAGCTCGAGCTTGGGTCCAAGTATACCCGACACAGCAGAGCAGGGACTTGGACCCTGAGGTTAAGAGGCGTAGCAGTTTTATAGAGGCCACTTTATGAGATTGTAACACACACAGAAATTTGCATAGTCATGTCGGTCCACACACAGGTGGCCAATTGAATTACAATTTACCCTATAGTGACCGTTTGAACTAGCCTATCACTCTGGTCAGAAATGGTGTGCAGGTTTGGTGGGCACAAGGCGAGGTTTACATTCCTTGGTGGTTAAGGATTCTGCATTCCTATATGAGCCGGTTTCGGTAAGGGTGTGCTCAGGGGCTTGACGAGGGTGGGGGAGTGCCTTAAGCAATAAGCAGGTCATGTGGGGGTTATACATGAGATGGTGGGTGTAGCACAAAATGGAGTTAGCCCTGCTCTGCTTGTCCAGGGGTAGGGGAATTTTGTTAAATTCCTTGGGTCCCACACCCTGCTAAGTGCCTTTCCGTCCGGGAAGAATCTGGTGGCCTGGGTGGCTCAGCAGTTTAGGGCCGCCTTCAGCCCAGGTTGTCAATTTGGAGTCCTGGAATCGAGTCTCGCATCGGGCCCCCTGCATGGAGCCTGCTTCTCCCTCTGCCTGTGTCTCTGCCTCTCTCTGTGTGTCTCTCACAAATAAATAAATAAATAAATAAATAAATAAATAAATAAATAAATAAATAAATAAATAAAAAATCTTAAAAATATATTTTGTGTACCAGGGAATTAGGGAGGCCCAAGGAGAGGGAGAGAGTCGGGGGAATGGTCTGTTTTTGGAGCAGTCAGAACACAGAACATTTATCAGTGAAGTTCAGCATCTTATATGGGTGGAATTCATGCACCCTAAAACAATTATGGTAAAAGATCATTGATCACAGATCACCATAATAAATATAATAATGAAAAAAACAAAAAAAATATAAAAATGAAAAAGTTTAAAATATTCTGAGAATTATCAAAATGTGACACAGAGACACAAAATAAGCAAATGCTGTTGGAAAAATGGCTTTGGTAGACTTCCTTGATGCGGGGTTGCCACAAAACCTCCAATTTGTAAAGAATGTAATTATCTGTGAAGTGCCTTAGAGCAAAGTATAATAAAATGAGGTATACCTGTAATTTTTATTTACCCAAAGGAATATTAAGAGTTACATGTGGACAAAAGTGAGGATTTCGTTTGGCAAAGTAAGTTTCTTATTTTAAGAACATCTTCTTGGTATAGTGAAACGCAGTTTTTAAAATCCATAGTACGGGATCCCTGGGTGGCGCAGCGGTTTGGCGCCTGCCTTTGGCCCAGGGCGCGATTCTGGAGACCCGGGATCGAGTCCCACATCGGGCTCCCGGTGCTTGGAGCCTGCTTCTCCCTCTGCCTGTGTCTCTGCCTCTCTCTTTCTCTCCGTGTGACTATCATGAATAAATAAATTTAAAAAAAAAAATAAAATAAAATAAAATAAAATAAAATAAAATAAAATAAAATCCATAGTACCCTTTCAGTGGAGGGTTGAATTGTTGTGTCTTCTGATTTTTGTGACTCCCTTTTGTGTCTATGGGTCCTTACTTTAACTTTCTTGCTGCCTTCTTTATTTTTTTACTTTTTATTTTATTTAAATTCAGTTAGCCAACATATAGTACATCATTAATATCAGATGTAGTTTTTAATAATTCATCGGTTCATATAACACCCATCACTGCCTTCTTTACCTTCACTATCAGGTTCTCAGTAGATAACTTTCAATTTACTCCTCCTTCCCCCAGAAGCCATGTCTTCTTGAAGCTTACATCTTGAACAGTTTCAAGTCACTTGCTTTTGGTTTCCTGTTGGCTTGTCAGTATCCTAGATCTTAAATCTCTTTTCAGCATTTTCATAATCAAGTGGGATTTTCTCTTTTAAGGGTTTATTTTATCTTTGTTCCATCAGCCCTAGATTATCCACACCTCTTTTTCTTCCTTTCTTCTTTCCCTCCCTCTTGCCCTCTCTCTCCCTCCTCCTTCCCCGCCTTCCTCCCTCTCTGCCTGCCTGCCTTCCTTCCATCCTTCCTTCCTCTCTAGCTTAACACTTTTGCTTGTCTCTCACCACAGGCTTTGCAAATGAATCTCCTAGATTTGGGTATTTTTCTCCTTGAGAGGTAATTTGAAGTTAATTTTATCCATCCCCTAGTTTTGAAGGTATGAGTTGCGGGTTATTTTGTTTATGTTGTTAATGTGTATGGTGTTTTGGAGGATGCATGGAGAAACTTAGATTTAGGCAACCACTGTGAATCTCTACAGCCCAGAAGTTAAACCTTCATTTTCAAAGAATAGTTTTGTTGATTAGAGAATTGAAGTTTGGCAAGACAGTGGCCCCAGGATAAAAGCAGCTACACTAGCCAGCATATCTTTCCAAGGTTCTTCTTTCTTCACAGCTTTAAGCTCCTCTACTTCTTGCCTCTACTAGTGTCCACTAAGTTATCTGGCTCTTCTTCTATATCTAGGTTGGAAGTGTTGTTTAGATCATCACATGTTCTCTTCCATCCTGTTGCATGTTTCAGCTGATACCTTGAAGGAGCTGAGGCTTCATATTCTTAATTTTTAAGTTTATCCAAAATAGTATGAAATAAAAAAATCATGATCTTTCATGATTTCATGAAATCAAAGATCATGAAACCAAAACTTACAATATTGAGGACCCCTATATCACTCCCCAGTTTGCTAGGAAGACTCAGTACTAGCCCATAGTTGCAACCATGTCTAAGATTTATTGCAGCAAAAGAGTATGAAGTAAATTATCAAAGGAAAAGTCTCATGGTTCAAATCCAGGGGAAACTAAGGACAAACTTCTCAGCATTCTTCCCCAATAGAGTCTCATAGGACATGCTTTATTCCTCTATCAATGAACTGTGTCAATACAACTGTGAGATATTGTCTACCGAGGAAGTGTATTAGAGACTCTTTGCTCGGGAATTCTATGAGAGGCTGTTCCTGTAGATAGCATGTACCAAAATTCCAAACTCCCAGAAGGAAAGCTGGTATTTAGCATAAACCATATTGTTTGCACAAACAGGGTAGGTACTTTTCAGTTAGGGTGATAGGAACTCTCTTGAAATACAAGTTCCCAGAAGCTAGCCAAGGGCCAACCTCACAAGCAGGCCTTTATGGCACTATTTTCTGTAGTACATATATAGCCAACACTTACTCATCTATCTTACTAGGGAAAATTGTTGGGGACCTAGAATAGGTCAGCAGTATCATATATACTATAATGTTTTCTTTTCAGCAAAACTGACAAATAATCAGTAGGGAGGAAAATAAAATAAAATTCATTTTCTTTAACATTCTCAGGAAATCATCCTCAATGGAGAAAGCAAAATTCTTCTCAGTTGTAAGCTTAAGATTTTAATCTTCTAAGACATTTTTAATTGAAGTTATCAAAATGCCAGTGTTATGTTAAATAACATTTTCTTCCTTCATTAATTTGTGTTAATGGGTAGACAAAATGACTGTGAGAAATTATATATTCACTTTTTTTTTTTTTTTTTAGCCTAAGAAAGCTGTCAAGGTAAAACCTCGTCCACCTATAGCTCCTCGACCTTCTAGTAGTTCCACGGCAGCTGCTCGCCACAGATTGTTAAAGGCTCTCCCCCACATTGGGCAGTCTTGTTTACCTTCTCCTGGGAATGCCTGTCTACCTGAAACTTCCAGCAATGCGGTTTCAAGTTTGGCAACTCTGCCCTCTGCTGATACACCAATATCATCTATCACTAGCAATTTTCTTAAGGAAGATGATAACTGGGAGAGTAACACACTGTCTCATTCCAATAGTAGCATCAAACTACCACCTCAGATACCCCATATGGAATTAGAAAATGACAAAGAGCTTGCTGATTCTGTTCTCCATCTTGGATCATCCTTGCCTAGGCAGAAAAAAAATCTTTCAGGAAACTTGTCATCTAATAATGAAGATGACACTGTTTTATTTTCAACTTCAAAAGAATGCATAACTGAGGAATCACTTCTACCTGAAGTGGGCTCATTTGCTACATTTACAGAAGGAAACACTGATGAACAGAGCAGTGGCTTAGAAATCACACAGAAGGTAAATCCAGAGTTCTTACTCACTAATGATGATAAAGGGTTGAAAGCTGCAGAGCAGCATCTTAAACATGTTGCAAGAATGTTGAGTGGTGAATCAGTAGAAACTACAGTTCTCAACCACCGTGAATTAAGTCCTCACAAGAACAGACTCTTGTCACCTCTTCACTGTTCTACACCAGTGTCACTCCATAATTCTCTGGTGAAATCACAAAGACAGCCCAAATGTTTTGAATCTGGGAATCTTCAATCTTCTGCATCACAGAATGTGCTTCAGTCATTGGATGTTCGAAATATAATGGATTCTTCTTTCTCTAGGACTACTCGCTTTCGAGCTGTTAAAGTCGATTCACCCGGGAAAAGATCTGATATTATTTCTAAAGTTGAGGCTCGAGATATCACAGAAATGGCTAACAAGGCTTCCAAAGAGCCTGTTGGTTGTGTAAATAATATAGGTTTTCTTACTTCGCTGGCCCAGAGTGCAAGCAGAGATAGCTTACAGAGCACACGTGGAGCAGGCAGGCTTCGGACCTCTGGAATCGGGCTGTCTACAAGCCAGCATTTTAAGGAGGAAAATCTTAGGAAAAATTCTCCCCAGTTAGAACCTACAGATTTTTTTCTAGTAAGTATTTACCTTTCAATATGTTCTAATAGTTATCCTTAGAGTCATTCAACATATTTAAAGTTTGTTTTTTGTTTATATAAGTAAGGAGGCCTAAGGTTGAATTCTTTTCATAAGATTCTCTTAAAATGTTTATCTAGTTTGTAGAAAATATTTTTGACAGTTGAATTTTATTTTTTTTTTATTTTTTTACTTTGACAGTTGAATTTTATTTTATTTTATTTTTTATTTTTTATTTTTTAAATTTTTATTTATTTATGATAGGCACACAGTGAGAGAGAGAGAGAGGCAGAGACACAGGCAGAGGGAGAAGCAGGCTCCATGCACCGGGAGCCTGATGTGGGATTCGATCCCGGGTCTCCAGGATCGCGCCCCAGGCCAAAGGCAGGCGCTAAACTGCTGCGCCACCCAGGGATCCTGACAGTTGAATTTTAAATAATGTTTTAGTCCTAAGTTGAGAACTGTAATTTGAAAGTAATTTTGTGTAAACAATTTATGATATATGCTATTTTTATTATTTTTTCCTAAATAAGAACTTTTATTTGTACTATCAAATTTTATTCTCTTAATGAAAAATATTAAGGACAATACTGCTGAATGTGAGAATCAGATTCTAAGTTAGTTTGGTTAAAAATTTGATTAAATGAAAGCCCTACAGCATTTCCATAATAAAATACAACCATAAGAGATTCTTAACTATAGGAAGCAAACTAAGGGTTGCTGGAAAGGGGATGGGTGGGGGGATGGGGTAACTGGTGATGGGCATTAAGGAGAGCACTTAATGTAAATAAGCACTGGGTGTTATATGCAACTAAATTCTACCCCTGAAACTAATAATACACTGTATGTTAACTAACTTGAATTTAAGTAAAATCTAAAAAAAATACAAGTATCATGTTTAGTGATCTTTTCCTCTGATCTTCATTAGCTTACCTCTCTAGATGTTTTGTGTTTTTATTATAGTCTGCCCGTGGTATTGGAATGAATGGAAATAACACAGCAGCAGGGAAGAGAGTAGGTAAGCTGGCAGTAATTTTGAAAATATAAGCCTAACAATCATTTCATTATGCATATTGTTATATTTTCAGAGAGAAATAAGAACACTCTTTGTGGTATGTATGGAGTAAACTCTCCCTAAACTTTGTTCCGCTTAAGAAAATTTTTATGAGAACTGACTGTAGGACATATTTGAAGAATAAAACAAAAATTGAAATTGAGGTCTCTGTTGCCTGGGAAAAGATATGGTCTATGTGAAAAGACGAGAAGAATGAAGAATTAACATGTAGTTCCCAACCCTCTCAGTCACTGGCCACTCTGGAGCCTTGCTGGGCTGCTGGATGGGTTTGGCGAAAGTATCTAAAGAGGTATTTCTCAATATCATGATCCATTATCAAGGATGAACTCCTTTTGATGAACTGATTATTTCTGGTTCAAAAAAGGACAATCCTTGAATTAGCCCTTTCCAACGCATAGTAGCAGAAGTGGCTATGACATTAGCACTCCTTTCTACCAGTAACGCCTTAAAAGTGCACTGACTAATCCCTATTTCAAGGGAAGTAGTTGTTATCTTTTATGGTTTAATACCCAGACTAGGGATGAGAACTCGTTACCAAAGATGTACTGTGTTTGTAGCCCCGGGGTTCTCAAGAATACTTTATAGAAGTTATAAAATGGATGTGACAACCAATATAGTATATATTATGGTTATCCCATGATTTTTATCCTTTGAAGAGTTATTTAGGGTTTATTTTACACTGCTGCTATCTATATAAGGCCCAAAGTTTTTTTTTTTTAATTTTTATTTACAGAGAGAGAGAGAGAGGCAGAGACACAGGCAGAGGGAGAAGCAGGCTCCATGCACCGGGAGCCCGATGTGGGATTCGATCCGGGGCTCCAGGATCGCGCCCTGGGCCAAAGGCAGGCGCCAAACCGCTGCGCCACCCAGGGATCCCGGCCCAAAGTTTTAAAGTCTTACTATATCTACTTTTTTTTTCAATTTTTTATTGTGGTAAATAGCCATAACAGAAAATTTACTGTCTTAACCATTTTTAAACATATAACTCCGTGGCATTAAGTACATTCACATTATTGGGCAACCATCACCACCATTCATCTTTAGAACTCTTTTTATCTTGAAAAACTTGAAACTCTATACCCATTAACACTAACTCCTCAACCCCCCTCACCCCAGCCTCTAGCAGCCACCATTCTACTCTCTGTCTCAGTGATTTTAATTACTCTAAGTATCTTATATAAGTGGAATCATACAGCATTGTCTTTTTGTGTCTGGCTTACTTCACTTACCATAGTGTCCTCAAGGCTCATCTATGTTGTAGCATGTGTTAGAATTTTCCATACTTTTTTAAGGCTAAATAATACTCCATTGTGTGTATATAAGCAGTTTGCTCATTCATGTATCTCTGAATGGAGATCTGTGTTTCTTCCACATTTTAGCTCTTGTGAATAATGCTGTTATGAACATGGGGCCCAAATATGTCTTTGAGACCTTCCTTTTAATTCTTTTGAGTATGTACTCAAAAGTGAAATTGCTGGCTCATATTGGTAATTCTATTTTTAATTTTTTAAGGAACTGCCGTGCAGTTTTGCATAGTGGCTGCACTGTTTTTACATTACTACTAGCAATGTGCAAAATTTCCAGTTTCTCCACATTCTTACCAACACTTTTATCTTCTGGGCTTTTTTTGTTTTTGGTAATGGATATCCTAACATGTATGAGGTAGTATATCGTGGTTTTGGTTTGTATTTCCTTGGTGATTAGTGATATTGTTTTGATGTTTATACATCCTTGGAGAAATATCTATTCAAATATTTTACCCATTTTTAAATTGAGTTGTTTTGAGTTTTTGTTGTTGAGTTTTAGATATTTTACATATATTATGGATACTGATCCTTTATCAGATATATGATTGGCAAATATTTTCTTCCATTCTGTAGGTTGCCATTTCACTCTACTGACAGTCCTTATGGACAGTAGTTTTTAATTTTCATGAAGTGCACTTTGTCTATTTTTTCCTTTGTTTGTGCATTTGATGTTGTGTCTAATAAGTTATTGCCAAATCCAATGTCATGAAGCTTTCCCACTATATTCTAGGAATTTTATAGTTTTAGGTCTTACAGGTTGGTCTTTGATGCATTTTGAGTTAATTTTTTTAATGTATATACTTTTGTATGTGGTGTAATGTAAGGGTCCAACTTTACTCTTTCTCATGTGTTTATCCGGTTTTCCCAGTGCCATGGGCACCCTTATCAAAAACCTTTTGGAATATTACTCAGCCATTAGAAATGACAGATACCCACCATTTGCTTCGACGTGGATGGAACTGGAGGGTATTTCCTGAGTGAAATAAGTCAATCGGAGAAGGACAAACATTATATGATCTCATTCATTTGGGGAATATAAAAAATAGTGAAAGGGAATAAAGGGGAAAGGAGAAAAAATGAGTGGGAAATATCAGGGAGAGAGACAGAACATGAGAGACTCCTAACTCTGGGAAACGAACTAGGGGTGGTGGAAGGGGAGGTGGACGGGGGGTGAGGGTGACTGGGTGACGGGCACTGCGGGGAGCACTTGATGGGACGAGCACTGGGTGTTATTCTATATGTTGGCAAATTGAACAAATTGAATAAACAAATTGAATAAAAAATAAATTTATTAAAAAAACAAACAAACAAAAAAACCTTTTGGCCCTATATGTGGAGGTTTATTTCTGGGTTCTTTGTTGCCTGTCTTTATGCCAGTACCTCACTTTTTCTGTAATATATTTAACCCTAACTTGGGCTTTGGTGCTTTTTCACTTCTCTTCTCATTCTTTATCTGAAATTGCTGTTGCTGAGGTCACCAAAGATGTCCACAGTTTCAAATCCAGTGGATGCTTCTGTATTCTTATCTTGTTTGGTTGTTGTTGCCCTCCTTCTTGAAATAGTTTCTTTTCCTTTGTTTCTCATCTTTTCATTTCTTCTTCTTTTTTTTTATTCTGGACTATTACATTGTTTTATTTTTTTATTTTTTATTTTTTTAGATTTTATTTAGCTATTCATTTTTAAAATTTTTTTATTGGAGTTCAATTTGCCAACATATAGCGTAACACCCAGTGCTTATCCCGCCAAGTGCCCCCCTTGGTGCTCATCACCCAGTCACCCCAACCCCCCGCCCACTTCTCCTTCCACTACCCCTTGTTCATTTCCCAGAGTTAGGTATCTCTCATGTTTTGTCACCCTCACTGATATTTTCACTCATTTTCTCTCCTTTCCTTTATTCCTTTATTCCTTTATTCCTTTTCATTAATTTTTATATTCCCCAAATGAATGAAATCATATAATGTTTCTCCTTTTCCGATTGACTTATTACACTCAGCATAATACCCTCCAGGTCCATTCACGTCAAAGCAAATGGTGGGTATTTGTCGTTTCTAATGGCTGAGTAATATTCCATTGTATACATAGACCACAGCTTCTTTATCCATTCATCTTTCGATGGACACCGAGGCTCCTTCCACAGTTTGGCTATTGTGGACATTGCTGCTAGAAACATCGGGGTGCTGTGGACATTGCTGCTATAAACATCGGGGTACAGGTGTCCTGGCGTTTCACTGCATCTGTATCTTTGGGGTAAATCCCCAGCAGTGCAATTGCTGGTTCATAGGGCAGATCTATTTTTAACTCTGAGGAACCTCCACACAGTTTTCCAGAGTGGCTGTACCAGGTCACATTCCCACCAACATTGCAAGAGGGTTCCCCTTTCTCCACATCCTCTCCAACATTTGTTGTTTCCTGTCTTGTTAATTTCCCCATTCTCACTGGTGTGAGGTGGTATCTCATTGTGGTTTTGCTAATATGTTGTTTTAGATTTTTGCTTTTTTTTTAAACCTGAGTTTTCTTCTTTTCACTTGTTTTACCCTTTACTTGTCCCCAGGTGTATACACTTTTTTGGTTGATTTCATTTAAGTCAAGGCATCAACTGCTACCTGCAGTGATCATCACCTAAACTAGAGTTGTGTAACTTGCTGCCATTTCCTTTCAGTAATAACTATATCATACTGAATTTGCTAAGTTCTTCCATTGGTCTTCTTTGCTTTTAACTTACAGGGTCTCCCTTGGAAATCTTATCCATCTTCATAGTTTAGTCATCATTTTTAGGCAAATGATTACCAAACTTGCATCTAGCATACTACTCTTTGCTTTGTTGGCTGTCTTCTGTTGGGTAATTATAGATCATTGTCTTCGATCAATTATTGGACTAGGAAATGCCAAACAAATGAGTTAATCCACATATCTTTAATCTTGTTTGGAAAAGCAACTTTTCACATTGGAATTATTTTGTTGACCTTTTCTTTGTTCATATGTCCAATGCACATTTGAGAGAAGGCTTCAAGGAGGAACTGATGATTGATGATATGTTCTTACAAGATGAGTAGAATTTTACTAGGTTGACAAGCTGGAATAGAGCATTTTAAAAGAAATTTCACCTGTAATGGGTCTGGTGCTTTATTGAGAGTGGGTATGATGTGGTAAATGACAGAAAATGACTTTAGAAGTTAGAAAGGTATCATATTAGATGTATAAGACCCTGAATGCCAGTCTAAAGAAGAGTAGGAAACCTATATGCTAATGATGGGTCCTATCCTGGAGTGAATAACTAATAAATGTTTTTTTTCTGATGGATAGAAGTGTATGTGGGAGCCATTCTCATAGGCGAAGACTGCATTTGTATTTCTGTGCCAAATCATTCTTGTCACTACTGTGTTGCATGTTTCTGCACATTCACAAGAGTTCTTGAATGAAAAAAGTTTGGGAAACATTAAGCAATTCCAAGGAAAAAAAAATGAAAATATAACTACTGAACTAGGTTATTATTAACAGATTATTCCATTGGGGAAGAATATCCTAAATCTGAATTTCAAAGATAATAACAATTAGATGAGTTTCCAGGGGATATCTGGTACTGTATGCCTTTCGTATGTGTCCTTTGCAAATGCTTATCTAATTTTCATTTTTTAAGAAGTGGAAAGTACCTTATTATCTTGTTCTTGATAACTCTAGGTGCACTTGAAGAAGAAAGTGTTTATTAACACAGTTGGTGCCCAGGCAACATTGGAAGTCATTCACTTAGTTGTTTTCAGTTTTGTTTCTACCATTATGAGTCATTCAGTTAGTTTCCAATTTGGTTTACAGTTTTGGGCAAGATCTAGGAGAGTATTTCAGACTGGTAATGAAGCAGACTTAATGTTACTGAGTTTGTATATCCAGCACCCAATCTGGGTGGCAAAAGGTATAGCACCGTTTCACTGTAATTCCAATTTTTTGAACTCTTGAAGGATTTTCAGAGACTTTTAGCTGCCAGGTAAACATTAAGCCCAGGCCTCCCAAACCTTTTTCAGTAGTGGGGTACCAGTACTGTTCAGACTCTAACACTTTTCTTCTCATTCCTTCATAAAAATGATTTTGGGGATCCCTGGGTGGCGCAGCGGTTTGGCGCCTGCCTTTGGCCCAGGGCGTGATCCCGGAGACCCGGGATCGAATCCCACGTCGGGCTCCCGGTGCATGGAGCCTGCTTCTCCCTCTGCCTGTGTCTCTGCCTCCCTCTCTCTCTCTGTAACTATCATAAATAAATAAAAAAAAAAAAATTAAAAAAAAATGATTTTGATCCAGACATTTTTCTTGATTCTCTGTCAAAGATTTGTGTACTTTACAATTACTGATTGCTCTTGGACACAACCAGAAAAATGCCAGTGTGTACAAAAGTCCTAAAAATATAAAAGTCTTAGTCATTAGAAGGCTACAGAATCTTTAAAAATAGAACAGTTTTGCATCTGTAGTTTATGTAAATAATTTCGGATATAAAAATAGCACAAATTGATTTTTTATAGCAAGGAAGTTTCCTGGGACAGGCATTTGTTTTATGTTTTGCTTAATACTATTTCACATTTAAAATATTGTGCCAGTTATTAATCAACATATACTTTCTTTAAACAGGAGAATGTACTCATCACCTGCCACCTGTGAAAGCCCCTATTCAAACAAAGAAGAAAGCAGCAAAGCATTGTTTCCTTTGTGGGAAGAAAACTGGACTGGCTACTAGCTACGAATGCAGGCAGGTTGGCTGGCTGGAAAAGCTGAGATGCTCTCTTTGTGGTGACCCAGCATAGGGATACAATATAAAACATTCTTTAAATTGGCTATTCATCACATAATTAGGATGATCTTCAAATAGCAGCCCTCACTTGAGCTCCTAATTGGTTAAAGTAAAGAGAAAGTAGACAGCTCCTGAATTTATAAATCATGAGATCTTGCCATTCAAGTTAGGAGACTACTTGGGAGAATGTATTTTCTTTGTCTTTTTTTTTTCTTTCTTTGTCTTATGATAGATGTGCTTATTGGTTTTTGTTTGAACACAACTTGGAAGAACTCTTCCTCCAAGATTGTTTTAAATTGAACCAATTTTAACTATTCAAAACAGATGAATAGGGCAGCCCTGGTGGCTCAGCAGTTTGGCACCACCTTCAGCCCAGGGCCTGATCCTGGAGACATGGGATCGAGTCCCACGTCGAGCTCCCTGCATGGAGCCTGCTTCTCCCTCTGCCTATGTCTCTGCCTCTCTCTCTCCTCTCTGCGTATTCTCATGAATAAATAAATAAAATAAAATAAAATAAACAGATGAATAATACATTCACAAAAAATAATGAACTTTCTCATAATTATTTCTTTTGTTAGCATTGATTAATATGTCCTGAGGACAGTGTCTACCCTTTGAGTCCAGGCATTAAAAGCAACTGCTGCTTTTTAGAGTACTTTCTATTCAAATAGGAACAGCTCATCTTGTTTGAGATATATATATATATATATATATTTTAAAGATTATTTATTTATTTATTTATTTATTATTTATTTATTTATTTATTTATTTATTTATTTATTTATTTATTTATTTATTTATTTAGAGAGGCAGAGACACAGGCAGAGGGAGAAGCAGGCTCCATGCAGGAAGCCCGACGTGGGACTCAATCCCTGGTCTCCAGGATCACACTCCGGGCTGCAGGTGGCGCTAAACCGCTGCTGCCCTGATAGAGATATTTTTGAAATCCTTTCATGGCATAGTTAGGTTTATGTGCTTTTCTTTCCAGACTGAATTTCTCACAAATTGAGTTCACCCAGGTTTACTAAATATGAGAGAAGCAATAAACACATTTTTCAGTTTTTGCAATTTTACTACTTTATAAAGATCTGTATCTTTTTTCATTTGAAATAGAGTCTCTATTATAAACTCTCATATTCATGGACAGTTAACTTTTTCTTTTTGGGAATGCGTGTACTGGTTTATGAGCGCCAGGAAAATGTAGCGCTGAAAATTGCTAAGAGAACCAGAGGGCTCCTGTTGGATACCTGAAGTCAAGCTCTGATCTCCCAAAGAGATGAGCCTTTGTAGAAATGTGACTATTCACATGAACTTTTTTTGTGCTTTAGATGTGGAAACAACTTCTGTGCATCTCATCGCTATGCAGAAACTCACGGCTGCACCTATGATTACAAGAGTGCAGGGAGGAGATATTTACAGGAGGCAAATCCTGTGGTTAACGCACCCAAACTTCCAAAAATCTAGCTCCTGCTCTGCGCCTAGGAATCGTATTACAATGACAGAAGAAATATTGTTTAGACTGCATTATTTTTGTTCGACTCCCAAAAGATTTGCCAAATGACAAAAACATACAATGCATACTGTTGGAGAAAGAATGCTACTGTATTTGACATCTTTATCCTTTGGGGAATCAAAAGTTTTAAAAGTAGTTTTAAAAACTTTATAATGATTTAGCTTTGTTATTGCATGTCTTGTGTTAACTATTTTCTATTTGATACTGCAATTTAATAGAGAAGTCTTCAAAAGATGCACTTTAGGAAGTTATCACTGACTATGTAACCAGCTTCCACATTGTACAGAAATGTGTTGTCCTGAAACGGCTCTACTCAAATCCACCACTTCTTTGAGGGGTGAGGGTTGGGAGGTGGAGATTGGTTTTGTATTTTTTTTAAATCCCATGTGTGAAAATTTATTGAATTTACTAGAAAGTTCCTTTTTATCTCAAGCTACTTTTTATAAAAAAGAACATTTCATGTCCCCCTGTGGTTTTAACACATATATATTTCTTCCATATTCAGATTGGCATTCAGATACGTCCCATTCTATAAAACACATCATGTTAATCATACTATATATATTTCTTAAAATACTACTTTTTGAATGGTAGTTTGCAATAGAAAGGGTCTCAGTTGCCATTAAATACAGAATTCTAACTTTTCACTTTTTGAAAAATGGCTACATTTAAAACAAAATCTCACAGCTTGGTTTGTTTTTCTTATAAGTTGAATGCTATTATTACCAGGAGAAATTCAAATAAATATTCAATTTCATTATAAGTTTGATTATTTACAATAATTTTATAAATAATTTAAAATTTTTTATTCAATTCAATTAATATATACTGTATTATTAGTTTCAGAGGTAGAATTCAGTGATTTATGAATTGTATATAATACCCAAAGCTCATCACTTCCAAATGTCCTCCTTAATGCCCATCACCCAGTTTGGTAAACTAAAAACTGAACTACTTGACACAAATGTAAATATTTTCCTTAGTCTGTATAGCTCCCCTTAGAAAGTATACCATTAAATGTATCACTCTTCCACTAATATCTTTCCCACTTGTAAATATATAGTTCAGTACCCCCCTCCTTTATCAAGACAACATGTGCTTTAGACATTTAAAAATCCAAGAACTCTATTACCTGGATAGGCTGCTGGAAAATGGACCAAAACATATTTATTCTATAATAAATATGAGTGGTTAGGGTATTGATATGTGCTTAGCACATGCTTTTTAAACCAAGACCATGTAGAAATAACTCTTGTTTTAAGTTTACCAAAGATTTTGGTCAAAGTTGAGTTTTTTATTGTTATTGTTTTACTAGTTCCTAAGTTACTGAGAGAGAAACCAGTTGAATTCAAGAAATATTATTACTGGAAAGCATTTCTTTATGCTTTAAATTCTTATAGGGATGGATCCTAATTTTAAAGATCTCAGATATATCTCTTCATCCCCAGTAATTATCAGAGTGCTTTGATGTAGGCACTGGATACACATTAGTTAATTAAATTAATTATACTGTACATCTTAACTGTGATGAAAAATGAAGGTGTTTATGTCGTTTCATATGCTAAACTAATTTTATGTGATAAAATTCAGTTTCTGGAATTTATTTTATTTTATTTTTTGTTGAGGGGAAGGAGAAAGAATCTTAACCAGGCTCCACATGGGGCCTAGAGCCCTACACAGGACTCGATCTCACAACTCTGAGATCATGACCTGAAGTAAAGTCAAGAGTTGGACGCTTAACCAACTGAGCCATCCAGGCACCCTCTGGATTTTATTTTTAAACAGTAAATATTTGGTTTTAGCAACATTAGAAGTTAAAATGTTTAACTTTTAGCTTTGTGAAATATTTTTCAAGTTAAGTTTAGTATATTTTAGTCATTCTAACGAGAATTTAAAATATATACTCAGGGGATCCCTGGGTGGCGCAGCGGTTTGGCGCCTGCCTTTGGCCCAGGGCGCGATCCTGGAGACCTGGGATCGAATCCCACGTCGGGCTCCCGGTGCATGGAGCCGGCTTCTCCCTCTGCCTGTGTCTCTGTCTCTCTCTCTCTCTCTCTGTGTGTGACTATCATAAATAAATAAAAAATTAAAAAAATAAAATAAAATATATACTCAGATGTTTTAAAATTTTACCCATGTTGTTACTTGTGGAGGGATTTAATCATAATAGAGAATACAGGAATTAATTTCCTGGCATATGTTTAATGTAGTTTTAAGCCATCAGGATAGGTAATCCAATCTTCTTTCTAGTGGGGTTTTCCAAAATATGACCCCTAAGCTGTCTAGAAACATAAGATTTTAAGTGATGCATGAATAAACATTTAAAAAATAATTACATATGTTTAATGTTTATCAGAAAATAACTCAAGTAGCTTAAGTTGAAAATAAACTGATGAGGATTAAAAAGTTGATTGAAAATTGACAAGCAAAGGAATATATAACAAATCAAAAAAGTACATGTGAATGACTGAAATTTAGGAATAAAGGTATGTCGTGTTTCTTTGAAAATTATGTTAAATTTTAAAAATGGTTGATGAAGGATCCCTGGGTGGCGCAGCGGTTTGGCGCCTGCCTTTGGCCCAGGGCGCGATCCTAGAGACCCAGGATCGAATCCCACGTCAGGCTCCTGGTGCATGGAGCCTGCTTCTCCCTCTGCCTATGTCTCTGCCTCTCTCTCTCTCTCTCTCTCTCTCTCTGTATGACTATCATAAATAATAAATAAATAAATAAATAAATAAATAAATAAATAAATAAATAAAATGGTTGATGAAAGTGAATACATGATTTTAGAAAAACTACATAAGGATAAAAAATGAAAGTAATAATTTCATCATGGTTCCCTTCTCCTGTCCCCCAATCTCTTGTACAAATTTCTATTTTAGTTTTTCTGGTAATTACTATCATAACACTAGGCAATATATTTAGACATTATTTTTTGACACTCCATCATTACAGATAAGGAATTTAGTATGATAACATCATACCTCCATACTCCCCAGTTTTTATTAGTGTGTTAGTCTGATGAGGCTGCCATTATAAAGTATCATTGACTAAGTGGCTTAAAAAACAGAAATTAATTTTCTCACCATTCTGCAGGCTAGCAGTCCGAGGTCAAGGTCCAGCAGGGTGGTGGTTTTCTGGTAAGATATCTCTTCCAGGCTTTCTTCTCATTGTGTCTTCATGGCCTTCCCTCATGTGTGCATCCATGGAGCTCTCTAGTGTCTCTTCTTAGAAGGACACTAATCCTCTAGGACCAGGGTCCCCCTCTTTTGACCTCACTTTTTTTTTTTAAGATTTTATTTATTCATGAGAGACACACACACACATACACACACAAAGAGGCAGAGACACAAGCAGAGGGAGAAGCAGGCTCCATGCAGGGAGCCCGACTTGGGACTCGATCCGGGGTCTCCAGGATCACACCCTGGGCCTAAGGTGGCACTAAACCACTGAGCCACTCGGGCTGCCTTCTTTTGACCTCACTTAATCTCAATTACTTCCTTAATCCAGAAATAGCCACACTGGGGGTTAGAGTTTAACATAGGAGTTTGAAGAACACACATATATTTAGTCCATACCAATCAGTTCTTTATAGTTATAGTGTTTATTTCAAATTCACCCATTTCTCTGCAGTTACCCTTGTCCATAGCACCATAGCTTTCACCTGAGCGATTGTAACTGCTTCAGCTTCCTAACTGGGCTTCTTGAATTAATTCTGTGTCCTATATATAACTTCATTTTCTACACTTCAGTTGTAGTGAGCTTGAGAACCAAGAAATTGAGCATATCAATGCCTGAAATATATCAGTGACTTCTTGTGTTCTTCGAATAAAGACCCAAGACCTTAATAAGGGCCCTGTGATCCGGTCCCCACCAATTTCTCCAGCCTCAAATTGCACTGTTTCCTCCTGCTGTCTGGAATTTGCTCATGTTGACTTTCTTTTAGTTTTCCCAGCCTATTTCTTTCTCCTTGATACCCACCAGTTTTTCAGATGCTTACTCCATCATTACTTCCTGAAGGAAGCCTTCCCTGATGAATGCTTGTCTAAGCCATCACTCTTCCATTTCCTTCCATATACTTTTCCTTCATGGGCTCTACTGCAGTGTTATATTGATATTTCTGTGATCCTTTGAATTGCACAAGATGGCAGGTCCATCAGAGTAGGAATTGCCTTTCTGTCCATCTATCCAACCTTATTCCGAAGCATTGCAGGTAAGCCCTTAATATTTGTGAATGAATTAAAAAAAAGCTTGTAAGAATGTACTAAATCTTTTTAGTGATCCATCAACTTTAAGTGGTATTATTGCCTTTTCTGCCTGTTTTCAGATTGATTTAAAAATTGAAAGCAGAGACTCCTGGTGGCACAATCGTTCAAGCATCCAACTCTTGGTTTCAGCTCAGGTCATGCTCTCAGGGTTGTAGAATCAAATCTCAGATTGTACTCTGCACTCAAGATGGAGTCTGCGTATGACTTTCTCTCCCTCGTCTTTTTCCCCTCCCTGTGAACTCTCTCTCTTAAAAAAAAAATAAATCTTTTTTAAAAAATGAAAGCAATAAGAAGTTAAAATATTACATTTAGAATACTGTTCATTGAAGATTCAAATTGTATGATAGTATATTTTCTAGTGTCACTGTAGAGAGAAAATGAATTTTCCTTTAATTCCTTCATTTGCTTAAAATTATGCCATATTATTTCTTATTCCCTTTTTGTATGGCTTATGCTTTTGTTTCCAATTGCTTTTTTTTTCTTAATGTCATTAAGAAAATGTACTTGTATCTTACCATCAGATTAAGACTGTTCAGATAGGGATCCCTGGGTGGCGCAGCGGTTTGGCGCCTGCCTTTGGCCCAGGGCGTGATCCTGGAGACCCGGGATCGAATCCCACGTCGGGCTCCAGGTGCATGGAGCTTGCTTCTCCCTCTGCCTATGTCTCTGTCTCTCTCTCTCACTGTGTGCCTATCATAAATAAATAAAATAAAATAAAAAAATTTAAAAAAAAGACTGTTCAGATAGCTAATTATATAGTTTATTTGTTGGGGATCATTCTTCTTGCAGACATTCTTCACATAATCATTTGCCTTTTATTGTAATTAAATAATTTTTAAAAAAATATTTTATTTGTTCATGAGAGAGAGGCAGAGACATAGGCAGTGGAAGAAGCAGTCTCCCTGAGAGGAACCTGATGCAGAACTTGATCCCAGGACCCAGGGATCATGACCTGAGACAAGGGCAGACACTCAACCACTGAGCCACCCAGATGCCCTTATAATTAAATCATTTTATTGATTGATTGATTGATTGATTTATGATAGCCACACAGAGAGAGAGAGAGAGGCTCTTCAAAAGAGAAAATCAGTATTGTTGATATGGCGTCCAATCTATGGAACCCCACTCAAATTTTGCCAACTTTCACAATAATGTTTTCTCTTTCCTCTCTGGCTCAGGATCCTTCAGCAGAATTTCATGGAGGGCCTTGGAAATAGAAACTTTGCCATTCCTGACATGTATAAAATTGTCCTTTTTATGAGTTCACACTTAATGGTTTGGCTGGGTTTAGAAGTCTTTCCTCAGAAGTTTGAAGGCATTAAAACAGTGACTTCTAAAAAAAAATAAAATAAAAAAATAAAACAGTGACTTCTGTATAGAATGTTACTGATGGAATCCTAAAGCCAATCTAATATTTACATTTTTGTTAGTAAGATGGTCACCTTTTTTGTTTTTTTTTTTTCCAGACACTAAAGCATTTTCTCTTAGTTTTTGGACATCTGAAACTTCATTCATTTTCATCCATTTTTCTTGATATTGTTGTATTTATTCTTTCTGAAGTCTCTATTTTCAATAGCTCAGGGATTTTTTTTAAATGAAAAATTGATCTCCTCCATTGCCTCTGTTTTCTTATGGAAATTCTCTTAGATGGTTGGTTCCCTAGACAGATACTCAATTTATTTAAAAATATTTTTATGTAAAATTAAAGAAACTCTTAATGCATATACAGAAAAGTGAATATACACAAATTATATAAAGCTCCATAACTTATCACAAAACAAATCTCTGTTTAACTACTGCCCAGGTTAAGAAATAGGAAACATTGCCAGTACCCCAGAAGCCATTCTTGCCTTCTGTCCTTTCCCAATCACTACCCCCTCGTCTATAAAGGTAACCAACCATTTTTCCTGCATTAGTCATTTTCTTCTATTTCTTTATGGTTTTACCACCTAACCATCTATCCCTGCAGTTTTGCCTTAAAAAACCAAAACTTTTGCCTCGGGAATTGTATAGTATGTGTTAGTCTTTATCTGGATTTTTTTCACTCAGTATTCACTGTGAGATTTGTGTTAAATGTAGTTGTACTTAATTTTTATTGTGGTATTCTTTTGTATGAGTGTGCTACAATGTATTCTTCATCCATGTTGATGGACATTTAGGTTGTTTCTAGCTTTGAGTATTCTGTATAATGCTGTTATGAACATTTGTACACATATCTCTTAAGAGCAAATGTATACACATTTCTTTTGAGTCTATACCTAAGAGTAGAATTGCTGGATTGTAGTCTTATCATTGTGTTTAATCTACTAGATAATACTAACAAATTTTCCAAAGTGGTTTTTATTAATTTATCTCTACCCATAACAGTTTGAGAGTCCTCCTCTGTTTCATATCCTTACCAGTATTTATTTCTTTTAGTCATTCCAGTGACTGGCTTTTGTTTACAACTTCTCACATGTTCCTGCCCTCCTCAGCCTTATTTCTTAGCAGCTCCAAGGTACTTTTCTTTGCAGCTTTAGGAATTGGGATGGAGTAAGGTCCCAGCTTTGGGGAGGAGGTGGTCTCCCTTGAATGATGTGTATAGTGTGTGTGTGTGTGTGTGTGTGTGTATTTTTTCCTCATAAAGACTTTTTCCCTAGTTATGCTTTACTTTTTTATTCAGGAAGGGATGACCTGCTCAGAGACTTTAGCCTGTATTTCATTATCCAGTACCCTATTACAGGGGTAGCTGGGAGATCAAAGTTTTAGTTTTTTCATTAAAGTAGTTTCAAGCAAAGAAGAAAGAGGTTGGAAATGGAGATTGGGTCAGCAACCTACAGTGTCCACTACAAAAAGAATTATTAGATTTCAAAAAGGATGAGAATTTAGGGTTTGTTGGAGTGGAAGGAAAATATAAAGGACAAAATCCTAATGAAAGGAATTTAGGGACACTAGGTTAACCCAAGAGCTCATATCCAGAGTCTGCCCAGAGAAAGATTATATACATAGGAGAGGAAAAAAATAAATAATAAATTCCAGATTTTAGTCTATATAGTATTTTTTTGTTATCGCATCCTCAATATTTAAATATATGCACTCCTATTTTACCAAAAGCAATGTTGACCAATAAAAATACCTGTAGAAGACATTAAGGGTAGAAAAATTGATAAAGGATGGAATAAATGCTAATAGGCTTAAGTCATAAAAATAAAAAGTTACAAGTAGAATAAAAAAATCCAGTACCTTGCTGTATAGGAAACATCTGAAGGAGAAACATATAGGCCAATATTAGGCCAGTCTTTTTGCTCATTTCTTTTTGGTGGTTAGCAATATTTAATTATATGAGTATATATCATTAGTGTGTCAGCAGAGAGGGCCTACAAGCAACAGCATCCTAGTAGTAACAAGCACACCTAAGCACCCATACTCCAATACATGCTCTAATACCATACCCCAATAAAAGGTTTCTGATACCATACCCCAATAAAAGGACAATACCATACCTGTTGGAGAAATATCTGATTCTAGGACTGGGACAGGAAATATATGGCTTCTTGTAGTTCCAGAAAGGAAATGATTTTTAAAAAATCCACCACAAAAAAAATGTACAATCATAAGGGGGGTATGTCAGAGGAACACAGCAGCCACTAACAGAGCTCCCAGTGGCCAAACCTGATACAATGTGAGCAGTAAAGTAGTATGGATTATAACTCAAAGTACAAAATAAGTATCAATAAGTCTATAGTTATATAAACAAATGATTAAATAAAATTTGAAATTATAGAAAAAGGCATGTCTCCTGTACAGAATAATTCTGTACATAGTCCTCTCTTGAGTGTATAACTAACTCCCCATCCTTTAACTGTGCTCTGTGCTTAGTAACCTCTTTCCAATGGAAAGAAGGAAAAGAGTAACTTTACAGTGGAGAAATTTGGCAAACACTACCTTAGGTGATCAAGTTCAACATCAACAATGATACGTCATGTTGATAGTATGAGTAGTAAGAATGGCACTTACTCTCAAAACTCCACAACCCCACTCTCCCCATGAGAAAACATTAGCAATACTCAGCTGAGGTATATTTGACAAAACATTTGACTTGTACTTCTTGAAACTGTCAAAGTTATCAAAAACAAATTCTGAGAAGCTGTCACAGATAAGACAAGCCTAAGAAGATGTGATGACTAAAAGTAATGTGGGATCCTGGATGGGATCCTGGAAAAAGAAAGGGATATTAGGTAAAAACTAAGGAAAGCTGAATAAAGCATGGACTTTAATATACTATACTAATTAATATATTAATAGGAGAAACTATGTGGGATATAGAGGAAATCTTTATACTATGTTTGCAAATTTTATGTAAATCAAAAACTATTCTAAAAAATAGTTAAAAAAAAAGATGTGCGAACAGAATTGGAATAGACTAGGTAGTATGTACCTTAATACCTATTGTAGACATAGCAGGACAAGTTTATAGTGAAAAACAAGATGGATTTAACATTTTGGTAGAGAGTAAAATGGGACAAATAGTAGGGATATATTTTCTCAAGTATTTTATTCCTTTATAAAAATTCCACTTTGAGGGCAGCCCGGATGGCTCAGTGGTTTAGCGCCGCCTTCAGCCTGGGGTGTGATCCTGGAGACCCGGGATCAGGTCCCACATCGGGCTCCCTGCATGGAGCCTGCTTCTCCTTCTGCCTGTGTCTCTGCCTCTCTCTCTTTCTGTGTTTCTCTCATGCATGAATAAATGAAATATATTTTTTTAAAATTCTACTTTGAGCACAGCCATATTGTGGGAGGGAAGAGCTGAAGTAGGTGCTCTTGGCTCCCCGCTGCATGCCTCAGTCTGTGAAGGAACTCACCGCCCAGCCACCATCATGCCTGGGCACTCACAGGAAGACTTCAGCTGCATGGTCACCAACCGATGTGACCAGTTATTTGATGACAAATCAGACCCCTTTGAGTTGTTGAAGTCAGCAGAGAACAAGAAAAAAAGCTGGCGGAGCCGGCATTGGGGTCCCTGGGGCCAAGAGCACAGTTCAGGCTGCAGTCCAGACCAACTCCAATGTAGCAGGCAAACAGCTGCATAAAGAGTCCCAAGAACCAGGTGACCCCTCATGTTGGGGTGGTGTGCAAGAAAGAGGAGATGTAGCTGCCAATGTCACTTAAGAATAAGATGTGTTGGAAGAAAACCAACCATTGAAGATGAGTTAATAGAGTCTCCAAAATACATTCAGAAACAAATATAACTTCAGTGACTTGGATCAATCAAATGTGACTGAGGAAACACCTGAAGGTGAAGAACATCCAGTTGCAGACACTGAATATAAGGGGAATGAATTTGAAGAAGTAAAGAAAGAGGGACCAGAAGAAATGACTTTGGATGAGTGGAAAGCTATTCAAAATTAAGGACCGGGAAAAAGTAGGATTTAATATATGTTCTCATTCATTTGGGGAATATAAAAAATAGTGAAAGGGAATAGAAGGGAAGGGAGAAGAAATGGGTGGAAATATCAGAAAGGGAGACAGAACATAAAGACTCCTAACTCTGGGAAATGAACTAGGGGTGGTGGAAGGGGAGGAGGGCAGGGGATGGGGGTGAATGGGTGACGGGCACTGAGGGGTCACTTGACGGGATGAGCACTGGGCGTTATTCTGTATGTTGGCAAATTGAACACCAATAAAAAATAAATTTATTATTAAATAAAAAATAAAAATAAAGAAGATTGATATATAAAGAAAAAAAAGGAAAACCAAATGAAGGTGCCAATGGGCAGTAGAAGAAGGGATTTTTTCTTCATAGTCAGAGTGAAGATGCTCATGCTGGAGATTTGGTTATAGACCATCATATCTGAAAGCCAGCAAATGATATTTTTAGCTGGAGATCAGTTTTGGAGACCTTGTTTGCCCATGATGTGTTGCTAAGGGTGGATGAGGTGGTGCGCATGGTGGATATCTAAACTGAGGCAGAACTGACAAGTACTTCTGATGTAGATGACCCTGAGGCATTCCCAGCTCTGCCTTAACTAGATGCCATAAGACAACCCTATATATGTTTACACAACAGATTTATTTTCTCACAAAATAAGGTTCCTTTGTGGGCCCTCTCATCTGAAATCTTGCATTCTTACCAATCCCAAAAGAATTAAGAATTAAAAAAAAAAAAAGACTGTCATACATATTGTTCTCATCTAAAGACTGAATTTTGTTTTGAAAATGAATTTCTCTCCCTACATAGAAGTATCAAGAGTAGTAATTTATTCATTTAGATTTTATTTATTTATTCATGAGAGACACAGAGGGAGAGAGAGAGAGAGAGGCAGAGACATTGGCAGAGGGAGAACTAGGCTCCTTCAGGGGAGCCTGATGTGAGACTTGATCCCAAGACTCCAGGATCACAACCTGAGCCGAAGGCAGATGCTCAACTGCTGAGTCACCCAGGTGCCCCCAGTTTTGTAGATTGGTAACAGGGATGTTTTAATAATATTCAGAGATTATGCATTCTTCATGAATACTTTTGTATTGCTGCTTGCAAATATGTATTTCCAAACTTGAAATACAAGTGTCAACAGTCTGTACCAGTTTAAAGCTTTCACTTCATTTGTGTTTTTAAATTAAGGATTTAGATGTTCTCCCAATTACAACTGGCTTTAAATACTGAAATATTTAATATCACTTTTAATACCCACTTTGTATTTTCACACATAGTCAGCTGGGTCATGTAAACTTTCAAATTTTACACTGTGTGGAATACTAATACTACTTTATTTTAACTTAGTTTTAATATTTTAATTTCTGAGGAAATTTCTCCACTTTTCATAATAGCTGTGATATATGCTAAATCTTTGTATACAGAAATATCAGTGCTTGAACAAATTCAAGGCATATTGGTTTATTAACCCTTGCTCCTGTATCATTCATTAGGTTCAAACTTAAAATTGATTCACAATTTCAACTATATTTGCTTTTATTTATTTTTATTTAAAATTTAAAAATTTTTAATTTTTTAAAAGATTTTATTTATTTATTCATGAGAGACAGAGAGGGGGAGCGGCAGAGACACAGGCAGAGGGAGAAGCAGGCTCCATGCAGGGAGCCTGACGTGGGACTTGACCTGGGGTCTCCAGGATCATGCCCTGGGCTGAAGGCAGCGCTAAACCGCTGAGCCACCCGGGCTGCCCTATATTTGCTTTTAAAATGTGTGACTTTACCATTTTAAAAATCAAACTAGACACCTTGCTGGTTAAAATTTAAGGCATTTATTGTTGATACGCCTCCTATCAAGTGGAATAGTTTTATGAATGTTGGATTATTTTCCCCTCAAAGGGCTGGTAGAACAAGTTGATTTGGCTTCTGTGTATGTTTTAAACTGTTCTGTAAAATAAGTGTCTGGCCACTCAATATGATTTATGTGTATGGAAGGTCCCAAATCAAAATTGTTCTTCCATAATCAACAACCCTTTAACCTTTCCTTTTCCTAAAGAAACCAAAGGACACTGGTTTGGATGGTAAGATGGGGAGACTGTATTAATTTTTAGAATTTGGAAAGCAGACCGCTTTATTTATTTTTTATTTTTTTTTAATTTTTATTTATTTATGATAGTCACAGAGAGAGAGAGAGAGAGAGAGAGAGGCAGAGACATAGGCAGAGGGAGAAGCAGGCTCCATGCACCGGGAGCCCGACGTGAGATTTGATCCCGGGTCTCCAGGATCGTGCCCTGGGCCAAAGGCAGGCGCTAAACCGCTGTGCCACCCAGGGATCCCCAGACCGCTTTATTTTATAAGGTTGGAACAGCAGCACCGTCCATGAAATATAAACCAAATATCTGTTTCTGAATTTCCTATATTGCTATTAATTTTGGTCTTAAATTGATAGATAACTGTTCCACAGAAAATGGTAAGTATATTTTATTCTTCCTCCATTAGAAAATTAGAGTAGTGGATCTGGTGAATGAGAGCATCACCATTTACTAAAATATACATGGACAGAAGTATCAACAAAGAGATTCTCTAGGATATTTTTAAAAAATCTTATGCCACATTTATTGGTAAACAGGAAAGGAATTTCATGTACAGTTTTAAACATCTTTTGTCACTCAATATTTTCTACCCAGTATGGTAATGTGCAGTTTTAAAAATATTGAAGGTTTTAAATCATAAAATAATTAACTTTGGGGGCATGAAAATCTCTGTAAAATATAAAAAGAATTTTTAAACACTATATTCTTAGAATTACTGTGTTGTAAAATGCTGTCAATACAAAGTGCAGCAATAACTGAAGCTAAAAAATTCTTCACACTTAAAAAATTCTAGAATATATTATTTTATACTAACATTTATAAATAGTACTTATTAAAATGTGCACAACATAGTCAAAGCTGTAGCTTACAGGAAAATGGTGCTATATTGTTTTTTTTAAAAGATTTTATTATTTATTTGATAGAGCAGGAGCTGAGGGAGGGGCAGAGGGAGAGGCAGACTCCCCACTGAGCAGGGACCCTAATGTGGGGCTTGATCCCAGGACCCTGGGATCATGACCTGAGCCAAAGGCAGATGCTTAACTGACTGAACTACCCAGGCACCCCAAAATGATTTTCTTGAAAAACATTTCCTTTAAGGTGCACCTGGTTGACTCAGTTGGGTGCCTGACTCTTGGTTTCGGCTCAGGTCATGATCTCAAGTTTGTGGGATCGAGTTCCATGTTGGGCTTTACACTCAGTCTACTTGAGATTCTGTCTTTCTCTCTGCCCCTCCCCCTTCTTTTGCTCTCTCAAGTAAATCTTTCTTAAAAATTTCATTTAAATACAGTATTTAGTTATTCAATAAATATTAATTGAGCATCTATTAGGTGTCATGCACTATTGTAAGTGATGCAGATGTAGTGTTTAACTAAACCAAAATTCCTGCTTTCGTTGCATGCTTACATTCTAGAAGAAAAACAAATAAAAAGTAAATATGCCAGATGGAGTATCGGTGTATTCGGTTGCTGTGTTTAGTTACTAGGGCTACTATAACAAAGTACCATAAAGTGGGCAGTTTACACAACAGATTTATTTTCTCACAAATCGGAAAGCTAGAAGTCAGAGATCCAGGAGTTGGCAGAGTTGGTTTCTTCTGAGAAGAATGCCACTGGTTTGCAGATAGTCCCCATCTCCTCATGTCTTCATGTGGTCTTTCCTCCAGTGCATGGAGGAAATGTGTGTTCTAATCTCCTCTTCCTTTGTGGACACCAATCTTAATGTATCAGGGCCCACCCTAATGACCATATTTTGCTTTAATCACCTCTTCAAATGCCCTATTGTTGTGGAGTGAACTGGGGAGACTCCGTGCCCTGGGGCCTCAACCCATCCAGACCTGAAAAAGTCACCAAAAGTTCTTGGTCTCATCAGGAGAAGGAATTCAAGGACAGACACACAGCATAGCAGATAAGTAATGGAAGTGGGAAAGTTTATTAAAGCGAAAAGTACACTCTCAAGATGTGAGAGGAGAGAGAGAGAAAGACCTGTGTGCCCTGGGGGTTGGGTTTGATTTCTATCTTTAATAGATAGTTGTTAACTAGGGGGTGGAACAGTTATTACTTGGGACAGGAAGCCGGTTTCTCACTTTTTCTTTCTAATTCGGTCAGAAGTTTCCTGTCATGGCATCCTCCATCCTGGATCTCAGGGTTTTTTGTTTGTTTGTTTGTTTGTTTTTGTTTTTGTCAGGTTTGAGCTGGCTTTTTGTGAGTGCTGCCAGGACAGGTCTCTGACTTTCCCTGATAGCCAGACCTCCTCGTTGTTGTCATCCAGGTATCCTATTAGAACCTAACTAACTGCTGACTCTGTCTCCAATACAATCACAGTATGAGATTCTGAGGGTTAGGGGTTCAACATATTTGGGGAGACATAATTCAGACCATAACAATCTATATATTGCTGTGGTAACAAATTAACCCCCAAAGCTCATTGGTTTAACACAACATAGTTTATTCTTCACCCATGCAAAATCCACTGAGCCAGGCAACTTCCCAGGATAGCTGCCTGATGAGGCAATTCAGGCTGATTCAGGTTATTTCCATTGCATGGTTTTGCCAAGGCAACATTTGTTCTCTGAGATTGTTGCAGCAGGGGAGAGAGGGCTTTTGAATGACTTTGTCTAGAAGTGCATATACATTCTGTTTATAGTCTGTTGGTTAGAGCTAGTCAAATGGCTTTTCCCAGTTGAGTTATGGGGGTGAGAATAGATATTTAATGAGCTCTAAATGTCTCTGCCACAGATGCTATTAAGTGCTAAGAACAAAAACCAGGCACAATAGGGTGTTTATAAAACAACTGTTTTAGAAAGGGTGGTCAAAGACCTTCACTATGAGAAAGTGACATTTAAGTAGAGTCACAAAGGAATTGAGGAAATGGGAGAAAGCATTCTATGCCTGAGGAAACCAAGAAATAGCAAGGAAGCCTGGTAACGAGCAAAGCAAGTAAGAGGACAACAGAAAATAAGGGAGGACTTCATAGGCATGAAATTTGGATTTTATTCTGAACTGGAATAATATTGGAGGTATACATAATTTGACTTAAGTTTTAAAAAAATCACTCTGGTGATTGTATGGAGAAAAGATTGTAGGGGACATGGATGGAAGTCAGGAGACAGATACAGTAACCATCCATGTAGGAAATCACAGGCTGGACTAGGATGTAGCACTATCCTGGATGGTTTTTACCCTTCTCTCCTGAAACCACCAGCACCCCTCTCCCTGTCTTCACTCTCAACTTCTTATTTTACT
Source organism: Canis lupus dingo (assembly GCF_003254725.2). Lineage (NCBI taxonomy): Eukaryota > Metazoa > Chordata > Mammalia > Carnivora > Canidae > Canis > Canis lupus. Next base: position 2,076,305 of record NC_064270.1, read on the forward strand.
AAACTAGGAACAATTGGAAAAGAGATTCTTTTTTTAAAGATTATTTATTTTTTTTTTAAATTTATTTTTAATTGGTGTTCTATTGGCCAACATATAGAATAACACCCAGTGCTCATCCCATCAAGTGCCCCCCTCAGTGCCCACCACCCATTCACCCCCACCCCCCGCCCTTCTCCCCTTCCACCACCCCTAGTTCATTTCCCAGAGTTAGGAGTCTCTCATGTTCTGTCTCCCTTTCTGGTATTTCCCACTCATTTTTCTCCTTTCCCCTTTATTCCCTTTCACTATATTTTATATCCCCCAAATGAATGAGACCATATAATGTTTGTCCTTCTCCGATTGACTTATTTCACTCAGCATAATACCTTATTGAGAGAGAGAGAGAGAGAGAGCATGTGTGAGTAGGGGGAAGGACAAAGGGAGAGGGAAAATCTTCTGCAGACTCCACACTGAGCAAAGCCCCGCGTGGAGCCTGATCCCAGGACCCTGAGATCATGACTAGGGTTGAAATCAAGAGTCAGATGTTTAACTGACTGAGCCACCCAGGCGCCCCTGGAAAAGAGATTCTATATGCATCTAACAACAAATATAACCAAGCTATCTGTCTGTGCCTTCCCACTCCCCTTGGTCATCTATCTATGGATGACCCTTCCAGCCAACTCCAGAATTTCCTTCCTACAGTTGTCATTCTTCTGCATTGGTATTTTCTTATCACTGGACCATTTTTATTAGTGTATAAATATTTAAACAGAAAATCTTAACTCTCCCCCCCCCCCGTCTCTTGCCTGCTGTTGTCCCATTCCCCTGCTTGTCTTTGCAGCAAAAGGAAATCTGCTTCCTGTCACCATTTACTATCTCTGAAATAAGGCTTGTATCCCTGCCACTTTATCTTAGTTGCTCTGTTCTCAAGTTCTCCACTCCTAAATGCAAAGGTCAGTCCTCATTTTACTTAACTTCTCAGCAAATGAAATGACACACTGAGGCACTTTTTCCTTCTTCCTAAACATTTTTCTTCACTTAGCTTTTAGGATTCCTCTATTTCATTTCTCTTACCTCTGGCTGCTCCTGCTATGTTTCCTTTGCTAATCTTCCTATCCCCAAAGTGCTATATGAGCAGGCTTTGGATGTTTTTTCTCCCCTGTAGTTACACAATTAATATTCTTGGTCAGCAACTTTCAGTGATTTTCAAACTGTAGGACCATACTGTTACTTGGTTAAAAAATCAGTTGAGTTGGGAGAAGTTTTAAAAATGGAACAGAATAAAGTGGAAAAGAATGGAGATAGTGAATTATAGGGAAGTTAGGTTTGCTGCTTGAAACTTTTAAGTAATCTACATGTATTTGGTCGGTATGGAAAATGTATTTTGTATCCTGGGTTGAGATAAGAAGGTATGAAAGTTACTGCTTCGTGTGATGTCATTCAGTCTTGTGGCTTTAAATACCACCGACCAATCAATTTATATCTCCCTATCTCTCTCCAGAATTCCAGTGTCTTCTGTGCAGTTGCTAACTGTACATCTCTATTTGGATGACTAATAGGCATGTCAAATTTAGCACGTCCAAAATCAAATTCTTGTTTTTTTTTTCTCCCAGGATGCACATATCCTTTGTTGACTTTCCAAATAAAAGTCAGTTATTTTACCAGCAAAAATTATTTTATTCGTGAATAGCAGAGAATTGCAACCTTAGGGTAGTCTAACACAAGAGAGGAACGTTATGTTATGGAGATGAAGGAAGAAGTTGGGAGTGGTTGTTTTGAACAAAAGTCCATTAGAGAAAAGCAAGAATTTGGGTGAGATGAGGGTTTCTCATTGGCCAAATTGCTGGGATAGTCAATTTATTACAGGAGATGCACTCACTGTACATCTTTTCCTATTGGGACCTGTAATTGATAATTCTTCCAGTACTTGATGACAAGTGGTATGGCACAAGAGCTCCCCCTGCTGGTCTCCCAACTCCATTTTCGTGACGTTTCTCTTTATTTTCACACCTTTCTCCATCTAAGTAAATGACAGTTCCATCCTTTTGGTTGTACAGGCCAAAAACCTTGGAGTCATCCTGCACTCTGTTCTTTTACATATACCTCTAATCAATCTGGATATTCTATTGGCTCTACTTTTGAGATATACCAAACACTATGTGAAGCAAAACTGTCATTTAGCATAGCACAGGAAGGCCAAAAGCAAGATAGAATAAACAGATACGGTGAAACCACTTTTTTTGTTTGTTTGTTTGTTAATAAAAAGGAAAAGTCATTCAGACTTGGAATCAGGAGACATAAATTCAAGGCTGGCTCTACCACATCATAGCTTTGTAGCCTTAGCAGGTTATAATTCACCTCTTTCTCTCTTTGCAAGTCATCACTCTAGTTAGAGATCCCTGGTATATACCCACTGTGTTAGATAATATGCTGTTTGGAGTCATATATGAGTATAGTACATCTTATCCTACGTACCAGTGCATTTTGTTTGCAATGAAACCCTAACTGACAAACTAGATATGTTCAGCCATTTGGTGGTGACTTCTTTCTTTCCCACAAACTCTAGGAGAGGGTAGGCAATTTTTCTATGTGGGCTGAAGCAGTGGACAGATAGTATATGAGGAGTCCCCATCACCACAAATAGGATGTGGAATTTGACTTGCTGCCATAAGGCCGATGTTCCCTTTGAAGTGAAGACCAGGTCACCCATTAGCAATTCTCTTATTGGTAGTCTTCCATTCTAAATGCAAAATTTCTTTGTTTCCTTGCTGGCAATGCTCAACTCCAGTCCAGGTGGCTGAGAATCCAGGCCCAGGACCTGAACACTTTGAAATTGTCAGCTGCCTTTTCCTCAGGACTCTGACCTTCTATATCAGTACTCTCTTGCCAAAGGTCAAATATGGTTAACGTTGAGCACTTAAAGTACTAGCATTATTTCACTTCATAACTATTCAGTAGATACTTTCTTTTAGGTAGATGAAGAGGTTCAGAAAGGTTTAAGTAAACTACCTACATAGAAATGGCCTACAGAGAAATGATTCATCCTAGCATTGTCTCCATGAGTACTCCCTAACTTACAGATCCCTCTGGATGTGTGAGGGGTCTTTGCCACGTCTTAGGGATTCATAAGCCACAGGTTAGCCAACTGTTTTTGCTTCTCAGGCATGGCGTAGGCATAAGGTATATCAGTGAAAGATATTATTTCTCCTTTCATGGAACTTCTGCTGCCAGAAGCAGCAGAAAAAGTCAAGCAGGTTGTGGCAACTGGCCTTGTAACCTATTTTCTGTAGGAAGAGATGAGTATGGAGAAAATTTCATGACTATGTTTTCTCCTTTTTGTTTTTTTTTTTTAATTTTTATTTATGATAGTCACACACAGAGAGAATGAGAGAGAGAGGCAGAGACACAGGCAGAGGGAGAAGCAGGCTCCATGCAGCGGGAGCCCGACGTGGGATTCGATCCCGGGTCTCCAGGATCGCGCCCTGGGCCAAAGGCAGGCGCCAAACCGCTGCGCCACCCAGGGATCCCTGTTTTCTCCTTTTTGTAATGTTGCGTTTTAGATGTGTTAATGTAGAGGATGCTTGACCTTGCACTGACCTGAAGGGTATTTTGAGCACACTCTTGACCCTGTCAATTTGCTCTTAGCCATGTATGCAAAGTGATCAGGATTGTGTGGAGGAATTAATTATGCGGTAGATCACTTCTGGGCAACAGAACAATTCTGTACTATTTGAAGGTAGTTGCTCACAATTCACTCATGAATTTACTAAGAAATAGTACAAATTATTAGTCTTACGAAATTTGTCATGAATATTATGGGAGAAATTGGCAGTGGCTGAAACTTCTGTAAAGTCTGATGTAGGAAAAAGATTTGGTAGAAATAATTGCTAAAAACAAGTATCAGCTATAATCAGGAAAGTTTGGTGTGGACAAAAGGTGAATGCTGAATCACACACTTACTTAGATGTATTTACATATACAAGGACTAGTTCTTATGAAAATTATAAAAAAATATGATTTAAAAGTTGTAAGTTGGGATCCCTGGGTGGCGCAGCGGTTTGGCGCCTGCCTTTGGCCCAGGGCGCGATCCTGGAGACCCGGGATCGAATCCCACGTCGGGCTCCCGGTGCATGGAGCCTGCTTCTCCCTCTGCCTGTGTCTCTGCCTCTCTCTCTCTCCCTGTGTGACTATCATAAATAAATAAAAATTAAAAAAAAAAGTTGGAAGTGCCACAGGCCTTCCTCACATCCATTCTATAATAGGATAGGCTGTAGAATAGCCATGGACTCCAGAGAGCGAAAGCAAACACAAGGGTCCCTTAAGGTAAACAAACGCTTTGCCTTTGCTAGCGTAGGTAAGCAATGATTTCCATTTTTTCCTCCAAGTTTAACATCAGAATACTTGGCCGAATTCCCTCGTCCTGGCAAAGCGCTAACCACACAGCGGTCAAGGCCCGGAGTCACAAGGGGATGGAAGCGGAGCCGTGGGAGGCCCCCCGTCCGCCCCCGACCGCCCCCGACCGCCCCCGACCGCCCCCGACCGCCGGGGCCCGGGGGAAGGATCGCGCCGCCGCGGCCCGCCCCTCGGCGCGCCGTCGTTGCCCGGCAACAGCACAACGCCCCTCGCCCGCCCCGGGAGGACACGTGACGCACGTGTCACGTGAGGAGACGGTGGCGTCCTCCCGCCCGGGGGTGTAAACAGGCCCGGTGGCGGCGGAGCTGCGGCCCTGCGGCGTCCTGGTGTCCGGCATGCTTCGGGCGGGCCGGGTCGGCCCATCCGGGAGCTCAGCGCCCACCTGAGGTAACTCCTGCGGCCTCGGGACCGGCGGAGGTCGCGCCGCTGCCCGCAGCGGACTAGGCCGGCTGAGCCCCGGCCCCGGCAGGGGGTGTGGCTGCCGGCGGTGCAGTCCGCGACAGGTGGGCTGGGCGGGGCGGGGCGGGGGCGGCCGCCGAGGCCGGGGCTCCGTAGCGCCCTGGGTCCCCGCCCCGGCGTGGAGCCGGCCGAAAGGCGGCGGCGATCCCGGGCCGTGGGCTCTTCCGCCCCGGCTGCTCGAGGCTGCCCCTGGGGCCCGGCCAAGCCGGGGGCCGCAGGATCCGTCGGGAGCTGAAGGCCTCGGGCTGCCCGCCGGGAGTCCCGGGTGAAGTCCGGCCCTTGAGGGCCGTGAGACCTTGAGCAAGTCAGCCTCGCGCTAGCCCGGGTTTCCACACCTGTGCTGAGTGTCTGGACTAGGTGATCCCTGAGGACCTTCCACCCCTGACGTGCGTGATCTCGACAGAAACCTGCATAACCTGCGTACTTTGGAAGCTGCCAGAGGGGAAGCTTAGGTAGATATTTGTCTTTTAATTGCTAAGTTCCTGTTTGTCTTTAGATTTTTCATCTGACACGATTTGGATTCATGTTCACCTGGGTAAAGTTTTTAGTAGAAAACGTATTACCTACTAGGTCGTCATGGTTTATGTTGCTGCCTTTTCCCCCAGGCCTTTCTGACGCAACAAAACCTTTCTTAGAACCTCTCTGGAAGCCTCAGTTACGGAAAGGAGGGCGGGGGGTGTGTGCCCGAGTGGCCCAGTGGGTTAAGTGTCTGCCTTCGGCTCAGTTATGATCCCAGGATCCGAGGATGGAGCTCCCACATCAGACTCCCTGCTCAGCGGGGAGGCTGCGGCTCCCTCTCTCTGCCCCTCCCCCGCTTGTGCTCTCTCGCTCGCTCTCAAATAAAGAAATAAAATCTTAAAAAAAAAAAAAAGATAAAATCGAAACCTTTGTCTGCTTTACTGTCTTCCTGTTCCACTGCAATACTTCTGAAGGCCTCCAGGGATCACAGGTTGAGAAGCACTGCTGAGGAAGGGTTCTGTGTTTGTTAATTTGACAGGGTCTGGAAGATGAGTCTTTTGCCTACATGGAGTTTTCCATTATTTTTCCTTCAATTTTGTTTGACCCTGTGTCATGCAATTAGAGAGACAATTAGTATATTCTGCACATAGACTTGGAAAAGGCCCCAAATTTCCAATGGACCTTTATCTTTCCATCTTTTCATTTCTTGCGCTCCAGGCCCAGGGAAAGTAAGTGTATATTTATAAGAGTTGTACCTGATGCTCATTGCTGGCTCAAGTACAGAATGGGAGTGGAAGACTTTGTGCAGGACTTTTATTTAGACCCAACTGAATGGACTAGGACATTTCTTCGGAAAAATATAAAAGTTGAGAGAATACATGACCCAAAGTCTTTACTTACAGTCATGGAATGATTTGAACAAATTACAAATTTTGAAACCCTGGATTTTGAGAGAACTGGGTTTTAGGAGAAAAAGAGGTCCTGTTTCATATAGTGAGTGAACGTATAAACAATATGAAGTAGTAGTCTGTAGACCAAAAATTATCAGGATGATTTTTTAAGTTAAGAGAAATGCTTAGTTTTCTGGTTAGTTGTTCTCGAAGAAAGGATTTACTGAAATCTGAAGTTTGATATTGAAAGAGAAAAACTGTAGCCTTTTAAAGCTTGTCCACTTTGGTGCTTCTGTGAGAGGAGTCAGCATTGGAGGTTGAATAGACTATGAATGGAACCCAAGGAGACCTAGTGAAATATGTTTTTTTGTTTTCAAAGTAAACTCACTTCCTTAATCTTTGATGTGGGTTTAGGTAAGTCACTTCTTTCTTTAGGTCTTAGTTTCGGCTACAAAGTGAGGAAATTGAATTGATTACTGCTCCATTTTTTTTTTTTGGCTTTAGTTATGGTTGCAAGATAAAATACAGATAACCTAGTTGAAATTTGAATTTCAGATTAACCGTGAAAAAGTTTTTAGTATAAATATTGCATAAGGTATGCATTACTAAAAAAAAATCCATTGTTTATCTGAAATTTAAGTTTAACTGGGCTTACTGTATTTTTATTTGCTAAATCTGGCAAACCTTCAACATTTTTGTCTCCTTTATTTTATTTTATTTTATTTTATTTTATTTTATTTTATTTATTTATTTATTTATTTATTTATTTATTTATTTATTGGAGTTCAATTTGCCAACATATAGCATAACACCCAGTGCTCATCCCATCAAGTGCCCCCCTCAGTGCCGGTCACTCAGTCACCCCCCGCCCCCCGCCCACCTCCATTTCCACCACCCCTTGTTCCTTTCCCAGAGTTAGGAGTCTCTCATGTTTGTCTCCCTTTCTGATATTTCTCACTCATTTTTTCTCCTTTCCTCTTTGTTCCCTTTCACTATTTTTGTCTCCTTTAAATTAGCTCCAGGAAGAAATTACAGATGCATACACAGGAATGGATTGGTTCAACCAGTTATGACTCCCTGTTTATTATCAGCCATAGTGGCTAGCTCTTGAACAGCTCTGTTTCACTTGTCCCCCCGTGAAGCAGTTCTTTTTCTGCCGTAAGCACATAATGTTTAGGTTCATACTCTTGGTGGTAAACAATTTATATTTTTAATAAAAATTTTTAAAGAATTTTTATTTATTTATTTTAGAGAGGGAGAGAGCTTGAGCAAGCACAGGGGTAAGGAGTAGCAGAGGAGAGGGAGAGAAAGAGACTTAAGCAGACTCCAGTTGAGCGTGGAGCCTGACTTGGGGCTTCATCTCATGATCCTGAGATCAGAACCTGAGCTGAGACTAAGAGTTGGATGCTCAACAATCTGTGCCACCAAAGTGCCCTGGTAAACAGTTTAAATATCTGAAAGCAAAAAAAAAAAAAAAAAAAAAAAAGTTGCTAAAATTTCTAAATGTAACAAGTTTGAGACATGAAATGGCATGTACTATTTTTTTTTTCTATGAAAGCTACAACTCTACCTGTCCTCCAGTTATATGACTGACTTCAAGACATGTTCTAAGGCAGTGGACTGTACTGGTGGTGAATAATCTCTCTGGAAGTTATTATGCCTTTGATTTGGCCGCCTGTGGACATGGAAAATAATCAGTGTATGCTCTATAAACATTATATATATATTTAAGATTTTATTTATTTATTCGTGAGAGACACTGAGAGAGGCAGAGACACAGGCAGAGGGAGAAGCAGGCTCCTCACAGGGAGCCTGATGTGAGACTTGATCCCCAGACCCTGGATCACACCCTGAGCCGAAGGCAGATGCTCAACTGCTGAGCCACCCAGGCATCCCAACATTTTACATTTTATATTTTAACCAACTATTAATCTTGTATTTGCTATGTCTTGAAGAGTTTCAATGTTGAAATTCTTTTTCAAGGAGTATAATTATTTAATTCCTCAGTTTTTGAGAGTTTTAAAGAAAACCCAGGCCAAATCTTTACTCACTTCTCTCTGAAACTCCTGAATTTTCAAATTCATTTATTCAATATAAATGAAACTCAAAAACTGAGAGCCTTCTATGAGTCAGGCTGATAGAATCAGTATTCTAGACCTTTAGGTACTTATCTTTGACAGAGGAGTTAAATCACATGCATTCTAGGCATAATGTGATAAGGGCCTTGAGGTAATCCAAATACAGTGGAAATTGAGAGGAGAAGAGCCCATCAAGTTGATAGCTTGAGTGGCAGAACCTCCTAGAGGAGGTAGTAGTTAAACCAGATCATGGGGATCCCTGGGTGGCGCAGCGGTTTAGCTCCTGACTTTGGCCCAGGGCGCGATCCTGGAGACCTGGGATTGAATCCCACATCGGGCTCCCGGTGCATGGAGCCTGCTTCTCCCTCTGCCTAGGTCTCTGCCTCTCTCTCTCTCTGTGTGACTATCATAAATAAGTAAAAAACAATTAAAAGAAATAAACCAGATCATGGTTGAGAAGACAGGCTTATAGAAAGGGAGAAGCAGGAAAAGGCAGGGAATCCCTCTTCTCAGTTTTACAAAGCATTACACTTTGTTGGGTTAAAAATAATGGATAATATTGTTTATATGTGGTTTTTGGTTCACTATGATACTCATTTGCATTAAGTATATTGGAATTACAGAGATCTTTATATATCAGTGTAGCTCCCTGAAAAATTTGTTTATGAAATATATCACACATGCAAAAATGTATTATTTGCATATATAAACTCAAAAATCAGAATATTATCACACCATTGAAATCTTTGTGCCCTTCCTGACTAGACACCCCCTTCCTTCCCTTCAGAAGTAACCACCTTACTGAATTCTATCATTTCTTTGCTTTTCTTCATGAACTTATTTTAGTATGTACACTCCCCCCACCCCAAACAGTTTACTTTTGTATGTTTTTGAACTTTCTGTAAATGGCATCATACTATGCAGATTTTTTTCTATGACTTTTCCACTTAGGTTACTACATTTCATTCATGTTTTCCCTCCCCCCACAAGGTCCACCCATGTTAGTTTTTACCAAGTGTAAGGATTTCACTGAGGTAAACACCTAGGATTGGAGTTGGTGCTTGTAGGTTATGGGCATCTATAATTTTCTAAATATTGCAAGTTACCTTACATTGTAGTGCTGTTTTGGTTGCCTCCCCTCAGTGTTTAAGAGTTTCTGTTGATATCCTGTCTACATGCTCTCTTTGTTGTTTGATATGAGCAAATCATATCTACTAATGAAAGTCAAGTATCCAGAGTATGTAAAGAAGTCTTACACCTCAACAAAAAAACCTTATTTTAAAAACAAAGGATTTGAATAGACATTTCTTCAGACAAGACATATGAGTGGCCAGTAAACACCTGAAAAGAAGCTTGATCTCATTAGCCACCAGGGAAATGTAAATCAGTACTGCAGTGAAATACCATGTCATACCCACAGGGATGGCTATAATCAAAAGACAGATAATCACAACTGTTGCAGATAGTGGAGAAATTGGAATCTTCATACACTATTATTGAGAATGTAAAGTGATGCAGCTGCTTTGGGAAACAGTCTGGTACTTCCTCAAATAGCTGAACATAGGGATAGCAAATGACACAGCAATTCCCAGGTTTATACCCAAAGAAAAATTAAAATATATATTCACAACAACTTATATGCAGATGTTCACAGCATCAGTATTCATAATAGCCCAAAAGTAGAAACAACTTAAATGTATACAGGTTGGCAAATGGATATAAATAAAATGTGGTTTATATATATACAGTAGAATATTACTCAGCCATAAAGTATGAAGTACAGATTCATGCTACAACATAGATGAACCTTGAAAAGGTGATACTAAATGATAAAAGTCACAGAAGGCCACGTATTATATGGTTATGTTTACACAGAATGTCTGTCTAGAATATACAAATCTATAGAGTCAGAAAATAGATCAAGTGATTGCCTAGTGCTGGGAATTGGGCTGTGGGTAGACAGGAGAATTGATAATGAGTAATGGTTTTTTTTGTTTGTTTGTTTTTGTTTGTTTGTTTGTTTGTTTTTTTTTTTTTTAGGATGGTGAATGTCCTAAAATTGATTGTGTGGTGGTTGCACAATTCTGTGAATTGTACGCTTGAAAAAGTCATTGGTGGAAGGGAGGATATTTGATTTTAAAAATGAAGACATGTTTAAAATGTTTTAAAGATTCTCTTTGTCCTTTATTTTTCTTATCTTTTAAAAAATGTAAAAGATGTATATTTATTAACATACGAAGTTATTGGAAATATTGTTATATCAAGAAAATCAGGCCATAGAAGTTTCCTTCTATTTTTTTTAGAAGTTTCCTTCTAAATGTTTTATGGTTTTAGCTCTTATATTTAGGTCTATGACCTATTTTTAGGGGTTAATAGCATATGTTGTAGGAGGTAGGAATCTAGGTTCCTTTATGAATACATGGTTGCTTAGTTATCATTTGTTGAAAAGATTATCCTTTTCCTATTAAATTTCTTGTTTTTTATGTGTGCTTTTTGCCCATTGCATTATCTTGCCATTTTATGTTGGAAATCAACTGGTGATATATATATGGATCTGTTTCTGGACTCACTATTCTATTAAGTTCTGTCCTTTTATCAGTACTGTACTGCCTTTCTTACTGTAGCTTTATGTGTGGTTTGAAATCAGTTAGTATAAATCCTTTACCTTTGTTCTTTATTTTCAAAGATTTGTTTCAAAGAACTATTTTTAATTTTGTAGTGTACATGTCATATACATATTTTGTCAAGTTTGTATCTTAATGTTTTATATTTTTTGATGTTATGGGATTGTAATGTAAATGGGATTAAAAATAATTTTCCACTTATTCATTGCTAATATACAGAAGTACAGTTGGTTTTGTTGGTATATTACCTTTGTATTTGGCAGCCTTTATAAATTTACATACTATTTCTAGTAGTCTTTTGGTTACTTTTTAAGAATTTTCTATATATGCAGTCACTGAATAAAGACAGTTTTACTTCTTCCTTTCCAATCCGTATGCCATTTCTTTGTCCCTTCTTGCCTGCCTTCTTTCTTTCCTTTTTCATTTCTTTTCTTTGGCTTATTACATTTGCTAGGACCTCAAATCCAACATTATGATAGAAGTGGTAAGCAGACTCTCATGTTTTTTTTTTTTTTTTTTTTTTAATTTTTATTTATTTATGATAGTCACAGAGAGAGAGAGAGAGGCAGAGACACAGGCAGAGGGAGAAGCAGGCTCCATGCACCGGGAGCCTGATGTGGGACTCGATCCTGGGTCTCCAGGATCGCGCCCTGGGCCAAAGGCAGGCGCCAAACCGCTGCGCCACCCAGGGATCCCTCATGTTTTATTCCCAGTCTGAGGGAGAAAACATTGAGTCTTATGAATGATACAAAAAGCAGTAATTATAAAAATTTTTATTTTATTATTTTTAAAGATTTTGTTTATTCATTAGAGACACACAGAGAGAGGCAGAGACATAGGCAGAGGGAGAAGGAGCTTGATGTGGGACTCGATCCCAGGATCACGACCTGAGCCAAAGGCAGATGCTCAACCACTGAGCCACCCAAGTGCCCCTATAAAAATTTTTAAACGTTAAATCAGACCTAATAAAATTTAAAAACTTCTGCATTTTAAAAGACACTGCTAAGGGGGATCCCTGGGTGGCTCAGCGGTTTGGCGCCTGCCTTTGGCTCAGGGCGCGATCCTGGAGTCCCAGGATTGAGTCCCGCGTCAGGCTCCCGGCATGGAGTCTGCTTCTCCCTCCTCCTGTGTCTCTGCCTCTCTCTCTCTCACTGTGTGCCTATCATAAATAAATAAATAAAAAAATTAAAAAAAAAATAAATTAAAAAAAAATCTTTAAAAGACACTGCTAAGGAAAATAAAAGATTTGCTAGAGAATGGGAGCAAATATTTGCCATTCATACATCTGGCATAGGACTTTTATCCAGTATATATGAGGAACCTCTATAAATCATTAATAAGGCAGACAATCCAAATTATAAAATTGGTAAAAGATTTGGGCAGAGGGCAGCCCAGGTGGCTCAGCGGTTTAGCACCGCCTTCAGCCCAGGGCGTGATCCTGGAGACCCAGGATCAAGTCCCACGTCGGGCTCCCGGCATGGAGCCTGCTCCTCCCTCTGCCTGTGTCTCTGCCTCTCTCTCTCTCTCTCTCTCTCTCTGTCTCTCTCATGGATAAATAAATACAATCTTTAAAAAAAAAGATTTGAGCAGAGATGTCACAAAAGAAGATACTTAAATTCACAATAGGCATATTTAAAGTTCTCAATATGTTCAGTCATTAGGGAAATGCAAATCAAAATTATAAACAACTCTTTGCTTATGAGAATGGTTACAATTGAAGAGATTGATGATACCAAGGGTTGGTGAAGGTATAGAGTGACCAGAACATACATGAATTACTAGTAAGAGTGTATAATGATACAGGCACTTTGGAAAACAGTGTGGCAGTTTCCTGTTAACTTCTACATTTATGGGATGACCAGCAGTTCTTCTCCTGGTTATAAAATAAAATGTGACATCACAAATGACTTAGACCCCAATGTTCAGAGATCAAAACTGGAATAGTCCAAATGTTTATCAATAATTACACAAGGAACAGTATTCCACAGTAAAGGGAACTACTGATAATATCATGGCATGAAATTGAAAAACATTTTGCTGAGCAAAAGAAGACACAGGAGAGTACATACTGTATAATTCCATTTGATTTATCTTAGAGCCAACAAAACTAATCTATAATAAAGCAGATTAGTAATTACCTAGGTGGGAGTGGGAGGAATTGACTGCAGAGGAGCAAGAGGAAATTTTTTGCAGTGATAGAAATGTTCTGTCTGAATTTTAAGTGGTTAGTGGTTATACTGCATATGTTTTTGTCAAAACTTTTCCAATATTACACTTAAAATGAGTGTATTTTATGTAAATTGTGGACTCAGTACAGCTAATTTTAAAAAGCAAGTGTGTAAATAGCATTTATACAATAAGCGCATATGTGTTGTAATTTTATGTAAAAATTTTAAATGTATGTATACATACATGAATAACAAATGTCCAGAAGGATAGTCAGTAAATTGTTACTGATTGTGTCTAGATGGTGGGATTTTAGGTGATTTTTTTTAAAAAAATGATTGGACTTTCATATATTATTTGAATTATTTTTCTCATGAACATGTCTTGACAAAAGGAAAAAAAATTGTTACCTGGAAGTTTTATTTCTAGATGTTTTCATATTTTAGATATTGAATAAGCATTATAATAATTATGAAATATGTCTAGAACTTAAATGCTATTAGTCTGTAATCACCACGAATTGGGAACAAAATCTTACATTATCTTTAGTGCCCCTGGTCCCCATCTCACCCCATCTTTTTACCTCCCCACAGACATACTAATGCCCTAAATTTATGTTTGTTATTTCCTTGTTATTTTTCATAGTTTTATCATATTTGCCTCTTTAAGCTATGTTCTTTCAGTCTTCACAGTGTTGAACTTAATAACTAGAATCACAGTGTGTGGATACTTTCATCACTTGCTTTTGTATCCCACATAATATGAGACTTGAGACTGACCCGTATTTCTGTAGGTGGCTGTAGTTCATGGATACATCACTGTTGTGTTGCATTACATTATATGAATATTCCATAATTTGATCTTTGTACTCTTGGTGAATGATTGGATTGTTAATTTTTTTCTGTTATTAGCAGTGGTTATGTGAACTTTTTTTGAAGTTTATTTATTATTTTTGGTAATCTCTGCATCCAATATGGGGCTTGAACTCATGACCCTGAGATCAAGATCTGAGCTGAGATCAAGAATTGGATGCTTAACCGACTAAGCTACCCAGGCACCCTTGATTTTTCTCATTTATAACAGTGTTGAAGTGCCTGTTTTCATATGTATGTTTCTGAACATTCGTGAAGTATTAGTACCGTATAGAGTCCTAAAAGTGGAATTGTCTGGTCAGATGAGATTTAAATTGTATAGTGGCAATTGTTGCCCAAATGTTTATTTCAATCTATACTTCCCCTAATGTGTAGATACCGTTTTTTTCCATTCCCTTGCCCATATTATGTTACCAATCTCTATATTTTTTGTATTTTAAAATTAATGTTTAAGTTTTCATCAAAATATTTGGATAGTGTTTAAAAATAATGAACACAAAGGGTTTATAATGAACACAGAGGCAACTTCTGTTTTCTTATTTCTATGGTAGTTTACCTCCATAGTTCTAAACTTAATGCTTATACATATTATTGATTTACCAGTTTTAGATTTTGCATTCCTTTCGTGTTATGTGGATTTGGGCATCTTAAATTCCTCACTTACCTTTACTTCATTCCAGCTGTGATTATAGCTCTATTCTAACTGAAATAGTAGTCAGTGACCACTTGAACTTAATTGTTCTACAGAGCCAAGTAGTAGTGTGTGACTACTTTTTTCTAATGTTTTTTTTAAATAATAAATTTATTTTTTATTGGTGTTCAATTTGCCAACATACAGAATAACACCTAGTGCTCATCCCATCAAGTGCCCCCCCTCAGTGCCTGCCACTCAGTCACCCCCACCGCCTGCCCTCCTCCCCTTCCACCACCCCTAGTTCGTTTCCCAGAGTTAGGAGTCTTCCATGTTCTGTCTCCCTTTCTGATATTTCCTACCCATTTCTTCTCCCTTCCTTTATATTCCCTTTCACTATTATTTATATTCCCCAAATGAATGAGAACATATAATGTTTGTCCTTCTCTGATTGATTTATTTCACTCAGCATAATACCCTCCAGTTCTATCCATGTCGAAGCAAATGGTGGGTATTTGTCATTTCTAATGGCTGAGTAATATTCCATTGTATACATAAACCACATCTTCTTTATCCATTCATCTTTTGATGGTCTAATGTATCTTTTTAAAGTTACCTTGTGTTTTTTTTTTTAAAGATTTTATTTATTTATTCATGACAGAGAGAGAGAATGGCAGAGACACAGGCAGAGGGAGAAGCAGGCTCCATGCAGGGAGCCCGACTCGATCCTGGGTCTCCAGGATCACACCCCAGGCTGAAGGCGGCGCTAAACCGCTGGGCCACGGGGCTGCCCAGTTACCTCATTTTTTTTAAGTGACGTAACTTTTCATACACATATTCTTAAAATTTTTTTTACTAGATGCTCTCTTATATCATCTATAGTATCTTTTCTATCAATCTCTATAATTTTCTGGAGGTCTTTCCTCCTAGAGCCTTCCATCATCCTGCTTTAATGTGAGCCTGAATTCTCTAGGCTCACTGCTCAGTCACTATGTGGGAGACCTTTATCCTGGCTAGTTTCCCCAGAGAATCGTCTATTCTCTCCTTGCGTATTAGTCTTGGTAATTTAAGCTCTTGCTCCTCAAAGTGTATTCCATAAACCAGCCACATTAGTATTATCTTGGAGCTTGTTAGAAAAGTAGAATCTCAGGCTGCATCCCAGATCTGCTACATCAGAACAAGATGATTCATATGCACCAAAAATTTTGAGAGCCTGGTGCTGTGCTATACCATGGTAACAGCAAAAACAGCAACAACAAAATATTGTCATGCGTAATCTAACACAAGGTGAATGTAACTCCTTTAACTATGCCATCTGCCTCCAAGACGAAGGTTGAAGAGACTGCTGGATGGAGGATCTCAGTGAATGTTTGTAAGGGCCTAGAAGTGGACAAATATTACTGTCCTTATATTATATTGGCTGGGAATCTGTCAACAGGCCTCTCTCATAATTGCAAGAGACTGGAAATGTAGTCTCTGGTTTGCCTGGGAACAAGAAACTATGTAAGTAGATGAATAGGGTTGGCTCTGTTTCAGTTAGTCATTCTGGTCCCCAAACTGTTTAATTTTTTTTCCCCACACATAGAGCACACTAATCCCCTATCCAGCCAGTCATTGCCTTCAGTTCAAAGTACAGGATCTTTAAGTGATGCCTGTCAGGTCCATATCAGCCTTTCTTGTTCAGGTGAGTGAAGAAGACATATTTCTCCCTATCCCCCCCCGCCAAAAAAAGTATTATAGTAAGAATACAACATGATTAGTAAACAATTCCACTGGAAGGTGAAACATATAGAGACAGTAGTCACTCTTCTGTAACAGTTCTTTGTTTATGGGCAGACATTATAAAGGAAGGTTTCCATCCCTGGAAGGAAAGGATGTTTCTTAATTAGACTCTAATTTTTGTTCCTTGAGACAAACTCTCATGTTCTTTTTTGCTTCATTGCCCCAGGGATCATCCTTTAGGAGGTTCCCCCCTCCCCCATTCGCTTATTTGGCCACATCCCACATCCACATTTTATGTTCTGTGCATGGCCTCCTTGGGTATGGTGAAGTTGGTCTTTTTGTAGAAGGTTGGACTCCCAGAGATGGCTTTTAGGTCTTGAACAGTCAGACCTTCTAAATCTGGCCTTGTAGTTTTTCTGCCAGTATATTTCCCTTAGAAACTTAGCAGACTTATTATCCATTTGCTTCCAATCAATCACAGTGCCAATAACCAAGTTAATTTTTGGGACATAGTTCTCAAATCTACTTTATTTTTCTGCTTTTTTGCTTCCACTCCTCTATCTTGTTTCAGTGGAAGCCATCTATATAACACTGCAATCTGATTTTCTCTGAGCTCATTTTTTCTTGTAATACCCTGCTAGAAATAACCAGTAGTAACCAACACACACTATAGTTTTAAAGTTTTCTGCTTTTCCCCCCATAGGGCTTAAAGTTTATCAGTTGTGTGGTTTGTCTTCTGAGTTAGAGCCATCAGCAGAGTTTCTAAATATTTTCCTTTGCATAACATGGATCATCATCTTTTCATTCTCTAATATGAAGTTCCTCATTGCCGACAAAGTGATGACTAAATAAATACAACTTATTTAGGTTTTTGTTATGACAGCACCCTGCTTTTGGTAGCAGTTTTGGTTGGGGAGGTGGCCAGGGGACCAATTGCTTTATTTTTAGACTTTTATTATATCTCTGTTTTTTAGCCTGTAGCTTGTTCCCACTTATAACTTGAAGCCTGAGCCCATTAGTGTTTTATAGGGAAATTAATTCGTTTTGTATCTTTATCCATCATTTCATGTATTTTACATTGTGGCCCTATTTAGCTGGCTAAATTATTATTTCCATATTTTCCTGTCTTCAAAAAATGTGTCGAAAAAATTTTTTTTGTCTGCTTGGGTAGCCTTCTTATTTATACCTTTTTTCTTTAAATTTTCCATTTTGAGGTAACTGTAGGTTTATATGCAGTTGTCAGGAATCCTGTTTAACTTGCAGAGGGATCCTGTTTAACCTTTATTCAATATCCCTCAGAATTAACATCTTGAAACTCTACAGTAAAATATCAAGACCAGGACACTGACATTGTTATAGTCAAGATGCAGAATATTTCTGTCTCCCCAAGAATTCCTCATGTTGTGCTTTTTATAGCTATACCCACTTCTCCCCACACTCACCGCCTTCTTCACCCCTGGCAATCATTAATCTGTTTTCCCATTGCTAAACTGTTGTCTTTTTAAGAATGTTATATAAATGGAATCACATTTTATGACCTTTTTGGATTGGCTTTTCAAATTCAACATTTTCTGGATATTCATTCTGGTTATCCCATGTCCAAATAGTTCTTTTTATTCCCTTTTTGTTGCTGAATAGTATTCTGTGGTATATGCCATAGATGTACTGTAATTCTGTACATCCAGATGTACCATAATTTGTTTAATCATTTGCCTATTGAAGGACATCTGGTTGAATAAAGCTATTACAAGCATTTGTGCACAGGCTTTTGTGTGACCATATTACTTCATTTCTCTGAGATAACTGTCCTGGAGTGCATATAATGGGTTGTATGATATTAACATGTTTAGTTTTTTGTTTTTTTAATATTAAGCAAGCTCCATGCCCAACGTGGGGATCAAACTCATGACCTGAGATCAAGAGTTGCATGCTCTACCAACTGAGCCAGCCAGGTGCCTCTCACATGTATATCAATTAGGGAAGAATAGACAGCTTTACTTGGTTTTTTTTTTTTTTTTTTTTTTGACAGCTTTACTTTGTTGAGCTCTAGTCCAGGTACACAGTATGTTTGTTTGTTTGTTTCTTCATTCATTCATTCATTCATTCATTCTCTGGTTTCTTTCACCAGTATCCTGTGGTTTTCAGCATAAAAGAGCTTTGTTTTATCTTAAGTATGCCATTTTTAAATGATTATGAATGTTTTATTTTTAAGTTGTGTCCTTGTTTTCATTGCTAGTATATATAAGTAAACTAATTTTAGTATGTTTATCTCATATCCTGCACATTGCTGAACTCACTTATCCTGGGAGTGTTTTGGTAGATTCCTTGGGATTTTTTTTTACATAGATAACTATGCCAACTGCAAATAGGTCAATTTTATTTCTTACTTTCCAAACTGCATGCCTCTTATTTCCTTTTCTTGCCTTATTGCACTGGTTAGAACTACCAGCAACATATTAAACAAGAGTTGCCTTTTTCCCAGTCTTGGGAGGAGGAGGGGAAATGGTTGATCTCATCATTATATGTCATGTTAGGTGTAGGTATTTTTTTTTTTTTGGTAGATGCTTTTTATCAAATTAAGGAAGTTCTTTTTTCATATTTTTTCTGAGAGTTTTTATCATGAACAGGGGTTGAATTTGGCTATTTGCATTAATTGATATGAACATGTGATTTTATTCATTAGCTTCTTAACATTGTAGGTCAATATTATAGATTTCAAAATATAGATCAGATCTTACATCCTTTGAATAAGCCTCATTTGGTCATGATTTATAATTCTATTTATATTTGCTGAATTCTATTTGTAAATACTTTGTTAACTTTTTCTTTTCTGTTTAGAGAACATAGGTAGCCATTCAATTCTTTTAGAGTACATGTGTTAGTGACACATTCTCTTAGTTTACTTTTATCTCAGATGTCTTGACTTCCCTCTCTGAAGGATATTTTTGTCAGATATGGGTTCGGAGGTCATAGTTCTTTTCTTTCAGTCCTTGAAAGGTGTTGTGTCTCTTCTTACTGGCTTCTCTGGTTTCTGATGAAGTATTTGCTCTCATTGAAATGATTTTCCCCTTGTAGGTAAGGTGTTGTTGCTTTCTCACTATTTTCAAGATGTTTTCTTTGTAGTGTTCAGAAGTTTGACTATGACAGTGTCTTGGAGGGAGTTCTTTAAGTTTATCCTGTTTGGAGTTGGCTCAGAATCTTGAGTCTGTGAGTGCATACATCTGCGGACTTTGGGAATTTTTAGCCATTATTTCAAGTGCTTTTTCAGCTCAGACCTCTGGGATGACATGAATATTAGCTGTTTAGGTATAATCCCACAGGTCCCTGAGACACTATTTATTTTTTCCCACAGTCTGCTTTCTCTCTGTCATTCAGATTGAGTAGTTTCTGTTGTTCTTTCTTCTGGTTCACTGACTCTTTTCTCTGTTCCCACCATTCTGATATTAAGCCCATCTATTGATTTTTGTGTTTTGATAATTATATTTTTCAGTTCTGAAGTTGCCTTTTGGTTCTTCTTTGTATCCTATATTTCTTTGCTGAGGCTTTGGTTTTTTTTTTTTTTTTTTCCCCAAACACAGCAGTGGTGGGGATGAAAGTCCTCACAAGTTACTCAGCCTTCTCTAATACCATCCTGATGGGGATATTGGGATGCCTTGTTGCATCTTGGTAGGAGTAGAATTCCAATTTATCCTCTGTCTTTGCTGGACTGAGTAGGGGTGTAGCTGCAGTTTTTTCTGTGGTGTATGGCTGGAGTAGGATGTCTAAAAGTTTCACTGTCTTAAAGTTTTTTGTCTTTCTGGGCTGACCCTTTTCTACTTGTTGGGTTAGAAAGAGTTGGCTTTCCGTGGGGCTTTTTTTTTTTTTTTTTTTGTCCGTACTCCTTGGTGTTTTTGAATTGCCAGTTCTTCATCTGTAAGTTTGAATTATATAAAGCAAAAAGAAAACCCTGGGAACTCAACATCATGTTGTTTCTTGAATCCTGAGGTCCCTAGCTGGTCTGCCTTTTCTGCCTTTCAGAGCTTTTATTTATTTAATATATAATGTCCACAGTTTTTAGTTGTATTTAGTGGGACAAATAGGGAAATGTATATTTACTCCATCTTCCCAGAAATGTAACCTTTTTTTAAAAGTCATTTTACTGTCATTTTAATAGAGTTTTGGTGGAACAAAAACTAAACTTAAGTGTTTAATCCATACTTTTAATATTTATTAATGTTTTAGTACATTTGTATGAATTAGGCAGATTATATATTTTATTTGCTTAG
This sequence comes from Canis lupus dingo, assembly GCF_003254725.2. Classification (NCBI taxonomy): domain Eukaryota; kingdom Metazoa; phylum Chordata; class Mammalia; order Carnivora; family Canidae; genus Canis; species Canis lupus. The sequence goes on from NC_064270.1 coordinate 2,096,863, forward strand.
AGCTTATTTTGTTCATGGTACACAATATGTGAAAGGCCATTGAGAAATTATTAAGGGTATAAAACTCTGCTTGGCTAAGATTTCTTAAAAAGCTCCATTCTGTAAATGAATCCTTTCTGTATTATTCCTAGAAAGATTAGATTGCTTTTAGGTGAATTTCTTCTGGGTAGTTGATGTAGAAAATCATACATTAATACCATAACCTGATTTTTAAAAGAGACACATAGAAAGAGGCAGAGACACAGGCAGAGGGAGAAGCAGTCTCCATGCAGGGAGTCAGATGTGGTACTCGATCCTGGGTCTCCAGGATCACGCCCTGGGCTGGAGATGGCGCTAACCCAGTGAGCCACTCAGGCTGCCCCCGTAACGTCATTTTTAAGTTAAAATGACATTTTATGCCAGGAATACTGGCATAATATATCCTTTAAGTTTATAGTTTATAAATTATAATTCTTATGCAATTATCTTTTACATTTATCTTGATTTGTTAAAAATAATTTTACTATATTCTCAGGAAGGATAGCTTTTATATTAGATTCTATCAAAGCATTAAAATTTTCAAAAATTACTGGAAATCTTAAGTTTGTTAATTCAGTTGAGATAATGTTAGGAATGTTCTAGTACTTACCTAGGTAGCATTGTGGTTAAGGATATGGGCCCTGGAGCCAGCTTCAGTGCTTACTGTATGAACTTGAGCCTGGGTTTACCATCCATATAGTGGGGATTATAGCAATTCTGTTACTTCATAGGGTGGTTGTGACAATGTGAAGTGTTTTTTTTTTTTAACTTGTTAAGACTGAAAATTATTTTTAAATTATAAAACTTTAAATAAATTATGTAAATTCTGTTAGTTACATAGCATACTCTACAATTCATATAGTTCTGAGGGCATTAGGCTTAAGAGGTAGGAAACCTGAGTTCCACTTCTGGCTTTCCTGAGCAAGTACCTCTGGCAAGCAACCTTGACCTCTGGCAAGCGGCAACCTTGCTTTCTCTCTCTTTGCCTTATTTTACTCATTTATAAAAGTGGGCTTAGATTTGAACTAGTTGATCTCTAAGATTCCTTCTGGTTCTTCCATTCTGTTTTTTTGTCTCCCACTGAATCATAATTGAGCTAGCCCTAACACAGTTCATGAGGAGAGCATATTTTACAGCCTGGAGAAGAAAGAAGAAAAAGACTTGGGTAGGGAAAGCATGGTAATCTTATAGAAACACCAAGAGCTGATACATTGATAATTAGATTTGTTTCACTGATTCTAACCTAGGGCCAAACTAACACCTGTGGATCATAGGGAAGAGCTCTTGACTCAGCATGATGGACATGTTCTAACAGATTCTTCTGCACCAACATTGAAATGGGCCACTTTAAGTGCTTCCTAACACTGCAAGGACAAAGGCCGAGGTCAGACTGGTAGTGGTGCTTCAGAGTCAGATCAAAGTTATTTCTGCCTCAGCCAGGGATGGTGCTGGATAACTTCTGTAAACCCTCTAGCCTCCCATAGGTGGAAATCATGACATGATACAGTTGTTAAAATAATTGAGAAAAACCATATTGTCATGTCCAAAGTGCTCAGACTTTAACTGACTTATAACAATGACATTCATATTCTAAATTGTTTTCTGTTGTTTTTTTCTTTGGGTAGAAGTGTGAGACTAAGTATTATTTGTTCTTAGTTTTGAAAATGTTGCTCCTCCTAAGTCTTACGTAGTTTTGGATGATTCATCTGGGAAGAACAGCACTCTTACTTTCTTTGTTTTGGCTGATCTGTGAATGTTTGCCCCTTTTCTTTTAAGCTAAGCTAGGAACTGTGAATTTGGTTCTTTGGTCTTGTTGACATACCAGGTAAATTTGTCATTGTTGGTGGAGTGCATTGCCAACTGCTTTGGAGATGTTTACCAGTCTGTGGGGACAATTTTGATAGTATTATCATCTTACAGTTTCTGCTAGGAAGCAGTCTTTGAAGAAGAATATGTAAGGGAGCAAGCCCTTGGGGGAAGAAGGTGTTCTTATTAAATAACTTATTGAATTATTCTCTTTTTCCTACTTCCTGAGGTAGAGTTTGGTCACTAAAGGAACAGTTGTCTCACACTCTGACTTAGCATCTGGTTGAGGAGGTTGTGTGTGTATGTACATTTCCTAAACTACTTCAGGTCTCCTTTACCCACTGGGTATCCTACTTCTGAGTTGGGATTAGTGGATAAATCATTTTACAGCAAGTTTTTAAGTGTTAGCACTATTGAGATTTGGGGCCAGATAATTCTTTGTTGTGAGGGGCTATCTTGTACATTATAGGATATTTAATAGCATCCCTGGTGTCTTCATACTAGATGCCAGTAGTACCCCCACAGTGAACGGCAATCAGAAATATCTCCAAAAGTCCCTGGGTGGCAAAATTGCTCTGGTTGAGAACCACTGACTTGTGGATTCTTCTCCAGCAGCCCTCTGCCACAGTTGTGGTCATCCTACTTCCATCTGGTTTCTCCATGTTGTTCGTCTTGCTCATGGCTTCCTCCTTGTGACTGTGCTCTGCTCAGCTAATTAGGTGGAATGTTGCCAAGTGGAAGGTGGGGAATAGGGCAGAGAAGTGGAATCAATGGGGAATAGGGCAGAACTGGAATAAGGTGTGGCCCTGGGTAATGGCTAATCAGTGTAACACACAGATGGGTGTGTTTTTTGGTGGCAGCTAATGATTAGACTTAAAAAAATTTTTTTTAACATGAAAGTGAGCTGATAGTGACAGTGGTATCATGCTCATCAGGTATGTGATGTCTTAATGCTGTCTGAAGCCTGCCTTGGGAGTCTGGGGTTTTGAAACAAAGCTCTAGGGATGTTCTCTCTTTAATGTTTTTATTTGAAAGAAAAAAAGAGAGAGACTGCTTCTTGATGCACTTCCATGTTTAATTTTCATTTCATTTTCAAGGTGACTTTTTTTTAAAAAAGATTTTATTTATTTATTTATTTATTTATTTATTTATTTATTTATTTATTTGAGAGAGAGGGCACGTGCGAGTGTACAAGCGGGGAGCAGGAGGGGGAGTGTACATTGGGGAGCAGGATGGGGAGAAGCAGGCTCCCTGCCAAGCAGGGAGCCTGATGCAGGGCTCTATCCCAGGACCCTAGCCAAAGGCAGATGCTCAATTGAATGAGCCACCCAGGCGCTCTTTGATGTGACCTTAACAGCTAGATAGTTAACAGTTTTTTTTTAAACATACATGAAGCAGAGTAGGAGAATTTGTAAATATGAAGCAGCAAATGTTTGTTGAGTCCAACTAGGGATGGTGTCATGTCTTCAAGAAAGGCTGAGTCCTTTCTTCTGAAGAGTGAGGCAGGTAACTTGGAATGATGCCACCATGTAAGGAGTAAGTAGCTCTGTCTCAGGTGGTAAAGGGTGGACAAGAAGAGATCTCATAGATAACTTGAGACTTGGACCAGGTGTCCACACTCCTTGTCTATATTCAAACAATCAGTGTTTGTTATTAGTATTTTTATTCTGTGTTTCATGAATTTTTTTTTTTTTTTACCTAGACTGGGTCATCCATGAATGCTTGTTTTTATAAACTTTATTTTCTTAACATTTATTGCTTAACAGTCCCCATTTTTCTTTCAGTGACTGCATATCGTATTTGTGGTTATATTCTAATTTACTTAGCCATTTGCCTACTGTTGAGCATACAGCTTGCTTTAAAGAATTTTGCTACTGTAAATATCCTTTGATGAATATCTTTGGGCATACATTTTATTTTATTTTATTTTATTTTATTTTATTTATTTTATTTTATTTTATTTTTAATTTGTATTTATTTATGATAGTCACACACACACACACACAGAGAGAGAGAGAGAGAGGCAGAGACACAGGCAGAGGGAGAAGCAGGCTCCATGCACCTAAAGCCCGACGTGGGATTCGATCCCGGGTCTCCGGGATCGCGCCCTGGGCCAAAGGCAGGCGCCAAACCGCTGCGCCACCCAGGGATCCCTGGGCATACATTTTAAATCCACCGTTCAGATGATTTCTTTTGGGGACAGTATTATGTGCTAGAATCACTGGGTGAGATGGTGTGGATATTTTTAAGGCTTTTGATTTGTATTTCTGAACTGCTTTACTGAAAGATTTTTTTTTAAGGTTCGAATTAACACTCTCACTAATAGGGTTTTGAGTGGCCATTTTCAGGCATACTTACCAAACTGATTTAAGAGGTAGAAAACATCTCATCTTTCTTTGCCTATTTAAATTATTAATGAGTTTGATATTTTGTTGTTTTTCCTTTAAAAGTTTATTAGTTTTTCTTGTAAATAAGCTATAGATACCTTTTCCCATTAATATTTTGGGGTATTACTTTTTTCTGAATGTTTTATACAGTTTCTTTATATATTAAAGGAAGTAACCTTTTATCTGTCATATTTGTCAAAAAGTTTTCCAGTTTTTCAATTATGTCTTTTGTTAGGTGTTACTTTTTATTTTGATATGGTTTCAGACTTACAGAGAATAAGGAGAATACAAAGAATTACCACATATCTTTTACCAAGATTCACCAGTTATTTATATTTTACCCATTAGCTGTATCATGCTCTCTCTATGGATATATATAAATGCAAGCTTTTCTGATTAATTTGAGTCTAATTTGTATGTTTCCCAAGAACCGCGACATTCTCTTATATAAATACAGTAAAATATTTGTCAGGAAATTAAATAATCAGGTACACGAGTGTAACCTAATTCATACATCATATTGTATTTTTAACAATTGTCCCTATAATGTCCTTTATTCTTTTGTTTTTCCTGTCTACTCTGCAATCCAGAATCACACTGAATTTTTTTTCTATCTTCATACATCATTTTATTGCCTTTTCCAAAAATTATCTGACAACGTGCCAAAACTAACACAACCATTTGGAATGGGCGGAGATTGCAAACTCTTGTCCTTACTGCGTGGACACAGTTTCCTTGTTTAGATGATATAAAAATGCCAAGTTGGTATAGCCATAAAATGAGTTGTGATGTAAATGATGGTTAATAAGTCAAGCTGCCTAAATGAAACACTGTGAGACAGTTGAGTTACTGACACTGCTGGAAAATGGGATGGTGGAAAACAGCCATGGTGAGTTCAGGTTTCTTCAGTCTCCTTTAATCTGGAGTAGTTCCTCAACCTGTCTTTGTCATTCTTGATATTGATGTTTAAAAAAATATTTTAAAAAATTGATTGGAGAGAGAGCACAAGTAGGGAGGAGAGGCAGAGGGAGAGGGAAAAGCCAACTCCCCGCTGAGCAGGGAGCCTGACACAGGGCTCTATCCCAGGACCCTCTGAGATCAGGATCTGAGCCCAAGGCAGATACTTAATCGACTCAGCCACCCAGGTGCCCCAGATACTGACATTTTTGAGGAGTACAGCCTAATTATTTTCTAGACTGTCCCTCAGTTTGTGCTTATCTGAATTTTCCTCATGGTTAGATTCAGATTGTATATTTTAGACAGGAAGAAAGCAAAAGTGATTTTTATTTTTCTCAGTGCAGCATAAGAGGAGCCATTAGATGATAGGTAGTTCCAATATTGCTGGTAAAATCGAACACTTGGTTAAGTTGCTTTCTGTTAGATTTCTCTGTTGTCAAGATATAATTTTTTCTTTTGAAGTTGGTAATTCTTGACACTATATAAATACTGTGTTCCAAAGGGATGGAAAAATATTCCATGTTCATGGATTGGAAGAATTAATATTGTGAAAATGTCAATGTTACCCAGGGCAATTTACACGTTTAATGCAATCCCTATCAAAATACCATGGAATTTCTTCAGAGTTGGAACAAATTATCTTAAGATTTGTGTGGAATCAGAAAACACCCTGAATAGCCAGTGGACTTTTAAAAAAGAAAACCATAGCTGGGGGCATCACAATGTCAGATTTCAGGTTGTCCTACAAAGCTGTGGTCATCAAGACAGTGTGGTACTGGCACAAAAACAGACACATAGATCAATGGAACAGAATAGAGAATCCAGAAGGGACTCTCAACTTTATGGTCAACTAATATTTGACAAAGGAGGAAAGAGACTATCCACTGGAAGAAAGACAGTCTCTTCAATAAATGGTGCTGGGAAAATTGGACATCCACATGCAGAAGAATGAAACTAGACCACTCTCTTGCACCATATGCTTAGATAAACTCTAAATGGATGAAAGATCTTAATGTGAGACAAGATTCCATCAAATCCTAGAGGAGAACACAGGCAACACCCTTTTTGAACTCGGCCACAGTAACTTCTTGCAAGATACATCCATGGAGGCAAGAGAAACAAAAGCAAAAATGAACTATTGGGACTTCATCAAGATAAGAAGCTTTTGCACAGCAAAAGAAACCGTCAACAAAACTCAAAGACAACCTACAGAATGGGAGAAGATATTTTGCAAATATCCTATTCAGTTCCACATAAATTTTAGAATTAAATGGCCAATTTCTATAGAAATGCCTGGTAGGAATGTGAATGTAATTCTGATTTGGGCAGAATCAGTATCTTTGCAGTATTGAATTTTCCAAATTACAAACAAGGTGTATGTCTTTATTTATTTAGGTATTTAGATATTTAAAATCATTCAGTAGTGTTTTTTTTTTTTTTTTTTTTTTTTACTTCTCAGTATATAGGGAATGCATGGCTTTTGTAAAAATGTTTTATAATTATTCAACATTTGACATTATTTTAAGATAAATTTTTAACATTTTTTTTCTTTTTGTTGCTAGTTTGAGTACTTTTGAATTTTGTATATTGACCTTGCATCCTGCAATGTTGCTAAGGTGACCTCGATAAATCTTGCTAAACTGGCTTAGATTTCTTTTTTTTTTAATTTTTAATTTATTTTAAAAATATTTTATTTGTTTATTTAAGAGAGTGTGCAAGCACGAGCAGGGAGAAGGGCAAAGAGAGAGGGAGAAGCATACTCTCTGCTGAGCAAGGAACCCTTCTGGTTGCATCCCAGTGTCCAGAGATCATGACCTGAGCCAAATCAGGTGCTTAACTGACTGAGCCAGTCAGGTGCCCCCTGACTTAGATTTCTTAGGAATTTGTTAACATTATGTTATCTATGAAAAGAGTTTTACATCACTCTTCCTAATTTTTATACCTGTAATTCTTTTTCTTGCCAGGTTAGGACTAGGACATTCTCTATATTGTTGAATAGAAGCAATGACAGTAGGCATACTTGCCTTGTTGCCACCATAGAGGGAAAATTCTGAGGATTTCATTATTATATTATTTGCCATAAGCTTATATAATAAAGGGAATTTCTCTTTGTAGTGTGAAGTTTTTTTTTTTAACTCAGAATGGATGTTGATTTTTGTCATGCTTGTTTTATATTATTATATTAAAAGATAATGGCTTTCAAATGTTAATCCAACTTTATATTCCTTTGATAAGCCCCACTTGGTCATGATATTATCCTTTTTTAAGTTATCAATTTTGATTTTCCCTTAGTTTGCCAAGGGTGTTTTCATCTTATTTATAAACTGTGTTCATGATTTGTAGTTGTTTTGTAACTTCTTTTAGGTTTTGCTAATAGGGTTATGCAAACTGCCTAAAATGAGCTGGCAAGTGTTTCCTCCTTAATTGTCTACCTCATATGTCTGATAGAATTCAATAGTGAAACATTTGAGCTTTGAGTTTTCTTTTTGCAAAAGGGTTAGCTAACCAATTCAGCTTATTTCATAGATACATGGCTATTTGGATTTTTAAAGTTTCATCTTGTGTCAGTTGTGTTTTTCTTTTATCTTTCCCCATTCTCACTTTTAACCTTTGACTTTATATTCAAACTGTTTTTCTTGTAGACAGAGTATATTGGGCCTTATTGTTTTTTTTCTTTTTCCCTCTAGTCTGACAATCTCTACCTTTTAATTGTAATATTCAGTTCCTTTTTATTTAATGTATTTATTGATACACAGTTGATCCTCATTGTTAATGAATTCTATATCTGCAAATTTGTCTAGTTGCTAAAATTTATTTGTAACCCCCAAATTAATACTTGGCAGGACTCTTAAGGACAATCATGGACATTCACAAGGCAGTGAAAAATTTGAATCATCTGACATTCATGTTCCCAGCCTGAGGTTGAACATCATACTCTGCTTTCTTGTTTCAGTGCTCTTACTGTAAACATGTGTCTTTTTTGCAGTCTATCCAGTGCCTTTTCACATGCCATGTTTCTTTTTGTTTTAAGACATATTTTGATTTGCTATTTGATTCCTTATTTGGCACATTGCTTATGCAGTAGTGTGTTGTTTAATATTTACGTTGGAGATTTTCCAGCTTTTGTTGTTGATCTTTAGTTTTCTACTATTGTGGTTGGAAAAAATTGGTGTGATTTCAGTCTTCCTAAATGTGTAATATTTGTTATGTCTCTTTCTCTCTCTTTTTAAAAAAGATTTTATTTATTTGAGAGAGACAGAGAGAATGCACAAGTTGGAGGAGGGACAGAGGGAGAGGGAGAAGCTGATTCCCTGCTGATCACAGAGCCACTGTGGGCCAGATCCCAGGACCTGAGCTCATGACCTGAGCCTAAGTCAGACACTTAACTGACTGAGCCACCCAGGCACCCTGTTACTTCTCTTTTTATGTGATTTAACTAGGGGATTCTTCAATGCGTACATAGGGTTGTGAGATTGAGACACCTCTCCACCCCCCACGTTGGGCTATGCACTCAGCATGGAGTCTGCTTGAGATTCTCTCTTCCTCTCCTACTCCTTCTCTCTAAAATAAATAATCTTTTTTAAAAAGGAAAATATTCTGTTTTTCTTGGATGAAATATACATATCTTTTAGAACCTGTATTTTGAAATATGCTTCAAGTTAAAAGTATTTTTGTGAAAAAAATCAAATAGCCCCTAAACATAATGTGAGGTGCTATCTAGTGTTCCTTAGTGCAAGAAGGCAGTGATGTCCCTTACAGAGAAAATAGACTTGTTAGATAAACTTCCCTTTAGGCATGAGTTCTATGTTAATGAATCAGCAATATATATTTGCTAAATAAGGTGGTTTGAAACAGAAACACAAAACAAGGTTATGTATTGATTGGCTGACTGAAGTGTTGTTAGTAAAGGCTCACAAAATCGCAACCCTGAATTTTCCTTAGGGGCAGTGGTTCTGTATTTGCTAATTCAGTATTCATGGTGAGTTTAAGAGCATAAATATTTCAAATAATAATTGGTTGGGTTTAAATCTTTTTTCTTTTCTTTTTCTGTTCTTTTTTCCTCCTTTATAGGGCAAATCGACTATTTTTTACTATTCCATTTAAGAACATTTGCATTTGCAATTACAACATGCATCCTTAACTTATCCTGGTCTATCCTAGTCTTAAGAGTTAGTATTATAGCACAACCTATAAAATATAAGAACCTTGTAAATATGTAATTCTATTGCTGCCCCATTCATTGTGCTATTATTGTAATGTATCTACATATACCTACATTATTAGCTCCAATATTCTACTTCTTGTATTAAGCAGCCAATGTCTTCTAAAGAAATTAAGAGGAGAAAATGAAAGGCAGTTTTTAATGTTTACCATTTCCGATGAATTCTTGTTTGTACACCCTAGTTTTTATAAGGTGTCATTTGCTGGGGCTTATTTCCTTAGTTTTTGCTTATCTGGATATTTTTGTCTTTTTTTTTTAAATTTTATTTTTAAGTAATCTTTATACCCATCATAGGGCCTGAACTCACAATCCTGAGATGAAGAGTCACATACTCCACTGACTAGCCAGCCAGATGCCCTGTCTTTCATTTTTGAAGGATATTTTTGCTGCATATGGAATTATGGGCTGACAGTTTTTCCTTTTCAGCATTATAGATGTTATTTAATGATACAGTCAACTGTCATTTGTATTGCTGTTAGTATTATTATTGTTATTTATTTCTAGGTGCTTTTAAGATTTTCTCTTTATTTTTGGTTTGCAGTAGTTTATGATATGCCTTGGTATAATTTTGTTTGTACTTATCTTACTTAGTATCCACTGAGTTTCTTGGATTTACAGATCAGTGTTTTTCATCAAATTTGGGAAGTTTTTGGCTATCATGTCTTCATATATTTTTTTCTGCTGCAGGTTGACACGCTTCCTCATCTGTGTCTGCAATTATATGTATGTTATACTTTTTGATATTATCTCACAGATTTGTAAGAGTTTGTTCTTTTGTGTGTGTGTGTGTGTGTGTGTGTGTGTATGTATGTGCAATTTTCCTCCCATTTTTAAGCTTGGATAATTTCCAGTTCACTGACTGTCTTCCAGTTCACTGACTCTTCTATCCTCTCCAATCTACTGTTAAGATCATCCAGTGAGTTTTTAAAATTTTAATTTTCTTCACTTCTAGGATTTCTCTCTGGCTTCATTTCTTAATTTTCATTCTCAGTTGAGATTTCTACTCATTTAGACCACATTTTCTTATTTTTCTTACTTGTAGTGGGTAACGTTGAGATGTCTATTTTTTTCTGATATTATTGTACCTGTCTTTGTTTTCTTTTAATACTTAACATTTTTAATCCTTTCACTTTCAACTTTTAGTTATTATTATTATGTCTTGTGTAAATAATATATAACATATAAAATATATAAGCTATTTATATTTTATAAAATCTTATCTGTTTAATCGACAATTTTAATTCATTTATGTATATCATGATTGTTGATATATTCATGATACCTGCTATTTTACTTTGCACTTTTTATTTGCACTTTTCTATACTTTTTTCTTATTTGTTCTCCTTTGGAAAAAAAAATAAGATTTTTGCTCTTGTTTTTCTCTTACGGTGTTTTCCCTCTCTATTGTTTTAGGAGTTTTTTCTTGGTTTATTCTTGAGATAGTACTCTCTTCCCATACATATGCCTTAATTTAAACACTTTGGTTTTTCAGATTTTTTTCTCTCTTCTGTTTAAACCCACAATTAATTACAAACTATTACTACTTTTAGCAAAGCATAAATGTTTCTTTACATTTTCTTGCATGTTTACCATTATTGCTTTTGATATCTCAGATGTTTTCTCAGATAATTTTCTATTTTTCTGCAGTATATTTGTTTAGAATTTTTTTTCTTTTAGATTTTTTTTGATGAAGATCTGCTGGTTATAAACTCTGTTATTATATATTTGGAAGTATCTTTATGTCATCTTTATTCTTGAAGGATAGTTTTGCTGAGAATACAGTGTTTGATGATATTACATTTTCTCTGTAGTTTGAAAATAATCTGCTATTTTTGGTTTTTGTTGTTGCTGGTAAGAATTCTTTAGTCAGATTTAATTATAGTAATTGGTTTTTTGTTTGGCTGTTTTAAAATATTTCATTTTATAGTTTCCTACAATGTTTCTAGGTGTTGAGTTCTTATTTATACTTGGTGTATATTATTTTTCTTGAATCTTGATCCAAGTCTTTTATGTTTTTGAAAATTCTCCCCTCTTATCATTTCAAATATTGTTTCTGGTGTTTGTTCTTTCTGCTGTCTTATTCATAGAGACATATTCATGTGTGGCAAAATTTGATTTTGACCTTATATATATTTTTTCAGAGTATGACTTATGCCAGGAAGGTAGGGAGCTGTGCTAAATGAGGAAACTAAGTGATTCAGAGCACACACTCTGAGACTAGGCTTGCTGCTGGCCATCTGGGCTACCCCTCACCAGATGAGGGACCCTCAGCATGCCAGTACAGTTCTCTGTGTCTTAGTTTACCCATGGGTAAAGTGGACATAATAGTAGGATCTGACTCATAAGGTTGTGAGGATTGATTTATTTAGTATATATAAAGTATATGGAACTGGCCTATTATGCAGTAAGCTCTCTATCAGTATTTGTTCTGGTGTAGGCTCACTAGCAGTGGTGGCAGACCCAGGTTCCCTGACTCTAAATCTTGTACTTTTATAATTGTGTTTCTTCTGATGGCCTATTAAGTTTATGATCTGTCTACCAACTTTTAATTTACATATGATTAGAACAAGGCTAAAATTAATTGTTCCTTTCCTAAAATTTATGTTCTTCCTGAATAATTGAAATTGCCAGAAAATTATTACTTTTTAAACCACACTTTTCCTTTTTAAAGATACATTCACTTGGAATATTTGATTTAAAAAGGTAAGGGGTGGGGATCCCTGGGTGGCTCAGTGGTTGAGCCTATGCCTTTGGCCCAGGGCATGATCCTGGAGACCTGGGATTGAGTCCCGCGTCAGGCTTCCTGCATGGAGCCTGCTTCTCCCTCTGTCTGTCTTTCTGCCTCTCTCTATCTCAGAAATAAATAAAATCTTAAAAAAAAAAAAAAAAAAGGTAAGGGGTGCCTGGATGGCTCAGTCAAGCGTCTCCATTCAGATTAGGTCATGATCACAGGGTCCTGGGATCAAGCCCCGCAGCATTGGACTCTGCTCAGCGGGGAGCCTGCTTCTCCCTGTCCTTCTCTCTCTGCACCCCACCCCTGCCCTCTGCTTGTGTTCTCTCTCTCTTTCTCAAATAAATGAATAAAATCTTTAAAAAAGGGCAAGAATTGTCAAAGTATGAATGAGGCTTTCCCACAAATTCTATATTCTATTTTGCTGATTTTACTACATATTTTTTTCTCTTTAGGCCTTGAAATGTTTTGCTTTATGTAGACATTATTTCTTCAAAATGTAAGTTTTATTTGTGGTACGATATAATTGTAAAAAAAAGAGAAAGCAGCATAGCAAAAGTGAAAGTTCCCTTGTGAGTCTACTCCCATTCTCTCTGGATACTTTCCAGTTACAGTGTTAATAGTTGGATGTCACAAGCACCTATTCATGCACCTATACTTCTGTGTTTGTGCATACACACATACCCACACATATAACCTGCTGGTGCTGGAGGCAGAACTGAGAGCTCTCACCCCTGTGCCCAACACTGGCAGTGCGGGCACTGTTACTAGTGCGAATGTTGTTAGTTGGCAGGGCTACCATTGTGGCTGGGGCACCAGGATGGTCATTATCACCCATGCTGCTATCATTTTCTGGCTAACAGATACTGTTTCCTGTGCTGCCAACTCCTTGAAATTTTATTGTTCTACAGAGCCTTTTTGAGATATATCTTTACCTCTCTTTACAGTTCCCTTGTTTTATGCAACATAGTATGAGTGATGCACACCATGTGGTCCTCCAAGCCATGTCTAGGTTCTAATGTTCCATGGCTTTATTTGGATTAAACCTGGGCTCTTGCTTTACAATGAATGGTTGTGCCTCCCTCCCCTCCCTGCAACCCACCCATAGAGATTTCTTGGTCCTCTTGGTCCTTTTTGTAAACAGGCCTTTGGCATGTCTGGCCCTGCCAGTGACCTCAGTCATGTGCAAAATCTCTCTGTCTTTCCTAGAGTAGTCCTAGTGTAGGCTCAGCTGGGAGTTGTGCTTCAGAGGAATAAAATTGTATAGAAGTGATTTTTAAAAAAATATTTATTTATTTATTCATGAGAGAAACACACAGAGAGAGGCAGAGACATAGGCAGAGGGAGCAGAAGCAGGCTCCATGCAGGGAACCCGATGCAGGACTTGATCCCGGATCCCGGGATCACATCCTGAGCCGAAGGCAGACACTCCACCACTGAGCCACCTAGGCATCCCAAAAGTGATTTTTTTTTTTTTTAAGATTTTATTTATTTGAGAAAGAGAAAGAACGTGAGTGTGCACAAGTGGAGAGAGGGGCAGAGGAGAGAGAGAAGCAGACCCCCCGCTGAGCAGGGAGCCTGATTTTGGGCTTAGTCCCAGGACCCCAAGATCATGACCTGAGCTGAAGGCAAACACTTAACCCACTGAGCCATTCAGGCACCCCAGAGTTCACCTTTGTAAGATAGAAATACCAAAGTTAATTAGAACTATAATAGAAAAGTATCAGTGATCCTTTTTTTTACATATTTGTTAGAAATTTACACTGTAGTAGATTATTATTGCTAAATTTATAGCTGCCAGGCAGCCCAGGTGGCTCAGCGGTTTAGCGCCGCCTTTGGTCCAGGGCATGATCCTGGAGACCTGGGATCGAATCCCATGTCGGGCTTCCAGCATGGAGCCTGCTTCTCCCTTTGCCTGTGTCTCTGCCCCCCTCTCTCTCTGTCTCCGTCTCCATGAATAAACAAATAAATAAATCTTAAAAAAATAAATTTAGGTGAAGCGCCGGCCGCCTGCCCCCTCCCTCCCCTTCCTCCCTCCCTCCCTCCCTCCCGTCCCCCCTTTTTAAAAAAAAAATTTAGGGGATCCCTGGGTGGCGCAGTGGTTTGGCGCCTGCCTTTGGCCCGGGGCGCGATCCTGGAGACCTGGGATCGAATCCCACATCGGGCTCCCGGTGCATGGAGCCTGCTTCTCCCTCTGCCTGTGTCTCTGCCTCTCTCTCTCTCTCTCTGTGACTATCATAAATACATAAAAAAAAAAAAATTAAAAAAAAATTTAAATTTATAGCTGCCATTGTATTATGGTAGCCCTGAATAAGCACACACTTCTAAAAGTGTTGAGTGAGTCTTGGGCACAGTGTTTTTCTAAGGTACCTGATCCAAGGCATCTGTTAGCTTGGTGCTGTGTACTTGTTAGCTATCTTGCTATCGATGCTGTGGGATAGCGGGGGGGGGGGGGGGGAGGGGGGGGGGAGTGGCAAGCCCCTATTGAGTGCACCTGTGAAAGGACTACTGCTTCTGCGGTGGTGCTGCCTCATTTGACTTCTCTTAGTGTTGGGCATGCTGCTTCTGACCCCTCATGCTCCTTTAGAGTAACTCTGAATCTACTTTCCAGCCCTGTCCTCTTCTCTGCCACAGGAGTTCTTAGGATATTCTGTTAATAGTCATACTCCTGACCTCTCTCCCATTTCCTTTAAGTACTAGTGTGTTTTATTTTTTTCTTTTTAAAAAAATCTGCTATTGTGCTAGTGGTCCATGAAGTTTATTTTTAGAAGAATTATACTTTAAAGGCTGTTGTAGGGATGCCTGGGTGGCTCAGCGGTTGAGCGTCTGCCTTTGGCTCAGGGTGTGATCCTGGAGTCCTGGGACCGAGTCCCACATTGGGCTCCCTGCATGGTCTCCCTCTGCCTGTGTCTCTGCCTCTCTCTGTGTGTCTCTCATGAATAAATGAATAAATATCTTTAAAAAAATAAAGGCTGTTGTAGTTAGAGGCATGTATACAATAAAATAGACAATGGATTGGAAGTGTTAAGGATTAGCACATTTTGTTTAATGGGTATGGAGTTTTAGTTTTGCAAGTTTGAAAAAGTTCTAGAGATCTTTTCAAAACATTGTGAATATATTTAACACTATTGAACTGTACACCTAAAAATGGTTAATTGATAAATTTTGTACATGTTTTTATTACAATAAAAGAAGAATGAGCGGTGCCTGGGTGGCTCAGTTGGTTGGGCATCTGCCTTCGACTCAAGTCATGATCCCAGCGTCCTGGGATCAAGCCCCACATCGGGCTCCCTGCTCAGTGGGGAGCCTGCTTCTCCCTCTGCCTCTGCTGCTCCCCTGCTTCTGTTCTCTCTCTCTCTCACTCACTCTCTCTGTCAAGTAAATAAATAAAATCTTAAAAAAAAAGAAGAATGAGTATCTTTTGTGGAATGTAAATTTCAAAAGTTAAATATAGGGTTTGGGATTTTAAAACTTTTTATTTTGTACTTAGTTCTTTTTTTTTTTGTACTTAGTTCTATTTATTCAACCTTTATCACAAATTGAATAGACAAATTAGAATTATTGGAAGGGAAGATGTATAACAAACAGAATTTATTCATTTAACATTTATTGGCCACCTCCAGTGTAGCAGGCCCGGTCCCTTTAGTTCATAATCTAGAGATATAAGAGGCATGTGCCCCCAGAGGACAGGTAGGTGACAGAATACAAGCATTGCCACTTAAACTGAACTACAGAAGAGAAAAATGGTGTATACTCTGAACATTTTATTATTAACTTAAAGTATATATTTGTGCAAGCATTCATAAAATTTTCAAAACTTAATTATGGAAAATTTCAGATATACACAAAAGAGGAATAATAGTATAATGCACTGCTGTGTGTTCGGATCCCAGCTGGCATCACCTTCCAGCCTCTTTTGTCTCCTTATATTCCACTCCTGGCATCTTTGAAGAAAATTCTAGTTAGAATATTTCATATAAATATTTCAGTACTTTTACTGAGAGGAAGGCCATTTTCTTAGAATTAACAACAATACCACAATTGCCCCAAAATTATTTTAAACTTTTTAGAAAAAAAAGATTTTATTTATTTGAGAGAGACAGACAGCATGTTAGCCAAGTAGGGGGAGGGAGAGGAATTAGCCGACTCCACACTGAGCAGGGAGTCTGGCTCTGGGTTCCATCAGGGACCCTGAGGTCATGACCTGAGCCTAAAGCAGATGCCTAACTCAGTGAGCTACCCAGATGCCCTATTTCTTCATACTGTTTTTTGCATTTGATTTATTTGAATCTAAACCTGGTTCATCTACATGTTACATTTAGTTGATACGTTTTCTTTAACATCTCTTAACATACAGGTTCCCCTTCTTATTTATTTACTTTGTTCTTGAAACATATTTGCTGAAGAAATCCTGTCATTTGTATTAGCGTTTGCTGAATGCATCCCAGTGGTGTCATTTAACATGTTTCTTCCCCATCCCTTACTTCCTATAAACTGAATGTTAATTTTAGAGATTGTATTTGATTTAGGTTCATTTTTGTTGCAAGAATATTTCATAGAGGGTGGTTTCCAATAGCATTTCATGTCTGATTATTTTTTCTTTGTGATGTTGATGGCCACTTTCAATTTGCATAATCAGGGTTTTGCAAGATGTTGCTATTCTAATTTCATTATTTCTTCTTCATTTATTAGCTGTAATACATCTATAGAGAAGTTTTTCTTAAGTTTTGGTTATTCAGAGGTAACAGTTCACGTAGGGGAAACAAGTTAAATGAATGTTTCTTTCCCTTTGCTTGTAACTCTTGGAGGGTTCTTTTTTTTTTTTTTTTTGGAGGGTTCTTAATATCTTCAAAGATGGTAAATGATTTTTTTTCTTCATTTTTAACAAATAGCATTATGAACACATGAATTTTAGCATATTTGATTCTTTTGTAAGTCTATCAGAGTTATTCTTATATTGTTTCGTCTTTGGCCAGTGTGAATACCTTCAGACTGGTTCCTGGATCCTTTTGACATGAACTCCTTTGATGTTTACATTTATAAATATTATTACTAACAATATGGTTACTAAAAATGGTTTAAGAATTAAAAATCATTTTTCTCCAATTCTTTTTTCTATTCTTAGGATAGTATCCTCAAGGGATAAAGGGTGAAATTGTGTTTGAAGTTATTTGAAATAATTCCTTTTTATATGGTTACACCACTGATTGTATAAATATTTAGGTTTATTTCATTTTGCTTTTGAATTTTAGGAATTAGAAACTTTTGTCTCTTGGGAATTTTTTTTTTTTTTTTTTTTTTTTTGTTAATTGATATGGAAAACATATACATGGTCCCAGAGCCAAGTCTGTGGAACAAGACAGGATGAGGAAAGCCTAGCTCTGATCCTCATCCTCTCTGTTCTGGTCTTCTCTCCCTATTATTTCATTTAAAACATGTAAGCAAGTGGGCGTGCATGCAGTGCACTCACATGTACATAGTTATTTCTGCCTCTCAACGCCATCTTAGATGAATGGTAGCATGCTATATATCATTTCCTCTCCTTGCTTTTTACTCTTCTTGTTATTTCCTGGAAATCATGCAATGCAAGTATATAGAGACATTATTTATATCTTTTTTGCAGCTATATCATATTCCATTGTGTGAACATAATGTCGAATATTCACCCAGTCCTGTGTTAATGGACATTTTGTCTTTAGTCTTTTGCTGTTTCAAATAGTACTGTAGTGAATAATTGGTATATCTTTTTTTAATTCTTTTAAATAACTGGTATATCTATATAGTTTTTGAATCTTTGCCAACCTAAAGGGAAATTTAAGTAGAGTAACTGTGGGAAAGCATTCACATGCAAAGTTTCTGATATTAGTGGACAGTGCAGGAGGACAATCTCTTGACCTAGGGTAGGAGTT
This sequence comes from Canis lupus dingo, assembly GCF_003254725.2. Lineage (NCBI taxonomy): Eukaryota > Metazoa > Chordata > Mammalia > Carnivora > Canidae > Canis > Canis lupus. Next base: position 2,114,893 of record NC_064270.1, read on the forward strand.
TTTTTTAGTATGCTTCCAGTGATTGGAGTTCTAGATCATTATTCTTGTATAAACTCCATCTATATGGTAACTTGTACTTTCTAGTTTCAGTTTCTTTAAAGTAGATTTGAGATTTTAGAATTTCTGAAGCAATCTGAGCACAGAATTTTAGTACTTAGAGTATTTTTTCCAAGTCTCTTGTAGTTGTCTTACCTATAACCCATTTGTCAGAAAATTTTAAGGGAAATAATGTACTTTTATGGGTAATTTCCAAAGTAGTCAACTCTTTTTATGGGAATCGTAGTTTCTTATTTTTGTAGCCACATTTTTGTTCATTTGTGATTAGTTTATATAGTATTAAATTATATAATTGTGATCATGAGGGACGCCTGAGTGACTCAGTCAGTTAGGTGTCAGCCTTTGGCTCAGGTCATGATCCTGGGGTCCTGGGATTGAGCCTTGCATCCAGCATCTTATTTGGTGGGGAGCCCTCTTCTACGTCTCTCTCTCCCAGTTCCCCTGTTTGTGTTTGCTTTCTCCTCTCTCTGTCAAATAAGTAAGTAAGTAAAATCTTAAAAAACAAAACAGAAAAACAATTGTGATCATGAATACAACTGACATAAATAGCTTTGGGTATGTTAGAAGAAAATTTTCCACAGGCAGTTTATTGATCTAGTTGGCTTTTATACAGTGGTTTATGAATTGGCAGCATCTAACTAGCAGATCAAAAGAGCTATACAAGGAGGTTTTTTTATAGATCAAGGGGAGTAGGAACAAGGAGGTTATACTGGTCATTTGCTGACTGGTTAGAGCAGAGTTACTTTCCTTATGTGAAGCAAAGGGAAGTCTTGGAGCCAAGTCAAGTAACTTGTGCTGAGCAGACAGTTGCTGATGGTTAACCTAAACCTTCCTTTTCTGGGAGAAATGAACATAGAAATTTAGTTAAGCTTTGATTCGTTGACATAGCGATTCCATCTTGGGTCTAATCTGGTATTTTTAACAAGTATAAACTGTAGAGTTTTGATATGTATATAACTGGTGGGAGCAGAAATGTGCACATTACTGAGATTTGCTTACTAAATGTGATAGTCTATATGTTCTGGGTATTAGCCAGTATATTTTAGGGAAGGACTGGCTAGCATCAGTCCCCTTCTAATATTTCACAGTTCCCTGTAGGATCCTGGCACTTAGAAGGTGCTCAGAAAATGTTGATGAGCCATTTCAGTGTTTGGGTCATACTAGCCTTCTTGTTCCTATTAAAATATATGTCTATTTGTTTGGTTAATTTAATTGATTCAGATATTTTATGTCTTCCCAAAGAGAAGGCATTTATAATGAGAGAAAAATCTCTGAGACTTGATAGTTGACTTTAAAAACAAATAACTATTTCCCAATTTACATTTATATTACTTCTATATAGAACACTGTAGGGAATACTAAAGAAATATGTAATGATCCAGAGAGAATTCAGCCTTTTAAGTAGGCTAAGCTTTATATGCTTAGAAATAATCTAAAAGTATATAGTATATTATATTGGGGTTCTCCAAAGAAACAGAATCAATAGGAGACACACACACACAAACACACACATATATACACACACATATATACATACGACAGAGAGAGAGAGAGAGAGAGGCAGGCAGAAATAGAGACACTAAGAGATTGAGATTGAGATTTTTATTGATTTTGACCAGTTGGTTCATGTGCTGTGGAAGCTGACAGGCTGGGAATCCAGAGAAGAATTGATTCTGGAATTCGAGTCTGAAGGCAGTCTATTGGCAGAATTCTCTCTTCCTCCAGGGTAGGTTGGCCTTTTCTTAAATTAAGGCCTTCAAGTGATTAGATCAGACCTACCCATATTATGGAAAGTAATCTCCTTTACACAAATTCTGCTGACTTATATGTTCATCACATATGAAAATATACCTTCACAGAAACATCTAGAATAATGTTTGACCAAGTATCTGGGTACTATTGCACAGTCAAGTTGACATAAAATTAGCCATTGCATATATTGAAGGACCATTTTGTTCAAACTGTAAGGAGTATTGGGTAAGTGCTATGGGTGGTAATAAAGGGAAAGGGAAACTTGTTTTGCTGTTTATTTCTTGCAGAGGAGATAAGCTTTGAAACGTGTTCTGAAGGCCAGGGAGTTTACGCCCCAGTGTACACAGTATGGAGAGCATCTCAAGGGGGTAGATCAGAATGAACAAGGGTAGAGTTGACTGTGGCATATACAGGGTTCTTGAGAAGATTTGTCCTGGCTGGACAGACTTATCTTAGAAGGTGAGGGAGGTTAAGACTGAAGAGGTGAGGCAAGCCCCACTGTGGTCTCTCCAACTTCACTACAGGGAGTAGAGAAGGTGCTTGCTCCAGCCTGAGTTGACAGCAGGCTGGTGCAGGGCTGTCTGCACAACCAACGTTCTATGCTATATTATATGCTATGAAAAGAATTCCTTTTGCTGGAAGCACTTCAAATGAAATATAGTTGCTTTAGATTTTTTGTTATAAAGTATTATCAACTTAATAAAAGTGCTTCAAAAGATCTGTTTGTGAAGAAATGTGGCAACTCCTATGTGAATTGCTGCTAGAAGTAATTCTAGTCTCTAAGGCTTGAAATATTTTTGGATCCATTATTCTGAAATAGAAATAGAGCTCAATAACTTTTTTTCTCCCACACAAATTAAATACTTTATTTTTTAGAATGTAATAGGTTTAAAAACACTTTATGATATAGAAAAAAACCCTCTACCAATACAAATAATTATTATCACAGAGAAAAATAGCACAAATAGTGTGTGGTGGTTTGGTGCAAAATGGCCTGTAATGTCTCTACCTCTTTGCAATATGAATCTGCTTGTTTCTTCCATCAAGTGTTAAGAGTCTGTTTCTCCACCCTTGATGCTGGACTTTGACATGTGACTGATCTGGCCAGGGGGACATGAGCAGGCATGATGCAGCCAGAGGTACCATGTGCAGTAAGCCACTCCTTGAGTTCTCCCCCCTTGGAGTGCTGCTTGCTACTACATAGAGAAGCTCGGGAGGAAGTCCACATGGAAAGGGAGGCCCAGCCTTCCCCACTGAGCCCAGTCCTTAACTGTCCTGGATCCAGTGCAGCAGCATGGAAGTTGGGTAAGGGCAGCAGAAGAGCTGCCCTTGGAATGTGAATTGTGAAAAATGGAATTGTGAGACGTTGTGCCCAAGATTGTGAATCCGAGAAACCACCAAGGAGCCGACACCGATGCAAGTACATGAGGATTTATTTACAAGCTCGAGCTTGTATACTCCAAGTATACTCCATACAGCAGAGCAGGGACTTGGACCCCGAGACTAAGAAGCACAGCAGTGTTATAGGGGCCAGTGGCCAATGAGATTGTAACACACGTAGGAAGTTGCACAGTCATGTCGGTCCACACGCATGGGCTAATTGAATCACAATTTACCCTATAGCAACCATTTGAACTAGCCTATCATTCTGGTTAGAATTGGCGCGCAGGTTTGGCGGGCAAAAGACGGGTTTACATTTTAAGGGCGGTTAGAGGTTCCGCATTCCTATGCGGGCTGGTTTCCGGTGAGAGTGTGCTTAATAGTTAGACTAGGGTGAGGGAGTGCCTTAAGCAATAGGCAGGTCGTGTGGGGGGTTTTACATGAGATGGCGGGTGTAGCACAGAATGGAGTTAGTCCTGCTCTGCTTGTCCAGGGGTAGGGGATTTTTGTTAGATTTCCTGGGTCCCACAGAGAAAGAAGAAATCATTGCCCTTTAAGCAACTAAGTTTTGGGTAGTTTGTTACCCAGCAATAACGAATGGAAACATTGTATGATAAATGGGTGGAATCTATTTCTGTTTTCTAGTCCTGGCTCCACAGTCCAGTGAGGGAGGCAGAAATAGAAGCAGGTCACTCAGTGGTGAATTCCAAGGAAGGGCTCTGGGCTTCTGTGATCTTGATCTCTCCTCTGCCTCCGTTCCTCATCTCTAAGGATCAGATACTGTCTTCTGTAGGACAGACATTGAAGAGCATTTGGAGGAACTAGAGAAAGTAGACTATTTCTGGTCTTCACTGGAAGTGTTTCCTATTACTAAAGTCAGACTCATACTTCTGTTTCTTAGAAGTGAAATGCTGAAAGAGCCCCAATATATTTCTTTTCCTTTTGTTAATTGAGTGTTCTTAATATTCTGATATTTGTCCTGTGAGCAAGGGAATGCCCGTGAATATTCCTCCTTAAGTTTCCTCATGTTCAGAATCTTTTGGAAAATCTGTCTGTTGGTTCAGGCCCTTCACCCAGTAATCATCCTTGGTTCACCTTATTCACACACATAGTGGAGTGTTTCTGCTGAGGTCTCCCAGGGTCATTGGATAAGATGGCATGCACTGTTTTGAGCTGAGTCCCATCTGCCCCACATTATTTTCTCCCTTACTTGCTCTGTTGCTGTGCTCCTTGGGATCCTAAATTACATATACTGGCCTTTAAGTCTGCAGCATGTCTCCTTTCTCTTGCTTTTTTTTTTTTTAAGTTTATTTATTCAAGTAATTTCTTCATCCAACATGGGGCTCAGACTCATGACCCTGAGATCAAGAACTGCATGTTCCACTGACTGAGCCAACCAATTGCCTGCTCCTCCCACCATTTGCTTTTGGCTAAGAACTTAGTACCAGGTTCCATCAGTTTCCCTCTGGGGGCCCATTCTCCTCCCATGAGGCAGCATTGGTGGGCGTACCTGGAGTCTACTCTTATATAATCTACTGGAATAGTTTAAAGATATGGCTCTAGGGGATCCCTGGGTGGTGCAGCGGTTTAGCGCCTGCCTTTGGCCCAGGGCGTGATCCTGGAGACCCGGGATCGAATCCCACATCGGGCTCCTGGTGCATGGAGCCTGCCTCTCCCTTTGCCTGTGTCTGTGCCTCTCTCTCTCTCTCTCTCTCTCTCTCTCTCTCTGTGACTATCATAAAAAAAAAAAAAGATATGGCTCTAAGTTTTACATAGTTGCAATAGTTTAAGGATATGTTATAACATATGTAATACATATATAGTTATGATAGTTTAAAGATAGGGACTGCAGTTCTAAAACACAGTATTTTTCTGTGGTTTGTGATATAAATTTGCAAATGAACTGAGAATGATAGTTAGATATCTTATAAGCTAGACCCAACTATCTGAAGCATGTCTTACTGCTTTAAAATAACCACTTTTGGGCAGCCCCAGTGGCCCAGCGGTTTAGTGCCGCCTTCAGCACAGGGCGTGATCCTGGAGACCCAGGATTGAGTCCCATGTCAGGCTCCCTGCATGGAGCCTGATTCTCCCTCTGCCTGAGTCTCTGCCTCTCTCTCCCTCCCTCCCTCTCTCTCTCTCTCTCTCTCTCTCTGTGTCTCTCATGAATAAAAAAATAAAATCTTTAAAAAAAACCCACTTTTGAAATATCCAGATTATTGTCTTTCTTGAATTTTTAGCAAATATACCCATTACTTTGGCCAATAATAAAGTTCAGGAAAAAGCATGTTATTATTTAATACTTCAAATGTGAATTCCATGTTATCTTCTGTATCCATAACAAAGCCAGCAATACACTTTGTCTTTCCAATAGCAATGCCACAGTGAGATAAAAAAGAAAAAACATACATATAAGTCATCATAGGCTACCATATTTGGTGAAATATGGCTATGAAACCTTGGGCAAGTGGCTTAACCTTCTCTAAGCCATGTGTAAAATGGTGATAAAACAGCTTCTCCACCTCCTGGCACTGCTGTGAGAATTAAATGATGCTCTGAATTATTTTAGGAGGTTTAAAATTAAAAATTATTATTTTAGGAGATTAAAAATTAAACTATTGTCTTTAATTGTTTCTGAGTTGCTGAGTAAACTTTAGTCTGTGGTATATGTGTGTTTTATGATTTCTTCGCTTTTGGTAATTGCATATAAGTTTTCTGGTAGTTGCTGTTTTACTCTGTTGCATTTAAAATTTTTAATTCATTTTATATTTTAAAATAAACTCATTGTTTTTGAAGTTCAGTATATTGATAAGTCTAAATAACAAAGCTTTGTCTCAGACTGTTTTTTTAGTGAGTGGCATATAGAGATTTTGTGCAGTTACTCTATCATCTTCCCTAAAATCCTCAGAGTCAATGTGAATTGATTTTATTGAACTTTATTTTAGTGTTTATTCCAGTAAAGAGTAGGAGTAGGGTAATCTTTATATCTTAGGGTTTGTGCCTTGCTACCCGGTGGTCTCGTGACGGCTGGTCGGTGGCCCACATATGAACTGCTTGTGGGAGAGCTTTCTTTCCTGGCTGCATCAAGAGAATAAGGCTTTAAGGTTCTTGCTAGTGTGTGATAGCATGTTTTATGTCCTTGTTTGTGTACATATGTCTTCGGTAACTTGGATTGCTATTTTGCATTGGATTTTTGACTCCAAGGTTGTAATTTTTCATCTGTAACTTATGAAATTTAAGTTTTCTTCTCTGTTAAAAGAGCTTTTGGGCAGCCCGGGTGGCTCAGTGGCCTAGCACCGCCTTCACCCCAGGGCCTGATCCTTGAGACCCGGGGGTCGAGTCCCATGTAGGGCTCCCTGCATGGAGCCTTCCCCTCCCTCTGCCTGTGTCTGTGCCTCTCCCTCCCTCTCTCTCTCTCTCTCTCTCTCTCTCTCTCATGAATAAACAAAATCTTAAAAAAGCTTTTATCATGTGCAAATAAATGCTTACTCCAAATAAAAAAAAAACGATTTTTTTTATCAGTAATTCCTAACAATTTGTAATTGTGGCCTTTTAAGGCCTCTAGTCCCTGAGATCAAGAGTTGCATGCTCTATCAACTAAGCCAGCCAGATGCCCCTAGAATTATTTTTAAAGACATTTGGATCACATTTCACTATATTTGAATTTCATTACAACTTTGAACTTAGTCTGATGTGTTAATGTGTTGCAGTTATTTAAAGATCAATTGTTTCTTCCCAATTGGTATTGTAAAAGAATGAAAAATAATGTGTTATTGTTACTGTTTTCTAAGTTTCTGCTATGGTACTTGATCAGCATTTGAGATAGTGAATAGTGTTGATTTTAGTTTCAGTTACCAATGAAATTCCCAGCTAATTCTGGCTCCTCTCTGAGAGAAATTGATCTACTCAACATTTATTAAATGCATTTTATGTGATAGTCATTTGGGTAGAAGGAAGACATATAAAAGTAAACAAAGTAAGATAGGTTATCTGTCTTTGGGGGAGATTACAGCCAGTAAGGGAGGAAGTCATTAATTAAAGAATACAGTAGCTGTAAAGTTTCAACTGTGATCATTGTTAATGAAATAAAAGTTCTTCATTGATGATCTAAAGACCTGTACATGTGAGATTTCCTCTGGATGGTCAGATCATGAGGGGAAGGAAGAACATTGCAGGACAGCATATATAGAGTTCCTGTGGTAGGAAGGAGCTGGGAAGTCCTGAAGTAAGTAAGGCCACTGTTCCTGGACTGGAGAGGGAGAGGGCAGTACAAGATGATATTGGCTTGAAATAGTGGTGAAAGCACACCAGGCTATGTAGGCTGTGTTATACAAGGATCTTGAAGTATAATTTAGATTTTGTAAAATTCACTTATTTTCAGCATACACTTCCATAAAGTTAATTAATTTGAAGTTATGCACCTATTTTGAGACCTTTCCATTGCTCCCAAAAGTTCTCTGGTGACCATTAGCAGTTAATGCCTATCCCTACCCCAACACTAGACAAGCACTGATATACTTTGTCCCCATGAATTTGTCTATTCAAGAAACTTCATAAAAATAGTCATGAAATTTGTAGTCTTTTGTGTCTAACTTTTTTTACTTTTTATGTTTTTGAGGTTCATCTGTGTTGTAGCATGTATCATTAGTTTGTTCATTTTAATTACTGAGTAGTATTCCATTATGTGGTTGTGCCACGTTTTATCAGTTTATGGAAATTTGGAATGTTTCTAGGTTTTGGCTCTTATGAATAATGCTGCTGTGGAATTCAAATATATGTGTCTCTATGTAGACTTAAATTTTCATTTTTCTTGGATTGATTCCCAGGAGTGGAAATTTCTGGGTCAAATGATAAATTTATGTTTAACTTTTTAAGAAACTGCCAAACTATTATCCAAGGTGTCTCTACCACTTTACATTTTCACTGGCAATAATACATGAGGGCTCCAGTTTCTCCACATCCTACAGCTGATAGTGACTGTCTTTTTTATTATAGCCATTCTAGTGGGGATATAATGTTATCTCATTGTGATTTTAATTTGCAGATAAGTTCATGAGCTTATTAGTTATTTGTATATATTCTTTTTAAAAAAGATTTTATTATTTATTCATGAGACACACACACACAGAGAGAGAGAGAGAGAGAGAGGCAGAGACAAGGCAGAGGGAGAAGCAGGCTCCATGCCCGATGTGGGACTTGATCCCAGGTCCCCGGGATCAGGCCCTGGACTGAAGGTGGCGCTAAACCGCTGAGCCACCCGGGCTGTCCTTGTATATATTCTTTGGTGAAATGTCTCTTAAAAGCTTTTGCCCATTTTTAAATTGGGTTGTTTGTCTTCTTGATTTGTAGGAGTTCTTTTTTTATGATTTTATTTATTCATGAGAGATAGAGAGAGAGGTAGAGACACAGGCAGAGGGAGAAACAGGCTCCATATGCCCTGGGCTGAAGGCAGGTGCTAAACTGCTTAGCCACCCAGGCGTCCGTCCCTGTAGGAGTTCTTTATATATTCTGGATACAAATCTTTTATCCGATATATAATTGCCAAATATTTTTTCACTCTTTAGTTTTCTTAATGATGTCTTTTAAAGCACAGAAGTCTAAAATTTGACCAAAACTAATTTGTCACTATTTTCTTTTTTGAGTAAAATGCAAAAAGGTAGTCATTGCAGCCATAGTGTTATGGGTTAGATAACCCAGGAAAAGGGAACACAGAATGAGAAGCAGAGAGGGTAAAATGGAGCTTTGGGGAATCCTAACATTTAATATTCTGTTAGTGGAAACAGATTTGCAAACATGAAGGAGAAGTAAGAGGAAAAAATATGAGAATATTGTATCATGTAAATCAAAAGAAGAGAGTATTTGAAGACGAGGAAGGATAAATGTGTCAAGTCAGATAACATAAGGGCTAGAGAATGGGTCAACCACAAAGTCAAAGAACAAATCAAAAAGTTCATGGAAACAACTGAAAATGAAAACACAACAGTCAAAAACCTTTGGGATGCAGCAAAAACAGTTCTAAAAGAGAAGTTTATAGCAAAGACCTACATCAGGAAACAAGAAAAATCTCAAATGAATAGCCTATCCTTCCATCTAAAGAGCTAGAAAAAGAACAAACAAATCCCAAACCAGAAATACTGAAGATTAGAGAAGAAATAAACGAAATAGAAAGAAAAAGCAATAGAACAGATCAATGAAACCAGGAGCTGGTTCTTTGAAAAGATCAATAAAATTGATTAATCTCTACCCAGTCTCATCAAAAAAAAAAAAAAAAAAAGACTGAAAATCACAAATGAAAGAGGGTAAATAACACCACAAAAATATAAGCAAATACAAGAGAATATTATGAAAAACTGTATGTCAACAAACTGGACAACCTGGAGGAAGGGCAAGATGGCAGAAGAGTAGGGTCCCCAAGTCACCTGTCCCCACCAAATTACCTAGATAACCATCAAATCATCCTGAAAACCTACGAATTTGGCCTGAGATTTAAAGAGAGACACCTGGAATGCTACAGTGAGAAGAGTTCGGCTTCTATCAAGGTAGGAAGACGGGGAAAAAGAAATAAAGACACAAAAGGCCTCCAAGGGGGAGGGGCCCCGCGAGGAGCCGGGCTGAGGCCGGGGCGAGTGTCCCCAGGACAGGAGAGCCCTGTCCCGGAGAAGCAGGAGCTGCACCAACCTTCCCGGGCGGAAAGGGGCTCGCAGGGAGGTGGAGCAGGACCCAGGAGGGCGGGGATGCCCTCGGGCTCCCGGGGACACTAACAGACACCTGCGCCCCGGGAGAGTGCGCCGAGCTCCCTAAGGGCTGCAGCGCGCACGGCGGGACCCGGAGCAGCTGGGGGGGCTCGGGGGCGGCTCCGCGGAGGGGGCTGCGGGGCGGGAGCGCGAATCCAACAGCGCAGGCCCCGGAGCTCAGGGCGCCGGGACACAGCCCAGGATCCGGCCTCCCCCGGGACAGGCAGAGGCTGGGAGGGCCCAGGACAGCGAGGACGCTCCTGCCCCAGCTGAGCAGATCAGCGGCCCCGCCCTGGAGTCTCCAGGCCCTGCAGACCGAGAGCCCCGGAGTTACTGCGGGGGCTGACTCCAGGGCTCCAGAGCTGGCCCCGCCACTGCGGTTGTTCCTCCTGGGGCCTCACGGGGTAAACAACCCCCACTGAGCCTCACAGTGGCCTCACAGGATAAACAGCTTAAATATCTTTCGCTGAGCAACTCCCCCAATTGCTAATACCTGAAAATCAGCACAGCAGGCCCCTCCCCCAGAAGACCAGCTAGACGGACAGTGGAAGCACAAATTATTGACCAAGCAGTACTGGAAAGTTCCAGGGAAGTCAAGGGACTTACAGTATAGAGAATCAGAGGATACTCCCCCCTCCCCCCCTTTTTTTTTGTTTGTTTTTGCTTTTTGATTTCTGTTTGCTTCCCCCCTTTTTTTCTTTTTTACCCTTTTTCTTCTCTTTTTTCTTTTTTTCTCTTTTTCTCTTTTTTCTTTTTCTTTCCTTCTTTCTCTTCTTTCTTTTTCTCCTTTTCCCAATACAACTTGTTTTTGGCCACTCTGCACTGAGCAAAATGACTAGAAGGAAAACCTCACCTCAAAAGAAAGAATCGGAAACAGTCCTCTCTCCCACAGAGTTACAAAATCTGGATTACAATTCAGTGTCAGAAAGCCAATTCAGAAGCACTATTATAAAGCTACTGGTGGCTCTAGAAAAAAGCATAAAGGACTCAAGAGACTTCATGACTGCAGAATTTAGATCCAATCAGGCAGAAATTAAAAATCAATTGAATGAGATGCAATCCAAACTAGATCCCTAAGGATGAGGGTTAACGAGGTGGAAGAATGAGTGAGTGACATAGAAGACAAGTTGATAGCAAAGAGGGAAACTGAGGAAAAAAGAGACAATTAAAAGATCATGAGAATATGGGATCCCTGGGTGGCTCAGTGAGTTTAGCGCCTGCCTTCAGCCTGGGGTGTGATCCTGGAGACGCAGGATCGACCCCACATCGGGCTCCCTGCATGGAGCCTGCCTCTCCCTCTGCCTGTGTCTCTGCCCCTCTCTCTCTCTCTCTCTAACTCATGAATAAATAAATAAAATTTTTTTAAAATTTTTATTTATTTCTGATAGTCACAGAGAGAGAGAGAGAGAGAGGGGCAGAGACACAGGCAGAGGGAGAAGCAGGCTCCATGCACCGGGAGCCCGATGTGGGATTCGATCCCGGGTCTCCAGGATCGCGCCCTGGGCCAAAGGCAGGCGCCAAACCGCTGCGCCACCCAGGGATCCCTAAATAAATAAAATCTTAAAAAAAAATAAAAGATCATGAGGATAGATTAAGGGAAATAAGAGACAGCCTGAGGAAGAAAAACCTACGTTTAACTGGGGTTCCCGAGGGTGCCGAAAGGGCCAGAGGGCCAGAATATGTATTTGAACAAATCATAGCTGAGAACTCTCCTAATCTGGGAAGGGAAACAGGCATTCAGATCCAGGAAATAGAGAGATCCCCCCCCCTAAAATCAATAAAAATCGTTCAGCACCTCGACATTTAATAGTTATGCTTGCAAATTCCAAAGATAAAGAGGAGATCCTTAAAGCAGCAAGAGACAAGAAATCCCTGACTTTTATGGGGAGGAATATTAGGGTAACAGCAGACCTCTCCACAGAGACCTGGCAGGCCAGAAAGGGCTGACAGGATATATTCAAGATCCTAAATGAGAAAAACATGCAACGAAGAATACTTTATCCAGCAAGGCTCTCATTCAGAATGGAAGGAGAGATAAAGAGCTTCGAAGACAGGCAGGAACTGAAAGAATATGTGACCTCCAAACCAGCTCTGCAAGAAATTTTAAGGGGGACTCTCAAAATTCCCCTTTAAGAAGAAGTCCAATGGAACAATCCACAGAAACAGGGACTGAATAGGTATCATAATGACACTAAACTAATATCTTCCAATAGTAACTCTGAACGGGAATGGGCTTAATGACCCCATCAAAAGGCGCAGGGTGTCAGACTGGATAAAAAAAGCAGGACCCATCTATTTGCTGTCTACAAGAGACTCATTTTAGACAGAAGGACACCTACAGCCTGGAAATAAAAGGTTGGGGAACCATTTACCATTCAAATGGTCCTCAAAAGAAAGCAGAGGTAGACATCCTTATATCAGATAACCTAAAATTTACCCCGAAGACTGTAGTGAGAGATGAAGAGGGACACTATATCATACTTAAAGGACTTAACAATCCTCAATATATATGCCCCGAATGTGGGAGCTGCCAAATATATCAATCAATTAATAACCAAAGTTAAGACATACTTAGATAATAATACACTTATACTTGGTGACTTCAATCTAGCGCTTTCTACACTCTATAGGTCTTCTAAGCACAACATCTCCAAAGAAATGAGAGCTTTAAATGATACACTGGACCAGATGGATTTCACAGATATCTACAGAACTTTACATCCAAACTCAACTGAATACACATTCTTCTCAAGTGCACATGGAACTTTCTCCAGAATAGACCACATACAGGGTCACAAATCAGGTCTGAACTGATACCAAAAGATTGGGATCGGCCCCTGCATATTCTCAGACCATAATGCCTTGAAATTAGAACTAAATCACAACAAGAAGTTTGGAAGGACCTCAAACACATGGAGGTTAAGGACCATCCTCCTAAAAGATGAAAGGGTCAACCAGGAAATTAAGGAAGAATTAAAAAGATTCATGGAGGGATCCCTTGGTGGCGCAGCGGGTTGGCACCTGCCTTTGGCCCAGGGTGCGATCCTGGAGACTCTGGATCGAATCCCACATCAGGCTCCCGGTGCATGGAGCCTGCTTCTCCCTCTGCCTATGTCTCTGCCTCTCTCTCTCTCTCTCTCTGTGACTATCATAAATAAATAAAAAATTAAAAAAAAAGATTCATGGAAACTAATGAGAATGAAGATACAACCGTTCAAAATCTTTAGGATGCAGCAAAAGTAGTCCTAAGGGGGAAATACATCGCAGTAAAAGCATCCATCCAAAAACTGGAAAGAACTCAAATACAAAAGCTAACCTTACACCTAAAGGAGCTACAGAAAAAAAAAAAAAAGCAAATAGATCCTACACCCAGCAGAAGAAGAGAGTTAATAAAAATTCGAGCAGAATTCAACGAAATCAAGACCAGAAGAACTGTGGAACAGATCAACAAAAGTTGATCTTTGAAAGTTGGTTCTTTGAAAGAATTAATAAGATAGATAAACCATTAGCCAGCCTTATTAAAAAGAAGAGAGAGAAGACTCAATAAAATCATGAATGAGAAAGGAGAGAGCACTACCAACACCAAGGAAATACAAACGATTTAAAAAACATATTATGAACAGTTATACGCCAATAAATTAGGCAATCTAGAAGAAATGGACGCATTTCTGGAAAGCCACAAACTACCAAAACTGGAACAGAAAGAAATAGAAAACCTGAACAGGCCAATAACCAGGGAGGAAATTGAAGCAGTCATCAAAAACCTCCCAAGACACAAAAGTCCAGGGCCAGATGGCTTCCCTGGGGAATTCTATCAAACGTTGAAAGAAGAAACCATACCTATTTTACTAAAGCTGTTTGGAAAGATAGAAAGAGATGGAGTACTTCCAAATTCGTTCTATGAGGCCAGCATCACTTTAATTCCAAAACCAGACAAAGACCCCACCAAAAAGGAGAATTACAGACCAATATCCCTGATGAACATGGATGCAAAAATTCTCAACAAGATACTAGCCAATAGGATGCAACAGTACATTAAGAAAATTATTCACCATGACCAAGTAGGATTTATCCCCAGGATGCAAGGCTGGTTCAACACTCATAAAACAATCAATGTGATTATCATATCAGCAAGAGAAAAACCAAGAACCATATGATCCTCTCATTAGATGCAGAGAAAGCATTTGACAAAATACAGCATCCATTCCTGATCAAAACTCTTCAGATTGTAGGGATAGAGGGAACATTCCTCGACATCTTAAGAGCCATCTATGAAAAGCCCACAGCAAATATCATTCTCAATGGGGAAACGCTGGGAGTCTTTCCCCTAAGATCAGGAACAAGACAGGGATGTCCACTCTCATCACTGCTATTCAACATAGTACTGGAAGTCCTAGCCTCAGCAATCAGACAACAAAAAGACATTAAAGGCATTCAAGTTGGCAAAGAAGAAGTCAAACTCTTCCTCTTCGCCGATGACATGATACTCTACATAGAAAACCCGAAAGCCTCCACCCCAAGATTGCTAGAACTCATACAGCAATTTGGTAGCATGGCAGGATACAAAATCAATGCCCAGAAGTCAGTGGCATTTCTATACACTAACAATGAGACTGAAGAAAGAGAAATTAAGGAGTCAACCCCATTGACAATTGCACCCAAAAGCATAAGATACCTAGGAATAAATCTAACCAAGGAGGTAAAGGATCTATACCCTAAAAACTATAGAACACTTCTGAAAGAAATTGAGGAAGACACAAAGAGATGGAAAAATATTCCATGCTCATGGATTGGCAGAATTAATATTGTGAAAATGTCAATGTTACCCAGGGCAATTTCCACGTTTAATGCAATCCCTATCAAAATACCATGGACTTTCTTCAGAGAGTTAGAACAAATTATTTTAAGATTTGTGTGGAATCAGAAAAGACCCCGAATAGCCAGGGGAATTTTAAAATAGAAAGCCATATCTGGGGGCCTCACAATGCCAGATTTCAGGTTGTCCTACAAAGCTGTGGTCATCAAGACAGCGGAGGCCTCTTCCCCAACCTGGCGCGCGTCCTGCAGGGGCGCCTCTGGCCTCCGGAACTGCAGCCCGCCGCCCGATGGCACCGCCGATGTCGCGGCGTCGCCGGCCTCCCTTCCCTGGACAGCATGCCGAACGTGCTCGTGCGGGCCGTGGTGGCCTTCTGGGGGTCCCCGAGCGGCGCCACCGGAGCCCAATCGCGGGCCCAACCGTCGGCCGGAGGGCGCAGACCCGAGGCGAGGCCCGCCCCCGGGGGAGAGGAGCTGCCCCCCCGGGCTGCTGAGGCCTAAAGAGGGACCCTGCCCCCGGGAGCCGACGCCGTCCGTGCGCAGCGGGGCGCCGAGGAGCCCGAGCAGGAGCCGGAGCGCCTTCTGCCGAGACCTGCTGCGCCGACAGGTGCTGTCTTAACGGACTGGGACGTGGACCTTTCCCTCTCCTTCTGGGACTGGGAGCAGGGAGGCTTGGTTCTTTCAACTCCTCAGGGTCGGACTTTAATTTTTACTGGGAGCTGTGCTGCCCTTTCAAGGTTTTTCAATAGTTAGTGTTTGCATTTCCAACCTCAGAGAATTCCAGGCAGGCGCTCCCCTTCCCCCACCAGTGACATACTTGTGCAAGCGGTCATCGTTGCATCATGGGGCAGATGTGGGAGCTTCCTGTTTAAAAAAAAAATTACAAAAAAAGATTACAAAAATGTCGAATACCACTCTAATTTTTTGGAAGATTCTTTTCCTCATAAAAACATTATCACACAAAAGGTTTATTATCTTTAAATAAAACAATTATTCTTAAATCTCTCAAATTTCTAAACATGGTAAGTATCAGTAGATAAAATCCATGTAAACAAAAAGTATCTTTGGGGTCCTCGATAATGATTAAGAATATACAGGTGTCCTGAGACTAAAAAGGTTGAGAACTACTGGCCTAGAGAGACAAGAGTTAAAATCGATAAAAGGAAAACATGTAGCCAGCAATACTGGCACAAAAACAAACATATAGATCAATGGAACAGAATAGAGAACCCAGAAGTGGACCCTGAACTTTATGGTCAACTAATATTCGATAAAGGAGGAAAGACTATCCACTGGAAGAAAGACAGTCTCTTCAATAAATGGTGCTGGGAAAATTGGACATCCACATGCAGAAGAATGAAACTAGACCACTCTCTTGCACCATACACAAAGATAAACTCAAAATGGATGAAAGATCTAAATGTGAGACAAGATTCCATCAAATCCTAGAGGAGAACACAGGCAACACCCTTTTTGAGCTTGGCCACAGCAACTTCTTGCAAGGTACATCCACGAAGGCAAAAGAAACAAAAGCAAAAATGAACTATTGGGACTTCATGAAGATAAGAAGCTTTTGCACAGCAAAGGATACAGTCAACAAAACTAAAAGACAACCTACAGAATGGGAGAAGATATTTGCAAATGACATATCAGATAAAGGGCTAGTGTCCAAGATCTATAAAGAAATTATTCAACTCAACAGCAAAGAAACAAACAATCCAATCATGAAATGGGCAAAAGACGTGAACAGAAATCTCACAGAGGAAGACATGGCCAACATGCACATGAGAAAATGCTCTGCATCACTGGCCATCAGGGAAATAGAAATGAAAACCACAATGAGATACCACCTCACACCAGTGAGAATGGGGAAAATTAACAAGGCAGGAAACCACAAATGTTGGAGAGGATGCGGAGAAAAGGGAACCCTCTTGCACTGTTGGTGGGAATGTGAACTGGTGCAGTCACTCTGGAAAACTGTGGAGGTTCCTCAGTTAAAAATAGAGCTGCCCTATGACCCAGCAATTGCACTGTTGGGGATTTACCCCAAAGATACAGATGCAATGAAACGCTGGGACACCTGCACCCCGATGTTTCTAGCAGCAATGTCCATGATGGCCAAACTGTAGAAGGAGCTTCGGTGTCCATTGAAAGATGAATGGATAAAGAAGATGTGGTTTATGTATACGATGGAATATTACTCAGCCATTAGAAACGACGAATACCCACCATTTGCTTCGACATGGATGGAACTGGAGGGTATTATGCTGAGTGAAGTAAGTCAATCGGAGAAGGACAAACAGTGTATGTTCTCATTCATTTGGGGAATATAAAAATAGTGAAAGGGAATAAAGGGGAAAGGAGAAGAAATGGGTAGGAAATATCAGAAAGGGAGACAAAACATAAAGACTCCTAACTCTGGGAACCGAGCTGGGGGTTGTGGAAGGGGAGGCGGGTGGGGGGTGGGAAAAACTAAGAACTTTTCCTGTAAGGTTGGGAACAAGACAAGGATGTGCACTCTTACCACTTTTTAAAGAAAGATTTTATGTATTTATTCATGGGAAACACAGAGAGAGGGAGACAGAGAAATATGAAGAGGGAGAAGCAGGCTCCCTGCAAGGAGTCCTATGTGGGACTCGATCCTGCACCCTGGGATCAAGCCCTGAGCTGAAGGCAGACACTCAACTCCTGAGACACCCAGGTGTCCCCACTCTTACCACCCTTATTCAACATAGTACTGGAAGTCCTAGCTATAGCAGTCAAACAACAAAAATAAAGAAAAGGCATCTGAATTGGTAAGGAAGAAGTAAGACTTTCAGTATTTGCAGATGACATGATACTATATATAGAAAACCTAACCTACTCCACCAAAAAAAAAAAACTATTAGAACTGATAAATGAATTCAGTAATGTTGCAGGATACAAAAATCAATGTGCAGAAATTTGTTGCATTTATATTCACTAATAATGAAGCAACAAAAAGAAAATAATCCCATTTATAGTTGCACCAAAAATAATAAAATACCTTAGGAATAAATCTAACCAAAGAGGTGAAAGACCTGTACTCTGAAAACTATAAAACATGTGATTAAAGAAATTGAAGATGACACAAGGAAATGGAAAGACAGTCTGTACTCATAGATCAGAAGAACAAATATTGTTAAAATGTCTGTACTATCCAAAGGAGTCTACACATTTAATGCAATCTCTTATCAAAATGCTACCAGCATTTTTCACAGAGCTAGAACAAACAATCCTAAAATTTGTTAGGAACCACAAGAGACCCTAAAGGGCCAAAGCAATCTTGAAAAAGAAAAGCTGGAGGCATCACAATTCCAGACTTCAAGTTATATTTCAAAGCTGTGGTAATCAAAACAGTATGGTAGTACAAAAATAGACATATTTGGAACAGAATAGAAAATCCAAAAACAAACCCACAATTGTATGGTCAGGTAATCTTTGACAAAGCAGAAAAGAATATCCAATAGGAAAAGGACAGTGTCTTCAGTAAGTGATGTTGATACAACTGGACAGCAACATGCAAAAGAATGAAACTGAACCACTTTCTTATACAATCCACAAATATAAATTCAAAATGGATGAAACACCTAAATGTGAAACCTGCAACCATGAAAATTATAGAACACAGGCAGTAACTTCCTTTATATTATTAATGTTCTCTCTTCACATTTATTTGATAGTTTCGCTGGATATTAAATTCAGTGTGGAAATATTCCCTCAGAAATTTGAAGGCATTATGCCTCTGTTATCTGGCTTCATTGGTGCTGGTGCTACTGAGAAGAAGCCTTATTCCATTTTGATGTATTTATTTCTTTGGTATGTAATAGCTCCAATCCCTGTTCCTCACTCCCCCCACTTCCCGAGGACATTTTCTTTTTCAGATTTTTCTTTGCCCTTGGTGTCCTAGGGTTTTATGATAATATGTGTTCATGTGGACCTTTAAAAATTTTTTTTTAATTCAGTTCATTATGCCAGGTTCATACCAGGCTGTTTCAATCTGGGGACTTGCATCTTTCAGATTTGGAGAATTCTTGTATTATTTCTCTGATTATTTCCTTCCCTGTTTTCTCTGCCCCTTCGTTCTGGAACTCCTTTTGGGTCAGATGTTGGAATTTCTAAACTGATCTGCATATATTACCTTATATCCTCAGATCTTCTGTCTTCTCCCTCTTATTCCCTGTTGCATACTTTTGTACTTTTTTGAGCAAGTTCTGTGACTTTTATTTTCTAACCCTTCTGTTGAATTTCTAATTTTGCTTATAATTTTTAATTCTCAAGTACTCAGCCATTAGAAATGACAAATACCCACCATTTGCTTCAACGTGGATGGAACTAGAGGGTATTATGCTGAGTTAAATACGTCAATCGGAGAAGGACAAACATTATATGTTCTCATTGATTTGGGGAATATAAATAATAGTGAAAGGGAATAGAAGGGAAGGGAGAAGAAATGAGTGGGAAATATCAGAAAGGGAGACAGAACATAAAGACTCCTAACTCTGGGAAACGAACTAGGGGTGGTGGAAGGGGAGGAGGAGGGTGGGGGTGAATGGGTGACGGACACTGAGGGGGGCACTTGACGGGATGAGCACTGGGTGTTATTCTGTATGTTGGCAAATTGAACACCAATAAAAATAAATTTATTATTAAAAAAATTCTCAAGTACTTTTTTCTTTTTCATATTATCACATTTTAGCTTTATGAATGGTATATCATCTGTATATCTAAGAGGACATTGACTGACTTATTTAAAAGAGTTTTCGAAACTTGAGAAAATTGGGACACCTGGATGGCTCAGCGGTTGAGCGCCTGCCTTTGGCCCAGGGCGAGATCCTGGAGTTCCAGGATCAAGTCCCACATCGGGCTCCCTGCAGGGAGCCTGCTTCTTCCTCTGCCTGTGTCTCTACCTCTCTCTCTGTGTGTGTGCAGGGTCCTGGGATCAACTCCCATATTTGGCTCTATAGGGAGCCTGCTTTTCCCTCTGCCTGTGTCTCTGCCTCTCTCTCTCTCTGTCTCTCATGAATAAATAAAAGAACTTAAAAAAAACTTAAGAAAATGTTTTTTATCTCTCTTAGTTGTTGTTTTGTGTGTCTTCTTTTGGTTACTTTCATTTGGAGCTCTTCTCCCAAGTTTGATTAGTAAATAAGAAAGGCCAAGAACATTTTCTGTGAAGTGGGGGAACAGAGGTTGGATTGCATTGAATTGAGTTGTGAAAGGCAAGCAAGAGAAGAACATTGTACATAGAAAGTTTTCTCATAGAGGGAAAGAGGATAGACAAATTGGAAGCATTTTCCTTTTGTTTTTAAAAATCAGAGATCCACAAAGTATTTTAAAATTCTTAATTGATGTGGAATTTAATAAATCTTAAGTAGCATCTACTGATATAAACTACTTACTCTTTGTATTTTCCTTGGAAAGCTCTTACTTAGTTGATGCGAAGGAGCCTTTGCAAAGAGAGGATGAAAGAATCAGGTAGATGGATGGTTGGTAAGTGAGGCATATGAAGAGGAAGGCAGAGAGCCCAGGTACCTTCCCAGCATTGGGGTGTCCTTTTCCTTTGAGCTACAGGATATAATTTACATAATTCATGAAAGGGTTGGGGACAGTAAGCAAGTTTTTGCAATTAGTGGCAGGAAATTGAGGAACTTTTTTTTTTTAATAGTAAATACCGTTTGAACAATAAAAGCACCTAATCTCGTGGTCAAACTCTGGGCATGTCGGCTTCCTTCATACACAGATATCTCTTGCTAAGAGAGAAGTCAATTCTCCTGGTGGAAAGAAGGCATCCATTTTTTTTGGAACAAGATACAGCCATGATTAAAAGGAAAAAATATTAATAGTCCATGTTTATTGTTCTTTTCTGTGTTCTGTAAGGATGATGGTTTCTGCCACAGTAACAGGGATAAACATATACTAAAAAAAAAAAAAAAACAAAGACAGTGCTTTCCAAGTGCTGGGCAGATGCTCAGATTTATTGACAGTGGATGAGTAGTGACCTACCCAGTCTGCCATATTCGAATACGAGACTCCTCTTTGCTACATGTTCATGTTCTGAGTCTCCATTTCTGCTGGTGTGTAATAGCCATTCCATTTTGTGAGAAATATACAAACTAGAAATAGTATGACATGAAAATATTAATGAGTCTTACAATGTGTAGGATATGGAATGATGCAGTCTCCAAAGTCAGTAACTTTAGAATGAAAATCAGACATAATAAAACATTGTAAAAAAGGTAAACTGTTACCATGATGCACTATGCTGTTTTTAAAGGGAGAGCACTGTGCAAAAATATTAAAGGAGATGCTGAGAAAATTGAGAAAGAACATAATACAAGCACTATAATGCTTGAAGACAGCTGTGTCCTGAGAATGCATCTTCTACTTTATTCATGTAGGAAGATGAGGCTTGAATTCTTTGAGGCCTTCAGAAATGTACTGCCTTTCATGGTTGTATATGTTCATTGATATCCAAAATTCTGACTATTGCCAACCTATGTGGAATCACTTGAGCTTTTAATTTTAGCTGTTTAAATATTTAAACTATAAAAGTAATAGATCATCACTAAGGGTTTAAAAAATAGAGAAATGAAAAGTCATATTGCTACATCATTAAATTGCTGTTAGCGTTTTTAAAAAAGATTTATTTATTTTAGAGAGAATGTGAATGCACAGGGGTAGGGTGAAGGGGCAGAGGCAGAGGGAGAGAGAAACTGAAGCAGACTCTATGCTGAGTGTGGAGCCCAATGTGGGGCTTGATCTCAAGACCCTGAGATCACCATGAGTCAGACGCTTACAATGTGCCACTCAAGCTCCCCACTGCTTTTAGTGTTTTTAATGAGTTTCCCTCCTAGGGTTTTAGCTTGTGTATGTACCAATGTATTTGTAATTATAATGTATATATAATTTATATACTCTTTTTTTTAAAGATTTATTTATTTATTCATGAGAGATACACAGAGAGGCAGAGACCCAGGCAGAGGGAGAAACAGGCTCCCTGCAGGGAGCCCAATGTGGGTCTTGATCCTGGATCCCAGGATCACTCCCCGAGCCTAAGGCACACGCTCAATTGCTGAAGCCACCCGGGTGTCCCTATCATCTGCTTTTTATCAAATCCATGTTTTTCTTGCTTCTAATAGTATTTCTTTGATTACATAATATTCCTTTGATTGTATCAGCACTGCAATTTACTTAGCTTTCCCCCAGTTTGGGAAAATTAAGGGAACTGTGTGTTTTTCTTTGTTGTAAATAATGTTATTGTGAAAATCTTGGGACTTGTAGATTTTTTTTTGTATTTTCTCAGGCTAAGCTTCTCAGAGATAAGCTCTTCCTAGCTCTGTTGCTCAGCATTTTTCCTGATAGGTATTCTGAGTTTGTGATACTACGGAGGATCATAAGAACATAGGCCAATGTTAGGTTTCATCATATTTTTTGGTAGAAGTTTATGAAGGGAAAATATCATTCTCTGAGCTGTTGTTTTTCCCTGATTATTGAAATATTAAATGAGCAATGTCCTCATTAGTAAAGTGCTGTTTACGTCCATTTTATGTGGGGATTTTAATATTTTTGAAAAGTTATTTGTATTAAATTCTTTTCAGTTTTCTGTATCTTGCTGTTTAAATAATTATTATTACTTTGTTTTGTCTGTATTTCAAGAGGATTCATCTTTCTATTCTTTCTCATCATTTTTATTTGATCATCTGATTAATTCTTATGCAGAATTTTAGAATCATTTTGTAAAATAGAAAAATCTTGCTTAGACCTTGGAATTACCTTATATATATATACTTTATCGGGGAAGAACACAAATTATTGTTATAACAAACTATTATTGCTTTCAAGTTTTCAAATATACTCCAAAATTACTGAATCATTGAATCATTAAAAGTTCTTAAATAACTTTTATATCATCCATCTCTATGTCATGATTTTTGTTATGTTTATGTAAAGGAATGTTGGTAACATTATGTATTTATATACTTTTTTCTTATACTAGAATACATTACTGATTTTATACAAATGTTTATATTTTTAACTGATTCTAGTAGTTCTTAGAAAATTCCTTTGGACTTTAGCTCTTTCATTGCATTATAAACTTCTCTCTCTCTTTTAAGTAGGCTCCATGCCCAGTGTGGAGCCCAGCTCAGGACTTGAACTCATGACTCTGAGACCAAGACCTGAGCTGAGATCAAGAGTCAGACACTTAACCTACTGAGCCACCCAGGTGCCCTTATAAAGTTCTCTTTTTAAGTCTTATCCCATTAGCAGAAAAAAAAATCTAGCTGTATATTAAACAATAGAAGTGGTAATGTGCTTATTTTGCTTCTTGGTTTAATTAGTATGCCTCTAGGAGTTTTGCTGTGTGAGTGTGAAGTTAAATTTTTATTGAGATACATGTTTTTTAAAGTTAGGGATTCTTCATTGCTGTTTAAAAATTCTGTATTGATGTTGGGTTTTATCATTTGTTTATAGCACCTAATGATGTAAACTACTGATTCTGCGGGTTTTCCTTGGAAAATGGATTCTGTTCTTGTGTGTTCAGGTGTTGTGGTGTGTGCATGATTCCCAGTGCACACCATGTCTATATCTTGGGTTTCCCACAAGCATGTCAAGCTCAGTGTCCCTGGTGAGCTTCCCTTTATCCCCCACTCCTCTGTGCATCCCAGTCTTTTGAATGCACAGCCAGAAACCAGAGTATGATTTAGTCCTCTCACTAGATGTCAATCCTCCTTTTCAAATGGTCTCTCTCCTTCCTACATCACATTCACTTCTTTAAGTGTGGCTTTGATCATTCAGTGCTCTGTATTACAGCTGGTCTCCTCTCTCTTCTTACTGCTTTTTTTTTTCTTTTTGAATCTGCTAGCTGCTGTACACAAGCTTCTCATTTTTTTATATGAAATGTGCTTCTGATAAAAACAGGCTTAACTTAAAGTTGTTTATTCTGAGTGCCATTTAGGATGTTATGATTCAACACTGCATAATGGAGAGGAGCAGGGTGCTGCTGGAGCCTGGCACCCTATTAGCAGGGGTGCAGGGAGGCATGCAGACCTGTGGTGACCATCCCTCAAGGAAGTTGTGACTGGCATATTTGTCTTCTCCTGGCTGCCTCTTTGTTGTCTATATTTGTCCCAAGCACCATTGTTGGAATGGAGAGAACCCTTCATTTATCTGGACCATTTGGAAAGCACTTGGAACAGCTTGACTCTTGTGCCACACTGATCATCTTTAGGATCAGGCCTTCCTACCTCTTTCCTTGTAGGGATAGCATTGTCAACCTTGCTTCCCCTCAGAGTCATGCTACTAGAGGTCCTAAATAAGTGTTGGAAGGATTTGAAGTTCTCAGTTGTGTAAATCTACAGAATGAGGTGTAGGAAGACAGAAAATAGTATTGGAAAGACAATGCAAACAAATTGCCCTTTGTAAGGCAGTGAGAGGATTCATTGCAGATGCCTGAAAAAGCAGGCTGGAAAATGTGCTGATGTTAAGAACCCTGACATTTGTGCACATGGACACAATCTTCTTTGGTCTTCACAATAACCCTGTGAGTAGAGTAGAGATTATTACCCTTCTGTTTTGTGGGTGAAGAAACAGAGCCTTTGAAATTCCACAATTTGTCCAACATCACACAGTATTCTAAAGTCAAGGCTTCACTTCGATTTCTGATTGCTGATTTTGTACTCTTCCTGTTATCTTTCTCAAAACCAGAAGAGTAGTAGGATAACAGTGACTGTCCCCATGTCATTTGGATAAATTACATAGGACAAGCACAAAGGAAAAACAGTTTTTATCTATCTTAATACATAATAATTATATGTATATTCTTTTTAAAAGAAGCTTTTTTGAGAAATAATTCACATTAATTACAATCTACTCATTTAAAGTATATAATTCTATGGCTTTCAGTATGCTTAAGTGTTATGCAGCATGACTGTAATAAATTTTAGAACACATTTATTTCTCTAAAAAGAAACCCTTCTAGCCGTCAGCCCCCATCCCCGATCACTATCTCAGTCCTTGGTAACCAGTAATCCACTTTCTGCTTCTATAGTTTGCCTACTCTAGACATTTTATACAAATGTAATCATACAATATTTGGTCCTTTTACTTTGTATCATGCTTTCGGGTTTCATCCATGTTGTAGCAACTATATATTTCATTATATAGATAACGCATTTTATTTATCCATTCACTAATTTATGGACATTTGTGTTATTCCCACATTTTAAGGAAGATCCAGACTGTTTTCCAAAGCAGCTACGTATAGTTCCACCAGCGTTGTATGAAGGTTTCAGTTTCTCCACATCCTTGCCAACACTTACCTATGTTTAAGTATAGCAGTGATTAAAGTATATCTTATGGTTTTAGTTTGCATTCTCCTCTTAACTAGTCAGGTTGAACAACTCATTTTTCCTTTTTAAAAAATAAAAACTTTTTGTTTTAATTTCAGTATAGTCAACAAACTGTTATATTAGTTTCAGGTGTACAGTATAGTGATTCAACACTTCCTTGTATCACCCTGCTCATCTCCACAAGTGCACTCCTTAATCCCTGTCACCTATTTGACCCATTCTCATACCTCCTTCTCCTCTAGTAATCTGTATAATTAAGAGTCTCTTGAACAACTTATTTTTCATTGGGTTGTCTCTTTATTACTGAGTTGTGACAGCCCTTTATATATTCAACACACAAATCTCTTATTGTATGCTTTGCAAAAAGATTTATTGTGTTCTATGGTTGTCTTTTCACTTTCTTGATGGTATCTGTTGTAGTACAAATGTTTTATTTTGGTTATTTTTAGTTTATTTTTTACTTGTGTGAGGTAAGGGTCTAAATTTATTCTTTGGCATGTTGAAAAGGCTTTTCTTTTTCCTTTGAATAGTCTTGGAACCCTTGTTGAAAAACCAATTGACCATAGATACATGGGTTTATTTCTGGACTCAATTCTATTCTGTTAATCTGTGTATCTGTCCTTATTTCAATTGCACACTGTCTTGATTACTATTCCTTTTTAGCAAGTTTTGAAATCGTGAAGTTGGAGTTCTCCAGCTTTGTTCTTTTTCAAGATCATTTTGATATCACAGGCCCCTTGAATTTCCATATGAATTCTAGGATCAGCTTGTCTAATTTCTGCCTAGAAGTCAGCTGGGTTTTTGATAGGGATTGCTTTATGTGTATATCAATTTTGGGAGATTTACCATCTTCACAATAGTAACTCTTTCGATCAATTGACGTGGCATTACCATTTCCATAGTTCCTTTTTTGTTGTTTTTTTAATATTTTATTTTTTAAACTAAGATCTGCATGCAATGTGGGGCTCGAACTCATGACAGTGAGACCAAGAGTTGCATACTCCACTGAATGAGCCAGCCAGGTGTCTCTGCTTCCATACTCTTAAACACCCAGTTTGTCCATTTCTAGATATGGATTTTCATATTAGGTGTGCTGTATTTTTAGCAGTAGTGGAATTGAAGTCCTCATGCCTGGGTTGTCAGGCATAGTGCGGAGGTTTAATTGTTGCTCTTTATTGTAAATTGATATAAAATAGGTATTTGGAAATCACGCAAAGAAAATAGTATGAGTAATACCTGCTTTATGCTATTCACATGAAAAGTAGCATGGTATATTTTGCAGTTTGTTTTTTAAGATTATCATTTTTATCCTAAATATGGCATAGAGGAGGGTTTGCTTCAGGCAGACTTTCAAATCTGGAGATAGGGGTTCATATCAGAAGAGTAACTTAAACGGCTGTAAGAAGGGGAGGTCCTTCAAAATTCCACACAATATTTAAAACCCTTTCTTACGTTTGTGTTTCTCTGGCGTAAATAGTCCTCTTCAGGCTTGTCATGATCATGTACCAATGATGTGATAATGATTATTATACTAGAATCACCAAAAGCAGCTATTGGTATAATATGTGGTAGGGGCTTTGGACATGATTAGTTTGAATAAGTAATCCACATGGACTTTGTCATTTCTAACAAAGGACTTTGAGGCATGAGTGATGAAAAAAACTGCTCACAAGTGACTTTTGTGATCTTCCAGATGGTATAAGACAACTAAGCAGTAAGTGCCTCTTGTCTTGTGTAATGTGAACATAAATATTCAGGCCATTTGTTGGACATAGTGCTCCATCCGTGTCAGCCTCATCAAAGGCTTAAGATAGAGTAGGTAATGTATAGTATGTAGACACTCATACTTAATTAATTAGTGATTATAATATCTAGACATTATATCAACTATATTTTCCTCTTTTATTGGTTATCAATGATCACCCACCTATTATAACAGTAGACTTTTATTTTTATTTATTATTTATTTAACAGTAGACATTTAAAAACAATATTCTTTTAGTTCATTTTCTCATAGTGTTGATCCCTTCCAGTTTCTTATTCATTCTTGTTGCTTCTTGATCAGAGAATCTGGTGAAAGAAATTAATTTTGTGAGTTCTGTTGCTCGTTGGTTTGGTTAGTAACACAGTCAGAAATGAGACCAGCCACACAAACACCTACTTTTGGTTCAGAGCAGAGTTTGGGGAGAGGTGGAATAGCTGGTTGCCCTTTAGAGAGGACCTTAGGGCTGGGCGGAATAAATAGCTACTCATCAAATATGACCTCAGAGTTTCCAGGCCCTGTTGTTTACGCTCCTAGCTTGTTCCACCCTCCAGTACATGGTTAATAAGTGAAAATCCCCAATTTAGAGATTCATGTTTATTGCTCCCATTCTTTGTTAAAGTTCTAATAGCATCAAATATTATTATATTAAACTTTCTGGATAATTCGTGTATATAATTGGTTTTATATATTCAGTTTGATAGATTGCAGTGGGGACAGGGTGGAGGGGATAGAGAACACACAATTCAATTACCAGGTACTTTGGAGGAATGCCTGGAATCACAGAATATAGCTTATTTAGAAACTCTTATTTTACCTAGGGGCAACCTTTGGAGGATCCCGGGATATCCATGATGACCCTTATCTTCCCTGGAAAATTCCTTAGAACAGGGTTAGCACATATGATCCTCTCAATAGATGCAGAGAAAGCATTTGACAAAATACAGCATCCATTTCTGATCAAAACTCTTCAGAGTGTAGGGATAGAGGGAACATTCCTCAACATCTTAAAAGCGATCTAAGAAAAGCCCACAGCAAATATCATCCTCAATGGGGAAGCATTGGGAGCCTTTCCCCCAAGATCAGGAGCAAGACAGGGATGTCCACTCTCACCACTGCTATTCAACATAGTACTAGAAGTCCTAGCCTCAGCAATCAGACAACATAAAAGACATTAAAGGCATTCAAATTGGCAAAGAAGAAGTCAAAATCTCCCTCTTCGCCGATGACAGGATACTCTACGTAGAAAACCCAAAAGACTCCACTCCAAGATTGTTAGAACTCATACAGCAATTTGGCAGTGTGGCTGGATACAAAATCAATTCCCGGATGTCAGTGGCATTTCTATACACTAACAGTGAGACTGAAGAAAGAGAAATTAAGGAGTCAATCCCATTTACAATTGCACCCAAAAGCATAAGATACCTAGGAATAAACCTAACCAAGGAGGTAAAGGATCTATACCCTAAAAACTACAGACCACTTCTGAAAGAAATTGAGGAAGACACAAAGAGATGGAAAAATATTCCATGCTCATGGATTGGCAGAATTAATATTGTGAAAATGTCAATGTTACACAGGGCAATTTGCGCATTTAATGCAATCCCTATCAAAATACCATGGACTTTCTTCAGAGTTGGAACAAATTATCTTAAGATTTGTGTGGAATCAGAAAAGACCCCGAATAGCCAGCGGAATTTTAAAAAAGAAAACCATAGCTGGGGGCATCACAATGTCAGATTTCAGGTTGTCCTACAAAGCTGTGGTCATCAAGACAGCGTGGTGCTGGCACAAAAACAGACATATAGATCAATGGAACAGAATAGAGAACCCAGAAGTGGACCCTGAACTTTATGGTCAACTAATATTCGATAAAGGAGGAAAGACTATCCACTGGAAAAAAGACAGTCTCTTCAATAAATGGTGCTGGGAAAATTGGACATCCACATGCAGAAGAATGAAACTAGACCACTCTCTTGCACCACACGCAAGGATAAACTCAAAATGGATGAAAGATCTTAATGTGAGACAAGATTCCATCAAATCCTAGAGGAGAACACAGGCAACACCCTTTTTGAACTCGGCTACAGCAACTTCTTGCAAGATACATCCATGATGGCAAAAGAAACAAAAGCAAAAATGAACTTTTGGGACTTCATGAAGATAAGAAGCTTTTGCACAGCAAAGGATACAGTCAACAAAACTAAAAGACAACCTACAGAATGGGAGAAGATATTTGCAAATGACATATCACATAAAGGGCTAGCGTCCAAGACCTATACAGAACTTATTCAACTCAACAGCAAAGAAACAAACAATCCAGTCATGAAATGGGCAAAAGACATGAACACAGAGGAAGACATAGACATGGCCAACACGCACATGAGAAAATGCTCCACATCACTTGCCATCAGGGAAATACAAATGAAAACCACAATGAGCTACCACCTCACACCAGTGAGAATGGGGAAAATTAACAAGGCAGGAAACAACAAATGTTGGAGAGGATGTGGAAAAAGGGGAACCCTCTTGCACTGTTGGTCAGAATGTGAACTGGTGCAGCCACTCTGGAAAACTGTGTGGAGGTTCCTCAAAGAGTTAAAAATAGACCTGCCCTACGACCCAACAATTGCACTGTTGGAGATTTACCCCAAAGATACAAATGCAATGAAACGCCGGGACACCTGCACCCCGATGTTTATAGCAGCAATGGCCACGATAGCCAAACTGTGGAAGGAGCCTCGGTGTCCAACGAAAGATGAATGGATAAAGAAGATGTGGTCTATGTATACAATGGAATATTCCTCAGCCATTAGAAACACAAATACCCACCATTTGCTTCGACGTGGATGGAACTGGAGGGTATTATGCTGAGTGAAATAAGTCAATCGGAGAAGGACAAACATTATATGGTCTCATTCATTTGGGGAATATAAATAATAGTGAAAGGAATAGAGGGGAAGGGAGAAGAAATGGGTAGGAAATATCAAAGGGAGACAGAACATGGAAGACTCCTAACTCTGGAAATGAACAGGGGTGGTGGAAGGGGAGGGGGGCAGGAGATGGGGGTGACTTGGAAGCGGGCACTGAGGGGTGCACTTGATGGGATGAGCACTGGGTGTTATTCTGTATGTTGGCAAATTGAATACCAATAAAAAAATAAATTTATTATTAAAAAAAAAGAACAGGGTTAGCAAACTATAAGCTGTGAGCCAAATCTAGCTAGCCATCTATTTTTGTAAGTAAAGTTTTATTGGAACATAACGATTCTTGTTAATTTACACACTTATTGTGCCTTCTTTCACGGGACAACAGAATTGAGTAATTTAAAAAATATATGCTCCACAGTTCCTAAAATATTTACTCCCTGGCCCTTTATAGGAAAAGTTTGCCAACAACTGGTCTAGAGTATCTAGACTTTCAGAACGTTAAGCAGAGATCATAGATACCTTAAATTTATGTGGTTTCAAGGGCAATAGTTTTAAGGCAAGATTACTACTTTTATCAGAATGAGTGCTTTTTTTCAAGGAAAAAAATTAACTTCAGAAATATTCTTAAAATGAAGGATGACACTAAAACCTAATAGCCAATGGAAAATTAACATCTGATTATACATGTAGCTGATCCACAGCCTCTTTCAGGTGTTTCTGTCTTATTACATAAGAAAAAGTGTTAAAATTTTCCCCATAAGACATTTATCTTCTATTGTTTTTGAAGATCAAGTATTTATGTCAGTCATTGTAACTGATTCAAATATGAATATAAGAATATAAATATATTAATAAATATAAAATGCTAATCTCACTGTTGGAAATTTGAAGTGTTTTATCTCAGTTATGTCTTGTCTTTTTTCTCTCAGCTTGAAGTCCATGGCCCAAAATGACTCTACCACTGGAGAGTCTCTTCAGTAAAGAAGACAACCAGACAGGAGGCTGGGATGAGCATGCCACTGCATCAGATCTCTGCTATTCCAACCCAGGATGCTACCTCTGCTAGAATCTACAGAAGTAAGACCAAAGAAAAGGAGAGGGAAGAGCAGGTATTAGGAGAATACTTTAATTTAGTTTCATTATTTTTGTTGTTTTCATTATAGATGGCCTAGAATGATAGGCTCTGACGATCAAGGTTTTCTCCAGTAATATACTAAAATACACATGGTATAAATAGTTGGGCTTGGAATTTTTCTCTGCAGGTTTCTAGGTTTTCAGATTTGGTATCAACTTATTCTGCCATGGTTATACATGATTGTTTATCTTCATTGCCTAAAATGGTATGTTTATTTATGATAAATTTCTGAGGAAAAGTTCTTTGAATTCTCAAAACATGATACAAAGGATAAATTAATTTGAATCAAGGTTTTATGAAGACCTCATACATACTAGTCTCTGTTTGCTGCAAGGGTATCATAGTTAACAGCATAGAGCCTGTCTCTGCCCTTATACGGCTCTTGATCTGGTCTGACAGTTAAAATGCATTGGAATCCAACAGTAAAATTAGCAATGGAGGAATGCAGAACTACCGAATTCCAGTTCAGGAGGTCAGGAATGGCTTCCTGGAGAAAATGACCTTTATATGACCTGAAGTTAGCTAGAGAAAGGTAGAGTATCCCAATTGGAAGTAATATTATATGCTGAAAGCCCAAATTTAAAGTAATGTGAGCTTGAAGAGATTAAAACAGAATAACTGGAATATAAAGGGTAGTGGCAAGATAGGAGGTTGGAAAAGTTATAGGAGTTACCATAAGGAATTTGGGTTTATGTTTGCAGGAGAATGAATGATCAAATTTGTGTTCTTAAAGCATTTCACGCAGACTGCAGTTTGGAGAGTGAATTCAATGAGTGGTAGAGAGTCTAGTTAGAGGATTATTTAATAGCCTACCTAGGCCAAGTTTGGTAAACTTTTTCTAAAAAGGGCCAGATAATGTATGTTTTAGACTTGGTGGGCCAGATAGTCATATTTCCTCAATTCTACCATTGCAGCATGAAAATAGCCAAAGAATGAATGGTCATGACTGTGTACCAATAAATCTTTTCTTTCAAAAAGACAGGTGACAGGCCAGTTTTGGCTTATAGGCTGTAGTTTGCCAATCTCTGACCTATAAGGAAAAGGTGATAGTGACTTTGTCTAGGATAGAGTAGTGGGGATATAGAGATAATTAGCTTATTAACACACTGGGCTTGATAATTTTGTGTGGGATGAGATAGGGAGGAGTCAGGGATGACTCCTACTTTCTCCTTGCCTTGTGATGTGCTGTGTAGACATGTGCTCAGTAGTTCTCACAGCATTCCTCTTTTGTAGTAAATCTTTACTGAAGACTCTAAAGAATCCATGTTAAATCAAAAAATGATGTCTTGTTTGAAATTGAGTCATTATAGTTGACAGGATACCACTCTTTGCCTTATTATTAAAATAATGAAAAAAAAAACCCCAAACTTATCATACCATAGCTCTTGAGGTAGATTGACTATGGAAGATAAAAAGGTACCATATAACTTAAGAAAGGTCTCCATATTCTTAGTTTGTGTTTTCCTTTTTTCAGTTGTTTGTGTCATCAGTCTGCACCCTTTCTGTTTCTGAGCTCTTAGGAGGAGTGTGGTCAGCATTGGTTGAAAGCCTGACCAGGGGTGGTGGTGGTATAGATGGGCTTGGGATATATTATTTTCAAAATTTTAGTTTTTCCTCAATTTACTGGAGCTGAAAGAATACCCCATCTCCCCATATTATTTCAGTTTTCATTTAAGTTAATAGTCTTCATTTAAGATTCATTTAAATTAGAAACCAGAAAAAAAAAAGATTCATTTAAATTAATGGTCTTTTTTTGTAACCCTTTAGCCCAAATGGATTTTTAAATACTACTACATAGAACATTTTTTAGGCTAAGGTGCTTGCCTATACCACGTTGAGGTTGCTCGGTCTCTATTCATTGCTGTGTCAAATTTGGACACCAGATAGCAGGAATTTCTTGATATGTGTATATATATTGTAATGTATGTATGTATAGACAGGATATGTATGTCTGTACATACACACATATGTGTATACACATATACATGTGTATATACATATGTACATGTATGTATACACCTATACATACATACTTACTGAATTGATCTATTTGATGGGGTTTTTAAGGTTTAAATAAGTAGCATTAATGACCATATTCATGGAATTGGGATTTTAATTGGTATTGGGAAGAGGCACCATTCTGTCCCATTTTAGTGTGGGGAATACTTTGAACCTGATGACAGTGTGATGGTTTTGGGAATCATGGTGCCAAGGTGCAGCTGCAGGTAGTGGAGTTGCAGCTGACACAGGAGTTTGAAAGGGTTCCATAACAGTTTTGGCAGCAGCTGGCATGTTGCTAAAAATGATTTTTGTAGAAGTCTAGGTTCTGAAATGTATCAGAATGATTTGGAAGGCAAATTTTTGTCCATTGGAGATTGTTTTTCTTTATCTAGTTTCTCTGGCACAATAAGTTCAAAACAGAGTTCTTTGGTATAATTTATGATCTTCTGTATTTGGGAGAGGAGAAGAGGAAGGAAGAGAAGCACTGCTGAAAGAGACACTCCTTTCCTGCTCATCATCCACTGTTCTCAGAGGTGCAAAGATTTATCTTTATCTCACAATCTCTTGGTTAACAGGAGATGGTTCATTACATCAATAACAGTTTTATTCCTTCTGAATCTTGTGAGAAGAGAGGGGCCTTGCAGTTTACCCAGAATCAAATAATCCAATCATTAACATTGACAGTTTTACCTATGTTTATCAGATACATGATTCTATAGCTCCATTGCATGAGCCCACATCTATACAGTTCTAAGAAGAGTTAATGACTTTTACACAGTAGTCAATACAGTTGTTGAATGAATGAGTGAATTTAATTTTAATGGTATGGGGACCACTGTGGAATTAAGAGGAATTTTTTATAATAAAAGGATTTCTGCTGCTATTGCTTATGAACTGGGTAGATGTTTCTTGAGTATTTTTTTTCCCTTAGTGTTTTGCAAGTATTGATCCATTGCCTTCCAGAGTCTGGTCTGCATTTAGAAACCTGACATGCAGATTGTTTGCATTCCTTCTATTAGGAATATATTCTACATAGGGGTTTTTTTTTTTTTAGAATGTTTTTTTCCTTATAGTTTAGGGAGTTATTTCTCTTTCTTAAAAAAAATCGATTTATTTACTCATGAGAGACACAGAAGGAGAGAGGCGAAAACTTAGGCAGAGGGAAAAGCATGCAGGGAATCTGGTGTGGGACTCCATCCTGGAACTTGATCCACGATCATGCCCTGAGCCAAAGGCAGTCGCTCAACCACTGAGCCACCCAGGCATCCCTATCAATTTCTTATCAAGACTTAACTCTGTCTTGTGGTTCACTGGGTCCCTTTACATTTTTCAGGATTATTTTTTTTCTTTCTTTCTTTCTTTCTTTCTTTCTTTCTTTCTTTCTTTCTTTCTTTCTTTCTTTCTTTCTTTCCTTCCTTCCTTCCTTCCTTCCTTCCTTCCTTCCTTCCTTCCTTCCTTCCTTCCTTCCTTCCTTCCTTCCTTCCTTCCTTCCTTCCTTCCTTCCTTCCTTCCTTCCTTCCTTCCTTCCTTCCTTCCTTCTTTTTAAAAGATTTTATTTACTTATGCATGAGAGATACACACACACACAGAGAGGCAGAGACACAGGTAGAGGGAGAAGCAGACTCCATGCAGGGAGCCCGCCATGGGACTTGATCCCAGGTCTCCAGGATCACACTCTAGGCTGAAGGTGGCGCTAAACCACTGAGCCACCTGGGCTGCCCTTACTGCATTTTAAACAGCTTTATTAGAGTATAATTGACATCCAATAAACAATACATATTTAAAGCATACAGTATAAAAAAAAAAGCATACAGTATCTTCTCAAGCAAGATTGTGAGCATATCCATCACTCCCAAAAGTTTCCTCATGCCTCTTCCTTAAGCTGTCATTGATCTGCTTTCTTTCACTGTAGATGTTTGCATTTTCTAGGGTTTTATATAGATGGAATAATATGTTATGTACTCTTTTTAATCTAGCATTTTTCAAAGATTAATTCTTTTGAGATTAAATCCACACTATGTGCATTATAGTTATGTCCTTATTTATTTAATTTTTTAAAAATTCAATTTAACATATAGTATATTATGTTTCAGAGACAATTTAGTGATTCATCAGTTACATGGCATCCAGTACTCATGACATCTTGTGCCCTCCTTTTTTTAGATAACCAATGTTTTTTTTTTTTTTTAAGTGGGTTTTTCTTCCACTTCAATTTTTATTTTTATTTTTATTTATTTTTATTTTTTTACATATATTCTTTAATTGGAGTTCAATTTGCCAACATATAGCATAACACCCAGTGTTCATCCCATCAAGTGCCCCCCTCAGTGCCCATCACCCAGTGACCCCCACCCCCCGCCCACTTCCCTTTCCACCACCCTTTGTTCGTTTCCCAGAGTTAGGAGTCTCTCATGGTCTGTCTCCCATTCTGATATTTCCCACTTATTTTTTCCTCCTTTCTCCTTAATTCCCTTTCACTATTTTTTATATTCCCCAGATGAATGAGACCATATAATGTTTGTCCTTCTCCAATTGACTTATTTCACTCAGCATAATAACCTCAAGGTCCATCCACATCAGAGCAAATGGTGGGTATTTGTCGTTTCTAATGGCTGAGTAATATTCCATTGTATACATAAACCACATCTTCTTTATCCATTCATCTTTCTATGGACACCGAGGCTCCTTCCACAGTTTGGCTATTATGGACATTGCTGCTAGAAAATTCGGGGTGCAGGTTTCCCGGTGTTTCATTGCATCTGTATCTTTGGGAATTTTGTCGTAGGGCAGATCTATTTTTAACTCTTTGAGGAACCTCCACACAGTTTTCCAGAGTGGCTGCACCAGTTCACATTCCCACCAACAGTGCAAGAGGGTTCCCATTTCTCCACATCCTCTCCCACATTTGTTGTTTCCTGTCTTATTAATTTTCCCCATTCTCACTGGTGTGAGGTGGTATCTCATCGTGGTTTTGATGTGTATTTCCCTGATGGCCAGTGATGCGGAGCATTTTCTCATGTGCTTGTTGGCCATGCCTATGTCTTTCTCTGTGAAATTTCTATTCATGTCTTTTACCCATTTCATGATTGGATTGTTTGTTTCTTTGCTGTTGAAAACTCAACATACAAGTTCTTTATAGATCTGAGATACTACTCCTTTATCTGATAGGTCATTTGCAAATATCTTCTCCCATTCTGCAGGTTGTCTTTTAGTTTTGTTGACTGTATCCTTTGCTGTGCAAAAGGTTCTTATCTTCATGAAGTCCCAATAGTTCATTTTTGCTTTTGTTTCTCTTGCCTTCATGGATGTATCTTGCAAGAAGTTACTGTGGCCAAGTTCAAAAAGGTGTTGCCTGTGTTCTCCTCTAGGATTTTGATGGAATCTTGTCTCACATTTAAATCTTTCATGCATTTTGAGTTTATCTTGTGTATGGTGTAAGAGAATGGTCCAGTTTCATTCTTCTGCATGTGGCTATCCAATTTTTCCAACACCATTTATTGAAGAGACCGTCTTTTGGCTAGTGGATAGTCTTTCCTGCTATGTCGAATATTAGTTGACCATAAAGTTGAGGGTCCACCTCTGGATTCTCTATTTTGTTCCATTGATCTATGTGTCTGTTTTTGTGCCAGTACCACACTGTCTTCATGACCACAGCTTTGTAGTTCAACCTGAAATCTGGCATTGTGATGCCCCCAGTTATGGTTTTCTTTTTTTTATTTTTTTTTATTTTTTTTATTTTTTTATTTTTTTATTTTTTATTTTTTATTGGTGTTCAATTTACTAACATACAGAATAACCCCCAGTGCCCGTCACCCATTCACTCCCACCCCCCGCCCTCCTCCCCTTCCAACACCCCTAGTTCGTTTTCCAGAGTTAGCAGTCTTTACGTTCTGTCTCCCTTTCTGATATTTCCCACACATTTCTTCCCCCTTCCCTTATATTCCCTTTCACTATTATTTATATTCCCCAAATGAATGAGAACATATAATGTTTGTCCTTCTCCGACTGGCTTACTTCACTCAGCATAATACCCTCCAGTTCCATCCACGTTGAAGCAAATGGTGGGTATTTGTCATTTCTAATAGCTGAGTAATATTCCATTGTATACATAGACCACATCTTCTTTATCCATTCATCTTTCGATGGACACCGAGGCTCCTTCCACAGTTTGGCTATCGTGGCCATTGCTGCTATAAACATCGGGGTGCAGGTGTCCCGGTGTTTCACTGCATCTGTATCTTTGGGGTAAATCCCCAGCAGTGCAATTGCTGGGTCGTAGGGCAGGTATATTTTTAACTGTTTGAGGAACCTCCACACAGTTTTCCAGAGTGGCTGCACCAGTTCACATTCCCACCAACAGTGTATGAGGGTTCCCTTTTCTCCACATCCTCTCCAACATTTGTTGTTTCCTGCCTTGTTAATTTTCCCCATTCTCACTGGTGTGAGGTGGTATCTCATTGTGGTTTTGATTTGTATTTCCCTGATGGCAAGTGATGCAGAGCATTTTCTCATGTGCATGTTGGCCATGTCTATGTCTTCCTCTGTGAGATTTCTGTTCATGTCTTTTGCCCATTTCATGATTGGATTGTTTGTTTCTTTGGTGTTGAGTTTAATAAGTTCTTTATAGATCTTGGAAACTAGCACTTTATCTGATATGTCATTTGCAAATATCTTCTCCCATTCTGTAGGTTGTCTTTGAGTTTTGTTGACTGTATCCTTTGCTATGCAAAAGCTTCTTATCTTGATTAAGTCCCAATAGTTCATTTTTGCTTTTGTTTCTTTTGCCTTCGTGGATGTATCTTGCAAAAAGTTACTATGGCCGAGTTCAAAAAGGGTGTTGCCTGTGTTCTTCTCTAGGATTTTGATGGAATCTTGTCTCACATTTAGATCTTTCATCCATTTTGAGTTTATCTTTGTGTATGGTGCAAGAGAGTGGTCTAGTTTCATTCTTCTGCATGTGGATGTCCAATTTTCCCAGCACCATTTATTGAAGAGACTGTCTTTTTTCCAATGGATAGTCTTTCCTCCTTTATCGAATATTAGTTGACCATAAAGTTCAGGGTCCACTTCTGGATTCTCTATTCTGTTCCACTGATCTATGTGTCTGTTTTTGTGCCAGTACCACACTGTCTTGATGACCACAGCTTTGTAGTACAACCTGAAATCTGGCATTGTGATGCCCCCAGATATGGTTTTCTTTTTTAAAATTCCCCTGGCTATTCGGTGTCTTTTCTGATTCCACACAAATCTTAAAATAATTTGTTCTAACTCTCTGAAGAAAGTCCATGGTATTTTGATAGGGATTGCATTAAACGTGTAAATTGCCCTGGGTAACATTGACATTTTCACAATATTAATTCTTCCAATCCATGAGCATGGAATATTTTTCCATCTCTTTGTGTCTTCCTCAATTTCTTTCAGAAGTGTTCTGTAGTTTTTAGGGTATAGTTCCTTTACCTCTTTGGTTAGGTTTATTCCTAGGTGACTTATGCTTTTGGGTGCAATTGTAAATGGGATTGACTCCTTAATTTCTCTTTCTTCAGTCTCATTGTTAGTGTATAGAAATGCCACTGACATCCGGGAATTTATTTTGTATCCTGCCACACTGCCAAATTGCTGCATGAGTTCTAGCAATCTTGGGGTGGAGTCTTTTGGGTTTTCTATGTAGAGTATCATGTCATCGGCGAAGAGGGAGAGTTTGACATCTTTGCCAATTTGAATGCCTTTAATGTCTTTTTGTTATCTGATTGCTGAGGCTAGGACTGCTAGTACTATGCTGAATAGCAGTGGTGAGAGTGGACATCCCTGTCTTGTTCCTGATCTTAGAGGAAAGGCTCCCAGTTTTCCCATTAAGA
This sequence comes from Canis lupus dingo, assembly GCF_003254725.2. NCBI lineage: Eukaryota > Metazoa > Chordata > Mammalia > Carnivora > Canidae > Canis > Canis lupus. Next base: position 2,153,681 of record NC_064270.1, read on the forward strand.
ATGATAATTACTGTGGGCTTTTCGCAGATTGCTTTTATTTATTATTTTTTTTTCGCAGATTGCTTTTAAGATGCTGAGGAATGTTCCCTTAATCCCTATACTCTGAAGAGTTTTGATCAGAAATGGATGCTGTATTTTGTCAAATGCTTTCTCTGCATCTGTTGAGAGGATATATGGTTTTGAGTTTTCTCTTGCTTATATGATCAATCACATTGATTGCTTTACAAGTGTTGAACCAGCCTTGCATTCCAGGGATAAATCCCACTTGGTCATGGTGAATAATCTTCTTAATGTATTGTTGGATCCTATTGGCTAGTACCTTGTTGAGAAATTTTACATCTGTGTCCATCGGGGACACAGTTGGTGGGGACAGGTGACTTTGGCACCCTACTCTTCCGCCTTCTTGCCCCTCATCCATTAGATAACCAATGTTAACGTGACTTTATTTGTATCATCATTTGAAATGACATTCAGACTACATTTGGTTAAAAAGGGCTCAAATGTTAAGAATTAAATATTTTCTGGCAAAGTCAGAAGATTACACTGCTGACTATGCTTCAAGTACTGAAAAGTAAATACCTGTTCTTTGCATTTCTTCAAGAGGCAAACTAATTTCTCTGTGATACCAGGCTACAGAGATAGCCTTGTTACCTTGACCGATGACAGTCTCATCAAAAAACACTACTTTGGTACCAAACCTGAGTTAAACTACAATTTGGAAGAAGCCACCACAAAGTCTCTAATCCCAAATAGTTGATGTATTCTCATACACTGAGAAGGAGTTGTACGGACTAGATGGACACAGACTCCGCAGGTGAGTGTGTTGATCATTTCAGGAGTCTTAAGACAGGAAAGTCAAGGTAACAAAAATGAGAAATGAACAGACACTATATAGTTGTACAGAATTTCTGTAAAATATACTTCCCATGTATTTAATTTCTTTAATCCAAATAGATACTATTCCCAGGAGCAATAAAATTGCCAGAAGGAAATTTCAAATATTTGACCTGAAACCCCTTGAAAGAAGCTCTTGATCTTTTTTTTTAATATGTATATTTTTTATTGGAGTTCAATTTGCCAATATTTAGTGTATCACCCAGTGCTCATCCCATCAAGTGCCCCCCTCAGTGCCCATTACCCCATTCCCCCAACCACTTCCCCTTCCACTACGCCTTGTTTATTTCCCAGAGTTAGGAGTTTTTCATGTTTTGTCACCCTCTCTGATTTTTACCACTCATTTTATCTCCTTTCCCCTGTAATCCCTTTCACTATTTTTTATATTCCCCGTATGAGTGAAACCATATAATGATTGTCCTTCTCCGATCGACTTACTTCACTCAGCATAATACCCTCCAGTTCCTTCCACATCGAAGCAGGTAGTGGTTATTCACCAATTCCATTGGTTGAGTAATATTCCACATGCTTTCCTTAATGCCCATCACCCAGTTATCCCATCCCCTTACTTACCTCCCCTCTAGCAACCCTCAGTTTGTTTCCAATAGTTATGAGTCTCATATGGTTTGTCTCCCTCTTGTTTCATCTTATTTTTCCTTACCTTCCCCTATGTTCATCTGTTTTGTTTCTTAAATTCCACATATGACTGAAATCATGATATATTTGTCTTTCTCTGGTTTACTTCACTTATCATAATTCCCTCTAGTTCCATCCATGTAGATGCAAATGGCAAGATTGCATTCTTTTTTTTTTTTAATTTTTATTTATTTATGGTAGTCACACACAGAGAGAGAGAGAGAGAGAGAGGCAGAGACACAGGCAGAGGGAGAAGCAGGCTCCATGCACTGGGAGCCCGACGTGGGATTCGATCCCGGGTCTCCAGGATCGCGCCCTGGGCCAAAGGCAGGCGCCAAACCGCTGCGCCACCCAGGGATCCCAAGATTGCATTCTTTTGATGACTGAATATTCCTCTGTGTGTGTGTTTAGTATATGTACAAGTTGTGTCTTTTTCTTGCTGAATAGTATTCATTGTATGGATTTACCACAATTTGTTTATTCATTCTCCTGTTCATGGACATGTGGATTGTTTCCAGTTTTTGGTTGTTATGAATAAGGCTCCTGTTAATATTCCTACAAGCCCTCATATGGACATATATTTCCTTTCCCTTGGGTAAATACCTAGGAGTGGAAACATATGTAGATGTATGTTTCGCTTTTTTAAAAAGATTTTATTTATTTATTCCTGAGAGACATGGAAAGAGAGAGGCAGAGACGTAGGCAAAGGGAGAAGCAGGCTCCAGGCAGGAAGGAAGCCTGATGTGGGACTCAATCCTGAGACCGCCAGATCATGCCCTGAGCCAAAGGCAGGTACTCAACTGCTGAGCCACCCAGCTGTTCCAGCTTTTCTTTTTTTATATAGAGTTTTTTATTTATTCATGAGAGACACACAGAGAAGGGCAGAGACACAGGCAGATGGAGAAGCCAGGCTCCTTAGATGAATGGATAAAGAAGATGTGGTTTATGTATACAATGGAATATTACTCAGCCATTAGATACGACAAATACCCACCATTTGCTTCAATGTGGATGGAACTGGAGGGTATTATGCTGAGTGAAGTAAGTCAATTGGAGAAGGACAGTGTATGTTATCATTCATTTGGGGAATATAAATAATAGTGAAAGGGAATATAAAGGAAGGGAGAAGAAATGGGTAGGAAATATCAGAAAGGGAGACAGAACGTAAAGACTCCTAACTCTGGGAAACGAACTAGGGGTGGTGGAAGGGGAGGAGGGCAGGGAGTGGGGATGAATGGGTGGTGGGCACTGAGGTGGGCACTTGACGGGATGAGCACTGGGTGTTATTCTTTATGTTGGCAAATTGAACACCAATAAAAAATAAATTTATTATTAAAAATAAGATATAAGATCAATATACAAACATCAATTTTATTTTTATGTATTAGCAATAAATAGGAAATTAAAAATTTAAAAAACAGTACCATTTACACCAGCAGCAAAAGAACAAAGTAAATAGGGGTAAATAGTACAAAAGATCTGTTAACACTGATCTCCACACTGAAATCTACAAAACATTGCTAAGAGAAATTAGATAAGACTTAATTAAAGAAGAGATATATCTTATTCATGGGTCAAGACTCAATGTTGTTAAATATCAATTCTCCCTCGAACTACAAATTCAATAATCCCAATAAAAATCCTAGAAGATTATTTCTGTGTATAAACTGACAATCTGACTCTTAAATTCATATGAAGTGAAAAAAAAACCTAAAATAAGCAAAACACGTATGAAAAAGAACACTATCTGATTTTCAAGACTTATTATTAAGCTGGATTGTTTATGACAGTGTGGTATTGGTGTAAAGATAGTAAATAAATCACTGAAACAGAAAAGAGTCAAGAAATAGGCACACACATATATGGGCAACTGATTTAAGGTAATGCAGAATGGAGAAAAGACAGTTCAATCTATTCAACAAATATTAGGGGAACAATTGTACAAAATAATCATATTGGATATATACTTCATATAACATACCAAAATTAATTGAAAATAGTTCACAGACATATATGTGAAACCAAAACTATAAAAGTTCTAAGATACTATTTGCACCTTTAGGCTACATAAAGCTTTCTTAATAGAACACCAAAAGTACAATAAATACAAGGAAAAAAGGATAAATTTGACTTCACCAAAATTAAAAAACTTAAAACCAAACTTTAGTCTTCAAAGGACACTGGCAGGAACCTGAAAAGACAATCCAGACATTAGGAGAAAACATTTGTAAAGCATATATCTAGTAAAAGACTTGTATCTAAATACATACAGAATGTTCGAAATTTAACAATAAGAAAAAACGCCACCAATTTTTAAGTGGACAAAAGATTTAAAGAGGCTCTTCAGCAAAAAGCAAACAAACAAACATAATGATGGAAAATAAGCACATGGAAAAACACTCAGCATCATTACTCATGAGGGAAATACAAATTAAAACCACAATGAGAAGCAAGTATATATCTATCAGATGCTAAAATTAAAAAGACCACACCAAGTGTTGGCAGAGATGTAATAGAATTAGAAATCTACTACTTCTGGTATGAATGTAAAATTGTACAATCACTTTGGAAAACAGTTTGGCAGTTTCTTAAAAAGCTAAACATTGGGACTCCTGGGTAGCTCAGTGGTTGAGCATCTGCCTTCGGCTCAGGCCATGATCCCAGAATCCAGAATCAAGTCCCACATCAGGCTCTCTGCAAGGAGCCTGCTTTTTTTTTTTTTTTTTTTCATCAAGGTATGTCTGCTTTACTTGCTCAGATACATTTTTTTAAATAAATTAATTTTTTATTGGTGTTCAATTTACCAACATACAGAATAACACCCCTGCCCTCCTCCACTTCTACCCACCCTGGTTAGTGTCCCAGAGTTAGGAGTCTTCCATGTTCTGACTCCCTTTCTGATATTTCCCACTTATTTTCTCTCCTTTCCCCTTTATTCCCTTTCACTATTATTTATATTCCCCAAATGATGAGACCATATAATGTTTGTCCTTCTCCGATTGACTTATTTCACTCAGCATAATACCCTCCAGTTCCATCCACGTCGAAGCAAATAGTGGGTATTTGTCATTTCTAATGGCTGAGTAATATTCCATTGTATACATAGACCACATCTTCTTTATCCATTCATCTTTCGATGGACACCGAGGCTCCTTCCGCAGTTTGGCTATTGTGGCCATTGCTGCTAGAAACATCAGGGTGCAGGTGTCCCGGCGTTTCATTGCATCTGTATCTTTGGGGTAAGTACCCAGCAGTGCAATTGCTGGGTTGTAGGGCAGGTCAATTTTTAACTCTTTGAGGAGCCTCCACATAGTTTTCCAGAGTGGCTGCACCAGTTCACATTCCCACCAACAGTGTAAGAGGGTTCCCCTTTCTCCACATCCTCTCCCACATTTGTGGTTTCCTGCCTTGTTAATGTTCCCCATTCTCACTGGTGTGAGGTGGTATCTCATTGTGGTTTTGATGTGTATTTCCCTGATGGCAAGTGATGTGGAGCATTTTCTCATATGCGTGTTGGCCATGTCTATGTCTTCCTCTGTGAGATTTCTGTTCATGTCTTTTGCCCATTTCATGATTGGATTGTTTGTTTCTTTGCTGTTGAGTTTAATAAGTTCTGTATAGGTCTTGGACGCTAGCCCTTTATCTGATATGTCATTTGCAAATATCTTCTCCCATTCTGTAGGTTGTCTTTGAGTTTTGTTGACTGTATCCTTTGCTGTGCAAAAGCTTCTTATCTTGATGAAGTCCCAAAAGTTCATTTTTGCTTTTGTTTCTTTTGCCATCATGGATGTATCTTGCAAGAAGTTGCTGTAGCTGAGTTCAAAAAGGGTGTTGCCTGTGTTCTCCTCTAGGATGTGATGGATTCTTGTCTCACATTTAGATCTTTCATCCATTTTGAGTTTATCTTTGTGTATGGTGCAAGAGAGTAGTCTGCTTTCACTCTGCTGCATGTGGATGTCCAATTTTCCCAGCACCATTTATTGAAGAGACCGTCTTTTGGCTGGTGGATAGTCTTTCCTGCTATGTCGAATATTAGTTGACCATAAAGTTGAGGGTCCACCTCTGGATTCTCTATTCTGTTCCATTGATCTATGTGTCTGTTTTTGTGCCAGTGCCACACTGTCTTGATGACCACAGCTTTGTACTACAACCTGAAATCTGGCATTGTGATGTCCCCAGCTATGGTTTTCTTTTTAAATATTCCCTTGGCTATTCGGGGTCTTTTCTGACTCCACACAAATCTTAAAATAATTTGCCCTAACTCTCTGAAGAAAGTCCGTGGTATTTTATAGGGATTACATTAAACGTGTAAATTGCCCTGTGTAACATTGACATTTTCTCAATATTAATTCTTCTAATCCATGACCATGGAATATTTTTCCATCTCTTTGTGTCTTCCTCATTTTCTTTCAGAAGTGTTCTGTAGTTTTTAAGGTATAGATCCTTTACCTCTTTGGTTAGGTTTATTCCTAAGTATCTTATGCTTTTGGGTGCAATTGTAAATGGGATTGACTCCTTAATTTCTCTTTCTTCAGTCTCATTTTTAGTATATAGAAATGCCACTGACTTCTGGGCATTGATTTTGTATCCTGCCACACTGCCAAATTGCTGTATGAGTTCTAGCAATCTTGGGGTAGAGTCTTTTGGGTTTTCTACGTAGAGTATCATGTCATTGGCGAAAAAGAAGAGTTTAACTTCTTTTTTGCCAATTTGAATGCCTTTTATGTCTTTTTGTTGTCTGATTGCTGAGGCTAGGACTTCCAGTACTATGTTGAATAGCAGTGGTGAGAGTGGACATCCCTGTCTTGTTCCTGATCTTAGGGGAAAGGCTCCCAGTGCTTCCCATTGAGGATGATATTTGCTGTGGGCTTTTCGTAGATGGCTTTTAAGATGTTAAGGAATGTTCCCTCTATCCCTACACTCTGAAGAGTATTGATCAGGAATGGATGCTGTATTTTGTCAAATGCTTTCTCTGCATCTATTGAAAGGATCATAGGGTTCTTGTTTTTTCTCTTGCTGATATGTTGAATCTCATTGATTGTTTTATGAGTGTTGAACCAGCCTTGCATCCTGGGGATAAATCCTACTTGGTCATGGTGAATAATCTTCTTAATGTATTGTTGGATCTTATTGGCCAGTATCTTGTTGACAATTTTTGCATCCATGTTCATCAGGGATATTGGTCTATAATTTTCCTTTTTGGTGGGGTCTTTGGTTTTGGAATTAAGGTGATGCTGGCCTCATAGAATGAGTTTGGAAGTATTCCATCTCTTTCTATCTTTCCAAACAGGTTTAGTAGAATAGGTATGGTTTCTTCTTTCAACGTTTGATAGAATTCCCCAGGGAAGCCATCTGGCCCTGGACTTTTGTGTCTTGGGAGGTTTTTGATGACTGCTTCAATTTCCTCCCTGGTTATTGGCCTGTTCAGGTTTTCTATTTCTTCATGTTCCAGTTTTGGTAGTTTGTGGTTTTCCAGACGTCCATTTCTTCTAGATTGCCTAATTTATTGGCGTATAGCTGTTCATAATATGTTTTTAAAATCGTTTTATTTCCTTGGTGTTGGTAGTGATCTCTCCTTTCTCATTTATGATTTTTTTGAGTCTTCTCTCTCTTCTTTTTAATAAAGCTGGCTAATGGTTTATCTATCTTATGAATTCTTTCAAAGAACCAACTCCTGGTTTTGTTGATATGTTCCTCAGTTCTTCTGGTCTCGATTTCGTTGAGTTTGCTCGAATCTTTATTAACTCTCTTCTTCTGCTGGGTGTAGGATCTGTTTGCTGTTTTTTCCCTAGCTCCTTTAGGTGTAAGGTTAGCTTTGTATTTGCGTTCTAGCCAGTTTTTGGATGGATGCTTGTATTGTGATGTATTTCCCCCTCAGGACTGCTTTTACTGTATCCCAAAGATTTTGAATGGTTATATCTTCATTCTCATTAGTTTCCATTAATCCTTATTAATTCTTCCTTAATTTCTTGGTTGACCCTTTCCTCTTCTGGCAGGATGGTCCTTATCCTCCACATATTTGAAGTCCTTCCAAACTTCTTGTTGTGATTTAGTTCTAATTTCAAGGCATTATGGCCTGAGAATACGCAGGGGACGATCCCAAACTTTTGTATTGGTTCAGACCTGATTTGTGACCCAGTATGGGTCTATTCTGGAAAAAGTTCCATGTGCACTTGAGAAGAATGTGTATTCAGTTGAGTTTGAATATAAAGTTCTGTAGATATCTGTGAAATCCATCTGGTCCAGTGTATCATTTAAGCTCTTGTTTCTTTCGGGATGTTGTATTTAGAAGACCTATCGAGTATAGAAAGCGCTACATTGAAGTCACCAAGTATAAGTGTATTATTATCTACGCATTTCTTCACTTTGGTTGTGAATTGATTGATATATTTGGCAGCTCCCACATTCGGGGCATATATATTGAGGATTGTTAAGTCCTCTTGTTGGATAGATCCTTTAAGTATGATATAGTGTCCCTCTTCATCTCTCACTATCGTCTTCGGGGTAAATTTTAGTTTATCTGATATAAGGATGGCTACCCCTGCTTTCTTTTGAGGACCATTTGAATGGTAAATGGTTCTCCAACCTTTTATTTTCAGGCTGTAGGTGTCCTTCTGTCTAAAATGAGTCTCTTGTAGACAGCAAATAGATGGGTCCTGCTTTTCTATCCAGTCTGACACCCTGTGCCCTTTGATGGGGTCATTAAACCCGTTCTCGTTCAGAGTTACTATTGGAAGATATGACTTTAGTGTCATCATGATACCTATTCAGTCCCTGTTTTTGTGGATTGTTCCATTGGACTTCTTCTTAAAGGGGAATTTTGAGAGTTCCCCCTTAAAATTACTTGCAGAGCTGGTTTGGAGGTCACATATTCTTTCAGTTCCTGCCTGTCTTGGAAGCTCTTTATCTCTCTTTCCATTCTGAATGAGAGCCTTGCTGGATAAAGTATTCTTCGTTGCATGTTTTTCTCATTTAGGACACTGAATATATCCTGTCAGCCCTTTCTGGCCTGCCAGGTCTCTGTGGAGAGGTCTGCTGTTACCCTAATACTCCTCCCCATAAAAGTCAGGGATTTCTTGTCTCTTGCTGCTTTAAGGATCTCCTCTTTATCTTTGGAATTTGCAAGCATAACTATTAAATGTTGAGGTGCTGAACGGTTTTTATTGATTTTAGGGGGGGATCTCTCTATTTCCTGGATCTGAATGCCTGTTTCCCTTCCCAGATTAGGAAAGTTTTCAGGTATGATTTGTTCAAGTACATATTCTGGACCTCTGTCCCTTTTGGTGCCCTCGGGAACCCCAATTAAACGTAAGTTTTTCTTCCTCAGACTCTCATTTATTTCCCTTAATCTATCCTCATGCTCTTTTGTTTGTTTCTTTTTTCCTCAGTTTCGCTCTTTGCCATCAACCTGTCTTCTATGTCACTCAGTCGTTCTTCCTCGTCTTTAGGACCTCTAGTTTGGATTGCATCTTTAATTGATTTTTAATTTCTGCCTGATTAGATCTAAATTCTGCAGTCATGAAGTCTCTTGAGTCCTTTATGCTTTTTTCTAGAGCTACCAGTAGCTGTATAATAGTGCTTCTGAATTGGCTTTCTGACATTGAATTGTAATCTAGATTTTGTAACTCGGTGGGAGTGAGGACTGTTTCTGATTCTTTCTTTTGAGGTGAGGTTTTCCTTCTAGTCATTTTGCTCAGTGCAGAGTGGCCAAAACAAGTTATATTGGGAAAAGGAGAAAAAGAGAGAAGAGATAGAAGAATAGAAAAAGATAAAAAGAAGAAAAAAAAAAGAAAAGAAAAAAAAAAGAAAAGGGGTGGGAAGCAAATAGAAATTAAAAAAAAAACAAAACAAAACAAGAGGGAGTATCCTCTGATTCTGTATACTGTAAATCCCTCGACTTCCCCTGGAACTTTCAGAGGTGCTTGGTCAATAATTTCTTTTTCCCCGGCGTCTAGCTGGTCTTCTGAGGGAGGGGCCTGCTGTGCTGATTTTCAGGTGTTAGCATTTTGGAGAGCTGCTCTGCCCCCTGCCTAGTGCAGGGCTCAGTGAGTGATGTTTAAGCTGCTTATCTGGTGAGGCCACTGTAAGGCTCAGTGGGGGTTGTTTACCCTGTGAAGCCCCAGGAGGAACAACCACAGTGGCGGAGGCCAGCTCTGGAGCCCTGGATTCAGCTCCTGCAGTAGCTACAGAGTTACGAAGCTCTCAGTCTGCAGGTGCCTGGATGCTCCGGGGGCGGGGCCGCTGATCTGCTCACCTGAGGGCAGGAGTGTCCTTGCTGTCCTGTGCCCTCCTGGGTTCTGCCTGTCTCGCAGGGCGCACCGGATCCTGGTCTGTGTCCCCGGTGCCCTGTGCTCCTGGCTGCACAGCCGCTTCCGCGTGGAGTGCAGAGCCTCTGCTGGAGCCACCTCCAAGCTGCTCCCGGGGCTGTGCAGCCCCCTCCGTGCTGAGCCTCTTCCCGACTCCCTCCGAGCTGCTCCGGGTCCCGCCGTGGGCGCTGCAGCCCTTAGGGAGCTCAGCGCACTCTCCCCGGGGTGCAGGTGTCTGTTAGTGCCACCGGGAGCCCAAGGGCATCCCCGCCCTCCTGGGTCCTGCTCTAACTCCCTGCGGGCGCCTTTTCGTCCGGGAAGATTGGTGCAGCTCCTGCTTCTCCGGGACGGGGCTCTCCTGTCCTGGGGACACTCGCCCCGGCCTCAGCCCGGCTCCTCGCGGGGCCCCTCCCCCTTGGAGGCCTTTTGTTTCATTTCTTTTTTCCCCGTCTTTCTACCTTGATAGAAGCGCGAACTCTGGGATCCCTGGGTGGCGCAGCGGTTTGGCGCCTGCCTTTGGCCTAGGGCGCGATCCTGGAGACCCGGGATCGAATCCCACGTCGGGCTCCCAGTGCATGGAGCCTGCTTCTCCCTCTGCCTGTGTTTCTGCCTCTCTCACTCTCACTGTGTGCCTATCATTAAAAAAAAAAAAAAAAAAAAAAAAAAAGCGCTAACTTTTCTCACTGTAGCATTCCAGCTGGTCTCTGTTTAAATCTCAGGCCGAATTCATAGATTTTCAGGATGATTTGAAGGTTAATTTGGTGGGGACAGGTGACTTGGGGACCCTACTCTTCCGCCATCTTGCCCCGACCCCCTGATCTTATATCTTGTTTGCAGTTTTGGCAAACTGACTTATGAGTTCTAGTAGCTTTGCTTCCATTAAATTTTCCACATAGGCAGTTGTGTTACCTGTGAATAGTGTTTTACGCTGCCCCTTTCTGTCTCTCCTACTCTCTCTCTCTTCCTTTCTTTCTTTTCTTGATTTCTTCGTTATTTTATTTATTTATTCAAGAGAGACACTGAGAGAGAGGCAGGGACATAGGCAGAGGGAGAAGCAGGCTCCATGCAGGGAGCCTGATGTGGGACTCCATCCCGGGACCCCAGGATCACTCCGTGAGCCAAAGGCAGACAGATGCCATTGTCCCTTAGGCTGCCCTTTTCTATATGCATGCGTCCCTCCTCCATTTTTGTCCTAGGGAACATCTCTAGTACTCATGTTGTTCCTGATCTTAGGGGGAAAGCATTTATTCTTTCAACATTAAGCATAGTGTTAGCTCTATGTTTTTTGTAGATACACTGTATCAGGTTAAGCTTCCTTTTATCTCTAGTTTGCTGAGAGTTTTGGTCAAGAATGAATCATAGGTTTTGTCAAATTCTTTTTCTGTGAAAGCTGTATTCTAATTAAAGCAATAGGGTAGATTTTATTTAGTAATAACTATTACAGTAGGGAGGAGAATCCAGTGTGAATTGAACTCAGCTTTTTGTGTGGAGGTGACCAGGATATTTTAAAAGGAGAATGAGGGAGCAGAGAGGAGGGACAAATGGGAAATGATTGGGGGCTTGAGCAGATTCAGGGACGTAGAGATTTATAAAAAGTTGAAAAGGAGTCAGTGTGATTAAGCCATCTGGGTTTGCTGTCTGGTGCTGTTTCAAGTTAGACTTGTACTCTCCTACAGAGAGTGGATACAGGGGCTCTATCTTTAGGTATTGGCTGGAACAAATAACAAATGCATTTAGCAACCTTGAGTTTTTCTAGGCAGGAACTTAAGAGGGACATGGCCATAAGAAGTTAGAAATTATGCTAGTGTTTTTTCAAGTCTCTTAATGCAGGGGTTTGGATGGAATAATATGTACCAAAGAATTCTTGGAGTGCTGTCTACTGAGGTGATCATACAGTTTTTATATTTTATTTTGTATAGTTGTCTTCAGAGGATCTTCAGAGAGACAGAACCAATAAGATATCTTTACCTATAGATGTGTAGATATAGATTTAGATATGAGATTTATTATAGGAATTGACTCACATGATTATAGAGGCTGAGAAATCCAACCACCTGCTATCTGCAAACTGGAGAACCAGATGTTTGATGGTATAATTTAGTCCAAATCCAAAGGCCTCAAAACCAGGGAAGCAAATGTAAGTCTCAGTTTGATTCCGAAGGCTGGAGTCTGAGGGCCTGAGAACCAGGAGTACTGATATCCAAGTGCAATATAAGATTGATGTTCTAGCTCAAGCAAACAGAACACATCCACTCTTCCTCTGCTTTTTTGTTTTATTCAGGCCCTCAGTGGATTGGATAATGCCTCTCTGCTTTGAGGGGGAGGGGCATTCAAATGCTAATATCTTCTGGAATCCCTCTCATAGATGCACCCCAAAATAATGTTTTACCAGCCATTTGGGTATCCGTTAGCTAGCTCAATCATGTGGACACATAAAAGTAACCATCATAGTTTGTTAATATGGCAAAATACACTGGTTGGGGTTTTTTTTTTTTTAATGTTAAACCAACCCTACATTTCTGGTATAAACCGGCTATACTGTATTAACTTTTTAATATATGGTATTTGAATTGCTAAAATTCTTGTCTAGAATTTTTGCATCTATGTTCCGAAGAGACATTGGTGTGTTGTTTTCTTTGATTGTGATATCTTCATCTGATTTTGTCATAAGGACAATCCTGGCCTCATTCAATGATCAGGGATTGTTTCCTCCTTTTGAGTATTTTAAAAGTTTAAATGGAATTGGCATTATTATTTCTTTCTAACTTGTGGTTTAGTAGAATTAACCAGTGAAGCCTTCTGGGTCTGGAAATTTTTTTAAAAATTTATTTTAGAGCACACATGTGCAAAAGGTGGGGAGGAGCAGAGGGAGAGAATCTCAAGCAGACTCCCCACTGAGGGTGGAGCCCAGTGTGGGCCTTGATCTCATGACTCTGAGATTATGACCTGAGCTGAAATCAAGAGTCAGACACTCAACTGACTGAGCCACTTAGGTGCCCTTGGGAATTTTTTGTGAGCAAGTTTTAAACTAAAGTCGCAATGTCTTCAGTATAAGATTACTTAGATTATCTGTTTCTTTTCCAATGTGCTTTGATAATTTGTGTCTTTTATGGAATTGGTCGGTTTCATTATTGAATTTATTGGCATAAAATTGTTTATAATGTTATTATCATAGTTCATTCTGGGCTGTTATAACAAAATACTTCAGACTTGATGGTTTATAAACAATAGAAATTCATTTCTTAGAGTTCTGTAGTCCCAGGTGAAGGTCCCAGCATGATCCAGGGTGAAGGCCTTCTTCTGTGTTGCAGACATCTCCTTATAGCCTCACATGGCAGAAGGGCCATGGGATATCTCTAAGACCTCTTTAAGGACATTCATTCATTCATAGAGCTCTGCCCTAATCATATGCAAAGTCCCCACTTCCTAATACAAGCACATGGGCATTAGGATTTCAACATATGAATATGAATTTTGGGAGAGACACAGACATTCATCTTATAGCACTGATTATCCTTTTTCTTTGATCATCTGGTCACAGGTTTATCAATTTAATTGATCTCAAAAAAATCTTTCAGTTCCATAGATTTTCTCTGTTGTCATTTTTCTATTTTTTTGTGTGTTTTGCTTTGAAATTCATAATTTTCTTTCCTCTGTTTCCTTTGAGTTTAATTTGCTCTTTTTCTAGCTTCTTAAGGTAGAAGCAAAAGTTATTTGAGAGCTTTCTTTTTTTTTTAAGATTTTATTTATTTGACAGAGAATGCAAGCAGGGGGCGAGGCAGGCAGAGGAAGAAGTAGACTTCCTACTAAGCAGGGAGTCTGTGTGGGGCTTGATCCCAGAACCCTGGGATCATGACCTGGGTCAAAGGCAGTCACTTAACTGACTAAGCCACCTAGATGCCCAAAAACTTGTTTTTTAATGTAGGTATTTAGAGATTGTAAATTTTCCAATTTATTTTCCCAGTGAATTTTCCTGTTGAGTTTCATTTTATTCAGTTCAGAATACTTTCTAATTCCCTTTGATTTCGTCTTTGATCCATGGGTGTTATCTAATTTTCAAAATTTCTGGACTTTCCAGAGATCTTGCTCTCATTTATTTCTAATTTGATTCCGTTTTGGTCTGTAAACATAGTTTGAATAAGTTAAGTCCTTTAAAATTTATTGAGGCTTGTTTCATGGCACAGAAACATGGCATGGTGTCTTTTGGTAAATATGTGGTATACACTTTAGAAAAATAGTATTTCTCTATTCTTGGATGTTGTATTCTATGACTGTCAATAAAGTCAAGTTGATTGGTAGTGTTTTCCAAGTCTACTATATCCTTGAATGTCCTTGTTCTGTTAGTTTTAAGAGTAGTAGTGAAATTGCTGACTATAGTTGTGGATTTGTCTTATTTTTATCAATTTTGCTACCTGTATTTGATGCTCTGTTATTAGGTGCATTAACATTTAGGGTGGTTTGGTCTTCCTGATAAATTAACCCCTTATTATTATGAAATGATTATCACAGTGATATTTTTTGCTCTGAAATCTACTTTGATACTAATATAGGCACTGCAACTTTCTTTCAATAAGTGTTAGTTTGGCATCATCTTTTCTGTATTTCTACTTTTAACCTATTTGTGTTACATTTAAAGTGCTCTTATATAAGCAGCATCTGATTGGGTCTTTTTTTTTTTTTATCAAATCTGACAATCGCTGCCCTTTATTTAGATGTTTGGACCAAACATTATTGATACAGTTAGGTTAAATCTTCCTATTTGTTTTCTGTTGGCCCAACTGCCTGTGTTCCCCTTTTCATCCCTCTTGGCCTTTAAAAACTCTTTGTTGGCATATAAGCTATAACTCTTTATTTTAGTGTTTTTTTTAATTTAAATTTTTTTTGGAGTTTATAATAGCATACATTTTAACTTGTCACAGTCTACCTTCAAGTGACAATATATTACTTCAAGTATACTATAGAAAAGTTGGGGGCAAGATGGTGGAAGAGTAGGGTCCCCATGTCACCTGTCCCCACCAACGTACCTAGATAACTTTCAAATCATCCTGAAAACCTACAAATTTGGCCTGAGATTTAAAGAGAGAACAGCTGGATTGCTACAGTGAGAAGAGTTTGTGCTTCTATCAAGGTAGGAAAATGGAAAAAATAAAATAAAAAAGCATCCAAGGGGGAGGGACCACCGCGCGAGGAGCTCGGCTAAGGCTGGGGGGTAAGAGGCTCCAAGTCAGGAAAGTCCAGTCCCGGAAAAGCAGGAGCTTTACCAATCTTCCCGGATGGAAAGGCGCTCGCAGGGAGCTCGGGCAGGATCCCAGGAGGGGCAGGGATGCCCTCAGGTTCCCGGGGTCACTAACAGAGGAGGTGCGCGGGGGCGTGTAGGGAAGAGTACGCCACACACCGCAGGCCGAGCTCCCTAAAGGGCTGGAGCGCCTGCCTGGCGGGGCCCCAGGAGCAGCTCAGGCTGCCGCTCAGGCGGTGGCTCCATGCGGAGGGGTCTGCACGGTACCAGGAGTGGGATTCCAGCAGCCAAGGCCCCGGAGGACAAGGCGTCGGGGTACACAGACAGCCCAGGATCTGGCACTCTCCCCCCCCACCCCCACCCCCACAGGCGGAGGCCTGGAGGACACAGGGCAGCGAGGAAGCTCCTGCCGCGGGCGGCCGGAGGTGTGCAGATCAGCGCCCCCCGCCCCCAGAGCGTCCAGGCCCCTGCGGACTGGGAGCTGCGGTAGTCACTGCGGGAGCTGACTCTAGGGCTGGAGAGCTGGCTGCTGCCACTGTTGTTGTTCCTCCTGGTGTCACCTTGTGCTTGGGACTGAGCAGGACTGCCATGGAGCAGGGGCCTCACAGGAAAAATGGCATCCACTGAACTCTGCACTTGGCAGGGGGGTGGGGCAGCTCCCCCAGGTGCACACACCTGAGAATCAGCACAGCAGGCCCCTCCTCCAGAAGAACAGCTGGAAGGACAGGGGAAGAGCAAGTTCTTTCCAGCAGAGCTGGAAAGCTCCAGGGGAAGTCGAGGGACTTACGGTATATAGAATCAGAGGATACGGGATCCCTGGGTGGCGCAGCGGTTTAGCGCCTGCCTTTGGCCCAGGGCGCGATCCTGGAGACCGGGGATCGAATCCCACGTCAGGCTCCCGGTGCATGGAGCCTGCTTCTCCCTCTGCCTGTGTCTCTGCCTCTCTCTCTCTCTCTCTGTGTGTGTGTGTGTGTGACTATCATAAATAAATTAAAAAAAAAAAAAGAATCAGAGGATACCCCTCCTTGTTTTTTGTTTGTTTCCCCCCTTTTTTATTTTTTTGTTCTTTTTGTTCTTTTACCTTACTTTTTCCAGTAAAACTTGTTTTTAACCACTCTGCACTGAGCAAAATGACTACAAGGAAGAACTCAACCACAAAAGAAAGAATAGAAACAGTACTCTCTCCCACAGAATTACAGAATCTGGATTGCAGTTCAAAGTCAGAAAGCCAATTCAGAAGCACGATTATAAAGCAACTAGTGGCTCTGGAAAAAAGCAATAAAAGACTCAAAACTTCATGACTGCAGAATTTAGATCTAATCAGGCAGAAATTAAAAATCAATTATATGAGATGCAATCCAAACTAGAGGTCCTAATGACGGGGGTTAACAAGGTAGAAGAATGAGTGAGTGACATAGAAGACAAGTTGAAGGAAGGAAGCTGAGGAAAAAAGAGAAAAACAATTAAAAGATCATGAGGATAGGTTAAGGGAAATAAATGACAGCCTCAGAAGGAAAAATCTACGTTTAATAGGGGTTTCAGAGGGCGCCGAAAGGAACAGAGGACCAGGAAGTGTGTTTGAACAAATCATAGCTGGGAACTTCCCTAACTTGGGAAGGGAAGCACGCATTCAGATCTGGGAGATAGAGAGATTCCCCCTAAAATCAATAAAAACCCTTCAACACCCAGACATTTCATAGTGAAACTTGCAAATTCCAAAGATAAAGAGGAGATCCTTAAAGCAGCAAGAGACAAGAAATCCCTAACCTTTATGGGGAGAAGTATTAGGTTAACAGCAGACCTCTCCACAGAGACCTGGCAGGCCAGAAAGAGCCGGCAGGATATATTCAGGGTCCTAAATGAGAAGAACATACAGCCAAGAATACTCTATCCAGCAAAGCTCACATTCAGAATACAAAGAGAGATAAAGAGCTTCCAAGATAGGCAGAAACTGAAAGAATATGGGACCACCAAACCAGCATACAAGAAATATTAAGGGGGACTCTGTAAAAGAAAGAGGAAGTCCAAAGAAATAATCCACAAAAACAGGGACTGAATAGGTATCATGATGACACTAAATTCATATCTTTCAATAGTAACTCTGAACATAAATGGGCTTAATGATCCCATCAAAAGATGCAGAGTTTCAGACTGGATAAAAAAGCAAGACCCATCTATTTGCTGTCTACAATAGACTCATTTAAGACATAAGGACACCTACAGCCTGAAAATAAAAGGTTGGAGAACAATTTACTATTCAAATGGTCCTCAAAAGAAAGCAGGGGTAGGCATCCTCATATCAGATAAGTTAAAGTTTATCCCAAAGACTGTAGTAAGAGATGAAGAGGGACACTATATCATACTTAAAGGATCTATCCAACAAGAGGACCTAACAGTCATGAATATTTATGCCCCGAATGAGGGAGCTGCCAAGTATATCAATCAATTAATAACCAAAGTTAAGACATACTTGGATAATAATACACTTATACTGGAAGACTTGAACAGAGCACTTTCTGTAATTGATAGATCTTCTAAGCACAACATCTCCAAAGAAACAAGAGCTTTAAATGATACACTGGACCAGATGGATTTCACAGATATTTACAGAACTTTACATCCAAACACAATTGAGTACACATTCTTCTCAAGTGAAAGGGTCAACTAGGAAATAAGAGAATTAAAAAGATTCATGGAAACTAATGAGAATGAAGATACAACTGTTCAAAATCTTTGGGATACAGTAAAAACAGTCCTGAGGGGGAAATACATTGCAATACAAGCATCCATCAAAAACCTGGAAAGAATTCAAATACAAAAGCTAACCTTGCACCTAAAGGAGCTAGAGAAGGAACAGCAAATAAAACCTTCACCCAGCAGAAAACAGAGTTAATAAAGATTTCAGCAGAATTCAATGAGATAGAGACCAGAAGAACTGTGGAACAGGTTAACAAAACCAGGAGTTGGTTCTTTGAGAGAATTAATAAGATAGATACACTGTTAGCCAGCCTTATTAAAAAGAAAAGAGAACACTCTCAAATTAATAAAATCACAAATGGAAAAGGAGAGATCACCACCAATACCAAGGAAGTACAAACGATTTTAAAAATTTATTATGAGCAGCTATATGCCAGTAAATTAGGCAATCTAGAAGAAATGGACGCCTTTCTGGAAAACCACAAACTAGCAAAACTGGAACAGGAAGAAATAGAAAACCTGAACAGGCCAATAATCACGGAGGAAATTGAAGCAGTCATCCAAATCCTCCCAAGACACAAAAGTCCAGGGCAGATGCCTTCCCAGGCCAATTCTACCAAACGTTTAAAGAAGAAACCATACCTATTCTACTAACGCTGTTCCAAAAGATAGAAAGAGATAGAATACTTCCAAACTCATTATGTGAGGCCAGCAGCACCTTAATTCCAGAACCAGACAAAGACCCCACTAAAAAGATTTATAGACCAAAATCCCTGATGAACACAGATGCAAAAATTCTCAACAAGATATTAGTCAGTAGGGTCCAACAGTACATTAAGAAGATTATTCACAATGACCAAGTGGTATTTATCCCTGGGATACAAGGCTGGTTCAACACTTGTAAAGCAATCAGTGTGATAGATCATATCAAGAAGAGAAAAACCAAGAACCATATGATCCTCTCAATAGATGCAGAGAAAGCATTTGACAAAATACAGCATCCATTCCTGATCAAAACTCTTCAGAGTGTAAAGATAGAGGGAACATTCCTCAGCATCTTAAAAGCCATCTACAAAGAGCCCACAGCATATATCATTCTCAATGAGTAAACACTGGGAGCCTTTCCCCTAAGATCAGGAACAAGACAGGGATGTCCGCTCTCACCACTGCTATTCAACATAGTATTAGAAGTGCTCGCCTCAGCAATCAGGCAACAAAATATATAAATAAATAAAAGGTATTCAAATTGGCAAAGAAGATGTCAAACTCTCCCTCTTCGCAGATGACATGATAGTATACATAGAAAACTGAGGGGGGCACTTGGCAGGATAAGCACTGGGTGTTATGCTATATGTTGGCAAATTGAACTCCAATAAAAATAATTCAAAAAAACCCAACAGACTCCACCCCAAAATTGCTAGAACTCATACAGCAGTTTGGCAGTGTGGTAGGATACAAAATCAATGCCCAGAAGTCAGTGGCATTTCTATACACTAACAATGAGACTGAAGAAAGAGAAATGAAGGAGTCAATCCCATTTACAATTGCACCCAAAAGCATAAGATACCTAGGAATAAACCTAACCAAAGAGGTAAAGTGTCTATACACTGAAAACTACAGACCACTTCTGAAAGAAATTGAGGAAGACACAAAGAGACGGAAAAATATTCCATGCTCATGGATTGGAGGAATTAATATTGTGAAAATGTCAGTATTACACAGGGCAATTTACACGTTTAATGCAATCCCTATCAAAATACCATGCACTTTCTTCAGACAGTGGGAACAAACCGTCTTAAGATTTGTGTGGAATCAGAAAACACCCCGAATAGCCAGGGGCATTTTAAAAAAGAAAACCATAGCTGGGAGCTTCACAATGCCAGATTTGAGGTTGTCTTACAAAGCTGTGATCATCAAGACAGTGTGGTACTGGCACAGAAACAGACACATAGATCAATGGAACAGAATAGAGAATCCAGAAGTGGACCATCAACCTTATGGTCAACTAATATTTGACAAAGCAAGAAAGACTATCCACTGGAAAAAAGACAGTCTCTTCAATAAATGGTGCTGGGAAATTTGGACATCCACATGCAGAAGAATGAAACTAGACCACTCTCTTTCACCATACACAAAGATAAACTCAAAATGGATGAAAGATCTAAATGTGAGACAAGAATCCATCAAAATCCTAGAGGAGAACACAGGCAACATCCTTTTTGAACTCGGCTACAGCACCTTCTTGCAAGATAGATCCATGAAGGCAAGGGAAACAAAAGCAAAAATGAACTATTGGGACTTCATCAAGATAAGAAGCTTCTGCACAGCAAAAGAAACAGTCAACAAAACTCAAAGACAACCTACAGAATGGGAGAAGATATTTGCAAATGGCCTATCAGATAAATGACTAGTATCCAAGAACTTATTCAACTCAACAGCAAAGAAACAAACAATCCAATCATGAAATGGGCAAAATCATGAACAGAAATTTTACAGAGGAAGACCTAGACATGGCTATCAAGCACATGAGAAAATGCTCCACATCACTTGCCATCAGGGAAATACACATCAAAACCACAATGAGATACCACCTCACACCAGTGAGAATGGGGAAAATTAAAAATTAAAATTTAAGACATAATTTAAAGACATAAAATTTAAGACATAAATTCCTGTCTTAAAATTAAGACAGGAAACAGCAAATGATGGAGAGAATATGGAGAAAGGGGAATCCTCCTGCACTGTTGGTGGGAATGTGGACTGATGCAGCCACTCTGGAAAACTGTTTAGAGGTTCCTCAAAGAGTTAAAAATAGACCTGCCCTACGACCCAGCTATTGCACTGCTGGGTACTTACCCCAAAGATACAGATGCAGTGAAACGCCGGGACACCTGCACGCCGATGTTTCTAGCAGCAATGTCCACAATAGCCAAACTGTGGAAGGAGCCTCGGTGTCCATTGAAAGATGAATGGATAAAGAAGATGTGGTTCATGTATACAATGGACTATTCCTCAGCCATTAGAAATGACAAATACCCACCTTTTGCTTTGATATGGATGGACCTGGAGGGTATTATGCTGAGTGAAATAAGTCAATCGGAGAAGGACAAACATTATATGGTGTCCTTCATTTGGGGAAGATAAAAATTAGTGAAAAGGAATAAAGGGGATAAGATAGAAAATGAGTGAAAATATCAGTGTTGGTGGCAAAACATGAGAGACACCTAACTCTGGGAAACGACTAGTGGTAGAGGAAAGGGAGGTGGGTGGGTGGGGGGTTTTGGTGACTGGGTGATGGGCACGCACTGAGGGGGCACTTGGTGGGATGAGCACTAGGTGTTATGCTATATGTTGGCAAATTAAACTCCAATAAAATTTTTTTTTAAAGTATACTATAAAAACTTTACAGTATTATACTTTTATTTCTTTCCTGGTTTTTGTGGTATTGTCATAAATTTTTCATATATATATGTTATAAATCCCAGAATTACAGTTCATTATTTAAAATACTTTTAAAGAGATTAATTAATCAAAATATCTATGTACTCTCATAAATACCTTTTCTGTTGTACCTTGTCTCTTTGTGAAGGACTTTAACATATCTTGCAGTGTGAGTGGCTGGTAATTAATTTTTCATCTTTGTTTTTCTTCTTTTTTTGTTTTCCTCATTTCTTTTTAAGGTTTGTTTATTTATTTATTTTAGAGAAGGAGGGAGTGGCAGAAGGAGACAGTCTTCAACCAGACTCCCTACTGAGTGTGCAGCCGAACTTGATCTCAAAACCCATGAGATCATGACCTGAGCTGAAACCTAGAGTCAGGTGCTCAACTGACAGAACTGTCCAGGCACCGTGTTTTCTTCATTTCTTGTGACTTGGGTTTGTTGAGCTTTGTGGATGTGAGTTTAGGGTTTCCATTGAATTTGAAATATTTTTAAAATATTCTTCTACTCCCTCCCTTCTTTGGGACTCCTCCAAGTTACTCAGTGGTAACTTTGCAATAACATTGCTTTTGATTTTTTAATTTTTATGTTTTCTTTCTGCGTTTTATTTTGCATCATTTTAATTTCTCTGAGTTTATTAATCTTTTCTTTTTCCATGTTTAATCTGATGTTAATCTTTTTAGTGTATTTTTCATCTCAGGCGCTGTATAGTTTTTGTTTCTAGATGTTCAGTTTGGATCCTTTCTTTATATCTTCCATGACTGTGTTCAATTTTTGATCATAAGATCCAAATTGAACTTTAAATATTTATTTAAAAATAAAACTGATGTAAGATACCAAGTATTGAATATTTGTAGATTTTTTTCTTTCTCTAATTTCTGCATAGTTGTAGTATCTTGAATACATTTCCACTTGATTAAATGAGATTTTTCCTCTTTTCACACAAATAATTTCACCATTAAAAAAAAAATCCATGTTTTTCCTCATTCTTTTGTCTCCTTTCCCCATTATTTGATGTTTTTCCTATCCTCAGGCCTATTTCATTTTGGTTCCCTATTGTATTTTTTATTTTTTAAAAATATTTAATTATTCATGAAAGACACACACACACACACACACACACACAGAGACAGAGACACAGGCAGAGGGAGAAGCAGGCCCCATGCAGGGAGCCCGATGTGGGACTTGATCCTGGGTTTCCAGGATCAGGGCCTGGGCTGAAGGTGGTGCTAAACTGCTGAGCCACCCAGGCTGCCCCCCCCCCTTTTTTTTTAAATATTTTATTTATTTATTCATGAGAGACAGAGAGAGACAGAGGCAGAGACAGAGACACGGGCAGAGGGAGAAGCACTCAGGCCTATTTTAAAATATCCTTCTGGGCATTTAAGTAGGATTCTTAACATGTATTTTTAATAGTCTAAAAGACCGTTTTGTATTTGGTCATCAAATCAATGTTTAGAAGTCCACATTTTGGGATGTCTGGATGGCTCAGTGGTTGAGTGTCTGCCTTTGGCTCAGGTCGTGATCCTGGGGTCCTCGGATCGAGTTCTGCATCAGGCTCCCTACAGGGGACCTGCTTCTTCCTCTGCCTATGCCTTGGCCTCTCTCTCTGTGTCTCTCATGAATAAATAAGTAAAATCTTTAAAAAAAAAAAAAAAGAAACACACATTTCATTTTACAGTATTTATAAATTATTTTCCAGAATGATGATCATTTTACCCTGTTATTGACAAGGTCCATTGTAAACAGCAGCATTATTTCCAGTTAATTTAAGGAGAGGGATTTAATATAGGGAAGTAGTAGATGCTTACGAAGTAATTGAAGGGCTGCAGGAGCAGGCTGGGTTTCCAGGAAGAACTAATCCCCACACTTTTGGACTGCTCTGCTGACATCAGCTGACAAATCAGAAAGTTGCTATTGCCACTTTTGGTGTAAGAAATCACTATTTTTACCATAGTTGGAAAAGCTGCCACATTGCTACAGACTTTGCTGAAGTGAGAAGCTGCTGGCTCCAGAACCACTTCCTTTTGCAATGATCTGGTTGGGCTAAGTGGATGCTCTGCCCTCTGCTTTTCTCCCCTATGTATCATCTCCAAATCAATACTTTGTGAGTGCATTGAATAAGCACAACCTAATTGTTCCTAGAACAATATTATAAGATTGTTCAGAAAATACATTATTAAATTTTCTGCTGTATATATATATATCTAGATATAGATATAGATATAGATACTGAATACTGAATGAAGTGGCCCACATTATGGTATTTCTTGAAAAGGATAAACAGGAAGGTAATTCTGTGAATAGCTTACATTGAAACAGTAAATAAGCTCCATGGCAAAAGAAAGTGATAGTTTCTCTTCTTTATAAACAATTCTTTTGCTGGCCCCATTGGCCTCCCCATCTTGCTTCTGATTTTACCATAAAGCATCAAGATATGATCATTGTTCTATGCTTCTACACATATGTTTATAAGCACTTGTATCTTAATGAAGTAAGGTGTTACTGGAAAGACAGTTTATATGTCCTATAGTTTCTTTTTTTTTAATTTATTTTTTATTGGTGTTCAATTTACTAACATACAGAATAACCCCCAGTGCCCGTCACCCATTCACTCCCACCCCCCGCCCTCCTCCCCTTCTACCACCCCTAGTTCGTTTCCCAGAGTTAGCAGTCTTTACGTTCTGTCTCCCTTTCTGATATTTCCCACACATTTCTTCTCCCTTCCCTTATTCCCTTTCACTATTATTTATATTCCCCAAATGAATGATGTCCTATAGTTTCAACGAGTTAATAAGCACATAGCTATTCTGTTTGCTTTTACACATAAGTTCACATGCACTTATAGGATGATGGTCATCTAACCACATTTATATTTGCTATGAAAATATATGAATGCTGACAGCTAATACTGTACTCATTTTTACCTGACATCTTCTGAAAAGATAGCCTCTCAACTGTTAACAGTATTTTGAGGCATAATCACTATACTTTAACATCTTATTATTCGTTTTTTTTCTGTTCCATAAATCATTGCTTCTTAAATCATAAAAGCCTAATATAGGAAACGTGGAGAAAACAGTCTGTTTTTTAACATCTCGGAATCTTCAGATTCTAGCCCAACTCCTAGTTTAACCTGCTTGAACCTGCTCTGTATCATTGTATTGTGGCTGGCTTATTCTTGGGGCACCATTAGGGCATCTTCCACTACTTCCAAAGGTAGTTCTGTTCTTTTTTGGGGGGTGACAAGAGATTTGAGATCCAGTATAAGAACAAACTCTCTGTAGCTTTCTTTTATTGGCTATCTTCTTTTTTTCTTCCAGGAACCATCAGTCTTATTTCACAACATAAAAATCCATTGTTTCATGTATTACAGAATTGAATCTCTCAACATTCTGATTGTTCTCTTTTGGACCATTCCTAGCTTCTTCATAGAGGTGTGTTTAAATGAAAAAATGAATATACATCTTTAAAATATACCTGTCCAGGGATAGCCTGGGTGGCTCAGTTGATGAGCGTCTGCCAGGCCATGATCCTAGAGTCCTTGGATCTAGTCTCACCGGGCTCCCTGCTCAGCAGGGAGTCGGCTTCTCCTCCTCCTTCTGTCCCTCCCTGCTTGTGTTCTCTCTCTCTCTCTTAAATAAATAAAAATAATTAATTAAAAAATAAATTAAAAAAAATTTTTAAATCTTAAAAAAATATACCTGTCTCAAATTACTGTCTCTGGTTCGGTGTCACCTTCTGTGAGATCATGTGCATGACTTCTTGAATCATCTACCTACTTTACCTGCAAGAGCCCAAGAGATTAATATTCTCACACCTAGAAACAAGGATTTCTTTTGTCATCTATTTACCTTTCCTTTGCCCCTGGAGTGGTTTTTAAAAACCTGCTTCTTAGAATGTGTTTCCTGCCTGGTAATCAAATATGTCACTGTAACTCCTAGTTTGCTCAAGCACACAGAAGGTTATAGCACATTGACTGTTTAAGAAACAAATTCTGATTACTTCTTTTCTAAATGGTTGTTTTCTGCCTTGTTAGGCTTGCTTTCTTTAAGAATGAAGAAATAAACTTAGATTTTTTTAATTTGGATGTTTTTCTAGATATAAGACAGCATGCCATTATCAAACATTAAATACAAGTTGATCAGTTTAAACTATTACATTTTCTTTTGCATACATAGATTTTGAAGCTTGAATGCAGGTACAATTACTTACAACTTTGAGGTCCTGCCATTTTAAATATTCTTAAAAGCCAACAGTATTAGCTCTAGTTATTTTATATATTAATGGCTTACTTTCCCCAGACAATTCTCATATAGTCTTAGACTGGTTAATGGTTTGCTCTTTATTTATTTAGGCATGGAGATGGAAGAATGACTGTAACTTACTTCTGTGATATTGATGTCATGAGAGTTTGTTAGATAAGAGTCCATGTCATGTAGGTAAAACCAAGAATCTAGTTTGATTGTGAAATGAAACATTTGCATTTGGCTTTAGTGTGTTGCATGTAAATTGACCAAAAGTGGAACGTAAATATATTAGTGTAGGTCCTACTTCAAGATTCAATGATTATGGTTTGTTGGTTGTCACTATTCTCTTACAGCTGTCCTACCTGCATTAGACAACTAGGAGGCAAGTAATTTTTCAGATTTTCTGTCAGTAACTCTGTTGACAATAAGAAAACAACTTGAATAATATTATAGTATCCTATAGTGGTTTTATATCTGACATCATTGAGATATAGGATTCCTTTATCTTAAACAAATGAAGAAGTGGGTCCCAACAGAAATGCCTTACACTTGAATTTGTATGGTATTTCTTCTATATTATTTTGTTACCTCTTAAAAATGCTTTCACATGAATATAACATGAATATAAACTTACTGCACACATTTATACTTTCATTCATGTGTCAAACAGATATTAACAGTGTATTATGTACTGGAAAGCCTCCTGTCCTGGGGGAGCCTCTAATGTGACAGGGAGATAAGAAGAGCCCTGTCAGGGGATGCAGTTAATACTGATAGCAGTTTCCCCATTGTATTGTAACTGGAGATTCTTTGATGTGTGATGTGGCTAGTTTTGCTTTTGTTTTGTTTATCCCATTTCTACTTGGAATTTAGGTGTGCTCTTTCAGTTTTTGAAGGTGAGGACTCAGGCCTTTCTTCACTTTTGGAAAACACTGACTTGTTATTTCTTCAAATATTGCCACTCCCCCATTCTCTTCATTTTCTCTCTCTGGGAATAAAGCTCACTGTCTTCTGCCCTGCTTTCTCTGTGTGCTGCCCTCTGGGTGATTTCTTCAGCATTCTCTTTCTATTCGCTAACCCTCTCCTCAGCCAGGTCTAGTTTTACCATGAGATCATAATTTCAGTGTCTACACGTTTTGTTTTGTTTTTTAAAGATTTTATTTATTTATTTATTTATTTATTTATTTATTTATTTATTAGATTTTATTTATTTATTCATGAGAGACACAGATAGAGGCAGAGACACAGGCAGAGGGAGAAGCAAGCTCCATGCAGGGAGCCCGACGTGGGGCTTGATCCCGGGACTCCAGGCTCATGCCCTGGACTGAAGGCAGGCACCAAACTGCTGAGCCACCCAGGGATCCCCTTTATTTATTTATTTGAGAGAGAGAGAGAGCATGAGGGAGAGGGAGAAACAGAGGGAAAGAGAGAAGCAGATTCCCCATTGAGCAGGGAGCCTGACATGGGGCTCCATTCCAGGACCCTGAGATCATGACCTGAGCTGAAGGCAGATGTCCAACCAACTGAGCCACCCAGGCACACCTATGTGGTTTTATTTCATAAATTTTTAAAATAATTCCCTGTCTTTGAATTATGTTCTTAAATATTTTTCTTTATCTCTGTGAACATATAATTCAAGTTTCTTTCCTTTAGCTTTAGCCTCTTGTTTATTTTTTTAAAAAATTTTATTTATTTATTCATGAGAGACACACAGAGAGAGGCAGAGACACAGGCAGAGGGAGAAGCAGGCTCAGTGCATAGAGCCCAATGCGGGACTCAATCCCAGGACCCCGGGATCACGCTGTGAGCTGAAGGCAGATGCTCAACTGCTGAGCCACCCAGGTGTCCCTAGCCTCTTGTTTAATGCTTGGAGTTTAAATTTTTTCCTTGCTCTTAGCCCCTGGGAGTTTTTTCTTCTTGCTTTTGAGCCTGGCTGTATATTAAAAATTATTTTGCTGTATTTTTGCCAGGATTTGTATATAATTGGAGATGGGAATAGGTGCTGTGTTTTTGTATAGCTCAGACATTCTAGTTTCCCCAGTGTACCATGAATTGTGTATATATGTGTGGAAACGATTCTGCCGTGTTACCTAAAACTCTGAGAAAATTCTTCACATTTTCTTGTAAATATGGTTGATACATCTCCTTCCAGTAAGTGGAGGTATGCAGTCTACCATTAATTAATTATTCACTTCACATGTGGCCATTTTTACTGCATCTGAGTAGGTCAAGCTACTACTAAGTTTTGTTTTATTTAATATATCATGATTATTCTGTACAAGACACTGTTTTTCTAATGTACAAACATTAAGCCAGTGAATTCATTTGACCCTCATCCAAGCACTGTTAGGTAGGTATTATCATTGCCATCCTTTGTCACCCTCATCTTATAGATGAGGCACAGAACAGTTAGAGGAGTTGCCCAAGGTTCCCTCATTGGCAGTTGGCAAATATCAGAATTGATATTCAGACCCAACCTCCATACTCATGTTCTTCATTCACTTTCTTTTTGCATGCTGCTCTGCCAGCCACTGACCTTTATCTCTGCAAACCACACATCCCTCCTAATGAAATGCACCCAGCTCTGCTTGTTCTATGACTTCATTCCCACAGCACTCAGTGAGTCTACACTGGGTTCAATTCAGATGTTTTTCTCTTTGTCTTTCTCTTCTGTCTTCATTAATCTGCTCATATTTTTGAACAAATATATATTAAGCACCCATTACATGGTGCATGCCATCAGACATTGAGCATAAATGCTGTGTAACACAGAGGGCGTCTCTTCCAGGCCTTATGCTTCTGTAAGCCACGCCTCAACTGTAGTCGGGTTCTGGTCTGCTCTCCTGCTGTAGCAGCCTGCACTTTGGTTCTCCATATTCTCCCTCTTCCTGCTCTGCATACTGCTGGCCGGGAAAATAGTCAGTTACCCAGTTCGGTGTGGTAAGTGCCATGGTTAGAATATGGGGCAGAAATTCCTAGAGAAGAGTACATGGTGTGTTTGAGATACTGAGAAAAGCTCATTATGCTGGAGCTTGAAGTATCAGGTGTGGCAAGAGTAGCCACCGTGGTGCTAAGGGAACTGAAACAGTGGAGAATAGAGCTCTATTTTAGTAAAGTGACCATAGTTTGGTGAAGGGGATCAGGGAGGAGAGCATTCAGAAAGCTGAGGCAACAGGATACCTGGGTGGCTCAGCGGTTTACAGCCTGCCTTCAGCCCAGGGCATGATGTGATCCTGGAGTCCTGGGATCAAGTCCCATATCGGGCTCCCTGCATGGAGCCTGCTTCTCCCTCTGCCTGTGTCTCTGCCTCTCTCTCTCTCTCTCTCTCTCTCATGAATAAATAAATAAAAAATCTTAAAAAAAAAAAAAAAAAAAGCTGATGCTACGCTCCATGTGATGATGGCCTGAACCAGGGAGGTGTAGTATCCGGGATGAAAGAAGTGAGCAGATCACAAGGAGATGGATAGGAGTTGGGATCAGTAACAGTGCTTATTGCTGATGGCTTGTGGTGGTCATGAAGAGGTGATGTCTGGTCCATGTACACTTGATCCTGAGACTGCTTGCCTGCACCTCCTCTTCCCAGCAGCTCTTCCCTCCTCGGAAGGAGGACACACCCGTTTATATTACTCTGCTACCAAACCTAGAAAATAAACATCTCAGACTGTTGGAGGGACAAGTGGAATTACTGGTTTGGGGAAATCTTTAAATAAGTAATCAAATTATTTCATTATACCTGCCTAGGCCATTTTTCTTTTCCTGTATTATACAAACTGTATTTCTGAACCCTCAGAAGTAGGTTATATTGGCCTGTGATTGTGTATTTTGAACTCATAGATAAATTGACAAAAGTGATTTCATTTCTTCCACCCTCAATTACCGTTGTTCAATCAAAAGCTTTTGAGGGAGAAACCTTTGAGAGCAGAGCTAAGTAAGTTTCATGTGATAAAAGTGTTTTGTTTGTTTTTAAAAATAACATATTTAAAGATAAGCTGATTTTTCAGGTATTCTCAGTTCTCAGTTATTATGATGGATCATAGACATAGAGTAATGTTGTATTTGAGCAGCTGAAGTAGGTACTTGCTGGTGAAGCCAATTGTTTTAAAAATCTTCTTGGACTATACAGTTTTTCAGGGTATTTCAGGTAAAATATGAGGATAAAAATATTTTGTGATTTCTTTCAGATAAAATGTGTATCATTCAACAAAGTTAATACCTCTTAACTGAATCTTATGAAATATTTGATCTAGTTATAGTTCATTCTCAAAATTTTTTATATTTTCTACCTCCTATTAATAAAAAATGAAATTATATTCTTGCTGCCAGACTGATTTGCTTTTAGTAGTACAGTAATTGCATTAGGTTTTATTTTATTTTATTTATTTATTTTTTTTAAATTTTTATTTATTTATGATAGTCACAGAGAGAGAGAGAGAGAGAGAGAGAGAGGCAGAGGGAGAAGCAGGCTCCATGCACCAGGAGCCCGACGTGGGATTCGATCCCGGGTCTCCAGGATCGCGCCCTGGGCCAAAGGCAGGCGCTAAACCGCTGCGCCACCCAGGGATCCCTGCATTAGGTTTTAGTAATCTTACCTTAGTATTTGCTCCACATCCTCTCTTGTGTGGTAGAAAGGACTTCATAGCCTATATCAGTCTTTAGAACAAAACAAAAGCATGCAATTGAGTTCCCTTGGAAACCTGATGACTGGCCCAGATCTGAATCCTACTTGACACCTATTTTAGACCCTAGTCCCATTCTTTATCCTAAGTCTGATTTTGCTTTACCCAAACTGTACAAATCTTCATTTGTACTTTTTATCTTGGCCTACATACTACTTTAGCATTAATTTTTCTAATATTGAAGAACTTAATCTGATATAATTTAGTTTGCTAAATTATATGTTTAATAATATATTGTGCTTTATGTCAAGTATTCAAGCATTAGTGTTTAAGAATGTTATTATTGTGAATACTCTGATTTTTTTTTCTGTATTTAAGTAGGTCTATGGAAGGTATTTATAAATTCTCTAATTCATAAGCCCATTAAAGACTCTGTTCTTCCTCTTCATTCTCCATTCTCTTCCTCCATGAATGAGTTGTAGTAGGTAAAAGAGAGAAAGAAAAAATAGTATCTGTATCTCTGATGTGGCATTTTAAAAATTCTACCACATGGTTGTTACCTGTAGTTATTTGTTTATATCCCATAACAGAGTACATACAGGTTCCTTACTGGTAGAGATGATTTTCTTTTCCCCAGGACAGAACTTTAATTGAGGAGAGGGGGAAAATACAGAGGGGACCACAGAGGAAGGAGATACCTGGAACCCATGAAGCACCCAGCCTTGATGGGGGAGTGCAAATGGAGGGGACCTCTGTCTTTAAAGGCAGTACTACAACTGAGGACATGTGGAGTGGGGATGCTGGGAACTCATGGGGAGCCAAGCTGCATTCTAGCCCCAGGGTGCAAGGGTCCTGGGAATGAATGAAATTTTATTCATCAACAGACGTCCCTTGTAGCATATAGCTATCCAAGTTTGAATGAAGACATACTCAACCTTTTGTAAGTGGTAGTTATGATTCTACTCAAATATTTGTATTTTCATTTTAGGAGTAGGTCAAAAAAGTATGCAGTGGCATTTGGAAAAATCTAGGAAAGATTTTCTTGTGTAGACTTCCTCCCAACACACCTGTTAGAATTTCTGTAGTAGTGGGATTCTCAATGCTTCTGTTATAAAACCGGCAAGGTCCCCAGGTCCTCTGACAAATACAGTGGTTTGATGAAAGCTAAGTTGTTTTAATTTGTATATGACGCATGCTATATTAGAAACATTGTGGTGTAGAGCAATGATATGATACTGGTAACTTTGAGAATGCTCTTGTATGTGGCAGATAAGTGGGAAGAAGGCTCCAGGTAGAAAATTGTACCAGTGTCTAAGGGCACAGTTTGCTGCTGAGCTGTTATCAGCAGGCCAGGCTAGGCCTGGCATTCTAGAGATAATGTAGAACAGTCTACTAGGTTCCCATGCTGGGTGCTCTCTTGAGTAACTTTTTAGTAACCGAGAAAGACCAGTCCTTCTCAGAGACCAAAACAAGCATATAGTAGAGAAGCAGAGCAAACCAGATAGCTTATCCAGAGTATTGGGCAACATTTGAAGGAGCAGGTTTTAAGAATGTTCAAGAGCTGGCAAGCCAAGAATTCATCATCAGGGTCTTCAGGATAGTGGCACTGACAGAGAAAAGCCATGAATGACTGTTAACTAAAAGCAGGCAGAGTTATGAGTGCTTTCCTTTTATATTTTCTGCTGCTTCAGGGACATGTCATTGTAATGGTCTTAAGAATTTGAAGGTCTTAGTTGGAATGTCATCAGTGGGGAGAGTACATGTATACTGTAATCAAGCCACAAGCTCTGTGTTCTATCTCACCTAGGGCTTGCTATCCTGCATTTCATGTGGCACTGTAGCATAAACGTAAAAGTATTCTGGGGCAGTCCAGCTATGATGCACAGTTTTTATAAAAGTTGGAGGGGCTTGTCTGACAACCACCATCTTGCCCTATTTCATATTTTTTCTGAAAGCCAGGTCCTCCATAATCAGAACTTTTACCTCAGATATGCAAAAGCAATAAAAAATTTTTGAAATACTTGGAATATGCTGTGAGTTCATCATCTGTTGTTTCAGCTGCCAGATGAAATAACCTTTGGAGAAATAAACTTTACCAGAAAATATATATGTTTTAAAGTTTTCAAGGGTGGTTCGTTCTTTCAGTGAGAATTTTTAAACCCAGAGCATACAGATACTTGAAAAGAGGAAGTTAAGTTAATGAATAGATGACAGTAGTTCAAAGACAGTAAGAAACTCCAAAAGTTTTTTATATTTTAAAATATATAAAAACAGTCTACTGTATTGATGACTAAAATGATTGTCTTAAAATTTAAAATCTTAAAATAGGTTTATCATGTAGAATTAATATTTTTTTAAAAGATTTTCATTTATTTATTCATGAGAGACAGAGGGGGAGGGCAGAGACACAGGCAGAGGGAGAAGCAGGCTCCATGCAGGGAGCCCGACGTGGGACTTGATCCCGGGACTCTAGGATCAGGCCCCGGGCCAAAGGTGGCACTAAACCACTGAGCCACCCAGGCTTCCCGAATTAATATTTTACCCAGCAATCTTTTATGCTTTTCTGATGGTTCATCATGGAAAAAAATGTTGAAAACCCTTACTTACTGTATATTTAGCATGTTTATCCAAACTTCAGACTGCTGAAGAGAACATGGGAAATATAAGAAAATTTGAATGACTCTGTTTCAAAATCTTCTCTTTAGCTTTAGTTTCTTACAACAGTTATAGGCCCTTTAAAAAAAAAAGATTTACTTATTTTAGAGACAGAGTATGTGTACATGTGCAGGAGTCAGGGGAGGGGCAGAGAGGGAGGGAGAGAGTTCTAGAATCCTTAAGCAGACTCTATTCTGAGCCCCTGAGATCAAATAGATCTTATTAGAGAGAGAGAGAGAGAGAGAGAGCGCGCGTGAGCGAGAGAGAGCACACAAACAGGGTGAAGAGGGAAAAGCAGGCTCCCCACTGAGCAGGGAGCCAGACATGGGGCTCTATCTCAATCAAGGTTCTGGGATCATGACCTGAGCCGAAGGCAGACACTTAACTGACTGAGCTACCCAGGCATCCCTCACATTGTCACTCTTACAGTGGGGAGTGGAAGGAGGCCCTAAAACTTTAACAGAGTAGAATTGTACATGTGTACAGTCCATGAAAAAAAGAGTTTTAATAATCTGGTTAAATGCTAGTGGATTCACAATTCTGCCAACTAACTGATACTCTAGGGAAAATTGGTGTCCCAGTGTACCTTGTTACTGTTGCTGCCAGCATTGTGCCAAACTGCTTGCCCTCTCTTTAATTTGCTTTTAAATCCAGTATTACAATAGACACTTCAGGCCAAGGATGATGAGCCTGACAGTAAATAAGGATTCATTTATCAGTGGAGTGAAGTGAATTGTTTGCCTTAGGATGTGGTTGGAGAACTCTGTTCCTGGCAGTATTAAGAAGAAACAGCCAGTGCTGCAATATTATGCAAGGATTCAGCTTTCTGTTGGGTTAGAATAGATGATCTTTGTCTCTCTTAATTCTGAGAATCATTGATATTTTTTGGAGCATCTTTAGCCATACTTGATTCTTAATAATCAGCTTGAAGTTCTTTGTTAATTTTAAAAATATACAGCCAACAATAGCCAAACTGTGGAAGGAGCCTTGGTGTCCATCGAAAAATGAATGGATAAAGAAGATGTGGTTTATGTATACAATGGAATATTCCTCAGCCATTAGAAACGACAAATACCCACCATTTGCTTCAACGTGGATGGAACTGGAGGGTATTATGCTGAGTGAACTAAGTCAATCGGAGAAGGACAAACATTATATGTTCTCATTCATTTGGGGAATATAAATAATAGTGAAAGGGAATATAAGGGAAGGGAGAAGAAATGTGTGGGAAATGCCAGAAAGGGAGACAGAACATAAAGACTCCTAACTCTGGGAAACGAACTAGGGGTGGTGGAAGGGGAGGAGAGTGGGGGGTGGGGGTGAATGGGTGACGGGCACTGAGGGGGCACTTGACGGGATGAGCACTGGGTGTTATTCTGCATGTTGGTAAATTGAACACCAATAAAAAATAAATTTATTATTAAATAAATAAATAAATAAATAAATAAATAAATAAATAAATAAAATAAAAATATACAGCCAGACAAAAGAGGGTTTGATAATGTAAACAGATAATCCAAATGCTATCTGTAAGTATGTTTTCAGCTACAAGTAACAGAACAACCATGCAACCTGTCTTAAACAATGAAAATTTTGCTAGCTCGTATAAAAGGAAGTCTATATTAAAGGAAAGATGGGTCTTAGAGTGGTTGATACAAATCAGAGACATTCTCAAGGACCCAGGTTCTGTTTGCTCTGTTTGGAATATACTTCATTATAGGCAGATTTCCCTGAATGTTGTAGCTGTTGTCAGTAGCATTCAGGACTGTACATAGCCTTGTACATGGGAGGAAGAAAGGAAGAAAAACTAGTTGCTCTCTCTAAGCATGAGAAGGTATTCCTGGATGTCTCCAGCAGATCTCACCATAAGTGGGCTCTTGCCAGTCAACCTACTATAGGGACAAAGGGTGAGTCACAAATGATGACTCTGGGGAGAGGGGAATACTGAAGAGAATTGGGGGTTCTTTTTATTTATATAAACATTTTCTGGGATCCCTGGGTGGCTCAGTGGTTTGGCGCCTGCCTTTGGCCCAGGGCACGATCCTGGAGTCCCGGGATCGAGTCCCGTGTCGGGCTCCCAGCATGGAGCCTGCTTCTCCCTCTGCCTGTGTCTCTGCCCCTCTCTCTCTTTCTCTAACATAAATAAGTAAATAAAATCTTTAAAAAAATAAAGATTTTCTTTATTTATTCATGAAAGACACAGAGACAGAGGCAGAGACATAGGCAGAGGGAGAAGCAGGCTCCCTGCGTGGAGCTTGATGCAGGACTCTATCCCTGAACCCTGGGATCATGACCTGAGCCAAAGGCAGACACTCAACC
Organism: Canis lupus dingo; assembly: GCF_003254725.2. NCBI lineage: Eukaryota > Metazoa > Chordata > Mammalia > Carnivora > Canidae > Canis > Canis lupus. The sequence goes on from NC_064270.1 coordinate 2,188,729, forward strand.
ACTGAGCCACTCAGGCATCCTGAGAATTGGGGGTTCTGCTACCGAAAAGGAAGAAGGAACAGCAACCTGTCATATCCACTGTAGTCATTTTGTTATGATCTACTGATATAATGTCTGTTGTGCCACAAGTCTTTGCATTAGAACTATTTTTGATGCGGCCATATCAGATTATTATTATTATTTTTTTAAGTAGTGTGGTTTCCATCTTAAGATGGCAGAATAAAGCCAAATTTCAAAATATTCACTTTTTTAGATTTAGTGATATGAATAGCAAATTGGATAAAAACTGGCAGAAACATACCTACAGTTAATTTTTAAAAATGGTCATTGAGAGAAATGAAAGTTTCCGAGAATTCAGAGTATTTGGCTCAGAGTCATCCTTAAATCCAGCCTGTGCAGAAGCTCTCTGAGAGAAAAGGATAGTGATCAAAGTACTGCAAAATCCCTAATGTCTGTGAGGAGCATGAGTCAGTGTAGGCAATGCTGTAGGAACACTGGGAATTCCAGGTGACTGGAAGCCTTTGCCTATTTCTTTCATGTGATAAAAGCACACTGGAGATTATGAGTTTGGTATGTTTAGGCTGGGAGAGAAGTAGAGAAGGAAGATAGACTAGCCCTAAACCCTAGAGCTGATTATCTTCATCAGCACAGTGGGAGGTAGCAGAACACTTGGCAGAAGGGAACGTAGATCAGGCAAATCTGTTTGGAGAACAGTAAGTGGAAAAAAAGGCATAGAGTGAACTGCAGGTGACAGGACTGGGTAGGAGTGGAGAGGGGGTAGTCAGGATTTGGGGGAGAGGATTGACTGCAAAGGAAGAAGAGAACAACCTGGGCCAGACTCTTTCTGGTGGGGATGAACTTCCTCAAGGATTGAGGGAATTAATGTTTGGAGGAAAAGAATATATCCCTGGGAGAGAAACTCAGAGTTAGGGCTGCTTATAGCCCTAGTCGCAGCGGAGCTGGTTCCCTTCTCCTTTCATACTCAGTGAACAGCAGTTAGAACGCAGCTGGAAGGGGAGGGGCTCCCCTAGACTACACAGTAACACAGGCAGAGGTGCTCTAAAGAACAACCCAGTGAAGCTTGAACCAACAAGAGGGCATTGCAAGCCTGTGGCAGGATGGAGGGAAAGGTACAGTACATGCAGAAGAAGGATGCAGGATCTATTCTGGAAGAAATACTAATTTCCCTTCAAAATGAAGAGAATTCTTGAGTAAGCTATTAAGGAGTAGGCTATTAAGAACCTGAGTTTCATAAAACAACAGGCTCAGAAATGATATAATAAAATAATAGAATGAAAAAAATAAAATAACAGAATGAGGTGAAAAGGGAAGAATACAGAGCCAAGGAGTCACATGGAGAACCAGTTTGCAGAACAAATAAATCAGAAGTAGCTAGGAACAGAATAGTCATGGCTGGAAAATGAACTTACTAACACAGCACAAGCTTGAGATATTCCCAGTGAGTGCAGAAGAAAAGGAAAGAAAGATTGAAACAGGTAAAAGTGATAGGTGTAAGATTGGACTTCCTGGAGGTGGAACTGAGCTAGAAGGGGTATGGGCCTTCCGTTTTCTTTACAAGTTCCTCTTGGCATCATCATGTGTCCGGCTGCAGAGAATTCTACTTTAGATATCACTCCTTTGGAAATATGTAACCACTGACAAATTGGTGAAAATGAATGTTCATGTTTTTCCTAGAAGAATACCAATGAGATGAAAGTTATATTTATAGCCTGAGAGACCAGGAAAATTCCCCTTTGAAGCAATTTGTTTCCTGGCATTGATACTGAAACTCCCCTCCCCGGCCATGTGATAATTTCCTGTGCTCTGCTGGAACTGGTCTTTTGTTAAATGTTAAGTACTGACCTGCTGATCTTACAGCAAGCACTTTGCTGCTTTTCCTACCACCAGAAACCACTGTGTAAGACAGGTTTTATGGAGAAAAAATTTTGTGTGTGTATGTGTCAGATACCTGTGGTTAATCATTTACCTTTCCTACATTAAAAAAAATCTCTTAAGTAAGTCTGGGTGACAAGTTAGCATGAAAGAAGAGCAAACAGATCTAACATTTACTGTAATTTTCCTACATTAAAAAAAATCTCTTAAGTAAGTCTGGGTGACAGGTTAGCATGAAAGAAGAGCAAACAGATCTACTAACATTTACTGTAATTGACTAGAAAAGTGAACTTTCATTCTTTGCCTGCTAGCAAGTATATGCTTTAGAATCTTTACATTGCAATTGCAGTCCATAGAGCAGAAATGGGTTGCTGGAACGGACTTGTCATGAATTATTCATTCACTATCTCGTTCCTTGGAAATCAGCTGGAGGAAGTAGTCCAATTTGATCACAGCAGTGGTATGCCAAGGGCTCCAGCAAGCCCTTACAAGTCCAGCTGTGGTGATGTGCTTCTGCTGGCTGCTGTAGGGCGGCAGCTGCTGTGCAGATGAACCCAGGAACATGCTGCTGGGGAGAGCTGCACTGAGGGCTCCCCAATGCGTCTTGCTGGAAAATGAAGCTTCAGGTAGGAGAAGTGTTCTGTCAGCAGTGGCCAGATTCTCACTGATTTTAGGGATGCTATTAGGTCTTAATGGAATTAATATATAAAACTAGAATTGTTCAAAGATACCTCACCATTGAGGTTCTCAACCAGAGAAGCTTAGCAGTTTAATTCCATTTTCAAGTATGTACTTTGTAACAAAACTGTTCCTTGAAATTGTGAAAAGTATTCTTAAGCCAAAGAAACATTTAAGTATATAAAGTATAAAGGAGTTTATATTATATATCCTCCTGCTAGTATAAAAAATGTCTTTTATTGATGTGATGTTGCCCACTTAAATTTAAATCATGGAATTATGGCTTTGGAAAATCCTGGAGAAGGCAGGTTAGTTTATAATTCAAATGAGTACAGCTGCAGGCTCCACTTGCATTTTTTGGGGCAAGTATTGTTTTCAAAAGCTTCCTTGCTTAGTTCTTCTTGCTGGGAAGATTTTTTTAGTTTCTTATAGGATGGAAAATGCATAAAGATGGAACAGTAACAAAGGCTCTTAGTTCTGTTTCTTGGTATTATTGTGTGTGGTGTGTGTGTGTGTCTAAGCCAAGCATGTAATTCATTTGACAGGGACATTCTAATGTTTCCATTTGCATGTCTGCTTGATTTCATATCTCTCTCTCTCTCTCTCTCTCTTAACTTTGCTGAGGCTATGAGATGCCCTTGAGCTATAAGGGACAAAGATAGTGAAGATGAAAGGAAATCAGAACCTCAAGGCATCTGGACCAAATTGGATGTATGTATTTCACCATGAAATATCATTTATAGTTTTGAAACTCTTCACTGAACAAACATGTTGTGAACAGATATACTCTAAGCTGAGACCAGTAGTCTCCTGCACCATTTTCTCAAGCTCCACGAGAGTAGAAATTTTTTTTTTTTTTTTAAGATTTTACCTACTTAGTGTATAAGCAGAGGGAAGAGCAGAGGGGGAGGGGAAGGGAGAGATAATCTCCAGTAGACTTTTAGCTAAGCACAAAGCCTGTTGTGGGGCTCCACCCCAAGACCCTGAGATCATGACCTGAGCCAAAACCAAGAGTCAGACACCCAACGACTGAGCCACCCAGGCACTCCAAGAGTAAGAATCTTTGTTTTGTTCATTGATCATTCCCAAGGGCTTAGAATGGTACCCGGCACACAGTATGTGGTCAGTAAATATGTTCCCTGACTGAATACATTCTATATTAAAGAAATTGAATAGTCTTTCTATAAAGGTTACTTGCGTATACAGCACTGTAGGAAGTGTTTACAGTGCTACAATTTCTATAATAACTTTTATAGCTAATGTATTCTGATTTGTATTGATAAAGATTTTTCAGCTATATACCCCTTAAGGGTGTATGGATTTATTGGATATATAGTTTTTAAATAGCAGAAATTAAAATCTGTTTATTTTACTGTTTGTATAGTTAAAGTTTTATTATTTTTTAAAGTTTTAAAAATATTAATGATGAATAAAAAGACCTTTAATGTTTTTTAGCATAACTTTATTTCATGTTCAAAAAAAAAAATGAAAATTGATGGAAAATTCATTTGGAAAAGATGGTATTCACTAATATATTTCTAGGAAAATAATCCCTCTACTCATGTCATGTTACATTTAACTATTTATTTATTTATTTATTTATTTATTTATTTATTTTTATAAATTTATTTTTTATTGGTGTTCAATTTGCCAACATATAGAATAACACCCAGTGCTCATCCCATCAAGTGCCCCCCTCAGTGCCCATCACCCAGTTACCCCCACCCCCCCGCCCACCTCCCCTTCCACCACCCCTAGTTCGTTTCCCAGAGTTAGGAGTGTCTCATGGTCTATCTCCCTTTCTGATATTTCCCACTTATTTTTTCTCCTTTCCCCTTTATTCCCTTTCACTATTTTTTATATTCCCCAAATGAATGAGACCATGTAATGATTGTCCTTCTCCGATTGACTTATTTCACTCAGCATAATAACCTTCAGGTCCATCCACGTGGAAGCAAATGGTAGGTATTTGTCGTTTCTAATGGCTGAGTAATATTCCATTGTATACATAGACCACATCTTCTTTATCCATTCTTCTTTTGATGGACACCGAGGCTCCTTCCACAGTTTGGCTACTGTGGACATTGCTGCTATAAACATCGGGGTGCAGGTGTCCTGGTGTTTCACTGCATCTGTATCTTTGGGATAAATCCCCAGCAGTGCAATTGCTGGGTCGTAGGGCAGGTCTATTTTTAACTCTTTGAGGAACCTCCACACAGTTTTCCAGAGTGGCTGCACCAGTTCACATTCTGACCAACAGTGCAAGAGGGTTCCCCTTTTTCCACATCCTCTCCAACATTTGTTGTTTCCTGCCTTGTTAATTTTCACCATTCTCACTGGTGTGAGGTGGTATCTCATTGTGGTTTTGATGTGTATTTCCCTGATGGCTAGTGATGCGGAGCATTTTCTCATGTGCTTGTTGGCCATGTCTATGTCTTCCTCTGTGAGATTTCTGTTCATGTCTTTTGCCCATTTCATGATTGGATTGTTTGTTTCTTTGCTGTTGAGTTTAATAGGTTCTTTTTAGATCTTGGAAACTAGCCCTTTATCTGATACGTCATTTGCAAATATCTTCTCCCATTCTATAGGGTGTCTTTTAGTTTTGTTGACTGTTTCTTTTGCTGTGCTATTTATTTATTTATAGAGGTTTTATTTATTTATTCATGAGAGACACAGAGAGAGAGAGGCAGAGACACAGGCAGAGGAAGAAGCAGGCTCCCCACAAGGAGCCCGATGTGGAACTCGATCCTGGACCCTGGGATACCCTGAATGGAAGGCAGATGCTCAACCGCTGAGCCAGGCGTCCCTACATTAAACATTTTAAAAAGTATTAGTCTGTGTCAGAAGGGTTTTTAGAACTATAAACCTATTTATTCATATCTTTGGGGTAAGTTTAAAACTGCAGTATGTGTGGTGCTGAGTAGAACTAAAGAGGGCAGCATATTCCCCACAGATATACCACATTTAGAGCTCAGAGTTACCAGCTCTGTTAACTTCTCTGCCCTGCCCACTTCCATACAAGCCCGTATTATAAAGGACAAAATTGAAGTCCAGAGAATATAGATGAATGGCCAAGAAAAAATGGTTAGCTGTTATGGTCTTATGCTTTATAGTTTCTTGTTAGTTATTGTCATGTTAAAGCTAAAAGAAAGAAAGAAAGAAAGAAGAAAGAAAGGAAGGAAGGAAGGAAGGAAGGAAGGAAGGAAGGAAGGAAGGAAGGAAGGAAGGAAGGAGAAAGAAAGAAGAAAGAAAGAAAGAAAGAAAGAAAAAGAAAGAAAGAAAGAAAGAAAGAAAGAAGAAAGAAAGCTAGCTTAAAAAATGAAGCAGATAATCACATTACTATAAATTTGAACTGTATTTTACTGAAGACAACTATTGGTGCATTTTGCATAGCTTTAAATAAATTGCCTAGTCCATGTGTTGAAATACAGTTTTATAAGCTTTCCCCCCTAAAATTTTGTGATGTAATTGTTTTTTTCCTGACTTATAATTGTAATGACTGTGCTCTAAGTTTTATATATTAATTATATGTAATAATTATATTAATTATATATTAATCATTACATATATTATTACATATAATTACTATATAATAAATATATAATACAAATTATATTTATAAAATATAATATGGGGATCCCTGGGTGGCGCAGTGGTTTAGCGCCTGCCTTTGGCCCAGGGCGCAATCCTGGAGACCCGGGATCGAATCCCACGTCGGGCTCCCGGTGCATGGAGCCTGCTTCTCCCTCTGCCTATGTCTCTGCCTCTCTCTCTCTCTCTGTGTGACTATCATAAATAAAAATTTAAAAAAATTAAAAAAAATATAATATGTATATAATATATATAAATTTTATATTATAAAATATGTGCTGTATTTATTATTCCTTAAAAATACCTGAGTTTTATTTTTGAGATAAATATAGATTACTTAATAATTTTTTCTGAATTTTTCTGAATCCTTTTTATGAACTATATTAGTTTGCTTGGGCAGCCATAACAAAACGGTTCATGTATGTGGAAACAGTCTCTCTCTCTCTCTCTCTCTCTCTCTCTCCCCTCCCTCTCCTTTCCTTTCCTTTCCCCTTCCTCCCTCATTCCTTTTACCCCTTTCTCCCTCTTCTCATAAGGCCCCCAGGCCTATTGGATGAGGGTCACTTATGACCTCATTTGACCTTACCTACCTCCTAAAGCTCCATTTCCAAATACAGTCACATTGTGGGTTAGGGCTTCAACATAGGAACTTTGGGGAGGGGGGCACAGTTCAGTCCAGAGCACTGACCAAGGCAATATTTTTTTAAGCAAGATTTCTAATAAATTTTTTTTGTTCTATCCTGTTTCGAGTTCACTCAGCTTCTTTAATCTGTAGGTTTATGTCTTTCTATGCACTTGGGAACATTTATTTTAGCTCAACTTGGGAACATTTTAACAAGCTTTTCTTCAGGTATTTTTCAGCACTGTACTTCTTCTCCTTTTTAGATTCCAGTGACATGACTGTTAAACCATTTGGTTTTGCTTCACAGGTTCCTGAGGTTTTGCCCTTTTTTTGTGTGTGTGTGCCCATTTTTAAAAATCCTTTTTCCCTCTCTGTTATTTAAGATTGAATACCTTCTATTTTTCTACTTTCTTTTTAAAAAATACTTTCTATTTTTCTATCAACTTCTTGATTCTTTTCTTTTGTCATTACTATTGAGTCCATTTTCTTTTCTTTTTTTAAAGATTTTATTTCTTTATTCATGAGAGACACAGACAGAGAGGCAGAGACATAGGCAGAGGGAGAAGCAGGCTCCCTGTGGGTGAGCTCTTTGTGGGACTTGATTCCAGGACCCTGGGGTCATACCCTGAGTGGAAGGCAGGTACTCAACCTCTAAGCCACCCAGGTGTCCTGAGTCTATTTTCTATTTTAAGAGTTGTGAATGGTCATTTGAGCTGCCTCTAGTCTTTGCTAGATAATTTCAGCATCTCTGTCATCTTGTTATTACTATCATTTTGTTATTGATGTCCCATACTTTATTTTTAACCTGTTTCTATTTATATATGTAAAGTGTTTTTCTTGTATGTGGCATGTAGTTATATCTTGCTTTTATATCTAATTTGAAAATCTCTGCATTTTAGTGATGGTTTTTCATTCATATATATCCCAAACACATATACACATACATATATAAATATATACACATTGGTTCTGGTACTGATTCCAGTATGGGGAGTGTGGCTTCCCACATAGCACCAAGCAATTCTCAGGACACCAGCAGAATGAGAATTCAGCTCAATTCTACCACCTGTTGATAAGCATCAGATTCCACAGGTTAAGGGTTCAGTTCTAGCAGACTGCCCCTCTCACCTCCACCATTACCTTCCAACACCAGTCACAAGCCTAGGCTGTTACCCGTGCTTCTGACCAACAGGCTACAGATAGAGGTTCTCGTGACCCTTTTTGGACTTCAGGCACTAGTCACAACTCTATGTTGTTATCTGTACTTCTCATCTATTGGCTATAAATCAGAGTTTCTCACAAACCCCTACTTGGATCTGATTAATTTGCTAGAGTGGCTCACAAATCTCAGAGAAACATTTTACTTACTAGATCACCAGTTTATTGTAAAAGGATATATAATTCAGGAGCAGCCTGATAAATGGAAATGTTGCATAGGGCAAGTCATGGGAAAAGGGCATAGATCTCCCATGTCCTTTGCAGGAGCACCACTTTCCCTACTCCCCTACATGTTCACCCACCTGGAAGCTCTTCAAACTCTGTCCTTTTGGGTTTCTATGGAGGCTTTCTACATAAGATATGATTAATTGATTGATTAAATCATTAGCCATTGACGGTTGATTCAGCCTCCACCATTCTCCCTTAAAAATGCCACCTCTGTAATCACATGGCCCCATCTTTAACTGCATTCAAACTCCCCTCATTAACATAACAGAAGACACCCCTACCACTCTCAGGCCTAGGAAATTCTAAGGGTTTTGGGAACTGTGAGCCAGGAACTATATTTAATTATGCTGAGTGAAATAAGTCAATCGGAGAAGGACAAACATTATATGGTCTCATTCATTTGGGGAATATAAATAATAGTGAAAGGGAATAGAAGGGAAGGGAGAAGAAATGGGCGGGAAATATCAGAAAGGGAGACAGAACTTGAAGACTCGTAACTCTGGGAAACCAACTAGGGGTGGTGGAAGGGGAGGAGGGCGGGCGGTGGGGGTGAATGGGTGATGGGCAGTGAGGGGGGCACTTGACGGTATGAGCACTGGGTGTTATTCTGTATGTTGGCAAATTGAACACCAATAAAAAATAAATTTATTATTAAAAAAAAAAGAACCTAAAAAATAAAATAAAAAAATAAAAACCAAATAGATATGAGAAATGTATATTTCTCATTTAGATGACAAATATACATTTCTTATAAATCACAATATCACACATAGACAGTTGTAAAAAATGATACTGAGAGATCTCATGTACCTTTACCTACTGTCACCCAATGGTAACAGCTTACAAAGCTCTAGTAAAATATCACAATCAGGATACTGACATTGATATAGTCAATATACATAGTAATTCTATCACCACAAGGATCTTTCAGTTGTCCTGTATAGCCACACCTACTTACCTCCTTAACCACAGACAACCATTAATCTATTCTCTTTTCTATAATTTTGTCAATTAAAGAATGTTCTATAAATGGAATCATACAATTTGTAAGCTTTTGGGACTGACTTTTTAAATTATGTATAGTTCTCTTGAGATTTCCTTTTTGCTGAATAGTGTTACATGGTGCAGATACAGCACAGTGTTTAATTAAGTATTCACCTGTTTGAAAGACATTTGTTTCACTAAGCTATTATAAGCACCTACATACTTTTTAAAAAATTATCTATTTATTTTAGAAAGAGAGTGCACAGGTGTGTAGACAGTGAGAGTGGGAGGGGGAGAGGGAGAGGGACAAGCAGAGCTCAGCACTGAACCCTACCCAGGGCTCAATCCAACAACCCCAAGATCATGATTGGAGCTGAAATAAAAAATCGGATGCACAATTACTGAGCCACCCAGGCGGTCCTCCCCATCGTGAACATATGTTTTCATTTCTCTGGGATAAATGCCCAGAAGAACAATGGCTATTTTGTATGGTAATTGCCTGTTTAATTTTTAAAGAAACTTCCATTGTTTTTCACAGTGAATAACAGTTTACATTCCTGCAAGCAACATACCCATGATCCAACTTCTCTGTATCCTCAACCAGAATTTGGTGATATCATTATTTTCTATTTGAATCATTCTAATAGATGTGTAGTGATATTTCATTACGGTTTAATTTCTGTTTCCCTAATGGCTAATGATGTTGAACATCTTTTTATTTTTTTTTGAACATCTTTTCATATGCTTATTTGCCACCTGTGTATCTGATTCATTCAAATACCTGTTCATGTCTTTTGCCCATTTTCTACTTGAGTTTTTTTTTTTTTTGCTGTTGAGTTTTTATAAGTTTTATATATTCTAACTAATCTTTAGTTAGATTTTATATATATATATATATATAGTTTTTATAAGTTTTATATATTCTAACTAATCTTTAGTTAGATATGTGATTTACAAATATTTTCTCCCAGTTTGTAGTTTTTATTTTCATCCTCTTAATGGAGCAAAAGTTTTAAATTTTAGTTTATCATTTATCATTTTTTTTCTCTTATACATCAATCATATTTTAGATGCCAAGTATAAGAACTCTAAAGATTTTCTTCTATTTTTTTAAAGTTTCACAGATTTTTGTTTTGTTTTGTTGCTTATTGTCCAGTGGCTCCAGCACCATTTGTTGAAGATTCTTTCTCCAAAATCAGTTGAGCACATTGTATGGGTCTGTTTCTGAACTCTCTGTCCTATTCCATTGATCTTTGTGTCTGTTTCTCTGCCAACACCACACAGTCTTGATTACTATAGTTATTTAATAGGTCTTGAAATCATGTAGACTTATTACTTCCACTTTAATCTCTTATTAAATTATTTTAGGTATTCTAATTTCTTTACCTATCCCTGTAAATTTAGAATAGTTTCTCTTTATCTACAAAATAATTGCTGTGGTTTTGATAGGAATTGGATTAAAACTGTATATCAGTTTGGGGGAGAGTTAATAACTTTCCTATGTTGAGTCTTCTAATCCATGAACACAGTGTGTTTCTCTGTTTATTATCTTCTGTGATTTCTTTTATCAGCATTTTAGTTAGCATTCATATCTTGCTTTGTTAGATTTGCACTGTAAGTATTAATTTTCATGTCCTTTTGTTCATTGATATATAGAGAAATGCAATTAATTTTTTGTGTTTATTTTGTATCCTGTGATTTTGCTGAACTCACTTGTTCTAGGAGTTTTTTTGTTGATTAACCAAGCAGATGAAAGACATGTACTCAGAAAATTGTAAAGCACTGCTGAAAGAAAAGAAAGCAGATATAGATAAATATAAAGTATTTATATTTGTTCATGGGTTGGAAGACTTAATATTGTTTACCCAAAGTAAAACTTTCATCTTAAAATTCATATGGAATCTCAGGTGACCCAGAATAGCCAAAACAATTTTGAGAAAAAGGACAGACATTGATGGACTAAAAAAAGGACAGTTAGGAAGTGTTACACTTCCTAATTTCAGAATTTATTAAGAAGTTACAGTAATCAAAACATTGTAGTACTGGCATAAAGACATTTATGCCAATGGAATAGAATAGAAAGCCTAGAAATAAACTTTCACATATGTGCTCAAATGGTTTTTGAGTGCTAAATGATTTAAGAGTGCTAAGATGATCAGTGGGGAAAGGACAGCCTTTTCAACAAATAGTGCTGGGAAAAACTAAATATCCACATGCAAAAGAATGAAGTGGGATTCTTACCTTACACTGCATACAAAAATTAACTCAAAATGTGTCAAGAGTCCTAACTAAACCAAGAGTAAAACTCTTGGAAAAAGAAAATAGAAGATTCATAACATTGGATTTGGCAAAGATTTATTGACACTAAAAGCACAGGTAATGAAAGTGAAAATAAATACACTGGCCTACATCAAAATTAAAAGCTTCTGTGCATCAACAGAGTGAAAAAATCTGTGGAATAGGAGACACATTTGCAAATCATATATCTGATAAGGAGTTAATATTCAGAATATGTATAGAACCCCTACAACATAACAACAACAAGTAACCTAAGGAAAAGGGGCAAAGGACTTGAATAGGCCAAACATTTCTCCAAAGATATATAAATGGTCAATATGCATATGAAAAATATTCACGGTTGCTAGGGTGAACTGCATTAGGGAAATGCAGCTCCAAACCACAATGAGATAGCAGCTTACACATCAAGTACCTACTAACCCTTGTGCCCTGTTGCTGGGAATGTAGATTGATACAGCCACTATGGAAAGCAGTATGATGGTTCCTCAAAAAATTAATAGAATTATCATATGATCCAGCAATTCCACTTTTGGGTATATATCCAAAAGAATTGAAAGCAGGGTCCTGAAGAGATATTTGGACATCTGTATTCATAACAGTATTATTCACAATGATCAAAAGATGGAAGCAACATAGTCGACCATTGATGGATGGATGAATGAGTAAACAAAATATGGTATATACATACAATGGGATTTTCTTTAGCCTTTACAAAGGAATGAAATTCAGGCATATGCTACAACATCGATGAACCTTGAGGACATTATGCTAGGTAAAATTAGCCAGTCACAAAAAGATAAATATTGTATGATTCCACTTATATGAGGTATCTTAAGGTAGTCATTGGAACAGAAAGTAGAATGGTGGTTGCTAGGCAAGGAGAGACAGGGAAATGGGGATTGTTATTTAATGTGTTTAGAGTTTCAATTTTGCAAGGTGAAAAAATTCTAGAGACTGGTTGCTCAATAATGTAAATATTCTTAACAATACTGAACTGTACACTTAAGAATGGTTAAGATGATAAATTTTATGCTACATGTATTTTACTCCAATGAAAATTAAAAAAAAGAAGAATGATGAGAATGGATATCATTGCCCTGTTCATAATCAGGGAAGAAGCATTCAGTCTTTCTTTCATCATTAGATATAATGTTACGTGTAGTTTTTTTTAATAGACACTCTTTATCAAATTGAAGAATTTCCTTTCTGTATTTTCATGTATTTATTGGCTATTTATATATCTTCTCTGGAGGAATGTCTCTTGAGATCCTTTGCTTATTTTATAAACATTATTTTTTATTGTTATAAGCAGTTTATTCTAGACATAAGTCCCTTATTAAATATATAATTTGCAAATATTTCCTCCAATTCTGTGGGTTTTCTTTTCATTCTTTGATTGTTGTACTTAAATCACATAAGTTTTTAATTTTGATGAAGTCTGATTTACTTTTTTTTTTTTTTTTTTTTTTTTTGCCACTATGGTTTCGGTCATGTCTAAGAAGGCTTTGCTTAACCGAAGGTCATTAAGATTTACTCCTATATTATATTGTAAGAACTGTGTAGTTTTAGGTCTTATATTTGCTTTGTGATCCATTTTGAGTTAACTTTGTGTATAGTGTGGGGAAGGGATCCACCTTCATTTTTTTGCAGTTGTCCCAAGCTTGTGTTGAAAAAACTATTATTTTTCCAGGTACTTGTTTTATACTCTTATTAAAAACTAGATAACCGGGATCCCTGGGGGGCGCAGCGGTTTAGCGCTTGCCTTTGGCCCAGGGCGTGATCCTGGAGACCCGGGATCGAGTCCCACGTCAGGCTCCCAGTGCGTGGAGCCTGCTTCTCCTTCTGCCTGTGTCTCTGCCTCTCTCTCTCTCTCTCCCTCTGTGCCTATCATAAATAAATAAAAATTAAAAAAAATAAAAAAAATAAAAACTAGATAACCAAAAATGTAAAGGCTTACTTCTGGACTTCAAGTATTATTCCATTGTTTGGGCTATTCTTATATCACTAATTGCAATGAGTTGTGGTATCAGTATAGCTTTGTTCTTCCTTTTCAAGATTATTCTGGCTATAGTTGGTTCCATGTAATGAGTGTTATGATCAGCTCGTTAGTTGCTAAAAAGTCAACTGGATGTTTATAGGGATTGCCTTGAGTCTGTAGGTCAAACAGAAAGTTTTGCCATCCTAAAAATTTTAAGTCATCTCAATCATTAACAAAGGATGTTGTTCCATTTATTTAGGTCTTTCAACATCTTTCAAAAATATTTTGTAGTTTCACAGTATAAACTTTGCACTTATCTTGTTGAAGTTATTCCTAAGTATTTTATCTTTCTTGAGAATATTGTAAATGAGTTTTCTAAATTTTGTTTTTGAGTTGTTCATTTAGAGTGTGTAGAAATGCAAGTTATTTTTGTATATTGTTTTTGTCCTCAGAATTTTCTGTATACGAGATCATGTCATTTGCAAAGATACTTTTACTTCTTTACCCAGCTAAATGTCTTTATTCTCTTTTTTTCCCCTAATTACCCTGCCTAGAATCCTCACTACAATGTTGAATAGAAGGTGAAAGAGTGAACAGCTTGTCTTGTTCCTAGTCTTACTGTAAAATCATTCTTTGATCATTGAGTGTGATATTAACTACTGTGGATTTATTGTAGATGTACTTTATCAGGTTGAGGAAGTTCTATCCCTAGTTTGTTGAGTGTTTTTATCAGGAAAGTTGTTTGATTTTGTCAAATGTTTATTGTATATATATTTAAAAATTCTTTTGATCTTGTGTCCTATATTGAATTTTGGCTATTTTAGTGTTACATTCCTAGTATAAATTCCACTTAGTCATAGTACATATCCTTTTTATCTGTTGCTGGATTTTTTAAAAGATTTTATGTATTTATTCATGAGAGACGGGGGGGGGGCGGTCAGAGACATAGGCAGCGGGAGGAGCAGACTCCCTACAAGGAGACCGATGTGGGACTCCATTGCAGGACCCCCAGATCACAACCTGAGCCAAAGGCACACTCAACCAACCCAGGCACCCTCTGTTGCTGGATTTGGTTTGGTAGTATTTTGTTGAGAAATCTTGAGCCTATACTCATAAGTAATACCGGTATGCAGTTTTCTAAGGATGTCTTTGGTCTTTTTTTTTTTTTTTTTTAATATTTATTTATTTGAGAGAGAATAAGCAGGGGGGAGGGAAGGAGGGCAGAGTGAGAGGGAGAGAATCTCAAGCAGATTCCCTGCTGAGAGCAGAGCCCAACACAGGGCCTGACATTAGGACCCTGAGATCATGACCTGAACCAAAATCAAGAGTTGGCCACTCAACCAACTTAGCCACCCAGGTGCCCTTTTGTGGGAAGTTTTTGAATAGCTAATTGAATCTGGTTTATTCAGATTTTTTATCTCTTTTCTTTCTTTCTTTTAAAAAATTTTTATGTTTAGGTAGGCTTCATGCCCATTGTGGGACTTGAACTCATGACCCCAAAATCAAGAATCACACACCATCTACCACCAACTGAATCAGCCAGGCACCTCCTAGATTTCTTATTTCTTCTTGAGTCACTTTTGGTAGTTTGTGTCTGTCTCTGTAGGGTTTCCTCTTTACTTGTTTATTTTTTTGGTATAAAATAGTTCACAATATTCCTTTATAACCCTTTATATTTCTGAAAGCTTGGTAATACAAGCTCTTTTATTCCTAATTTTAGTGATTAGAGTTGTATTTTGTTTTTTTACTTGGTGAAGCTACAGAAAGGTTTTTTGATTTAAAAAAAAAATCTTGTCAAAGAGCCAACTTTGGGTTTTGTTGTTTTTTCTCCATCAACTTTCTAGTCCTTACTAATATCTCCTTGTAATTTTTTCCTCTTTTGCTAATTTATGTATGCTTTGCTCTTTTCTTACCAGTGTCTTATTGTGGAAGTGATTTATTTATTCTTTATATTTATCAGCATTTACAGTTGTAAATATTTCTATAAGCACTATATTGGCTGCATTGAATAAGTTTGGAATTTTATGTTTTCATTTTTATTAATCTCACATTTTCTAATTTCCCTTGTGAGTTCCTTGACCCAATTGATTATTTTAGATTTTATTGTTTAATTTCCACGTGTCTGTGATTTTCTCTTATTTCTGTTATTGATATCTAATTTAACTCCATTGTGAGAAATCATATTTTGTATTATTTCAATTCTTTTTGAACTTACTGAGGCTTGTTTTATGGTCTTCCATGTATTGCTGCCCTGGAGAATGTTCCATGTACACTTGAGAAGAATGTGTGTTCTGTTTTTGGGTCTAGTGTTCTATAGAGGTCTGTTCAAGGTCTAGTTGGTTTATGGTGCTGTTCAGTTCTTACCTTTTGTTAGCCTTCTATCTAGTTGTTCTGTCCGTTGTTGAATATAGGGCATTGAGGTCTGCCAGTATTATTGAATTGTCTGGTTTTCACTCTGTTCTATCAGTTTTTGCTTTGTGTAATTTTGGGCTCTTTTATGAGGCATATATATGTTAGATTTTTGTGATTCATTGATTTCTTAAAATAAGCATTCATTCCTCTTTCTAGTATAATTTTCTTAAGTCTGTTTTGTCTGATATTGATATAGTCTTTTCAACTTTCTTATGGTTACTGTTTTTGTAATTTTATCTTTTTCCTTAACTATCATCCTATTTGCAATTTTCAGTGTAAAGTGTGTCTTCTCTAGACAGTGTACCTTGCATTTTGTGTTTTTATCCACAGTGACACACCTTTTGATTGGATTGTTAATATTTATTGCTGTTAATATAGTTTGATGTGTCAGCCATTTCACTTTTTGTTTTTTATGTATCTTATGCCTTTTTTCTCTGTTTATCCTTTACTGCTTTGTTTTGTATTACGTGATTTTTAAAAATTATCATGTGGAGTGTTTGCTCCTGGGTTTAGAGTATACTTTTAAAGAAAACAAAATCTATCATCATATTCATTTAATTCCATAAGATATAAAATCATGCCTATGTGCCTCTGTTCTCTTTCCCCTTCTTGCTAATGTTGCTATACATGTTACATCTGTATATGTTACAAACCTAATAATACATTGTTGCAGTTATTAATTTGTCACTTAAATAAGAGAAAGTATGGGATCCCTGGGTGGCTCAGTGGTTTAGCGTCTGCCTTTGGCCCAGGGTGTGATCCTGTAGTCCGAGGATCGATTCCCGTGTCAGGCTCCCTGCATGGAGCCTGCTTCTCCCTCTGCCTGTGTCTCTGCCTCTCTCTCTCTCTCATGAATAAATAATAATAAAATAAATAAAATCTTAAAAAATAAAATAAAAGAAAGGAAAGCATTTACAGAGTTTGTTCTTTTAAAGTTTTTACCATTTCTTGTTCTCATTTATTTCCATGGATTTGAGTTGCTATCTGGTGTCACTTCTTTTGCCAATGCAGTCTTGTACCCAACCTACTTCTTTTGTTATTGTCAAATATATGAACATTTCTTTATGTAATAGGTCCAACAATTCAAAATATATGTTTTTGTATAATTCTTTTTACAATCTCTTAAGAAATGAAAGAACAAGAAAAACATTCACACACACACACACACATACACACACACACACACACATACTGTCTTTTATTTTTACATAATTAGCTTTTCTGGTGTTCTTTGTGTTTTTTTCATGTAGTTTCAATTAATTATTATTTGATGTTGTTTTCTGCCTGAAGAACTTCTCTTTAACATTCCTTTTAAGATGTATCAGCTAGTGTTACATTCTCTGTTTTTCTTACTTGTGATATTCTTAATTTCACCTTCATTACTGAAGGTAGGTTTGCTGGAATAACATTCTTGGTTAAGATTCTTTTTCTTTCAGTTCCCTAAAATTGCCACCCCCCTCAGTCTTCTGGCCTCCATTGTTTCTGATGAGAAATCTGCTATTAATTTTGTGAGGGTTTAGTTGTACACAACTAGTTATTTTTCCCTTGCTGCCTTCAAGATATTCTTTTTGTCTTTCAGCATGTTAATTTGATGTGTTTGGATGCAGGTCCCTCTGCTTTTATCCTACTACAATTTAATTTAGCTTCTTAGATGTGGAGATTAATGTTTTTATCAGATTTTAGGAGTTTTCAGCTATTATTTCTTCGAATATTTTTTCTTCTCCTCTCTCTTCTTTCTCCCTAGTACTCACATTACGGATATGTGGGTGTACTTAATCATGTTCCATGTTTCTCTAGGGCTCTGTTTATCTTTTTTATTCTTTTTGATCCCTGTTCTTCAAATTGCATAATCTCTTAGGATCCATCTTCGTATTTACTGATTCTTTCCTCTGCCAGGTCAAATCTGCTGTTGAATGCTTGTAATGGATTTTTCATTTCAATTATTTTACTTTTCACTTCCACATTTTCCATGTTGTTCATTTTTTATAGTTTTTATCTCTTTATTGCTTTCATCAGTTGGGTAGGGTATTGTCATGTGAAGGAACTTCACCTCTTTAAGTATGGCTTCCTTTAGTTCTGTGAACATATTTATATTAGCTATTTTGAAGGCTTTGTGTACCAAAGACAGTAACTGGACCTCAAAACAGTAACTGTACCAAAGACAGTTTCTGGGCCTTATGGAGGGCCTTTTTTATTACCTCCTGTTTTTACTGTTTGGGTCATACTTTCCCCTTTCTCTGAATGTCTTGTAATTTCTGTACTCAATGCTGTATGTTTTAGATAATACTTTTTATTATCTTTGAATTAAAATTCTTTGACCCTCCACCTCCTGTGGGTTGTTCTTTGTTTAGTAACTTGGCTGGATTTATAGTAAAATCTGTTTTCTTCACAATATATAGTTTCTGATTTTGCTTCTCAGTGGGTAAGCCTTGGGCATGCACTCTCTCAAGTTGGGATGACTACATTTATGGCAGTAACTGTCTCTCTTCCTGACCTGTTAAGTTTTCTTATCTCTGTTGATTTCACACTCAGGTTTTAGTTCCATTAACTGTTGGCTGATTGCTCTGATATTTTGGACAGTTCCGTAGGACATTGTTCCATAGTCTGATCCAAGTAAATGCAGATCCCTTTGTTGCAGTTGTTTTTGAGGCCAGTCTTTGAGGTTTCTTCCATCCTCAGGAGGACTTTCTTAGTTGTCTGTCTCTGGTTTTCTGTGGTACACTTTTAGTTGTTTTATGGTTTCTCTTGTTGATCTCTTAGAGCTACCAGCCTCCTAAAATGCCACCATTTTTGCTAGTACCATTAGGCTGGAATTTCTACGTATTCTATTCCAGATAATGTTTGTTTTCTTGGAGATAGCTTAGGAGCTCTCTACTCTTTTGGCTTGACTTTCCACCTTTGCAAAATCTAAGCTTGTGCTCTGGAGGTGGGGGTAGGTACAGTGGCCCACATCTTTTGGAGTCATGCACCTGCTTTATGTAGGGCAAAGAAATTGGCTTGCCTGTCTTGGTGTGGAACTTCCACCCTTTCAGTCTGTTGAGTTAAGCAAAGTTGGTCCCCATTACACCCAGACTGCCATGCCTGGAGTAGAGCTTCTGCTCTGTTAGTGGGCACTGTGCAGAAAGGAGCCCAGACATACTTCTAAATCACTTTTGCCTGGAACATGGCTTCCAGAACATGGTGTTGATAGAGTAGTATGTAATACTTAGGACCTGCCCCTCTCTCTGGAGATACCATTCTATTCTTTTGGGAACTTGGGGGGAGAGGGGAGGAAGCCATTTTTTTTTTCGTGGCTGCACCCTTCCAGAGTGGAGCTTCTGTCAACCTGTCAACCTGAGGATAGACTGGGTTGTAGCTCAAATGCCAGATTCCTACTATTCATACCAAGGTATAGTAAATTTTCTTGAATAAATGTTTCTCTATTTGCTGTATGACCTTAGGATAGATTCTGAGATCTTAGGAATTAAGGATGCCATTTTACTTTTTATTTTCTGTTTGCCCCCTCCATACTTTCTCCCCATCTCTCTTTCTTATTCTCATTTTCTTACTGTCTTGAGAGCTTGTTTGGAGGTTCTAGCAGGGGAGCGCAGCTACTCGTATACTCTTGACGGAAGAACGGTCCTCCTCTATCGAGGATGGTCGTCCTCTTCGACCGAGCGCACAGCTTCAGGAGGGACGCACTGTCATGTGGGCTACTTGAACACTTTTAAGAATTTCTTTTTGTTTTATGTGTGGTGTTAATGAGTGTATCTCTTGGTGCAGATTTTTTAGTGCTTATCTTTGGAAGCTTGATATATTTCTTGTATCTTATATCTTTAACTTTGGGAACATTTTGAAGACAATTATACTTTGATTTCATTTTCTGCAAATTTTAATATGTGTGTCAGTTCTAATGTACTATTCTCGTTAAATATTATGTATTTTATTCCATTTTTGCATGTCTAGTATAGATATTTCTACTGAATACCAAAGTGCAGTGGTTGCTTCAGAGCAAAGCATTTCTGTGATTGAGTTGCTAAATTAACTAGTCATTTTTAATGGAATACAATTTTTATTGAAAGAATTATTGGCAGTCAAACTCTAGTTTATTCTGACTTGGATATTTGGCAGACATTTCCCTAAATTGAATGAATTGAACCAATCATTCCTTTCAAGGAACAGTTTTAGTTGCCAGTGAAAAAATTTGAAGTCTGTAAGCAAAAATTAGGATTTTGGAAAACTTGTATCCACCACTGTGAGGTTGGTAGCTTTTCAATAATTAAGGACTCTGATGATTATTTTAATGAGTGTGATATTTTTTCATATTGCATAATGAAATGTGTCAGGCTTGGAAGATTTGCATAACCTAGTGAACCAGTAATTTCTAAATGACCAATTTAGTGTGATGTTATAAAGTCGTGCATGATTAAGAGACCAATTCGAAGTAAAAGATGGACTAGTTGATTTTAGTGGAGTATTAAAAGTTTATTAATATTAGAGTGTACATCACAGCTGATTACTTGAGTTTTTGTGTAGTACAAAGAATATCCACAATTATCTCAAATGGTTCTTAAATACATATACACTTATAAAAGTCTAAGGCCAAATTTTCTTCATTTATTTCAGTCGAAACAACAGAGGAGATTGAGTGTACAAGCAGATATAAGAATCCAGCTATCAGGCAGCCTGGGTGGCTCAGCAGTTTAGCGCCACCTTCAGCCCAGGGTTGGATCCTGGAGACACGGGATCAAGTCCCACGTCAGGCTCCCTGCATGGAGCCTGTTTCTCCCTCTGCCTGTGTCTCTGCCTCTCTCTCTCTCTCTCTCTCTCTCTCTCTCTCTGTCATGAATAAATAAATAAAATTAAAAAAAAAAGAATCGAGCTATCTTCTATTATTTGGACAATAACAAGATTTATAAAAATATAAAAATATGTTATTCTGTCACTTTTTTTCAGAAGAATAGTTATTTTTCATAGAAATGTTATTTATATAATGGGGTTTATTCTAATTGAATTAAGAGATCCATATTTTAAGAATTGTTTTAATTTATAATGTGGTAAATATATATAATCCACATAAGCAAAAGGCTTTGGGGAGTCCTCAGTGCTTCACATTGTAAAGGAGTCTTGAGACCAAAAAGTTGGAGATCTCTGTGTATACCTTTTCTCCTCATGGTCTTAAGGTGACTAATGTATATCCTGGCACGACATCTTTATTCCAGGGTGACTGAGAAAGGAAGGTGTGCTGGACAAAGAAGCAATGGCTATATCAAAAAGCAAAATGTTCTCCCAGAAAACCTCAAGTTTAATGTCTTTAGGGAGAACTTTCTTACATATTTACCCTTAAGTGCAAAATAGAGTGAGAAAGTGAGGACTTTTAGTTGGGTCCATTGCTGCTCAGAGCAAATTTATTCTGGGGGCAGCCCAGGTGGCTCAGCGGTTTAGTGCCGCCTTCAGCCCAGGGCGTGATCCTGGAGATCCGGGATCGAGTCCCACGTCAGGCTCCCTGCATGGAGCTTGCTTCTCCCTCTGCCTGTGTCTCTGCCTTTCTCTCTCTCTCTCTCTCTCTCTCTCTCTCTGTCTCTCATGAATAAATAAATAAAATTAAAAAAACAAATTTATTCTGTTGGTAAGGATGGATATTGAGTAGATATATAGTATGTCTGTTAGAGTTTTGTTTTTTGCTTGTTTGCTTATGTGTTTTGTTTTGTTTTAATGAGTGGTCCTTGTCAGAGTTTCCGGGAAACTCCCACATGAAGTTTTATTGTTTGACTCCTTCATACAAAATCCTCAGAACTTGCTTAGACATCTCACCTCGTTGTCTTCTTGTTAATTCTTGGCTTCTGGTTTCCAGGGCGTGTTCGGACTCTGTGGGCTCTGCATCTCCGTTCTATCTGCAAGGTACATTCTGTTTGAGCCACACATGGACTTGCAAAACACCATTGACAGGACTGATTAAATTGTGAAATGTCCCTTATTCTTCAACAGAGCTTCTCTTTATCTTTGTGATTTGGTAACTTCTTATATTAAGAAAACTTTTCTTTCTCACACCCTCAGACTCATTCTTTCCCAGTGTATGTATCAGTTTGCTTCCTGATTGATTTATTTGTTTTAACTCAATTATGAGCTCAGTGCCATCTTTTATACAGAAATTTATTTTTATAGTAGTCATGATTTGCTCTTTAAAAAATGAGTCATATTCAGTTATTCCTCAATTAGAAAAAAGAATCATAGCCTTATATATTATTCTGGCCTAGGATTTGAAATGAAACTTACATCTTAAAGTGTAGTCTGGGGACGAGCAGCATGGGAGTCACCTAGAAGCTTCCTAGAAATGCAGAATCTCAACCCACCTCAGACCTAACAAATCACTGTCTGCATTTTACAAAGGTCTTTAAATATACAAGTGCACAGTTTCAGAAGCACTCATCTAAGGGAGACAACAAATGAGAAGAGGGCATGGAGCTGTGATTTGAGGAGTTCTTATGTTTAATGTAGACAATAAGAGCCCACCAAAGACACATGGAGATGAGAGCAAGCTAGGGGAGCATGTGCTATCACAGCGTGGCATCTCCTGATGCCTTCTCTGAGGAAAGAAGGGAACAGTTTTTGCTACCAGCAGTGAGGCTTTTCTCTCTCCCAGGGTTAGGGGACCCATTAAGCAGTGACTAACCATATTAAAGATTTATGAAAATAATTTGCTAAGGTTTGTATTACTTGGGCATTGAAGCTTAGTTTTGGCTTGAACTGGAATGAAACTCTTTTTTCTCTTTGGAATGCCTAATTCCAGATCTAGACATTAATGTTTGGTTAAACTTTACTTCTTTTCATTCAGAAACATGCCCGTGTGACTGTAGGAAAGAAGAGTGTCACCCACTGTACCCTGATATAATTCATGTTTGTGTTTTTTAATGTTTTTAAATTTTTAAAAATTCATTTTCTTCCCTGGTTGTATATTTGTCATTGAAACAGTATTTCAAAGCAGTTCTTTGGTAACATCATCATTAGGAGTCAGATTTATTTTTGTCCATGTTTTATATCTATACAGTTGTTTGCATGTCTTAGTCACATAGTAAATAAGTATGGAATGACTAAGTCACTGGTTTGAATGAATCCTGGGATTTGCTTCCTGAAAAATAGGTCTGTTATGGTCCTGAACTTCTTAGATTTTTTTGAGTAAGTCTGAATAAATGTAACAGTATTTAAGGGGAAAAAATGGTCTGTTAGAACTGAATTGTTAATTTCTTGCCAAGAAATGGAGAAGCAATTCTAAATATTTTTTCATTTAAAAAAATTAAATTACCCAACATATAGTATATCATTAGTCTCAGATGTAGTGCTCAGAACTTATCAGTTGCGTATAATACCCAGTGCTCAACTTATCAGTTGCGTATAACACCCAGTGCTCATCACATCATGTGCCCTTCTTAATGCCTGTCACCCAATACTAAATATTGATAAGTTTCAAGCTTTAAAACATCTGTACGTTCTGGGGCTGGATAATTTGTTTGATTTTTACCAATGTAAAATATTGAATTGTTCTAACAAGGAAAACAGGATACACACTTTACATCATTAAATTTATTTCTCAAGTTCATAAGGTAAAGAGCAACTTTTAGATTTCAGTCTGGATTTATAATGTTACCTACCTTAACAGCTAGGCCTCTCTCCACCCCAGTAACCCTTCTCTATGGAATAATAAATGTCAAAAAAGTCAGATATAGGAATTATTGCTTCTCTTAGTACCTCAGAACTTCTCTGTAGATTTCCAGTGGTGTTAAATTGGCCATTTCTTTTAAGGTAGTGGGTAATATCATAGTGGTTATAGTGGTTTTCTGTGCAGATAATCCAGGGCATATGGTATTTATTTTAGTTTAGTAAAATAAATTAAAATTTAGTAATAAATTGCCACTAGATGACCCTTTAAGCCTGGATTCACAGCAGTGCCCTATGTTTGTCCATACTACTCATGAATGAGACTTAAATGGTTACAGATTTACCTGTTCTGCGGAAGGAAATACTCTCCACTCCCAGTGAGTGAATGAATGAATAAGATGAAGGAATGAAATTTCTGAATCTTCCGGTCTTTTAGAAATAGTCTTTGGTGACATTGCCAACACTTTGAACATACTTTATAGTTTTGTTCTTATCCTGTAACAAATTTGGGGAGACACAATGCAGTCCAAAGCAATTATGTATTAGGGAGGTCACTTCTTTCAAAGCAGGAAGATTAGGTAGGAAGTTATTTAAGAATTCCAAATGAGAAATGAAGAGAACATAAACCTAAGGCATTGACAGTAGACATATAAACGAGATTGAAGATTAGCATGATAAACGGTTCTCCACCCCCTCACTTTCAATCTGTAGGTGTCTTTGGGTCTAAAATGAGTCTCTTGTAAGCAACATATCTATGGGTCTTGTGTGTGTGTGTGTGTGTGTGTGTGTGTGTGTGTGTGTGTGTTTTATCCTTCCTGATACCCTGTGTTTTTTGATTGGAGCATTTAGTCCATTTACATTCAGAGTAATTATTGATAGATACGAATTTAGTACCATTGTATAACCTGTAAAGTCACTGGTCCTATAGATTGTCTCTGTTCTTTTCTGGTGTTTGTTGTTTCTGAGCTCTCTTTCCTGCTCAAAGGGTTGCCTTTAATATTTCTTGCAGAGCTGATTTAGTGTTCAGGAACTCCTTTAGTTTCTGCTTGTCCTGGAAACTGTTTAACTCTCCTATTCTGAAAGACAGCCTTGCTGGATAAAGCATATTTTTCCCATTTAGCATGTTGAATATATCATGCCACTTTCTTCTGGCATTTCAAGTTTCTTTGGACAGGTCTGCTGCTAACCTTATGTGTCTGCCCTTCTTGGTTAAGAACCTTTTGTCCCTAGCTGCTTTTTAGAATTCTCTATTTTTGTATTTTGCAAGTTTCACTCTGATATATCTTGATGTTGACCTGTTTTTGTTGAATTTGAGGGGAGTTTTCTGTGCCTCTTGGATTTGAATGCCTGTTTCCTTCCCCACATTAGGGAAGTTCTCACCTATTTGTTCAAGTAAACTTCCCCTTTTACCCATTCTTTTTCTGGGACTCCTATGATGCAGATATTTTTGTACTTTAATGGAATCACTGAATTCCCTAAATATGTATTTGTGACCTGATAGTTTTCTTTCCCTCTTCTTCTCAGCTTCATTATTTCCCGTAATTTAATTTTCTGTATCATCGACTCATTCCTCTGCTTCTTCCATCCTCATTGTAATTATATCCAATCAGTTTTGCATCTTACTTACAGCATTTTTTTATTTCAGTTTGACTAGTTTTTAGGTCTTTTATCTCTTCAGGGTCAGGGTTTCTCAGGTGTCTTCTCTGCCTTTTTTTCAAGCCCAGCTAGTATTCTTATGATTGTTGTTTTAAATTCTTGTTCAGATATATTGCTTATATTTGTTTTGAGCAAATCTCAGGCTGTGATTTCTTCTTGATATTTATTTTGGGGAAAACTCCTCTGTCTTGTCATTTTGTATAGGTTTCTGTCTATGTGTTATGAAATCTTGTAGTATTTCCTGCTTCTGAGAGTAGTGCTATATTAAGGGATCATGCACTGTCCAGGGCCTGGTGCTTCAGGAAGTGTTTCTGGTGTATGCTGTGTGCATTCTTCTATGCTGTTTTGGCTGCTCTTTCCCACAGTCCTCTGCAGAGTTCCTCCTTGCTTGCAATGGTGGGGAGTGTTTGGACTTTAAGTGTGCTTTGATTTGTTTGTTAAAATAAGCCTGATTTTTTAAAAAAGTGTGATCCAAAAAAAAGAGAAAAGGAAAAAGAATTTAAAAAGCAAACAAACAAAAAACTGTAGGCCTGATTCTGAAGACAAAAGAAAGAAAGCCTGGTCCTTTTTCCACCAGAACTGAAGCTGATGATTTGGAGCACTGTATGAGTAGACTTGATACAAGCAGGGGGGCTGTGTTGGTCCTCTAGGGGGGAGGCCTACTACACTGGTGGCTCACAGTCAGACATGCCCTAGTAAAGATGCCCTTGCTGGTACAGGGGATGGGGGTGGTGTAAGTGGCTCCAGCCTCCCTTGGGGATACTGTGTTGCTTGCTGAAGTCCAACCATGTTAGGGGGTGGGGTTGAGGAGTGGAGATTGGAGATTGAGAGATATTAAAGTGGAAGAATTTGATATAAGACTTTGTGACTAAAGAAACAGGCTTGAGGGAATTTGATATAAGACTTTGTGACTTGGGGATCCCTGGGTGGCGCAGCGGTTTGGCGCCTGCCTTTGGCCCAGGGCGCGATCCTGGAGACCCGGGATCGAATCCCACGTTGGGCTCCCGGTGCATGGAGCCTGCTTCTCCCTCTGCCTGTGTCTCTGCCTCTCTCTCGCTCTCTCTCTCTTTCTCTCTCTGTGACTATCATAAATAAATAAAAATTTTTAAAAAAGGTTTTTTTTTTTTAAAAAAAAAAAAAGACTTTGTGACTAAAGAAACAGGCTTGAGGTAATAGATGTGAGCTATGGGATGTCCCTGTTGAGTACCTAACACTTTGATAGCCAAATGACCTGGGTGGGATCAGCTATCCCACTTTCTGGTCCTTGATCCTACCATGGCTCCTCACATTACGGAGTGATAAAGCTGAACATGGAGTTTTTCGCCTCTGAACCTCCATTTGAATGTGTCTTAAGATATTTATAGCCCTTTCATTTTTAGTTAATTCCAAATTCCTGTTCTTATTATGTTCTTTTAAGGCAAGAACTACTATTTTATTCATTTTTGCTAGTACATAGTAGTTTGCACTTAGCAAATTCTAGTTGAGGGAATGATTGTCAGTAGGATTGTTACAATTAATTGTTCTCTGCACAATTTAATCACCTGTTTGATTTTCTTGATATTTAACACTTCTTTGATTTTCTTGCAGAATGAGAAGACTTTGGGACATTCCATGAGTCATTCAAGTAACATTTCTAAGGTAGAGTGCCAGTGAAGTATGTTATATTCATAGTTTGGGGTTTGGTTTCTTCTATCTTCCATGTTTTATACACTTTTCGTTTTATGACGCAAAGTTATTGATACAGTTCTTTAATCTGCTCTAGGACTATATAACAAGGTGCATGGCAGCTATGTTTTTCTAGTGAGGCAGTTTTGAGTGTATATTGAGGTTAATGACTAATGGGAGAAAACCCTATTTCTTCCAGTAGAAATCATTTACTCTCAGGTTAAAAAAATTTCAGTCACTAGAGCATCTCTCCCCTCAGGAATGCATTTGACTGACTAATAAAAAGCCAACTCTGGTGGCCTAAATAATTATGGATTTATGTGGTTCTGATGACAAAGTATGTCTGGAGGTAGATGGTTCAAGGCTGATGCAGTTACTCAGGTGTTGTCAGGGACTCAGGCACTTTCTGTCCTCTCTCTGCCACCATCCTTAGCACATTGTTATCCTCATGCTTTAGTACCTCATGGTTTCAAGATGGGAGCTGGACCTCTAGGTACCGTGGCTATGGCCTTGGCAGGAATAAGAAGAATGATGAACAGTGGAGGGGTCTGTCAGCTGTGAGTGACCCTTTTCAGCAGGAAGGCAAAAAGCTTTCCCAGAATCCCCACCCAGCTGCCTGACTTCTGCTTACACTTCACTGACCAGAACTGGATCACAGAGCTACCTCCAGCTGGAAGATGGCTAGGAAAATGAGGGCTGAGAGAGTGAATTGGCCATGCAACAGCACCTGACACTCCTGTGGTGTAGTCACTCGACTAGCCTGTCAGGAGCATAATAGCTGCTATGGGTGACCCGGGAGGCAGCAGACAAACGTATTTGCATGCACTGCTCATTTCTCAGCCTGGACATGGGCTCCAGCCAACCTGTTGTCCATCATGCAGTATGTCCATGTAGGTTCCTTGCAGAGATGGGCCTTCTCTCCATGTCTATGTCAGCTGGCCAAACATTGACACAGATCCCAACAGGAAGATCTGAACAGATCTGAACATAACCTGCTCTGCTGTCTCAGGCCTCCTAAGTACTCAGAAATAAATAGCTATATGATGTGTCATTTTAATTTACAAACTATGCAGATACTCTCATCTGTATCACCTTTTTTTTTTTTTTTCCCTAACTAAAAGTAGAATCTATCAAATCCTTTGAGACAATCAGTCTGTTCCTGGACATATTTCTGATCTCACCATATCATCCATCCACTTAATTTTGCATAAAAAGAAAAGTCCATAGTGCTCAGTATGACTTTGAAGGTCATTTAGGTTGTTCTTTGGTACATTCCTGATCTGACCCTCCTACCCCCCTACCCCCCTCCGAACAGTCTTTCAAAACCTAGGCTTTGATCGTCTCAAATAAATACCTTTCAACAAATAATCCCTCCTGTTTCAACCTCCATTTCTTTCCTTTTGCTGTTCATTCAGCTAGGGGTTAATAGAACTGTGTAGTGGTATACATCATTACTGTCTGAGTTAAATGGCCAATTTGCCCTACCCCCATTTGAAGAGCAGTCCAACATTTAAGAATTGAGAAAAATGAGAAGATGCAGATCCATATGGCATTGTCTGGTTAAGTTGAATTAATCATTTTAAAAGCATGTAGTAACACTCATTGCCTTGCCCTAATGGTGGCAGCAGTTCTGAAGGAGGGCATCACCCTGTGCCTCAAATGTATGTTTGTTTATGATTTTAGTAAGATTTTACTTGAAGGAAAGTTTCTTCCTCTAGTTTTTTTTTTTTTTTTTTTTTTTAAAGCTTGTAAATTACTGGCTTACAGTATCTATAGGAAACATCATATGGACTTGGTGCAGGTTGGGTTGTGATATTCTGAATTGCTCTGTGATAGTTTTGGGGTTAAATGGACAATGTTTTACTAACCATGTAACTCTGAGGAAGGATGCTTCTTTGAACTTTAATTTCCTGATGAATAAAATTAGAGAATAACAACATTTAGGGTTGTTGTGAATCTTGGGGATAATGTTTGCAAGGAACCCTAAGGCTGTTCCCTCATTTTGCAGTTAATCAGTGAACTAACTGTAGTCAAAATTTGTTGAACCCTGCTGATCTTAGGTTGATTGGGGCATGGTAGTCCTTGATGACAGCTATTATTATTACTGATAAAAGACAGGGCTATATACATTAAATATCACCTGGGGTGGAAATTAAGACATCTACTAAAACCCCTGCCCTTTCCTTTCTTCCTTCTTGCATACGTTTTTATTGTGTGTTCTTTGTACCAGGCATGGAGCTGGGTACCAGCATAAAATGATGAGGGAAACAAACGTGGCCAATGACGGGGTGCTTTCCTGTGGGCAAGGTTGGAGTTTTCTAAAAAAGCAATTTTAGCTTCACACTTTTAACACTTTTAGAAACAGGGTAACCATGAAAGCCTCAAAGCTTCCTGCCACAGAGTTGTGCCAAGAAGATTGGTGTCTTCTATTTTCAAAGCAGGAATTCCTGCTCCCTGAACTGGGCCTAGAGGGAAATCTCAGGAGTGGGGTGTTGTGTTGTGTTGTGTTGTGTTGTACACACATTACTTCCACTGAACCGGCAGCATGAAATTTTGTTGCAGAATGTACCCCGCTGTAATAAGAAAGTTGTGTTATATAGAGTTAGTTGTTAGGCATGAACAGTTCTGTGGGCCGGCCTCTGGGAGGGGAGGACTGCTATGAAAGATAATTTTGTTTTTGAGAATGCAGTTCTTTCTTGCAACATTTATAAAATGAGCCTGTCGTTTGAGGCCACTTTAGGCCATGGCACATAAAGCTGTGTCTTCTGTGTCGTAGACATAATTAAGCAGATGCTTTGTACCTTTGAGATAGAAGATGCAAAAAAAGGTTAGAGCCCAAACATGTTTTACGCTCCCTGAAATCACCATTGTCTCTCTGGGGAGACTTTCTGCTTACTCAGCTGCCAACTGGGTTCAGTGTGTTGGTTTGTGGCCAGTGTGCATTATGCTCCTGCAGCTTACCACTTCCTGGTAACTGACGTTCCATGAAGTTAGAGGTTGAGAGCAGGTAAAAATGAACCTTCTATCTGTCTTCTAGTGTTCCATCTAGATTTTGTTATAGAGGGATGGGGTGTTTCATTCAATATTTGTTGGAGGCTCCCCATGTTTTGTTGTGGCCTCAAAAACCACACTCCCCTTTCAAAGAAATAAGCAGACAGGTTAGATGGGATGTGTGAAAGGATGCTAGATGGCTCATCTGTCTTTAAAATGGGCATCCAGGTGCTATCCTCTTGGAGAGTTAAATTAAGGAAGAATAGAACATTTAAGCAGTTTTGATTGCAAAATCTTCAGCCAGTACTTTGTTTTGTATTAATGGTAATGACATTAAGAGGGTATCTATCATTTATTGAGAGTCTATTAGAAGTGCAAGTTTTCCTGAAATTTGTCACCTCATTCTAGTGATCCATCCTAATCACCTAAGTGGTCACCTTTTCCTGTTGTATTTCAACAGAGCACTCCTTAAGTTTTTATTAATTTTTTTCTGGTGCCCCTTCACCCCACAAATAAGTTCCATGAAGTTAGGGCTGTGTTTTGTTTACTCATAAATATTCAGAGCCAAGGATAGACCGTAGCTCTGGAGCAGCTCAGTACATGATTGTGGAGTGAATGTTTGCATTGTGTTGTGTAAGACACTTTATATCTATCCCATTGTTCCTCTCCATCGTCACAGCCATGTCCTGGGCCCAAGCCTCCTAGACTACTGCAGTAGCTTTCCAAGAATCTGCCTACATTCTTGCAACCTCCCAAATCAGCCTCCACCCCAGCAACCAGGTAAATAGTATCCTGATGTTTCTCTTTTTAAGCCTTCAGTGGCTTCTTATTGCATTTAGAATAAGATTCAAACTTCTACTTTGATGTTCCAAATCTGAGGTGATCTGGTCCTAGCCACAGGGACACTCATCATTTAAAGCACTTACCATGGTTTATGATGATATTGTAGCAATATGTGGCCAATCCTTTATTATTTTTTTAAAGAAGTAGCAGAATTGCCCTCTGGAAAAGACCTGTTCTGGTGACTGAATGCCTAGAGAAGCTGAGGTGTGATGAGACCTCACAAAGACGGGCATTTGAACGCAACTCCATGTAGCCCCACCTTGACCTTTGTCCTGCTGAGGGGTCCTTGATCCTGCGAGCCAGCAGTGTTCCCCCGACAGCAGCCATCTATACCCAACCCTCACCCTACGCACTACCCATGCTGCTCTTGCATCATTTTCTTTCAACTGACTTACTCTACTTAATTAAATTTGTTTGCAGTGAGAATTTTTTATCCCTGTATGACATCTGAGATCACATTTTCAATTTGCTAGTTTTTTGATGTGAAATCAAAACATAGCTGTCAGAAATAATGTTCTTTGTTATGTCACCTGAACTCTGACTCTGTCACCCACCATGGCTCCTGATTTTGCTCTTTGTGAACTAGCACTCAGACAGACAAGGGCATTTGGGAGGCTATGTGGTGGAGAGAAGAGGGGGAGAGGAACGTGTCTCTGCAGCAGGCGTATGATGTGCCACATCTGGCTGTCAGGTGGCTGTCACTCCCAGGATAATTTGGAGCTTGGGCTGATGAAAGGAATGCAGTGAGGTACTGTGCACAGCCTCAGCATGAACTCAGGTGATCAGAGTGAGGTGGTATGCTCCCCAATTCAGGGGAACCATATCACAGTTGCCTCCACCTAAAGGCTCTCTCATTGCTTGGCACAAGATATTCTTGGCATGATTTATCCTCATCTGTAACATAGACAAGGGGGTCCAGTGCAGCATATACAAGGATTAACATGAGTTCAGATTTCACTGTGCTCTGAAAGCTGAACCAGGGAAGAGATGGGTAAGCAGACCTTCAGAAAACATGGGCAGATGGAGAGAATTATTATGAAGGTAGAAGACATGGGGCTGAGGTGGAGCATGACAAGGAACCAGATTTTAGAAGGGCATCTTGGGGAAGTTGTGGCAGAGGAGGGGCTACTTAAAGCAGGACATAAACAGTGAAAAGGAGCCAACCAGGATGGAATTAAATTGTAGAAAACTGGGGCACCTGGGTGGCTCAGTGTTTGAGTGTTTACCTTCGGCTCAGGTGGTGATCCCAGGGTCTTGGGATCAAGTCCCTTATTGGGCTCCCTGCAGAGAGCCTGCTTCTCTGCCGATGTCTCTGCCTCTCTGTCTGTGCCTCTCATGAATAAATAAATGAAATGTTTTTTTTTTTTTAAATTGTATGAAACCAGTTGTCACATCTCTGAGAAATCCAAAATAGTAAGTAGAAATGAAAGGCAGATGTACTGAGAATGATGACCCGTCATAGCTGCCCAATTCCTGGGTGCCAGGGGCATTGTAGTGAGGATTACTGTATATTAGCCTAAAATTCCTTAGAGGAGGGTTGCCATTCCCTGGGGATACTTGAACTCACTCAGTCCCACTGGAATTTTTTTAGGCACCAGGAATATGTTTAGGCCAGGCTCATTGTTGGGGCTGGACTTTCTAGAGCCTCTGCTCAAGCCTCTCATAGCACACAGACATGGTTATTAGTTTACCTCAAGGGAAGTTTTTTCATGGATCCTGAGAATTAGTCTTGGTCCAGGTGATACAATTTCTCGAGCAAGTTCATGATTGGTAGCACTTAGAAGGAGATGGTAGTGGTGAGCTAGACGTACATCATGAAAACTGCTGCATGGGTACCGTCCTTTTTATAGCCAGGCAGTTAGTCTTACTAGACTCTGACATTTGCTAAGACTGGTACCTAGTAGAATATTTTAGAATAGCTTAGAATAGAAATAATTTTATTTAGATACCATGAGTATATGTGCCTCTGGTTAATCAGGTATTTCCGGGAACAAGTCAGACTAGACCTGTTTAACAAGCCCTTAAAATTATTGCTATGCTAGTTTGGCAAGCAAATCTGAGTGAATTTAAGCTTTGGCACTCCTAGATCTCGTGAATATTTTCTAGTGATTGCTGCCATTAGATAGGAATGACTTATAGTAGAATGTCATGTGTAGATGTAAATACAGCCTTAGGAGGGGGGTTCACAGGCTGTGGTATGGTTGTCAAGACCAATGTCTGCTTCTCTGTGTTTCTGGAATAAAAAATTGACCGGTGACAGACTTAAGTTGCTCAGACTTATAGGTAAAGTATAAGCCAAAATATGCCTTTCTTAATTTGAAGAAAACATCTATCCCAAAGATAAGATACTTTCCTGTGGCAGAAACAGGGGAATGACTTGGAGAAGTTGAGTGGCATCACGAACATGGTGTAGCCTCACTTTGGATTCTGATGGAGTGCCATGGGTGCTGTTGTACTGTTTGGCTCACCTTTTGCAGAGATTGACCATATTTCTATATATTTTTTTCTTCTGACTGCTTACAATTTAGTTTTTGGCTAAAGCTTTAGGCCAGTGGTTTTCAAAATTTGGTTTTGCATAGTCTTGAGGGGGAAGGGGCAAGGTTAAAACCAGTTGCATAATAATACTAGCAGATGATTTAATTGCCTTTTTTCACTCTTACTCTCTCATGAGTGTACAATGGAGCTTCCAGGGGCTGTGTAGCATGTGAGATGGCATCTTTTCTCCAACACTAGTGGAATATGTGCTGGTAACATTGTGTTTTAACCTTTCTTTTCTAGAGAGAGAGAGGATAACAACAACAACAAAAACGAGTATGGGAGGAGGAGGGAGGGAGGGAGAGGGAAAGAGAGAATCTTAAGCAAGATTCACACCCAGTGTGAAGCCAGACTCGGGGCTCAATCTAATGACGCTGAGATCATTACCTGAACTGAAATCAGGAGTTGGACACTTAACTAAGTCACCTAGGTGCCCCTTTTAAAGTTTTCTAATATAGTAAAGATTGGTTGATGTAACCCACATAAACACAAGCTCTTTGGGGGCCTCAGTAATTTTTTAAAGCATATAGGGGTCCTGAGACCAACAAGTTTGAGAACCTGTTTTACACCTATGAATAGGCAGTCATTCCAGAGTGCACTTGTTTTTTATTCATTAAACAGCTCTTCCTTTAATACCTACTGTGTACCAGGCTAGGCTAAACAGCAGATTCCGAGTTAGCATATTATTCCAGAAACCTGGAAACATTTTTTTATAAACCTTGATAAGTGCTATGAAAGAAAAGAACAGGGTTACAAGGATAGTGAAATGCCCCTTTTGAGGAGAAATCTGAGGAGGGGTTGGTCATGCTGGATGGAGTATGGAGCATTACCCAGAAGGAACAAGGGAGTGTGGAGTGCTGGGTGACCCAACACCATGATTTTGGGTCTTTTTATGTTTACGCTTGTACTTTCTGGGAATGTGAAGCTATCTTTGCTCAGAAATCATTGCCTTCAATGTAATTTCTTGAAAACCAGCTATATTTGTAAGGTTTCCAGCAATAGCTAAAAGCCTGCTTTGGAAAATGAGCTATGAAAAGGTCCCTTCAGTTACTGCTTTGTCTCTAACAGTGCTGTGATATATGCCCCTCATTGTGCTGGGGATATATTATTATTCACATAATTCTAATTCTCTCTAAAAGGCCACCATAGAAAAGAATTCAGTGTTAGCACTATTTGCTAGGCAATGCTGGGAGTCATTTATAATGGACCTCATTTGAGAATTCAGTAGTTTTTATTGTACACTCTCCTCCATGAATCCTATATTGTATATATCCTATATTTACTTTCTTAATGGTCAGTTTTAATTAATTGCCATTGTGAAAGCATGTTCTTGGCACAGCCCTTCATCAAGAGTCAACATGTATTTATCAGAGCAGCCACAGAACTGGCCTCTCCTTCAATTGTAGCTCATTATTGAAGTTGAATACAACTGGTTATTTATAGAAATCAGAGTCTCTCATAAGGAAGCATTTTTTTTTTCCACAGAGCAACTTCTGTACTAAGCAGAAAGTTTGCTGAAATGCAATCTCAGTCTGTATTGCAGCATCTAAACACCAAGTTAGACTTTATTTGGCTTTATTTCTGTGAAGTCAGGCCTGCTGAGCTGGCAGTAAGGAGCAGATTATTATCTCTTGGTTTGGGATAGCAGTAGCATTAAGTAATGTACTGAGCAGTAAGTAAATGTCAGGTGGTCTGGTAAGCACCATTTCTAAAGTACCCCACTATGATGCCCAGAACCTGTGTATATGATGAGGCATTGTTCCCATCATATTATGTTGTATGAATGTAATCACATGAGCTTTTAAAAGCAGAGCACTTTCTCTAACTGGTGGCAGAAGAAGACAGAGAAATAAGAGTGGGCTTGAGAATGGGGAGGGATTGATGAGGAATGCAGGTGGCCCCTGCCTCACAGCCTGCAAGGAACTGCACCTGCCAACCATCTGT
Source organism: Canis lupus dingo (assembly GCF_003254725.2). NCBI lineage: Eukaryota > Metazoa > Chordata > Mammalia > Carnivora > Canidae > Canis > Canis lupus. The sequence goes on from NC_064270.1 coordinate 2,223,900, forward strand.
GTGAATGTGGAAGTATATTCTTCCCTGGAGCTTTTGGAAAGAAGAGAGACCCTGAGCAGAGGACCTCATCACACAGTGTGTCAGATTAAAAATTTGTGTAGTTTTAAGCCACTAAGCTTGTGGTACTTTATTACACAGTAGTAGAAATCTAATATAGGTGGAAACACTGTCCTTAGAGAGAAAAGCCCTTCTGGCTTGGGCACTGTCAGACTGTCACCTCTGAAACCTCTGTGCTGATGATGTCAAATGCTCTCTTAAGCCATCTTCTTATTATTATTTTGATATTTTGTATTCATTAGAAATACAATACTGTAATGACTTTTGAATTATTTTGACTGATTGTTGGTAAGAAATAGTTTTTACATTGAAAGTTTATTCACAAACACAACTGAAAAAAAAATACCTCCAAAAGACTTAATCCATAGGATGTCAGATGCTTTCTGACATCTTCTATTTTATTTCATTTTTTAAAAATGTAGATAAATACCCACCATTTGCTTCAACGTGGATGGAACTGGAGGGTATTATGCTGAGTGAAGTAAGTCAGTCGGAGAAGGACAAACATTATATGTTCTCATTCATTTGGGGAATATAAATAATAGTGAAAGGGAATATAAGGGAAGGGAGAAGAAATGTGTGGGCAATATCAGAAAGGGAGACAGAATATAAAGACTGCTAACTCTGGGAAACGAACTAGGGCGGGGGGTGGGAGTGAATGGGTGACGGGCACTGGAGGTTATTCTGTATGTTAGTAAATTGAACACCAATAAAAAATAAATTAAAATAAAAAGAAAAAAAAATAAATAAAAATGTAGATAATGACTCAGTAAATTAGTTTCTTCACTGATTTTTCCCAGAGTTGGAAAATCAAAACAGTTGGTTGTGCTTCTGTAGTTTTATTTTATTTCTTAAACTTTTAATCACATGTTATTTTATTTTATTTTTTTTTAATTTATTTTTTATTGGTGTTCAATTTACCAACATACAGAATAACCCCCAGTGCCCGTCACCCATTCACCCCCACCCCCCGCCCTCCTCCCCTTCCACCACCCCTAGTTCGTTTCCCAGAGTTAGCAGTCTTTACGTTCTGTCTCCCTTTCTGATATTTCCCACACATTTCTTCTCCCTTCCCTTATATTCCCTTTCACTATTATTTATATTCCCCAAATGAATGAGAACATATAATGTTTGTCCTTCTCCGACTGACTTACTTACATGTTATTTTAAAAATGAATTTGTCATTAGGAAATAAGTGTTCATGGTAAAAGTGGTATAATGGTTGGGAAGGGTCTCCATTGAAGTACTTGTTTCTCCTGCCCAGGGTCCCTGATCTCTTTCCATGTTTCAGAGGAAACAAATCACTATTAGGAGCCTTGAAGTGTGTACTCTTCCATGTGGGCCAGCACACATAGCATGGCTCTCCCCTCTGCCTGTTCCCTCCGTGTCCCCAGTATGGGGCATAACAGTACCTTTCCCTTCTTTTAATGACTACCCAGTGTTGTACTATCAATGTGCCAGTATTGACTCAGTCAACCTCAGGCCCATGGGCACTGAAGTTATGCCAAGCAATTTCTCCCACAAACAGTGCTGAACAAACCTATTTGTGCATAGGTGTGAGGATGAATTCCTGAAAGAATTCCTGTAACAAAGTGAATGTGCATTGTAATTTAGAGAGCAATTGCCAAATTGCCATCTTACGGAGTTAAGCAATTTGCTTTTCTACCAGCAGTGTATAAGCATGGCTGTTTTCCCACACTTTTGCCGACACGGGTATTAGGTAATTAAAAAAACAACAACAGGTATACTGCAATGTAGTTTTAATTTGTATTTTCATTGTAAGAGAGGTTAAGCATCTTTTCATGTTTTAAGAGCCATCTGTACTTCCTTTCCCCATTTTTTTCTATCAAGTTTGAGGTTGCTTGTCTCTTCCCCTCCTTATCCAGTCCATCTTCAAATTGCTTCTGGCTTAAAAGCAAACCATTTCTTGTGGCCCTGTTGATGTAAATCAGATGGGTGTATTCACTTTTGTTAGGGACACGAGACCCCAGATGTTTAAAAGTAACATTGTCCATAATGAAAAGAAGACCCACTGAGGATTTACAGCAGAGAAGGAGGGATGGGAAGAGGGTGGTAGTAGGGAATGTGGTTGAGAAGTAACATCCTCCTCAACCCACCTCCGCCTCAGACTGGGGTGCCCCCACCCCAGGCTTCCCTCCACCACCTCCAGCCATCAGGGGCTCCAGCACTGTTGCCACCACACCAGGGCCTGGGGCAACCCCAGCTGGGGCCCCCCCTCCTGCACCCACCACCTGCTTGGTCCTGGCCCACACAGTTTCCCCCGAGAGCTCTGCTGCCAGGTCAGATGCTGCTGAGCAGGGGTCCCCGGGGCCCGGATCCCCAGCCGGGCCTGCAGCCCAGCGTCATGGAGGACGACATCCTCATGGATCTCATCTGAACCCCCGACACCCAATAAAGTTCCTTCTAACACACACACACACACAAAGGTTAGAAAGCAAGGGAAGGAATTGAAGCAAAAGGAGAGTTGAGGAAGGTACGCTGGTGTCCTGTAGTGAGTAAGTCCCTCTGATGTGAAATTGGTAAGTTCCTGGCATGGAATGAGAAATGGACTTGATGAGCCTGTTATGATAGCCCTTTCAATGGCAGTGAGTTCTCACAAAAGGAAATGTCAGCTTCTACAGAGTAGATGGAAAGTTTTCATTTGGTTGTTTTTGGCAGCCTTGCTAAAATAATTGAAAACAGTAAATCTGATAGGAAAAACAACCACTAAGTGACTTGAGTACTGCAAGACAAATTCTCTAAAATTGTCATTCCTAAGAAATAAAATCATCTAGGATTTAGGCCTAGATGGAATCCAGAGGTTTGTTTGCATAATTGATTATGACATCTTAACAAGAGGGGATTTTTACAAACATTTTTTTGTAGTGAGATTACTTTTCATTCCTTTTCATGACCAGGAAGTCTCTTGTTTGAGAACCAACAAAGAACTTCAGGAACATAGGACTTTAGTTTTTTCGACATACATGAATTTTCTCATTGTGGACATTTACACATCCTTTTATCAGCAACAGTCCTGTGTGGCCTCATCTCGTAGAGGAGGGAGGGCACTCTCCTTTTCCCCTAAGGCCGGTACTGCTGGCCTGTAGCCTGCCCTGCGCCACCTGCCCTCTGCCCTCAGGATGAATGGGAGAGCTGTCCAGTGTGCCAAGCCTCTGAGAGGGGACTGCTGGCTCCTGACTTAGCTTGACTTCCCCAACTGGACCCTGGCACTGTATTTGAACTGTATTTGTAGGCTTCGTTTTGTCCTTGCTGTGGATGATCAGTCCAGTTGTTTCAATCCTCATTGGTAGGTTGACAGATTTTACCCTGCTTGATGCCAGCAACAAGTTAAGCTCTTTAAAATTATTGATGCTATGCTTTGGTGATCATTTTACATGTGGACTGGTCCTGAATTTCAACATGGGCTCCCCTTTATCTGGAAACAGCAGGAGCCTCTTATGAGATCTGTGATGGCCTCACAAATCATGTTCGTTTCTCATTCTTACTGGAGAAGGAGTCAGCCAGGATAAGGCATTTGTTGGTTTGTATTTATATAAAACAACAGAAAGTAGATTTAAAAAATATCCTCATGATTTAATAAGAAGAGAAAATTGGGAGGCTTGTTGAAGCTTGGATGTTACCTGCTGCAAGTGTCTCATGATATTTTTGTGGAATTGGAGAGGATGACATGAGCCCAGGGACACAGACTGAGGATGCTGAGACTATTCCTTTTTTTCTGAATAAGCAGATCAGAGACTTGGGACTGCTGCCACCAGCTCACAGGCATGATGCTTTACTGCAAGTACACACATGACAGTATGAGTTCCCAGGGGTCCACCTGAGACATGAAATTCATGGGAAAATGATTCCCCGCCCTGTTGTATGTGTGGACTGCAGCTCCTTCCTTGGTGCAGGGCTTGTTCTGCCCTGAGGCTCTTCCCTCCTGCCTCCCAAGTACTCCCCTGTTCTGGGCGAATGATGATGTGATCATTACCCCAGACTTCCCCCCTCCCTTATTTTTTTTTTTAAGATTTTTATTTATTTATTCATCAGAGAGAGAGAAAGAGGCAGAGACAGGGAGAGGGAGAAGCAGGCTCCCTGCAAGGAGCCAGATCCAGGGATCACACCCTCAGCCGAAGGCAGAACTCAACCACTGAGCCACCCAGGCATCCCTAGACTTCCCTTTTTGATGTGGGACACTTGAATTCAGGACAGGAGTGAGAAGCCATTTTCTTTTTATTTCAACTTCCTGACCTCATGAGACTTACCTCCTCCCAGGACACTGAATATTTTCCACATTCAGTTAGAATATGTGGATTCTTTGGTGACTCAGAAGATGCGCTAGTTGAGTACTACCATGTGATTTTAGCATACACATGCAATGTGATAGCGTGTAACTTCTTGGACCAGGTTTCAGGTTGAGCTAGATTTAAAGTGATGTTGAGTTCTCCTGCTGGGGAGCAGGAAGAGTGGTCCATTGAAGCCCTCAATCAGACTGCCAGGCCTAGCTCTCCCCAGATGGATGTGTTTGCTGGAGAGGGCAGATGGGGAGAGCTTCTGGACAGTGGTGCTGCTGGTCTTGGTGGCTGGCCCATGGCAGAGGTCCTGTAGCTTGAATGCCAGGATGAGAGCATGCCCTGGGGATGACACTTAGGAAGAGTGGGGGCTAGGCCTCATCCAGGAATTGTGGGGCTCCCTCAAATCCAGGAGCAGGGCTGAAGGCCTCTTGTGTGGGCCTGGGGAAGGAAGGGAGGTAATGTAGCCTTGCTCTTGATAACAGCCTCTGGTGCTGTTTTCATGTGACTGTTTAGGTTGTGTGGGACAGATGCTTAATCAGGCTGACTGCCTCAGGAGGGGGGAATGCATTTATATGAATATGCATGGTGCTCCTAGGCCCATGGGAACTCAGGAATCTGTGTCTAGAGAAGGCTTAGCAAGCACCCCACAGAGGATGGAGTGGGAGGCTGGGGGACCCCCTAGCAATGGTTCTGCTTCCTCAGCTCAGGTACACTCCTTGTTCCTGTTTCTCCTTCCACTTCTTTGTCCACTGTGGTACTTCCTCACCCTCCAAGAGCTCTTTTCTCATTTTGGCTTGTTTATAACCTCTCAGACCCTCTGCCCTGTGTCATGACCTTTGACTTCACATTCTTTCAAATTTAAATTTTCTTGATTATTTTTCTTAATTCACAATCCCATGATTAGAACTCTTGGGAATATAATGTGCTCAGCTCTCTCCGGGGCCCCAGGTTGAGCCATGGATTGGTGACCCTGTGGTCAGCTAGTCTCCCTTTTGTGTGTAGAGTTCTGGCAGGGTAGCAAGGTTTCATGGGCCCAGTGTGAGGTGAGTAGGAGAAACATCCAGCCACCCTGATTAGGATTACCTCTGGGACCAGGTTAAAGACTGCCAGGTGAGGAAGGTAAGCACTGGCAGGGACAGCAGCTCACATTTCTTTGGCATTTGCATATACCATCTGGTACTTGGTTTCTTTTTCTTTATTTTTTTTTAAAGATTTTATTTATTTATTCATGAGAGACACAGAGAGAGAGAGGCAGAGACACAGGCAGAGGGAGAAGCAGGCTCCATGCAGGGAGCCCGACATGGGACTCGATCCTGGGACTCCAGGATCATGCCCTGGGCTGAAGGCAGTGCTAAAACCCTGAGCCACCCGGGTTGCCCCTCTTTCTTTTTTTTTAAGTAGGCTCCACGTCCAATGTGGGGCTTGAACTTAATGAGCCTGAGATCAAGAGTTGCAGCTCTACCAACTGAGCCAAGCAGGTGCCTCCTGTGTAGTACTTGATTTTTGACTTACATATGAACTTTTAATTAGATGCTCAGGAAATAAAGGATCAGTGAATCTGCAGGAGATTGGTATTGCTGCTCTAGAGTCTCAAATATTTCTTGACTACACTTTTACCCACATAGAAGCAAAGAGTGCTGTTTGATTTGTTTTGCCTCTGTGCATCAGGACTTTAAATGTGTGTTATTCAGTGAGCAGTGGGACATAGCAGGCGTTCTGGCTTCTTTGCCCATAGTCATTTGGAAGGAGATGGCATTCACCATCCCCTTTGCTCATTCCCCTGAAACTGACTGGCGGTGTGTCGTTGCAGGCTGGGGGTTCTTCATTGGCGTCGGCTCCGGCATCCGCCTTCTCTCGCGCTTCTGTCACGCCATCCAATCAGGACATCTGCAGGTAACGCTCTGTTTCACCTGCGGTGCTGGGTCATGTGACATCCGGGAAGTAAGCGCTAGTTTGTGCAGGTTCTGGGTTTTCCATCCGCTTACTTACAGTATGCCTCAGCTGTCAACAGCTGGCTCAGTTTCATGTGCTATGCGCTCACCCGGTCACCCACATGGGTCTCACCACTTCACTTTGGTGTCCGTTCTCTTTTAAGATCATTTGACTTTCTGTGCTTTTCTCCCACTGTTCTCTGCGTGCAGTGCCAGTACGGTGTGTTCTGAGTGTTGTCACCAAAGTCCCGTGCAGTCTGCTGTTGTCTTGAAAGCTCCTCAGTGCCAGAGTTCTCTGACACAAGGACTCACTGTGACAGTTATCTGTAAAGACACATTGTCCAAGAGAAATTCCCGAGGTTCAGAACGGGCCCCAGCCTTGAAGTCTGCTGACAGCACCAAAGCCAGAAGAACACTAAAGTGCTCGAAATCCCTAAACGATGTGGGTGAGAAGGCCCAGGATACTGTGGGAAGTTTTGACTATGTGGAAAGAACTTGGTCCGAAGGGAAACTGATACTTCCTCAAGATCCAGGTCTAAGAGTTAACAGGTTCCATCAGAAGGAAAAAAGAGAACTGCATTGCAAAACTCTTGGCAGTTCCAAACAGTCTTGTGTTTCATTCCTTTCTGCCAATTGTTCAACTGCCTCAGAGATGGAAGCTGGCAAGGGGGGCACGCACATCCCTCTTTTGGAAGAGAAAACAGATGGTGAAACCATGTCTAGGAGCCGGCGCCTGCTCCAGTGCCTGTTCTTGCTCTCGCGCGGCTCCAGCGCCAGTGGCCCACATGGGCTCCCCGAGCTGGAGAGCTGTGCCACCCACCTGCACACCGCTGAGTCCTCCAGTGGGCTGGCAGGGAGCACAGGCTTCTGCTCTGATGAGATGGGAGATGATGATGTCTTTGAGGAGAGCACATCTGCAAAGTGGAGGAGCAAGGTCCTGCGGGCACCCCTCTGCTCAGTAGAGAAGGACAGTGACCTGGATTGTCCTTCTCCCCCCTCTGAAAAATGCCCCCCTGTCTCTCCTGTGTCCACGTCAGGGGATGCCTGCAGGTTGGTTTGCCAAGAACCACGATTCTGGCCAGCTCTGCTCCCCACACCTCAGTGGCCTCATCTTGCTTTAATATGTGAAGTTTCAGGAAAATGAACTAATGGGTGATTGGTAGACAATTGTGGGTTAATAGTTTTCTCCAGAAGAATGGAGTATTGATATCATTAGAAAAACCAATTTTTATGAGATGGGTCCCAAATAGTTTTACAGATGATAAAAGAGGAAGAAGCTACACATATTAAAGGCAAAGCTGACTCTTCTCAACCAAAAATAAGTAGGCCTTGCATAAGGAAATTGGAAGAAAGAAAATACTATCTCCAGTTTTCCAGCTTGATGATCTAGATTTTAAGCATCAGCTGCCCCTTCCAGCCTCATTTTTAAACCCTTTGTTCCGATTGCAACACAATATGCATGGGAAGAGGCCGGCCTTCAGCGGCATCTTTCTTCCTTCTTTTTAACTTGGATGCGGCCACCTCTGTCTAGGTCCTGACTCCACTTCCCACCTTTGTCTTCCCGTGTGCAGCATCCTCGTCTAGTCTCCAGAATCTTTCCGCATTCACTTTTTGTCACCATGCCCAAGCTTTTCCTATTCTTGCCTTTCCCTGGGCACCTCTCCTCTGGGCCAGCTGTTACCATTTCTAACAGTTGGATCAGAAACCCTCTCACAGAAACAAAGAGCTATGAGCCTGGCCAGGGTCTGGCTAGGGCCCGGGGCCAGCTCCTTTCAGGCCAGGTGTCCCTACCTGTTGTCCAGCTGCTGGAAAAGACCCTCCATTTCTCAAAAATCTGTTGAGTTCCTTGAGGTTAGTAGCTATATCCCCTTGCATACACCCTTAGAAATCATGAATGATTTAAAATTCTTACTCCCTCAAAAAAGAAGGTAATAGCACCTTATAATGGGGATTTTAGATCCAGGAGAAGCCCTGTATTTTCTCTGTTTACCCTCTGAGGGAGGACAGAAATGTGTAGCTGTGGTGTGCGAAGGTGAAGTGAGTGATTATAGCTAAAAAGCAAATTCATCATCTTTTTAAGGCACTGGTATCTTTGGAAGGTAGAGTGCTGGCTTTGTTTTACACAGAATTTTTTCTTCTAATTATTTTAACATGTTCTGAAAGATGCTTCCATGTTGCCTTAGATTCAGCTTTCAGTGAAGTTCTTAAATCTTACCAAAAATGACTGCTTTGTGATTTCTTACATCATATTTTCCTTTCTGATGCCAAATGCCATCCAGACTTTCCAATTTGGTGTGGTAAGCTAGAAGTTTTTAGTTTTAGTAGTAATTGTTCGCATCCGTGTTTGTCTGTTTCTGTGCTTGTAGTCATTTCTGTGATGTTTGTTGCTGAAAGTTTCCACTGGAGGGACTGACCCTCCCCTGTCATGTGGCTCTCCTGGTAATGACTGGCTCTCCTTTCACTGCAGGATCTGCCACTGTGAAGGGGATGAAGAGAGCCCCTTGATCACCCCCTGCCGCTGCACAGGGAGCCTCCACTTTGTGCACCAGACCTGCCTGCAGCAGTGGATCAAGAGCTCTGACACACGCTGCTGTGAGCTCTGCAAGTACGAGTTCATCATGGAGATCAAGCTGAAGCCTTTGAGAAAAGTATGTGCAAGGATGCATTCGGAAGTGCTCTCACCTCTTTGAAATGAGAGCCCCCGGTAGAGTTAACTCATTGGCCTGGGATGAAGCCATAGCTCATTTCCACTCCTGTCTATGAGAAGTGGGCACGGGTGCATATTTGTGCTACAAAAGTCCTCATTTCCGTGTCTTATTTCCTGCTCCTTCCTCTCAGGAAGAAGCTCTTACTGACCCTTCAGTCCTAATGTATTTTTCCATCAGACTAAGACTGCTTGCTTGTCCGGGTCAGTCATTTGGCCCTTGACCACAGACCATTTTGCGATGTCTTAGTCAGCATTTAACTTTATACGTTTAACTGTTCATGTCTTGCCTTTGATGAGGAATGTATGTTATTAGACATTAATATCTCTCCCCAGCACGAAGCACAGAGTAACATAGTAAATTTATTTGATCGATACTTGTGATAAGTATTTGCCAGTCAGTAGGGGGAGGGTGCACCACAGGCCTTATGTGAAATGCTCCTGTCTTCAGGCCCCATGTCACTGCCCACTCTGAGCAGAGCTTCATCTGGTAAGTGCCTCCTGTGTAAATTGCTTAACGTGTTTCTGTATATGCCAAGCACATAAGGTTTTGTTGGGAAGAATAAGACTTGTTCTTATCTCGAGAATTACGATATGTATATCCAAGGAGAGTCACATGATCAAACCACAACACATGACAATGCCAAGTTGATGCTAGATTAAGTGGTGGCAGAGCACTTCAGATATTCAGAGGAGGAAGCATCGGCTGTGGGCTGTAGCACTGGGGAGGTGAAGTGGTGGTAGTGTCACAGAATATTTGGGTGTTAAAGCCGTTCTTGAAGGACCAGTAGGATTTGGTGTAAAGTGAGTTTAGAGAGATCAGATTGTATAGAAAAGTATACACCAAAAAGGTGAGGGTGAGCCTTTCAGGGCAGTGTGAAAGGCGTGGACTGAGTATATCTTAGGAAATAGATCAGGGAGCAGAGGGGGCATTTTAGGAGGGAAGCTACAAGAAGGTATACTATATAAAACCATAGCAGAAAGCATTCTGGGTGTTGGAGAAGGCAGATGTAAACTACTTACAAATGTTTTGCCCCATAAAGACCATGTAATTTATCAGATACCTACTCTGTGCTGATCTGTCAAGTGAGACTTTGACTAGTGTAGATAATCCATGAGGCTCTACTTTCAGCTTGTTCTGCATAGAACCATCTGGAAAGAGGCTATGACTAGGGCTGGCCAAGGACATGCAGAGTGTTTGCACTTTGTTCTTTTTCTCTACCCTTATATTTTTTCTTCTGACTTGGAAAACAGTAAGTGAAAAAGATAATCTGGCTATTTGGAGTAAATTAATGAGCTCCTAGAAGAGATGGGACTGGCACAGCTTGCTTACACCAGGAACTCTTAGCATCAGTTTCAAGCTGGTGCTGCCAAAGTAGCAAAGGACCAAAGAGCGCCTTCTGTCATCACCTTCACGATGTAGTGTGACCCATCTGCTGTGTGTTGTGGCGTCATCAACCCTCTTTTCCCTGCCCATGCCAGTCCACAAGGCAGGAAGTTCTCGTGTGCCTCCTGGGTCAAGACCAACATGCTTTTTTCATCAGGACTGAAACTATAGAGTCCTTTAGCTAGCCATTGGATGTCTGCCTGCAAGAATAAGCAGACAAGAGGATTGATTTCTGTTTGTGGTTCATAGCTTGTCTTGATCCCAGCTTCTTTGCATTGCATAAAAAGTTTGGCTGTTGACAGAGTACCAGTGGCTGGTACTTGCTTGAAGCCAAATGGCTTAAGGAAAATGACTTCTGGTGTTTGGGAAAATTCATGTAGTTTAGGAAAAGGAGAAGGGAGAAAAAGCCAATCTTACCTATCTGTAATGCTCTCACCCCCATTATAGCCCTTTACATCTGGGTTCTGCACCTCATGCTCTGCATATTGTCTTTCCAGTGGGAGAAGTTGCAGATGACGGCTAGTGAGCGCAGGAAGATAATGTGCTCAGTGACATTCCATGTCATCGCCATCACCTGTGTGGTCTGGTCCTTGTATGTGCTCATTGACCGAACCACTGAGGAGATCAAACATGGACAGGCAACAGGTACGTGCTCATTATGAAAGATGACCTCAGTGTGGAGATCCTGGATAACACACTGGGGTCATAGGATTGGGGTGTTATTGCTGTTTGGTTTTTAAGTCAGATTTCAAACGTCTCAGTTTCTGGGACAGGGGCATCAATTAAGAGGTACCAAGCATCCTTTTTGATGAGCAAAGAATCCATTGGTTGTGGGAAGGTCAAAAGTTGTGTTTTATTTACTTCAGATCTTAAATTAGGTCTACTGATAGACTAACCAGGTTTTTACCCTTCCAGGAATCCTAGAGTGGCCCTTTTGGACTAAACTGGTGGTTGTGGCCATTGGCTTTACTGGCGGACTTCTTTTTATGTACGTTCAGTGCAAAGTGTACATACAATTATGGAAGAGACTCAAGGCTTATAACAGAGTAATCTATGTTCAGAACTGTCCAGAAACAAGCAAAAAGAGTATTTTTGAAAACTCTGCACTAACAGAACCCAACTTTGAAAATAAAGATGGACATGGAATCTGCCATTCCGACACAAACTCTTCTTGTTGGACAGAACCTGAAGACACTGGAACAGAAATCGTTCATGTCTGATTTTGTGGAGAGTGTCGTTTTCCTGGACATCAAAGAAAAGCTGAAGGAAATTGTTTACTGCCAATTGTGTACCTTTTCTTATGTACTTTAATAGCATAGACTGGGCAGGTGACTGTTTTAATGGCTTCTCTTTTTCTAAACCCTCCTTAGTGAATCTCCTGGAAAGCCCTCACATTGGCTGTACATGGCTGGGTTCCACTTCTGCCAGCATTTCCATGGGAAGGGAAGTCTCCATGACACCATGATGGGTTGCTGGCTGGGTTCTGGCCCATGAAACCTTGAGCAGAACGAAAGAATAAAATGCCAAACCTGAGGGAAGAGCAGGAGCAGGGTGGCACCCAGGCTTCAATGGCCGGTCTCTCCTAGTTGGCAGCAGTCCTCATCCTGGAGCTAAGTGTTTGGGAATGTCTAGCCATGATGAGAGGATTTCTGTCCTTACTGAGAATAGCCTGGGGAGATGAGCTCCCTGCCGATGCCGCCATAGACAGTTCTCCTGAGCAGACAAGGCTGTGGTGCTCTGTGTGTGGTGGTGAGTGATTCACTAAGCAAACAGCACTTTACAAAAAGAAAATCTTTATTTTGTAATATGTGTGTCCAGTAGGATTGACATTTAAAAGAATGTCTCATTTAGAAGCCTTTCTTTCATTATCTCTTTTACATTACAATAGATCTAAAACCCTTTTTGCCTTATATATTCTAAGAAACCTGACATTTACTCTGTGTCCATAAAAAAGGACTCTTGGCTGTAAAGCAGGACAAACAGGTGTAAGGCTTTTTCCTAACACTTCATGGGAATCAGTGGATGCCAGATGGTAATTTGAGTATAATGCCTGTGGTTTCAAGCCTATTTTATGACAAGTCTTTATGTCATGGGTCTGCCCCAAACATTTCTTTTTGGTCAACACTGAAAAAGAAGATTTTGTAAGATCTAAATGAAAGGAAGGAAGTGAGTAATTAGAACAAAACTGAATATTTAAAACTGATTTCTTTATGGACAAACCTCTCCAGTGTGTGCTGGCTTCCTCAAAAGAGTAAGCATGTGCTGCCCTGGTCTGGAGCGTGTACGCTGTGGGTGCTCCTGGCACCAGCCACATTGGACAGCTTCTGCTCCTGAGGAGGTTCTGTAGATCACTGGCCAGGGCACAGAGATATACAGGCTGGCTCTGGGACAGAGGCCAGGAGTGAGCAGCAAACTGCCATGGCCCACTGTGTCACTGCTCCCTAGCCACAGGTCTACCCGTTTATCGCCTTAACTGGACCAGACAGAGAGGATGCTTATGATCAGTTTGTTCTGACATCAGGGATTATCTCCTGTACCATTTTCATAAAACAAACAAAACCAAAGTCACTACCATCAAATGGCCTTTGTCCCTTTAAAAAGTCTGTTTTTAAAAATCAGTTTCACTTCGCCAGGTAAATAGGAATCAACTCCAGGAAGATAGGCCAGGAAGGTCTGTAGTGTGACATAAGTATGCCCAGATACTTACTCCCCAGGCAACTCTGCATCTGTAGAGCCTCCTCTAAGGGGAAGGATGCCTGGGGGTCCTGCCCTCAGTCCTCTGAGCCTTCGGTGCCTCACCTCTCCTGTTAAGAGGATGAAGCAAACACAAGATGATCCCTTTGGCCTTTTAGAGTGGAAGTGCTATGGTTTGTTTTGAAAGCCAGGAGGGCTGAAGTGTGTCTGAGCTCTGGGAGAGGGCACGTGATAGCAGGCCTGGCCCTGCCAGCTCTTCCCATCCAGGGTCTGGTTCATTGGCATCACAGATCCTGGTCTAAGATGCTGCTCCACTGTGGCCTTCTTCAGGCTGGACAGGCACCGTCCAGCCATGGCCAGCCCCTGAAAATAGGTCAGCCTGCTCTCTCTCTCCATCTCCCAGGCTGCATCCAGTCTGTGCCTGTGTCCACTGTGCCCCAAAGTGCGATTACCCACACCCCTTCTCAGGCTGGTGATGCCAAGCAACTACACACTGTCCCTCAGGGGAGCCGAGTCCTGGAGCCGGCCTGTCTGTGCCCCTTGGGAGCTGCCCAGCCAAGGGCCCTTGTCCCTGCCACCTTAGAGCAGATGAGTAGTCATCTGAGGAGCGGGATAGATTTTTAAGTCGGATTTCTTCTCCTCTCCGTGATGGAACCCTTCATACTGGACTTGAAAGTCACTGAGACTTTCTGCTCAGAGAGGAAAGTGTGCTTAGGTAGGAATAGCCTCTGGGCAGCCCACCTGTCATGGCTGGCACCCCCTAATGGCAAAGGTGCCTTTATAGCCATGACCGCTGTGTTGCTTCTGTGCCTGACCAAATTCTCACATGAAATCCTCTTTTTTTTTCAGGAAGGCCTAATGCCATCTCATCACTTCCACCAAGCTCCTAAAAAAAGCCTTCTGTCCCAGGACAGTCCATCCCACATCCTTTTTTCCTCTCTTGGGATGGCACATAGATTCCCCCTTGCCTTCCTCTTCTCTCACAGATTCTAGTTGAGCACCTCTGACCCCATTCTTAGTTCTAGCTCTAATCTCTACCACCCAGAGACTGACCTGGGAAGCCAGAAGCTCTGGAAAGGTGGTGCTGTGCTGCCATCTAGTGAGGGCAGCGGATTTGCCCAGTGTTCCTTTAGTCTGCAGCAGCTTGCCTTCTAGTTCTTTAGGGGCTATTTATTCCTGTTTCCCCTCATTCTGCATGTGGCTTTGGTGGGAGGACAACACTTGGCTGAACCAGAAATGTGGGATAACCTGGGGGTCTCAGGGGCAGGAGGGCTGGTACTTGGGGACTAGCAAGGGGGAGAGGGAAGTGGCATCAGGGGTGTGGCCAGCCAGCCCTCTCTGATTTGGCCTCTACTCCCTCAAATTTAGTTTGGCTCTATCGCTTTTGACTTTGGCTGTCAGCAGGAATTTGATTTTTATGTCTGAGTTGATTTTAGGAAAGCCTGAAAACTATCAAAGATCTCATCCGGGTTCTGGGCCTCTACTCTCTCCTCCTTTTCTGCCTCATTCCCACTCTTTTCAGTCTTCTGGGTCTAGTTTTCAGCCTTTCTGGTGTGCCCTACCTGGTTCCAGACATGCAGGCCCCAGGCGGTGGGCCAGTTCAAGAGTCTCAGGTCGAGCCTGCCCAATTGGAGCTGCTTCTGCTGCCTGGTGGGTTGGCTGCAGGGCATGAGGAGGCCTGGGAACAGCAGGGGTAAGGTCCACAATGCTGTGCGTTTGGCCTAACGCAGAGACACTTTCTGAATATTTTCCCTTTTGAATCTGATTTGAAATATGTAGCTTCCCTCTCTAGCCCAAGGAAAGACAGGAACATAGGGAAATAAAAGCATTTATCTTTGTTTTGGAAGTAATTACGTTGTGCAGCTATTTACCTATTTAGATGCAATGTTTATAGAGAGCTGATTGTTAATAAAAACCAAATTTACACTGGCATGTGTGGTGTAGTTTCTAAAAGGCACTTCACATTTGAAGATTTGCTTAACTTGGAAAGTTTCTAGTTATCTGAATGTTTATCTGGTTTTGTATCCTTTTGTGTGTGTTCACTGTTTCTCAGTATTAACACTTGAATAATTCTCTCGAGGGGTTGTTTGTGTTATACATGGGGTATCTAGTTGCAGCAATAAAGCATCTCTTTAAAAAGAGATTGTGCCATGAAAGTGTTTTCCTGCAAGAAGGCTGGGAACCTTGGCAGGCATTCATTCCAGTGGTTCTGATCCCCTTTCCACATTCCTCTGGCTCACATGTTGAAGAAGAAAACTATGCAACCTCTGGAGGTATCTTTTCCTCAGCCTGTCCCTGCAGAGCGGGTGGTTGGTGGGGAGGGGGTGGGTTCAGGAGAGAAAACTAAAGTAGCTCACATAGGTGTGCTTATTTCAAATATCCAGGCTCTACTTGGACTTCGTGCCCTGCGAGAAGCCAGATTCAAGTTCAGAGAGTATATGGCAATGTGACCGTGGAACAGTTGATTATTGCCCCACTTGCCCTATCTGTTGAAAACACTTACTCAGCCTAGCTGAGTAGGAGGACCAGGGAAGATCAGCAGGATCTCTGGCGATAGCTTAGCCTGGCTGCATCTCCCAGCTTCTGCTGGGTCCTCCCTGAGTCATGGTGATGTCGCTGATCTTCCTGTCTCAAGACTGCAAACTGTGAGTGCTGAGGGCTGGCACCTGCCTTTACCTGTATGCATAAGGTGAAAACAGAGGCCAGCATTGCCCCAGACATACTGTACCCTCGGTGAGCTCAGAGAATTCATCCACCAGTTAAGGGTACCACAGTAGCTACCGGGAGACTTTGGAGCTAAGCAGGAGGATACTTTGCCAAGTATCCTTGCTGGGCTTCTGGAGCTGTCGAGGCCTCACGAGGAGGAGGTGACCACAGAACAGCTGAAGAGGTATATGCCTGTGAGAGGGAGGGAGTGCTCAAGTGTTCAGCTATTGGTTGGAGGGGTGAGGAGGGTGGAGCTGAAAGAGGATTCTGTTTCTGTCAGAATGTGAGGTGGGGGTGCTGCCTGAGGGGGGAGCCTCTGTGCTTTGGGAATCCACCAAATTTGATGAGTTTGGCTGAAGAGATGCCTGGTGGGGGGGAGGGGGTGTCTTGTTGCACACAGCCTTGACAAGGCCTTTCTGTCCTTTATAACGCCAGCCACAAAGTAATGGGGCAAGGGCTGCTGCATGGCACACTTCCAGGGGTCGCTTTCAATCCTCTCAGGGAAAACTATTCACAGGGCCAGCCTCCTGTTTTGTAAATAAACTTAACAAACTTACAGCCCTGTGCCCATTAATTTACATGTTGACATACTTCCTGTTCCTCATTACTTGGGGTGTCAGGGTGGTGGGAGGAGGATGACCCCCTGATGCTGAAGTAGAACCACTTAGATGACCAGGAATGGCTGGTCTTTCTGGAAAAAATGAAATATCTGATTTAAACATTCAGAGGGGAGGGGCAGCCATACAGCAATCAAACTGTCAGCATGGTTAAAAAACAAAAACAAAATCAAACTCAGGCCTTGACACTGCTATGGATTTAAAGTATGTATCTTGTATACTGCATATAGTTGGGTATTGGTTTTTTGAATTATTCTGATAATTTCTGCCTTTTATTTGGAGTTTTTAGTCCTTATAGACATTTGATGTAATTACTGAAATGGTTGGTTCTGTGTCTACCATTTGATTTGTCCTCTTTGTTTTCATTCCCCTGTTCCCCCCTTTTTTTTTTGCTTTCTTTTAAATTATTTATATATTTTTAGAATTCCATTTTAAGTCCTCTTGGTTTTTAGCTATAAACTTCTTTACATTATTTCAGTGGTTGCAATAGAGATTATAACCTACCTAAAATTTTACAAACTACTTAGAATTAATATTGTACCACTTGATAGAAGATGTAGAAAGCATATGACTGAAATAGTCCATCAATTCCCATTGTATTTTATGCTGTCTTCATGTAATGGTTACATGTATTATAAATGCCACATGACAGTGTTATAATATTTGCTTCAAATAATCTTATATATTTTAAAGGAAGGAGGAGGGAAGAAAGTCTCTTACATTTGCCAAACGTTTGCCGTATCTGATACTCTCCTATCCCTCCTGAGGACCTGTTTCCAGTGGAGCATTTCTTGGTGTGTAGATCTGCTGGTCATACCTTCTCCTCATTTCATTTTACCTGAAAATTTCTTTAATTCATTTTCATACTTGAGAAGTATTTTTGCTGGTTACAGAATTCTGTGTTGGTGACTGTTTTCTTTCAGCGCTTTAAAAATGTCATCTCATTGTCAACTGGTCCCCACAGTTTCTGATGACAAGTCCTTTGCACTTCAAATCATTGTTCCATTGTATTCTATCTGTTACTGCTTCCCGGGTCATCTTTTTCACTCTCTTTTGGAGGAGTTTGACTCTAAGGTATGGTTTTCTTTGCATTTATTCTGCTTGGGTTTGGCTGAACTTCTTGGAGCTATAAATTTGTCTCTCTCCAAACTTGGGGAATTGTTGGCCTTTATTTCTCCAGATATTCTTCCCCATTGTCTTGTACCTTCCCTCTCCTTCTGGGACTCCAATTACATGCATGTTGATGTCATCGCATAGATCTCTGAGGCCCTGTTATGTTAAAAAAAAATATCTCTCTTTCCTTCAGATTGGATCATTTATATTGATCTGCCTTAAGTTCACTGTCTCTTTGCTCTCATCTATATTTTGCTCTATTACTTATTTTTCCAGATATTTTTAGTTCTAGAATTTGCATCTGATGATGATTCTCTATCCTCCTCCTCCCTCTCTTCTCCTTCTTCCTCTCTTTTCCTTTTTTTAAATAAATTTATTTTTTATTGGTGTTCAATTTGCCAACATACAGAATAACACCCAGTGCTCATCTCGTCAAGTGCCCACCTCAGTGCCCGCCACCCAGTCACCCCCACCGCCCACCCACTGTCCCTTCCACCACCCCTAGTTCATTTCCCAGAGTTAGGAGTCTTTCATGTTCTGTCACCCTTTCTGATATTTCCCACTTATTTTTTCTCCTTTCCCCTTTATTCCCTTTCACTATTTTTTATATTCCCCAAATGAATGAGACCATATAATGTTTGTCCTTCTCCGATTGACTTATTTCACTCAGCATAATACCCTCCAGTTCCATCCACGTCGAAGCAAATGGTGGGTATTTGTCATTTCTAATGGCTGAGTAATATTCCATTGTATACATAAACCACATCATCTTTATCCATTCATCTGTTGATGGACACCGAGGCTCCTTCCACAGTTTGGCTATTGTGGACATTGCTGCTAGAAACATCGGGGTGCAGGTGTCCTGGCGTTTCATTGCATCTGTATCTTTGGGGGTAAATCCATAGCAGTGCAATTGCTGGGTCGTAGGGCAGGTCTATTTTTTAACTCTTTGAGGAACCTCCACACAGTTTTCCAGAGTGGCTGCACCAGTTCACATTCCCACCAACAGTGCAAGAGGGTTCCCTTTTCTCCACATCCTCTCCAACATTTGTGGTTTCCTGCCTTGTTAATTTGCCCCATTCTCACTGGTGTGAGGTGGTATCTCATTGTGGTTTTGATGTGTATTTCCCTGATGGCAAGTGATGCAGAGCATTTTCTCATGTGCTTGTTGGCCATGTCTATGTCTTCCTCTCTTCCTCTCTTTTCCAATGTATAATTCTCTGCTGAGATTTCCTATCCTTTCATGAATTGGTAATATATTTGATCCACAGAGCACAGGTATAAAATCTTCACTGAAATCATTATCTGTTGATTGCAACATCTGTGCCATTGTACAGTTCCTCTTGGTTTCCCTTGAGAGTAGGTCGCATTTTCCTTGTATATTGCATAATTTTGGATTGTGCCTTGGATATTGTGAATGTTATTATATAGAAATTCTGAGTTCTTTTATATTCCTCTGAAAAGGAATTTTTTTTTTAAGCGAGCAGTTAACTTGGCTGCGCTAAACTGAAACCTGTTTAAAAGTTCAAATCTTACTCTAGTTGTTTCACCCTCAGTTGAACTATTTGCAGTTTGCTTCATACATGCTTGGCTTAGGGGTCAACCAGAGGCCAGAGGTTTAGACAAGTTTATGCAATGAAGTGGGGTTTTCCCTCTCCTGTGGTGCTACTAAATATGCAGGGAGCTGGTAGGGCCGGCTGCAGAGAACATTAATTAACTGCGAGCTCCCTCTGCCACACTTTTGGATCTCTTGTGACATTCATGCCAAGACCATTTTTGTCACTCCTGCCTGATGCAAGATTTTTATAATGGATCACTTTTGTTTGAGGACTCCACATTAGCTGGAGTGAGGCTTTTGTAGAGGTGCGGGTGGTCTGGGGTCCATCCTGCCCCGACCTTCCTTTCTGGTCTGCTTGCACCCACAGGCTCAGGCCTGCACCATCATTTATGCCTGCTCCTCTCCCTTCCTCTGCTCATATGGCCTTGCCAGTTCTAAAGGTTGGTACCTTCGCCCTCACAAGGACATGGGGTTGAGTGAGGACCTCTCCCATGATCATAGGATAATGAAGTCTACCCCTAAGGCCACTCATAAGTGTGGGCACATCTCAAAGGGATGGTAGGGAGTCTGGGCCAGTAAATGTCCAGACTTTGTTGTTTCTGGTACTTACCTAATGGTCAGGCTTCCTCAGAGGGACTTAAGCTTTCAGGGGCACATGCGTGCCTTCTCTCCCTTTCTGTATCATCCCCTGTGGAAACCTTTTATGCAGACTTTGAGCTTCTGGCCTATCACATTGGGTACACCTTCCAGAAATTCTGGAGACCCTGCTGATTCAATTCTGAAGCCAGAGGCAGGGAATATAGTTTGGGCAAGTGTGTAGGAGGACACAATGAATCACCCTGCCCAAGCTCAGGGCTGGCTCTGTTTCTTGGGTGTGGGGAAAGAAATGCATTTTAAAAGTCATTTTGAGGGACACCTGGGTGGCTCAGTGGTTAAGAGTCTTCCTTTGGCTCAGGACGTGATCCTGGAATTGAGTCCCACATCAGGCTCCCTGCATGAAGCCTGCTTCTCCCTATCCCTATATCCCTGCCTCTTTCTGTGTCTCTCATGAATAAATAAAATCTTTTAAAAAATCATTTTGAGTCTTCTCTTATTAGAGAAAACAGCCCCCAGCTCCCAAGGTAGTGCCTAGAACCTGTCAGGTGCCTTGCAGGAGAAAAATGGGGGAGCAGCAGGCTGGGGTCTTGTGCCAGCCCTGGGCACACATAGAAGGTGAGTTCCTTGTCCTGCAGGAGCCCTAGGTCCAAGGGAGAGGCTACATGGGAGGATTACAGTAGTTATCCTGGGGGGGGGGGGAACAAAGCCCTGCGGGGGGCAGAGATGAGAATCAAAGACGCCTCCCCAGGGTGGATGACATTTGGGAGGTGTTCTGAAGAAAAAGTGGAGCTTTCTGAGCAACGAGTTGGGAAAACCACCTTCTATCTAGACTGGTTTTTTTGGCAGGGGGCACTTTTGCCTAGATGGAATCACAGTGATTATGGTTTTTTTTTTTTTTTTTTTTGGTGGGTAGAGGGAATGTGAGCTGTTTGGGTTGATTGGAATATAGCATGTTTAAGGAGACTTGTTTTGAATGCACTTCTTTATTTTTATGACAATTCCTAATTTATTCAACAAGGATGTATTTGGGCATCTAGTATATGCAAGAAATTGGACTAAGCATAAATAGAACAGAAATAATCATGCCTCCCAATGAGAACAGATGTCTATCAGTTGTCTTCTTGTTGCTGTCTGGTGTGGAAGCACTGAGCTGGGTGCAGGGCAGGAGGCCACACAGTCCTACTCTGCGTCAGACAGATTTGTGCAGTGTACCCACTCTGATCAGAGTATGGGATTCACTAAAGATTGAGGGAAAAACTTTTAGAATGCACTGAAGCTTAGGCATAACATGGCCCAACTTGGACATCCTTTGGTTTGAAGCCAGTAAGCCTGGGCCTGAGGAATCGTGGCAGCCACAGAAAAGCAAGCTGCAAGGTCTGCCCCAGGGCCACCTGGGTGCCTGCCCACCTGGGCAGGCTGGAGTCTGGGACCTGAGCTTAGCCTCAAGCATCTGGCCATATCCAAGTGAGACTGACTCCGGTGGCTTCTTAGATGGCTACACTATTGGGAATCCGGTCTGGGGACAAGTAATAATATGGCAGCTTCTTGTTCTTGTTGCGCTCAGCAATCATGCTGACGATGGTGTCAAGGTTCTTGCGGAACCGGGCAATGGCCTCTTTTACAGGCTTCTCGATGAAATGCTCTTCTGGATACATGCCCAGGAACAGCTAAGGGCCCAGATACAGACAGGTTAATCTTTGCTGAGGTGATGTCAAATGACAGGCCTTGTCTCACCCCCAGAGACCATCTCTTGGGAAGTGAGCGAGGGAGCATGTGCTCATTTCCCTCCCTCCATCCACTGCCACCTGCTGAGAGCACCCCAAGAATGCTCCTGGTCTGGGGTCTCAGATAAATGGGAAAGATAACTGCCCTGCTGTGGGGTGGCTACCAGGGTGTGTAATGACATGAGTGAATGGGGGACTGTGGTGGGCACGCGGCTGTACGGTCCTGCCTTCCCATCTGGGCTCCAGGCAACAGGGGCACAGGAGCCAGCGCTTGCCTCTCCGGCCCAGGACGGCCATGGTCAGGCCCTGCTGGGGTACTGTGCTTGTTTGTACACTCACACAGATGTCTGCAAATTCAAACTAGATAGAGCTTTATAAAAGTTATTGGGTTATTAAAACTGAAAAGTTTCATACCCAGGCCTGGAAAGGGTGAGATTTTGGATTAGTTTGTGGAGGACAGATCGTCTCAACATTCTTTGGCCCAGAAATTCCTCTACTAGGAACACGTCATCTGGCGCTACTGAACACATGTGCAAAGACATGTATACAAAGATGTTAGTGGAGGACTAACACATTAGCAAAGTCCCCAAAGCAACCTCAGTGCCCCCTAAAATGGCACATGGGTCTGGGGCTGGTAGAACTGGTCATCATTCTGTGCAACACAGAGCTAATGCCACAGGGTTGTGCCTGAGATCCTGAGATACCCAGCTTTGACATTAGGTTCAGTAAAGGGTGTGTGCATGGAAATGTCTGGAAAGATTCCCAGGAAACTCTTGGTCGTTCCCTCGGGGTAGTCACCGGGGAGCAGAGTCCCTTGCTCCCCTGCTCCAAGCTCCATCCAGGCGCAGGCCTGAGGACCTCCTGGGCACCCCCAGCCTTGGAAGTCAGGATTTCTGGAGAGCAGGTGTCCAGCTTAAGCCCTTAGGTTGCAAAGTCCTGAGACGGAGGAATGGGTTACATCCGAGTGACCTGCCCTTTAGAAGGGGCAGAATGTCTCCCGTGCTTACCTCATTTTCTTGAAACTGGCTCAGTGCCCATACTGCGCCCAGATGCCAGCAGGAGCGGCCACGGTCTGGCAGCGTGTCCACAATCTGCTCGATGGTGACGACACCCTTGGCCGTCGGTGGTGGGGCCCGCATGGTTGGGGGGGCATTGGGGATCCAGGAGCACCAGTCATACTGCAGGGACAGCCACAGACATAGGCGCGCCTCCCTGGCTGGTCCCACTGCCTGCAGTGGCCCACGTCCCTCCCTGCACCACTGAGAGCGCCGGCCACACGCCTGCCCTCCTTGTACTAGGCTTCCTGCTCCCACAGGGCCGCCTACTGTCCCCTCGCTGGCTGCTGCCCTCAGCTTAGTGGGCAGAACATGTCCCTGAGGCTGCCTGAGACCAGCCCCAGAAGACCAGAAAGAGGGGTGGCTCTGGCCGGGCCCCTCAGCAGCAGTCAAGGTGACCCTAGCCATGTCCCGCCCAGCCTTTGCCCACCTGGCCGAAGTTCACCGCTGCATGCTGGGCTGAGGCCGTGAAGATCACTACTGTTAGGTACTCCGACAGCTTCTCTCTGGTCTTGATGGACTTGGGGAAACCTAGTGAAGAGCCAGGGGCTGGCTGAGGCCCTGGGGTTGGGGGTGTGGACTGATGACCCTTGGGCACCCTCCCCCACCCCACTCCAGGCCCTGAGCTCCCCCACATGGGCTCGGGGGGCCCAGCCATGGGCAAGACACTGGGAGAGACAGCAGCTTGGCCAGGGCTCTGATGTTTCTCATCCTGGTTCTCAGTGGCTGCAGAAAGTCCCTGGGAAGTGCCCATGAGGCCTCCTGATGGCCAGGGGTCCCCTTAGGGGGCTCTGGCCCCAGCACCAGGTGCTAAGGTGGATGCTGGGGCCAGAACTGCCCAAGGGCAGTCAGAGGGGCAGGGAAGAGCAGAAGGGAGAGCCAGAGGGAGAGCTGGGGCAGTGTGTACCTGAGGTCTTCTTGCCCCGCATGCCGTACACATAAACATCCTTCACAAAGTCCTGCAGCTCCTGGTCCTCTACCACCATCTGGTCACTCTTGTAGTAGATGCCTACCACCTCGGCCGTGAACCTGGCTCAGGAGGAGGGGCCCAGCTAGGAGCGGATGACCTGGCCCAGGTTTGCAGCCGGGCCCCAGGGCAGGGCTCCAGTGGTGACCCCGGGACTTATTCCTTAATGTCCAGACTCCGGTCACTCACCCACACTCACACATCCACCTTCCTTCCTCCCTCTATCAGTGCCCTGACAATGGAGCCATCTCTGGCCCACTAAGTCAGCCGTCCAGGCCCTGGGCCTCTCCTCCTCCAGGACCTCCCCTCGCTCTGCACAGAGCAGGCCCCACAGCCCCAGCGTGCACTCACGTCTTGATGGCCTCCCACACCAGGAGCCCGTCATCCCGGTAGAAGTAGTAGGGAATGTCCTCTGTGCTGTCCATTCCCCGAGCTTTGATGGCCTCGGGGAAGCACAGGGAGATGTAGGTCAGGTCCTGCATGGCCCTCTGCACCATCTGCACGTGTCCACCGCCCCCTGTGGCGTTGGCCTTGAGTGGGAGGAGAAAGAGTACCATGAGCTGAACCTGGGCAGCCCTCTCCAGCCTTCTTGCCCAGAGCTCTCCACAAGAAACTGAAAGGACACTGGGGTGGCCAGGCATGTGGAGGGGCGAGCCCATGTCCTGTGAGTTTGGGAGGTGGGATGTTTAATTCAGGGAATACCAAGGGCAGCCCAAAGAGGAGGTTACGGGGAGGCACCTGTGCCCCATCCAGTGCAAGAGGTTGCAGTGGAAGGGGTGTGTGCAGAGACGGGGGACGAGGGGGCAGCTGCAGGAGGGCGGGGCCTGCTCTCATTCTGAGCACAGGCTGCCCAGAGTGCAAGCACTGCTCTCAGTGACCTCATCTCTGGGCTAAAGGGGCAGATACCAGCCCCCAGGACCATTCAGCTCTCCTGAGGGCAGTGTTTGCTTAGGTGAGGGCTGGAGAGATACATAAGAAGGGATCCTGGTCCTCATCCCAGCCGTTGAGACGTAGGCTTACATGGTGGCTGGGCAGTCAGGCCACAGAACCTTCAAAGGAGGACTTGCATCCTGAGGTGCCACACATCGGTTCACAGCGTCATTTAACCCAAGCCAGAGTGATTGGAGATGCTCCTTGGACCTTCTAATTGGATGGGAGATGGCAGTCGCCATGTGGGAACGTGAGCCTGGAGCTCCCTGTGGTGAGGTCCCAGTCCCTCACCCTTGGGGGAAAGCCTGTCTGCAGGGCCTGACTGGGAGGATGGCACCAACACCGTGGAAAGAGAGGAAGAGTACCAGCTGGTGTGGTTGTCCCTGGGGCCATTATTCGAGTCCCTGGGTCCATTTTGGGAGGGTCAGAGGCGCTCTCGCCTCTGTTATGTCCAGGGTTTTGAGAGAATACACTTCTTTTCCAGCTTCAGCTAGTTTGACTTGGGTTTTGTCATTTTCAACCCAAACGGTGGTTCAGCCTCACTGATGATGTGACTGCCTCACTAATGGGAGATCGAAGAGGAAAGGGGGCAGGAGTGAGGGATACTGGGAGGGTCCAGGCGTGGTAAGGCCACAGGGGGTCCAAATGGGCAAGGTGCTGCCTGGGAGGATGTGAGGGACAGGCAGGTGGTAGGCCCAGCTGAGAGAGGGAGGAGTGGGTGCCAGGAGGCAGGATCTCTACCCACAGGCCAGAGGATGGGGAGGAGCAGGAGAAGTCTACAGGGTGACACAGGCCAGGAGAAGAAGCGGTGAGAAGCAAGCAGCGCATTTGGAAGGGAAGAGGTGACTGGTATGGAAGGTGCCACAAATTGGCCAGAGGACGTGGGGAGCTGTCACTGTGAGTGCCTCTGGCCTCCAACCCTTCTGAGGCACCCACAACCATCACAGAGCCTAGAGGTCTGTCTCCTGAGAGGAAATCTGGCATGGGGGTGGAGGTTTGGAGAAGTGGGCCCCCCCACAGAGGTGGATAGGAGGTGCCCACCTTGTCAAAGAGTCCATACTCGCAGATGAGCTGTTCACGGGCCTTGGTGTTGATGGCAATGGTGAACCGCACGTGTGCCACCAGAAGCTGCAGGGAAGAGCAGGAGAAGGCCTCAAAGCAGGCCTGGCCAGGCCTCATCCTGGCCAGGTCTGCACCCCCAGGGGCCCCCAGAGACCCCAAGCACCCTGCACCCCAGTCCGATGCAGAGGGGCTGCTGGAGGCCTGGGGAATGCAGCTTCGATGCTGAGTGACATGATAATGATAAAAATGATAATAGCCAACATTTGTCAAGTGTTTAACTAGGTGCTAGGTATGGGTTTACGCTCTCTGAATTCGTGAACTATTTTGGTTCTGACAGTAATCCTATGAGGCAAGTGCTCTCTGCTTTACAGATGAGGAAACAGGCCCAGAGAGCTATTTTGAGCCTGCATCACCCCAGCAGTCGGTGCCAGTAGGATTCAGGAAGACAGAAGCGTGGTGATGGTGGGGACTACCACCGCGGATCACACGAGGCTCACACTGACCTCATCGGCCTCTTCAAACTTTCTTCCCAGGCCAGCCAGGGCGCCCTGTGTTGGGCCCAGGCCTTGTGTCCTCAGGAACCCACAGGCTCAGAGCTGTACCACTGCCTCCTGAGCATCTCTCCAAGGGCCCCTCTCTGCTGGCTCCTCCCGTGGGGTGGTCCGTGCCCCAGCTCCCTCCCTCTGTCCCCCCACCATGCCCACGCCCTGCTCTGCTGGGCAAGGCAGGAGCTTGCCCTACCTTGAAAATGGGGTGCACTGCGGGCAGGTGGCGGTACATGGCGATGCCAAAGACTTCAGACACCAGATGTGTGCGCAGAAGGTGAGTGATGGTCTGGTGGATGTGGAAGTCACTGGAGCGCACCCAGATTTTGGCCAGAAGCCAGTCATATTTTGCATCCGAAGGGAGAAAAATTGGGTTTTCATCTCCTGGGACTTGGTTGAGCTGATACATTGGATAAAGAAAATGAATGGCAATGTTTGGTTCTATATAGCTGTAGGAGAGCCTGGCTTCTCAGGAAATTCCAGAAGAATCCATCCACATGTCTTAAACAGGGGCCTCTTAGTCATGAGAGGATCACCAAGGAGTGCAGGGAGCCCAAGGTTTGCATTTCCCACCCCAGTGACATCACTTACGACATCATCTACATCATCTGTGGGACGCTGGACACCTTCCTGAGCCTCTCTGAGCTCCAGTCCTGCCACCTGCAGCACTATTTGCTTACTCCCAGAGTGATGGCGAGTGACTAAGATGGCAAGAAAATCCCAGCAAGGAGCAGGCCGGGTGCTTTGAGTGCGTCGCTCGGGCCCCCAGCTTTCCTCCCTCCTGGTTTCTGCCCACTGCTCTGATGGCTGCTTTTCCGTGTCCCACACTTGCCCTTCCTCTGTTCTTCCCTTAAACATTGCTGTTCCGCAGCCTCCAGCTGCCACACCTGCTTCCCTTTCTGCCCTGGATGAGGTCCCCGGCTCCCCAGGTGCTAGGGTCCTGGGGTTGCAGTGGCCAAGGGTACGGTCACCTGAGCCCAGACCTGCAGCCAGCTGCCTCCTGTAGGCGAGACCAGGCCTGCCCGCACCCTTTCCAGTTTGGACTCCACACCGCGGCCAAGGTGACTTTTTTCTAAAATGCCAAACAGGAGGTAATATCAACCTCTTCTTTAAAAAAGATCACCTCTTAATGCAGGAAAATAAAGCCCCCAAAGTCCATGATCTGGCAGCTGACGCCTCTGTGGAAGTCACCCTATGTTCGGCCCTCCCTGCCCTCCAGTTCCTTGGTCCCAGCTCTGCCCATGACAACAGCCACTAGCCTGCACGGGTTCAGGACTCAGCAGGGTGAGGTCACGCGAGTGCTGTCCTGACCTCTTTCAGGGGAGCACACGGAGCCTTGGAGGGGTGAACATTTATGATGAGAAGGAACTACCAGAGTGGAAGGAGCAGCATACGGCTCAGGGAGCTGCGGGCCAGGCCTCCGGCTCCTGGGACACCAGCGGGTTAGCCGACTGACAGACCAAGGGGGACGGTCGCCCGGGACTGGGCGGAGGGGCCAAACTCAGTGGACTCCTTAAGGTAACAGGGACTGTTCTGGGAGGTGATTTCCCTGTCTCTCGCTGGCAAACGGTTGTCCAGTAGAAACAGTGCAAGCCGCGTATCAGGTGGCCACAGTAATACAAGTAAAAAGAAACAGGTGAACTTTCTGCTAATGATCTAATTTTATTTTACTCAATATATTCCCCTCATTCTAAGCCTTTGAAATCAGGTATGTACCAGAACACCTGGGCTCTGACTCACCATGTTTCAAGTGCTCTATGACAGCCAGCTCCACTCTGCTCGCCTGGGATAGGAAGGTTTGACTTTCCCAATATTTTTTTTTAAAGAATTTTTTAAATTTTTATTTCTTTATGACAGTCACACACACACACACACACACACACACACAGAGGCAGAGACACAGGCAGAGGGAGAAGCAGGCTCCATGCACCGGGAGCCCGATGTGGGATTTGATCCCAGGTCTCCAGGATCACTCCCTGGGCCAAAGGCAGGCGCTAAACTGCTGCGCCACCCAGGGATCCCATGACTTTCCCAATATTCATGTCTATTTATTAATGCAATTTAGTTGCTAACTTTTAATATCAGATAATTTCATGTAAAAATCCGAATTATCAGGTCGTCTTCAAAAATTAGGTCTGTGAACTCTGAATGCACATTTTTATAGAACAGCACTCATCCTTTTTGAATGGTGCCACCTCTGCCATCGGCCCCTGCCCTCCCTGTTTGCACCCTTCCCACCCCCCTCACCCCACTTCTCCCTTCCCTGCCACTGCCTCCACCTCCCTGGCTGCTCCCCCTCACCCACTGTCCTGCCCCTCCCCCAGCCGGCACCCCTCCCGAGTTTCCTTCATTTTGTCCTAATTGCCTGGCCCCACAGACACCTGACTCGGCACCTGGTCTCCCAGAACACATGGGCGGCCTGCCACGCTCTGGAACTTGGCTCTGCAGCTGAGGACACCCTCTGCCACCAGGTGCTCTGCTGTACTATCTCATTTAATCCCCACCAGCAGGGAGAAACTGAGGCTCAGAGTGGTTGCGTAGGTCTCCCAAGTCACAGGTTGGGCAAACAGCTGAGCTGGGATGGGACCCACACTGTTCATTCCTGGGCACTGCCTTCAGCCCATCTCTTCACTCAGTGCCTCGTCCAGACTCCCCCTTGCTTCCTCCTTGAACTTGTACACTGGCCTCTAAGGCCATGTTGACTTGGGCTGTCCCCTGCTACCCATCATGCTGTCCCCCCAACTCCTGTCCAGGCTCAGTGGTACCGTGGGACTCCAGAATGTGCCATGAAATACCTTGCTGTTTTTGATTTTTAAATTTGTGTTTTTATTAACAAAGTAGTTTTTTGTTTCTGATTAGAAATCTTATCGTAAAAAAAAAATTCTAGTCACTTCAGAAGAGCATAATAAAAAATAACCTGATAATCCAGCTTCTTTTGCAGATGTGTTTACCTGTTCAATTTCCCATAAATTGAACACTGTGATAAGGAAGGTCTCTTTTTTCTTTGGCTCACTTTGTGCCCTAACCAGTCCATCCCAGTGTTCATTACCGGTGCACCTGTGTCCTGGGGCACCTCTCCATACCCACACAGGTGCCGGCCCTGCCCCGTCTGCACTGTGCATTCAGTTTGCATGGATGACATGAGATCTCTGCTCTGTGTCTTACTTTCCGCTTTGTTAACTCACTGTGGAAACCCCTCGGGTCGGCTGTGATACCTCAAGTTCATTCTTACTAATGGTGGTGCAACAATTCATCATCTGGACATAAAAGATTTCATTCAATCAATCCTCTACTGCCTTCGGATTGTCTCCAAGTTTGTGTTCCTGCCACTAGCCATGCTTGGGATGTCCTCGCATGTGCATGCTCACTGGGAGCGCTTTCATCCTACTGCCCGGGCACCAGAGGAGAGGCTGCAGGGCTGGGAAGGCTGCTCTCTGGGGCAGGTAGTGTCCTCCCCCGCCTCCCCCCATCCCGTGGGCTCATGCAGCTGGGACACGCCCGCTCAGTGGCGTTGGTACCCTGCGCCCCTCCCATCAGCCTGGCCATGCCACCCCGCCCTGGGGACCCTCTGACCACCCACCGCAATCCAGAACCTCAGAGGCACACCTTAGCCGCACAGGTGCGCGCCCCGGTAAGGCGTGTGAGCTGCCCCGGCCCAGGTGTCACAGTGTGCGCTCGCCCTGGCCTGCAGCAGCTCACAGCCAGGGCTGGGGAGGCCATCCTTGCTAGAGGTTGCGCGATCCCACTTTTTTTTTTCTGCTTCCAACTTAATGAGTCAGAAGTGATATCTCATTGTAACTAATTTGCATTTCCTTAACTATTAGTGACCTGGAGAATTTTTCCCTGTGCTGATTTTTCCATACGTTTCCTCTTCTATCAACTGCCTCTCATTCTCTGCCCATTTTAGTATTGGGATATTTGTCTTTTCCTTATCAGTTTGAAGCAACTATGTGTATATTGTGGATATTCATCCTTTATCTGTCCCTGTAGAGCACTTATTTCCTCCTATTATTTGCCTTTTGCCTTTGTTTATGGTGTATTTTATCATTTAATTTTTAAAACATGACAATCCAATATACCTATCTTTCCCTTTATTACTTCTTGGTTTTCTGTTTTACTTTAAGAACCTCCTTAGCGGGCATATTATACGTCCTTCTCCTAAATTCTTTTTACTTTTTTTATTTTAATCTTTCCTTCATCTGAAATTTATTTTTGTTAATAGTATGACATACGGATCCAATTTAATCTTTTCCTTCTGTGAAGGCAGCTGTGATTGCATCATTGAAATTCACCCCTTTGCACTGAGTTGAGAAACCACCACTATCTACATTCAATTCTTATATACTGGGCTTATTTCTGGCCTCTTTACACTTACCCCACTCTCACCCCCAGTCTGTGATGCGTAGCACCTGTGTTGAACAGAGACCTTAAGGTATTCCGTAATAAGAGCAAGGAAGTCCTCATTTTTTTCTTTTCCAAAAAACCTTTTGGCTTTCCTTGAATACGTCTTTTTCCACATGACTCTTTAAATTATTTTATTTGATTTTCTCACCTTCAACTTTTCTCCACCCCTTACCAAAGAGAGAGAGAGAGAGAGAGAGAGAGAGAGAGAGAGAGGAGAAACTGAAATTTTAGTTGGAAATACATTAAATTCATAGGTTTAACTTTGATAGAACTGACCCTATTATGATATAAACTTTTCTTGATCAATATGAAAAAGGCACTTGTTAAGATTTGAATATAAAAGGGAATAGAAGGGAAGGGAGAAGAAATGTGTGGGAAATATCAGAAAGGGAGACAGAACATGAAGACTCCTAACTCTGGGAAACGAACTAGGGGTGATGGAGGGGAGGAGGGCGGGGGGTGGGGGTGACTGGGTGGCGGGCACTGAGGGGGGCACTTGATGGGATGAGCACTGGGTGTTATTCTGTATGTTGGCAAATTGAACACCAATAAAAATAAATTTAGAAAAAGATTTGATTTTACAGCATTTAAAATGACTTTACAGCTTATATGGTTTGATATCGTGTTGTTAGTATGGAGAGCCACTACTGGTGCTTTCAAGGAGTCTATTTATCCAGACACATCGCTAAACCTATGTATTGATTCTAATAACTTTTTGAAAAATGAGAATCTCTTAGGTTTTCTAGATCCATCATCATATCATCACCAAAAGATAGTCTTCTCTGTTTTTTTTCCACATGCTTATTGATTATGTTCTTATTTGTCACTGGTGTCGGGACCTCCAGGACGGTGTTGAGTGAAATAGTGACATCAGCATTCTTATTTATGATTTTAACAGAAATGGCTTTAGGGTTGCCATTTTAAAAAAAGGTTTATTGATTTATTCGTGAGAGACACACACAGAGAGTCAGAGACATAGGCAGAGGGAGATCTGATCCCAGATCCCGGGATCACACCCTCAGCCAAAGGCAGATGCTCAACCACTGAGCCACTCTACAGGTGTCCATAGGGTTGCCATTTTTTGGGTGATGTTTCCTGTCTCTATCACAGGGACATAGATTCCTTTCAGGTATTTTAATATTTATTAGTTGTGGCTCCTAAATGTTATCAAGTTCCCTGTTGGTGTCAATTGATAGAATCAAAAGATTGTTCCTTATAAGTGTCATGAATTACACCGGAAGTTTACTTGCTATTGAAACATCTTGGAAGAAACCCTGCTTGGTTATGACCTATTAGTCCTTCATGACACTGCTGTATTCACTCTGTTAATATCATCTTTGGATTTCCTTTAAAATCTTTATTTGTAACTTGGATTGGTCTTTAACTTTCTTTGGAAACCTGCCTGTTCAGGGTTTCAGCATGAAGGTTATGCCAGCTTCACAAAATGAGTTCTGGAGCTGGGACTTCTGGGTGGCTCAGTAGTTGAGTGTCTGCCTTTGGCTCAAGTCGTGATCCTGGGGTCCTGGGATCGAGTCCCACACCAGGCTCCCCATGGGGAGTCTGCTTCTCCCTCTGCCTGTATCTCTGCCTCTCTCTCTGTGTCTCTCATAATAAATAAAATCTTAAAAAAAATGATTTCTGGAGCTGAAACACCTGAAGGAGTCCTGGAAGTGTCTGCTGGGTAAAGGCTGGCTGGAATTTGGCTGGCTGATCAGCACCTGGTCCCCTTACCAGGCTAGACATTCAGCTTCTCTGGAGTGGTGTCAGGTTTTTACTCATTGCTTCCAGCTTTTCAAATTTGTTGCCATGCTATTACCATTAAAGAGGACAAACACCCTTGTGATTATGTCTTCTTATTCCTACTCTTGTATATTTTCGCTCTTTTTTCTTTCATTAGCTTCATAATGGCATTATTGATTTTCTTGGCCTTTCTAAGAACGAAAGTTTGGTTTATTATCCTCTGGCTTTCATTTTCATGGTTCTTTATAGTTTGCAAAGGTTGCATTTTCAGTAGAGAGAAGAGATTCAGGAACATTGTGACTTGTCCAAGGTCCTACGCCTGTTAGCAAGCGGCCAACCTGGGACTGCAGCCAGGCCCCTGACTCTAGGCCACATGAAGACTCTGGAGGGACAGGCGGCTTCAGGGAGCCTGCCAGTGGTAAATGGCTCCTCTCCTCAGGTCTCTTAGTTCTGTTTGCTTCCCTTCCATCGCCTGTCCCTTTATCTTTTGCTTCAGTTTCTTAAGCATAAGGCTGATAGGCTGGGAATTCTTCTGGGGGAAGATGTGCCCCTGTGACCAGGAGATGTGTGGGGGTTTGGGGCGAGTATGGACTGGACTCTGGAGCTGGACGGCCTGGCACCCATCCCCACTGTGCTGTGTGCACCTGTGTCTGTTTTCTCACCTGCTGGAAATGACCCACAGCAGTAGTCCCCAACCTTGGAGGGTTGTAATGATGATTACATAAATAAAGGCAGGTCCTGGTCTGAAACCCTGATGACCAGGTGTCTCAGAATACAGAAGTTTTAGGATTTTTAGCAGCATATATACTTCATTATGTGACACCTCTCTCCCCTGCTCTGAGTCTTGGACAACAGAATATTTTACAATCAAACACAGCAGTATTTCTATAGTGACAGACATGCATACCACATTGGATGGGGCAAAGCTTCTATACAGTCTTCCCTTTTGGTTCACAGCAAGTTTTGCTGCCAATGAATTTGGTGCAAACTTTTGAAAAACCTAGCAGTTTTAGGACTTTTTAGATTTTAGAATTGCAGGTAAGGGACTATGGACTGTGCAGGCTAACTCTTGGGACAATCTTGTCATGGGGTTAGCGCCAGGCAAGCCAGCTGCTATTATGCCCGTAGCACTCAATGCCCAGTTTGTAGCTGGCTCAAAGTCAAGTCTGCTGGATGCTTGCCCACCTGTCCCCAGAAGGAGCCCCGGGGCAGCAGCCCCCTGCACAGAACTACATCTAGTCCTGTCCTGCGTGTTCTTTCTTCCTGTCTACATACCAGCTGTCACAATGTGCTGGGTGCTCTGAGGAAGCAGAGGGCAGCCAGGAATTGGAGAGATGAAGCTCTGCCCCTGCCTCCTGTCACCCAAACTGGTCCTCTTTCTCCTCCTCCATCATCATTAGTAAAAACAACAATCCACGGGCATTAGGGCACTAGAAGGGAGCATTGCTGGTCTGGCCTGCTTCCTGACCTCCATGATGCACCCTGGTGGCCATGGTCTCCAGCTCCTCTCCCAGCTTCACCTGCCAGACTCCCTTTTGCTGTTTTGACCTGGGTCCCCTGGTCAGGATGCTGGGCGGGTGGGAGGGATGTAGTATGTTACCCCAGGGCAGGTCCTTAGCAGAGCAGCTGGCCCTGCCAGCAACCTGTCGAGTGTACCTTGGGGAGGGAGCCTTTTCTGCTTCTCGTGGCCAGCCCTCCCCACAGCTGCCAGGAAGCCCTAAGATCTTGTTTTCCTGGTCCATCTGGCAGAGTCTCAGCGTTCAGCACCCTCCTTAGGAGATGTGAGGAGAGTGGCCTCCTCCTCCTGGAGGTTAAGGTGGAGACACCCAGGGAACTCCTGCCTAGGCCCTGGCTGCCCCAGAGCTGTCTAGGAAAGGAGCAAGGTAGGCAGCCTACCTGGATGGCAATGGGGACAATCTTGTTGGCCAGATTCTTGTACAGCAAGCAGATGGGCGCTGCCAGGAACTGCAGAGTACAGGGGTCTGTTTTGTTGGCATCGATACCATCCAGCAGGTCAAAGTCCACGATGAAGATGTTTCCTTGCTGCGGGAGGCAAGAGGAAATGTGTCCACATCACTCCCAGCTGGAGATGGACCTGAGGCTCGGGCCCAGAGAGAGGGAAAGGTGGCTCTAGAGGCCCCTAGTGTCTGATTAGGGTCAGAATTTACAGTTTGTTCTCTGACTCTAGGCCAATTGACATCCAGAACGTTCAGAGGTTGTGGTGGTTTTCTGGTAATGGGAAGGATGTATGTCACTGGAAGCTGCTTGACCCTCAGGGAAGATGCTAGCAGTGGCAGGGTGGCAGTGTAATAAGGAAGCAGATAGAGTGCAGGCAAAACAGACAAGAGAATGCAAATACAGAAGAGCACCGCACCCGGCCTCCGTTACGTAGTGTCACAACCTGGTCACCTTTGGGAGGAGAAGTGGGGGTGGCTCTTTGGTGGTGGAAGCTTCTGCAGGGGGTATCTGCAGGGGCAGGATCTAGAGAGGCAGGGTTCGGGGAGGGGGTCTTTAGGGCTTGGGGGAGGGTAGGCTCTTCAGGGGCAGGAGGGGTCTGTATCCCTGGATGGTGTGTCCTGTGTCCTGGTCTGAGGCTGGTGGCATGGTGGGGCCATTTGGTGAAAATTCACTGAGCTTGCTGACACTCCTGATTTGGGTTCTTTTCTGTGGTTATTATACTTCAAAAAAAATTAACTTGCTAGTGGGATTTGAGGAAGGGAGAAAGCTACTCTTTGCAGAATATTGTTCAGTCTTCTACAGGGAGCCCACCCTGAGTGCTGTGAGGGTTCCTTTCATAAACTTGGGGTCTACTCAGGCCAGAACTTGAAGAATTTGGGTAGAGGACAGGTGGCGCTTCTTCTAAAATAATAAGAAAATAATAAGAAATTTTAAGCAAGTAATGGATGCCGCTGGGGAGCGGGGTGGGCTCTGTGCTGCTGCAGGGTTGCCCAGTTTCCACAGGTGCTCAGGTGAGATGTGTGTCCACCACTCTGCCTGTAGAGGGCGTGCTGGGCCACCAAGCACAGGCTTCAGGAATCCCTCTAAGGGGGACCAAAGACCAAAGATGGGACAGGAGCCAAGGGCCTGGCCACCAGCTTCCTCCTTTTGCGACCCAAAGGACCATGGCAGTCATCTGACACCAGTGATGAGCTCTGAGCAGTCTGTCTGCAGTGTGTGGGGGGCAGGGGTGAGGAGGATGGGGTTTGCGCCCATTGCTCACGAGGGCAGGAGCATGGGGAGAAGCTGGTTTCAGGAGAGTGTGTGATGGGGCCCCTCGGAATCACCTTGTCAAGGAGGTAGAGACACATGGGCTGCTGGGTCACAGGGCTGGGTGGGCTTCTGTGATAGGCTGGACAACTGGATTTTCAGAGTGGACATGACCATTGTGAGTACTGCACAGGGGTGGCTGCTGATCACATCTCGAGAAGACCCAGGTTAGTTACGGTGATGAGGGCAGGCTAACAAGGGGCCCTGGGATTTGGACCTGTGCCTGAGACACTTCTCTGTTATCCCAAGCCACTTCCTCTCTCTAGGTCTCAGTTTCGTCCTTCCGAAACGTGAGGGGGAAAACGTATCTCTTAGTTCTGACGTTTGGGGATTCTGCAGTGGACACTGATGTTCTTGCCTGTCTGGTGTCCCTGTCCTCTCTTTTTGGCCCACGTGCTCCATTTTCCTGGCCCTAATAACTAATTCAGGGAATTAAGACTTGTGTTGTAGGAGATGAGAGGTCTGCAAAAGATGGCTGGTATGTGTGTAAGAGATGGTATGTGAAAGATGGTGTGTAAGACTCTAGTCAGTGGCAGCTATTAGCTTATTGCTTTGAGACTCAAGTCCATCACTCAGAGGAAAGGTGACTATTGTGACAAAGACGGCCAGCCGTGAAGTGGCAAGGACTCCCAAGCAGACGCTGTGTAGCCCCCTGCCAGAGGGCTACAGTCCCTTCTAATTCTAGGATTCTGTGGCTTTCAAGGTTCTGATTCTCTGACTTGAAGTGTGAAACATATAGCCACTGAATCAATGTTAATCCATCCAGAAATTAAATCTACAAGGGAATACTGCTGTGTGTGCATGCATGTGTGAGTATGTGCCCGTGTAGGGGTGTGTGTTGTCCTGATTAGCTGTCCATGTGAGTAGGTAGTGTCTGGGGCCTGGGCTGGTCCAGAGTGAGGGGGTTGGGACTGCTGCCCTGGGGCAGGGGACTGTGAGCTGGGCAGGCGACCCTCTAGAGCCCGGTGGGCAGGGTGTCGAGCTGGGAGGGTTGTCCACAGATGCACAGACCATCCATCTCTAGCTGGGGCCCCAAGGCAAGCTGAGCAAATCAGACATGATGACCAGAAACAGAGGCCACCTAGACACCTGGGGGGCAGGGGCAGGAGGCCCCCTTGTCCTGGCTCTGGGGGAAGATACTAACCGCCTGGAGAGCAAGCACTATTCTGGGCCCTCAAATCCCTGCAGGTGAGCCAGAGGAAGAGCAGGAGAGAGGGGGAGGGCAGAAGCAGAAGACATCAACATTTCTAATTAGAAAGTTAAAAATTCCATCCATTTTCTCCCTTTTTTCCTCTTCTGCTGCAAGGCTTGCTTCTTTCTCCCATTTCCTTACCTTTGCAAGGCTGGTGACAATTTTGCAGCCTTGTGTATAAAGCCTCTCTCATGAAGCCTGGCTCACAACCAGCCTCTACTGAGAGGGACCCCTCTTTTAATTAATGATACTGCTATTGAAAATACTGACATGTTCCTAGCTCCAAGCACTGAGAAATGTCACCCTCAATTCCTCCTCCTACATTGGAAATTTTCCATCAGTGCCCAGGGAAGGGAAGAGACCACTTTACCGAGGGCAGCTCATCTCGTCAGCCTGGCCGATGAGCCTGGACATAGCAGCCTGCAGGCTGGTGAGCACCAGCTGGCAGAAAGTGGTCTCTGCCTGACAGAGTGTGACCTGGCCATCTGAGCTGGCCTGGCCGAAGTCACCAGACAACCAGGTCCTACCTCGACCTCTTGCTCCAAGGTGAGCTGCCGCTCCAGACTGCACTCCACCATCTCTGTGGTCACAGGGAGCTTCTCGGGTAGCTTCTTGCAGCGCTGGATCAACACTGGGTTGCAGCCATTCAGGAACTGGTAGCCAAACATGAGGTCTTCCTGCCAGTGGTTCATGACACGCTCTGTAGGGGAGAAAATTGTGGCCCTGCCCGAACTCTGAGTGGGGGCAACCCAGGTTGCAGCCCTTCTGACCCTGGCTGAGGGTCAGCGTCCCTGCTGGGTACCTTCTCGCAGGGGTTCGCTAGGCAGCTGTTCAACCACAGATTCCCCTGGCTATGCCCTATTGCTTGACCACGGGGTCAGGCCACGCCACTATGTTGTCCTCCCTGAACCACCCTTGGTGCCTCAGAAGGTTCCTGAAGAATTCCTTTCTTAGGAACAACACCAAAAAATGGACAAATGGGATTGCATCAAACTAAAAAAGCTCTGCACAGCAAAGGGAACAGTTAACAGGGTAAAAAGACAACTTAGAGAATAGAGGACATTTGCAAACCAACCATCTGATAAAGGGTTAATCTCCAAAATATGTAAAGACTCCCACAACTCAATAAAAAAAAACTAATAACCTGATTAACAAATGGGCAAAGGACTTGAACAGACATTTCTCCAAAGAAGACATACAAATGGCCAGCAGGTATATGAAAAAATGCTCAATATCACTAATCACCAGGGAAATGCAAATCAGAACCACAATGACATATCACCTCATACCTGTCAGGATGGCTATTATAAAACCAAAAGACAACAGGTGTTGGAGAGGATGCAGAGAAACCGGAACCCTTGTGCACTGTTGGGGGGAATGCAAAATGTGTGGCCACTATGGAAAACAGGAGAGTGAGTTCCCAAAAAATTAAAACTAGAACTCCTATGTGATCTAGTGATCCCACTTCTGGGTATTTATCCAAAAGAATTTAAATCAGGATCTGGAAGAGATATCTGCACTCCCGCGGTCACTGCAGCGCACTTCATAACAGCTGAGATGTGGAAACAATCTTAAGAAAGGAAGGATGTTCTGCCGTGTGTGACGGTGCGGATGAACGTGGAGGCCGTCATGCTACGGGAACTCAGCCCGCCACAGAAAGACAGATACTGCAGGATTCCACTTACACGTGGTATTTAACACAGTCACGCTCATAAAATCAGAGTGGAATGGTGGTTGCCAGGGGCTGTGGGAGGGGAAACGCGGGGTCACCAATCAGTGAGCATGAAGTTTCAGTTGAGCAAGATGAATTCATTCTAGAGATCTGCAGTATGACACTGTGCCTGTAGAGGAAAGAGGGACTTGGGTCCTTCTGTCCAGGATGGAAGGAGAAGGAGGGAGAAGGAGGGGAGCAGAGAGCCCTCCTGGGGAGGAGTCTGCAAAGGCAGTTTTCCCCAGGTGCTTCTTTCTTTCTTTTTTTTTTAAAGATTTTATTTATTTATTTATTTATTTACTTACTTACTTACTTATTTATTCGAGAGACAGAGAGAGAGAGAGAGAGAGAGAGAGGCAGAGACACAGGCAGAAGGAGAAGCAGGCTCTATGCAGGGAGCCTGACGTGGGACTCGATCCCAGGTCTCCAGGATCAAGCCCTGGACTGAAGACAGCGCTAAAGCACTGAGCCACCTGGGCTGCCCCCCAGGTGCTTATTTCGATGCCCGTTCTTCATCATCCTTCCTGTTTCCTTATCTTTCTGTTGCTGTTTTTCCCTTCCTGGGCCAACCCCAGCAATTACGATGCTATTGCGAGCCAACACCTACTCAACACCTCCGAGTCTGAGGGAACCTAAAGTTGCTATTTGGTAAATGCTTTAAAAACACATTTAAGTTCTGCCTTTGCTCTGCTCAGAAGTATCATAAATGAGCGATTCATGTAAACACAAAGTTCTGACCGTGTTGAGACCTCTGATGATGAAGTGAGGTGGAGGGAGCTCAGTCCCGAATGTCCAAGGAGGAGAAGCCTCTGGGCATGAGGGTGATCAGCAGGGTGCTGTGGGTGCTGGGGAGGCCAGGGCGGCCCGGCCAGCTGAGCCTGCTGCCACACTGGAGTGGGGGGTGGAGGGGTGGGCTAGTTCCCAGGCCAGTCTCCCCAGCACCACGAGAGAACCCCAAGGCACACTCACCAGAAATAGTGTTGCTGATCTTGACGAAGATCTTCTCAAAATCAGCGAAGTCACTCCAAGAAGACTGGAACATGTGCATGAAGCGGTTGATGAACAGGTTCTCCATCCTGCAGGCCAGGAGACCACATCCCCACTTGCACTCATCCTGGCTTTGCCCCCCTCTCCAAAGCCCCCTCACCCTGTGTCTCCTGAGGCCTCTGAATAGCCCCTGGGCAACAGGTAGCTGAACCCAGGACAGCTGTGAGGGCGCAGCTGATGGGCCTTGAAGAACCAGGACACAGACAGGCACCTGTGCTTATCTTCCTACTGCATCTCCCCGTGAAGGAACCTGACTACTGCCCTCGAGAACAGTCTATAGGGCCTCCAATCCCATCCATCCCTGCTTTCATCCACACCTTCATTCATTCATCAAACTTTTGCAGTCCCCGCTTGGTGCAAGCTTCCAGGCACAGAGTGCCCTAGCTGCTGTGCAGCTACCCTAGCTAGTCTCCTGGAGTTTTAGAGGATTTGCAGTTTGATTGACTTTATCCCTTATCTACTTTCTGCCTAATCCTGGCTCTGTGCCTGGTGCTGAGGGAGATAGTTTTCCCAATGCTCATTATGCGGGGTAGCAAAATAAGCCAGGACAGAAGCGTGATAAATTCAAAATGCAGGCTGCAGGCACTAGAGAGTGAGATCTGAGTGGTCTGAGCAATCCTGGGGGCCTGCTGGAGGAGGTAACTGTGGGATGGGCCTGGGAAAGGTAGGGAATCGTGAAAGAGGTATCCCAGACTTCCCTCCTAACTCGAGCAAGGTACAGGACAGAGGTTAGGAAATTCCAGCCAGTGCTCATGTGACACCCTCTGCCTCAGTCTGGCACACCCACAGCTGAGGGTACCAGGCAGTTATCCTATTTCATCCCCACTGCCCACTCCAGAGTTCAAGCCCCCTACTTGCGCTGCCTTTCGTACGTGCTCACTTGGGGCCTTTGCGTGTACTGCTCCTTCTGCCTGGAATGCCCTGTGCTCCTTTCTTCTCCTCCTGAGCCTCCGGGGTTGAGTGTATATGCAGGACTTGCCTAGAGTGACCCTAGTCCTCTCCTGACCTCAGGGAAGTTGCTCCTTCCCTGCCCAGACCAGGCTGCCCCATGACACTGTCTCAGCAGCGCCAATGGCAGATTCTGTACAAAGCCATGTATGTGGCTCTCGGCCTCTGCCTGAAGCACCAGGAGGGCGGGCTGAGTCCGCGTGCTCAGCGCTGAGCCTAGGCCTCCAGGTTCCCGGTGGCTCGGGCAGCCTGGATCGCTGGGAGGGACAGCAGGTACCTGGGGCAGGAGACCCCCCTCCCCTCCAGCCAGCTCCCCAGCAGGGCCAGCAGACCTAACCCTGCCCAGAGGAAGCAGCCCTAACCTGTGCAGGTCCAGGGCTGTCCTGGGACCCGCTCCTTGGGGGGGATGGGGTGGCGGTCGTGGGACAGGGGAGGTGCTGGCTGGGGCCTGAGTGTTGTTGCAGGAAGGTGTGCGACTTCCAAAGCCACCTCAAGCCTTTCCCATCAGAATCAAAGGACTGAGGTTTGGGTGTTTTGTCCCAAGCGGACCTGGCTGATGGGGACATGTGGCTGCCTCATCCCAGGGAAGTGACCTGGGAGCAGGCATGAGGGCAGCGAGCCTGAGTGGCTGAATGCAGGGACTTAGCAGGCAAGCAGGAAATGCAGGGGCCCCTCCCAGCCCTGCCAGACACAGGAAAGGCACGTGAGGCAGAACATGACACCTATGACTCCCCTTTTGC
The DNA here is from genome assembly GCF_003254725.2 of Canis lupus dingo. Taxonomy (NCBI): domain Eukaryota; kingdom Metazoa; phylum Chordata; class Mammalia; order Carnivora; family Canidae; genus Canis; species Canis lupus. Next base: position 2,264,894 of record NC_064270.1, read on the forward strand.
TAGATGGTCCCCGCTCCATCTAGCAAATGTTTCTCCTCTGCACCAGCCCTCCCCCACCTCCCAGGAGCCGGAGGAGCCCATGCTGGGAATCCCTAGGGGCCTCAACTTCTCTTCTGTGAGTGGGATGAAGCGGCTGCCTGCAGGCTATCGAGAGGCAGTAGTGCCTGGAAGGTGCTGGAGTGCAGCCTGGACAGTGTGGCGCACTCAGCAGGTGCCCAGAACTCTCGGAACCCGTCTTTTTTTTTTTCTTTTTCACGACTGCTTATTTTCCACACATGCTTTTGGGCCTCACCACAGCGAGGCAGGCCCCTGGCTAAGCCTTTCAGGACTGTCACCCCTTCCTCTGCCAGCATCCACTGTCCTCCTCCACCTCCCTTGTCAGCTGAGCCTCCTGGGACAGAAACCACCGGTAAACCAGAGGAGTAAGCCTCACTGTGACATCCACTTCAGACTGGGTGTGGAAAAACACTCATTTCTGGGAGAGGAGAGGCCTTCCCAGGTCTCAGCGGTCTCGGCAGTCCCCCGCCCTCCCCACCCCAAGCCCAGTGCCAGATGGTGCCCAGGAAAGAGGTCCCGAACATGGAGGGATCTTGTGGGGAACCAAGAGTGAGTCATAGTCCTTGGCTCATCGTCTCCCCAGCTGGGTCTCTCTGACCTCGAAAGGTTGTCATGAAAACAGGGTGGGGTATAGCGGTACTCAGAGGAAGCCACCAATTCAGGAAGAAGTGGAGTTAGGAGGAAAATATTTGCATGTCATCTGGAGGCAAAATATTTCTACGTGCTTATAGACAACTAGAATATTGGGACCAAGGATCTGTTATTGCATGAAGAGGATCCTGCAGCCTCAAGAGTGCACCTGGCTCATTCAAGGTCACACAGCCAGGCGGGGACGTGCACTGGGCTGCTTGCTGTGCCAGGAGAGGGCTGAGCCCTTGCCTCCTCTGCTTCCCCTGCTCCTTTCCTTCTAGCAGCTTCTCCATTTTCCACCTCACAGTTTTGTTGTTTGGAGTGGGAGGCAAAGCTTACTGAGGAGGGCTGGCCTCATCCCAGCCAGAGCAGGCAGCTGAGACCAAACAGGTTACCAGATTTACCCAGAAGTGGCATGGAAACTGAACTGCCCAAACCTGGAGGTTCGATGGGGAAGGTCTCTGTGCTGACCTCAGCCACAAGTCTGTCTTCCTCAGGCAGGACTAGGTTTAGCCATGGGCAGAGTGGCACGCTATGGAGTGGGCTACAGGGGCACAGGCTAGCGAGGCCCTGGGGCTGAGGGTTCTCTCTATCTGGAACTGTCCGCCCAGAGCCAGCTGCTGGGCACTTGGGTGTCTTTTCCCCATCAGACCACTAGGGGGCTGGACCCGGGGTCTTGGACTCTCCCTCCTCCCCCACCCAAGTGCTGGCGTCTGGCCCAAGACTGGATGGGTCTGGGAGTCCCTGAAAGATGGTAGCTGAGATGGTGCTGGTAGCACAAGGTGTCACGGGCCTGGCCTAAGAACCCAGCCCCATCGCTTCCCAGACACGTGGCCTTGGGTAAGTCCCTGATCTTGCTGTGTCTCCGTTTTCTCACCTGTGAAATGGGCACAATGACAGTCCCTGCCTCACAGAGTCGACATAGTGTACAGAAAACTCTGGTACCTAAGAAGAGTTCAACAAACATTAGCAAGTAGTGCCATAATCGTCACTCACTGTTAATATTAGTCTGCAGCCTTCGGCACTGGCATTCTGGGGAACCAGCGGACAGGCTCAAAATCTTGTCTGCAGCACAGCACTTTACCCCCCTCCTTTCCCTGGGGCTTCTTGTTCTATTCCTCTTTCCTCCTTTACACCCAATTCATGGAAGAATCTTTACCTACTTACTCCTTTTTACTTCCTGTCCCCTTTGCCCCCAAAAGTGCTCTCATCCAGGGCACCGGTGACTTCTTAGTGGCTGCATCCAAAGGGCCCTATAGTCGACTCTAAAGTCCCCTGATTTCTCTAGTGCATCTGACAACCAACTCCTTTCTTCTTGACATTAAAATGCTGAGCCTCTTGGACCACCATGGTCCTACTTCCCTCCACCCCCTGCCAGGTAGAGGCTGAGCTCTTTGCCCCCTTCCCGTCTTAATAGCCTCAGCCCCTCTTCCCCACATAGGTTTCTACTCTGGTCCCCTGGCTCGCCAGAATTCTCACTGCCTAAAATGCCATCCCCTCCACTCCTCCAAGCAGTGTAAATTCCTTCTGTATCCTTCAAAACTCAGGTTGGGCATCTTCTCTCTTGGAAAGCATTTTTCTGATGCTGTTCCCCCCCTCCCAGAGTTACTTCCTCCCTGCCTCAAGTTCCCCCAGCACCCCTTCCCTAGGGAAGAGCTACTACATGCCATTGTATGTAGTATCCATTGTATGCAGCTATCTACAACTTGGTCTCCACTAGACTCTGAGCTTCTTGGAGTTGGGACCAGAGGCCCACTTTTCATTCATCTTGGACCTCACCCCCAGGAGCTCCATAAACATTTGTTAAAGGAGGAGCAGCAGTAGCTCCCCCAGCCCTGCTTGCACGGGCATAGAGGAAGCCCAGAAGAGCTCGCAAGTGGGCAGTGACAGTGCCTGAGGAGGCAGCTCCCAGCTGGGCTCCTCCTTGGGCTCAGGAATGAGGAAAGAGTCCTCCCAAGCACCCAGAATGGATACACTAGAGGGAACTCGCCTATGGCATATCAGACATCACCACGGGGGCATCGCATAGGTGAATTCATAGAAATCTCATAACAATTCCAGCAGCTAGGCATCATCAGCCTCATATCGTAGGGAGGAAACTCAGGGTCAGGACACTGAAAAGACTCTCCCAAGATGACACAGCTAGAATTTTTATCAGCCCTAGCTGCTGGAGGCAGCCTTTAGTTTTTGAAGGGTGATGAATCATGGGTTGATACTTATTGCTGTAATTCTAAGAGATCAATAGATTTTTTTTCCCAAGAAAGCAAAATACAACCTCACTATTCTGAGTCTGGTCCAGGAACCAGCAGCATCAGCATCACATGGGGGCTTGCTGGGAATACATACTCGATCCCCATTCAGACCCAATGATCAGAACTTGTGTCTACCAATGTCTCATGCGGACCCACATGCACATGAATGTCTGAGAGATGCTGTCTGGACCCACACTCCCTCACCAGGCAGCCTGGCTGCTTGTCCTTACTGTCTTAAGCAAGGAGGCTTGGAGCAGCTGCCCGGTGTCCTGGAGGAGCCCAGCTGCCCCAGAATAAACCTTGCCAAAAGAGCCACATTCAGTTAAAATTGCACCTTCCTTCATTGAGTTTGTTTCATAGTAGAAATCAGTATTTTCTTTTTCTACTCCCAGGGCAGGCTTGAGGTAAGTGTGGGGGAGGGGCACAGGAGAAGAAAAGGCAAGGATTGCTGGTACCTACAAGAGTTCTAGGGTCCAGACATCCAGCAGGCGCTACATAAATGGCAGGTGAGCTAAAGTAAAGAGCAGAGAAGGACACAAGGAAGCCAAGAAGAGGGAACGGTTCTGCCTCCTGTCCCCCGAGGGCCACCTGCTCTGGGAGGCCTCCAGCCCACAAAGGAAAGCCAGTCTGAGGAGATGGGAGAGCACAGGGATATTAAGCAGATTTTTTTTATGCCAGGGTTTCTCAAGGCCTTACAATCCTGGGGGCAGGGGTTCACAGTATGCTCCCCAGACCAGCAGCATCAGCAACCCCTGGAGTTAAAATGCAGATTATCAGGTCCTGCCTCAGCCCTCCTGCATCAGAAACTATAGAAATGGGTCGAGAAATCCTGATTTTTAACAAGCTCTCCAGGGGATTCTGATGAGGTTGCAATGTTTTCCAAAGTAATTTGACCACAGAACAAGCTCTTTTATAGGGAAACCATATTTTATGCTTTGTGTTATGTCTTCTTTTATGACCCATTTTTAACCACACACACAAAAATGCTACTTTAGCAAATATAACTAAAATGTCCCAGGTCTAACTTAGGTGGGAATATCTCCTCTACATTTCCCAACATTTTTATCTTCCAATGGGATGCATCTCTGACTGCCTAACAAAATTCGATAGAGGCAAACAGGGTTAATATACAGACATGCAGACATCAGTTGGAAGAAGAAGGAGATAGTTTTTAAACTTCCAATATTAGGGGATTTTGGGTGGCATTTGTTAGGTTAAGGGGGAGGACACTATTATCTATGAGTATTCTGGTGATGTGCAGCCAACTTGCAGCCAACTTGTTTCTGAGCTGGGGTGGTAGTAGGAGGGCATGGGGTCTTCTTTCTGCACAGAACTCATGGCTTTAGTTTCTGGAGAAATGAAAGGCCCCACCGTGGGCCTCACTATGCTGCTTCCCTGCTTTCCTCCTCCTCCTCTGCTGGAACTGCCCCCAGCCAGTGTCATCCCTTCCATCCCTTCTAGGCTCCTGCTCTTCAGCATCTCAGGCGCCTGAGCCTTCTCTTCACCACCAACTCCTTTCAAGGAGCCACACATGTGATTTTGTCTGGCCTTCAACTAGCAGCAGTGACCTGTGTAGGAGGCTGGGAGCAGGCAGTGATCGGGGCTATGGCCAAGGGGCTATGGCCCTACCCCTCCTGCCCCTCCCCAGTACACGACCTCTGGCCCTCGACCTGAGCCTGCAAGACATCACCAGAGGCTACACGGGGCTCTTGACCTCAACGAGACCCCCACGCTGGGCTCGTCTACCCCACTCCTTCCCCAGCTGCCCTATGTAATGACCACTTTGTTTCCCCGATCAGCCAGATGCATAGGTCAAGGATGCCTCAGTGTCTCCTAATTTTGACCTGAATCCCAGGTCCATCCACACCACAACCTGCATTCTTTCCTCACTCCCCTAGTCCCTCTTTGGTCACTCCCTTCACCACCTCTGGGTCCTCTCATCTGACCCTTGGAGGCTGCCAAGCCAAGCTCTCACATCTCCCCGAACTCTGCAAATGCAGGTCTGTAGGAGTCCGGGCAGACTGTGGCAGCGCTTCTGATGCTGCCTACCTAGGGAGCCATCTGTGGTTACAGTGAGGTGGTGAGGTGTCCCTGGTGACCTCACAGAGAAGGGTGCTCCTTCAAGGAGCAGCCTCCACCTGATTCCATCTGATGGAAAATGCACAGGAGGTGAAGGTTTGAGCACCTTGGTCTTGGTGCGAGGCTGGTCACCTCCTCTGGAGCTCAGTCACATTTCTGCACTGTTATACCTTACAAGGAAGGAAGCTCTCTTTCTCAATTTCCTTTAAAGAGACATTCCCTAATCAGCCCACCAACTTCCTGCAATCAAGTTCTAGTTTGTAAACACAAGTGGTGAGTAAACACACAAGCTGTTCCTCCTTCAATACCACCAGGAAACGTTACAAGCCACTTGATTCTGTGAAAAGGCCCAGCCACAGCTGACCTTTGCATAAGGTACCCTCTCTGCCAGAGCATCCTTGTCCCATTCTTCTAGGCCCCTGCCTCTGTCTGCCTGGTTGGCTACAAGGCCAGGCCAGATGCCTTTCTGCTGTGAAGACTTCCTGGGTTCCATAACAAGATAACACCAGACAAAGTGAAGGATCCTCTGTGAGTCCTTGAGGGCAGAGGCCAATCTGAGGGAGCAAGTGTGTGATGATGGAGACCTGGGTCCTGGCTGGCCTGACCCCATTACTAAGAATGGATGGAAACTAATGCTGTTTTGAGGGAGAACCTTCTCTGTGTGGGGTTGACCTATGTGGCCTCATTATATTCTCACAACAACCCTGGGTAGGATCTGTGGTCTCATTCTTTAGATGAGACACTGAGGCTCTGAGAAGTTAGCTTCCCTAAGATTACCTTCCACTGGCCCAGAGGCCTCTCCCATCTGCCCCTCATCTCCTCAGGGTATGGGGTACATTGAGCTACCTCGCTGAGGTCCAGTCCCCTTGACTCAGGATGTACCCTCCTCAAATGCAGAGAGCACACCTCTAATTTCCTTCTTAGAACCTCATGGTCCTCAGCCAGCAGAGGTAGGGCTTAGCTGGCCTGCTCAGCTGTGCTGCACCAGGAGGGGCTGAGGGCCCATCTCAAGATTCCTTTGCTATGTTCCTTTGCCAAACATTCCATAACTCAAGGGGCCAAGTTACGTGGCAGATGTAGAGAAGGATGGGCTATGGTATCATTGGAGAAATGGTGGCCTGTGTGGCCAGTACTGGGGAGCATAAGGGAGGAGGCATCACTCAGGCCCAGGGGCTTCTAGGAGCTTCTGGGAGAAGGGCCACCTCATCTAGGTCCTGGAAAATGATGAGTTGTATTTAGCCAGGCCAAGAAGGGAAGAATGGTATCTGAGGTGGAGGGAATGGCACATGCAAAGACAAAGGGCATGAAGATGCCTTGCTAACTAGTTCTTGACACACATGGCTGGAGTGTCCTGTGCATCTGGGAGCAAGAGGGAAGGCAGGTGAGCTGGGCAGAGATGTGCAGGCTCTCACCCATAGTTGGGGTAATCATTGGAGGATTTTAGAAGGGGAGTAAAAGAATTATATTTGCCTTTGTAGAGGGAACTTCCAGCAAACTATGTGTGCACTTGAGAATGAACTTCCAATTGCTGTGTGGGATGGATCCTGGGGAAGCAGGTAGAAGGATGTTTCTGAATGTCCCAAGGAGGGATGACAGAACCTGAGGGAGACATGCATCCTGAGACCCCAGGAGATAAACATGACCCCACAGGCAACTGGGTGGAGGAAGAGGCCAAGGGAGGCATGGAGGCCAATGGTTTCAACCCTGACTGCACACTGGAGGCCCCAGGGGACTTTGAGAACATATGTAGAAGTGGCCTTGCAGATGCTGGTGTGAGAACTCCCTAAAGTGTCAAGACACAGCTCAAAGTCTCCTCTACTGGCCCTGGGATGGTGCTGGGGCTCCATATGTTTTAACGAGCACCCTAAGAGTTTCAGTAAAAGCCCTGCAGTAATTCAATCACAAAGAAGGAGCACAAATCAAATCTCTGTTGTTTATCAGCCAGGGCCATTGGACAAGTTCTGTGACTTCCTTATTCCTCAGATTCTTCAACTGCAAAGTGAGAATAATAACCATGCCTGCCTCACTGGGTTGCTGTGACAGCCAGCCTGGGGATGGGTGTCAGTGGTCAGCGCAGGCATGGTGGCCATTTTTCCTGCAGAGCTTTGCTATCTAGGTACAGCCTGGGCCCTGTCCACCCTTGCATTGGCCATGGGAAGATGAGATATGGGTGGGGATGGGACACTTCAAGTAAAGACCTCTACTTTGGGCTGACAACAGAGCTATGTTTGGTGTCTGGAGTCATCCAGGTTTTAATTTTGTTTAGATACAGGCCACCCTGTGGTTGTACACTGAGGATCCAGCATGGCCAAGATACAGTCAGATGATTTGGAAAGAGGTGCCCAGCTGAACTGCTTCCCCATCCAAAGCACCCCCCACACACACACTCCGAGAAAGGAGTGAGGATCTCACTCGCAGCCCTAGCCCCTGGAGGAGCTGCCCAGCATCCTTAGGTTCTTGGAAACTCACGCTTTAGAGTAGTTCAGAACGAAGTCCACACCCTTCTCGCTATCAAACTGGATGTCTCGGGGTAAATCCTTGTGACATTTGGCATCAATACTCAAAGGGAAGCCAGGGTTCCACTCCATCCACCTGAGCATGAATAAAAAGAAGAAAACTGCATCAAATGCTTGGCCTTTGGGTTAGCCCTCTCAGACTAAAGGCTGCTCAACTGGTCTGAGGATGTGTCTTCTATCAGGTCAACGCATTCTAGCTGAGTGTGTATCCTGGGGGGTACTGGGACCCCTCCCAGGGGCTGGCAGTAGCCTGCTTTGCTGTGCCCAGAGCATCACAGTAGGAGGTCTGAGGTCCCCTGAACCTGAGACTGGGCTCACGGCAGAGGAGTAGTGAATGGTCGATGTTTACCAGTGTACAAAAAGAAGCCGAAAGGAAGCATCAGAAGACCTCACCCAACTGCAATCTCTCCCCTGGCATAGAGCAGCCTTGACGATCACTGGAGGTAGAAGTGGTTGATGCTACCCCACTTCTGGGCTGACCTGGACAGCTAGTATGTCCCCTGCTCAGTCAACACACCGCTGCACTGTGTGTGGTAGCTGGGGAATGGGGGCAGGGTCATGTCCAGGGCAGCAGGGTGGTTCGATGAGGAGCTTCAGGCACAGACCACTGCTAGTGGTAGGCTTAGTCACTGTTATAACCAAAATAGCTTCCCCCAAAGACAGGCCGTGCCAAAAATTTCAGGTCCTGGTGTCCTTGAAACTTATCCTGCAGCATTGATCACTTTTTTAAATTTTACTTTTCTTAAATAAAGACTTTATTTTAGAGGTGCAAATGTGCCTGTGAGCATGGGGTGGGGAGGGCAGAGGGGGAGGAAGAGAGAGACTCTCAAGCAGACTCCCCACTGAGCACAGAGCCTGACATGGGGCTGGATCCCACAACCCTGAGATCATGGCCTGAGCTGAAATCACGCTTAACCAACTGAGCCACCCAGGTGCTCCTTAAATTTTACTTAAAGATTTTTTTCTTAAACTTTTCTTTCTTTGCTTATGCAAAACCCAAACTAACCAAAACTGTCTCTTTAGCATAGGGAGAATGATCTCCTATGTCTTTAAAAAGCAAAATTTACAATCTGGTTAACAGCTTTTCCATTTGTATTCCTAATTTCCCTTTATTAAAATCTCCCTTGGGACACCTGGGTGGCTCAGTGATTGAGCATCTGCCTTCAGCTCAGGTTGTGATCCTGGGGTCCGGGAATCAAGTCCCACATCAGGCTCCCTGCAGGGAGCCTGCTTCTCCCTGCCTATGTCTTTACTTCGCTCTCTGTGTCTCTCGTGAAAAAATAAATAAAAGCTTTAAAAAAATCTCTCTTATGTAAGGAAAGTAAAACACCAAGAGTTGAAGTCATAAAAAAGTCTGGAGTCCGTTTTTTTTTTTTTTAAGATTTTTTATTTGTTTATTCATAGAGAGAGAGGGGGCAGGCAGAGACACAGGCAGAGACAAGGCAGAGAGAGAAACAGGCTCCATGCAGGGGGCCCGACGCGAGACTCCATCCTGGGTCTCCAGGATCACGCACCAGGCTGCAGGCAGTGCTGAAACGCTGCGCCACCGGTGCTGCCCTGGAGTCCCTTTAATATCATCTTGCCTTTTATTTATTTATTTTTGAATTATTATTATTTTTTATTGGAGTTCAGTTTGCCAACATATAGCATAAAACCCAGTGCTCATCCTGCCAAGTGCCCCCCTCAGTGCCCATGACCCAGTCACCCCAACCCCCACCCACCTCCCCTTCCACTACTACTTGTTCATTTCCCAGAGTTAGGTGTCCCTCATGTTTTGTCACCCTCACTGATATTTTCACTCATTTTCTCTCCTTTCCCTTTATTCCCTTTCACTAAATTTTATATTCCCCAAATGAATGAGAACATATAATGTTTGTCCTTCTCCGATTGACTTATTTCACTCAGCATAATACCCTCCAGTTCCATCCACGTCAAAGCAAATGGTGGGTATTTGTGTTTCTAATGGCTGAGGAATATTCCATTGTATACATAAACCACATCTTCTTTATCCATTCATCTTTCGATGGACACCGAGGCTCCTTCCACAGTTTGGCTATTGTGGATATTGCTGCTAGAAACATCGGGGTGCAGGTGTCCCGGCGCTTCATTGCATCTGTATCTTTGGGGTAAATCCCCAGCAGTGCAATTGCTAGGTCATAGGGTAGCTCTATTTTTAGCTCTTTGAGGAACCTCCACACAGTTTTCCAGAGTGGCTGCACCAGTTCACATTCCCACCAACAGTGCAAGAGGGGTCTCCTTTCTCCACATCCTCTCCAATATTTATTGTTTCCTGCCTTGTTAATTTTCCCCATTCTCACTGGTGTGAGGTGGTATCTCATTGTGGTTTTGATGTGTATTTCCCTGATGGCAAGTGATGTGGAGCATTTTCTCATGTGCGTGTTGGCCATGTCTATGTCTTCCTCTGTGCGATTTCTCTTCTTGTCCTTTGCCCATTTCATCATTGGATTGTTTGTTTCTTTGGTGTTGAGTTTAAGAAGTTCTTTATAGATCTTGGAAACTAGCCCTTTATCTGATACATCATTTGCAAATATCGTCTCCCATTCTGTAGGTTGTCTTTGAGTTTTCTTGACTGTATCCTTTGCTGTGCAAAAGCTTCTTATCTTGATGAAGTCCCAATAGTTCATTTTTGCTTCTCTTTCTTTTGCCTTCATGGATGTATCTTGTAAGAAGTTACTATGGCCGAGTTCAAAAAGGGTGTTGCCTGTGTTCTCCTCTAGGCTTCTGATGGAATCTTGTCTCACATTTAGATCTTTCATCCATTTTGAGTTTATCTTTGTGTATGGTGCAAGAGAGTGGTCTAGTTTCATTCTTCTGCATGTGGATGTCCAATTTTCCCAGCACCATTTATTGAAGAGACTGTCTTTCTTCCAGTGGATAGTCTTTCCTCCTTTATCGAATATTAGTTGACCATAAAGTTCAGGGTCCACTTCTGGGTTCTCTATTCTGTTCCATTGATCTATGTGTCTGTTTTTGTGCCAGTACCACACTGTCTTGATGACCACAGCTTTGTAGTACAACCTGAAATCTGGCATTGTGATGCCCCCAGATATGGTTTTCTTTTTCAATATTTCCCTGGCTATTCGGGGTCTTTTCTGAATCTACACAAATCTTAAAAGTATTTGTTCCAACTCTCTAAAGAAAGTCCATGGTATTTTGATAGGGATTGCATTAAATGTGTGAATTGCCCTGGGTAACATTGACATTTTCACAATATTAATTCTGCCAATCCATGAGCATGGATTATGTTTCCATCTCTTTGTGTCTTCCTCAATTTCTTTCAGAAGTGTTCTGTAGTTTTTAGGGTATAAACTCTTTACCTCTTTGGTTAGGTTTCTTCCTAGGTATCTTATGCTTTTGGGTGCAATTGATAATGGGGTTGACTCCCTAATTTCTCATTCTTCAGTCTCATTGTTAGTGTATAGAAATGCCACTGATTTCTGGGCATTGATTTTGTATCCTGCCACACTGCCAAACTGCTGTATGAGTTCTAGGAATCTTGGGGTGGAGTCTTTTGGGTTTTCTATGTACAGTATCATGTCATCTGCAAAAAGGGAGAGTTTGACTTCGTCCTTGGACTTCCTCTTTCTTTTACAGAGTCCCCCTTAATATTTCTTGCAGAGCTGGTTTTGTGGTCACATATTCTTTCAGTTTCTGCCTATCTTGGAAGCTCTTTATCTCTCCTTGTATTCTGAATGAGAGCCTGCCCCTGCTCAGCTCGGGGCAGGAGCGTCCTTGCTGTCCTGTGCCCTCCTGGCCTCTGCCTGTCCTTGGGTGAGCGCCGGATCCTGGGCTGTGTCCAGCGCCCTGGGTTCCGGGGCCTGCACTGCTGGAATCGTGCTCCCAGGGCCGCAGCCCCCTCCGTGTGGAGCCGTCGCGGGAGCTGCTCCCAGGGCCAGCCGGGCCCGCCCTCCAGCCCTTTAGGGAGCTTGGCCCACAGCGTGTGGCCCCTCTCCCCTGGGCGCAGGTGTCTGTTAGTGCCCCTGGGAGCCCGGGGGCATTCCCGCCCTCCTGGGGTCCTGCTCCAACTCCCTGCGAGCGCCTTTCCGTCCTTCCGTCCGGGAAGGTTGGTGCAGCTCCTGCTTCTCCGGACCTGGGCCTTCCTGTCCTGGGGGCACTCGCCCCGCGGCCTTAGCCCAGCTCGTCACACCCCCTCCCCATGCCTTTTTTATTTTTAAATTTTTTTTCCATCTTCCTACCTTGATAGAAGCACAAACTCTTCTCACTGTAGCGTTCCAGCTGTTCTCTCTTTAAATCTCAGACTGAATTCATCGGTTTTCAGGATGATTTGAAATTTATCTAGGTAAGTTGGTGGGGACAGGTGACTTCGGGACCCTACTTTTCCTCCATCTCGCCCCGCCTTCATCTTGCCTTTTACTGTCACAAAAATCCCTATGGCTTTTCTGTGCAGTCCTATTGGTCCAGTAGGACTCCATTAGGACCACAAGAGCCAAATAGGAACTGAATATGATCCATCAGAGCAAATGCATTTTGAAAAGCATTTTCTGTCTCGCAGCACTGCCATTTCTCATTGATGGTTTACTTATAAGATTACATTTTCCTGGACTCTAAGAAAATCTTCTATATTTGTTATATTTGATTTAACACCACATTAACAGAATACAATGGAGACAAGTGTACAAGTGTACAACATCCTAATCTACTGATATTTCCCCCCCTTATTTTAGAAAATTCATTTCCTGGGAACTCCTGTCTCTCACTGCTGTCGCCCCACCTCCTGAGTGGGCAGCACTGATGGATGAAAGTGCCCGGCCAGGGTGGTCAGGAGACTATGGCCTCTGAGTGCATGGAGACAGCACAGTTGTGAGCTTGCCACCAACACCTGTGTCCCTCCCACTGTAGGCACTGCTACCTGAAACACCTGACCGGCTAACCTGCATGGGGGCCAAAGGCCTTCATGTCCTCCGATAAACAGGCAAAGAAAAAAAAATCACACTCCACTGAGGAAGACCAAGTTGAACAACCAGGCAGAAGGAAGAAGAAGCAAAAAAGACATTTAATTTCTTTGAAAAAAGGAGAAATGTTAAAGAGATGTGAGTAAAGGAAGTAGTTAAAAGACTTTCTCCAACAACAAAACATGATTTCTGAATTGAAAATTCAGTAGAGAAATGGGAAAAGAGAATAGTCCCTGTGAGATCTAATTTTGTCTCCTGGACAAAATGTATTCATTCAATAACTAGTTACTGAGAACCTGTCAGGTGCCAGGCACTGCTCTGTGCAAAATGGAAGAAAATGTAACACAAATACAGAACAAAACCACAAAGAAATGGAAACTACGATGGGGATTAAGGAGTGTACTCTGTTGTGATGAGCACTTGGTGTTATATGGAAGCAGAAGCACTGAATATTGTACACCTGAAACTAATATGACACTGTATGTTGACTACTTGGGATTAAAATTAAAAAAAAAGAAAACACAGGAGACATGAAAGGCAGGTATAGAAGATTTAACATGCAGAGACTAAGATCCAAAAGGATGGAGAGGGATATATGGAGAACCAAAAATCCAGAAATAAGAGAAAAACTTTCTTAAATTGAAAAGACTTCAATTTTCTGAGTAAGCCCCAGGTGGAAAAGAAAAGGGCAAAAGGGCATGTATAGTTATATACTGATTAAGTGTTAAAATGCCAGAGAGAGGGAAGATGTGTGTGTGTGTGTATGTGTGTGTGTGTGTGTGTGTGTTGGTGGGAAGCGTGGAGTGGGGCAGAAAGACAAAAGGAGGTGGGGTGGAGAGAAGGGAGAAGGGGAGAGGGAGCAGGGGGAGAAAGGGAGAGCGGAGGAGAGAGATGCTCTCACAAGCTCACAAGTTTCTAGGAGAAGAAAATAATCGACTTATCATTAGGTTTCTCATTTTATACTGAAAATGAGGAGACAGTGTGAAGTATTTACAGATTTCTTTTTAGGTCGTCATCTAAGCCTCTTATATCGTCAAGTAATTGGTGAGGGCAGGAGAATTTTCGGGAGGTAGAGACAAGCATCCATTCAGGTATTATATTACCCCAAACCTCTTCTGAGGAAATTAACTGAACAAATTCAGTCTAAACCATTAGAATGAACCACAAAATTCTGAAATATAGTAAAAAGTGTTCATCAGAAAACAATAGCAAGTATAATATTAAATTAACAGAAATATCAAAGGCTTTTCTCAAAAATCAAAACCATCATTGCTACTATTACTTGTTTTGGGAATTCCAGTTATGAAATAAGGAAAAAAATACAGTGATGTAAATAATGGAAAATAGCAGACAAAATTATCGCCATTTAGATAATCTGACCGAATAACTAGGTAACTAAAAAGACCCACTAACAAAAAAGATTAGTGCCAGGCAGCCTGGGTGGCTCAGCGATTTAGCACCGCCTGCAGTCCAGGGCATGATCCTGGAGACCTGGGATTGAGTTCCACATCAGGCTCCCTGCATGGAACCTGCTTCTCCCTCTGCCTGTGTCTCTGCCTCTCATTCTCTCTCTCTGTGTCTCTCATGAATAAATAAAATCTTTAAAAAAATGATTAGTGCCAATATAAGAGTTTAGTAAGTTGTCAATACAAAATATTTAAAAATGAATAATATATCTTTATCCCAGCAATATTTATTTACAACTAGAAGAATATCCCGCTCAGAATGGTACAAGCTATAATTTCCCTTGTATAAAGTACCCAGGGAGGAGAAAAGTCTGCAAGAAGAAAATTAGAAACTCTACAGAAGGTCATTCCACAAGACCTAGATGGGAGGGAAAGACATATTGTGTTCTCAGGCAGGGGCGGGGAGGGCTGAATGTCATTCAGTACATAACATATTTATATGTAATTCAAAGCAATGCTCATCATGAAAATTTTAAAAGAGAATGACAGAGCTATTAACATATATTAGAAAGATATAATATTCAAAAGATGGCACTGAGTTGCAGAAAGAAAAACAGACTAACATGAAAAGTCCAGAAACAGCTCCAAGAAAATATGTAACTATGATATAAAACTAGCTAACGCTTATCAAGTGTTTTCTATGTGCCCCAAACTATTTCTATGAATTTTCATGGTTTAATCTATTTAATTCTCTCAAAACCCTGGGTGGTAGTTCTTATTTATTTATTTATGTATTTATGTATTTATTTATTTTTTATTATTTTTAATAATAAATTTATTTTTTATTGGTGTTCAATTTGCCAACATACAGAATACCACCCAGTGCTCATCCCGTCAAGTGCCCCCCTCAGTGCCCGTCACCCATTCACCCCCACCCCCCACCCGCCTCCCCTTCCACCACCCCTAGTTCGTTTCCCAGAGTTAGGAGTCTTCCATGTTCTGTCTCCCTTTCTGATATTTCCCACTCATTTCTTCTCCCTTCCCTTATATTCCCTTTCACTATTATTTATATTCCCCAAATGAATGAGACCATATAATGTTTGTCCTTCTCCAATTGACTTATTTCACTCAGCATAATACCCTCCAGTTCCATCCACGTTGAAGCAAATGGTGGGTATTTGTCGTTTCTAATGGCTGAGTAATATTCCATTGTATACATAAACCACATCTTCTTTATCCATTCATCTTTCGACGGACACCGAGGCTCCTTCCACAGTTTGGCTATTATGGACATTGCTGCCAAAAAGTAGTTCTATTCTTTCATTCATCTTTTTTTTATTTTTATAAATTTATTTTTTATTGGTGTTCAATTTGCCAACAAATAGAATAACACCCAGTGCTCATCCCATCAAGTGCATTTCACTCATCTTATAGCTTGAGGGGGTGAGGCACACAGAGCCTAAACAACTTGCACAGAACATGGGGTGAGTGGCAGTAAATGGGAGCTGAGCTCAGAAACTGGCTTCAGAGCCCTTGCCCATAATCACAACCCTGGGCTGGCTCTGCGCGTGGTGGGTGTCCTCCCTAGGTAGTAGGGACGAATGTAGTATGTAATAAGTAATAAGTGATACTGAGGATGCTTGACCCCTACTTCACGTAATGTATAAAAATACATGGCAGGTGAATTGTGGGTGTATAACATGGCATGTTAAAGACTAAATTGCAAAAGTATAAGACAAAAATATAGGTGTACGAATGTGACACTGGGTTGGGGAGGGCCTTCTTATGCAAAGCAGGAAACCCAAAAGCAGTAAAGAAAAGTCAATATATGTAGTTAAGAAAATAAAGAACTAAAATCTTCTGTGACAAAAGCAACAGAAGACAAATGACATATTCTATACTTATAACAAAATGATATTATCCTAATATACAAAGAACTTCTTTAGATTAATAAGAAAGACAGAAAAATAAAGCATAAACATAGGCAATTCAAAGAAGAGGCAATGCACAGGGGCATAACTCCTAGTGGTCGGGGAATGCACATTAAAACAACAATGGAGTCCAACTTAGAGATTTTTAGATCGTTAAAAATACAAAAGATCAGCATGATTGGGTATGTTGTATATATACACGTGCAACTGGAAAATTGCACTGAAGATTGCTATAAAATTGTGGGGAAGGACTTTTGTTAGTATTTCTTAAAATGAAACTGCTCATTTGACCCAGCAATATGAGTTATGGAAATCAATCTGGCACCAGTCCATCAAGCTGCTTGTACAAGGCTGCTTCTTGCACCACTGTGAGTAATGCCACATACAGACAAACATACAGGTGGGAAACAAGCTGAATGTCCATCAATAGGGGAATGGCTGAATTCACACACAGCTAGAAATATGCGGCAATTCAAGAATGAGGAAATCAAAGAGATACGATTGCAGGACATTAGACTGACCTGAATGAAAATGTCTCAAGATGCAAAGCATGTCTCAGAAACAGTTGCTCTGGGTGATAACTGAAAGAACCTCTTTGGAAAACAATTGGCAATATCTAGAAAACTTAAAATGTGGTCTGCAATCCTGCAAGTCTACTTTGAGGAATATTCCCTGGAGAAACTATTCCATGATGGCACCAGGAGACCTATGAGGAAGCTCACTGTGGTGCAGTCCACATGCCCATCAGCAGGAGAGTGAGTGAGCCTGACGGTTTATTCATACAATGATGTGCTGCAAATGAATGGATAACACCTGACTGTGTCAACTGGCTCCTCTTTAAAACAGAATAATGAGTGAGCAAAGCAAAGTTGTGAAGTGATTAAATATTGTTGATTGCAAACCACTCCACTGCACACTGTTCTGTGTGCATGCGCCCTCCGGAAATATGCAGTCACGGTGAGAACGGGGCAGTGCATTACCACCTATGTGGGTTTCTCCATTGCCCTTCCTGGCTGACTGAGGGGTGAGAGCCAGCTGGACCTGCAGCTTTCTAACAGATTGGAGGCTATTCTTAGTTACTTTACTTCCAAACTCTTATCTGGAACCCCAAGAGTTTATGTGAAAGAGGAACCCTAGATTATGCAGATAGTGCAGATTTGGTACAGTGTTTCCTGAACGGAAGCAGAGGAGGGTATCTGAAAAGGACAGATGAGTGGAAGGAGGAAGAAGAAATAATGATTAGATCTAAGAGAGGGGAAAACTGCTTCAACAGAAAAGCTCTTGGCCCCATCTCCCTAGGCCCTGCCAAAGCCCTATCCCTGTGAAACAAACACATCACAGAATCCACAGCTCCCTAGTAAAGTAGCATTTTCCAAAGGGTGCCTCATAGAGTACTTGTTCTGTAGATGTTTAGAATCATGTGTCAGATTCTCTTGGAAAACACTGGGCTTAAAAAAGAATTAGCACAGCCCACCAGCACAGAACTTCTCAGAATTCTCAATGTTTATGTGTACTGGGAACCTCCAGGAGGGGGATGTAATAAACAGTTTCCTGAGCTTGTCTTATCATGGGGACCAAGTTTTTGGACCACTGCTCCAGGACACACTTTGGAAAATACCGAGTTAAGACAACATGCCTGTAAGACTAATTTAATTTGTCAGCCATTAACATCTTAGTCCGAATTACAGTGTAATGGGTAAAACTTGCTGTCTGTTCACCTAACAGAATACAAACCAGGTTAATTCTCTGAAAGCTGTTTAGCATCACCACAATCTAGCATTTCCTTCTTTCCACAGGGCCAAATGTCCATGGAGTGCTCACTGTAGGGGCTCTGACAGGTGTGGCTGAAGTGGGGAGGAAGGCTGAGGAAGGAGCATAGAAATAACAATCCTTTAAAATGGGAATGGTGGTATAGAGCTCTCAGACAATGCCTTGTGCGCTGTGCCAAATACAAAAGTCTCAAAACACATCATATGGTGTCTGAGCTGAGAGGCTCAAACACAAACGTCTTAAAACATATCACAAATTCATAAATCTTTAACATTACTCAGATTACCTTCCTTCACTTGATATAAAGACATTAAAGTTTTATTTAAACATTTTACTATGAAATCAAATATATGAATACGTGTATGTTTGTAGCTGTATATAATCTGTATATATATAACATATATAAGCACACACATGCAACAAAATGTACAAAACAGCTCTATAACCAACATCCAGATGGAGAATCAGAACATTACCAGTCCCCTGACACCACACCTGCTTCCCATCTCCATCCTTCCTTTTATGGGAATGGTTTCCATGCTATTGTCTATTGTTGCACTGCTATATAACTTTCCCTAAACAATACAACTCCAAAATCCATGGATTGGCCAGATATCTTGTGTATGGCTTCCACTGGTCAACACTGTATTTGTGAGGCTGCCCATGTTGCTCTGTATAGCAGCAGTTCACTGACTCCTCTTCTCTTGCTTTATTGGACTAAAAAAACCCTGACATACTACACATACCTTGTAAGGAGTTACACTATAGAGGAATATGTGGAAATATGTAATGGTCATCACTTCCCAAAAGCTCCTCCACAGCCCAGGTAATCATACTGATTATTCAGCATGATTCCTTCCATTCCTCATCCTTGGAAGGAGTCACAAACTCAGATGTCTCCACAGCCAAAGAAGGACGTGAAATATGCCTTGATGATAGACAGGTGTTGGACTGAGAAGGCCTGGGGGATGAGAGCCCTGTTTACTCAGAGCTCCACAATGATCATGATACAAATTTACAGGCTGGATACAGCACACTGACCATCATTTTCCAGATGAGCACTCTAGATCATGTATTATTTCAAAACCAGCTATTTGAAATATAATTTACATATAATGAAGTTCACCCCTTAAAAATATCCAATTAAAGGATTTTTAGTATACTTACAGACTTGTGCAACCTTCATCAAAATCTAATTTTGGGATATTTTCACCCCAAAAAGAAACCCTGTGCCCATTGATAGTCCCCATACCCCATCCCCAACTTCCTGCCCTGGGAGACCAATAATCTACTAATCTGTGCTCACAGACTTACCTGTTCTAGACATTTCATATAAATAGAATCTTACAGCATGTAGTCTTTTATAAACGACTTTTCTATTTAGCATAATGTTTTTGAGGTTCATCTATGGTTTAGCATGGATCCATAATTCATACCTTTTTAATGCCAAGGAGTACTCCATTATATGGATATACCACATTTTGTTTATCCATTTATCAGTTAGTGGAATTTAGGTTGTTCCTACCTTTGGGCTATTATAAATGTTGCTATGAATATTGTATACAAATTCGTGTGTGTGTGTGTGTGTGTAGAGATCCCTATTCTCACTACTCTTGCGTAAATACCACACACAAAAGAAAAAATGGGGCAACCGCTAAATTGTTTTTCAAGTTGGCTGCACCATTTTACCTTCTACCAGCAACATCTGAAGGCTCGTTTCCCCATATCCTCTCCAGTACTTGCTACTGTCTGTGTTTTTGATTCTAGTTCCTGGTGGGTGTGAGGTAGTTTCTCATTGTGATTTTGATTTGCATTTTCCTGATGATTAATGGTATTGAGCATCTTTTCAAGTGCTTATTTCATATATTTTCTCTGGAGAAGTATTTATTCATTCTTCTTTATGGCCAAAATATATTCCATGGTACAGACATACCACATTTTATTTATACTATACATTCATCAGTTAACAGACATTTGGGTTATGCTCACCTTTGGTTATTATGGGTAATTTAAACATTCATATACAAGTTTTTGTGTGGACATATGTTTTCACTTCTTTTAGGTATATTCCTAGGTGTGGAATTGGTGGGTAATACAGAAACTCTTTATTTAATAATTTGAGTACCTTGGGATGCCTGGGTGGTACAGTCGGTTAAGTATACAACTCTTGGTTTCTGTTTGGCTCAATCTCATGATCTGAGGGTCATGAGATTGAGCCCCCTATTGGGCTCTGTGCTCAGTGTGGGATCTGCTTGAGATTCTCTTTCCCTCTCCCTCTGCCCCTTCCACTCATGCTCTCTCTAAGTCAATAAATCTTTAAATAAAGATAAATTGAGGGATGCCAGGGTGGTTCAGTGGTTGAGCGTCTGCCTTCATTTCAAGGCGTGATCCCCAGGTCTCAGAATAGAGTCCCTCATCGGGCTCCCCTCAGGGAGCCTGCTTCTCCCTCTGTCTCTGTGTGTCTCTCATAAATAAATAAACTAAAAAATATTTAAAAACAAAAAGATAATTTGAGTAACTACTAGACTGTTTTCCAAAGCAGCTGCACCATTTTACATTCCTACCAGTAGTGTTTGAGAGGTTTGATTTCTCCACACCCTCACAACTCTTGTAATTATCTAACATTTTTTATTTCAGCCATCACAGCAAGCATGACGTGGTAATGATTTGCATTTCCCTGATGAACAATGATGTCAAGCATCTTTTCATGTGCTTACTGATAATTTGCATATCTTCCTCAGAAAAATGTCTATTCAGATGCTTCTCAATTTTTAAATTGGGTTGTCTTTTATTTTTGATTTGTAAATATTGTGGATACAAGTCCCTTACCAGATACATGATTTGTACATATTTTATCAATTCTGTGGGTTGTCTTTCACTTTTTAAAAAAGGATTTTATTCATTTATTTGAGAAAGAGCTAGAGAGAGAAAGAGAGCACAAGAGAGGTAGAGGAAGAGACTCTCCAAGGAGACTTCCGCTGAGCATAGAGCTTTGATGTGGGGCTCGATTCCATGACCCATGAGATCATGACCTGAGCCAAAACCAAGAATCAGATGCTCAACTGATTAAGCTACCCAGGTACCCCATTTTTTCACTTTCTTTTTGTTATCCTTTGCAGCACAAGTTTTTTAAAACTTTTTGATGACATCAGTTTATCTTTCTCCTTTATTGCTTATGCTTCTGTTGTCATTTCTAAAAATCCTTTACCAAATCCAAGGTTATGAAATTTCACTCCTGTATTTTCAATGTTTTATAGTTTTAGCTCTCACATTTACATATTTTATCTACTTTAAGTTAATTTTTGTATGTGGTATAAGGGTCCAATTTCATTCTTTTGCCTGTGGCTAGTTGGTTGTCCTAACATTGTTTGTTGAAAAGGCTATTTTTTTCTCCATTGAATTGCCTTGCTGCCTTTGTTGAAAATTAATTGACCACAAATGTAATGGCTTATTTCTGAACTCTCAATTTAATTTAGTTGCTCTATATATTTGACCTTTTGCTTATGGCACATTGTCTTGATTACTGCAGCAGGGTAGTATTTCTGATACTGGAAATGTGAGTTCCACAACTTTTTTTTTTTCAAGATTGTTTTAACTATTCTGAGTTCCTCCCATTTCCACATGAACTTTAGGATCAGTTTGTCAATTTCTGCAAAAAAGTAACCTTTTTTGATAGGGTTTGTGTTAAATTTGTACATTGCTTTGGAGAGTATTGCCATTTTAATAATATTAAGTCTTCTGGTCCATTAACATAAGATGTCTTTCACCTTATTTAGGTCTTCTTTAATTACTTTCAACAATGTTTTGTAGTTTTCATTGTATAGGTCCTGGACTTCTTTTTTTAAGCTTATTTATAAATATTTTATTCTTTTTGATGCTATTGTACATGCAACTGTATTGATCTTGTACCATGCAACTTTGCTGGCTTAGTAGTTCCAGGATGTTTTTTAAGATTTTATTTATTTATTTATTTATTTATTTATTTATTTATTTATTTATTTATGAGAGAGAGAGAGAGATTGAGAGAGAGGGAGAAAT
Source organism: Canis lupus dingo (assembly GCF_003254725.2). NCBI lineage: Eukaryota > Metazoa > Chordata > Mammalia > Carnivora > Canidae > Canis > Canis lupus. The sequence goes on from NC_064270.1 coordinate 2,286,507, forward strand.
AGCAAGAGAGAGCATGAGTGGGGTCCACAGGGCAAAGGGTGAGGGAAAAGCAGGCTCTCCGCTGAGCGGGAGTCCAAACCCAGGACCCCAGGACTAAGACCTCAGCCTAAGGTAGATGCTTAACTGACTGAGCCACCCAAGACCCTGTTCCAATAGTTTTTTGGTGAATTCCTTCATATTTTCTACATAAAAGATTGTGTCATCTGTGAATAACAATGGTTTTATTTATTTTTCTTTAATGTGGGTGCTCTTTGTCCCCTTCCTGCCTAATAGCCATGGCTAGAACCTCCAGTACAAAGCTAATACAAGTGGCAAAGCTGACATCTTTATCTTGCTTCTGGACCTTAGGAGAAAAGCATTCAGTTTTTTCCCATTAAGTATGATGTTAACTAATTTTTTTTACATATGCCCCTTATTGGTTGAGAAATTTCCCTTTAATTCTTATTTTTCTAGTGTTATTTTTAATTATGAAAGGGTGTGGGATTTTGTCACATGCACTCTTGTGTTTCGTTGTTCTTTACAGATACGGTAAGTGATTTACTTTCTTTGTTCTTTACAGATACGGTGATTTACTCTACAGATACATTAAGTGATTTTTTTGGATGTTAAGCCAAACTTGCATACTTAGGATAAATCTCACCTGGTCATATTGTATAATGCCTTTTACTTGCTGCTGGATCCAGCTTGCTAGTATTTGATTGAAAATTTTGCATCTATACCCGTAAAAGACATTGGTATATAGTTTTCTTATAATGTCTTTGATTTTGGTATAATAGTGATCTTATCCAATGAGTTGGGACATGTTCTATCCTCTTCTATTTTCTGGAAGAACTTATGCAAGATTGGTATTAATTCTTTAAATGTTTGGCAGAATTAATCAGTGAGGCCATCTGGGGCTGGGCTTTTCTTTGTGGGAAGTTTCAAAATTACCGATTTGATCTTTTTGCTTGTGATTGTTCTATTCAGATTATTGATTCCTCAGGAAAGACCCCAAATAGCCGGAGAATATAAAAAAAAAAAAAAACCAGAGCCGGGGGCATCACAATGCCAGATTTCAGGTTGTCCTACAAAGCTGTGATCATCAAGACAGTGTGGTACTAGCACAAAAACAGACACATAGATCAAGGGAACAGAATAGAGAATCCAGAAGCAGACCCTCAACTTTATGGTCAACTAATATTTGACAAAGCAGGAAAGAGGATCCACTGGAAAAAAGACAGTCTCTTCAATAAATGGTGCTGGGAAAATAGGACATCCACATGAAGAAGAATGAAACTAGACCATTCTCTTAGACCAGACACAAAGATAAACTCAAAATGGATGAAAGATCTAAATGTGAGACAAGATTCCATCAAAATCCTAGAGGAGAACACAGGCAACACCCTTTTTGAACTTGGCCACAGCAACTTCTTGCAAGATACATCCATGAAGGCAAGAGAAACAAACGCAAAAATGAACTATTGGGACTTCATCAAGATAAGAAGCTTTTGCACAGCAAAGGATACAGTCAACAAAACTAAAAGACAACTTACAGAATAGGAGAAAATATTTGCAAATGACATATCAGATAAAGGGCTGGTATCCAAGATCTATAAAGAACTTCTTAAAATCGGAGAAGGACAAACATTATATGGTCTCATTCATTTTGGGAATATAAAAAATAGTGAAAGTGAATAAAGGGGGAAGGAGAACAAATGAGTGGGAAATATCAGAAAGGGAGACAGAACATGAAAGACTCCTAACTCTGGGAAACGAACTAGAGGTGGTCGAAGGGGAGGTAGGCGGGGGATGGGGGTGACTGGTTGACGGGCACTGAGATGGGCACTTGACGGGATGAGCACTGGGTGTTATTCTATATGTTGGCAAATTGAACACCAATAAAAAATAAATTTATAAAAAAAAGAACTTCTTAAACTCAACAGCAAGGAAACAAACAATCCAATCATGAAATGGGCAAAAGACATGAAGAGAAATCTCACAGAGGAAGACATAGACATGGCCAACACGCACATGAGAAAATGCTCCGCATCACTGGCCATCAGGGAAATACACATCAAAACCACGATGAGATACCACCTCACACCAGTGAGAATGGGGAACATTAACAAGGCAGGAAACAACAAATGTTGGAGAGGATGTGGAGAAAGGGGAACCCTCTTGCACTGTTGGTGGGAATGTGAACTGGTGCAGCCACTCTGGAAAACTGTGTGGAGGTTCCTCAAAGAGTTAAAAATAGATCTGCCCTATGACCCAGCAATTGCACTGCGGGGATTTACCCCAAAGATACAGATGCAGTGAAACGCCGGGACATCTGCACCCTGATGTTTCTAGCAGCAATGTCCACAATAGCCAAACTGTGGAAGGAGCCTCGGTGTCCATCGAAAGATGAAGGGATAAAGAAGATGTGGTCTATGTATACAATGGAATATTCCTCAGCCATTAGAAACGACAAATACCCACCATTTGCTTCAATGTGGACGGAACTGGAGGGTATTATGCTGAGTGAAGTAAGTCAATCAGAGAAGGACAAACATTATATGGTCTCATTCATTTGGGGAATATAAAAATTAGTGAAAGGGAATAAAGGGAAAGGAGCGTAAATGAGTGAAAATATCAGTGAGGGTGATAAAACATGAGGGACAGCTAACTCTGGGAAATGACAAGGGGTAGTGGAAAGGGAGGTGGGGGAGGGGTTGGGGTGACTGGATGATGGCCACTGAGGGGGGCACTTGGCGGGATGAGCACTGGGTATTATGCTATATGTTGGCAAATTGAACTCCAATAAAAAAAAAGATTATTGATTCCTGACTCAGTTTTGGTTATTTCTGCCTCTTTGGAAATTTGCCCATTTCACCCAAGTTATCTAATGTGTTATACAATGTGTTATACAACTGTGCATGCAGTTGTTTATAGCATTCCCTTTGATTCATTTTAATTTGTGCAAGGTGGGTACTATACTTCCTCTCTTATTTCTAATTTTAATAATTTGAGTTCTCTCACTCTTTTTCGTTGGTCTGTTAGCTAAATATTTGTCAATTTTGTTGCAGATTATATATCACTTTATAATTGAATTCTTATCAGAAGACATAAAAAAATGAGAGGTAATCTCTACAATCTGTTCTTTAGAGGCTAAAGAACCTTAATGTAAATCTAAGCTTTTGCTGTCCCATTCTTCCTAAATGCTGATATGGTTGACCTCAAGTTTTTTCCATAATGCTGTTTACCATCTCTGTCTGTAGTGGTGGTCAGGTGGAGGTTGGGGATTGAGGAGCACTACAGCAAACTGGCGGCTTGGTCATCTTAGCAGCAGTGGTCGGCCATAACCTCTGGGCACAGTTTATTTATGGCCATTTGGTCTGATGTCTTAACTCACCGATACTGTTTTTGCCGTGTTTCCAGCTCTTTACGTCTGTGCTGCTTGAGGATGTGAATTTGGTCATCGCAGGCCAACTTTGCTGTGAGGAAAGGACAGATCTGATAAGAGCCATGGGAAGAAGGGGTAACAATGTTCAATATTCGGGTTTCCCTCACACAAACCCTGCCCCCATCTTTACATGCCTCAGAATATTGCCCTGTTCATATTGAGGACACTGGGGCTTGGGGAGGTTGAACAGCTTTGCCTTTGAACTTTGCTGAAGGTCACACAGCTAATTAGTGGAGTTTCTTTTTTTTTTTTTCTTTTTTCTTTTTTTTAATTTTTATTTATTTGTGATAGTCACACACACACAGAGAGAGAATGAGGCAGAGACACAGGCAGAGGGAGAAGCAGGCTCCATGCACCGGGAGCCCAACGTGGGACTCGATCCCGGGTCTCCAGGATCGCGCCCTGGGCCAAAGGCAGGCACCAAACCGCTGCGCCACCCGGGGATCCCTAATTAGTGGAGTTTCAACACAAGATTAGGCACTCCCACTATAAAAGACAAATCCAGTTCCCCCTCTTTCTGCCTGTTCACTCAGCAAGCTGAGGACCTTGTACTTTGGGGCCCTGAGAATCACATCCAGATACGTGAGCCAGGCTTGGTTCTCATCAGGCATTATGGAGGCAGGCCAATGATTCTCTACCTCTCTCCGGCAGGCATATAGTGTATACAGCAAGTTGCCTTATCTTGCTCACATGTGAAATGGAGATAATAATGCCTGTTTTTAGGGTCATAGTGGGGATTTAGTGAGCACTTCACATAGTGCTTGACACTTAGTAAGTAGGAACAATAATTAACACTACTGTCCTTATAATCATGATGGACTTGTGCTGCCTTTTCCTCCCTCTTAGCCCAGATTCAAAGGCATCTTGGTTCTCATTTCAGAAGTGGGGCAAGTAGCTAAGGGCAGGGTCAAGCTGCTCAGGGAATTTCAAGCAGGAGAAGCTGGTTCATGACTACCTTTTATACTGTTATTTAAGGTAGAGCCAGTGAACACAATTAGTGGGAGCCCAGATAGTAGGATTCCAGAAAAGGGGGTCTATAATAGCGCTTCTCCAGCTCTCTGGTTCTGAAAATTTCCATTCCACCACAGTCTGATATTTTTTGTAAAACACAATAAAAATTAACTACTAGAAAAATGAAATAAAAAACAAACCAAGGACATTCAGAATACAAGGCCTGCTTTTATTATAAGATGAAACAATAATAGAATAATTCTTGCAAGTTGCTATAAGCATTGGTAAATGCCTACTCTTAGGCTACAGTTGACTCATTGCAGACCAGCACCCAATAGTTCTTAGCCTGCACTCAGAGCTCCTTCTGGTAGAGGCAGCTCCAGTCCAGGGCTGGGAACTGGGGCCTGGAGAGGAAGATCAATGGGGCATCTATTTATTCTACTGTGAGGATGGAAAGCCATCCATTGGGGGCAGCCTGAACCCATGGAAGGCAGGATCAGTCACTGTAATGGTAGCTGTCACTAGCTGTAGGAGACATGGGTGTAGGCATTCAACATCTATCATCTCTATTCTATCTCAAAGAACCAGCCTATTTCTCAGGTACCTGGCTCTGAAAAATTGGGTCTCTTCACTTTCAGTGGTATGAATATGTCAGAACATGTGGAACTGCACATACCAAGTTTCAAAAGGCATCAGTTCCATTTCTCCTGGCCCTGAGGATATTGGACATTCCACCCTGGTGACCGATGGAACTTTTGGGAGCACAGCAGGTGACAAGACCTAGACTGAATGCCCCAAGGCTCAGGAGTGGGAGCTGGTTCCAGAACATGGATATGAGTGCCTTAATGAAGCTATATTTTCACACAGGTGCTCTGGATCCCTGGGGCCACAGTGATGGTCCTCTGACTATTGTGTTCACCCCAAGTGCCATGGGAAGTATTAGATCGCAGAGGTTACCATGTCATTTGTGGGCTGGGCCCCTTCATTTCCAGGTTGTCCCAAGGATTGTTTGTTATGCTATGCGGTGGATTAAAGATGGCCATACATTCTTTGACATTCTTTCCATTGAGAGGTGGGCTTTGAGTCTGGGTGGGCTTGGACCAATAGAATATGGTGGAATTCACCCTCTGTAAGTTTCTAGGCCCAGACAGGAAGAGACGGGCAGCTTCCACTTTCTATCTCTTGGAATACTCGCTCTTGGAGGCCAGCTGCTGCATAAGAAGTGCAATTATCCTGTGACTGCCAAGCTGTGGGAAGCCCAACTCCATAGAGAAGGCTTCAGGAATGAGAGATTCCATGTGGGGAGAGAGGGTAAGGAGCCCCAAGGCACTAGACATGTGAGAGAAGAACCATCTTAGGAGTGAGCCTGCTAGTCCTTCCCCCTCTGCTGATGCTCCACGGCTCACAGATGACTGCCTGGCTGAGTCTTTCCCAAATTCTGACCCATAAGATTATGAACAAAATAAAATGGCTATTTAAAGCCACTAAGATTGTTTCACAGCAATCGATGGATAGCTTCTATGTGCCCCTCCAGATCTAGCCTTCACCTTGTCCTGTCCCTGAAGGCCCTGATCTTATTCTTCATTGGAATGAACTGCATCATTGGGCTTCACATGGGGTTCAGCTGCTGGGGACCCTGACCAGAGAGAGAAGGGCATGGGAGAATGAGGAGAGGACATTTACTCCCCAGGTCCTCTCTCCATGCTTCCCCACGCTGTATATATCTCTACTGGTGGCTACAGCTACTCCTAATGGAGCTCTGTCTCCAGGACACCCCCCTTCTGGGATTATTCTGGCATTCTTTCCTTCCCCTCACCCCGCCTGAACTAGCAGTGCTAATGGCCTGCACACTGGTGTGCTCCCCAGCATACTGGCCTACACCTTTCTAAATATCCGCATTTGAATGTGCCATATGCATATGTTTTTTGCCAGAAAAGGATTCAGGGTCTGTGGGAAAAAGGACTGCACAACCAAGAATCCTGGGTTGGAGGGGTATGAGGGAGACCTGGAGCTAGTTGTTTTTCTAATTCTAGAGAAAGAGAAGTACCCTGTCCACAACTATTCACATTCTGGCCACCACAAGACAGAGTGAATTTTGTGACTTTTTTTTTTTTTTCCTGTCAGGTCGGGAGACAAAAATCCTCCTAGCTCCAGTCATTCAGCTCATAAATGTTTTTGGAATTTGGTTTCTTAAATTCCATGTGAGAAACCATGGGGTGCAGCCTGAATACTGGGTAGAAAAGAAGTTTTTCCTGTTTTGTCTTGGTGTTCTTAGCTAAAAAATGGGGGTAGTAATCATTTCCATTTTACCTACCCCACTGAACCTCTGTGAAGAATGAATGATCTACTAGGATAGGAATGCACTGCCAACTAGGAAGTATTAAACATCTTACTGACAAAAGCATCTGTCCTCTTCCTCATTATTTTAGTGACTCACAGCTTTGAAGACTTCTTGTCCTGGGTTTAGAGTGTGAGCAAACTGAAGGACCATCATTTGGAGTCAGAATTTTGCCAAGGCATGGGTTTGACGCTCACACACTAAGAGGCTAGCATGCAAGGGGGACTCATTCAGAGAGACAGTGGCTTTAGCTGACCTTTGCCATCCATTCTTCTCTCTGCTCCTCCATACCAGGCCAGCTGGCTGTCTCTTATGAGGAATAAGAAAGAAAGTGCCAGGTTGGGGTCTGCACATTGGAGGGTCTTGCTGAAGAGGGCAGATTTTAAGTTCTTTTCTCTTTTAGTGAAATGTAGGACTTCATATTTAACAACTGGTGCCCATGACCACCAGGCATGACCATGGCCCCTCTAGGCTGTGCTTGGGGCACTCCTAGTCAACTTTTTCCCTTCCCAGTCCTGTGTGGGATACCCTGGAGCCTAAGCCCATGAATACAGTTCTTTGAGAAAGGAGGGCCTGCAAACCCCTTGGGTTCCTGGGAAGCTCAGGGAGTGGAAGGAGCTTGAAATACTCACCACGTCCATCTCTCAGGACAATCTCGCCCTCACCAGTGATCCAGCGGTAGCAAGGGAACTCGATGTAATCTCCACAGGGCGTCTTCAGCGTGATATACTTTAGGTACCAGTCATCATGGAGCCAATACTTACGCTTCTCGATTTTGACCAGTTGGATGTCGCCCAGTTCTTCATCTACGGTCACATCATAAGAATCAACCTGAGAGAAAAAAAAAAAAGGGCAAATCAGATTGTCTGGAGGGGGGGTGGTTCCTGAGCCTCTGCATCACCCCTTAGTTTACATGGGGTTCAGCTGCTGGGGACCCTGACCAGAGAAAGAAGGGCATGGGAGAATGAGGAGAGGTTTGCCAAGATGTTTGCAGAATGCCTGCCCTCGGCAAGGCTCTGTGCTGTACCTAGGAGACAGGTGGACAAGTCCTGGGCTCTGCCTTTATGGAGATGGAGGTCTAATGAGTAAGAGACGGATGGTGCTGCTCAGAGAGGGACGTCCTGCTGTCTGCACATGATTCAGGCTGGAGGAGAGGAGACTCCAGGCCGGGATGCCCTCTGGTAGGCTGTGCTTGGTGAGGGTCCTCTTCAGATGCCCCTGCTCATGATGAGGGCAGGGGAGCTGCTGGCCTTTCCACCCTACAGGCTGGAGGGGCAAACTGGCCTTTGCATTCTGGGTAGCCCTTTCCATCTTGCAAAGGGCTTGCTGCTGATAGCTATAGATCCTCACAATGATGTGAGGGTGGGGGGCAGTCATGACTGTGTCACAGATGAAGATATTGAGGCTTACAAAGTCCCATTTCAGCTATTTCTTTGCAGAGATGGAATTTTAATTCAGACCATTCCAGCACAGCTGCTCCATGTCTCTCTTATTCTCTGGGGAGCAGATAACTGAGTGAAATGGGGAGGCTCAGACGCAAGTGAAATTGCATAGATATTTGTCATCCTAGGGCAGGTGCTGTTCACTGAGCCACAGCAAGGTCAAGAAAATCAGATAAGCAGTTCCCACTACATCTGTGGCACAGTGGTGGGTTGAGGCTGGTCTTGCGGCTAAAAGGTGCCACTGCAGGCCATGCGCAGACTGCCCACCAGGTCCCTGGCACTGAGCTGCTCAGTGCCTCAGTGCTCCAGGCTGCCAGGCTCCTGACTCTAGGAGATGGGCAGGCATGGTGGGGTGCTAGGCAGCTCTTCCATGGCTTTGGGGTGATCTGTGTGTCTGCAGCTCTTGATGGCAGACAGAAAGAAAGGAGAGCTCGAGCACTGTACTGGGTGTTCTATACACCTGCAGGTTTGGGGAGCCCTGGCCTCAGTGCTCCCCCAAGGTACCTTTTTTTTTAAGATTTTATTTATTTATTCATGAGAGACAGAGAGAGAGAGACAGAGACAGAGACAGAGAGACAGAGACAGAGACAGAACACAGGCAGAGGGAGAAGCAGGCTCTATGTAGGGAGCCTGATGTGGGACACAATCTCGGGTCTCCAGGATCATGCCCTGGGCTAAAGGCGGCGCTAAACCACTGAGCCACGCAGACTGTCCCTCAAGGTACTTTCTAAGCCAGATTTCACCAACCCTTGAACTTTTTCCTTGATGGCAGAACCTAGAGGAACACTATCAGCATGACAGTGAAGTAAATGGAGGGGAGGGGTGTTCATTCTGCGTGAGACCCCATATGTCTCTATTTCCTTCTCTCACCAAGATTCCAGAGGAGCCCCAGGGAGGACTTCCTAAGACGAATGGGAAGTTGGGTATTTTCAGCAAACCTCTTGGCTCGGAGCACAGTACAGCTCGCATGTTGTGGTTACGGAAGACGCCAGACACTTGTGGTTAGAAAGAGGAAGCCTCCTCCCTGTGCCCTGTGGTCTGAGCCTGGGTCCTCATAGAGTTTCTGAGGACCAAGGAGCCAGGCCTCTGTGCTGAGATGACGCTTCTTGGTCCCTAACAGGTGTGCAGGCACATCTGTATTGCCAGAATGCAGAATCCTGCAGGGTGAAAGAACTATTTTACCCCACAGTGTGTCCTGTGGGAGAGCAGAATCCACAGGTGAGGTCTCAGAGAGCACTGACCCCCAGGCCTGTGGGACCTCAGCTGGGGAGCCTGTCTGTACTGCAGGGTGCTGATGCCTGGGAAGGAGCCAGCAGGTCCCAGGATGCAGGGGTGGGAGAGGAGTCCCAGTGAGGGGCTGAATGACCTGAGGAGCTGGGAGGAAAAGAAGAAAGGAAGGACACAGCTCTTGTGGGATGGCTTCTGGGGTTGGGAGAGAATGGAGACCCCCTGAGCTGAGGCAACAGTAGGCCCAGTGTCCATTTGGAGAAGGAGAATAGGCACTGGACATTTGCAGGGCCTCTCCCCACTCCAGACTCCACCTGCCAGCCAGGCAGATGGGCAGAGACCTCAGCTCTCCCATGGGGCCACGAAAGAGAATCCAACCAAGGACTGGGGGTGGGCAGTATGGGGCAGAGGGCAAGGTGAGCCATGCAACAGGGCATCTCAGCCAGCCTCATTCTGAAATCATACTGCAGATCCAAAGTGACTGGTCATGGGCCTCAGCAAATTGCTTTACTCCCTGAAGCTCTGTTTCTTCATCTATCGAGGGGAAAGAATGCCTAGCTTGTTGGACCATTGAGAATTCCAAGTGATATGATATCTAAGTAGGCTTCTTTCTCCAAGGCCACAGGTAACCAGCTGCTGTGTGCATCAGAATCAACAGGTCCTTCTTCCTGGACTCCTGAGGTTACTGCTTATGAACAGCCATGAGCTAGTATGGGCCTCTGTGCTGTGATCCATCCCTGAATACACACAGCAAATTGAGTAGCCAGAAGTTGATGTGGGAGGAAGAAATTGAGCCTGTGAGCTCAAACCTCTTGGCTCAAAATCTGGAGAGAATTCCTGAGAGTGGAGAAGGGGCCATGTGCATTTTTGTTGCTGGCACTGCAGGCAGGCAAAGGGAAGTCAGAATGTGGTAAGGACTGGGCCTGGACAGCTGCTCCAGGAAAGTGGCTTTCCTGTGTCTCCAAGGAGCTAGAGTGGGTTGACAGTGTCTGTGGTTTTGATGCCAGGGTAAGTGATGAGAGGACAGCCATTCTAAAGTAAAAAGTGCCTTGAGTGTGGACACTATCTTGGGAAAGGTGAGTTCAGGACCTTGTAATAAAAAGGGAAGGGAGTTGGGACCAAAGAAGACTCTGCAGGACTGGGTGATTCTCAGATGGAGGGCTAGGTGTCCAGCTGGCAGTGGTAACTGACCAGGAAGAAATGGAGCAGCTTCTCTGAGGACAGTGGGGTCTCCATTCAGCATACCTGTGATGCAGTCACAGGAGAATGGAACTCTTCAGGTCCCCTTCCCCCACCACCCCCATTGATGCCTGGCAGAGCGCCCTGGAGTTTCACCTAGAATGAACAGGTCAGACAGACTAACAGGGACTCAACATGCCATCTAATGGGGTCTTTGGCAGGGGGAGAGTGACAGGCCTGTCTGTCTGGCTTGTATCTGGCTGGTCCTGGCTTCAGACCTGGTACTATAGGAGGTAAACCAGGGCCAGAGGAATTCAGTCTCACCCAACTCAGAAAGTCTTAGGGACAAAGTCTAGTCTGTGGCTCTGGCACCTAAGGGAGCCACTATTGGGGAGTCATAGAGGAGAGAGTAAGGCCTCCAGGAAGATCTCAGGGCTCTGTACATCAGACAGCAAAGTCAGGTCTTAGGAACTGTGAGATGTATCTTCCTGTCTCTTCTCTGTAGGCCAGTACACTGGGCGAATGCTGTGTCTATCATCTGTTTGCCATGAAACGTCGAATTCTCATGTCCATTCTGTACACTGGATGCTATCAACAGTGGATTACCCATAACAGGCCCTCAATAAATATAGTATATGAACATGGCCAAGAAGATGATCATCTTATTTTACTGATGGAAACTAAGGTAGCTACCATGCTAGTAACTGGTGGCTCTGCATTTAGAATCCGTATCTGTGGATGGCCAAGCCCAAGTTCCTCCCACTGTTCCCCTGATAATATCATGTGTAAAGCCCTGGACTGGGAGACACCTGACCTTGCTTTTAGTCCTGGTTCAACCTCTTGATATAAAGTATGAAGGGCCAACATGGAGTGGAGTGGAAGGATATGGTAAAGCCTAACAGATGGCATTTGTGGCAGCTCTTGGGGGGTGAGGTGAATGGGGAGGGGAAGAGATGGGCAAGGCATTTAGATGTAGGGAACTGAGAGAGCAAGACCCCTGAGGTGGGGAATGCATGTGTAGAAGGAGGAGGTTAGAGCCTAGAGTTCCTTGGGTTAGAGGTAGAGGTGCAATGGTCAGATGCTGAAGAGGGATGCACAGGCAGGGAAACATGCAATTCCCCAGTCTCATCTCACAGAAGGGCCAGTTTTCTAGTTTTACTCATTGCTTTAAACTCTTTATTACATATATGGTTTTAAGGCTTTTGAATATTTCATCAATGTGTTAGCTGGTCACTTTTCATTTGATCTTTATATCAGCATTTTTAGAAAGATTTCTTTGTTTCTGTCCCAGATCCCTGCTGTTGCTGGGACAGGGAGAGGGATCTCTCTGCTGGAGCAAGGACAGAGCAGAGTCCTGAGGCCCAGCCTGGGATGCTCATATTGATGGAGGTTAAGGGGCTGGGCAGGGAGATGAGGAGGTTATGGAGCAGGGAAGAGGGAACTAGGGGACACTGGAAAACAGAGAAAGAGGGAGAAAATGGAGCAGAAAAGAAGAGAGAAATGGGGGACATTCGGTGGTGATGGGAACTAGGGGGACAGGAAGGAAGAAAAGGAGAAACAGGAGCCAGAATGTAGGGAAGAGAGGACAGAGAGGGAAGACTAGGGGATAGAGATTGAAGCTTACAGGGAAATGTTTATTTTTCATTAATATATTATTACTGAGGAGGTATTCTAGAGTATTGGCTTCATAGGGAGATTAATAAGATTAACATACCCTGAATATACTTGAGAAGTATATATAGTTGTAAGACTTGTCTACACTCACTGAATACATTTAAGGACAATATACTAAACACTTCTGTATTGTCCCTAGCTTTCCTAAAAGTGCTGTCTTGGAATGAAAATGGATCAAGTAATATTTCCCAGAGATCTTCAGATCTGTAAAAGTTGTCCCATTTGACTTGAACTGCTTTCAACTGACAGAAATTCGGAGACAAATCAATTTGCCCAGACTTGGGCCAGTCTCTGGGCTGTGTGGGTTCATGGTATGGGCTTTCCCAAGCAGGCAGTAGGGAAGCCACTGAGGGTATGACCGTTCACAGGAGAATCTCACCTTTGAAGGGCTTCAATTCCCAGTCCTGACCCGAATCAGTATGTGGAACTCTGATGAGAATAGCTAGGAATCTGTAACTCAATTTATGGAGAAGAAATCAGTTCTATCATTTGAATTGTGCCCAGAGGAATGTGCATGTTGACCTGCCAAAGACCTAGGGATGACTGGACAGGCTGCCTGGTAACAGCCTTTATTGTGACTGTGACTGTTGTTGACCATAATGATTAGAACCCTTTCCCATGTAAGAGGGGATGGGCAGTTCTTCTCAGCAAATATTTCCTCTTCTAAGGTTTCTTTTTCACCTTTACCCAACAGGAACAGACTGTCCTTAAAGAGACAGCAGCTGGAGAATGAGGAAGTAGCTCTGGGCTGTGCAAGACAAAGTGTGGAGTAGCTTTGCATCAACAGGAACTTTCTCAAAAGTGAATTTTTTTTTCAGAGTCTTTAGGAACTAACCAATTCCCCTGCAGCCTAGCGGCTCTCCTGACTTGCCCTCTCCCACCTCAATGGAAATGTGACATGCAAACCTCTCCTGAAATTTGCTTCTGGGACTTTCACTGAGATGTTTTGTCACAGTGTCATTTGAATGAATTCTCAAGGTGGGGAAATAATGAACAGAACAGTGCTTTTACCCCTCCTCTAATGATCCTGTTATTGTCACACTACAGTGTCTCCTCCTGGTAGAGGCCACATGTGGGGTGCCCTGTCCTATACAGCATGAGCACACAGATGTGTGTGTGTGTGTGTGTGCGCGTGCGCGCGTGTGTGTGTAAAGGAAAATAGGGCCCATTGCAGTCCATTTATTAAGGGGAAATAATCTGTATCCTATCCTCCTTCCTGAGATGTTGGGGGAACCACGAATGAATGGAATTAAATGAAAGTCCTACAGAAATGGCAGAAGGTGTCATCTTCCCAAATGGATGTCTTATTGGCCCTCCTGCACCACGGTCCTCTGGGCCAGTTCCCTAATGGGCACACCAAACAACAGACCATTGTTTTTATATTTAACACCTCACTCTTCCTAAAGGGAGCTTGGACCAGGCTAACGTCCTGAACTTGGCTAAGTGCCAAGTCCTCTAATAACAAGATTTTGAAGCTCCTGGGGATGAATCAAGCCCACTTTGAGTTTGAATTTGGGAAAAGCAGTAGACTATTATTTACTTACTGCAGCCTCTACAGACTTGAAACCTAATTCATGAATTTTATCCAAGAAATATTCAGTTGAACCATATGAAATTCCCAGTTTTGCTTATCAAAAAATTGTCAACTATGAGCAATTTTGACATATGGTTCAACCTAACAAACAACTAAAGGGTGAAAAGACCACTTTGTAAAGTCTGAATCTTTTTGGTCCAGTTCAGGATCTGGGTGGGCGGGGGGGGGGGGGGGGGGGGCGGCGGCGGATGGAAGTGTGTTGGGCATGCAGTGTGTTGAGACTGTCACAATAATCATACAATGAACATTTCCTATGCACTTGGCAGTGGACTGGGCAAGTCATTAAAAGCTCAGTCAGGATCATGACCTGCCATGCTCAGAGAGAAAGCCACAGGGCTGGAATTCATGCCCAGATCAGCATCAGGAGTTCACTTCTAAATGAGGCCACCTGTACGTGGCACCACAGAGTAGACGTACAGTAAATACTGGCTCTTTTTTTGCTCTCTGGATTCCCACAGCTCCAGGATATCTAGTAAGAAGGGGAGAGGAGAGGCCCTCCTTCCTCTTCTTGATCCACTGTGCCCTCATGTCTGGGGTGGAAGTGTTCCCTAGTGTATACCCTGCTGGGAGACAGACAATCTCCAGGTCTTGCAAAAGGCTGCTTGCTTGAGTTCTCTTGTTCTTCCCTCTAAATTCCTTTGGGGACCTGTCCTGAGAATGTGCGCTATACAGGTGTGAAGACATCTGCTAACTTCACTCTGGGCCAGTAGCTGGGCTTAGGCTCAACCAGATTCCTGGACCAGCCTGAAATCATCCTTTCCATTTTACATTTGAGGGAACGGAGTCCCAGTGAGGGGACAGAGTGTGCCAGCAGTCAGGCCCAGATTCAACCCAGAGCTCTGAACTCCCAGACTTGTGCTTTCTCCCCACAGCTTGAGGCTGCTTCGAGGTGCCATCTGTGCTTCACAGTAGAGCAAGGACCTGCACGCCCCCAAACCCCACGTGTGGAAGGAGCCCTACAAAACGGGGCACAAGTAGCGCTGCCCACAGCACTTGCCCAACGAGGAACCTTTCAGAGCCTTCGGGTCCCAGCTGTGAAACGGTAAGCGGACCTCGCGCCTTCTCCTGCTGCCGGGCAGAAGCGCGGCGCCCTGCAGGTCTCACCCTGCAAGCCTCCCGCCCCTGCACCTGGGTCCCAGACGCCCCGACGGAGTCCCGGACACTGCCCTAGCCCGGTCCCTACCACCTCAACAGGTCCCGGGCGCCCCCCGCCCCGACTTGGTCTGGGTCGCCCCGACGGGACCCTGGGGGTGCCCAGCCCGGCCCTAGCCCCGCGCCCTCACCGCGCCGCGCTCAAAGTCGTTGTAGAAGGGCTTGTCCAGCAGGTGCTTCTCGCTGCAGCCGGCGGAGCCCACGAGGCTGAGGTAGATGTAGTCGTCGGTGCCAGCGAACCACTGGCTGCCGGTGGCCACGGTGACCGTGTAGGACGGCATGGCGGAGGGCTGCGAGCTCCACGAGCCTCGGCACGGCGGGTTCGCGCGCGTCCGCGGGTCGCGGGGACCAGGGCCGCAGCCTCCGCCCCGCCCCGCCCCCAGCCCGCCCCCGCCCTGCCTGCCTGCCTGCCCCCCGCCCCCGCCCCCGCCCCCAGCTCCAGGCCCGCCCCCCGCCCGCCCCCAGCCCCAGCCCCGCCCCAGTCCGCGCCCGCCCCAGCCCCGCCCCCCGCCCGCGCCCGCCCCCAGCCCCAGCCCCGCCCCAGTCCGCGCCCGCCCCAGCCCCGCCCCCCGCCCGCGCCCGCCCCCAGCCCCAGCCCCGCCCCAGTCCGCGCCCGCCCCAGCCCCGCCCCCCGCCCGCGCCCGCCCCCAGCCCCAGCCCCGCCCCAGTCCGCGCCCGCCCCAGCCCCGCCCCCCGCCCGCGCCCGCCCCCAGCCCCAGCCCCGCCCTAGTCCGCGCCCGCCCCAGCCCCGCCCCCCGCCCCCCGCCCGCCCCCAGCCCCAGCCCCGCCCTAGTCCGCGCCCGCCCCAGCCCCGCCCCCCGCCCGCCCCCAGCCCCAGCCCCGCCCCAGTCCGCGCTCGCCCCAGCCCCGCCCCCCGCCCGCCCCCCGCCCGCCCCCAGCCCCAGCCCCGCCCCAGTCCGCGCCCGCCCCAGCCCCGCCCCCCGCCCGCGCCCGCCCCCAGCCCCAGCCCCGCCCCAGTCCGCGCCCGCCCCAGCCCCGCCCCCCGCCCGCGCCCGCCCCCAGCCCCAGCCCCGCCCCAGTCCGCGCCCGCCCCAGCCCCGCCCCCCGCCCGCGCCCGCCCCCAGCCCCAGCCCCGCCCCAGTCCGCGCCCGCCCCAGCCCCGCCCCCCGCCCGCGCCCGCCCCCAGCCCCAGCCCCGCCCTAGTCCGCGCCCGCCCCAGCCCCGCCCCCGCCCCCCGCCCGCCCCCAGCCCCAGCCCCGCCCTAGTCCGCGCCCGCCCCAGCCCCGCCCCCCGCCCGCCCCCAGCCCCAGCCCCGCCCCAGTCCGCGCTCGCCCCAGCCCCGCCCCCCGCCCGCCCCCCGCCCGCCCCCAGCCCCAGCCCCGCCCCAGTCCGCGCCCGCCCCAGCCCCGCCCCCCGCCCGCGCCCGCCCCCAGCCCCAGCCCCGCCCCAGTCCGCGCCCGCCCCAGCCCCGCCCCCCGCCCGCGCCCGCCCCCAGCCCCAGCCCCGCCCCAGTCCGCGCCCGCCCCAGCCCCGCCCCCCGCCCGCGCCCGCCCCCAGCCCCAGCCCCGCCCCAGTCCGCGCCCGCCCCAGCCCCGCCCCCCGCCCGCGCCCGCCCCCAGCCCCAGCCCCGCCCTAGTCCGCGCCCGCCCCAGCCCCGCCCCCCGCCCCCCGCCCGCCCCCAGCCCCAGCCCCGCCCTAGTCCGCGCCCGCCCCAGCCCCGCCCCCCGCCCGCCCCCAGCCCCAGCCCCGCCCCAGTCCGCGCTCGCCCCAGCCCCGCCCCCCGCCCGCCCCCCGCCCGCCCCCAGCCCCAGCCCCGCCCCAGTCCGCGCCCGCCCCAGCCCCGCCCCCCGCCCGCGCCCGCCCCCAGCCCCGCCCCCGCCCGCCCCCAGCCCCAGCCCCGCCCCAGCCCGCCCCGCTCCCCGCCCCCGCCCCGCCCCCCGCCCGCGCCCGCCCCCCCCCCCCCCCCCAGCCCCGCCCCCCCGCCCGCGCCCGCCCCCAGCCCCGCTCCCGCCCGCCCCCAACCCCAGCCCCAGCCCCGCCCCCCGCCCGCCCCGAGGCTCAGGCCGCTCGCGACCCGCGGCGGGCGAGCGAGGGCTCCCGCAGTTCAGCCTCTCGCGGCGGCTTTCGCTCGGTGTCTGTTAGGCGTCTTGGGGCCGGGACCACCTAAGCTGCCATCCCCTTCCCCGTGCATCCGTTCACTCACTCACTGTTTCCTATTCATCGTTCCCGCTCTCCACCCTTCCTTTCTGCCTCTGCTTGCCTCAGCGCCAGGCTCCGAGAAGGCGTAGGGTTGGGGTCCCGGGGACCTCCAGAAAATGCGACATAGTCCCTACACTCCCCAGGTTCCCAGTGTGACTGGGGTGATCGCCCATGCCATGGTTTCTTAGACCAGCGGTGCTCTGGCAGTTTACAGGGAAAGGGGAGACTCACCTGGGGATTCCGGGAAGACTCCCTGGAGGAAGCCACGCCAGAGCCGACACGGAGAGTGGTCTCTGGAAGCCAGAGACTTCGGTCAGCTCTGGCTTCATCCAAAGGCTTGGCTGAATGTCACTCTCGGCAGGGGGCAAGTGGGCACCGAAGGGAGTCAGATGCCAGCCGCTCTCAGGACAAGAGATCCTCCGAGGAGAGCAGGGAGCAGGGCAGCCAGAGGGAGGCCGGGTCAACAACACACACATCCCAACGCTTAGGTGTTGTCTGGAGAGGCCTGCGGGCTCGGGGAGGTCGGGGGGCGGGTTGGCTGAAGAAACTTGGGGGCGGGGAGACGGATATGGTGGGGAAGGCGTTAGGCTTGCTTGGTGATGGCTCCTGGGGGCGGGGGGCCACTGACTGGAAGTTCTGGGACAGAAGATGTGGTGGACTCCACAGCAAACATGTTCCAGGAATTGGGACCGGCACCTGGGGAGCGCGCTGCCTGGCGGAGTCCTCGGTCAGCTTTCTAATTTTCAGGCTGAAACCTGAAAGAGATGTTAGTAGAAGATGTTGCTCCCTAGAAGGAAGCCTCCATGGGTGGTCAGCTTTCCCACTGCCGTGACATGATTTTATAAGTCTTCTGTATTGGCCTGCACCCCCCACACTTCATTCCCACTTACTAGGCTCAGGCTCACAGCCCTTCCCCTCCCCAGCGCCAACTGAAGAACTGGTACACATTCAGTAATGAGCTGAACTAAATTAAAATATAAGTTCATTCCATGTGTGTTTGGGAGGTGGGTGTGTCAAGTCCCCTGCCTTCTTGTACACTCACTGTTGGGGAGGAGCAAAGAGGCAGGCCTGAGGCAGGCTCCCTATTTCTGGGACCCCGGGCTCCACCTGGTGGCAAATCCTGCTTCCTTCTCTGCCTGGCAGGACCAACCACTGAGCAGAGTGGGTACCCGCCAGTCCACTTTCCACAAGTGGGAGATAAGGGCAGATTTCAGTGGGACTAGCCTTATTCATGGAAAGACAGGCACTGAAGGGATTCTCTGGGAGTCAAGACATGAAAGAATGGGCACAGCTGAGATGCACACGTGAAGCTAACACAAAATTGGGACCCAACCCCTGCCAGGCCAAGAGACAGGCTTCAGGAACCCCTGCGGGTGGTGTGAAGAATGGCTATGGAGTTGCACTTGACATCTGGGAATGAAATGACTATTGTTTTTCTTTAAAAAGTACGTACAACACTTTTTTGGATAAAAGTAATAAATTATTGTAGACATTAAAGAAAAGTTTGATATAGAAACAAAATTCGTGGATAGAAAAGTAGTAAATTATTTATTATTAGACATTTTTACACCATCAGGACCACACCATAGTGTGTAATTTGTCAGATTTGCATTTTCCTTAGTATTATAACATGCATTTTCCTACATAATTTTACCTTCAAAATATTTTGACAACTGCATAATATTCAGTTATATGGGTATACCACTATTTCTTTTCATTAGTCCACTATTATTGGGCATTTAGCTTGCTTTCCCTCATTTATTGCTATAGTACATATGTGGTGCTTAAAACATTTTAAAAAGTTTTTCTAAGTCTTCTGAACCAGGAACATGGGACATCTTTCGATTCATTTAGATCTTCTCTAATTTATTTCAATAATGTTTTGTAGTTTTCAGTGCATTTTTTGTTATTAAATTTATTCCTGAATATTTTACCTTTTTTTTTGAAGGAAAGCTATTTATTTATTTTTATGCCTCCCTCTCCCCAGCTTTGTTAGGGTATAACTGACAAATAAAATTGTATATATTTAATGTGCACAATGTGAGGTTTTGAAAAATGGATACACTGTGACATGATTACTGCAATCATCCATCATCATGATTTCCTTTTTTTATTTTTCTTTCTTTTTTTTTTTGTGCGTGATGAGAACACTTAAGATCTATTAGCAAATTTCAACTATACAGTATAATGTTATGGACTACAGTCACCATGCTGTACATTAGATATCCAGAACTTATTTATCTTATAACTGGAAGTTTGTACCCCTTGACCAACATCTCTACATCCCTGATCCTGCTGACCACTGCTCTACTCTTTGGTTCTGAGTTCAACTTTTTAAGATTCTACATGTGAGATCATATAGTATTTGCTTTCTTAGCATGATGTCTTCCTGGGTCATCCATGTTGCATCCATGTTGCAAATGCAACAACATTTTATGGATACATAGTATTCCATTGTATATAGATGCACATTTTCCTCATACATTAATCCATCGATGGGCACTTAGGTCGTTTCCATATCTTAGCCATTGTGAATAATGCTGCAATAAACATGGGAATGCAGAAACCTCTTTGAGACCCTCATTTCATTTCCTTTGGATCTATACCCAAAAGTGGGATTGCTGGATCATATGGTAGTTCTATTTTTAATTTTTTGAGGAAACCCCATACTGTTTTTCATAGTTACTGCACCAATTTACATTCGCATCAACATTGCACAAAGGTTCCCTTTTCTTCACACTGTAGCCAACACTTGTTACCTCTTGTCTTTCTGATAATAGCCATCCTGACAGTGTGAGTTTGTTATCTCATTGTAGTTTTGATTTGCATTTATCTGATTAGTAATGTTGAGTACCTTTTCATGCACCTGGTGGCCATTTGTATGTCTTTGAAAATATGTTTACTCAAGTCACTTGCCCAGTTTTGATTCGGTTTTTTGTTTCTTTGCGATTCAGTTGTAGGAGTTCCTTATATATTTTGGAGATTAAATTCTTATTAGATGTATGGTTTGCAAATATTTTCTCCCATTGAATAGTTGTTTTTTTTTCATTTTGTTCATTGCTTCCTTTGCTATGCAGAAGAGTTTCAGTTTGATGTAGTCTCATTTATTTATTTTTGCTTTTACTTCCCTGTGCTTTTGGTGTCATATCCAAATATAATTGCCAAGGCCAATGTCAAAGAGCTTTTTCCCTATGTTTTCTTGTAGGAGTGTTACCATTTCAGCCTTTATGTTTAAGCCTTTAATCCATCTTGAGTTGATTTTATATATGGTGTAAGATAAGGGCTCAGTTTCATTCTTTTGCTTGTGAATATCCAGTTTTCCCAACATCATTTATTGAAGAGCCTATTCTTTCCCCATTGTATACCCTTGGCACACTTGTTATAGTTTAGTTGACCATATTTATGGGTTTCTTTCTAGACTCTATTCTGTTCAATTGGTCTATGCATCTGTTGCTGTCCTTTGATTATTTTTTATTGACTTGACTCACCAATACAGTGAAGTCTGTTTCCTCTGTAGTGCAGGAGGTTCTTCTGTCACTCCTCAGAATGCCACCTTGGGCACATGCATTCCCCAAGGGGGCATGACAAGGTTTTTAGCTGTTCTCTCTTTGCCTCTTTCTCTGTCTGCTTTTCTGACTCTTTTGGTACCACATCCTACTATTAGCCTTCACTAATTGCTGGCTGATTGCTGTTGTTTTTGACAATGCCCTGGGATATAAATTGCTTTATAGTCATATCCAAATAAAGTTGGACCTTTTATAGCAGTAGTTTTTGAAAACTGTCTTTGAAGTTTGTTTTAGCCTAGGAGGATTTATTTTGGCAGTTTCCTTTCTTGGTTTCTATTGCATACCTCCAGTTGGTTTATACCTTGGATTGTTGCTCTCATTAAGCGCCATTCTCTTCTTAATTGCCTGCCACCAAAATCTCCACTGTTTTTGATAGCACCCTTAGGTTGAACCTCCCCATGCTCTCTTCCAAATAAAGTCAGTCCTCTTAGGGGGACCTATGGAGCTCTTTTCTTATGGCCTGCCTCTTTCTCTGGGCAGGTCCACCATGTCACTGCTCTGGAGGCGGGTTGGAAACAGTGACATACTTGTTTCAGATGACTTTCCTTCTTTATGAGTGGGGTAATGAATGGAGCAATAGTCCCCAATAGCTTTTCTGCTTCTCATGGCATGGAAACTTCTCTTTTGGCATGGCATTCCCACATTATGGGTGACCTGGGGTGAGGGCATTCATACCAAAGTATTCTTGGCTTGCTGTGCCTCATGCTGTGTTTCAACTACTATGCTCTTTCTTGAACTCTACTTCTTATCTCCTTGAAGTCTTGGCATGTTAGCTTCCCTTGTCTGGAGTACTCTTATCTTCTTTCTCTGTCTCCTGATTTCATCCTCCAAGAAACTACACCAGTGTTGCTTCTTCCATGGAGCCTTCCTTGGCAGAGTTAGTTGCGCTTCTTCTGAGCTCCTACAACTTTTGCTCATACTTATATTTTTGCACATTGCCCCTCTGTCCCATGAGCACTTGCTTCTGTCTCTTATTTCCCCCAACATATTCTGGAGTACATGAGGGCAGGGACTGTCTCCTGCATGATGTCAGGCACAGAGAAGCTGTAAGTAGATCCTAGGTAGGTTGAGTTACTGGAGAGGTAGGAAAGTCTGGTTTTTGTGGCAGGCAAAGCAGACAGGGACCCTGAGCCTAAGCTCAAGAGAGCAGCTCTGACTTCCCTTCTAGCTGGTCTCATGATTCCCAGACTCATGGAGTGGAACTTGTGGCATGTCTACAGGAAGCCCTTTTGAGCCATGGCATTTGTAACTGCAGCAAGGCAAGGGTGCCCCTCCAGCAGGACAACATGGTCCTGGTGCCCTGGATGGCCAGGGAAATGACTGGTGACAGATCCTTTTGAGTAGTCATTTTCCTCTGGAGGGTGTTTTGTAGACCCACACATTTTTTTCCTCATTAAACATTTTAAACATTTTTTTCCTCATTAAAAATTACAGCTGACATACAGTATGATATTAATTTCAGCTATACAATATAGTGATTTGATATTTATATACATTATGAAATGCTCACGACCATAAGTACAGTTACAATTTGTCACCTGGACCACATCTTCTTTTGGTGACCTCCAAACATAACTAATCAGAATTAAGCACTGACTATCACTGAGCACTTAAAAGAAATGTTCATTCACCAGGCATTAAGAAAAGGAAAGAAAAAAAATTGCCCCAAATCTTATCTCCCCACCCTGCCTTTGGACAGATGACCTCATAGTCCTTGAGCACTTCCCCTCTGGTGGATGTCACCTGCTCCTCCCAGCCCCATTGTTTGTTTGTTTGCCATTTGTCCTTTCCCAGGAAGAATAAGAAGAATAAGACTAAGTTGTAAAGAGTGCACTTTGTAAGGATCTTGCTGAAAGAATAATGATGAAAGCCTGTTGCACCTTCAGTCTATGGCCAGAGCTCAGACATTTTTGAATGAATACCTCACCTCTCTACACTTTCTCCCACTTTGTGCATTTCAGAACAAGACCAGGCTTTTGCTGGTCCATCCCTCTCCCATCCCACAAGGCTGGTATATAAGAAGTAGGTCAGGGCACTCCATACTACCTTACCTTGTTTTATACTCTCCTAAGGCCCAGAAACGTTTACCATCTGCAGTCCAATTCAACTTTTTACTTAGGAAGACAAAGCTAATGAACATTCTTCTCTTTGGTACTTTACCACTGAGTACAGAGGTACTTTTCTTTTTTAAGATTTTATCCATTTATTCATGAGAGACACAGAGAGAGAGAGAGGCAAGACACAGGCAGAGGGAGAAGCAGGCTCTTTGCAGGGAGCCTGACGTGGGACTCGATCCCAGGTCTCCAGGATCAGGCCCACTGTGCTTTACGTGATAGCTTTGAGAGATGCAGAAGAGGTGTTAGTGGTTACTCTCATCTGACAGTTGGGAAAGAGAAGCTCAGAACGGTGAAGTGACTTACCTGGTAAGTCTGTTTCTTAACGTGGCCACAGTGGCTTTTGTTTACCTTCTCACCTGTTCAGGACTGGAGACTGGTGGGATTCACACCAGATGCCAGCTCCCTGAGGCAAAGCTTAACAGTTCCCCTTGGGAAAGGAAGAAGGAAGCCTCATGTAGGAGGAAAAGGAGGGGCATATCATTTTCCTCAACCAGCTTTAAGAACAAGTACTTTACATCTTTGGTATTGGAAGGGCCCTATAGAGCTGGGCTGGTGGCAAAGCTAAGCTGTTCCAGAGTGAGTTTGGGGGAATAGGCATGATTCAGGTGACTAATCATCCTGGCTTTCATCTCAACAGTATGCCCCAAAGTGGTGGTAGCAAAAGGGACAGAGTATGGTGCATGCATTTAGGATGTAGTGGGCCACAGGGTTTCTTCCCTAAGCCAGATTCCTCTTGGAGGTGTCAGAAGTGTCTTTGAGGCATTCTGCCCTTTGAGAAGAAGCTGACTCTATCACCAACCACTCAGTGCTCAGCACTGGGATTTGCACTTAGTAGGTACATTTTCCTCTTCCCACAGAACTTGGTAACCACAATTTTCCTTTATATCTTTGTAACTTTGTTTACTGTAGATACCTCAACATAAGTGGAATCATAGAATATTTGTCCTTTTGTGACCAGTGTATTTCACTTTGCATAGTGTAAAGTCCATCCATGTTGTAATAGGTGCCAGAATTTTCTTTCCTTTTTAAAACTGAATAATATCGCATTGTATGTATACATCAAATGTTTATCCATTAATCTATTAATAGACAGTTGGGATGCTTTCATCTTTTGGCTCCTGTGAATAATATTGCTGTGTACACGTGTGTGCAAATGTCTGTTTGAATGCCTGCTTTGATTCTTTTAAGTGTATACTCAGAAGTAGAATTGCTGAATGATATAATAATTCTATGTTAAATTTTTGAGGAACGGCTGATTCATAGTTTTAGGTATAAAATGTTAGGCCTTAGTATTTTTACTTGGTAATTTTTTTATTATTATTTTTTAAATTTATTTTTTATTGGTGTTCAATTTACTAACATACAGAATAACCCCCAGTGCCCGTCACCCATTCACTGGTATTATGCTGAGTGAAGTAAGCCAGTCGGAGAAGGACAAACATTATATGTTCTCATTCATTTGGGGAATATAAATAATAGTGAAAGGGAATATAAGGGAAGGGGGAAGAAATGTGTGGGAAATATCAGAAAGGGAGACAGAACGTAAAGACTGCTAACTCTGGGAAACGAACTAGGGGTGGTGGAAGGGGAGGAGGGCGGGGGGTGGGAGTGAATGGGTGACGGGCACTGGGGGTTATTCTGTATGTTAGTAAATTGAACACCAATAAAAAATAAATTAAAAAAAATTACCAAGTAAAAATACTAAATATTTTTAATACACTAGAGTAAAGAAAGCTTTTCTTAGCAAGGCAGAAAAGCCAAAATGCACAACAGGAAACACTTACTGATTTGACTACATAAAACATTCAAAATTTATGCACCCACAGACACTCATATAGATACACACAGTAAACAAAGTTATTTGTAATGTGTGGTGGATGAAGAAGTAATTTCTTAATATATCAAGAACCCATGCAAATAACTGAGAAAAAGAATGACCATATACATTTAATATATATGAAAAGCTGTTCAACCTCTTTAATTAAAGTAACAAAATATAGAACAAGAATGTATTTCTCACTTAGCAAAGATGAAATACCAAAATAGTATGGAGATAGTTGTGAAAATATTTCCTTGGTTGGCAATTTAGGCAATATCAATCAAAATCCCTTGTCATAGTAATTTCAGTGCTAGTCAGTTATCTTATATTACTGTGTTTATTGTTTATTCTGTCCTGTAACCATAAATTCTGTAGTTGCTTAGTGTGGGGTCCCTATTTAAATGGGTTTGAGCTTACCACCAGTAATTTCTTTTTAAACCACAGCTTCTCCATTCTGAGTCCTTTACTTTAAGTAATCTCTCAAAGGACTAAGTTTGCTGTCAGTGACATACAACAAATTTTACCTATTTAAAGTGTACAATATGAAAAGTTTGGGCACATGTGAAATCACCATGATAAAGAAAATTAAGAAATATTCATCACTCTGAAGAATTTCCTCATGCTTTCTTGTAATCACTACCCATGCCTTCCCCAGGCAACCACTGATCCACTTAGTGTCCCAACAGATTGGTATATATTTTATAGAATTTTTACATAAGTAGAATCCTATAGTATGTACCCTTTTTTGTCTGGATTTTTTTCTTCACTCAGTATGGTTACTTTGAGATTCATCTATGTTACTGTATTGTATTAGTTTTTCATTTAAAAAATTGTTGATAACTGGACAATTATATAAATATGTTGCTATTAGTTTATCCATTCACCTGTTGATGAACAATTTGATTTTTTCCCACTTGGTTATTGAAATAAAGCAGTATCAACATTTACATACACATCTTTATAAGAACATACATTTTTTTTTCTCTTGGCTAAATAAATACCCAGGAGTAGAAGGGCTGGATAAGATGGGTAAGTGTCTGTTTAAGAAACCAACAAGCTAGTGGTGGGGCAAGATGGCAGAGTAGTAGGGTCCTCAGCTTACTGGGTCCCACCAACTTACTTGGATAACTTTCAAACCATTCTGAAAACTGATGAATTCGACCTCAGATTTAAAGAGAGAACAGCCGGAACACTACAGAAAGAAAGGTTTTTGCTTCTAACGAAGTAGGAAGGCGGAAAAGTAAAAAATAAAAAAGATCAGGGGGGTGGGGCACGAGGAGCCAGGCTAAGGTCCAGAGGCGAGAGCCTCCAGGACAGGAAAGCCCAGCACCAGAGCAGCAGTAACTTTAAAAAATTCTCACTGGATTCTTCCCAGCTGGAAAGGTGCTTAGCAGGGAAATTGGGCAGAACTGCAGGAGGGGCAGGGAAGCCTCCAGATTCCTGGGGTCACTAAAAGAGGAAGTGCGCCCCAGGGTAAAGTGCACCTCACACCCTGGGCCAATCTTGGTAAAGGGCTGGAGTGTGCAGCCAGCCGGGCCTCGGAGAGAAGCCGGTGGGGGCTCCGAATGGAGGGGGCTGCACCCTGCTGCCTTTGGGTGCTGTGGACCTGGGAGCGTGATTCCAGCAGCGCAGGCCCCAGATCCTAGTGCCCTAAGTGGACACAGCCCAGGATCCTATGCTCCCCCCGAGACAGGTGGAGGTGGGGAGGGCACAGGACAGCCAGGACTCTCCTGCCGCCGGGCACCCCCAGCTGTGCAGGTCAGCGCACTTGCCCCAGGAGCACGTAGGTCAGTGCGGATTGGGAGACTGTGGTAGTTACTGTGGGAGCTGACTCCAGGGCTGGAGAGCTGACTGCCGTCAGTGTGGTTGTTCCTCCTGGGGTCACCCTGTGCCTGGAGGGGCGGGGCCAACAAGGAACAGGGGCCTCACGGGATAAACAACACCCACTGAACCGTGCACCTGGCAGGGGGCAGGGCAGCTCCCCCAGGTGCATGCATCTGAGAATCAGAACAGCAGGCCCCTCCTCCAGAAGACCAACTGGAAGGACAGAGGAAGAGCAAGTTCTCGACCGAGCAAGCTGGAAAGCTCCAGGGGAAGTCGAGGGATTTACAGTATATAGAACCAGAGGATACCGCTCCTACTTTGTTTTTCTTCCTTTTTCCAGTACAATGAATTTTTATACCAGACTATAAATTTCCATTTTTTTTCTCTTTTTCCACCTTAACTACAACATTTTACCACCTCTTCATTTTTAAGTTTCTTCCTTTTTGACATTCATATTTCTACAATTATAGGTCCTACATATATTTCCCACTTCTAGATTCACTTTAACATACTCAACTATTTTGAGAGATATACAGGATATGATTTTTGGTTTTGTGTTCTTTTGTTTTCTCTGCCTCATTTTGTTCTACAATGGCAGAAGTTAATACCTTCTAAAACATGACCAGCATGCACTCAGAACCAAGTGGTATACCATGCTGGTTCATTCTGTGAGATTCCTCATTCCAATTCTGCCCCCCCTCTTTTATCTCATTTATGTTTAGGTCGTCAATGTTGGGGCCTTCTACAAGTATTTCTGGTTTATATAAATTTGGGACTGAGCATCTTCTAACATACAGAATTTAATATACTCAGAACCAAGAGGATCACCCTCTAGGACCCCTCAGGTAGACTACATTCTCCCTCCCCTACAACTTTGACACCACCAACATCTCCCAGTCCCCCCTTTCTTTTCTTCTCTTTTTTCTTTTCTTTTTCCTCTTTACCTTTGCTTTTTTCTCTTCTTTTTGTTTTCTCCTTCTTTGGGATTCTTGGCCTTTTCTTTTTTACTATTCTGTTTTAAAATTTGTTTTTCACTTGAGTGGTCATTTTTAAAAATTTTGTTCTGATCTTTGTTTTCACTTCTGGTCTCTGACCTCGGCATAATCATCTAGGCTGAAATTTACTTAGGGCATGGTTGATATTCTTGACTCAGCCTGCCCATACAGCCACTCTGCACTGAGCAAACTGACTAGAAGGAGGAACTCACCACAAAAGAATCAGAGACAGTACTCTTTCCCACAGAGTTACAGAATTTGGATTACAATTCGATGTCAGAAAGCCAATTCAGAAGCACAATTATAAAGCTACTGGTGGCTCTGGAAAAAAGCATAAAGGATTCAAGAGACTTCATGACTGCAGAACTTAGAGCTAATCAGGCTGAAATTAAAAATCAATTAAATGAAAGACATGAACAGAAATCTCACAGAGGAAGACATAGACATGGCCAACACGCACATGAGAAAATGGTCTGTATCACTGGCCATCAGGGAAATACAAATCAAAACCACAATGAGATACCTAGATCTATAAAGAAACTTAGAAACTTTCTAGAAAGAAATATCTATAAAGAACTTATGAAACTCAACAGCAAAGAAACAATCCAATCATGAAATGGGCAAAAGACATGAACAGAAATTTCACCAAAGAAGGCATACACATGGCCAACAAGCACATGAGAAAATGGTCCGCATCACTTGCCATCAGGGAAATACAAATCAAAACCACAATGAGATACCACCTCACACCAGTGAGAATGGTGAAAATTAACAAGACAGGAAACAACAAATGTTGGAGAAGATGTGGAGAAATGGGAACCCTCTTGCACTGTTGGTGGGAAGGTGAACTGGTGCAGCCACTCTGGAAAACTGTGTGGAGTTTCCTCAAAGAGTTAAAAATAGACCTGCCCTACGACCCAGCAACTGC
Source organism: Canis lupus dingo (assembly GCF_003254725.2). Classification (NCBI taxonomy): domain Eukaryota; kingdom Metazoa; phylum Chordata; class Mammalia; order Carnivora; family Canidae; genus Canis; species Canis lupus. The sequence continues at coordinate 2,314,897 of NC_064270.1, forward strand.
GCTGCTAGAGGTTTACCCCAAAGATACAGATGCAAAGAAACACCGGGACACCTGCACCCTGATGTTTATAGCAGCAATGTCCACAATAGCCAAACTGTGGAAGGAACCTCGGTGTCCATTGAAAGATGAATGGATAAAGAAGCTGTGGTCCATGTATACAATGGAATATTACTGAGCCATTAGAAATTACAAATACCCACCATTTGCTTCAATGTGAATGGAATTGGAGGGTATTATGCTGAGTGAAATAAGTCAATCGGAGAAGGACAAGCATTATATGGTCTCATTCATTTGGGGAATATAGAAAATAGTGGAAGGGAATAAAGGGGAAAGGAGAAAAAAATGAGTGGGAAATATCAGAAAGAGACAGAACATGAGAGACTCCTAACTCTGGGAAATGAACAAGGGGTGGTGGAAAGGTAGGTGGGCAGGGGGTGGTGGTGACTGGGTGACGGGCACTGATGGGGGCACTTGATGGGATGAGCACTGGGTGTTATGCTATATGTTGGCAAATTGAACTCCAATAAAACAAATTAAAAAGATCAATTAAATGAGATGCAATCCAAACTGGAGGTCCTAAAGACGAGGGTTAATGAGGTAGAAGAACCAGTGAGTGGCATAGAAGACAAGTTGATGGCAAGGAAGGAAGCTGAGGAATAAAGAGAAAAACAATTAAAAGATCATGAGGATAGGTTAAGGGAAATAAATGACAGCCTCAGAAGGAAAAATCTACCTCTAATTGGGGTTCTCCAGGGTGCCGAAAGGGACAGAGGACCAGAAAGCATATTTGAATAATCATAGCTAGAACTTCCCTAACTTGGGGAGGGAAACAGGCATTCAGATCCAGGAGATAGAGGGGTTCCCCACTGCAAATCAATAAAAATCATTCAACACCTTGACATTTAAATAGTGAAACTTGCAAATTCCAGAGAGAAAGAGAAAATCCTTCAGGCACCAAGAGACAAGAAATCCCTAACTTATATGGGGAGAAATATTAGATTAACAGCAGACCTCTCCACAGAGATCTGGCAGGCCAGAAAGAGCTGGCAGGCCAGAAAGAGCTGGCAGGATATATTCAGGGTCCTAAATGAGAAGAACATGCAGCCAAGAATACTCTATCCAGCAAGGCTCTCATTCAGAATAGAAGGAGAGATAAAGAGCTTCCAAGATAGGCAGAAACTGAAAGAACATGTGACCACCAAACCAGCTCTGCAATAAATATTAAAGGGGGCTCTCTAAAACAAAGAGGAAGTCCAAAGAAATAATCCACAAAAACAGGTACTGATAGGTATTACGATGACACTCAATTTGTATCTTTCAATAGTAACTCTGAATGTTAATGGGCTAAATGATCCCATCAAAAGACACAGGGTTTCACGGGAGAAAAAAGCAAGACCCAACTATTTGATGTCAACAAGAGACTCATTTGAGACCTAATGACACCTACAGCCTGGAAATGAAAGGTTGGAGAACCATTTACCATGCAAATGGTCTTCAAAAGCAAGCTGGGGTAGCAATCCTCATATCATATAAATTAAAGTTCATCCCAAAGATTGTAGTAAGAGATGAAGAGGGACACTATATCATACTTAAAGAGTCTATCCAACAAGAAGGCCTAAGAATCATGCATATTTATGCCCCTAATGCAGGAGCTGCCAAGTATATCAATCAATTAATAACCAAGAAAACACATACTTATATAATAATACACTAATAGTAGGAGACTTCAACACAGCGCTTTCTGCAAATGACCGGTATTCTAAACACATCACCAAAGAAACAAGAGCATTAAATGACACACTGGACCGGATGGATTTCAAAGATAAATACAGAACAATGCATCCGAATGCAACTGAATACATATTCTTCTCAAGTGCACATGGAACTTTCTCCAGAATAGACCACATACTGGGTCACAAATCAGGTCTCAACTGATACGAAAAGATTGAGATTGTGCCTTCATATTTTCAGACCACAATGCTTTGAAACTAGAACTCTATAACAAGAAGAAATTAGGAAGAAACTAAAACATGTGGAGGTTAAAGACCATCCTGCTAAAAGATGAAAGGGTCAACCAGAAAATTAGAGTAGAATTTAAAAAGTTCATGGAAACTAATGAAAATGAAGACACAACTGGTCAAAACCTTTGGGATACAGCAAAAACAGTCCTGAGAGGGAAATACATCGTAATACAAGTATCTCTCAAAAAATTGGAAAAAAACTCAAATACACAAGCTAACCTTGCACCTAAAGGAACTGGAGAAAGAACAGCAAATAAGACCTACACCCAGCAGAAGAAGAGAGTTTATAAAGATTTGAGCAGAACTCAATGAAATAGAGACCAGAAGAACTATAGAACAGGTCAACAAAACCAGGAGTTGGTTCTTGGAAAAAATTCATAAGATATATAAACCATTAGCCAGCCTTATTAAAACAAAAGAGAAAAGACTCAAATTAATAAAATCATGAATTAAAAAGGAGAGATCACAACCAATACCAAGGAAATACAATTCTAAAAACTTATTATGAGCAGCTATACGCCAATAAATTAGGCAATCTAGAAGAAATGGACTCATTTCTGGAAAACCACAAACTACCAAAATTGGAACAGGGAGAAATAGAAAACCTGAACAGGCCACTAACCAGAGAGGAATTTGAAGCAGTCATCAAAAACTGCCCAAGACACAAAAGTCTAGGGCCAGATGGTTTCCTGGGGGAATTCTATAAAACATTTAAAGAAGAAACCATACCTATTCTACTAAAGCTGTTCCAAAAGATAGAATGGGATGGAATACTTCCAAACTCATTTTATGAGGCCAGCATCACCTTAAGTCCAAAACCAAAGACTCCACCAAAAAAGAGAATTATAGACCAATATCCCTGATGAACACAGATGCAAAAATTCTCACCAAGATACTAGCCAATAGGATCCAACAGTACGTTAAGAAAATTATTCACCATGACCAAGTAGGATTTATCCCCGGGATGCAAGGTTGGTTCAACACTCATAAAACAATCAATATGATAGATCATATCTACAAGAGGAAAACAAGAACCATATGATCCTCTCAATAGATGCAGAGAAAGTATTTGACAAAATACAGCATCCATTCCTGATAAAAACTCTTCAGATTGTAGGGATAGAGGGAACATTCCTCAGCATCTTAAAAGCCATCTACAAAAAGCCCACAGCGGGGATCCCTGGGTGACACAGTGGTATAGGGCCTGCCTTTGGCCCAGGACGCGATCCTGGAGACTCGGGATTGAATCCCATGTCGGGCTCCCGGTGCATGGAGCCTGCTTCTCCCTCTGCCTATGTCTCTGCCTCTCTCTCTCTCTCTCTCTCTCTCTCTCTCTCTGTGTGTGACTATCATAAATAAATAAAAATTAAAAAAATAAAATAATAAATAAAATAATAATAAAAATAAAAAAAAAGCCCACAGCAAATATCTTTCTCAATGAGGGAAACACTGGGAGCCTTTTGCCTAAGATCAGGAACACAACAAGGATGTCCACTCTCATCACTGCTATTCAACATAATACTAGAAGTGCTTGCCTCAGCAATCAGGCAACAAACAGAAATAAAAGCATTCAAATTGGCAAAGAAGAAGTCAAACTCTCCCTCTCTGCCGATGACATGATACTGTACGTAGAAAACCCAAAAGACTCCACCCCAAGATTCCTAGAACTCATACAGCAATTTGGCAGTGTGGCAGGATACAAAATCAATGCCTAGAAATCAGTGGCATTTCTATACACTAACAATGAGACTGAAGAATGAGAAATTAGGGAATCAACCCCATTTTCAATTGCACCCAAAAGCATAAGATACCTAGGAAGAAACCTAACCAAAGAGGTAAAGAGTTTATACCCTAAAAACTACAGAACACTTCTGAAAGAAATTGAGGAAGACACAAAGAGATGGAAACATATTCCATGCTCATGGATTGGAAGAATTAATATTGTGAAAATGTCAATGCTACCCAGGGCAATTTATATTCAATGCAATCCCTATCAAAACACCACGGACGTTCTTCAGAGAGCTGGAACAAATACTTTTAAGATTATGTAGATTCAGAAAAGACCTCGAATAGCCAGGGGAATATTGAAAAAGAAAACCAGAGCTCGGGCATCACAATGCCAGATTTCAAGTTGTACTTCAAAGATGTGATCATCTGTGGTACTGGAACAAAAACAGACGCATAGATCAAGCAACAGAATAGAGAACCCGGAAATGGACCCTCAACTCTATGGTCAACTAATATTTGACAAAGCAGGAAAGACTATCCACTGGTAAAAAGACAGTCTCTTCAGTAAATGGTTCTGGGAATATTGGACAGCCACATGCAGAAGAATGAAACTAGGCCATTCTCTTAGACCAGACACAAAGATAAATAAAAATGGATGAAAGATCTAAATATGAGACAAGAATCCATCAAAATCCTAGAGGAGAACACAGGCAACACCCTTTTTGAACTTGGCCACAGCAACTTCTTGCAAGATATATCTATGAAGGCAAGGGAAACAAAAGCAAAAATGAACTATTGGGACTTCATCAAGATAAAAAGCTTCTGCTCAACAAAAGAAAGAACAGTCAATGAAACTAAAAGACAACCTACAGAATGGGAGAAGATATTTTCAAATGACGTATCAGATAAAGGGCTAGTATCCAAGATCTATAAAGAACTTCTTAAACTCAACAGCAAGGAAAGAAGCAATCCAATCATGAAATGGGCAGAAAACACGATCAGAAATTTCACCAAAGAACACACACACATGGCCAACAAGCACATGAGAAAATGCTCTGTGCATCACTTGCCAACAGGAAAATACAAACAAAACCAGAGTGAGATACCACCTCACGCCAGTGAGAATGGTGAAAGTTAACATGACAGGAAACAACAAATGTTGGAGAGGATGTGGAGAAAGGGGAAACCCTCTTGCACTGTTGGTGGGAAGGTGAACTGGTGCAGCCACTCTGGAAAACTGTGTGGAGGGTCCTCAAAGAGTTAGAAATAGAGCTACCTCATGACCAAGGAATTGCACTACTGAGGATTTACCCCAAGGATCCAGTCGCAGGGAAAAGCTGAAACACGTGCACCCCAAAGTTTATAGCAGCAATGTTCACAATAGCCAAACTGTGGAAGGAGCCTCGGTGTCCACTGAAAGATGAATGGATGAAGAAGATGTGGTCTATTTATACAATGGAATATTACACTGGAATATACTCCATATATTCAATGGAATATTAGAAACAATGAATACCCACCATTTGCTTCGATGTGAATGGGACGGAGGGCATTATGCTGAGTGAAAAAAGTCAATCGGAGGACAAAAATTATATGGTTTCATTCATTCAGGGAATATAAAAAACAGTGGAAGGGAATAAAAGGGAAAGGAGAGAAAATGAGTGGGAAAAATCAGAGAGGTGGACAAACCATGAGAGACTCCTAACTCTGGGAAATGAAGTGGGGGTAGTTGAAGGGGAGGTCGGCGGGGGGGATGGGTGACTGGGTGTTGGTCACTGTGTGGGGGCACTTGATGGGATGAGCACTGGGTGTTATACTATATGTTGACAAATCGAACTCCAATCAAAAATATATACAGAAAATAAAAAAAGAAAGAAACCAACAAGCTGTCCTCTTCAGTGTTTGTCATTTACATTCCTACCAGCAGTCTGTGAGAGTTCCAGGTGCATCACCTGTCAGCATAAAGTGTGGTTGTTTAATGCTAGCTATCTATGTGCATATTAGTATCTCATTGTGGTTTTAGTCTGCATTTACATAATAACTAATGTTATGTGCGTAATCTGCACATTTTTATATGCCTATTTTTAACATATATTTTTCTTGTTGACATATCTGATCAAATCTCCTGCCCATTGTTTTGAATTGGATTGTTTGTTTTCTTATTGTTGAGATTTAAGTGTTCTTTTATATTCTACATACAAGTCCTATCAGGTATGTGATTTGCACATATTTTATCTCAGTCTGGGATTTGTCTAACAGTTTATGTTGAAGAACAGAACTTCAAAAATATTTTTAAAAGATTTTATTTATTCATGATAGACACAGAGAGAGAGAGAGAGAGAGAGAGAGGCACTGACACAGGTAGAGGGAGAGAAGCAGGCCCCATGTAGGGAACCTGACGTGGGACTCGATCCCGGGACTCCAGGATCACGCCCTGGGCCAAAGGTAGGCACTAAACCGCTGAGCCACCCAGGGATCCCAGAACTTCAAAATTTTGTTGAAGTACAATTTGTTAATTTTTTTCTTTCATGGATTGTGCTTTTTGGTATTGCATACCGGGAATTTTTGTCTAACTTATCAAAAAACCTATTTCCCATGTTTTCCACTAAAAATCATATAGTTTTAGGTTTTTATACATTTAGAACTATGGTTCATTTGAGTCAAGTTTTGTATATAGTGTATGGTATGAAGCAAAGTTAATTTCTTTGCATACAGATGACCCATTTTTCTAGCTTTATTTGCTTGAAAAGACTGTCCTTTCTCCATGAAACTGCCTTTGCACATTGGTCCAAAATTAATTGACTATGTGTATACAGATTTACTTATAGGCTAACTATTCCATTCTATTTACTTATGTACTTATCTTTCCACCAATAGCACATTGTCCTGACTACTGAAGCTTTATAATAAGTCTTGAAGTAAGGTGATGGTAGTTCTCCAACTTTGTTCTTTTTCAAACTTACTTTGCCAATTCTAGATCCTTTGCATATGTAGATAAGGAATCATACATATGATTGTATGTAAAATCATATACATTTTAGATCTAGTTCAGCAATATCTATAAAAAGTCTGCTGGACTTTCAATTGGGATTGCTTTAATCCAGAGGTCGATTTGGAGAGAAAACTATTGAGTCTTTGAACCCAGAAACATAGCAAATCTCCTCATTTCATTATATCCTATTTATTTCTTTTAGCAATATTCTGTAGTTTTCAATGTACATATATTACATGACTTTTGTTAGATTTATCTCTATATGTGTTGTGCCCAAGATTGTGTATCTGAGAAAACCACCAAGTTTTTTTTTGACACCGATGCAAGTACATGAGGGTTTATTAACAAGCTCAAGGTTGGGTCCAAGTATACCTGACACAGCAGAGAAGGGACTTGGACCCTGAGGTGGGTTACAGCTGGGTTTTTATGGGCTGGTCTAGGGATAAGGTGGGGTTTTTCAGTAAGGGTAGGGGTGTGAGAATCTCCAGTAAAGAGGTCTCACAAACTCTTTCTTCCTTATTCCAATAAGGCGTGCTTTGTGTTTTTTTCTGTAGCCGGGGTAAGGTAGAGTTCAGCTCCTGGTCACAGTGGCCTGGTTGGTCACAGTGGCCTGAGATGGCTACCAAAGCTACAATGGCTGTACTTGTGCCAATGTTAAACTTGAATGACCCTAATTTTCTCAGCCTCCACAATATGAATCTTTACATTTTATATATTTAATAATAAATTAGTAATATTAATTTCTAATCGTTCATAGAATTTTTATGTTTTTTGTACCTGCAACTTTCCTAAACTCACTTGTTTGTTCTAGCAGCTTGTTTTCTCTTTGTTTGTTTTAGAAACCACAGGATTTTTTGCTTCTATAATCACACTGTCTGTGAAAGCACATATATCCCTGTCTTTTTCCTGGTCTTCGGAGGAAAGCATTTGGTCTTTCACTGTTAAGTATGATGTTAGCTGTAGGGTTCATAGAAGCTCTTCTCAGGATAAGGGTGTTTCCTTCAATTCCTGGTTTTCTGAGGTTTTTTATCATGGATGTTGTATATTGAATTTTGTCCATTTTCTTTTGCGCCCACTAAGATGATTATGTGGTTTTTCTTTTTTAGTTTGTTTAGTGAATAACACTAGTTAATTTTCATGTTAAAGCAATCCTGTATTTCTGGGATAAAACCCAATAGATCTTAATATATTATCCTTTTTAAATATTGGTAGGATTTGATCAAACTTTTATTTAGAATTTTTGTATCTATGATTATGAAAGATAATGGTCTGTAAATTTTTTATTTTATTTTTTTTTGTAATTGCTTCATCTGATATTGGTCCTAAGGTAATGTTGATCTTATACAATAAGTTAGAAAATGTTTTCTCATCCTCAATGTCCCAGAGGAGTAATATTGAATTGGCATTTAAAAAAATATTTGGTAGAATTATCAGTGAAGACTTCTGGGTCTGGAGTTCTTTTGGGATAAAGTTGTAAATCTCCAAGTTCAATTTTTTAAGTATATATATTGGACTGTTTAGCTTACCTATTTCTTCTTGAGTGCGCTTTAGAAGTCTCTCTTTCAAGGAGTTTGTCCTTTTTACCTAAGCTGTTGAGTTTATTGGCATATCATTTTCGCACTATTCCTTCATTATCCTTTTCACATCTTTAGACCTTGTAATGAAACCCTTCTTTCATTCCTGATATGGGTAATTTGTATCTTCTCTTTTTTTCTCCTAATTAATTTGGGTGGAGAATTATCAATTTTATTGATTGTTTCAAAATCAGAGGTTTTTATTTATTAAATAAAAACCTATTAGGTTTTTCTGCTTTTTGCTTGCTTTTGATTTTATGGAATTTTTTCTCTGCCCTTTTAATATTTCCTTTTTTTCTGTTTACTTTTGGTTCAATTTGCTGCTTTTGCTAGTTCTAAAAAAAATGAGACTGAAATAAATGATTTGAGACTTTCCTTCTAATATGTGCAGGTAGTATTATAAATGTTCTGTTAAAGTATTGCTTGAATTTACATTTACAATTTTGATATAGTTTATTTCATATTCATTCAGTTAAAAACACTTCCTATGTTCCCTTTTTAAAAAAGTTTTTATTTAAATTCCGGTTAGTTAACATACAGTGTAGTGTTAGTTTCAGGTGTACAATTTAGTGATACAACACTTCCATGCAACACCTGATGCTCATCACCACGTGTACTCTTTAATCCCCATCACCTATTTTCCCTACCCCCCCCACCTCCCCTCTGGTAACCATCAGTTTAGTTAAGAGTATATTTCTTTTCATTTCTTCTTTATTCATGTGTTATTTAAAAAATTATTATTTCACTTCGAGATATTTGAGTATGTTCCAGACATCTTTCAACTGATTTCTAATTTAATTTCATTGTGGTCAGAAAACCTACTTGTATTTGATTTAAAAAAATTTCTTGATATTTGTTTTGAAGACTAGACTATGAACTGTCTTGATGAACATGGGACTTTAGAACAAGGTGTATTTTCCTGTTTTTGCTTGGAGTGAAAATTGTCAATTAGATCACATTGGTCACAGTGATCTTTACTTTTATTTTCTCTGCATGTTTTATCAATTGCTGAGAGAAGATTGTTGAAATCCTTGACTATCATTTGAATTTTTCTATTTATTTTGTGGTTCTATCAGTTTTTGCTTCATGTATTTTGAAGCTCTTTTATTATGAACATAAATGTTTAGAATTTTTATGTCCTTTTGATTAAATGAACACTTTACTATGAAATGACTGCTTTATCCTGGTAATATTCTTTACCGTTAAATCTACTTTGCTATTAATAATGCCAGTCCATATTTCTTTTGATCAGTTTTGGCATGATATGACTTTTTCTACCCTTTTACTTTTAACCTACTCTTATCTTTGTATTTAGAGTGTATTTATTGTAGGCTGCATATAAATAGTTCCTCCCTTTTTTCCATTGTCAATCTCTGCCTTTTAACAGTGCGTTTATACCTTATTATGGTTGAGATGACTATTGAAATGGTTGGATTTAAATATTTTTATTAGTTTCATTGAAATACAGTCCATAAGCTGTACAATTCATTCACATAAAATGTATAATTCAAAGTTTTTAGTATAGTCACAGATAATGTGCATCCATCAGCACAATTTTTTAAAAAAGATTTTATTTATTCACAAGAGACGAGAGAGAGAGAGAGAGAGAGAGAGGCAAAGACACAGGCAGAGGGAGAAGCAGGCTCCATGCAGGGAGCCCGACATGGGACTCGATCCTGGGTCTCCAGGATCAGGCCCTGGGCTGAAGGCTGTGCTAAACCGCTAAGCCACCTGGGCTGCCTAGCACAGTCAATTTTAGCACATATCATCACCTCTGTATCTTTTAGCCATTACATTCCTGTATCCCTATTACCTTCTCTGCGCTCAACACCCAACAACCCTAAACAATTACTATTTACTTTCTGTCTCTGTGGTTATCCCTATTCTAGGCTTTAATATGAATGAGATCTTATAATATGTGGTCTTTTGTGACTGGCTTCTTCCACTTAGCATAATATTTTCAAAGTTCATCCATGTTGTAATATTTATAGTACTTCATTCTTTTTGTGTGTGAATAATATTCCATTGTGGATCTACTACATTTTATTTATGTGTTCTTTCACTGGTGGACATTTGGGTTGTTTCTACCTTTTGGGTATTATGAATAATGCTGCTATAAATATTTGTGTACAAGTTTCTGTGTCGACATCTGTTTTTATTTCTTTTGATTATAAACCTAAAAGTGGAATCGCTGGGCCATATGGTATTCTGTGTTTAACTTTTTGAGGAACAGCTGAACTGTTTCCATGAAGAGTTGTACTATTTTATATTCCTACCAGCAACATGTGAAGGTACCATTTTCCCTACCTCTTTGCCAACACTTGTTATTTCAACTTTTTATTCTAGCCTTCCTTGTGGGCAAGAAGTAGTATCTTATTGCAGTTTTTGATTTACATTTCCTTAATAACCAATGATGTTGAGCATATTTTTCATGTTCTTGTTGACCATTTGTATATCTTCTTTGGAAGAGTAGCTCTTCCTTTTCTTCTTTCCCAAGTTTTTATTTAAATTCCAGCTAGTTAACATACAGTGCAATATTAGTTTCAGGTGTAGAATTTAGTAATTCATTACTTACATACAATGCCTGGTACTCATTACAACAAGTGCATTCCTTAATGCCCATCACCTATTTAACTCACCCCCCCACCTCCCTTCTGGCAATCTTCAGTTTGTTCTCTCTGTTTCTTGGTTTGCCTCTCTCTCTCTCTCTCTCTCTGATTTGCCTATCCCTATGTTCATTGATTTTGTTTCTTACATTCCACATGAGTGAAAGCATATGGTATTTGTCTTGTTCTGACTTATTTTGCTTAGCATAATACTTTCTAGCTCTATTCATGTGATTACTAGTGGCAAGATTTCATCCTTATGGCTGAGTAATTTTCTATTATATATATATATATATACACCACATCTATTTCTGTTATATATGTATATATATAATAGAAATAGAATATATATATTAGAAGAGAATGGAAATATATATATATATATATATATATATATATATATATATACACACACACACCACATCTTCTTTATCCATTGATTAGTCGATGGATGTTTAGCCTCTTTCCATATTTTGGCTATTATAGATAATGCTATTATAAACATCAGGGTGCATGTATCCTTTCAAATCATTATTTTTGTATCCTTTGGGTCAAAACCTAGTAGTACAATTGCAGGATTGTAGGGTAGTTCTATTTTTAACTTTTTGATTTTTTTTTATGATAGTCAGAGAGAGAGAGAGAGGCAGAGACACAGGCAGAGGGAGAAGCAGGCTCCATGCACCGGGAGCCTGACGTGGGATTCGATCCAGGGTCTCCCGGATCGCGCCCTGGGCGAAAGGCAGGCGCCAAACCGCTGCGCCACCCAGGGATCCCTAATTTTAACTTTTTGAAGAACTTCCATATTATTTTCCAGAGTGGCTGCACACATTTGCATTCCAACTAACAGTGTAAGAGGGTTCCCTTTTCTCTGCATCCTTGCCAACACCTGTTGTTTCCTGCATTGTTAATTTTAGGAATGGAAGAAGATATTTGAAAATGACATATCTGATAAACGGTTAGTATCCAAAATATATAAAGAACTTATAAAACTCAACACACACACACACACACACACACACACACACAAAATAATCCAGTTGAAAAATGGGCAGCTGATATGAATAAACATTTTTCCAAAGAAGACATACAGATGGCTAGCAGGCACATAAAAAGATGCTCAACATCATAAGGTGAATAGAAATCAAAACAAGTGAGATATAACCTTACACAAGTCAGAATGGCTAAAAAAAGAAGAATGTCTCTTTAAGTCTTTTGTCTAGTTTTTAGAAATTGTGTTGTCTTTTTTGTTGTTGAATTGTAAGAGTTCTAATATATTTTGGATATTAAACTCTTATCATCAGACGTATGAACTGCAAATGTTTTCTCCCATTCTGTGAGTTGTCTTTTTACATTTTATTTTATTTATTTTATTTTATTTTATTGTAAATTTTTTTATTGGAGTTCGATTTGCCAACATATAGTATAATACCCAGTGCTCATCCTGTCAAGTGCCCTCCTCAGTGCCCATCACCCAGTCACCCCATCCTCCCGCCCACCTCCCCTTCCACTACCCCTTGTTCATTTCCCAGAGTTAGGAGTCTTTTTAAAAACTCTATTTCAGGAATGCCTGGGTTGCTCAGTGGTTGAGTGTCTGCCTTCGGCTCAGGGCATGATCCCAGGATCTGGGATCCAGTCCTGCATCAGGCTCCTGGCATGGAGCCTGCTTCTCCCTCTGCCTATGTCTCTGCCTCTCTCTCTCTCTCTCTGTACCTCATGAATAAATAAATGAAACTTTAAAAAATTGTTCTATTTTATTTAAATTCAATTAATTAGCATATAGTATATCATTTGTTTCAGAGTAAAGTTCAGTGATTCATCATTTGTACATAGCACCCAGTACACTTTACATCACATACCCTCCTTGATGCCTATCACCCAGTTACCCCATCCTCCCACCCCTTTCTCCTCCAGCAATCCTGTTTGTTTCCTTGTGACTAAGAGTTTCTTATGGTTTGTCTTCCTCTCTGATTTCATTTTCTTTTATTTTACCCTCCCTTCCTCTATGATCCTCTGTTTTATTTCTTTAACTTCCACATATGAATGTGAACATATGATAATTGTCTTTCTTTGGTTGACTTATTTTGCTTATCTTGATACCCTCTAGTTCTATCCACATCATTGCAAATGGCAAGATTTTATTTTTAATGGCTGAGTAATATTTAATTGTATATATACACCACATCTTTTTTACCCGTTCATCTGTTGATAGACATCTGGGCTTTTTCCATAGTTTGGCTATTGTGGACATTGCCACTATAAACATTTGGATGCAGATGCCCCTTCCAATCATTATATTTGTCTCTTTGGGTTAAATACCTAGTGGTACAATTGTTGGGTCATAGGGTAGCTCTATTTTTAGCTTTTTGAGAGACCTTCATATTGTTTTCCAGACTGGCTGTACAAATGGCCAACAGACACATGAAAAAACCCTCAACATAACTTGGCATGAGGGAAATACAAATCTTTTCACATTCTTGATAATGTTCTTAATAAATATTTTAAATACTTTAAAAAAAGATTTTGTTTATTTATTCATGAGAGAGAGAGAGATACAGGCAAAGGGAGAAGCAGGCTCCATGCAGGGAACCTGATGTGGGACTTGATCCCGGGTCTCCAGGATCACACCCTGGGCTGAAGGCAGCACTAAACCGCTGGGCCACAAGGGCTGCCCTGTTTTTAATATTTTTAAAGTCTAATTTATCTATTTTTTCTTTTGTTTCTCATGTTTTGAGTGTCAAATCTAAGAATGTATTGTCAAGTTCAACATGATAAAGATTCTCAGTATCCATTCCTCTTGTAAGAGTTTTATAGTTTTAGCTCTTATGTTTAGGTTCTTAACTTTTCCTGAGTATATTTTTGCATATGGAATGAAGTAGGGATCCAACTTCATTCTTTGCAAGTAATTATCTAGTTGTTCTAGCACTGTTTGTTGAAGAGATCCTCTTTTATTTCCCTTCTTTAATGATCTTGTCACTCTTCTAAAAAACTAGTTAGCTACAAATGGGTGGGTTTATTTCTGGACTGCCAATTATATTCTGTTGGTTTATAGTTCCACAGTGTCTTGATTACCACTTCATATTAATAAGTTTGAAATTGGGAAATGCAAGCCTTCTAATGTTGTTTTTCTTTCTCCATATTGTTCTTACTATTTAGAGCCTCTTACAATTACATGTGAATTTGAACATTGATTTTTCTATTTATGCAAAAAAGGCCATTGGAATTTCAATAGGGATTGCATTGTTCCTATGGATAGCTTTGTGGGAGTTTGTGATCTTAACAATATTAAATTTTCCAATCCATGAATACGGTATATTTTTGTATTTAATTTAGTCTTCTTTTAGTATGTTTTATAGTTTTCAGTCTATGAACTTCAGTCACTTCTCGGCTAATTTATTTCTAGGACTTTTTTGGAAATTACTGTAAGTGGAATCGTTTTCTTAATTTCGTTTTCAGATTGTTTGTTGCTGATATATAGAAACAGAACTGATTTTTGTGTACTGATATTGTGCTCTGCAACTCTGCTGATTTTTTTTTTGAATTGCAATTTTTTGTGGATTCCTTCGGATTTTCTGTATTAAGAATCATATCATTCTTCTGTATGTAGATGTCCAATTTTCCAGCACCATTTATTGAAGAGACTGTCTTTCTTCCAATGGATAGTCTTTCCTCCTTTATCGAATATTAGTTGACCATAAAGTTCAGGGTCCACTTCTGGGTTCTCTATTCTGTTCCATTGATCTATGTGTCTGTTTTTGTGCCAGTACCACACTGTCTTGATGACCACAGCTTTGTAGTGCAACCTGAAATCTGGCATTGTGATGCCCCCAGATATGGTTTTCTTTTTTAAAATTCCCCTGGCTATTCGGGGTCTTTTCTGATTCCACACAAATCTTAAAATAATTTGTTCTAACTCTCTGAAGAAAGTCCATGGTATTTTGATAGACAATGCATTAAATGTGTAAATTGCCCTGGCTAACATTGACATTTTCACAATATTAATTCTTCCAATCCATGAGCATGGAATACTTTTCCATCTCTTTGTGTATTCCTCAATTTCTTTCAGAAGTGTTCTATAGTTTTTAGGGTATAGATCCTTTACATCTTTGGTTAGGTTTATTCCTAGGTATCTTATGCTTTTGGGTGCAATTGTAAATGGGATTGACTCCTTAATTTCTCTTTCTTCAGTCTCATTGTTAGTGTATGGAAATGGCACTGATTTCTGGGCATTGATTTTGTATCCTGCCACGCTACCAAATTGCTGTATGAGTTCTAGTAATCTTGGGGTGTTGTGTTTTCGGTTAAAGATGAAAGGGTCAACCAGGAAATTAAGGAAGAATTAAAAAGATTCATGGAAACTAATGAGAATGAAGATACAACCGTTCCAAATCTTTGGGATGCAGCAAAAGCAGTCCTGAGGGGGAAATACATCGCAATACAAGCATCCATCCAAAAACTGGAAAGAACTCAAAAACACAAGCTAACCTCACACCTAAAGGAGCTAGAGACAAAACAGCAAATAGATCCTACACCCAGCAGAAGAAGAGAATTAATAAAGATTCAAGCAGAACTCAACGAAATCGAGACCAGAAGAACTGTGGAACAGATCAACAGAACCAGGAGTTGGTTCTTTGAAGGAATTAATAAGATAGATAAATCATTAGCCAGCCTTATTAAAAAGAAGAGAGAGAAGACTCAAATTAATAAAATCATGAATGAGAAAGGAGAGAGCACTACCAACACCAAGGAAATACAAATGATTTAAAAAACATTATGAACAGCTATACGCCAGTAAATTAGGCAATCTAGAAGAAATGGACGCATTTCTGGAAAACCACAAACTACCAAAACTGGAACTGGAAGAAATAGAAAACCTGAACAGGCCAATAACCAGGGAGGAAATTGAAGCAGTCATCAAAAACCTCCCAAGACACAAAATCCAGGGCCAGATGGCTTCCCTGGGGAATTCTATCAAACGTTTAAAGAAGAAACCATACCTATTCTACTAAAGCTGTTTGGAAAGATAGAAAGTGATGGAGTACTTCCAAATTCTTTCTATGAGGCCAGCATCACCTTAATTCCAAAACCAGACAAAGACCCCACCAAAAAGGAGAATTATAAGTATTTGATATATAGTACAATATTGGTTTCTGGAGTAGATAGATGAATCAACCATTCTTATGTGCCACAAACACTCTTGCTCCATACTTTTGCCAGAATCTAAGACAAGAATAGTCTCTCCTTTCTCCATTCTCACTCAAAAGTAGCCCTTCTAGTTCCTACTTATCCTTTAGATCTCAGCTTAAATGGCACTTGTTATAGGAGGCCTATAGATGAAGCTCCCTTGCTGTGTTTATGCTTCACCCCTGATGACATTTTGTTTTCATTATTTATTAAACTACCTTCCTGGCTACATGGTAAGACAATATTTACCCATCTTGCTCATTGCTGTAACCTCAGGAGGTATTGCAGAAATTGATAAGGACAGTATAATTTGTGATAAGAGGGTAGGAAGGAATGGAAGTCTATA
This sequence comes from Canis lupus dingo, assembly GCF_003254725.2. Classification (NCBI taxonomy): domain Eukaryota; kingdom Metazoa; phylum Chordata; class Mammalia; order Carnivora; family Canidae; genus Canis; species Canis lupus. The sequence continues at coordinate 2,331,345 of NC_064270.1, forward strand.
AGAAGATAGTTAAAACTGACATAATTATATGGTTGATCCTAGCCAAATAGTCATACCAGCAGAAAAAATATATATTTGAAGAGTAAATTATGTATGTTTTATAACATATACTGATCCAATTAATAGCCTAAAAGCTGATCTTATTTTCATTTTGTTTATACACATTGCATTATAATCTCTAAATCCTTTCAAATCTATAACTAGCCTCCAGCAATATGATAACAGTGGCCCTCAGTCTTTAACCAAAGAACTAAGGTCATTGACACGTAATCATGTAACTGGATCCCAAGATCTAAGAAAGACCTCCAGAAAGGATGAGGAGGAGACATGAATGCACAAAGGACTTCTAAAAATGCACATAGCAAGACACCAAGATAATTACCTCTGATTGAAGAGGAGATAAAGGCCTTTTCCCTACCCCCTGTGGTAAGTGTACCAAAAAAGCAAGGACATGCATCCGCAGATGAGATAATAAAGATAAAAGCACTGCTCTGAGACCACGAATCGGGTCAGGAGAAAAAGTTCTCTAGAGCATTCAGAGAGATTCCTTTCCAGCCCAGTTGTGTAATGAGGAACATGTTGACCTCTTTTTAAAAAGGATCCTGAGATATGGAAGAAGAAGCCTGAAAGAACTCTTAACTTTTATAATAAATATCACCTCAGGTAATCAGAAATGTCAACAAAATCAGAATTACAGTCTCCTTGCTCCTGGACCAGAATGTGTTCTGGCCCTTGACCTGCTGTCAAGTGTCTGAGACAGAAATTGATGTACTTGAGTAGGGTTTAGATTTATCAGAGCCTGAAGCACTCCTGCTGGAGACCATAACAACAGCAGCAGCAACATTAACACCCACTGAAGGGAGGCCTACATCAACCAATGTCTAAGTGGGAAACAGAAACCATATTACACAACTTCACAGAGAAGATTTAATATAGGAACTGATTAAACAAGTTTTGGAGGACCATAAGGGCATAAAGCAAACACTGAGGTGATACAGAAACAGCATATGCAGAAGGAAGCTTCACCTCCTAGGACTGGAGGAACCAAGACAGAGCTTAATGCTGCTGTAACTGAGAACCCCAGAGAAGGAGGTCCACTGAGCTGGATGAGAGACCTCTGATGGGGGTGTGCTTTCTGGGTAGCTTGGTCTTCCTGTAGTGTGGAGAGACTCCACAGAGCTAGGACTCAGGACTTTGAGGAATAGGCACTGCTCAGTGAGTGCTGCTTCCTTGGAACCTTGGAGGAAAGAGCTCCTACTGAGCTGGGACTCAAGCCTCTGAGTAGGCAACATTTGTTGACACATGCCAGTGTCTCTATGGAGCTAATGAGGTTGCTCCTGCAAGTGTGAGAACTGCAGCCAGCTGCTGTCATTGGACCGAATCACTGCTGCAAAGTTAATGACACAGCATTAGGGCAATGCTGACAGAAGCAGGAAGCAAGTGAAACAGAACAAGTCTCTTCTGCCTCTAGTATTTCAATCTTTCTCTAGGGCCCCGTCTGAGCAGAGACTAACAGAAATCCATCTGCAAAGGTTAATTTATGATTTGCAGAACTCCAGGCCCAGAATTCCAGAGCTGGGGTTGGAGCTGAGAGACAATAGATTAATAATGAGCTAGTTTCTGTCCAAACAACTCAAAACCTCCCCATCTAGACTAGCTCAAGCAGCTATCCAAGCACAGAGGGAAGCAGGAGAATGTGGTGTATTTCCTGGCATGTAGACCCACACAGAAGTTATGCTAGGTAGATTAATTGGCATCACAAGGAATTGGGTGGAGGTTGGATTATAATTTGGACTTGAGTTTTTCCACTTCAATACAGGAAACATAGATGACAGTTTTGTTTTAGTAAGCACACATTTATGGTGCTACCTAATCACCATAATTAGTTTATAATTCAGAAAAATGAAGTATTCTAATGGGTCTCATTCTTCTCATAAGTCTATTATAGCATGAGTACAAGTGTTGAAGGTGGAAAAGGCAGCATGTGGGAGTACACAACAGCAGATCAACTCAGTATCATACCTCCAATAGATTCAGACTCAGATGTAAGAAATCTCAGCCCACAAAAGGCCTGAGGCTTGCTTACTGCCCTCCCAAAGGACAAAGCAAGAACTAATCATGAATTGGTCCTCAAATCTGGCATTGGGTCAATGTAAGGAAACACTGTCCTCAAAACTCAAAAGCCCAGACCCTTTCTTCATCTCATGTTTTCCTAGAGAATGCCAGGTACACTCTCTCGCTGAGCTGCCAACATAGTATGACCCAGCTATGGTGCCTAGCTAATGGGTAGAGCTCTCATCTAAGGAGGCTAACTGGGCTATTCTAATTGGTGGTGAAGAACTAAGGACTAGTCCTGCCTCTGGACTCTGTTGAGACAGATGAGACAGGCCAAATTTTGATGGCTTTTGATGAAAAGTAACCCCTCCAATCTCCTTTCTTCAAGAAAGGAGGCTCTTCAATTAAATTTAAGAGATAAGATAAGAATCTGCTTCATGCAGTGGAAAATTAAATGTGATGGGCTTCTGCAATCTTATGAATCCCTTTCTTTGTAATAAATGGCTTCCCCTGCCAGATGGACCTCTAAGAACTCCACGTCTGGGGAAATGGCTCAAGTCTCTCATCTCTGTTAAGTAAGTGACAGATATCACTGTACCAGTTTAGTAGCTCTGAAAACAAGGTATTAGTATCTAAATTTGTGTTCTGCTGAGGCCAGTTGCTACCTTTCAAAACGCTTTCAAAAAGATTGCTCTTCCAGACCCACTGGTCAGGTTGGATAGGAGCTGCAGCAGCTTGTTAACAAAGCCCTTTGTCTCTATCATGGACAGTGCCAGAAGGTGGAGTCCATGACAGGCTCTAATATACTTTGGTGGGTAAGTGCATAAGCTCTGGATTCATGGAGCTTTAGTTGAAATCATACCTCTATATCCCACTCATTGTGTAACTTGGATATATCACCTAGCATTTTATAGAGTTACTGGAAAACCAGAGATGAATTGTGGCAGTACTTAGTCCTAGACCTGACATACAAAAGCTTTCATGTTAGCTGGAGGCAGTAGTCAGTGGCGAAAGTGGCATAGCAGTGCACAAATTCCAAAAGTGAGAGATGCTGGTTGGCTGTAGCTCAGTGATTCTCATCCAGAGATGATTTTGCTCTTTCCTCAGTCCCAAGGATATATTTTTTTAAATTTTTATTTATTTATGATAGAGAGAGAGAGAGAGAGAGAGAGAGAGAGAGAGAAGCAGAAACACAGGCAGAGGGAGAAACAGGCTCCATGCGCCGGGAGCCCGACGTGGGATTCGATCCCGGGTCTCCAGGATCGCGCCCTGGGCCAAAGGCAGGCGCTAAACCGCTGTGCCACCCAGGGATCCCCAGTCCCAAGGATATTTGGCAATGTCTAGAGACATTCTTGTCTGGAGTGATTCTACTGGCACCTAGTTGTTAGAGGCCTAGTTGTTAGAGACTGCTAAATTTACTATGATGCACAGGAAAGCTCCTGCAATAATCTAGCCCAAACGTTAACAATGTCAACGTTGATAAACTCTGGTGTAGTCACACCCAAGGATCAATTCCTAAACTGAAGAAAAAAGAAAGTCAATATAAAATACAAGAATACAACCACCTCATTGGAGCCAAAGGACAGGAATGTGGCTAAGACTTCAGTTCATAAAGCAACCTGCACGGAGGGCAAGCTGGATGCACTACAGGCCCATATCTTATCTCCATCATCCAGACCCCTTATTATCTGCCTGTTGGTGCCGGTGTGGGTCATCTAGTGGAACACTTACAGAAGATCTGCTTGAGTCAGGGAGGCCAAAAGGGTAAGAGCTTGTGGTTGGGGAAACATTTGAAGAAAGTATGAACCTTCCTTGACTGATAGACATAAACAAAGACAAAAAGCAGAGAAATGGGTAAATTGGGAGTTCTAGCAGTTCCTCTCTGTGGTTCTTCAAAGAATTGATAATGTGAAGTTATAGTCAGCCAGTCATAGAAAATGCTGCCTACTGGATGCCTGTGGAATCATGAGTTTGCACTAAGTCACAAGGACTAATTTTAACAGATAACATATAGGGAAGCAAGAGCATGTCATCTCTGTCTCAACTAAGAAAGGCAAATTGATGCTGGTTCCTGCAAACAGAGCCACAAAAAAAGTCTCAAGTATCAAGTCTGCAAAAGGAAATGAATGCATCTGTTATAGAGAAGACAAACTCCAAGCAAGATGGCACTCTGTCAGGGAGGGATGCTCCACTTGGACCTAGAGATCACAGAAAGAAAGATGGGCTACTCACATAGATCTCACAGGAACAGAACCTGACAAGGGCTCCACTGAATAGGGAAGTGATCTGAAAACTAAAATGGACCTGTTTGCATTTGAAGAGGAGGAAAAAAGTTTGGGGACTGAAAAATGACAGGCTCTTGGAAACAGAGAGAATCCACTAAGGTAAGGTAAATGATCCATCTATTAGGAACTCCATTTGGCCTTTCCTGAGCAGGGCTAATCTCACTCATGAGCCTGAGATAAGCAGGTTCTACTCTATATCAGAAATCACCAGAATGGCTTCTCATTTACCCATCCCAGTGCGGCTCCTCACTAGGTCATTTTTAAAGAGTTGAATCCACCTCTCCCCAGCAGCCCCTTTCTGTGTGGTCCCATCATCTTAACCTCCATCTATCCTTTCAGCTAGCCACCACAAACACTACCCTGAGCCAGGCCAGGGTGAGGAGCTGTGACATCTAGATTTTCTTGTCTGCTCCTGTCCTCAATGATCACTCACCAACAGTAATATCTTAAATTTATACAGCACTTGGTATCATTGTCTTCAGTTCTCTTGTTCAATCTTGACAGTACCTCTAAGCTGATTTATTTTCCTCATTACATTCAGAAGGAAACTACAGCTGAAGTAGGTTGAGTGCTCTGGAAGAGTCTGAATTTGAACCCAGATCTTCTCCCTGACCAGTGCAGGGCTTTTTTCACACTACATATGTATTCTCTGTACATCTACACCACACCCTGAAATGCAACGCTCCTTATGCCTTTTCTTTTTATATTCACCATCATGGGTACTGGTATATCCTTAACTGAATTACTAATTTTCTAAGAATATAGATCAAATGAGTTTTGTTTTGTCAAATGAGTAATACACTATTAGTCACTCAATACTCAGTTAAGTATTTTTTTCAAATCCATTACAAAACATAGAAAATATAAAAATTACAAGAAACCAAAGTGAATAACAATAATTGCTTTTCAGGTCACATTGAAAATCTATTAATAATCACACTTAATTATTAGTGGTAGTTTTCAAAGCCTTATTCACTGGAGAATCTCTGAAACCACTATGGATTTCCACATGCAATCTCTAGCAAAAGCTTCAGAAGATAGAAGTTAATTTCTGGAGAAGGAGAAAAGCTTCCTGAGGGCTGCCTTGACCTCCTTGTTTCTCAAAGTATAGATGAGGGGGTTGAGTGTAGGGCTCAATATGGTGTACAGTACACCAGCCAACTTGCTCTTCCCTGGACTATAGCTGGAGACAGGGCTTATGTAGGCATAGAAGACAGCAGTATAATACATACACACCACAATGAGGTGAGAAGAGCAAGTGGAAAAGGCTTTTTTCTTCCCCTCTGCAGTCCGCATTTTTAGGATGCTAGAGATAATAAAGCCGTATGACACAATGGTCATCAGGAAGTTCAATATGCCATAAAAGGCATCAGCTAGGACAATCATGATGCTGTTCACATAGGTGGAGCTACAGGAGAGAAGCAACAGAGGAGGGACCTCACAGAAAAAATGGGTAATGACGTTAGGGCCACAGAAATTTAACCGCAGCATCAGCCCAGTGTGGATGGCTGTGTTGAAGGCACAAAGCACCCATACACCTGTGGCCAGCTTACTGCAGAATGCCATGCTCATTGTCGTGCTGTAGTGCAGAGGGTGGCAGATGGCTGCATACCGGTCATAGGCCATGACCGTGAGGAGGAGCAGCTCGGAGGATGCAGCCCATGTGAGAAAATAGAGCTGGGCCATGCAGGCCCCATAAGAGATAGAGCTCTCCTCTGATACCAGACCCTCCAGTGCTTTGGGCATGATGGAAGAGGTGCAGATAATATCCATAGTAGCCAAGTTGAAGAGAAAAAAGTACATGGGGGTATGGAGCCCAGGGTTGAAGGTGATGGCCAAAATGATGAGGATATTACCTGTGAGGGCCACAGAGTAGAGGGAGAGGAAACAGCTGAATAAGAGCATATGGTATTCTGGGTGCTCTGAAAAGCCCTGCAGGATAAACTCTGTTACTAGCGTCTTGTTACTCATGGTCCTTGGGCTGAGAGGGGTTTCCAGGGCTATCAAGTGAATCTCTACCCACAGATTCATGTGATTTCAGGGCTAAAAAGAGAGATAAGATGTATCCTAAGGTAGGCTGCTACCATTTTTCATTCATATTTTACATCATAGCATGAGCAATATTATACAGATATACTGGGACTTATTAATCAAGAGAAACATATCAATATGACATTAGGCAAAGGGCAAGAACATTTAGCTCATAAAAAGTACAAATGGCCAATTAAATTATAAAGCATCATTCAACCTCAAAGAAACAAAAGTTAAATCAACAATCCATTCTTTATGAGCCATGATTTAGCAAAGTTTGAAAACCCTGGTTTTGACTAACATTAGCATGGGTGCCAAGATGCAGGTATTTTAAAATTTATATTCCATTTGAGCCAGAACTTGCACTTCTAGGAATTTATCCTAAGGAAATAATTAAGAACATCTTCAAGGTGTCATCACGGCACTATTTATAATACTGAAAATGTAAAAGCAACCTATACTTTTTAAAGTCAGTATATTATGATGTATTGATATAGTATAATGTTCTACCTATTAAATGATGCATTAGAAATGTTTTACTTGTGCTTATAAAAATAGAATGAAGAAAATTCAAAAATAGTGTGTACAATAGGATCTTATTTTGAGTTTAAGAAAAAAAATCCTGTTTGCATATATACCTGTAGAAAAAACAACTGGCAAATGATAGAACAGAATTTGAACAGTGAAGATAAATTATACTTTATTTCATTTCTTTGCCTTTGCTTCTCTATATTTTCTGATTTTTCCATGTAATATCTCTTCTAAAAGGCAAGTCTGACAGAATAAAGGCCCCCAGTGGGTACTCCTGGATCCACCTCCTGTCCAGACCATGTCTTCCCTCTCATCTCACTCCTCAAAGCCAAAGCTCCAGCCACACCCAGAACTCCCAGTCTGGCCAACATGCCAGCCATGACAGACTTTTGTGGCTTTGTTTTTGCAGTTCCCTCAGCCAGGATGCTCTCCTTCTCATGAACCAGGTCTATCATCATCTCCCTCCTTTTCTAACATCCCTTCCCTATAGAGAAAGGACCATTCTCTCTTTTGTGGTCTTTCAGGATTCTGTACATATTTCTATCCTAGAACCCATTACACATCACTTCACAATATGGTCCTCTAAGATCGGGGCATTTGCTTCAGTCATCTCTGGCCACCACTTCCTGGTCTTCAGACCTGTGCCTGGAATGGAGCAGGTGAGCCCTCAAATACATTTGTTGGAATAATAGTAAAGAACAGTTCAGTACCAATAAAAGCAGAGTGATTTCATTCTCAACACAGTACACATTCTATATTGTTTAAGCTTGGTACTACATTTGCTTTTCCCTTGTTTTCAACTCTTTATTCATTAAAAGAGTTGATTTAAGGAGGATCTTCAACTTGTTTTCAACTCTTGTTTTCAACTTGTTTTCAACTCTTTATTCATTAAAAGAGTTGATTTAAGGAGGATCTTCACTTTCAATTAATAATTCTGCTTTTTGTCAAACATCAATGAATGTATTTATGACTGAAGTATTAAAAGGTCTATACAAGATGAGTAAACACCCATGATCAAGTCATATCACCACTTTGTGAGGTGAAGACTAATATTTGAATAGAAGAGCATAAAATTTCTCTGAATTAGAGCAATAGGCTGTGTCAGTGTAAAGTCTGTTCAAAGCTGATGCAAATGACAGAGCTACATCTGTGTCTTCCCAGAAGTAAGGAACTAGGTCATCTCCATCACTTTGCTGAAGATAATAAATGCAATATGCTTTAACGTCTTTCACATTTGTTTCAAACAAATGTAGTAAATATTTCTTCTGTATGGTTTGAGTTGTGGATCTGGATATTTTATTTGCTCCTCTGGAATTTTACTGGCTCCTCAACATAGTCTGGTGGGTGACTCCTATTTAACTCCAGGGACCACTGTAAGACTGAAAAGCTGACTCAGGCTGAAAAGGAACAGAGTTGGATTTGCCCCATGGATGTCTCCATGAAAGGTTTCTGCACTTCCCACTAACTTCTTCCCTGGGATTCTAACCATCTGACACTCCCAGTCATCACTCACAGTCCACTTCACCATACAGATTTTAAAGCCAGAGATTCATAATGCTGTGGCCACACCTAGAAGGAGACAGACACCTCCATCACCAAACATTGAGCAGTCATGTGTGGATCTATCACATAGCATTACTGGAGTACCAAAAGAATCTATTATGAAGAAAACTTTATACCCATTCTCTTAACTCCAGAGTGAGGATAGAAAAATAAATAAGTAACATAAATGGAAGTTTTGAGCAGGTGTTCAGGACAAGGAAGTATCAACAAACTGATTCACATTCAAGGAACAAATTACCCCTCAGATAATTACCTTCTCACTATAATTTCCAGGGCAGGTGGACAGTCTTCTCATCCAATTGGTCAACAGGGAGATCAAAGCATCCAGGAGCCAATATTCTTTCATTTGAGAATGATCATAAAATCTCTGTTGGACCTCAGCCAATCACTTCCTCTTCTGAAAATAACAAAAACCTTTCTCTCCCGAGGTTCATAGGGCATTGGCTTTTATCCTCACCAAGCATCACAAAATTGTGGCCAAAAATGTGAGGGAAAATAAAAAGATTTCAGGTACCAATTGCCAATTAAACACATACTGCAGGTGGCGGGCACTGAGGGGGGCACTTGACAGGATGAGCACTGGGTGTTATTCTGTATGTTGGCAAACTGAACACCAATAAAAAATAAATTTATTATTAAAAAAATAAACACATACTACATGTCGACTATATGACTCTCTACATGAGAGGTGATAGTACATTTTAAAAGGGATTATTTTCCACACTTACCAGACCCTTCAGTGCTCAAGTTTCAAAGAAAATGAAAATGCATCTTGGATGATTTGATCACTTTAAAGAAACAGCACAAAGTGTCCTCAAATCCTTGAAATTAAAAAGTTCATTTCACTTAGTTTTTCATAAAGATAGATTAGATTTATCTTTATTAGATTTCACAATCTAATCCACAATTGTGGAAGACAATTTATTTTTAGTGAAATTTTATCTTAGTTCCAATTTGTTGTTCATAATTTCAGAAGTGGAGAATTATTGCTATCATAAGGTATTCAATTATTAATGGAGAAGTTGACCATTTCTATTATTTTTATCTCTAAAGATGTTTAAGGTTTTTCAGGCACCATATAATTAATCCAATGTCCATCTGTAACACATGAAAGTAAATTATTCCTATCATAAACAAAATTCAATAACAGAAAGATAAAAATCAGAAAATGCCAAAATCTCATATGTTCAGTTTTAAATCTGAAAGATACTTTCAAGACAACCTAATCCAACCATTTATTGTAAAATCACAAAGGCATCCAAGTGACTTACCCTAGTCACACAGAGTACTAGTGACAAAGCTAGTATCTAGTCCCAAGTCTTTGGGATTCCACCCTAGAATTCTTGGCAAACTATACAAATGTGTTATATGTCTCACTAAATCTAACCTCATTTGAATGTCAAAAAAAGTCAGGAAAAAGAAAAATCAATGAAGAATTTATATGATTATAATGGGGATTGAGGTGTATATGCAAACCCTAAATTCTCAGCCAGCTTTTGCATCCTATTTGCTCTATTCATTTACTGATCAAACAGTAATAATACAGAATGAGAAATCTATAAATGTTACTAATGTCAGCCAAACAAAAAATACCAGGTCTTATATACAGTTAATGATAAAATTTAGGCAGACTAAGAGTTATGAGTGGAATTTTTCTCATCCTTTTATATCACCCAATAGAATGAGCCATCTTCAGAATACTCCTAATTACCTTGAAAAAGTTCTTCACCTTGTTGAGCTAATAAATTTTATGATAGACATCCTTTCCCCATCGATCATGATTGAGATTGGAAACATGGTAACACTGAAGCAATATACAATCTAGGACAAGATCAGTCTAGATAAAGGCTTTCTTCCCCTATTTAAGCTAATCTTGCCAAGAATTTGTGACTCATCTTCAGCAAAGTTTGTCACTGCCAATGGGAGACACCTGGGACACCTGTTCTCAGCTATTATTCTAAGTGGACCCTGAAGGAGCAATTAAGTACCACTTTTGCTGGGTGCCTGGCTGTCACTGGTGTTCAGACAAAGGCCAGTTCAGACTTCTGATCCAAATGTATGTAAAAGGGTGTGAGCTTGAGCAGAGGGCAGGACCAAACCTTTCTCCCAGCTCACATAATCTGGGCCAGTACAGACTCAGGCTCAGGTGCTCAGAATAATGTGCTCACACATGTGGACTGGGTGGCAATTGGGGGCAGGGGGGCATCAGAAAGGCAGGTAGCATTTCTAGACTGCCTTTTGTGGAAGTCTAGAACCATGGAGCAAATGTTCCCAGGCTTCCCAGCATGAACTATCTCTACCAATAGCGCTGGCCCCCTCACCATCTTTCACCCACACACCTTGGCTCCCTTACCAAGCTCTCTTCCCTTCCCCGTCCTCCTATGTTTTCTCCCAGATCTAATTCTACCACCTCTACAAGGCTTCTTTGACTTCCTGGAGGGAAATGATTACCCTCTGCTAAATTTCAGTCACACCCAGGGGCTCTCCAACCATGCTTCAGTGATAATGGCATGGGCTTTGGAGTCTTTACAGAGCTGGAGTCAAATCCCAAGCCTGAATGCTACTGGTTGTGTGACTTGGAGCAAGTCTCTTAACCTCTCCAGGACTTAATTATAATAATGATAAGACTTCCCTCATTATCGCAGTACCTAATATATGAAAAGGGTTTGGTAATATTTTATTTCCTCTTCCCCCCATGTGGCACCTATTTACATATATATGTTTTTCTGTATGAGCAGAGAACAGACTAGATATGTCTATTACCTTCTTCCCTATGAAAATGTCCTGACTATATCTGACACTTAATGCATAATTGTTGATTAAGTGACTGATCCATTTGGTTAAGTGGGTTTGTTATTAAAAGGCACTTCAACCACTTCTAATTTCACTAAGCAGTGTGATGTACTTAGAACAAGCACTAAAGTAAATAGTTCACAAAAGGCTTTGAGACCTGTTATTTGAGCAGTTGTGTGAATTGTCTTTTATAAATATTATTTATTTATTTGTTTGAGAGAGCACACTCATGTTGTGCACACACTGTGCACACATGCACGTGCACGCACACACACACACACACACACACACAAGTGAGGGGGAGAGGTAGAGGGAGAGGGAAAAGCAGATTTCCTGCTAATCAGGGAGCCCTATGTGGGGCTCAATCATCAGACCCTGAGATCATGACCTGAGCAGAAGGCAGAAACTTAACCAACTGAGCCACCAAGATGCCCCAAATTATTGTAAGTTTTATAATTTCTCTGACTATAATAATTTTTAAGTCTATATAATGTGAATACTAATATCTACCTCCAGCATTTTCAGGACTTCATTTTGGAAACCACATGAGTTATTATTATGGATTATTAATTACTTAATTAATTAAATTTATTATTTATTATTAATTTGGAAACCATTACACAAAAGATTGTGTGCTGGCAGCACTATGCCCAAGTGGGTTATCTTTTTTCCAATGAAACAAAAGATACATAAACAAAAAATTTCCTTCCTGAGATGTTACTGATATGTCACCATTCATGAATAAATGTGTATGAGTTAAGTTAAAGGCTAAACTGCTATAACAAAGAAACCCAAATATATGGTGGCTTAATATTTTCTCTTTCACTCAATAATCTGAAATGTGTATGAGTAATGGGGTTGTTTCCAGACTGATGGGATAGCCTTGCCCCATCTTATTAAGAGATCCAGGTTTCTCCCAAGTCAATGATTCTTTTTTATTTATTTTTTTATTTTTTTATTTTTTTTCAAGTCAATGATTCTTGATCTCCTAGGCCATTATTGTCTTCACCTTCATGAAATATTCCACAACCTCCACATTTCATCTCGTAAGAAGAAAAGTGACAGGAAGCCTTGGGAAAGCAATTTATTTCAAGCAAGTGAAGCATTTACACACGTAACTTCTACTTACAGTCTATGGGTGAAAACTTAATTATGTTGCCTATTTAGCTACAAGGGAAGCTGGGAAATGTGGCCAAGCTGGAAAGTCATACAGGAAAAGGGGAGAAGGGGAGAGTAAATTTTTAGAAAAAAATTAGCTATTTCCCTAGCTATACAAGAAGAAACTGAAGATAGGAGAATTTACAAAAAAAAAGACTTGCTGTCAGAATGAAATTTATGTTACTCCTTAAAACAGATTCAAAAAAAGGAAAGGAGAATGATCAGATAGTTAAACAGGAAGAAAGGGAAAGGTGAAAGGAAGATAAAAGAAGTAGAGAGGCATATGACCTACCCTGAATGCTAAAAGAGGAAAGTAAGAAAGTGAATTTAAGAGTTCTAACATACAGATGGGGCGGGGTAAAATGGCGAAAGAGTAGGGTCCCCAAGTCACTGTCCCCACCAACTTACCTAGATAACTTTCAAATCATCCTGAAAATCTACTAATTTGGCCTGAGATTTAAAGACAGAACAGCTGGAAAGCTACAGAAAGAAAAGTTCGCACTTCTAACAAGGGAGGAAGACAGAAAAAAAGAATCCAGTTGGGGAGGGGCCCCCACAAGGAGCCGGGCTAAGGCTGGGCAGCGAGAGCATTCAGGACAGGAAAGTCCAGCCCTGGAAAAGCAGGAATTTTAACAATCTTCCCAGACAGAAAAGCGCTCACAGGGAGGTCAGGCAGGATCCCAGGAGGGGCAGTGGAACCTCCAGGCTCCGGGGTCACTAACAGAGAAGGTGTGCCCCAGAGGAGAGCGCACAACACACCGCCGGCCGAGTACAGTAAAGGGCTGGAGCCCGAACCCTGCGGGGCCTCGGGAGAAGGTCAGGCCGCGGCTCTGCGCAGACGGGGCTGTGCGGCCCCGAGAGCGATTCCAGTGGCGAAGGCCCCAGAGCCCAGGGCGCCGGGGGACACAGACCAGGATCCTGCACTCCCCGGGGGACAGACAGAGGCTGGGAGGGCACAGGACAGCGAGGATGCTTCTGCCACTGGGCTGCCCGAGCTGTGCAGACCAGCGCCTCCCATCCCTGGAGAATCCAGGCCAATGCAGACTGGAAGACTGTGGTAGTTACTGCAAGAGCTGACTCCAGGGCTGGAAGGCTGGCTGAGGACAGTCTTGTTATTCCTCCTGGTGTCACCCTGTGCCTGGGAGGGGCGGGGCGCCCAGGGAACAGGGGCCTCACAGGATAAACAGCTCCCACTGAGCCGAGCACCTGGCAGGGTGTGGGACAGTTCCCCAGGTGCACACACCTGAGAATCAGAACAACAGGCCCCTCTCCCAGAAGACCAGCTGTAAGGAGAGGGAAAGAGCAAGTTCTTGACTGAGCAGCACTGGAGAGCTTCAGGGGAAGTTGAGGGATTTACAGTATATAGAACCAGAGAATACCCATCCTTGTATTTTTGTTTTTTGTTCATTGGTGTTTTTTCTGTTTTTTTCCTTTGTTTTCCCCTTTTTTTCTCTTTTATTTTTCCTTCCTTTTTCCAGTACAACTTGTTTTTAACCACTCTTCACTGAGCAAAATGACTAGAAAGAACTCACCACAAAAGAAAGAATCAGAAACAGGACTCTCTCCCACAGAATTACAGAATTTGGATTACAATTCGATGTCAGAAAGCCAATTCAAAAGAAAATAATAAAGCTACTGGTGGCTCTGGGAAAAAGCATAAAGAATTGAAGAGACTTCATGACTGCAGAATTTAGATCAAATAAGGCCAAAATTAAAAATCAATTAAATGAGATGCAATCCAAACTGGAGGTCCTAATGATGAGGGTTAATGAGGTAGAAGAACCAGTGAGTGGCATAGAAGACAAGTTGATGGCAAGGAAGGAAGCTGAGGAAGAAAGAGAAAAACAAAAGATCATGAGGATAGGTTAAGGGAAATAAATGACAGCCTCAGAAGGAAAAAATCTACATTTAATTGGGGTTCCAGAGGATGCCGAAAGGGACAGAGGACCAGAAAGCATATTTGAATAATCATAGCTAGAACCTCCCTAACTTGGAGAGGTAAACAGGCATTCAGATCCAGGAGATAGAGAGCCCCCCACTAAAATCATAAAAACCGTTCAACACCTCGAAATTTAATAGTGAAACTAGCAAATTCCAAAGATAAAGAGAAAATCCTTAAAGCAGCAAGAGATAAGAGATCCCTAACCTATATGGGGAGAAGTATTAGGTTAACAGCAGACCCCTCCACAGAGACCTGGAAGGCCAGAAAGGGCTGGTAGGATATATTCAGAGTCCTAAATGAGAAGAACATGCAGCAGAATACTCTATTCAGCAAGGCTTTCATTCAGAATAGAAGGAGAGATAAACAGCTTCCAAGATAGGGAGAAACTGAAAGAATATGTGACCACCAAACCAGCTTTACAAGAAATATTAAGGGGGACTCTCTAAAAGAAGTTCAAAGAAACAATCTACAAAACAGTGACTGAATAGGTATTATGATGACACTAAATTTATATCTTTCAACAGTAACTCTGAACGTGAATGGGCTTAATGATCTCATCAAAAGGTGCAAGGTTTCAGACTGTATAAAAAACACAAGACCACTATTTGCTGTCTACAAGTGACTCATTTTAGACCTAAGGACACCTACAGCCTGAAAATAAAAGGTTGGAGGACGATTTACCTTTCAAATGGTCCTCAAAAGAAAGCAGGGGTAGCAATCCTCATCTCAGATAAATTAAATTTTATACCAAAGACTGTAGGAAGAGATGAAGAGGAACAGTAAATCATACTTAAAGGATCTATCCAACAAGAGGACTTAACAATCATGAATATTTATGCCCCTAATGTGGGAGTTGCCAAGTATATAAATCAATTAATAACCAAAGTTAAGGCATAATTAGATGATAATACACTTATACTGGGAGACTTCAACACAGCGCTTTCTGTAAATGACAGATATTCTAAGCACAACATCTCCAAAGAAACAAGAGGTATAAATGATACATTGGACCAGATGGATTTCACAGATATTTACAGAACTATACATCCAAACGCAACTGAATACATATTCTTTTCAAGTGCTCATGGAGCTTTCTCCAGAATAAACCACATACTGGGTCACAAATCAGGTCTTAACCAATACCAAAAGATTGGGATCCTCCACTGCATATTTTCAGACCACAATGCTGTGAAACTAGAACTCTATCAGAAGAAGATATTTGGAAGAAATTCAAACACGTGGAGGTAAAAGACCATCCTGCTAAGATGAAAGGAAATTAGAGAGGAATTAAAAAGATTCATGGAAACTAATGAAAATGAAGATACAACCGTTCAAAATCTTTGGGATACAGTAAAAGCAGTCCTGAGGAGGAAATACATTGCAATACAAGCATCCATCAAAAAAACTGGAAAGAACTCAAATACAAAAGCTAAGCTTGCACCTAAAGGAACTGGAGAAAGAGCGGCAAATAAAACCCACACCCAGCAGAAGAAGAGAGCTAATAAAGATTCGAGCAGAACTCCATGAAATAGAGACCAGAAAAACTGTGGAACAGATAAACAAAACCAGAAGTTGGTTCTATGAAAGAATTAATAATATAGATAAACCATAGCAAGCCTTACTAAAAACAAAAAAGAGTCAAATTAATAAAATCATGAATGAAAAAAGAAAGATCACCACCAATACCAAGGAAATACAAACGATTTTAAAAACATTATGAGCAGCTATACACCAATAAATTAGACAATCTAGAAGAAATGTGCGTATTTCTGGAACCCCACAAACTACCAAAACTGGAACAGGAGGAATAGAAAACTTGAACAGGCCGATAACCAGGGAGGAAATTGAAGCAGTCATCAAAAACCTCCTTAGACACAAAAATCCAGGGCCAAATGGCTTCCCAGTGGAATTCTATCAAACGTTTAAAGAAAAAAAACAATACCTATTCAACTAAAGCTCTTCCAAAAGATAGAAAGAGATGGAATACTCCAAACTCGTTTTATGAGGCCAGCATCATTTTAATTCCAAAACCAGACAAAGACCCCACCAAAAAGGAGAATTATAGACCAATATCTCTGATGAACACAGATGCAAAAATTCTCACCAAGATACTAGCCAATAGGATTCAATAGTACATTAAAAAGATTATTCACCATGACCAAGTGGGATTTACCCCCAGGACGCAAGGCTGATTCAACACTCCTAAAGCAATCAATGTGATAGGTCATGTCAACAAGATAAAAACAAAAACCATATGATACACAGGAAGAGTTTGACAAAATACAGCACCCATTCCTGATCAAAACTCTTTAGAGTGTAGGGATAGAGGGAACAGTCCTCAGCATCTTAAAAGCCATCTACAAAAAGCCCAGAGCAAATATCATTCTCAATGGGGAAACACTGGAGCCTTTCCCCTAAGATCATGAACACGACATGGATGTCCACTCTCACCACTGCTATTCAACATATTACAAGAAGTCCTAGCTTCAGCAATCAGAAAACAAACAGAAATAAAAGGCATTCAAATTGGAAAAGATGTCAAACTCTCCCTCTTTGCAGATGACTTCATAATGTACGTAGAAAAACCAAAAGCCTCCACCCCAAGATACCTAGAACTCACACAGCACTTCGGCAGTATGTCAGGATACAAAATCAATGCCAACAAATCAGTGGCATTTCTATACACTAACAATGAAACTAAAGAAAGAGAAATTAAGGAATCAATCCCTTTTACTATTGCACCGAAAAGCATAAGATACCTAGCAATACACCTAACCAAAGAGGTAAATGATCTATACCCTAAAAACTACAGTACACTTCTGAAAGAAATTGAGGAAGACACAAAGAGATGGAAACATATTCCATGCTCATGGATTGGGTGAATTAATGCTATGAAAATGTCAATGCTACCCAGGACAATTCCCACATTTAATGCAATCCCTATCAAAATACCATGGACTTTCTTCAGAGAGTTGGAACAAATTGTTTTAAGATTTGTGTGGAATCAGAAAAGACCCCGAATAGTCAGGGGAATATTGAAAAAGAAAACCAGACTGGGGGCATCACAATGCTGGATTTCAGGTTGTACTACAAAGCTGTGATCATCCAGACAGTGTGGTACTGGCACAGAAACAGACACATAGATCAATGGAACAGAATAGAGAACCCAGAAGTGGACCCTAAAGTCGATGGTCAACTAATATTGGACAAAGCAGGAAAGAGTATCCACTGGAAAAAGGACAGTCTACTCAATATATGGTGCTGGGAAAATTGGACATCCACATGCAGAAGAATGAAACTAGACCACTCTCTTGCACCATACAAAAGATAAACTCAAAATGGATGAAAGATCTACATGTGAGACAAGAATCCATCAAAATCCTAGAGGAGAACACAGGCCACACCCTTTTTGAACTTGGCCACAGAGACTTCTTATAAGACACATCTATGAAGGCAAGGGAAACAGAAGCAAAAATGAACTATTGGGACTTCATCAAGATAAAAAGCTTCTGCACAGCAAAGGAAACAGTCAACAAAACTAAAAGACAACCTACAGAATGGGAAAAGATATTTACCAATGACGTATCAGATAAAGGAATAGTATCCAAGATCTATAAAGAACGTATTAAACTCAACAGCAAGGAAACAAACAATCCAATCATGAAATAGACAAAAGACATGAACAGAAATTTCACAGAGGAGACGTAGACATGGCAAACAAGCACATGAGTAAATGCTCCGCATCACTTGCCATCAGGAAAATACAAATCAAAACCACAATGAGATACCACCCCACACCAGTGAGAATGGTGAAAAGTAACAAGACAGGAAGCAGCAAATGTTGGAGAGGATGTGGAGTAAGGGGAACCCTCCTGCACTGTTGGTGGGAATGTGAACTGGTGCAGCCACTCTGGAAAACTGTGTCATTGTTCCTCAAAGTTTGAAAATGGAACTCCTCTATGACCCAGCAATTGCACTGCTGGGGATTTACCCCAAAGATACAGATGCAGTGAAACACCAGGACTCCTGCGCCTGATGTTTATAACAGCAATGTCCACAGTAGCCAAACTGTTGAAGGAGCCTCAGTGTCCATCGAAAGATGAATAGATAAAGAAGCTGTATTATATGTATATAATGGAATATTACTCAGCCATTAGAAACAACAAATACCCACCAGATGCTTCGACATGGATGGACCTGGTGGGTTCTAAGTCAATTGGAGAAGGACAAACATTATATGGTCTCATTCATTTGGGGAATATAAAAAATAGTGAAAGGGAATAAAGGGGAAGGGCGAGAAAATGAGTGGGAAATATCAGTGAGGGTGATAGAACTTGAGAGACACCTATCTCTGGGAAACGAACAAGGGGTGGTGGAAAGGGAGGTGGGTGGGGGTTGGGGTGACTGGGTCACGGGCACTGAGTTGGGGGCACTTGATGGGATGAGCACTGGGTGATATGCTATATGTTGGCAAATTGAACTCCAATAAAAAATAAATAATAAAAAAGAATTCTAACATTCTTATACAGTATCATGAGTCTCAGCAAATGGGTCTCTTAAAAATTATGTGTAATTCCCAAAAGCTGCCCCTCAAAAGATGAGTGTCAGGCAGAGCTGTAGAAAGGTTGACTGGAAGATGGTAAGAGCTGTGCTGTGAGACTTAGCAGAAAGATATGATATTTTAATGAGAGGCCTTCCAGCAGGAGATGCTTGGAAACTTGTGCAAATTTAGGGATCTCAGAATGCCATGGAAAGTCAAGCCTAGGCAATACCATAGCCCACTCTCCCCAGGTCCTATACCCTAACATCAGCTGGGACCAACTATTAAAACAATCAAATTATTAATTTTTGGTTGAGTCCTTATGTCCTAACTGTAACCCTGAATGTGTTTTGTACTCTTTAAGTCCTTTTTCAGCTTTTCTCTCATAACTACTCGTCTTGCCTCATATCTTCCTGAAAAGGGAAGCACCATCCTATCAGAGTTTCTCAATCTCATTCCTTCTATCCTCAATCTTTGTTGATTCCTGTCCTCTATTAAAGTTCTATGAGAAACCAGCCAAAAAAATAAAAAATGGTTCATTTTTCCCTACAACAAACTGTTGAACATTGTTATTTTCTTTAAGGTGCCCATAGAATTTTATGATAATTCTCATGCTAGACATAATGTGTATACCAGACATGCAAAGAAGTAGGACAATACACCCATATTTTGAGTGAGAAAAATGAATGAAAACCAACTCAGAAATGACAAAAATAATAAAATCAGTAGACAAGAACATTAAAACAGTTATTTAATAACTATATTCTAAATATTCAGGAAACTATAGAAAAACATAATAAATGGAGACCTAGAAGATTTAGAGGATTCCAATATAATTTCTGCGATATAGGGATCCCTGGGTGGCGCAGCGGTTTGGCGCCTGCCTTTGGCCCAGGGCGCGATCCTGGAGACCCGGGATCGAATCCCACGTCGGGCTCCCGGTGCATGGAGCCTGCTTCTCCCTCTGCCTTTGTCTCTGCCTCTCTCTCTCTCTCTGTGACTATCATAAATAAATAAAAATTAAAAAAAAAAAAAAAAGAAAAAAAAAAATAATTTCTGCGATATAAACTACAGTGTCTTAAATTAATAATACACTTAATGGGATTAACAGTACATTAGACATTGCAAAAAAAAAAGATTGGTGAATTTGAAACACTAGCAATACAACTTATCCACATCAAACACAGAAGAAAACAAAAAGCATAAGAATAGTACATCAGTGAGTCCCAAATCAACATCAAATAGCTTAATATATGTGTGATTAAACCCTACAAGAAGATAAGGAGTGGAATAGAATGTAAGAAACATTCAAATGAATAAAGGGTAAATTTTTTTCCAAATTCAATAAAAAGTATAAACTCATAGATATAATAAATTCAGTAAACTGCATGCACAGTAAAAACTAAGAAAAATCACCAGTACACATCCTTAAAGCCAATGATAGAAAAATCTCTAAAAACAACCAAAATAAAAAAGGCACAGTAAATACAGAGAGAAATGATAAGAAAGATAGAAGACTTTCTATAGGATCAATGCAAGAAGACTATGGAGAAAAATCTTTAAAGTTCTGAAAGGGGAGAAAACTGTCAATGTAGAATCTTGTGTCCAGTAAAAATATCTTTCAAAAGTAAAGGTGAAAAATATTTCACAAATACAAAAGGAATTCTTCACCAGTAAACATAAATGAGAAATATTAAATGAAATCTTCAGTGAGAAGGAAAATTATGCCAGATGGAGATCTAGATTTACTTAAAAGAATGGAGAACACTAGAAACAGTAATTCTAGGAAAGATTTAATATTTTATTTATTATTTAAATATATTTAAAGATAATAAACTACCTAAAGAAAAATAATAAGGGGGACCCTGAGTGGCTCAGTGGTTTAGCACCTGCCTTTGGCCCAGGGCATGACCCTGGAATCATAGAATTGAGTCCCACATCGGGCTCCCTTCATGGAGTCTGCTTCTCCCTCTGCCCCCACCCTGTGTGTGTTTTCATGAATAAATAAATAAAATCTTAAAAAATAATATTGTGGGATTTATAATACATTCAGAAGTAAATGATGACAATGACACAAAGGCTATCTGGGAAGAAATGAAATAATGTTATCATAAGATTCTTAATACTATATATTAAATGATATAATATCACTTGAGATACTCTGTGATAAAGAAGAATACTACAAACCCTAAAGTGACCACTAAACTTAAACACATAGTTACAGTTAACAAGCTAAATTGGAAATCAAATCGAATCATAAAAAATACTTGTAGTCATGCAAGGGAGAGCACAAAATAAGAATAACAGGGAAAAAGTAGATGAGATAAAGAGAAAGGAAATAGAATACAGTAAATTTAAATTCAAAGTTCAAGCATAGGGCACTCTCAAGAACAGTGGATGTCTTGGGGAAAGACATTCCACCTTTAGAATCATGAATGAAGTAAAGATACAGCTTAGTATTAAGTAAAGTAAAAAAAAAAAAACTAGTAAAGATACAGCCTGTGCTAGTTCACAGGAGAAAATCAAGGAGTAAGACAGCTGGGATAAGCTGTCCAGGAATGAGAACAAATATCAAACACTGACCTCATACAATGGAGTATTATTGAGCCATCAAAAAGAATGAAATCTTGCCCTTTGCAATGATATGGATGGAGCTAGAATGTGTTATGTTAAATGAAATAAGTCAGTCAGAGAAAGACAAATAGATGATCTCATGCATATGTGGAATTTAAGGAACAAAACAGATGAACATATGGGAATGGAGAAAGAAAAAAAGGAGAGAGAGAAACAAGCTATAAGAGACTCCTACTGATAGAGAACAAATATGCTTTCTGGTTCTCTGTCCCTCTCAGTGCCCTTTGGAACACCAATTAAATGTAGATTTTTCCTTCTGAGGCTGTTATTTATTTCCCTTAACCTTTCCTCATGATCTTTTAATTATTTTTCTCTTTTTTCCTCAGCTTCCTTCCTTGCCATCAACTTGTCTTCTATGCCACTCACTGGTTCTTCTACCTCATTAATCCTCATCGTTAGGACCTCCAGTTTGGATTGCATCTCATTTAATTGATTTTTAATTTCGGCCTTATTTGATCTAAATTCTGCAGTCATGAAGTCTCTTCAATTCTTTATGCTTTTTTTCCAGAGCCACCAGTAGCTTTATAATTGTGTTTTTGAAGTGGCTTTCTGACACTGAATTGTAATCCAAATTCTGTAACTGTGGGAGAGAGTCCTGTTTCTGATTCTTTCTTTTGTGATGAGTTATTCCTTCTAGTCATTTTGCTCATTTAGTCCTCTAGTCATTTAGTGCAGAGTGGCTAAAAATGAGTTTTACTGGAAAAAGAAGGAAAAAAAAATGGAGGGGTATCCTCTGGTTCTATATACTGTAAATCTCTTGACTTCCTCTGGCGCTTTCCAGCTTGCTCGGTCAAGAACTTGCTCTTCCTCTGTCCTTCCAGCTGGTCTTCTGGAGGAGGGGCCTGCTGTGCTGGTTCTCAGATGTGTGCACCTGGGGGAGCTGCCCTGCCCCCTGCCAGGTGCATGGCTCAGTGGGAGCTGTTTATCCCGTGAGGCCCCTGTTTCCTGGTGGCCCCTGCTCCATCCCAGGTACAGGGTGATTCATGAGGAACAACAACACTGGCATTGGCCAGCTCTCCAGCTCTGGAGTCAGCTGCTGCAGTAACTACCACAGTTTCTCAGTCCACACAGTCCTGGATGCTCTGGGGTGGGGGTGCTGATCTGCACAGCTTGGGGGTGCCCGGCTGCTGGAAAGCCCTCCCTCTCTTGGGCCCTCCCCACCTCACCTGTCCTGGCGGAGCTCAGGATCGCTGGCGGCATCCCCCATTGCCCTGGGATCCGGGGGCCTGTGCTGCTGGATGGTGCTTACGGGGCGCAGCTCCCCAAGGCAGCAGGGCGCTGCCCCCTCCGCCCAGAGCCGCCGCCAGAGCTGCTCCCGAGGCCTCACAGGGAGCGGCTCCAGCCCTTTACCGAGCTGGGCCCCACGGTGTGTGGCGTGATCTCCCCCAGGGCACTTCCTCTGTTAGTGACCCGGGGAAATGGGAGGCTCCACTGCCCCTCCTGAGGTTCTGCCCGAGTTCCCTGGTAAGAGCCTTTCTGTCCAGGAAGAATCCGGTGAAGATTTTTAAAGTTCCTGCTTCTCCAGGACTGGGCTTTACTGTCCTGGAGGCTTTCACCACCTGACCTTAGACCGGCTCCTCTAGGGACCCCTCCCCAACTTGATTATTTTTTTCCCCCACCTTCCTACCTTGTTAGAAGCACAAACTCTTCTCTCTGTAACTTTCCAGCTGTTCTCTCTTTAAATCTCAGGTTGAATTTATAGGTTTTCAGGGTGATTTGAAAGTTATCTATGTAAGTTGGTGGGGACTGGTGACTTGGGGACCCTACTCCACTGCCATCTTGCCCCCTCTATTTTTAAATTTGTTTCAAGCATGCTTGTGATTGATCATTGAAGTGTTTTTGTGATGGCTACTTCAAACTCTTTCAAATAATTCTACTATCTATATCATCCTGATGTTGCTGATATGACAAGTTTTTGTCAACTGAAACTTGGGCATTTAGCTCTTATTTAAACTTTGTGTTTTATCTGGTGTTCTTTGACACTGTACTGGGAGAGTAAGGGAGCTTCACTTTATTATCACTGGTGGAGTTCCAAATTTCACACTTAAACTTTCAGTTTCAACTTAGTAGCATTATGAAATTGGGATTTTATAAAATCTGGGAGGATTATATATGCTCTGTCTTTGAATATTTCCATGGAGGACAATGGACATTGGGGAGTCCAAATTATTATATTTGCATATGTAATGAAAAGGTAGCTATGATTTTGGTATCATAATTTTCTGTTTCCAACAATGCCCAATTAGTAGCCACCAGGGATTCTAGAGGGACATTGGACTTTGTTCTATCTTCTAATGAGGTCTGGTGTGTCTGGGGTTTGCCACTGGTCCTAATGGATCCTGACTGGTGTCAAGAGAGTCGAATGCTAAGAATATGATGGGGGAAATTACTTTAACTTTTATCTTAGCTACCAATGACATGTTTATTCTCCTCAACATGGAGAATTTAGGAAGTGGAAATGCATTTTACCTGCCCTGGAATGCATTTAAGAAGAATACTATTAGAAGGGACTAGTTTGAGTGAGGAGGCTAAGTCTTCCACCCTGCTCTGGAACATTTTCCCAGCAAGCAGAGTCTCCTGTTGGTGGTGGCTGACTTAGGAGCAGAATGGGATTTTGGAGAACCTGGAGCCTGTAAGGAAGGTATAAAACTTTTTGGAATTCCAAGTTAACTTACTCCCAGATTCCAGTAGAGCACTGGGGATGGTATATATGTGCTCTCCTTTCTTTCTCAGGATTTCATCAGGCAAGAATGCCATGGAACTTTCACTTTTGTTTACCCCAGTTTTAGAAAGTTCCAATTTCGTATGAAGAAGCATGCTTAGCAGACAAGATGCACATTTTGAAATTTTCTCTAGGACAAATTAGGATAATTTTAAATGCAAGTGCTTCTCTCTCTGTCTCTTCCCATCCTCCCTCTCTCTCTCTCTCTCTCACACACACACACACACACACACACACACACACACGTACATACACACACAATTTCTAAGTGCCTAGATCAGAATTTTGATTTGTTGGAAGAGTGAAAGAGAAGGAGACTGAGTTCTGTTTATTGTGAGCTGCATTTAGGTGAGTAAATGACCTTAGTGTGATTGCATTATTTTGCTGTTCGTTTATTGTAAATTGAAGCAGAGTCTGTTCCTCTTTAGACTGATTTAATATACTTAAAAGAGTGAGGTTTGACTAAGTCAGACAGCCAGTTCAGAGATCTGAAATGAACACTAGTTGACCAGAGTGACAAAGGCTTACATAGAGAAGTTTATGGACTTGAAGGAATATTTTATTTAGGTGGGCAATAGAAGAGAGAATGATCAGAAAATAATTTCCAGAGTCAAGGCATACAATTTCTCTTTCTATCCTCAGGCTAGCATCTCCTAAATGTAGGGACTTATAGGGTCAGAAGATATTCTCCCTTAGAATGACCACTTACTGACTAGTCTCAAGCTCTGTAGGAAAATTGCCTGACCTGTGTCTCCAAAAATATAATTAGAGTCCACCTGCTACTCCAGTACTCTCACTTTAGAGAGCTGCACCTGGAAGCAAAGGGAGTTTCCCTACAGATGATGTTATGACTTCAAATATGGATGAAAAATCCTAAGGATATCATCAAGGTATATATATATTTTTGTTGGGATGACCTACTCATGATTATAAGTATTTTAACTAAGGATACAATTTTACTTTTATAGTATTTACATTGTGGATGCATGATATGAAAGGTACCTTATCAATAATCAGATATATAACTTAAAGAAGGATTTTTTTCTGCTTGTGAATAAACTATAGAAGAATAACTAAACTGTTAAAGTTACATTATTCTTTATGAAGACTTATAACCACATGCACAGTTCTTTTTTACCACTTAACATAAACATATTCATAGATAAAAATATATTTTTACTTAATAAAGTGCAAAACTTAGACATAAAATATAAAGTTTAAAGTAGTAGAAAAATCCAATCACCATTCCTACATTATTTTTTTATTGATTTATTTCCATTCTTAAAATTTTTAAATTAAAGTATAGTTGACACACAGTGTTCCATTAGTTTCAGGTATACAATATAGCAATTCAACAACTCTATATGTTATGCTATGTTCACCACAAGTTTAGCTAACATCTGCACCATACAATACTATTACAATACCATCAATTATATTCCCTATGCTATACTTTTCATCTCTGTGACTTATTCATTCCATAACTGGAAGGCTGTACCTCCTACTCCCCTTCTTCCATTTGTCTACACTGTTTTATACATTTAATAAAATAAAGTTCTTCATTCTTCAGTTATGATACCCTACACAATAGCTCAGAGAGTTGGAGAAATGGAAAAGTCGGTGATGGAGGATGCAAGAAACCACACAGAAGTTCAGGAATTCACCTTGGAGGGTTTTCCTGGTGTCCAGCACCCTGGAAAGATTCTCTTCCTGGTGCATCTGTTGGCATACCTGGCCTCCATCATGGGAAACATACTCATAATCACCATTACCTGGGCTGACCATCACCTCCAGACACCCATGTACTTCTTCCTTAGCAGTTTCTCCTTTTCTGAATGCTGTTTTATAACCACTGTTATTCCAAAATTGCTGGCTATCTTTCTGGTAGGGAGGCAATCAATTTACTTTGCTGCCTGCCTCACACAAGACTTTATCTTTCTTTTCCTGGGAATAACTGTTTTCTTCCTTATGGCTATATTATCCCTAGATCGGTACTTGGCCATTTGCAAACCTCTGTATTACCCAACCATCATGAACCCAAGGATGTGTTTCCTTCTGGTCATTGCCTGTTTAGCTTTGGGATTCATCCTTATGGTGGTTCCAGTTGTAATGCTTTCCCATTCATCCTTCTTTGGTTCCCATATCATATCTCACTTCTGTAATTTTGGGCCCCTGGTTTATCTCTCCTGTTCTGATACCAGATTTACTGAGATGTTGGCCTTTGTCCTTGATTTGTTTATCCTTTTGACATCCCTTATCATAACCATCATTACCTACAGCAACATAGTAATCACAATTGTGCAACTCCTATCAGCCAAGGAGAAAAAGAAAGCTTTCTCCACCTGCTCCTCTCACCTCATAGTCCTCTCTCTGATGTATGGCAGCTGTGTCTTTATATATATGAAACCAAAGCAAACTAAAGGGCTAGACTCCAACAGAGAGGCTACCCTTGTGAACATGGTGGTAACCACACTGCTCAACCCTGTCATCTCTACTCTGCAGAACAAGCAGGTCCACTGGGCTGTAAGGGATACTCTGTCCAGGGTTAGACTGAAGAAATAGAACCACTGACTGTCAGAGGAGAATGCTACTTCTACATCTAATACAATGTCCCCCCTATTTCTGGAATCTCCTATATAGGCTAGCAAATACGTTGTTAGAGGTTCTGCTTGTTTATTCTTAGAATAGGGGCAAATTTATCTTATAATCCAATATTCCCCACTTTTTGAAAACTCTAACATTCTTCTTTATACTGAGATGAAATTATCTTCCTGGATCTTTTCACTAGTTTTAGATCACTAGAATTCAGCAAATTTTAATGAACAGCCTCATATACATGATTCTGTTTGATGCATGTGGAATCTCAAAGTTGGAAAGCTGGTATTTCAAGTATCTATTTTTGGTAAGTGCATGAGGATGAAAAATGAAATTCACAAGAATTAAGAGTATCAAATTGGTTCAAGGATAGATGTAATGAGGTCACTATATTTATTTTTGAAGGACACATATATATACATAACTGTCATGATATTAATAATACTACTTGAAATGACTTAATGCATTATTTTCAATGGTGCATAGTTTTTTATAAATAGAATGTAAATCTTTATATTTCTTGTTCTGACTATAATAAAGACATATAAATGTCTCTAATTGAAATGGAAAGTTTCCATTGGTATTACTGGTTTGCCAGGATGATTTCAGTACTAAAGACCTGATGATGAGTACCATAGGAAAGGAAGCATTATAAGTTTTGGAACAAGGAATTGAGTAGTTAAGATGGTTTCCCTACAACAAGAAATATAAAGGAACTTGGAGGAATCCAACCAGAAGTAGAAAGGAGTCTAATTGTGACTGTAGAGTCTTTCCAAATAAATCTATAAACAAGTATCGTTATTTGTGGAACAACAGATTTGATGTGATGGGGGGAGGGGCAAGATGGTGGAAGAGTAGGGTCCCCAAGTCACCTGTCCCCACCAAATTACCTAAATAACCTTCAAATCATCCTGAAAATCTATGAATTCAGGCTGAGATTTAAAGAGGAACAGCTGGAATGTTACAGTGAGAAGAGTTCAGCTTCTATCAAGGTAGGAAGACAGGGAAAAAGAAATTATTGACCAAGCAGCACTGGAAAGTTCCAGGGGAATTCAAGGGACTTACAGTATACAGAATTAGAGGATACTCCCCCTTGTCTTTTTTTTTTTTTTTTTTTTTTTGCTTTTTGATTTCTGTTTGCTTCCCCCGCCCTTTTTTCCCCTTTTTTCTTTTTCTTCTGTTTTTTTCTTTTTTTCTTCTGTTTTTTTCTTTTTTTCTTCCTTCTTTCTTTTTTTCTTTTCCTTTTCTTCTTTCTTTTCTCTCTTTTTCCCCTTTTCCCAATATAAGTTGTTTTGCCACTCTGCTGAGCAAAATGACTAGAAGGAAAACATCACCTCAAAAGAAAGAATCAGAAACAGTCCTCACTCCCACAGAGTTACAAAATTTGGATTACAATTCAATGTCAGAAAGCCAATTCAGAAACACTATTATAAAGCTACTGGTGGCTCTAGAAAAAAGCATAAAGGACTCAAGAGACTTCATGACTGCAGAATTTAGATCTAATCAGGCAGAAATTAAAAATCAATTGAATGAGATGCAATACAAACTAGAAGTCCTAATGACGAGGGTTAACAAGGTGGAAGAAGAGTGAGTGACATAGAAGACAAGTTGATGGCAAAATGGGAAACTGAGGAAAAAAAGAGACAAACAAAAGATCATGAGGATAGATAAAGGGAAATAAGTAACAGCCTGAGGAAGAAAAACCTACATTTAATTATGGTTCCCAGGGTGCCGAAAGGGACAGAGGGCCACAATATGTATTTAAACAAATCATATTTGAAAACTTTCTTAATCTGGGAATGGAAACAGGCATTCAGATCCAGGAAATAGAGAGATCCCCCCCCCCCTAAAATCAATAAAAACCATTCAACACCTCGACATTTAATAGTGAAGCTTGCAAATTCCAAAGATAAAGAGAAGATCCTTAAAGCAGCAAGAGACAAGAAATCCCTGACTTTTCTGGGGAGGAGTATTAGGGTAACAGAAGACCTCTCCACAGAGACCTGGCAGGCCAGAAAGTGCTGGCAGGATATATTCAGGGTCCTAAATGAGAAGAACATGCAACCAAGAATACTTTATCCAGCAAGGCTCCCATTCAGAATGGAAGGAGAGATAAAGAGCTTCCAAGACAGGCAGGAACTGAAAGAATATGTGACCTCCAAACCAGCTCTGCAAGAAATTTTAAGGGGAACTCTTAAAATTCCCCTTTAAGAAGAAGTCCACACATTTCTATACACTAACAATGAGACTGAAGAAAGAGAAATTAAGGAGTCAATCCCATTTACAATTGCACCCAAAAGCATAAGATACCTAGGAATAAACCTCACCAAAGATGTAAAGGATCTATACCTTAAAAACTATAGAACACTTCTGAAAGAAATTGAGGAAGACACAAAGAGATGGAAAAATATTCCATGCTCATGGATTGGCAGAATTAATATTGTGAAAATGTCAATGTTACCCAGGGCAATATACACGTTTAATGCAATCCCTATCAAAATACCATGGACTTTCTTCAGAGAGTTAGAACAAATTATTTTAAGATTTGTGTGGAATCAGAAAAGACCCCGAATAGCCAGGGGAATTTTAAAAAAGAAAACCCTATCTGGGGGCATCACAATGCCAGATTTCAGGTTGTACTACAAAGCTGTGGTCATCAAGACAGTGTGGTACTGGCACAAAAACAGACACATAGATCAGTGGAACAGAATAGAGAATCCAGAAGTGGACCCTGAACTTTATGGGCAACTAATATTCAACAAAGCAGGAAAGACTATCCACTGGAAAAAAGACAGTCTCTTCAATAAATGGTGCTGGGAAAATTGGACATCCACATGCAGAAGAATGAAACTAGACCACTCTCTTTCACCATACACAAAGATAAACTCAAAATGGATGAAAGATCTAAATGTGAGACAAGATTCCATCAAAATCCTAGAGAAGAACACAGGCAACACCCTTTTTGAACTCGGCCATAGTAACTTCTTGCAAGATACATCCACGAAGGCAAAAGAAACAAAAGCAAAAATGAACTATTGGGACTTCATCAAGATAAGAAGCTTTTGCACAGCAAAGGATACAGTCAACAAAACTCAAAGACAACCTACAGAATGGGAGAAGATATTTGCAAATGACATATCAGATAAAGGGCTAGTTTCCAAGATCTATAAAGAACTTATTAAACTCAACACCAAAGAAACAAACAATCCAATCATGAAATGGGCAAAAGACATGAACAGAAATCTCACAGAGGAAGACATAGACATGGCCAACATGCATATGAGAAAATGCTCTGCATCACTTGCCATCAGGGAAATACAAATGAAAACTACAATGAGATACCACCTCACACCAGTGAGAATGGGGAAAATTAACAAGGCAGGAAACAACAAATGTTGGAGAGGATGCGGAGAAAAGGGAACCCTCTTACACTGTTGGTGGGAATGTGAACTGGTGCAGCCACTCTGGAAAACTGTGTGGAGGTTCCTCAAACAGTTAAAAATATACCTGCCCTACGACCCAGCAATTGCACTGTTGGGGATTTACCCCAAAGATACAAATGCAATGAAACGCCGGGACACCTGCACCCCGATGTTTCTAGCAGCAATGGCCACGATAGCCAAACTGTGGAAGGAGCCTCGGTGTCCAACGAAAGATGAATGGATAAAGAAGATGTGGTCTATGTATACAATGGAATATTACTCAGCTATTAGAAATGACAAATACCCACCATTTGCTTCAACGTGGATGGAACTGGAGGGTATTATGCTGAGTGAAGTAAGTCAGTCGGAGAAGGACAAACATTATATGTTCTCATTCATTTGGGGAATATAAATAATAGTGAAAGGGAAAATAAGGGAAGGGAGAAGAAATGTGTGGGAAATATCAGAAAGGGAGACAGAACGTAAAGACTGCTTACTCTGGGAAACGAACTAGGGGTGGTAGAAGGGGAGGAGGGCGGGGGGTGGGAGTGAATGGGTGACGGGCACTGGGTGTTATTCTGTATGTTAGTAAATTGAACACCAATAAAAAAAAAAAAAAAAAAAAAGAAGAAGTCCACAAAAACAGGGACTGGATAGATATCATCATGACACTAAACTCATATCTTTTAATAGTAACTCTGAACGTGAGCGGGCTTAATGACCCCATCAAAAGGCGCAGGGTGTCAGACTGGATAAAAAACCAGGACCCATCTATTTGCTGTCTACAACAGATTCATTTTATTTTTTTAAATTTTTATTTATTTATGATAGTCACAGAGAGAGAGAGAGAGAGAGGCAGAGACATAGGCAGAAGGAGAAGCAGGCTCCATGCACCGGGACCCTGACGTGGGATTCGATCCCGGGTCTCCAGGATTGCGCCCTGGGCCAAAGGCAGGCGCCAAACCGCTGCGCCACCCAGGGATCCCCAGATTCATTTTAGACATAAGGACATCTACCACCTGAAAATAAAAGGTTGGAGAACCATTTACCATTCAAATGGTCCTCAAAAGAAAGCAGGGGTAGCCATCCTTATATCAGATAAACTAAAAATTACCCCGAAGATTGTAGTGAGAGATGAAGAGGGACACTATCTCATACTTAAAGGATCTATCCAACAAGAGGACTTAACAATCCTCAATATATATGCCCCGAATGTGGGAGCTGCCAAATATATTAATCATTTAATAACCAAAGTTAAGACGTACTTAGATAATAACACACTTATACTTGGTGACTTCAATCTAGCACATTCTACACTCGATAGGTCTTCTAAGCACAACATTTCAAAAGAAACGAGAGCTTTAAATGATACACCAGACCAGATGGATTTCACAGATATCTACAGAACTTTACATCCAAACTCAACTGAATACACATTCTTCTCAAGCGCACATGGAACTTTCTCCAAAATAGACCACATACAGGGTCACAAATCGGGTCTGAACTGATACCAAAAGATTGGGATCGTCCCCTGCATATTCTCAGACCATAATGCCTTGAAATTAGAACTAAATCACAACAAGAAGTTTGGAAGGACTTCAAACACGTGGAGGTTAAGGACCATCCTGCTAAAAGATGAAAGGGTCAACCAGGAAATTAAGAAAGAATTAAAAAGATTCATGGAAACTAATGAGAATGAAGATACAACCGTTCCAAATCTTTGGGATGCAGCAAAAGCAGTCCTGAGGGGGAAATACATCGCAATACAAGCATCCATTCAAAAACTGGAAAGAACTCAAATACAAAAGCTAACCTTACACCTAAAGGAGCTAGAGAAAAAACAGCAAAATAGATCCTACACCCAGCAGAAGAGAGTTAATAAAGATTCAATCTGAACTCAAAGAAATCGAGACCAGAAGAACTGTGGAACAGATCAACAAAACCAGGAGTTGGTTCTTTGAAAGAATTAATAAGATAGATAAACCATTAGCCAGCCTTATTAAAAAGAAGCGAGAGAAGACTCAAATTAATAAAATCATGAATGAGAAAGGAGAGATCACTACCAACACCAAGGAAATACAAACGATTTTAAAAACATATTATGAACAGCTATATGCCAATAAATTAGGCAATCTAGAAGAAATGGACGCATTCCTGGAAAGCCACAAACTACCAAAACTGGAAGAGAAAGAAATAGAAAACCTGAACAGGCCAATAACCAGGGAGGAAATTGAAGCAGTCATCAAAAACCTCCCAAGACACAATAGTCCAGGCCCAGATGGCTTCCCTGGGGAATTCTATCAAACGTTGAAAGAAGAAACGATACCTTTTCTACTAAAGCTGTTTGGAAAGATAGAAAGAGATGGAGTACTTCCAAATTCTTTCTATGAGGCCAGCATCACCTTAATTCCAAAACCAGACAAAGACCCCACCAAAAAGGAGAATTACAGACTAATGTCCCTGATGAACATGGATGCAAAAATTCTCAACAAGATACTAGCTAATAGGATCCAACAGTACATTAAGAAAATTATTCACCATGACCAAGTGGGATGTATCCCTGGGGTTGCAAGGCTGGTTCAACACTCGTAAAACAATCAATGTGATTCATCATATCAGCAAGAGAAAAACCAAGAACCATATGATCCTCTCATTAGATGCAGAGAAAGCATTTGACAGAATACAGCATCCATTCCTGATCAAAACTCTTTAGAGTGTAGGGATAGAGGGAACATTCCTCAACATCTTAAAAGCCATGTACGAAAAGCCCACAGCAAATATCATTCTCAATGGGGAAGCACTGGGAGCCTTTCCCCTAAGATCAGGAACAAGACAGCGATGTCCACTCTCACCACTGCTATTCAACATAGTATTGGAAGTCCTAGCCTCAGCAATCAGACAACAAAAAGACACTAAAGGCCTTCAAATTGTCAAAGAAGAAGTCAAAATCTCTCTCTTCATCGACGACATGATACTCCACATAGAAAACCGAAAACACAACACCCCAAGATTACTAGAACTCATACAGCAATTTGGCAGTGTGGCAGGATACAAAATCAATGCCCAGAAGTCAGTGGCATTTCTACACACTAACAATGAGACTGAAGAAAGAGAAATTAAGGAGTCAATCCCATTTACAATTGCACCCAAAAGCATGAAGATACCTAGGAATAAACCTAACCAAAGAGGTAAAGGATCTATACCCTAAAAACTATAGAACAATTCTGAAAGAAATTGAGGAAGACACAGAGAGATGGAAAAATATTCGATGCTCATGGATTGGAAGAATTAATATTGTGAAAATGTCAATGTTACCAGGGAAATTTACACGTTAAATGCAATCCCTATCAAAATACCATGGACTTTCTTCAGAGAGTTAGAACAAATTATTTTAAGATTTGTGTGGAATCAGAAAAGACCCTGAATAGCCAGGGGAATTTTAAAAAAGAAAACCATAGGTGGGGGCATCACAATGTCAGATTTCAGGTTGTACTACAAAGCTGTGGTCATCAAGACAGTGTGGTACTGGCACAAAAACAGACACATAGATCAATGGAACAGAATAGAGAATCCAGAAGTGGACTCTCAACTTTATGGTCAACTAATATTCGATAAAGGAGGAAAGACTATCCACTGGGAGGAAGACAGCCTCTTCAATTCATGGTGCTGGGAATATTGTACATGCAGAAGAATGAAACAAGACCACTCTCTTTCACCATACACAAAGATAAACTCAAAATGGATGAAAGATCTAAATGTGAGACAAGATTCCATCAAAATCCCAGAGGAGAACACAGGTAACACCCTTTTTGAACTCGGCCACAGTAACTTCTGGCAAGATACATCCACGAAGGCAAAAGAAACAAAAGCAAAAATGAACTATTGGGACTTCATCAAGTAAGAAGCTTTTGCATAGCAAAGGATACAGTCAACAAAACTAAAAGACAACCTACAGAATGGGAGAAGATATTTGCAAATGACGTATCAGATAAAGGGCTAGTTTCCAAGATCTATAAAGAACTTATTAAACTCAACACCAAAGAAACAAACAATCCAATCATGAAATGGGCAGAGAACACGAACAGAAATTTCACCAAAGAAGACACACACACGGCCATCAAGCACATGAGAAAATGCTCTGTGCATCACTTGCCAACATGAAAATACACATCAGAACCACAACGAGATACCACCTCACACCAGTGAGAATGGGTAGCATTAGCAAGGCAGGAAACCACAAATGTTGGTGAGGATGCGGATAAAAGGGAACCCCCTTGCACTGTTGGTGGGAATGTGAACTGGTGCAGCCACTCTGGAAAACCGTGTGGAGGTTCCTCAAAGAGTTAAAAATAAACCTGCCCTATGACCCAAGCAATTGCACTGCTGGGGATTTACCCCAAAGATTCAGATGCAATGTAAGGCCGGGACACCTGCACCCTGATGTTTCTAGCAGCAATGTCCACAGTAGCCAAACTGTGGAAGGAGCCTTGGTGTCCATTGAAAGATGAATGGATAAAGAAGATGTGGTTTATGTGTACGATGGAATATTACTCAGCTATTAGAAACGACAAATACCCACCATTTGCTTCGACGTGGATGGAACTGGAAGGTATTATGCTGAGTGAAATAAGTCAATCGGAGAAGGACAAACATTATATGGTCTCATTCATTTGGGGAATATAAAAAATAGTGAAAGGGAATAAAGGGGAAAGGAGAAAAAATAAGTGGGAAATATCAGAAAGGGAGACAGAACATGGAAGACTCCAAACTCTGGGAAATGAACTAGGGGTGGTGGAAGGGGAGGAGGTCAGGCTGTGGGGATGACTGGGTGGCGGGCACTGAGGCGGGCACTTGACGGGATGAGCACTGGGTGTTATTCTGTACGTTGGCAAATTGAACACCAATAAAAAATAAATTTATGTAAAAATGCTTGTTTAATTCAAAGGAAGATAGGAAAGAGAATAGGGAATATAAAACAGGGGACAAATAAAAGGAAACATCAAGATGGTAGACTTAAATCTAAATTTGCAACAATATCATTATATGTAAATGGACTAAACACTCAAATAAAAAAAGAAGGACACACACACACAGAGTGACAGAGACAGAGATTACTGTATTAGGTAAAAAGCACATACTTACGATATGCTGGTTATAAGAATAACACTTAAATACATAGAGTAAGAAATTACAAGCAAATATAAAGCAAAAGAAAGTTATATGGCCATAATAATATTTACTTAAAAAAAAGACTTCATGATGAAGTGTATTTTCAGAGATAAAGGGTAAATTTGTAATGATAAAGGGATGACATTATCAAGAAGACGTAATTCTATATATATATATATATATGAACACAGTGGTAGAACTTAAAGTTCATGAAAGAAAAGTTGGAGAAACTAAAAGAAGTACTGAGGAGGGCACTTGATGGGATGAGCACTGGGTGTTATACTATATGTTGGCAAATTGAACCTCAATAAAAATAAATAAATAAATAAATAAATAATCTTTTAAAAAGGAGAAGTTAAAAAAATATCCACAGTTATAGTTAGAGGTTTTAACACCATCATTTAATAATTAATGTGGCAAAAAGACAAAAAGCAGTCAGTAAGTACAGAGGATTTGAATGACTATCAACTAAGTGTACATAACTGGTTATTGTAGATTATCACATTCACCACCTGGAGAATACACATTATTTTCATGTGCACTTGGAAATTGCACTCCTAGGTATTTACCCAATGGATACAAAAATACTGATCTGAAGGAATACGTGCACCCCAATGTTTATAGCAGCATTATCAACAATAATCAAATTATGGAAAGAGCTTAATGTCCATTGATTGATGAGTTAAACAGATGTGATACACACACACACACACACACACACACGCAATGGAATGTTACTCAGCCATAAAAAAGAATGAAATCTTGCCATTTGCAATGACATGGATGGAATGAGAGTGTAGTATGCTAAAGGATTTACGTCAGTCATGGAAAGATAAATATCATATGCTTTCACTCATATGTGGAATTTAAGAAACAAAACAGATGAACATAGGGTAAAGAAAAAAAAGGAGAGGCAAAGCATAAGAGATACTTTTAACTATAGAGAACAAGCTGATGGTTGCTGGAGGGGAGATGTGCTGGGGATGAGCTAAATGGGTGATTGATATTAAGGAGGGAACATATGATAAGTGCTGGGGTTATATGTAGGTGATGAATCACTAACTTCTCCTGAAGCTAATATATAGTTAACTATATGTTAACTAACTGGAATTTAAGTTAAAAAAATAAAAAAAAGAAATTTCAAGATATATTTTTGCTGGGTTGTAAAACAAATCTCAAAACATTTCAGAGGGCTGAAAATATATGGAACATGTTCTCCAATCATAATTGAATTAAGTAAGAAATGAATTACAATAATTTACTTAGAAAATTCCTCAATACTTGGATATAAACAGCACATTTCTTTTTTTTTTATAGTTCATTTGTAAGTCACTCTCGGATTACAGAAAATATTACTAAGAAAATCTTAAAATATTTTGGATGCAAAAATATTAACACAAGATATTAAATTTCATGAAATGCAGCCTAAAGCATGTTTAGAGGAAACTGCATAGCATTAATACTTATATTTTTAAAAATGTATAAAATTAATCATTTAGATATTCAGTTTTAAAGGGTAGAAAAATAAAAGAGAGGTATAACTAAATTATGCAGATGAGTTTGAATTCATATAAACATGAATGCACATGTATATGAATCAATGAAATAGTGAACTAAAAGTTTAAAGAAAAAGTTGGTTCTTTGAAACAACTCAAAATTGTTAAGCTTGTAACAAGACTAATAAGAAAAAATGAAATATCATATAGTATTAATCTTTCTCTTATTTCACTCTGCTTTAATGTCCTCTAGGACCACCCATGGTGCCATGAATATCAGAATTTCCTTCTTTCTCATGGCTGAATAATATTACACATTATATATCACGTCTTCTTTACCCATTCACCACTAATGGCTATTTTCATATCTTGGCTATTGTGACTAACGCTGTGATAAGCATGAGAGTGCAGATATCTTTTCAATATCCTTTATTCAGTTCCTTTGGATATATATCAGAAGTAGGAGTTCTGGATCACATGGTAATTCTATTTTTAATTTTTTGAGGAATTCCATATTGTTTTCTGCAATGGCCGAACCAATTTACAGAGGTTGTGTCCAATTAAAAATGACTTATAAGACCAAATGTTTGTGAGAATATGGAGCATTTTAAATACTCATGAATTGCTATTGAGAAATGAAATCCAATTCTGGAAATTGTTTTGTGATTTCTTATAATGCTAAGACCTATTTTATGATCAGTTCAGTACTCTCACTCCAAGAAATATACTCCAGAGAATAAATGCAGTCTTCAAAATGACTTGTAGAAGAATATTCATAATGTCTTTATTCATAGTAGCCCTGAACTGGAAAGGACACAAATGTCCTTCAGTGGAAGAGTGGAAAACTGTTGTATAGATAGATAATGACCTACCTCAAAGCACTCTGAAAGAATAAATCATTGGTTCATGTGATAGCATGGATAACTCTGAGAAATCTGAGGAAATAAAGCCAGACATATGCTGTGTTCCACTTAAATGAATCTTAAGAAGTGGCAAAAGAAAATTTTGATGACAGAAATAAAAGTAGTTTTCTCTTGGTGTGGGCACAGAAGACTTGTGATGAGATGGGAATGTTTTATAGTTTGGTTTGGTAGTAGTTACATGGCTGTTTACATATGTAGAAAATTATCAACCTGTAACTAGAATTTGTACATTTTACAGTGTGTAAATTATACCTCATTAAATAAAATACCATGTTAAAAAGGAAAAAAAAGAAAAAAAATTGTAAAATGTCTTTTGTTGTATATGCTTGTCTTTCTTGTCATATATAATTCAGTATTTTGTAAATTTTGCAACTCTAGGGCACTCATGGCAAATATACCTTTAAGGACTTGTACA
Organism: Canis lupus dingo; assembly: GCF_003254725.2. Taxonomy (NCBI): domain Eukaryota; kingdom Metazoa; phylum Chordata; class Mammalia; order Carnivora; family Canidae; genus Canis; species Canis lupus. Next base: position 2,369,619 of record NC_064270.1, read on the forward strand.
AAGGACAACGTATCTATTGAGAATGGTGGTAGTATGTTAGCATATGCAGTGAAATGGAAATTATGGTATGTTTCTGCTGAAATTTCTCATTTCCAAATATGAACAATTAAATGTCCTCTGGGACTCTGTTGTGATTTAAGTTCCTGCTCCTCTAATGAATTCTGAATATTCCAGAGGTTTGTTCTTTTAGACCACGTGTGTCCTCATTGGGGATGGTAAATTGGTAAATAACCCGGTGGTAAATATTTATCAGGGCATGTGAATGTATTCTCATTTATGACTGCAATGATCCTCACTGACTCTGAAAGGTGAGGAGCAACTGGTTGTTGTGAAAGTGACTAGCAACAAGGTCCAAAGGAAAGTGACCTTTGTTGTTTTTATTTCCCGACTCTCTTCTTTTTTTTTCTGACTCTCTTCTGTTATGAAATTTGATGGTTATGTTTAAGTTTGTATTGCGAATCATGAATAGTTAATGTAATAGTTTTAACTAAATCAAGGAATTAATTAAAATACAATTTAATTATGGTGACTTACTCAGTAGAGCACTGATTTCCAACAGATGCCCAAACTCCTTTCTCAAAGATTACATGTCAATTCATCCAGCTTCTAGCTAGACATTGGCATTTTTTAAAAAATGAATGTTCCTCCAGTGATTGTAATGGGAATATAGGTGTAATTCCATCATACTGAAATTTTCCAGTGTAACAAAAATATTCCTGGAAAACTGTGAATTCCCAGAAAACTGAAAGGTAATTTATGACTTAAACAGAAAGAAAATCTTCTGTTCTGAGAGGTGTGTAGAGTGAGAGGGAAATTGATGTACCCATTAAATGTTTATTCATTGATTCTAAACAACCCAGTCATTACCACCCTTCATCTTTAGACATGGTTTCTCTTAAACCGAAGGACTAGGTAGTTATGAGACACTGAGATAAACTTGGTTTTCTGTTCAGTCTTAAAGTCCTAGGTGAATAACTCAGGCTGAACCAACTTCATGAAAATAACCAGTTTGGAACATGCTAATAAGAAAATGGCTTTTCCCCCCTACACTTTCTGTTTCTAGAGTGCTAAAGTCAGTACATTGGAGGGCTTTATATATGGCATATCCTACCTGAAGTTTAGAAATTTACACTATGACCTCATAAAAATATTCTCTGTGGGATGACAGCCTTCATTGTTATCTGTTAGTTTTATATGTTACCTGCAAACAATCATTTTCATGTTACAGTGTTTACCTTATAGACTACTATCCAAAGATATTATTTTCTAAAAATAAAGTGGCATGTTAAAAATTATTACTCAGCCATTAGAAATGACAAATACCCACCATTTGCTTTGATGTGGAGGGACCTGGAGGGTATTATGCTGAGTGAAATAAATCAATCAGAAAAGGACAAAAAATAAAAATAAAAATTACCCTCAAAAATAAACAATAAACCCTCAATTTTTATAGCTTAATAATAGAAAAAGTTCAAAATAATTTATAATACAGCATTTAAATGATATAAAGTGATTCCTTATTCAGAATTGTAGCAGCAAGTAGTCATTTTTTAACAGTGGCCATCAATTAAATTTTTATTCTTTGCTGATAATGTTTTCAGTTTAACATATCCAAGAGAGTTGATGACAGAGAAAAGATCACTATGGAGGTGAGGAATGAGACAGTAATCCGAGGATTCATTCTGGAAGGGTTTCCTACCATCCAGTACTTGGGAAACCTCTTCTTCCTGGTACATCTGCTGGCATACGTGGCCTCTATCACAGGAAATATGGTGATCATCATCATCACTTGGGTTGATTATCGTCTCCAGACACCCATGTATATTTTACTTAGCACTTTCTCCTTCTTTGAATGCTGTTTTATCACCACAGTTGTTCCTAAACTGCTGTCCATCTTTCTTTCAGGAAGGCAAACAATTTCCTTTACTGCTTGTGTCACACAAGCCTTTTCTTTTCTGTTTTTTGGGTCAATAATTTTCTTCCTCATGGCTGTAATGTCCTTGGATCGATACTTGGCCATTTGCAAGCCTCTGCATTACCCAACCATCATGAACCTGAAGACTTGCTTCCTCCTGGTCATGATCTGTTGTGCTTTGCCCTTCTCTCTCATCACTGGTCTGGTAGTAAAGGTGTTCCAGTTATCCTTCTGTGGTCCTCATGTCATCCCCCATTTTTTCTGTGACCTTGGCCCCCTGATTCATCTCTCCTGTTCTGACACCAGGTCTATTGAAATGTTGGCCTTTGTCCTCACTTCCTTTATCCTTTTGACATCACTTATCATAACCATCATTGCCTATAGCAACATAGTAGTCACAATCCTGCAACTCCCATCAGCCAAGGAGAAAAAGAAAGCTTTCTCCACCTGCTCATCTCACCTCATAGTCCTCTCTCTGATGTATGGCAGTTGTGTCTTTATATATGTGAAACCAAAACAAACGAACAGGATGGACTCCAACAGGGAGGCTGCCCTTGTGAACACAGTGGTGACCCCGCTGCTCAACCCTGTTATTTATACTCTGCGGAACAAGCAGGTCCACCAGGCTTTGAGGGATGCTCTGTCCTGGGTGAGGTTGCATAAACAGAGCTTTAGAGGGTAAGTGGATCTTCTTGGTCTTGTAGTTCAATTTCCCACTATTGCAGAAATCTTTTCTGTAGAATCTCTCCCTATGGTGATCTAGCTTATGCTAATTTTCATCTAGATGGGCACTATCCTATATTACAATACAATACTTTTCACTATTTGGGAATTCCTCTTAGTTCTCTATATTGTGCTGAAAATATCTACCTTAATTTTCTACTCAGTGGTCTTTTATGAATTCAGCTCAAACAATATTTATGGAGAGCTTAGTATACATACATAATGCAAAGTCTTTAGGCTAAGAATAAAAAAATCACCAATCAGATAACAATTATTACTGTTTATGGTACATTTTCATGCTTGAGCCTCCTGATACCTTAAAAATGGGTAGAAACCATTATCATTTTAGGTATTCATGGTTGAAATTTTAGTAACAAATTATTCTGAAAATTACATAAAGTCATAATATAATAGCCTAAAGAAAGTTAATAGTATTGCATTCATTGTATCTTTTATGTAAATGAGTCAGCAGTAAGCTTATTCTCTCTTTGGGTCTATTGGTGTTAGAGGTATAAAAGCTCAGTGTAACTCCATGTGGTTAGAATGGTCACTTTGACTTTGTCATCTTCCCGCTGTATCAAATGTTAATAAAATTGTCTTTAATTCTTTCTTGAAATATAAATAAAATGTAAAACCTTAAAAATTTTTAAAAGATTGTATTTATTCTTTTTTATTGGAGTTCAATTTGCCAACATATAGCATAACACCCAGTGCTCATCCCGCCAAGTGCCCCCCCTCAGTGCCCGTCACCCAGTCACCCCAACCCCCTGCCCACCTCCCTTTCCACTACCCCTTGTTCATTTCCCAGAGTTAGGTGTCTATCATGTTTTGTCACCCTCACTGATATTTTCACTCATTTTCTCTCCTTTCCCCTTTAAGAGATAAAGAGCATATGTGCACAAACAGGGAGAGGGACAAAAAAGAGAGAGAGAAGCAGACTCCCTGCTGAACATGGAGCCCTATGTAGGGCTCAGTCCCAGGACCCTGGAATCATGATCTGAGCCAAAGGCAGATGCTTAACCAACTGAGCCATCTAAGTACCCCAAAACTTTTAAATGTGTTGAGGTTTTATTCCCTGTAATAGAGGTTGCGAAGCCCTGACCCCAATAGATTGCTGAAAGGTAGGTGATCCCACTACCAAATTCTCCCCCTACATGTAAGAGACATTTTTTCCTAATGTGACTTTAGGTATGGGAGCTGCCACTGACTTCCAGGTTAAGCTAAATTATAGTTGACATTTAATATAGCAAAAACTAACAAAACTCATAATTAGGAAAGTTTAAAAGGAAAATGAGTGCATTGGTTATTTTAAAAATGAATTAAAATTGGGTCAATTACTGTGTTTGTTGTCTCATGAAGGAAGCGGCTCCCGCCTGCAGACAACTGGCCCTAGTGGGAAGTAGTTCCTGTCACATCTGATACAGCATTTACATGGCATGCATTTGATTTTCCATAGGTCTGATTTGAGTGCATATATTCCTTTCCTGCTTGATTTGAGAATTAATATTTAAGGCATAACCTGATGAAGAAGATTTAGACTGTCAAAGAATATTGGATGATTTCAATTTTTATGTCTGGGAAGGGTATGATTATAAAGTGTCCTGGGGGTCATAATCTTCCAAGGACAGCTGTGTCTCTATATATCCCTTTTTTTTCTCCAAAGAAGATAATTTATGAGCCTAATCTAAAAGCAGGGGTTCCCTGTGTTTTTGGTTTCTATGCATTAGATAAAATAGCCACTTCTGCCAATGTTCACAGCCCAGCCTCATGAACCAGCTTAGTGTATGAGATAAACCTCACCAATTAACCCAGCCAGAGATTCGGGTACTTCTCAAATCTTTGTGCTCATCCAAACCCTTTGTTTTAGTCATCCAAATCTTTGTTTTTAGTATGCCCCAGGAGACTAAAGTATGCCAAACCCTGTTAGTGCCCTGAGACAGGTAGGAGAGAAGCTAGTCTTTCTAGCAGAAGCTGGAAAAGTGGGAAGTGCTAGATGTGTGGTCCAATTCCTTCTCTCTTCAGTGAGCAGCTGAGAGAGTGAATACCCTACTAACTATATACCGAATTGGGATGAGATCCTGTGGCAAATGCCTGCACTCTCATTCACACCACACACTCTGTAAAACCATTGCTTTACTATCTGTCATCCTCAAGGGCCTAATGCATGCTGGGGCCTGTTGGCTCTCAGATACAGGCAGGTTAATTGGAGGCTTGGTTCTACTTCCGGAGCAAGCCAGGGAGAATTAGGGTTCTCACAGGGAGCCCAATGTGGAACACGATCCCGGAAGTCTGGGATCATGTCCTGGGCCAAAAGCAGACACTCAACTGCTGAGCCACCCAGGCATCCCAGCAGCTTCTCATTGTTGATGCTGTAAAACGAGAATGCTTCTTCACATGGAAGGGTGAGGATATGATGGAGGAGCATGGTGCAGGAGAAGGTGTCCTGGAGAAGGTGTGTCATGAGGTGAAGTGCTGCATCAGGACATTCGTCTTAGCAGCACTTAGGGCTGAATGTAAAAGAAGCTGCCTGTTCCCCATAACTGGTATAGAAAGGTGGGCAGCAATGTTGCATGTTAACTGGGCTTTACCTCCTGGGGGAGGCAGAGCCAGAGCTTTCATCAGAACCCTATGTAGTCTGAGAGTCCAGCTGTAGCTCAGACCTGTGGACAACAAAATGTGGTTGTTTTATATCTCTGCTCCTTTCTGGGGTTTCAGTAGTCTAGGCTGCCATGTAGCCTTGCTGTGTGTGCTATGAAACATTCTGGGCTATGGAAATAGGGCTTTGCCACCTAAACCACTGGCAGCATGAGAGGCATATTCACCCCACTCTGGGACAATAGACTGTGACAAATGAATTTTCTTTTCCTCTCCTTTCCCGTCAGCCCAGAGCAAGAACTTGATTTCTTTTTTTTAAATAATAAATTTATTTTTATTGGTGTTCAATTTGCCAACATACAGAATAACACCCAGCGCTCATCCCGTCAAGGGACCCCTCAGTGCCCATCACCCATTCACCCCCACCCCCGGCCCTCCTCCCTTCCACCACCCCTAGTTCGTTTCCCAGAGTTAGCAGTCTTTTTTTTTTTTAATTTATTTTTTATTGGTGTTCAATTTACTAACATACAGAATAACACCCAGTGCCCGTCACCCATTCACTCCCACCCCCCGCCCTCCTCCCCTTCTACCACCCCTAGTTCGTTTCCCAGAGTTAGCAGTCTTTACGTTCTGTCTCCCTTTCTGATATTTCCCACACATTTCTTCTCCCTTCCCTTATATTCCCTTTCACTATAATTTATATTCCCCAAATGAATGAAAACATATAATGTTTGTCCTTCTCCGACTGACTTACTTCACTCAGCATAATACCCTCCAGTTCCATCCACGTTGAAGCAAATGGTGGGTATTTGTCATTTCTAATAGCTGAGTAATATTCCATTGTATACATAAACCACATCTTCTTTATCCATTCATCTTTCGATGGACACCGAGGCTCCTTCCACAGTTTGGCTATCGTGGCCATTGCTGCTATAAACATCGGGGTGCAGGTGTCCCGGCGTTTCATTGCATTTGTATCTTTGGGGTAAATCCCCAACAGTGCAATTGCTGGGTCGTAGGGCAGGTATATTTTTAACTGTTTGAGGAACCTCCACACAGGTTTCCAGAGTGGCTGCACCAGTTCACGTTCCCACCAACAGTGCAAGAGGGTTCCCTTTTCTCCGCATCCTCTCCAACATTTGTTGTTTCCTGCCTTGTTAATTTTCCCCATTCTCACTGGTGTGAGGTGGTATCTCATTGTAGTTTTGATTTGTATTTCCCTGATGGCAAGTGATGCAGAACATTTTCTCATATGCATGTTGGCCATGTCTATGTCTTCCTCTGTGAGATTTCTGTTCATGTCTTTTGCCCATTTCATGATTGGATTGTTTGTTTCTTTGGTGTTGAGTTTAATAAGTTCTTTATAGATCTTGGAAACTAGCCCTTTATCTGATATGTCATTTGCAAATATCTTCTCCCATTCTGTAGGTTGTCTTTGAGTTTTGTTGACTGTATCCTTTGCTGTGCAAAAGCTTCTTATCTTGATGAAGTCCCAATAGTTCATTTTTGCTTTTGTTTCTTTTGCCTTCGTGGATGTATCTTGCAAGAAGTTACTATGGCCGAGTTCAAAAAGGGTGTTGCCTGTGTTCTTCTCTAGGATTTTGATGGAATCTTGTCTCACATTTAGATCTTTCATCCATTTTGAGTTTATCTTTGTGTATGGTGAAAGAGAGTGGTCTAGTTTCATTCTTCTGCATGTGGATGTCCAATTTTCCCAGCACCATTTATTGAAGAGACTGTCTTTCTTCCAATGGATAGTCTTTCCTCCTTTATCGAATATTAATTGCCCATAAAGTTCAGGGTCCACTTCTGGATTCTCTATTCTGTTCCACTGATCTATGTGTCTGTTTTTGTGCCAGTACCACACTGTCTTGATGACCACAGCTTTGTAATACAACCTGAAATCTGGCATTGTGATGCCCCCAGATATGGTTTTCTTTTTTAAAATTCCCCTGGCTATTCGAGGTCTTTTCTGATTCCACACAAATCTTAAAATAATTTGTTCTAACTCTCTGAAGAAAGTCCATGGTATTTTGATAGGGATTGCATTAAACGTGTATATTGCCCTGGGTAACATTGACATTTTCACAATATTAATTCTGCCAATCCATGAGCATGGAATATTTTTCCATCTCTTTGTGTCTTCCTCAATTTCTTTCAGAAGTGTTCTATAGTTTTGAGGGTATAGATCCTTTACATCTTTGGTTAGGTTTATTCCTAGGTATCTTATGCTTTTGGGTTACCATTCGAATGGTCCTCAAAAGAAAGCAGGGGTAGCCATCCTTATATCAGATAAACTAAAATTTACCCCAAAGACTGTAGTGAGAGATGAAGAGGGACACTATATCATACTTAAAGGATCTATTCAACAAGAGGACTTAACAATCCTCAATATATATGCTCCGAAAGTGGGAGCTGCCAAATATATAAATCAATTATTAACCAAAGTGAAGAAATACTTAGGTAATAATACACTTATACTTGGTGACTTCAATCTAGCTCTTTCTATACTCGATAGGTCTTCTAAGCACAACATCTCCAAAGAAACGAGAGCTTTAAATGATACACTGGACCAGATGGATTTCACAGATATCTACAGAACTTTACATCCAAACTCAACTGAATACACATTCTTCTCAAGCGCACATGGAACTTTCTCCAGAATAGACCACATATTGGGACACAAATCGGGTCTGAACCGATACCAAAAGATTGGGATTGTCCCCTGCATATTCTCGGACCATAATGCCTTGAAATTAGAACTAAATCACAACAAGAAGTTTGGAAGGACCTCAAACACGTGGAGGTTAAGGACCATCCTGCTAAAAGATAAAAGGGTCAACCAGGAAATTAAGGAAGAATTAAAAAGATTCATGGAAACTAATGAGAATGAAGATACAACCGTTCAAAATCTTTGGGATGCAGCAAAAGCAGTCCTAAGGGGGAAATACATCGCAATACAAGCATCCATTCAAAAACTGGAAAGAACTCAAATACAAAAGCTAACCTTACACATAAAGGAGCTAGAGAAAAAACAGCAAATAGATCCTACACCCAAGAGAAGAAGGGAGTTAATAAAGATTCGAGCAGAACTCAACGAAATCGAGACCAGAAGAACTGTGGAACAGATCAACAAAACCAGGAGTTGGTTCTTTGAAAGAATTCATAAGATAGATAAACCATTAGCCAGCCTTATTAAAAAGAAGCAAGAGAAGACTCAATAAAATCATGAATGAGAAAGGAGAGATCACTACCAACACCAAGGAAATACAAACGATTTTAAAAACATATTATGAACAGCTATACGCCAATAAATTAGGCAATCTAGAAGAAATGGACGCATTTCTGGAAAGCCACAAACTACCAAAACTGGAACAGGAAGAAATAGAAAACCTGAACAGGCCAATAACCAGGGAGGAAATTGAAGCAGTCATCAAAAACCTCCCAAGACACAAGAGTCCAGGGCCAGATGGCTTCCCAGGGGAATTTTATCAAACGTTTAAAGAAGAAATCATACCTATTCTCCTAAAGCTGTTTGGAAAGATAGAAAGAGATGGAGTACTTCCAAATTCGTTCTATGAAGCCAGCATCACCTAAATTCCAAAGCCAGACAAAGACCCCAGCAAAAAGGAGAATTACAGACCAATATCCCTGATGAACATGGATGCAAAAATTCTCAACAAGATACTGGCCAATAGGATCCAACAGTACATTAAGAAAATTATTCACCATAACCAAGTAGGATTTATCCCTGGGACACAAGGCTGGTTCAACACCCGTAAAACAATCAATGTGATTCATCATATCAGCAAGAGAAAAACCAAGAACCATATGATCCTCTCATTGGATGCAGAGTTAGGAGTCTTTATGTTCTGTCTCACTTTCTGATATTTCCTACCCATTTCTTCTCCCTTCCCTTCTATTCCCTTTCACTATTATTTATATTTCCCAAATGAATGAAAACATAAAATGTTTGTCCTTCTCTGATTGACTTATTTCATTCAGCATAATACCCTCCAGTTCCATCCATGGTGAAGCAAATGGTGGGTATTTGTCATTACTAATGGCTGAGAATTATTGTATACATAAACCACATCTTTTTTATCCATTCATCTTTCAATGGACACCGAGGCTCTTCCACAGTTTGGCTATTGTGGACATTGCTGCTAGAAACATTGGGGTGCAGGTGTCCCGGCCTTACATTGCATCTGAATCTTTGGGGTAAATCCCCAACATTACAATTGCTGAGTCGTAGAGCAGGTCTATTTTTAACTCTTGAGGAACCTCCACACAGTTTTCCAGAGTGGCTGCACCAGTTCATATTCTCACCAACAGTGTAAGAGGGTTCCCTTTTCTCCGCATCCTCTCCAACATTTGTGGTTTCCTGCCTTGTTAATGTTCCCCATTCTCACTGGTGTGAGGTGGTATCTCATTGTAGTTTTGATGTGTATTTCCCTGATGGCCAGTGATGCAGAGCATTTTCTCATGTGCTTGTTGGCCATGTCTATGCCTTCCTCTGTGACATTTCTGTTCATGTCTTTTGCCCATTTCATGATTGGATTGTTTGTTTCTTTGGTATTGAGTTTAAGAAGTTCTTTATAGATCTTGGAAACTAGCCCTTTATCTGATATGTCATTTGCAAATATCTTCTTCCATTCTGTAGGTTGTCTTTTAGTTTTGTTGACTGTTTCTTCTGCTTGCAAAAGCTTCTTATCTTGATGAAGTCCCAATAGTTCATTTTTGCTTTTTGTTTCTCTTGCCTTCATGGATGTATCTTGCAAGAAGTTACTGTGGCCAAGTTCAAAAAAGGTGTTGCCTGTGTTTTCCTCTAGGTTTTTGATGGAGTCTTGTCTCACATTTAGATCTTTCATCCATTTTGAGTTTATCTTTGTGTATGCTGTAAGAGAATGGTCTAGTTTCATTCTTCTGCATGTGGATGTCCAATTTTCCCAGCACCATTTATTGAAGAGACTGTTTTTCCAGTGGATAGTCTTTTCTCCTTTGTTGAATATTAGTCGGCCATAAAGTTGAGGGTCCACTTCTGGGTTCTCTATTCTGTTCCACTGCGATGTATTTCCCCCTCAGGAATCCTTTGCTGTATCTCAAAGGTTTTGAATGGTTGTATCTTCATTCTCATTAGTTTCCATGAATCTTTTTAATTCTTCTCTAATTTCCTGGTTGACCCTTTCATCTTTTAACAGGATGGTCCTTAACCTCCACGTGTTTGAAATCCTTCCAAACTTTTCTTTGTGATTTAGTTCTAATTTCAAAGCATTATGATCTGAAAATACGCAGGGGACAATCCCAATCTTTTGGTATCGGTTAAGACCTGATTTGTGACCCAGTATGTCGTCTATTCTGGAGAAAGTTCTATGTGCACTTGAGAAGAATGTGTATTCAGTTGCGTTTGGATGTAAAGTTCTGTAAATATCCGTGAAATCCATCTGGTCCAGTGTATCATTTAAAGCTCTTGTTTCTTTGGAGATGTTGAGCTTAGAAAATCCATCAATTGTAGAAAGCACTACATTCAAGTCATCAAGTATAAGTGTAATATTATCTAAGTATGTCTTAACTTAGGTTATTAATTGATTGATATACTTGGCAGCTCCCACTATTGGGGCATAAATATTCATGATTGTTAGGTCCTCTTGTTGGATAGACTCTTTTAAGTATGATATAGTGTCCCTCTTCATCTCTCACTACAGTCTTCGGGATAAACTTTAGTTTATCTGATATAAGGTTGGGTACCCCTGCTTTTTTGAGGACCATTTGAATGGTACATGGTTTACAACCTTTTATTTTCAGGCTGTAGGTGTCTTTATGTCTAAAACGAGTCTCTTGTAGTCAGCAAATAGATGGATCTTGCTTTTTTTATCGAGTCTGAAACCCTGCGCCTTTTGATGGGGTCATTAAGCCCATTCACATTCAGAGTTACTATTGAAAGATATGAATTTAGTGTCAGTCCCTGTTTTTGTGGATTGGTCCCTTGGATCCTCTATTACAGAATCCCCCTTAGTATTTCTTGCAGAGCTGGCTTCGTGGTCACATATTCTTTCAGTTTCTGCCTATCTTGGAAGCTCTTTATCTCTCCTTCTATTCTGAATAGGAGCCTTGCTGGATAGAGTATTCTTGGCTGCATGTTCTTCTCACTTAGGACTCTGAATATATCCTACCAGCCCTTTCTGGCCTGCCAGGTCTCTGTGGAGAGGTCTGCTGTTAATCTAATATTTCTCCCCATGTAAGTTAGGGCTCTCTTGTGCCCTGCCGCTTTAAGGATTTTCTCTTTATCTTTGGAATTTGCAAGTTTCGTTATTCAATGTCAAGGTGTTGAATGGTTCTTATTGATTTTAGGGGGGGGGGACCTCTCTATCTCCTGGATCTGAATGCCTGTTTCCCTCCCCAAGTTAAGGAAGTTGTCAGCTATGATTTGTTCCGGGCCTCTGTCCCTTTCGGCGCCCTCTGGAACCCCAATTAAATGTAGATTTTTCCTTCTGAGGCTATCATTTATTTCCCTTAACCTTTTCTCATGGTCTTTTAATTGTTTTTCTCTTTCTTCCTCAGCTTCCTTCCTTGGCATCTATTTGTCTTCTATGTCCCTCACTCTTTCTTCTACCTCAATTACCCTCGTTGTAGCACATTCCATTTGGATTGCATCTCATTTAATTGATTTTTAATTTCGACCTGATTGGATCTAAATTCTGCATCATGAAGTCTCTTGAATCCTTTATGCTTTTTTCCAGAGCCACCAGTAGCTTTTTAATTGTACTTCTGAATTGATTTTCTGACATTGAATTGGATTCCAAATTCTGTAACTCTTGGGAGAGAGTCCTGTTTCGGATTCTTTCTTTCGTGGTTAGTTCTTCTTTCTAGTCATTTTGCTTAGTGCACAGTGGCTAAAAATGAGTTGTACCAGAAAAAGGAAGGGAAAAAAAAAAGGAGGGGTATCCTCTGGTTCTATATACTGTAATTCCCTTGACTTCCCGTTTCTCTCCAGTGCTGCTCCGTCAAGAACTTGCTCTTCCCCTGTCCTTCTTGCTGGTGTTCTGGGGGAGGGGCTCGCTGTGCTGTTTCTCAGATGTGTGGACCTGGGGGAGCTGCCCTGCGCCCTGCCAGGTGCATGGCTCAGTGGGAGCTGTTTATCGTGTGAGACCCCTGTTCCCCTGCGGCCCCTCCCCTTCCAGCACAGGGTGACACCAGGAGCAAGAACCACATTGGTGGCGGCCAGCCTTCCAGCTCTGGAGTCCACTTCCACAGTAACTAAGACAGTATCCCAGTCCACACAGGCCTGGATGCTCTGGGGGTGGGAGGCGCCGATCTGCAGAGCTCGGGGGCACCCCGCGGCAGGAGCTTCCTCACTCTCCTCTTCCTTCCCCGCCTTCGCCTGTCCTGGGGGAATGCAGGATCCTGGGTTGTGTCTCCCTGCACCCTGGGATCTGGGGCTTGTGCTGCTGGAAATGTGCTCCCAGGGCGTGGCTCCCAAATGCAGCAGCGCGTGCTCTCTCCACCTGGACCCACTACCTGAGCTTTCTGGAGGCCCAGTGGGGGCGCTCGGCCCTTTACCAAGTTCGGCCCAAGGTCTCCCTGGTGAGCTCTCTCCCAGGCCCACTTCCTCTGTTAGTGTCCTGGGGAACCTGGAGACATCCCTGCCCCTTCTGCAGTTCCTGTGCTAACCTGATTTCTGTGCTAAGCACCTTTCCTTTTGTGAAGAATCCAGTGCAGATTTTTTAAAGTTCTTCTCCAGGTGCTGGGCTTTCCTGTCCCTGTAGGCTTTTGCCACCGGGCCTTAGCCCGGGTCTGCGGGGTGCCCCTCCCCATTGATTCTTTTTTATTTATTTATTTTCCATCTTCCTACCTTGTTAGAAGCACAAACTCTTCTCTCCGTAGCGTTTCAGCTGTTTTCTCTTTAAATCTAGGGTGGAATTCCTAGGTTTTCAGGATGATTTGAAAGTTATCAAGGTAAGTTGGTGGGGACAGGTGACTTGGGAACCCAACTACTCCACCATCTTGCCCTGCCCCCTCCTCATGGTCTTTTAATTGTTTTTCTTTTTCTTACTCAGCTTCCTTCCTTGCCATCAACTTGTCTTCTATGTTGCTCATTCTTTCTTCTACCTCATTAACCCTCATCATTAGGACTTTCAGTTTGGATTGCATCTCATTTAATTGATTTTTAATTTCAGCCTGATGAGATCTAAATTCTGCAGTCATGAAGTCTCTTGAATCCTTTATGCTTTTTTCCAGAGCCACCAGTAGCTTTATTCTTATGCTTCCGAATTGGCTTTCTAACATCGAATTGTAATCCAAATTCTATAACTCTGTGGGAGGGAGTACTTTCTCTGGTTCTTTCTTTTGTGGTACATTCTTCCTTCTGATCATTTTTCTCAGTGCAGAGTGGATGTATGAACAGGCTGAGTCAATAATATCAACCGTGCCCTAAGTAAATTTCAGCCTAGATGATTATGTTGAGATCAGAGACCAGAATTGAAAACAAAAATCAGAACAAAATAAAACAAAAGGACCACTCAAGTGAAAAGCAAATTTTAAAACAAAATAGTAAAAAAGAAAAGGCCAAGAATCCCAAAGAATAAGAAAACAAAAAGAAGAGAAAAAAGCAAAGGTAAAGAGGAAAAAGAAAAGAAAAAAGAGAAGAAAAGAAAGGGGGGACTGGGAGATGTTGGTGGTGTCAAAGTTGTAGGGGAGGGAGAATGTAGTCTACCTGAGGGGTCCTAGAGGGTGATCCTCTTGGTTCTGAGTATATTAAATTCTGTATGTTAGAAGATGCTCAGTCCCAAATTTATATAAACCAGAAATACTTGTAGAAGGCCCCAACATTGACCACCTAAACATAAATGAGATAAAAGAGGGGGGGGGGCAGAATGGGAATGAGGAATCTCACAGAATGAACCAGCATGGTATACCACTTGGTTCTGAGTGCATGCTGGTCATGTTTAAGAAGGTATTAACTTCTGCCATTGTAGAACAAAATGAGGCAGGGAAAGCAAAAAATACTGAACAAAAAGACATTTGTATATCTTGCCAAGTTGAGTATGTTTAAGGGAATCAAGAAGTGGGAAATATATGTAAGACCTATAATTGTAGAAATATGAATGTCAGAAAGGAAGAAACTTAAAAATGAAGATGTAGTAAAACATTGTAGCTAAGGTGGAAAAGAAAAAAATTGGAAATTTACAGTGTGGTATAAAAACACATTTTACTAGGAAAAGGAAGAAAAAATAGAAGGGGTATCTTCTGGTTCTATATACTGTAAATCCCTCGACTTCCCCTGGAGCTTTCCAGCTTGCTTGGTCAAGAACTTGCCCTTCCCCTGTCCTTCCAGCTGGTCTTCTGGGTAGGGGCTTGCTGTGCTGATTCTCAGGTGTGTACACATGGGGGAGATGTCCCACCAGCCCCGTGCTGGATCCCGGGCTCAGTGAGAGCTGTTTATCCCGAGAGGCCTTTTTTCCGTGGCAGCCCCCTGTCTTATAGGCACAGGAGGAACACCACCACTGGCAGCGGCCACCTCTCCAGCTCTGGAGTCAGCTCCCCACAGTAACTACTGCAGCTCCCCATCCACACTGGCCTAGATGCTCCTGGGGCAGGTGGGCTGAACTGCACAGCTTGGAGGCACCCAGTGGCAGGAGAGTTCTCACTGTCCTGCGCCTTCACCACCTCTGCATGTCCCGGGGGAGCGCCGGATCCTGGGATGTACCCGTTCATTGCCCTGGGATCTGGGGCCTGTGCTGCTGGAATCACGCTCCTGGGGTGCGGCCCCCGAAGGCAGCAGGGCTCAGACTCCTCCGTCCAGAGCCACTACCTGACCAACTGGCTTCTCCCCGAAGCCCAGCCGGGTTCCTGCTCCAGCCCTTTAGGGAGATTGGCCCACAGTCTGTTGCTCACTCTATCCGGGGCGCCCCTCCTCTATTAGTGACCCTGGGAGACTGGAGGCTTCCCTGCTCCTCCTGCGGTTCTGCTCAATTTCCCTGCTGAGCTCCTTTCCATCTGGGAAGACTCTGGTGTGGATTTTTAAAAGTTCCCTCTTCTCTGAGGCAGGGCTTTCCTGTCCCCAGGCTCTCCCCAACTGGCCTTAGCCCAGCTCCTCATGGGGCCCTTCCCCAACTCGATTTTTTCCTATTTTATTTTCCCATCTTCCTACCTTAGAAGTGTAAACTCTTCTCTCTGTAGAGCTCCGGCTGTTCTCTCTTTAAATCTTAGGTCAGATTTGTTGGTGTTAAGAATGGTTTGAAATTTATCGAGGAGGCGGGGCAAGATGGCAGAGGAGTAGGGTCCCCAAGTCACCTGTCCTCACCAACGTTCCTAGATAACTTTCAAATCATCCTGAACAGCAACGAATTTGGCCTGAGATTTTAAGAGAGAGCAGCTGGAATGCCACAGTGAGAAGAGTTTGCGCTTCTATCAAGGTAAGAGGATGGAAAAAAATAAAGAAATAAAAAAGCATCCAAGGGGGAGGTGCCCCTGCGAGGAGCCGGGCTAAGGCCAGCGGGTGGGGGGTGGTGAGTGCCCCCAGGACAGGAAAGCCCAGCCCCGGAGAAGCAGGAGCTTTACCAGTCTTCCCGGACCAAAGGCGCTGGCAGGGAACTTGGGCAGGATCCCAGGAGGGGCAGTGATGCCCCCCGGTTCCTGGGATCACTAACAGAGGACATGTGCCCGGGGGAGAGCGGCCACACGCCCTAAAGGGCTGAAGCGCCTGCCAGGCGGGGCCCCGGGAGCAGCTCAGGCTGCCTCTCTGGCAGGGCTCCGCGCGGAGGGGGCTGCGTGGTCCCGGGAGCGCGATTCCTGCAGCGAAGGCCCTGGAGCCAGGGCGCCCGGGACACAGCCCAGGATCCCGGGCCCCCCTGGGACAGGCGGAGGCCAGGAGGACACAAGACAGCAAGGACGCTCCTGCCACCAGGCGGCCCCGAGCTGTGCAGATCAGTGCCCCCGCCCCCAGAGCATCCAGGCCCCTACGGACTGGGAGACTGTGGTGGTTACTGCTGGAGCAGATTCCAGAGCTGGAGAGCTGGCCGCCTCCAAGGTTGTTGTTCCTCCTGGGGTCACCTTGTAACTGGGACTGAGCAGGGCTGGCAGGGAGCAGGGGCCTCACAGGAAAAATGGCTCCCACTAAACCCTGCACCAGGCAGGGGGCGGGGCAGCTCCCCCAGGTGCACACACATCAGCACAACAGGCCCCTCCCCCAGAAGACCAGCTGGAAGGACAAGGGAAGAGCAAGTTCCTGACCAAGCAGCGCCGGAGAGTTCCAGGGGAAGTCTAAAGACTTACAGTATATAGAATCAGAGGATATCCCTCCTTGTTTTTTTGTTTGTTTGTTTTGTTTTTTGTTTGCTTCCCTCTCCCATTATTTCTCTTTTTCTCCTTTTTCCTGTACAGCTTGTTTTTAGCCACTCTGCACTGAGTAAAATGACTAGAAAGAAGAACTCCCCAAAAAAGAAAGAATCAGAATCAGTACTGTCTCCCACAGATTTACAGAATTTGCATTACAATTAAATGTCAGAAAGCCAATTCAGAAGCACAATTATAAAGCTACTGGTGGCTCTGGAAAAAAGCATAAAGGATTCAAGAGACTTCATGACTGCAGAATTTAGGTCTAATCAGGCCAGAAAAAAAATTAAATGAGATGCAATCCAAACTGGAGGTCCTAATGACAGGGTTAATGAGGTAGAAGAATGAGCGAGTGGCATAGAAGACAAGTTGATGGCAAGGAATAAAGCTGAGGAAAAAAGAGAAAAACAAAAGATCATGAGGAAAGGTTAAGAGAAATAAATAACAGCCTCAGAAGGAAAAATCTACATTTAATTGGGGTTCCAGAGGGCACCAAAAGGGACAGAAGTCCAGAAAGTGTATTTGAACAAATCATAGCTGAGACCTTCCCTAATGTGGGAAGGCAAACAGGCATTCAGATCCAGGAGATAGAGAGATCCCCCCTAAAATCAATAAAAACCGTTCAACACCCCGACATTTATTTATTTATTTTTTAACACCACGACATTTAATAGTGAAATTTACAAATTCCAAAGATAAAGAGAAGAGACAAGCAGGAAGAGACAAGAGATCCCTAACCTTTATGGGGAGAAGTATTAGGTTAACAGCAGACCTCTCCACAGAGACCTGGCAGGCCAGAAAGGGCTGGCAGGATTTAGTCGAGGACCTAAAAGAGAAGCACATAAAGCCAAGAATACTTTATCTACCAAGGCTCTCATTCAGAATAGGAGAGATAAACAGCTTCCAAGATAGGCAGAAACTGAAAGAATATGTGACCACCAAACCAGCTTTACAAGAAATATTACGGGGGACTCTGTAAAAGAAAGAGGACATCCAAGGAAACAATCCACAAAAACAGGGACTGAATAGGTATCATGATGACACTAAATTCACATCTCTTAATAGTAACTCTGAACGTGAATGGGCTTTAGTATCCCATCAAAAGGCACAGGGTTTCAGACTGGAGAAAAAAGGAAGATCCATCTATTTGCTGTCTACGAGAGACTCATTTTAAATGTAAGGACACCTACAGCCTGAAAATAAAAGGTTGGAGAACCATTTTCCATTAAAATGGTATTCAAAAGATACCAGGGGTACCAATCCTCATAGCAGAGAAATTAAAGTTTATCTCAAAGACTGTAGTAAGAGATGAAGAGGGACATTATATCATACTTAAAGGATCTATCCAACAATAGGGCTTAACAATCATGAATATTTATACCCCGAATGTGGGAGCTGCGGAGTGTATCAGTCAATTAATAACCAAAGTAAACATACTTAGATAATAATACACTTATACTTGGAGACTTGAACATGGTGCTTTCTACAATTGATGGATATTCTAAGCAAAACATCTCCAAAGAAACAAGAGCTTTAAATGATACACTGGACCAGATGGATTTCACAGAAATTTACAGAACTTTACATCCCAATGCAACTGAATACACATTATTCTCAAGTGCACATGGAACTTTCTCCAGAATAGACCACATACTGGGTCATATCTCAGGTCTTAACCATACCAAAAGATTGGGATAATCCCCTGCATATTTTCAGACCATAATGCTTTGAAACTAGAACTAAACCACAAGAAGAAATTTGGAAGGATTTCAAACAAGTGGAGGTTAAGATCATCCTGCTAAAAATGAGAGGGTCAACCAGGAAATTAGAGAGGAATTAAAAAGATTCATGGAAACTAATGAAAATGAAAATACAACCTTTCAAAATATTTGGGATATAGCAAAAGTAGTCCTGAGGGGGAAATACATCGCAATACAAGCATCCATCCAAAAACTGGAAAGAACTCAAATACAGAAGCTAAACTTGTACCTAAAGGATCTGGAGAAGGAACAGCAAATATAACCTTCACCCAGGAGAAGAAGAGAATTAATAAAGAATTGATCAGAACACATGAAATAGATACCAGAAGAACTGTGGAACACCAACAAAACCAGGAGTTTGTTCTTAGAAAGAGAGAAGACGCAAATTAATAAAATCATGAATGAGAAAGGAGAGATCACCACCAACACCAAGGAAATACAAACGATTTAAAAAACATATTATGAACAGCTATACGCCAATAAATTAGGCTATCTAGAAGAAAACCTCAAACTACCAAAACTAGAACTGGAAGAATTAGAAAACCTGAACAAGCCAATAACCAGGGAGGAAATTGAAGCAGTCATCAAAAACCTCCCAAGACACATAAGTCCAGGCCCAGATGGTTTTCCAGGGGAATTCTACCAAACGTTTAAAGAAGAAACAATACTATTCTACTAAAGCTGTTCAGAAAAAAGAAAGAGATGGAGTACTTCCAAACTTGTTCTATGAGGTCAGCATCTCCTTAATTCCAAAACCAGGCAAAACCCCACCAAAAAAAGAATGATAGACCAATATCCCTGATGAACATGGATGCAAAAATTCTCAACAAGATACTAGCCAATAGGATCCAACAGTACATTAAGAAGATTATTCACCATGACAAAGTGGGATTTATCCCCGGGGTTGCAAGGCTGGTTCAACACTCGTAAAACAATCAATGTGATTCATCATATCAGCAAGAGAAAAACCAAGAACCATATGATCCTCTCAATAGATGCAGAGAAAGCATTTGACAAAATACAGCATCCATTCCTGATCAAAACTCTTCAGAGTGTAGGGATAGAGGGAACATTCCTCGACATCTTAAAATCCATCTACAAAGAGCCTACAGCAAATATCATTCTCAATGGGGAAACGCTAGGAGCCTTTCCCTTAAGATCAGGAACAAGACAGGGATGTCCACTCTCACCACTGCTATTCAACATAGTATTGGAAGTCTTAGCCTCAGCAATCAGACAACAAACAGAGATAAAAGGCATTCAAATTGGCAAAGAAGAAGTCAAACTCTCCCTCTTTGCAGATGACATGATACTGTACATAGAAAACCCAAAAGACTCCACCCCAAGATTTCTAGAACTCAAACAGCAATTTGGCAGTGTGGCAGGATAAAAAAAATCAATGCCCAGAAATCAGTGGCATTTCTATACACTAACAATGAGACTGAAGAAAGAGAAATTAGGGAGTCATTCCTGTTTACAATTGCACCCAAAAGCATAAAATACCTAGAAATAAACCTAACCAAAGAGGTAGGTTATACCCTAAAACCTACAGAACACTTCTGAAAGATATTGAGGAAGACAGAAAGAGATGGAAAAATATTCCATGCTCATGGATTGGCAGAATTAATATTGTGAAAATGTCAATGTTACCCAGGGCAATTCACACATTTAATGCAATCTCTATCAAAATACCATGGACTTTCTTTAGAGAGTTGGAACAAATAATCTTAAGACTTGTGTGGAATCAGAAAAGACCCCAAACAGCCAGGGGGATATTGAAAAAGAAAACCAGAACCAGGGGCATCACAATGCCATATTTCAAGTTGTACTTCAAAGCTGTGATCCTCTGTGGTACTGGCACAAAAACAGACACATTGATCAAGGAACAGAATAGAGAACCCAGAAATGAGCCCTCAACTCTATGGTCAACTAATATTCGACAAAGCAGGGAAGACTACCCACTGGAAGAAAGACAGTCTCTTCAATAAATAGTGCTGGGAAAATTGGACATCCACATGCAGAAGAATGAAACTAGACCATTCTCTTAGACCATACACAAAGATAAACTCAAAGTGGATGACAGATCTAAATGTGAGACAAGACTCCATCAAAATCCTAGAGGAGAACACAGGAAACAACCTTTTTGAACTTGGCCACAGCAAGTTCTTGCAAAATGCATCCATGAATGCAAGAGAAACAAAAGCAAAAATGAACTTGGGACTTAATCAAGATAAGAAGCTTCTGCACAGCCAAAGAAACAGTCAACCAATCTGAAAGACAACCACAGGATAGAGGAAGATATTTGCAAATGACCTACCAGATAAAGGGCTGGTATCCAAGAATTATAAAGAACATATTCAACTCAACAGCAAAGAAACAAACACTCCAATCATGAAATGGGCAAAAGACATGAACAGAAATCTCACAGAGGAAGACATAGACATTGCCAACAAGCACATGAGAAAATGCTCCACGCATCACTGGCCATCAGGGAAATACAAACCAAACCCACAATGAGATACCACCTCACACCATTGAGAATGGGAAAAATTAACAAGGCAGGAAACAACAAATGTTGGAGAGGATGTGGAGAAAGTGGAACCCTCTCGCACTCTTGTTGGGAATGTGAACGGGTGGTGACAATCTGGAAAACTGTGTGGAGGTTCCTCAAAGAGTTAAAAATAGAGCTACCCTACTACCCAGCAATTTCACTGCTGGAGATTTACCCCAAAGTTATAGAGGCAGTGAAATGGCAGGACACCTGTATCCCAATGTTTATAGCCGTAATGACCACAATAGCCAAAGTTTGGAAGGAGCCTTGGTGGTCATCGAAAGATGAATGGATAAAGAAGATGTGGTCTATGTATACAATGGAATATTACTCAGCCACTAGAAACACAAATACCCACCATTTGCTTTGACGTGGATGGAACTGGAGGGTATTATGCTGAGTGAAGTAAGTCAATTGGAGGAGGACAAACATTATATGATCTCATTCATTTGGGGAATATAAAAATTAATGAAGGGGAATAAAGGGAAAGGAAAGAAAATGAGTGAAAATATCAGTGACGGTGACAAAACATGAGAGACACCTAACTCTGGGAAATGAACAAGGGGTAGTGGAAGGTGAGTTGGGTAGGGGTTTGGGGTGACTGGGTGCTGGGCGCTGAGGGAAGTACTTGGTGGGATGAGCACTGGGTATTATGTTATATGTTGCCAAATTGAACTCCAATAAAAACAAAGAAAAATCAAAGCTGGTGGCATCACAGTTTCAGACTTCAAGCTCTATTACAGAGCTGTAATAATCAAGACAGTGTTGTACTGGCACAGAAACAGACATGCAGATCAATGGAACAGAATGGAGAACCTAGAAATGGACCCACAACTCTTTGGTTAACAAATCTTTGACAAAGCAGAAAAGAATATCCATTTGGATACTGAAAATGGAAGGCATTTCAAGTGGGTCAACAGTATTCATGAAGCATGCCACTATAACTAGGTAATTGTGGCCTCATAGAATGAGTTTGGAAGTTTTCCTTCCATTTCTATTTTTTAATTTATTTTTTATTGGTGTTCAATTTACCAACATACAGAATAACCCCCAGTGCCCGTCACCCATTCACTCCCACCCCCGCCCTCCTCCTCTTCCACCACCCCTAGTTCGTTTCCCAGAGTTAGCAGTCTTTACGTTCTGTCTCCCTTTCTGATATTTCCCACACATTTCTTCTCCCTTCCCTTATATTCCGTTTCACTATTATTTATATTCCCCAAATGAATGAGAACCTATAATGTTTGTCCTTCTCCGACTGACTTACTTCACTCAGCATAATACCCTCCAGTTCCATCCACGTTGAAGCAAATGGTGGGTATTTGTCATTTCTAATAGTTGAGTAATATTCCATTGTATATATAGACCGCATCTTCTTTATCCATTCATCTTTCCATGGACACCGAGGCTCCTTCCACAGTTTGGCTATTGTGGACACTGCTGCTAGAAACATCGGGGTGCAGGTGTCCCTGCGTTTCATTGCATCTGTATCTTTGGGGTAAATCCCCAACAGTGCAATTGCTGGGTCGTAGGGCAGGTCTATTTTTAACTCTTTGAGGAACCTCCACACAGTTTTCCAGAGTGGCTGCACCAGTTCACATTCCCACCAACAGTGCAGGAGGGTTCCCCTTTCTCCAATCCTCTCCAACATTTGTGGTTTCCAGCTTCGTTAATTTGCCCCATTCTCACTGGTGTGAGGTGGTATCTCATTGTGGTTTTGATGTGCATTTCCCTGATGGCAAGTGATGCAGAGCATTTTCTCATGTGCATGTTGGCCGTGTCTATGTCTTCCTCTGTGAGATTTCTGTTCATGTCTTTTGCCCATTTCATGATTGGATTGTTTGTTTCTTTGCTGTTGAGTTTAAGAAGTTCTTTATAGATCTTGGAAACTAGCCCTTTATCTGATATGTCATTTGCAAATATCTTCTCCCATTCTGTAGATTGTCTTTTGGTTTTGTTGACTGTATCCTTTGCTGTGCAAAAGCTTCTTATCTTGATGAAGTCCCAATAGTTCATTTTTGCTTTTGTTTCTTTTGCCTTCGTGGATGTATCTTGCAAGAAGTTACTGTGGCCGAGTTCAAAAAGGGTGTTGCCTGTGTTCTCCTCTAGGATTTTGATGGAATCTTGTCTCACATTTAGATCTTTCATCCATTTTGAGTTTATCTTTGTGTATGGTGAAAGAGAGTGGTCTAGTTTCATTCTTCTGCATGTGGATGTCCAATTTTCCCAGCACCATTTATTGAAGAGACTGTCTTTCTTCCAATGGATAGTCTTTCCTCCTTTATCGAATATTAGTTGACCATAAAGTTCAGGGTCCACTTCTGGGTTCTCTATTCTGTTCCACTGATCTATGTGTCTGCTTTTGTGCCAGTACCACACTGTCTTGATGACCACAGCTTTGTAATACAACCAGAAATTTGGCATTGTGATGCCCCCAGCTATGGTTTTCTTTTTTTAAAATTCCCCTGGCTATTCGGGGTCTTTTCTGATTCCACACAAATCTTAAAATAATTTGTTCTAACTCTCTGAAGAAAGTCCATGGTATTTTGATAGGGATTGCATTAAACGTGTATATTGCCCTGGGTAACATTGACATTTTCACAATATTAATTCTGCCAATCCATGAGCATGGAATATTTTTCTATCTCTTTGTGTATTCCTCAATTTCTTTCAGAAGTGTTCTATAGTTTTTAGGGTATAGATCCTTTACATCTTTGGTTAGGTTTATTCCTAGGTATCTTATGCTTTTGTGTGCAATTGTAAATGGGATTGACTCCTTAATTTCTCTTTCTTCAGTCTCATTGTTAGTGTATAGAAATGGCACTGATTTCTGGGCATTGATTTTGTATCCTGCCACGCTACCAAATTGCTGTATGAATTCTAGCAATCTTGGGGTGGAGCCTTTTGGGTTTTCTATGTAGAGTATCATGTCATCGGCGAAGAGGGAGAGTTTGACTTCTTCTTTGCCAATTTGAATGCCTTTAATGTCTTTTTGTTGTCTGATTGCTGAGGCTAGGACTTCCAGTACTATGTTGAATAGCAGTGGTGAGAGTGGACATCCCTGTCTTGTTCTTGATCTTAGGGGAAAGGCTCCCATTTTTCCCCATTGAGAATGATATTTGCTGTGGGCTTTTCATAGATGGCTTTTAAGATGTTGAGGAATGTTCCCTCTATCCCTACACTCGGAAGAGTTTTGATCAGAAATGGATGCTGTATTTTGTCAAATGCTTTCTCTGCATCTAATGAGAGGATCATATGGTTCTTGGTTTTTCTCTTGCTGATATGATGAATCACATTGATTGTTTTAAGGGTGTTGAACCAGCCTTGTGTCCCAGGGATAAATCCCACTTGGTCATGGTGAATAATCTTCTTAATGTACTGTTGGATCCTATTGGCCAGTATCTTGTTGATAATTTTTGCATCCATGTTTATCAGGGATATTGGTCTGTAATTCTCCTTTTTGGTGGGGTCTTTGTCTGGTTTTGTATTTAAGGTGATGCTGGCCTCATAGAACGAATTTGGAAGTACTCCATCTCTTTCTATCTTTCAAAACAGCTTTAGTAGAATAGGTATGGTTTCTTCTTTAAACGTTTGATAGAATTACCCAGGGAAGCCATTTGGCCCTGGACTTTTGTGTCTTGGGAGGTTTTTGATGACTGCTTCAATTTCCTCCCTGGTTATTGGCCTGTTCAGGTTTTCTATTTCCTCCTGTTCCAGTTTGGTAGTTTGTGGCTTTGCAGGAATGCGTCCATTTCTTCTAGATTGCCTAATTTATTGGTGTATAGCTGTTCATAATATGTTTTTAAAATCGTTTGTATTTCCTTGGTGTTGATGGTGATCTCTCCCTTCTCATTCATGATTTTATTAATTTGAGTCTTCTCTCGCTTCTTTTAATAAGGCTGGCTAATGGTTTATCTATCGTATTAATTCTTTCAAAGAACCAACTCCTGGTTTTGTTGATCTGTTCCACAGTTCTTCTGGTCTCGATTTCTTTGAGTTCTGCTCGAATCTTAATGAACTCTCTTCTTCTGCTGGGTGTAGGATCTATTTGCTGTTTTTTCTCTAGCTCCTTTATATGTAAGGTTAGCTTTTGTATTTGAGTTTTTTCCAGTTTTTGAATGGATGCTTGTATTGCGATGCGTTTCCCCCTCAGGACTGCTTTTGCTGCATCCCAAAGATTTTGAATGGTTGTATCTTCATTCTCATTAGTTTCCATGAATCTTTTTAATTCTTCCTTAATTTCCTGGTTGACCCTTTCATCTTTTAGCAGGATGGTCCTTAATCTCCAGTGTTTGAGGTCTTTCCAAACTTCTTGTTGTGATTTAGTTCTAATTTCAAGGCATTATGGTCTGAGAATATGCAGGGATTGATCCCAATCTTTGGTATTAGTTCAGACCCAATTTGTGACCCAATATGTGGTCTATTCTGGAGAAAGTTCCATGTGCACTTGAGAAGAATGTGTATTCAGTTGAGTTTGGATGTAAAGTTCTGTAGATATCTGTGAAATCCATCTGGTCCAGTGTATCATTTAAAGCTCTCATTTCTTTGGAGATGGTGTGCTTAGAAGACCTATGGAGGTTAGAAAGAGCTAGATTGAAGTCACCAAGTATAAGTGTATTATTATCTAAGTATTTCTTCACTTTGGTTATTAATTGGTTTAAATATTTGGGAGCTCCCACATTTGGAGCATATATATTGAGGATTGTTAAGTCCTCTTGTTGGATAGATCCTTTAAGTATGAGATAGTGTCCCTCTTCATCTCTCAGTACAGTCTTCAGGGTAAATTTTAATTTCTCTGATATAAGGATGGCTACCCCTGCTTTCCTTTGAGGACTATTTGAATGGCAAATGGTTCTCCAACCTTTTATTTTCAGGTGGTAGGTGTCCTTATGTCTAAAATGAGTCTCTTGTAGACAGCAAATAGATGGGTCCTGCTTTTTATCCAGTCTGAAATCCTGCGCCTTTTGATGGGGTCATTAAGCCCGTTCACGTTCAGAGTTACTATTGACAGATATGAGTTTAGTGTCATCATGATATCTATTCAGTCCTTGCTTTTGTGCATTGTTCCACTGGACTTCTCCTAAAGGGGAATTTTTCTTGCAGAGCTGGTTTGGAGGTCACCTATTCTTTCAGTTCCTGCCTGTCTTGGAAGCTCTTTATCTCTCCTTCCATTCTGAATGAGAGCCTTGCTAGATAAAGTATTCTCAGTTGCATGTTTTTCTCATTTAGGACCCTGAATATATCCTGCCAGCCCTTTTGGGCCTGCCTGGTTTCTGTGGAGAGGTCTGCTGTTACCCTAATACTCCTCCCCATAAACGTCAGGGATTTCTTGTCTCTTGCTGCTTTAAGGATCTTCTCTTTATCTTTGAAATTTGCAAGCTTAACTATTAAATGTCGAGGTGTTGAACGGTTTTTATTGATTGTAGGTGGGGTTCTCTCTATTACCTGGTTCTGAATGCCTGTTTCCCTTCCCAGATTAGGAAAGTTTTCAGCTATGATTTGTTCAAATACATATTCTCGCCCTCTGGCCCGTTCGGCGCCCTCGGGACCCCAATTAAATGTTGGTTTTTCTTCCTCAGGCTGTCGTTTATTTCCCTTAATCTATATTCATGGTCTTTTAATTGTTTGTATCTTCTTTCCTCAGTTTCCCTCTTGCCATCAACTTGTCTTCTATGTCACTCACTCGTTCTTCCACTGCATTAACCCTCGTCGTTAGGACTTCTAGTTTGGATTGCATCTCATTCCATTGATTTTTAATTTCTGCCTGATTGGATCTAAATTCTGAAGTCATGAAGTCTCTTGAGTCCTTTATGCTTTATTCTAGAGCCACCAGTAGCTTTATAATAGTGCTTCTGAATTGGATTTCTGACATTGAATTGTAATCCAGATTTTGTAACTCTGTGGGATAGAGGACTGTTTCTGATTCTTTCTCTTGAGGTGAGGTTTTCCTTCTAGTCATTTGCTCAGTGCAGAGTGGCCAAAAACAAGTTGTATTGGGAAAAGGAGAAAAAGAGAGGAGAGAAAGAAGGAAAGAAAAGAGAAAAAGAAAAAAGGAAGGAAAAAAGAAAAAAGAGAAGAAAAAGAGAAAAAAAAAGGGTGAGGGAAGCAAACAAATCAAAAAGAAAAAAAACTCAGGGGAGTATCTTCTGATTCTGTACACTTTAAGTCCCTTGACTTCCCCTGGAACTTGTCCGTCTAGCTGGTCTTCTGGGGGAGGGGCTTGTTGTGCTGATTTTCAGGTGTTAGCACTTGGGGGAGCTGCTCTGCCCCCTGCCTGGTGCAGGGCTCAGTGGGGGTTGTTTACCCCGTGAGGCCCCAGGAGGAACAACTGCAGTGGCGGGGCCAGCTCTGGAGCCGTGGAGTCAGCCCCCCCGGAGTCAGCACTCCGGAGCTCTCGGTCTGCAGGGCCTGGAGGCCCCGGGGCGGGGCCGCTGATCTGCTCAGCTCGGGGCAGCAGCGTCCTCGCTGTCTTGGGCCCTCGTGGCCTCTGCCTGTCCCGGGGAAGGCCGGATCCTGGGCTGTGTCCTGGCGCCCTGTGCTCCGGGGCCTGCGCTGTTGGATTCGCGCTCCCGCCCCGCAGCCCCCTCCGCGGAGCCGCCGCCGAGCCCCCACGAGCTGCTCCGGGTCCCGCCGTGCGCGCTGCAGCCCTTAGGGACCTCGGCGCACTCTCCCGGGCGCAGGTGTCTGTTAGTGTCCCAGGGAGCCCGAGGGCATCCCCGCCCTCCTGGGGTCCTGTTCCAATTCCCTGCAGGCGCCTTTCTGCCCGGGAAGGTCGGTGCAGCTCCTGCTTCTCCGGGACGGGGCTCTCCTGTCCTGGGGACACTCGCCCCGGCCTCAGCCCGGCTCCTCGCGGGGCCCCTCCCCCTTGGATGCATTTTGTTTCTTTATTTCGTTTTTCCCGATCTTCCTACCTTGATAGAAGCTGAACTCTTCTCAGTGTAGCATTCCAGGTGTTCTCTCTTTAAATCTCAGGGCGAATTCGTAGATTTTCAGGGTGGTTTGAAGGTTTTCTAGGTAATTTGGTGGGGACAGGTGACTTGGGGACCCTACTCCTCCGCCATCTTGCCCCTCCCTCCGCTATTATACTTCCATCCAAAGTTTGCTGGAGGTTCTAGTCACAGCAATATGTTAGGAAAAGCAAAAGATATAAAATGGAAATAAATAAATAAAATTCCCAACATCATAAATGATATATATGATTGTTATAAATAAAATCCAAGGGTGATTTTACCAAAGTTGCCAGATATTGAACTTACCAAAAGTTGATTGTATTTCTGTATGCTAGCTAAATAAATAAATAAATAAAATAGAAGAAGTAAAAAAAAATCTTAATGGTACTATTTACTTAGAATCCCATCAAAATGTATCAAATACACAGATAAATCTGATAAGGCAATGGGACCTCTATATAGAAAACTACAAAACATCACTAAAATGAAACCATATAAAGAGGAGCAGAGGCTGACCAACTATAATCATTAAATGTTTTGTGGGGCAATGCTTTGAGACTATGTACAAACCTATCTCCTCAAAGATTTCTCCACTAATTTTAGGATACCCTGATGATCATGCCTGAATCAATTACTTCAAATAGTGACTTTCTAATTCATCATAGAAAATATCAGCTAAGAAATGGAAGATATAAAAAAATCAAATGGATACTATAGAACTGAAAAATAAAATGACCGATATAATAAAACCTCATTAGAGAGGGGAAAGAGTAGAATTAATATCACACATGAAAGATAGTACAATAGGAATAACCCAGTAGGAACAATAGAGAGAAAATATGTTGCAGAGAAATGAACATTATCTCAGGAATATATAGGGAAATAACAAAACATCTAAAATTTGTATCAGCAGAGTCCCAAAAGTAGAAGAGAAGGAAATGGAGCTGAAACCGTTTTCAAAGAAATGATGGCTTAAAAAATCCCCAATTGGCAAAACATACATTTACAGATTCAAGAAGCTGAGTGAGCCTCCCAAAAAGTCCACATCAAGACACATGAGAAATAAACTTCAAAAAACTGAAGACAAAGGAATATTATTGGAAACAGTCAGAGAGTGTGATGCATTATGTGCAAGGAAGAACAGTAGATCTCTCAACTGAAGCAGTGGAACCCAGAAAGAAGTGGCACAATATTTTAAAAGTGTTGAAAACAAGAACAAATTTTCTAGTATTCTATGCCCAGCAAAAATATCCTTCGAGAATAAAGGTAAAGTCAAGACACTCTCCAGTGAAGGAAAATGAAAACATCTTGTTGCCAGTAAATATGCTCTCAAATATATATGTGTGTTGAAAAATAAGTTCATCAGACCAAAGGGAAACTATACCAAAGAAAACTTGGAATATCAGGAATAAAGAAGGAAAAAAAGAGTAAAAATATGAAATGCGGCAAAAATGATGTTACAATTTTTCTGATATTAGGAACTGAAGAGGCATCACAGCCCCTGCTTTTACTCTCTTAGGATCTTGAGACCTCCATGCTGTGTTGAAGTCCAGTCTAGCTGACCAGAAGATGAGAGAAGCTTCCTCAAGGAAGAGGCATATGCAGCAATAGCCATTACCAGCTTCCAGTCATGTAAGGTCATTTTGGGCTTTCCATTTATAGGTAAGCTATAAGATATCTGTAGCTCTCTGAATGATCCTAGGCAAGATCAGCAGGAAAACCAGCAAGACTGCCAAGCCAAAGAACCAAAAAATAATAAATCTTTGTTGTTGTAAGCCTGTTTTAAAAAGTGCTTAAGAAAATAAGCATGAGCTACAGACTTTGAGAAAACCTGTCTCAAAACACATATCTGATAGAGGACTTGTACCCAAAATATATAAAGAGCACAGTTCAATAATAATAAGGCACTCAGTTCAGTAGAGAAATGGGAAATGTATTTAACCGATATTTCATCAGAGCATATACATGGAAGCCAGTAAGTATACAGAAAGGTGTTCAAAATCATTAGTCATCATGGAATTGGATTACTACTTAGCAATAAAATGAACCTAATACTGATGTGTGCAACAATATGGAGGAATCTCAAAAATATGCAGAATGAAAGAAGCTAGACAAAAGTGCATATGCTATGATTCCATTTATATGAAGTTCAAAATCAGGTAAAATTATTTTTTGATAATGAAAATCAGTACGCTGATTTTCACTCAGGGTGGAAGGTAGTAACTGGGAAAAGAGAAGGGAACTGTTGGGGTCATAGAAATGCTGTATATTTTAAGTAAGATGGAGAGTACACAGATGTATACATTTGTCAAACTAATCAGCTTTAACTTGTGAACTGTGCTTTTAATTTTTAAAAAAATATTTTATTTATTTACTCATGAGAAACACACAGAAAGAGGCAGATACAGAGGAAGAGGGAGGAGAAGCAGGCTCCATGCAGGGAGCCCAATACAGGACTCAATCCCAGGACTCCAGGATCATGCCCCGAGCCAAAGGCAGATGCTCAGCCACTGAGCCACCCAGGCATCCCTGTACTTTTAATTTAAATGTAAATCACACCCTCATAAATGAGTAATAAAAAAAATAAATTCTACATATAAGCTGATATTCTAACAAATTATAGATAAACATTTTTCTCAGAATATGTTACTTTCAAGAAATTGAGATAAAAATGTTTTTTCTTTAGAAATAGAATCTTATGAAACAAAACATTATAATCATCTTTGAGTAATTGCAATAGTTCCAAAACTTTGGCCTGCATCAGTGTTATCTGGAGAGTTTATTTGAATATGGATTCCTGGGCCTCTCCCAAGAGTATCTGATGTTGTAAGTTATGCCTACAAATTTGCAATTATAACAAGTTACTAGGTGATATATTGCTATGCTGTAGGGACCACACTTCCATTTCTCTTCATTAAGTTTGATTTCTTCTTTCAAGAAGATTTTCATTGAGGAAAATGAAAGTGAGGAAATAATAAGCTATTTTACATCCAGAAACAAAGTGAAGTATAAGCAAATCAATGCAGTGGGGGAATAGCAGGCTCAAGTCAGTGGCTTATTAGAATTGAACTATTTGTAGGAAGTAGGGGTAGTAAAGAGGCAGGTGTGACTGGCAAGAGGAAATTCATTTTTTTTCTTTCTTTGTGTGTCAACTGGCTCTGAGAACCATGAACATAAGTGGCTTCAGAATTAATTAGTGGTAATTGTGATAGAGCATTATGAGGGAATTCTTCAGGGCTTTATAGAACCCTTGCCATCCCTGAACAGCATGAGTAAGGAGCTACCATACAGAAATTCTTAGTCCACTTGGCCTTATAATAAAAAGTAACCAATTCATTTCCTAGCCTACAAGTGACTCCAGTGGGTATAAACCAGCAGATAATTACTTCTTCAGGGAATACTTTTTTCCTTGTTTAGTTCAACTTGAAATTATTTTTCTGTGAAACCTACATGCCTGTGGGAAATCATAAAATTTTGCTTTCATTGTCTTGCTAAGTAATTAATGCAGGCTAGTAGTTATCAGGCATCTCCCTCCCCCCACCGACTACCTTTGAATTCAGAATGGGACTAGGCATGACAGTTACAACACAAAAAGTATGCAAGTAATTTAATAATACAGTGACTGAGTATTGGGCTTTGCTTGGGAAGAAGAAAATGAGATAAGACCAGAAGGTGTTTAAAAATTAAAGGTCCAAGATTGGATGTAGGTGATATGCAGAAATAAAGAAGCATATAAATAACTGTAGGAAATGGTTCCAGGTAAGGTGGGGAAATATGTTCTACCTTATATCCCTCTTAAAAATAGCCATAAAATAGAATGGATGGGGCAGCCATTAGAGGATTTTGCACTATGGATCCCAGCAGGACAATTGGAAAAGAGACCAGAATTTGAAGTACTAACAAATCAGTGGTGAGTTTACCATATTTTTCATTCTCTGGTTCTCTTGCTTCTTGGTCCAGTCACAAAAGTTAGGAGCAGAGAAGAGTAACTAAGTCCCCATACTTCTGGCCACAGAACCTCAAAGAGGCATTTCAGGGTATATGTGTGTACTGGGGAGATGATGATGAGGGGGAACCAGAGGAAGGAGATCCCATTAAGTTGTTAAATAACTCAAAGATGTATTCCCAAACTGTGCATGACTGGATCTGATCTTCATCAGCATATTCAAGACTTTGAAAACTGAATTACCAGAAAAATTTCTGGCGAACCCAGACTGGCAGTGAGAGGTGCACACGTGGGAAAGAACTGAATAGGTTTGCAACGGTTTTGAAAATTGTGCTGACAGGGATCCCTGGGTGGCGCAGCGGTTTAGCGCCTGGCTTTGGCCCAGGGCGCGATCCTGGAGACCCGGGATCGAATCCCACGTCAGGCTCCCGGTGCATGGAGCCTGCTTCTCCCTCTGCCTGTGTCTCTGCCTCTCTCTCTCTCTCTGTGACTATCATAAATAAATAAAAAATTAAAAAAAAAACACAGATCTTTAAAAAAAAAAAAAAGAAAAGAAAATTGTGCTGACAATGATGAGGATTATTGAAGGGGAGGTGAGTAAGGAGATGGGATAAATGGGTGAGGGGCATTAAGAAAGGCATGTGATATGGTGAGCACTGGGTATTATATGCAACTGATGAAATATTGAAAACTACATCTGAAACTAACGATATACTACATATTTGCAATTTGAATTTAAATTTAAATTTAAAAACCCCAAACTGCAGCCTATAGACAATGGAATGATGGCCTAAATCACATCAGGTCCATTTCTTGCCAAAATAAATCAGCATTTTTGAAAAGATTTTTTAAAAAAACTCTGTGAGTCTGAAAACATGTTATCCCAGTTCAAAATTACTCAGCAAATGAATAAGCAGGAAAATCTCAAGCCT
The DNA here is from genome assembly GCF_003254725.2 of Canis lupus dingo. NCBI lineage: Eukaryota > Metazoa > Chordata > Mammalia > Carnivora > Canidae > Canis > Canis lupus. The sequence continues at coordinate 2,402,322 of NC_064270.1, forward strand.
CAGGGGAAAAGATAATCAATAGACATCATCTCTCACATAACACAGATGTTGGAATTATTTGACAAAGATTTTAAATCAATTATTTACAATTATCCTAACAAGCAATTACAAGCACTTATAAAATGAATAGAAAATAGGACTCTGCAATGATGTTTAAAGAAGCCAGGAATTATTAGTACTAAAGAATAAGTGACTAAAATATAACATTCACTGACTGAGCTCAAAAGCATAAGTGGAGATGACATAAAATTGTCCATGAAATTGAAAATAGATCAGTAAAAATGACCCCACTTGGAAAGGGAAGAGAAAAAAAGACTTAAAACAAATGAACAGAGCTTCTGGGATTTGTGAAAGAATAAAATGCAAAACCATACCTATTCTACTAAAGCTGTTCAGAAAGATAGAAAGAGATGGAATACTTCCAAACTCGTTCTATGAGGCCAGCATCACCTTGATTCCAAAACCAGACAAAGACCCCACCAAAAAGGAGAATTATAGACAAATATCCCTGATGAACATGGATGCAAAAATTTTCAACAAGATACTAGCCAATTGGATCCAACAGTACATTAAAAAGATTATTCACCATGACCAAGTGGGATTTACCCCCAGGATGCAAGGCTGGTTCAACACTTGTAAGGCAATTAGTGTGATAGATCATATCAACAAGCAAAAAAAGAACCATAGGATCCTTTCAATAGATGCAGAGAAAGCATTTGACAAAATACAGCATCCATTCCTGATCACAACTCTTCAGAGTGTAAGGATAGAGGGAACACTTCTCAACATCTTAAAAACCATCTACAAAAAGCCCACAGCAAATATGATTCTCAATAGGGGAAACACTGGGAGCCTTTCCCCTAAGATCAGGAACAAGACAGGGATGTCCACTCTCACCACTGCTATTCAACATAATACTAGAAGTCCTAGCCTCAGCAATCAGGCAACAAAAAGAAATAAAAGGTGTTCAAATTGGCAAAGAAGAAGTCAAACTCTCCCTCTTTACAGATGACATGATACTCTACATAGAAAACCCAAAAGACTCCACCCCAATATTTCTAGAACTCATACAACAATTCGGCAGTGTGGCAGGATACAAAATCAATGCCCAGAAATCAATGGCATTTCTATACACTAACAATGAGACTGAAGAAAGAGAAATTAAGGAGTCAATCCCATTTACAATTGCCCCCAGAAGCATAAGATACCTAGGAATAAAGCTAACCAAAGAGGTAAAAGATCTATACCCTAAAAACTACAGAACACTTCTGAAAGAAATTGAGGAAGACACAAAGAGATAGAAAAATATTCCATGCTCATGGATTGGAAGAATTAATATTGTGAAAATGTCAATGTTACCCAGGGCAATTAACACATTTAATGCAATCCCTATCAAAATACCATGGACTTTCTTCAGAAAGTTGGAACAAATCATCTTAAGACTTGTGTGGAATCAGAAAAGACTCTGAATAGCCAGAGGGATATTAAAAAAGAAAACCTTATCTGGGGGCATCACAATGCCAGATTTCAGGTTGTATTACAAAGCTGTCGTCATCAAGACAGTGTGGTACTGGCACAAAAACAGACACATAGATCAATGGAACAAAATAGAGAATCCAGAAGTGGACCCTCAACTTTATGGTCAACTAATATTCAACAAAGCAGGAAAGACTATCCACTGGAAAAAAGACAGTCTCTTCAATAAATGGTGCTGGGAAAATTGGACATCTACGTGCAGAAGAATGTTCCAGTTTCTGGACCATTCTCTTAGACTATACACAAAGATAAAATCAAAATGTATGAAAGATCTAAATGTGAGACAAGATTCCATCAAAATCCTAGAGGAGAACACAGGCAACACCCTTGTTGAACTTGGCCACAGTAACTTCTTGCAAGATACATCCATAAAGGCAAGAGAAATAAAAGCAAAAATGAATTATTGGGACTTCATCAAGATAAGAATCTTTTGCACAGCAAAAGATACCGTCAACAAAACTAAAAGACAACCTACAGAATGGGAGAAGATATTTGCAAATGACATATCAGATAAAGGGCTAGTTTCCAAGATCTATAAAGAACTTATTAAACTCAACACCAAAGAAACAAACAATCCAATCATGAAATGGGCAAAAGACATGAACAGAAATTTCACAGAGGAGAACATTGACCCGGCCAACATGCACATGAGAAAATGCTCTGCATCACTTGCCATCAGGGAAATACAAATTAAAACCACAATAAGATACCACCTCACACCAGTGAGAATGGGGAAAATTAACAAGACAGGAAACCACAAATGTTGGAGAGGATTGGAGAAAGGGGAACCCTCCTTCACTGTTGGGAATGTGAACTGGTGCAGCCACTCTGGAAAACTGTGTGGAGGTTCCTCAAAGAGTTAAAAATAGACCTGCCCTATGACCCAGCAATTGCACTGCTGGGGATTTACCCCAAAGATACAGATGTAGTGAAAGGCAGGAACACCTGCATGCCGATGTTTATACCAGCAATGTCCACAATAGCCAAACTGTGGAAGGAGCCTCGGTGTCCATCAAAAGATGAATGGATAAAGAAGATGTGGTTTATGTATACAATGGAATATTACTCAGCCTTTAGAAATTACAAATACCCACCATTTGCTTCGACGTGGATGGAACTGGAGGGTATTATGCTGAGTGAAATAAGTCAGTCGAAGAAGGACAAACATTATATGTTCTCATTTATTTGGAGAATATAAATAATAGTGAAATAGAATAGAAGGGAAGGGAGAAGAAATGGGTAGGAAATATCAGAAAGGGTGACAGAACATAAAGACTCCTAACTCTGGGAAGCAAACTAGGGGGGGTGGAAGGGGAGGAGGGCGGGGGTTGGGGTTGAATGGGTGACTTGCACTGAGGGGGGCATTTGACGGGATGAGCACTGGGTGTTATTCTGTATGTTGGGAAATTGAAAACCGATAAAAAAGAAGTTTATTATAAAAAAAAGACACAGCTTCCATACATCAGAGAGAGGACTATGAGGTGAGAGGAGCCGGTGGAGAAAGCTTTCTTTTTCTCCTTGGCTGATGGGAGTTTCAGGATTGTGACTACTATGTTGCTATAGTCAATGATGGTTATGATAAGGGATGTCAAAAGGATTAACAAAGCAAGGACAGAGATCAACATTTCAACAGACTTGGTGTCAGAACAGAAGAGATGAATCAGGGGGCCAAGGTCACAAAAAAAGTGGGGGATGACATGGGGACCACAGAAGGATAACTGGGAAACCTTTACTACCAGACCAGTGATTAGAGAGAACCCCAAAGCACAGCAGGCAGTGACCAGGAGGGAACTAGTCTTCAGGTTCATGATGGTCGGGTAATGCAGGGGCTTGCAAATGGCCACATACCAATCCAGAGACATCACTGCTATGAGGAAGAAACCTGCTGCTTCCAGAAATACAAAGACAAAGGCTTGTATGAAACAGGCAGGAAAAGAAATGGTTTGCTTACCTGAAAGAAAGATGACCAATAACTTAGGAATAACAGTATTTATGAAGTAACACTCCAAGAAGGAGAAAATGCTGAGGAAAAAGTACATCGGTGTCTGGAGCCGGGAATTAGCACAGATGATGGTGACTATGACAGCATTGCCTGCAATGGATGCCAGGTATGTCAGCAGGTGCACCAGGAAGAGAAACTTTCCCAGGTGCTGGATGTGAGGAAACCAAGGTGAATTCCTGGACAGTTGTTCCATTCCCCATTTCCATGGGCATCTCTTTCCACATCATCACTGCTGGTCTAACCTACAACAATGACATCAGCAAGGACAAAGGTTTTAGAGGAGTATATGATTAAGTTATTTGCCTATCCAAGAAGGTTGCAATAGGAAAGTGGTTTAGTGAGTTGATTCTTGAATCAGAGAACCTAATTTCAATACTAGCTCAATACTGAGTTCTAACCCCTGAGAGACTGATCATACTTGGAAAGATAGTTTACCTTTATGAACTTCTCTTTCAACCTCTGTAGGATGAAGATGATAGGATATACCTGTTCATGTTATTGTAAACATTAGGTAAGATAAAACATGTAACTCACTTGACACATGATGCCAAAGTTTCCTAAGTGTTCCTCAAGGTCTAATTGTAATGATCATTAATATGATGCTTGTTAGAGCATCATCAGTAGGCAAAGTAATTAACATTTTTGTAGTTATAAAATACTTTATTGTTTTTAATAATATTAATTTGTAAGTAAACAAAACAATAATATCAGTAATATTCCCCATGGATATCCTTTTTAATATATGCATTACATTCTATGGTTTGAGTTGTCTTTATCCTCATCTATTGAGGACTTATGCTTGTTATATGCTGGTCATTGATATTCAGTATTTCTATTTATCTTCACAATAACCATGAGCCCTTTCCACAGAAGCAGAAACTGAGGCTTACATAGCTCCAGAGATATTAGGTGACATAGCTGGGACTTCAGCCAGAATGCTGGAATCTGGAGTATCTGCTGTTTCCAAATGCAGTGACAAAATATTTTAAAACAGGAACAAATCTATTGTAGATGATCTCTCAAACTTAAGTTAAAATTAGCTTTATTTATCATTATTTCCACCCTTGGTTAGATTCACTGATGAGTTACAGACCTATGGAATGACATGGGGCTTAGAGAGCATCTACTTTAGCACCAGCCTTTTTTAGAAGGGACAGAATCCAGAGACATTAGGGGCTGCTCCACAACTTGAGGTAAGTTGTAAGTCCAGGATTTACCACTCCCCTTCCCACTCCAAGGCTCATGCTGTCCAGTAATGGAATTGGGTGTGATAGTAGTTCATAGGATTAGCCCGCTTTGGAGGTTATGCAGGGCATTTGGCATTCATAGATTACTCTTGCATCAAAGCTCAGTGAAGATTCTTTTTTCTTCAGTTCTCTCAATCAGTAACTTCACTCAGGATGGTATTTGGTTCTAGCACTGCAACACTAGATTAAAAGTAAGCAGTGTGGAACATGTCACTCTCACTTACACGCCCTGTGCCACATCCTCTGAAGGGCTGCTCATGAAACCAAACTGTTCCCCTCTGAGTGGCACAACCAGAAGGTGCCTCTGATTCTGTTCCTGTTGACCCCAGGGCACGAGGGTCCACGAGGCCAGGCAAACACAGGAGTCAACTCAGGGGAGGTAGGGTTTCTTCCTCTTGCAACTGTTGTCTTCCAAGAAATCAAGGGCTTATTCTGGGCTGAAGGGAAGGGAGAGGAGATGGAAATGCAGGTGTTACAGCCTGTTGTCCCAGAGTGGGGTGAATATGCATCCCGTGTTACCAGTGTTCTGGCTATGGAAGCCCTGTTTCTATGGCCTGGAATGTCTTATAACACAGGCCATGGCAGCCTTGACCACTAAAACTCCAGAGAGGAACAGACAAACTAAAACAACTACACTCCACTGCCCTCAGTTCTGGGCTAGACCTTGACTCCTGGACTACTTAGGATTTTGAGGAAAGGTCTGGCTGCACCCACCAGTGGGTAGAAAGGTCTGGCTGCCCCCACCAGTGGGTAGAAGCCCACCTAACATGCATCTTTGCTTTCATCTCCTATACCAGTTAATTGGAGCAGTCACCTTCTTATAAGTTTAGCCATGGGTGGGGCTGAGACAAGGGTCCTTCTACTGCAGTGCTCCATGCCATGGGCACATATGCTCCAAGTTGCCTTCTACTGAACTATGATCCTCTATCATATCCTCACCTTTCCATGTGGAGAAGCATCCTTGTTTTACTGCATCAATAGTGAGAAGGTGCTGACATGAAAGTTTGAAGCCTCTGTGGTGTTTTTGCCACAATACTGTTTGGTCATCCAGCAAGATGGACCCAGTCAGTGAGCAGACAGTGTAGGTTCCCAAACCTTATTAGATGCCGAAGAAGCAGGGGAAGAAAGTCAAGGCCTGGCTAGTGTCCTGAAGGCAGCTAATTAGTCTATGTTGAAAACAATAATCACTGGCCTAACTCTTTTATTTATCTTCCCATTATCTCTGGTGATGATGACTCCCGGATGTCTGCATTGTTCTCTACCAAGATTTTTGAAAGAAATTGTATGACATCTGCTTTAGAGTAGTTTTGCAGCAATAGTCGTGGGGACCCATGGTGTTACCTTCTAATGAACTTCTTATGAGTTCTCTCTGGTTGCTAGGTATGTGTGAAACATTCTTTCCTTGGGTCAGAGATTTTATTGCCTTTCCAATGGTCAGTATTTCACTATAATAACTGATGGGAAACATTTGTGCAATATTCAAAGGGCTGACTGAATAACTAGCTTATAACAGCAAGCCACATTTTTGGGGAGAAATCAGAGTAGCTGCTCCTTTCCAAATAGTCCAAATGAGAGCATCAAAGTAGCAGGGTAAAGATGCCAGTCCTAGAGAAGCCAACTCAGGACCACCAGCCTCCAAAGCCAAAACACCCAAGAGATCGAGTTTACCCCAAAACTACTCTAAAGCAGATGTCCCTTCTTTATGGATTTATAGGGATGAAACTCGCAGAACTGTTCAATTAAAATACATGTGGGTTAAAGATTCTCTTTCCTGTTCCTAACCTTCTATTTTTCCACCTCCACTAGACCTTTTCTCCTTCCTCTTTATCCGTTCTTCATTCTAATCTGGTTGGAAGGAAGAACAGCTGAAAGGAGGCCAGTTGCATCCAGCAGAGGCAAAAGCAGAGGAGCTGTGGAGCTCTAGATCACGTGAGAGTTGAGGAGCTGTGAAATGTATTACACCAAATATTGAAGGACTACACTGAAGCTTTGAAATTTAGTGTCCTTGACATAGCAAATATAAGCTGAGCTCAGTAATGAAGGAAGAATCACCTAGAATGTGTGCATCACCTTTTAAAGTCTCTCTTGCCACCTTGAAGACAACACACTCATGCATACATCTTTTTCCTACTTTACTATAAAACTGAGAGTCAGCTTCCTCTTAGTAGGAAAGAGGTCAAGGATAATCGTTACATATAATGTCTGGCCTGAATGAGATACAGGCCACTGGCCAAGGTTTTGAAAAGTCTCTTCAAAGGAAATGCCTTTTTGGAGAAATGCAGCAGTGGTGTGTTCAGTTGGTATTTCATGTGAGGAGTTTCAAAGAATTCCAGGAGGAAATAATACCACAAAATTTCATTGTAAAAATGTAATTGCTAGTTTATTGTTTTACTAGGTAAATATTTCTCCTCTGCATGGCTTTCTGAATTTTGCCTTTTTGGAATACGATTGTGTGACTTTTCTTTTTAAGCCTGTTAATGCAGTTGTTCACACTGATTCACTTTTGAATATGGAATAAACTTTGCATTCGTGACATAAATTCAAAAGAAAAAAGAAAAAAAAAGAAATTGTATGACAATTTCCCAAGAGTTTTTAAAATTCCAAGTTGAATATTGGTACTGCTAAAAGTCCAGACTACAATTTTATCCATGAGATGTATGCACTGAGTCCAGAGCTTAGTTGTTAAAAGAACAGATTTTTATTTATTTATTTTTTAATAATAAATTTATTTCTTATTGGTGTTCAATTTCCCAACATACAGAATAACACCCAGTGCTCATGCCGTCAAGTGCCCTCCTCGGTGCAAGTCACCCATTTTTTTTTTTTTTTTTGCCTTTAGAGAAATGGTTTATTCTTGGTTTCTCACATTTCTGGTGGTTGACTGGGTTCAGGGAGGTAGCTCCTGAAACTACAGTCTGATGCTCACTGGGGCCGCAGCCAGCTGACAGGGCTGGCCACTAAAATCTCAAAAGGGGCTGTTGGCCAAGCACTTGTCCATAGTCTTCTCCATATCATCTGGGTTTCACACGACCTGGGTTCTGGGTCCGCGAGGGAGCATCCCGAAAGCAAGATTTCCACGAGACCCTCATAGAGATGGCTTTTTACCACCTAACCTCTGAAGTCATACAGTCTACTTCTGCCAAAGCCATTGGTTGCCAAGCCCAACCCAGATTTAAGGGCTTGAAGAAATAGACCCACGTTTTAATGGAGGAGTGACAAGGATAGGATAGGATCTATTTGCTGGTTTTTCTCTAGCTCCTTTAGGTGTAAGGTTAGCTTTTATATTTGAGTTCTTTCCAGTTTTTGAATGGATGCTTGTATTGTAATGTATTTCCCCCTTAGGACTGCTTTTGCTGCATCCCAAAGATTTTGAACGATTGTATCTTCATTCTCATTAGTTTCCATGAATCTTTTTAATTCTTCCTTAATTTCCTGGTTGACCCTTTCATCTGTTAGCAGGATGGTCCTTAACCTCCACGTGTTTGAAGCCCTTTCAAACTTCTTCTTGTGATTTAGTTCTAATTTCAAAGCATTATGGTCTGAAAATACGCAGGGGACAATCCGAATCTTTTGGTATTGGTTAAGACCTGATTTGTGACCCAGTATGTCATCTATTCTGGAGAAAGTTCTAAGTGCACTTGAGAAGAATGTGTATTCAGTTGCGTTTGGATGTAAAGTTCTGTAAATATCTGTGAAATCCATCTGGTCCAGTTTATCATTTAAAGCTCTTGTTTCTTTGGAGATGTTGAGCTTAGAAAATCCATCAATTGTAGAAAGCGCTACATTCAAGTCATCAATTATAAGTGTATTATCTAAGTATGTCTTAACTTTGGTTATTATTTGATGGATATATTTGGCAGCTCCCACATTCGGGGCATATATATTGAAGATTGTTAAGTCCTCTTGTTGAATAGATCCTTTAAGTATGATATAGTGTCCCTCTTCATCTCTCACTACAGTCTTCGGGGTAATTTTTAGTTTATCTGATATAAGGATGGCTACCCCTGCTTTCTTTTGAGGACCATTTGAATGGTAAATGGTTCTCCAACCTTTTATTTTCAGGTGGTAGGTGTCCTTATGTCTAAAATGGGTCTCTTGTAGACAGCAAATAGATGGGTCCTGCTTTTTTATCCAGTCTGACACCCTGCGCCTTTTGATGGGGTCATTAAGCCCGTTCACGTTCAGAGTTACTATTGACAGATATGAGTTTAGTGTCATCATGATATCTATTCAGTCCTTGTTTTTGTGGATTGTTCTATTAGACTTCTTCTTAAAGGGGAATTTTGAGAGTCCTCCTTAAAATTTCTTGCAGAGCTGGTTTGGAGGTCACATATTCTTTCAGTTCCTGCCTGTCTTCGAAGCTCTTTATCTCTCCTTCCATTCTGAATGAGAGCCTTGCTGGATAAAGTATTCTTCGTTGCATGTTCTTCTCATTTAGGACCCTGAATATATCCTGCCAGCCCTTTCTGGCCTGCCAGGTCTCTGTGGAGAGGTCTGCTGTTACCCTAATACTCCTCCCCATAAAAGTCAGAGATCTTGTCTCTTGCTGCTTTAAGGATCTTCTCTTTATCTTTGGAATTTGCTAGCTTAACTATTAAACTATTAAATGTCGAGGTGTTGAATGGTTTTTATTGATTTTAGGGCGGGGGCATCTCTCTATTTCCTGGATCTGAATGCCTTTTTCCCTTCCCAGATTAGGAATGTTTTCAGCTATGATTTGTTCAAATACGTATTCTGGACCTCTGTCCCTTTCGGGGCCCTCGGGAACCCCAATTAAACGTCGGTTTTTCTTCCTCAGGCTGTCGTTTATTTCCCTTTATCTCTCCTCATGGTCTTTTGTTTGTCTCTTTTTTCCTCAGTTTCCCTCTTTGCCAACAACTTGTCTTCTCTCAGTCACTCGTCATTAGGACTTCTAGTTTGGATTGCATCTCATTCAATTGATTTTTAATTTCTTCCTGATTAGATCTAAATTCTGCAGTCATCAAGTCTCTTGAGTCCTTTATGCTTTTTTCTAGAGCCACCAGTAGCTTTATAATAATGCTTCTGAATTGGATTTCTGACATTGAACTGTAATCCAGATTTTGTAACTCTGTGGGAGAGAAGACTGTTTCCGATTCTTTCTTTTGAGGTGAGGTTTTCCTTCTAGTCATTTTGCTCAGTGCAGAATGTCCAAAAACAAGTTGTATTGGGAAAAGGAGAAAAAGAGAGGAGAGAAAGAAGGAAAGAAAAGAGAAAAAGAAAAAAGGAAGAAAAAAAGAAAAAAAGAGAAAGGAAAAAAAGGGTGGGGAAAGCAAACAAATCAAAAAGAAAAAAATAACCACAGGGGAGTATCTTCTGATTCTGTATACTTTAAGTCCTTTGACTTCCCTGGAACTTGTCCATCTAGCTGGTCTTCTGGGGCAGGGGCCTGTTGTGCTGATTTCCAGGTGTTAGCACTTGGGGGAGCTGCTCAGCCCCTGCCTGGTGCAGGGCTCAGTGGGGGTTGTTTACCCCGTGAGGCCCCAGGAGGAACAACCGCAGTGGCGGGGCCAGCTCTGGAGCCCTGGAGTCAGCTCCCGCAGTAACTCCAGAGCTCTCGGTCTGCAGGGCCTGGAGGCTCCGGGCGGGGCCGCTGATCTGCTCAACTCGGGGCAGGAGCGTCCTTGCTGTCCTGGGCCCTCCTGGCCTCTGCCAGTCCCGGGGGAGGCCGGATCCTGGGCTGTGTCCCGGCGCCCTGTGCTCCGGAGCCTGCGCTGTTGGATTCGCGCTCCCGCCCTGCAGCCCCCTCCGCAGAGCCTCTTCCTCCCCCCGAGCCCCTCCGAGCTGCTCCCGGCCCACAGCGCCCTCCGTGGAGCCTCTTCCTCCCCCCGTGTACCCCCCGAGCTGCTCCCGCCCCGCAGCCCCCTCCGCGGAGCCGCCCCCGAGCCCCTCAGAGCTGCTCCGGGTCCGGCCGTGCGCGCTGCAGCCCTTAAGGGAGCTCGGCGCACTCTCCCGGGGCGCAGGTGTCTGTTAGTGTCCCAGGGAGCCTGAGGGCATCCCCGCCCTCCTGGGTCCTGCTCCACCTCCCTGCAAGCCCCTTTCCGCCCGGGAAGGTTGGTCCAGCTCCTGCTTCTCCGGGACGGGGCTCTCCTGTCCTGGGGACACTCGCCCCGGCCTCAGCCCGGCTCCTTGCGGGGCCCTCCCCCTTGGAGGCCTTTTGTTTCTTTATTTCTTTTTTCCCCCATCTTCCTACCTTCCTACTTCCTTTCTTCCTACCTTCCCCTGAATAGAAGCGCGAACTCTTCTCACTATAGCATTCCAGCTGTTCTCTCTTTAAATCTCAGGCCGAATTCGTAGATTTTCAGGATGATTTGAAGGTTATCTAGGTAATTTGGTGGGGACAGGTGACTTGGGGACCCTACTCTTTCGCCATCTTGCCCCTCCCCCCTAAGAACAGATTTTTATGATGAAAAAGTGTTGGATCACACTCTGGCTTTCTTTAGGCTTTGGGGAAGATACTGGGGAAGTCTACCTTTCTTGGACAATAATTCTTCCTGGTTCCACGAACGTTTTGGTTCTTTTCGTTACTTATTTTCATCTTAAGAATGACTTCATTGTGCTTCCTAACCTCCTTGAAAAGGGAAAGTGTGATTTTCCTCTTCAGGGAAGAAAGAGAAATGCTAGGCAGTTTATCTAGTATCTCTAGCCTGGCAGGCCCCCTTCTTTTTAAAAGTATCTAAATGTGAATCTCCTGATTCTTTCTAGATGCAGAGAGGAAGCGTTGTGAACCTGAGGTTTGAGAAGCTGTATCCATAGCAACCACTGGGTTGGAAATCTCTGCTTCTTCTCCTGAGTATCTTAGCTGTGTTTCTGTGTCAGAAGTGACTCATTTTTCTGTGATCTCTGGTTTCCATCCAGAGCCAGATAAGGAGACTAAACTCCCAAAGTGTATTTTCTGGCAACCCTGGGGCACATGGTAGCTGGAAATTTGTTCTCCCTGAATCTGCCCTCATCAATCTTGATTTCACAAGGTCCAGGCAAATATTATGAAACTTTTATGGGTTTTCACGTTGGTCCCACCTTCCCACAAATATTCAAAATCATTTTTACAACATCTGTCCATCTGTCCACACTTCTGCATTCCATCCAGGCTAAACTTAGACCCCATGGTTATTTTCTCGGTTGGAGTAAAGGAAAATAAAAATAATGGGAGAAGAGTTAAAAAGCTAGAGCAACACGAGACTATACATTTTACTGCTGAGAAAATGCTCATTTGTATGAAGTTTTAATTTTATTCAGTGCTAGCTTCATAGTGCAGAAATACCTATCACACCCAAGTGAGTCCCAATGCCAACATGATGGTGGGAAGGTGGAAGGAGAGGGGCTCCATGTGGCTTGACAAAAAGGCTTACAAAGTAGACACTCACAGAAATGGGCTCTCACAGAAATAACTCTACATTTCATCTAGCATGATGGGTGGTGAGGCTGGTACCAAGAACTATTTCAAATAGTTCTTTAACTAGTTTCTCTTTTCTCTACAGGGCCTTCATGGATCTCTAGTACCCAGTATTCCATGTTTTTATTTTATTTATTTTTAAAAAGATTTTATTTATTTGTGAGAGACACACAGAGAAGCAAAGACATAGGCAGAGGGAAAAGAAGGATCCTTGGGAAGAGCCTGATGTGGGACTCCATCCCGGATCCCAGGATGATGGCCTGAGCTGAAGGCAGATGCTCAATCACTGAACTACACAGGTGTCCCTTTATGTTTTTTTTCCTTTTTTTAATGATAGTCACACAGAGAGAGAGAGAGAGAGAGGCAGAGACACAGGCAGAGGGAGAAGCAGGCTCCATGCACCGGGAGCCCGACGTGGGATTCGATCCTGGGTCTCCAGTATCACGCCCTGGGCCAAAGGCAGGCGCCAAACCGCTGCACCACCCAGGGATCCCCTCCCTTTATGTTTTTAAATGATACCTTGAGATATCATTTATCATGGCCATTTTCCATCATTGCTTATGATATGAGTGTTTAGTTATCCAGTTAGAGTAAGAGAAGGGATTTTTCTTAAAATTGTATTTGTGATTATCAAAACTTACAAGGATAAAGCAAATATCAGCTTATAGATTCTCCTTTGCAGAATATTGTTGTTTTCTATTATATCCCTCATCCACTCTTGAAAAATTAGGTTGCCCCTATATATAAGATTTAGCTAATAAGAATATTTTGGTTTATACTATATCTAGTTAATATGGTCTATTCCTAGAATGATTCCTATTTCTACTATTATATCCCTAAGGAAGGAGGCTAAGTTAAGGCCAGAGGAAAGGTAAATCCCATCATCTATGATATTGTGGGAGAGAGAGTAGGGGATATGAAGAAAACTGGGGATCAGGATGGAGAGAAGCACTCAATTTATCCAACATCAGGCTGAGGGTGGAGCTCTGGGAATACTAATAATACTTTGAGAACCACTGTCCCTCATGCAATTTTCATAAGAGTAAGACAACAATGGCAACAGGGATTCAAAACACATCAATTCTGATCTAGAGGGATCATTAATATCACACCTAATAACCACTCATCTATGTGAGAAAAAGCTAGGTAGTGTCAGGAGGTTCCAACTTGGGACCTGAAGGGGAAGATGAAGACATAAGGTAATGTATCTTATCTTGGTTTCCTTGTTGTCTTTTTTATGCATGAAAAAAGAAACTTTGGGGGCAGAGCTAGATGGTGGAGGAGTAAGGTCCCCAAGTCGCCTGTCCCCACAAACTTACCTAGATAATTTTCAAATCATCCTGAAAACCTACTAATTTGACCTGACATTTAAAGAGAGAACAGCTGGGGTGCTACAGAGAGAAGAGTTCACGTTTCTAACAAGTACAACTCATTTTTAGCCACTCTGCACAGAGCAAAAGAACTGGAAAGGAGAACTCACCACAAAAGAATCAGAAACAGTACTCTCTCCCACAGAATTACAGCATTTGGATTACAATTCGATGTCAGAAAACCAATTCAGAAGCACAATTATAAAGCTGCTGGTGGCTCTGGAAAAAGCATAAGGATTCAAGAGACTTCATGACTGCAGAATTAAGATCTAATCAGGCTGAAAATAAAAATAAATTAAATGAGATGCAATCCAAACTGGAGGTCCTAACGATGAGGGTTAATGAGGTAGAAGAAAGAGTAAGTGACAAAGAAGACAAGTATATGGCAAGGAAGGAAGCTGAGGAAAAAAGAGAAAAAAATTAAAATACCATGAGGAAAGGTTAAGGGAAATAAATGACACCCTCAGAAGGAAAAATATACTTTTAATTGGGGTACCAGAGGGCACCAAAAGGGACAGAGAACAAGAAAGCATATTTGAACAAATCATAGATGAGAACTTCCCTAATTTGGGGAGGGAAACAGGTATTCAGATACAGGAGATAGAGTGATCACCCCCTAAAATCAATAAAAACCATTCAAGCCCTCCACATTTAATAGTGAAACTTGCAGGGGACCCCTGGGTGCCTTTCAGTTTAGTACCTGCCTTTGGCTCGGGCATGATCCTGGGGTCCCAGGACCTAGTCCCACATCGGGCTGCCAGCATAGGGCCTGCTTCTCCCTCTGCCTGTGTCTCTTCCTCTCTCTCTCTCTGTATGTGTGTCTTCCATGAATAAGTAAATAAAATCTTTAAAAAAAATAGTGAAACTTCCAAATTCCAAAGATAAAGAGAAAATCCTTAAAGCAGCAAGACACAAGAGATCCCTAACTTATATGAGGAGAACTATTAGATTAACAGCAGACCACTCCACAGAGACCTGGCAGGCCAGAAAGGGCTTTCAGGATATATTCAGGGTCCTAAATGAGCAGAACCTGCAGCCAAGAATACTTTATCCAGCAAGGCTCTCATTAGGAATAGAACGAGAGATAAACAGCTTCCAAGATAGGCAGAAACTGAAAGAATATGTGACTACCAAAAAGTTCTGCAAGAAGTATTAAGGGGGACTCTGTAAAAGAAAGAGGGTGCCCAAAGAAATAATCCACAAAACAGGGACTGAATAGGTACTACGATGACACTAAATTCATATCTTTCAATACTAACTCTGAACGTGAATGTGCTAGAGGATCCCATCAAAAGATGCAGGGGTTCAGACTGGATGAAAAGCAAGACCCATCTATTTGCTGTCTACAAGAGACTCATTTGAGACCTAAAGACCTAAAACTTGAAAATGAAAGGTTGCAGAACCATTTATGATTTATGATTCAAATGGTTCTTAAAAGAAAGCAGGGGTAGCCATCCTCATATCAGAGATATTAAAGTTTATCCCAAAGATGTAGTAAGACATGAAGAGGGACACAATATCATACTTAAAGGATCTATCCAAAAAGAGGACCTAACAATCATGAATATTTATGCACCAAATGTGGGAGCTGCCTAGTACATCAATCAATTGATTACCAAAGTAAAGACATACTTAGATAATAATACACTAATACTGGGAGACTTAAACATGGCAATTTCTACAAATGACAGATATTCTAAGCACAACATCTCCAAAGAAACAAGATCTTTAAATGATACACTGCACCAGATGGATTTCATAGATATTTATAGAACTTTACATCCAAACAAACTGAACGCACATTCTTCTGAAGTGCACATGGAACTTTCTCCAGAATAGACGACATACTGGGTCACAAATCAGGTCTCAACTGATACCAAAAGATTTAGATTGTCCCCTGCATATATTCAGACCATAATGCTTTGAAACTAGAACTAAATCACAAGAAGAAATTTGGAGGATTTCAAACACGTGGAGGTTAAAGACCATCCTGCTAAAAGATGAAAGGGTCAACCAGGACATTAGAGAAGAATTAAAAAGATTCATGGAAACTAATGAGAATGAGGATACAACCGTTCAAAATCTTTGGGATATAGCAAAAGCAGTCCTGAGGGGAAAATACATCGCAATACAAGCATCCATCAAAAACCTGGAAAGAACTCAAATATAAAAGCTAACCTTGCACCTAAAGGAGCTAGAGAGGGAACAGCAAATAAAATCTTCACCGAGTAGAAGAAGAGAGTTAATAAAGATTTGAGCAGAACTCAATGAAATAGAGACCAGAAGAACTGTAGAACAGGTCAACAAAACCAGGAGTTGGTTCTTGGAAAAAATTCATAACATAGATAAAATATTAGCCAGCCTTATTAAAAACAAAAGAGAAAACACTCAAATTAATAAAATCGTGAATGAAAAAGGAGAGATCACCACCAATATCAAAGAAAATACAAACAATTTAAAAAACGTATTATGAGCAGCTATATGCCAATAAATAAGGCAATCTAGAAGAAATGAATCCATTTCTGGAAAACCACAAACTACCAAAATTGGAAAAGGAAGAAATAGAAAATCCGAACAGGCCAATAACCAGGGAGGAAATTAAAGCAGTCATCAAAAACCTCCCAAGACACAAAAGTCAAGGGCCAAATGGTTTCCTGGGGGAATTCTATCAAATGTTTAAAGAAGAAACAATAGCTATTCTACTAAAGTTGCTCTGAAAGATAGAATGGGATGGAATACTTCCAAACTCACTTTATGAGGCCAGCATCACCTTAATTCCAAAACCAGACAAAGACTCCACCAAAAAGGAGAATTATAGACTAATATCCCTGATGAATACAGATGCAAAAATTCTCAACAAGATACTAGCCCTTAGGATCCAACAGAACATTAACAAGATTATTCGCCATGATCAAGTGGGATTTATCCCTGGGATGCAAGGCTGGTCAACACTTGTAAAGCAATCAATGTGATAGATCATATCAAGAAGAGAAAAAACAAGAACCATATGATCCTCTTCATAGATGCAAAGAAAGCATTTGACAAAATACAGCATCCATTCCTGATCAAAACTCTTCAGAGTGTAGGGATAGAGGGAACGTTCCTCAGCATCTTCTTTTTTTTTTTGTTCCTCAGCATCTTAAAAGCCATCTACAAAAAACCCACAGCAAATATCATTCTCAATGGGGAAACATTGGGAGACTTTCCCCTAAGATCAGGAACATGACAGGGATGTCCACTCTCACCACTGCTATTCAACATATTACAAGAAGTCCTAGCCTCAGCAATCAGGCAACAAAAAGAAATAAAAGGCATTTAAATTGGCAAAGAAGAAGTCAAACTCTCCCTCTTTGCAGATGACATGATACTGTACTTAGAAAACCCAAAAGTCTCCATCCCAAGATTGCTAGAACTCATACAACAATTCGGCAGCGTGGCAGGATACAAAATCAATGCCCAGAAATCAGTGGCATTTCTATACACTAACAATGAGACTGAAGAAAGAGAAATTAAGGAGTCATTCCCTTTTACAATAGCACCCAAAAGTATAAGATACCTAGGAATGAAGCTAACCAAAGAGGTAAAGGATCTATACCCTAAAAACTACAGAACACTTCTGAAAGAAATTGAGGAAGACACAAAGAGATGGAAAAATATTCCATGCTCATGGATTGGAAGAATTAATATTGTGAAAATGTCAATGCTACCCAGGGCATTTCACATATTTATGCAATCCCTATCAAAATACCGTGGACTTTCTTCAAAGAGTTGGAACAAATCATCTTAAGATTTGTATGGAATCAGAATAGACCCCGAATAGCCAGGGGAATTTAAAAAAAGAAAACAATATCCGGGGGCATCACAATGCCAGATTTCAGGTTGTACTACAAAGCTGTGGTCATCAAGACAGTGTGGTACTGGCACAAAAACAGACACAAAGATCAATGGAACAGGATAGAGAATCCAGAAGTGGACTCTCAACTTTATGGTCAACTAATATTCGATAAAGGAGGAAAGACTATCCACTGGAAGAAAGACAGTCTCTTCAATAAATGGTGCTGGGAAAATTGGACATCCACCTGCAGAAGAATGAAACTTGTAGACCATTCTTGTACACCAAACACAAAAATAAACTCAAAATGGATGAAAGATCTAAATGTGAGACAAGATTCCATCAAAATCTTAGAGGGAGAACACAGGCAACACCCTTTTTGAACTTGGCCACAGCAACTTCTTGTAAGATACATCTATGAAGGCAAGGGAAACAAAAGCAAAAATGAACTATTGGGACTTCATCAAGATAAAAAGCTTCTGCACAGCCAAAGAAACAGTCAACAAAACTAAAAGACAACCTACGGAATGGGAGAAGATATTTGCAAATGACATATCAGATAAAGGGCTAGCATCTTAGATCTATAAAGAACTTCTTAAGCTCAACAGCAAAGAAACAATCCAATTATGAAATGGGCAAAAGACATGAGCAGAAATCTCACAGACGAAGACATAGACATGGCTAACACGCACATGAGAAAATGCTCTGCATCACTTGCCATCAGGGAAATACATATCAAAACCACAATGAGATACCACCTCACACCAGTGAGAATGGGGAAAATTAACAAGGCAGGAAACCACAAATGTTGGAGAGGATGCGGAGAAAAGGGAACCCTCTTACACTGTTGGTGGGAATGTGAACTGGTGCAGCCACTCTGGGAAAGTGTGTGGAGGTTCCTCAAACAGTTAAAAATAGACCTGCCCTACGACCCAGCAATTGCATTGTTGGGGATTTACCCCAAAGATTCAGATGCAATGAAACACCGGGACACCTGCACCCCGATGTTTATAGCAGCAATGGCCACGATAGCCAAACTGTGGAAGGAGCCTTGGTGTCCAACGAAAGATGAGTGGATAAAGAAGATGTGGTCTATGTATACAATGGAATATTACTCAGCCATTAGAAACGACAAATGCCCACCATGCTTTGATGTGGATGGAACTGGAGGGTATTATGCTGAGTGAAGTAAATCAATTGGAGAAGGACAAACATTATATGGTCTCATTCATTTGGGGAATATAAAAAATAGTGACAGGGAATAAAGGGGAAAGGAGAGAAAATGAGTGGGAAATATCAGTGAGGGTGACAGAACATGTGAGACTCTTAACTCTGGGAAACGAACAAGGGTTGGTGGAAAGGGAGGTGGGCAGGTGGTGGGGGTGACTGGGTGATGGGCACTGAGGGGGGCACTGGATGGGATGAGCACTGGGTGTTATGCTGTATGTTGGCAAATTGACCTCCTTAAAAAATATACAATAAAAAAAGAAATTTTTCCCTTTTATTTTATTGGATAGTAAGGCATAGAACCATTATTTACCTGAGTTGGATGTGGTCACTGAGAATTCTAATTCATATGCAATATCTAGATTTAATTATTCCTTCAATATGATGTTTGCCTAGGTTCTCAGAATGTCAAGAATTAGGGTTAGAGTGAATATTATTTTCTAGGCACTCTGTTTGCTACCTTAGCCTGTTCCTAATAAATGTCGCTGGCTGTAAAAGGCATTATATGAGCAATATAGAACTGTAGCTCTAGTCAGTGATCATGTTTTAGCTGGACTTCTTTGTGGAGATGTTCCCAAGGAAATTAACTGAAAGGAGAGTGTGTCCAAGCTAAGTAGTATTCCTGAGTTTCCTGGCCTAACGCCATCATAGAATACCTTTATAACATGGTAATTTAACCATGGTCTGTGACAAGTTACAACTGTGAAATATATAACTGAATAATTGCTGAAATCAAGCTAAATATTTTGCATGCATTTAAATTCACAATAATGCTTAATAATGAGTTATGCTTAAGATATTATGTTAAGGAAAAAAACAAAACTGAGTGTAAACTATTAAAGTTAACTGAAGCCATGTATCACCTTGCCTTTTCCTCCCTGACTAATCACATGGTATAATGATAAGTAAATGAAGATACTGAAAATCTCATCAACATTCTCTACTTAGAAGAAGAATGTATATCATAGCAAACACTTATCCCTGATCACTTAATACCCTGTGGAACTCCTACAACTATATAGTCAAGTAATCTTTGACAAAGCAAGAAAGAATATCCAATGAAGAAAATACAGTCTCTTCAACAAATGGTGTTGGGAAAACTGGAGCAACATGCAGAAGAATGAAACTGGACCACTTTATTATATCATACACAAAAATAAACTCAAAATGGATAAAACACCTAAATGTGAGACAGGAATCCAACAAAATCCTAGAGAAGAACACAGACAGCAACTTCTTTGAACTTGGCCACAGTAACTTCTTAGTAGATATGTATCTGGAGGCAAGGGAATTAAAAAAGAACTATTGGGACTTAATCAAGTTTAAAAGCTTGGAAACAGCAAAGGAAACAATCAAGAAAATGAAAAGGCAATCTACAGAATTGGAGAAGATGTTTGCAAAAGACATATTTTTTAAAATTTTTTAAAATTTTTTATTGGAGTTCAATTTGCTAACATATAGCATAACATCCAGTGCTCATTCCGCCAAATGCCCCCCTTAGTTCCTGCCATCCAGTCACCCACACCCCCCGCCCTCCTCCCTTTCCACTACCCCTTGTTCATTTCCCAGGTTAGGAGTCTCTCATGTTTTGTCACCCTCACTGATATTTTCACTCATTTTCTCTCATTTCCCTTTATTCCCTTTCACTAATTTTTATATTCCCCAAATGAATGAGACCATATAATGTTTGTCCTTTTCCAACTGACTTATTTCACTCAGCGCAGTACCCTGCAGGTCCCTCCACGTCGAAGCAAACGTTGGGTATTTGTCGTTTCTAATGGCTGAGGAATATTCCATTGTATACACAAACCACATATTCTTTATCCATTCATCTTTCGATGGACACCAAGGCTCCTTCCAGAGTTTGCCTACTGTGGACATTGCTGCTAGAAACATCGGGGTGCAGGGGTCCCAGCATTTCATTGCCTCAGTATATTTGGGGTAAATCACCAGCAATGCAATTGCTGGGTCGTAGGGCAGATCTATTTTTTTAATAAAATAATTTTTTATTGGTGTTCAATTTACCAACATACAGAATAACACCCAGTGCTCATCCCATCAAGTGTCCCCCTCAATGCCTGTCACCCACTAACCCCACCCCCCGCCCTCCTCCCCTTCCACCACCCCTAGTTCGTTTCCCAGAGTTAGGAGTATTTATGTTCTGTCTCCCTTTCTGATATTTCCCACACATTTCTTCTCCCTTCCCTTCTATTCCCTTTCACTATTATTTATATTCCCCAAATGAATGAGAACATACACTGTCCTTCTCCGATTGACTTACTTCACTCAGCATAATACCCTCCAGTTCCATCCACGTCGAAGCAAATGGTGGGTATTTGTCGTTTCTAATGGCTGAGGAATATTCCATTGTATACATAAACCACATCTTCTTTATCCCTTCATCTTTCCATGGACACCGAGGCTCCCTCCACAGTTTGGCTATTGTGGACATTGCTGCTATAAACATCGGGGTGCAGGTGTCCCTGCGTTTCATTGCATCTGTATCTTTGGGGTAAATCTCCAACAGTGCAATTGCTTGGTCATAGGGCAGGTCTATTTTTAACTCTTTGAGGAACCTCCACACAGTTTTCCAGAGTGGCTGCACCAGTTCACATTCCCACCAACAGTGTAAGAGGGTTCCCTTTTCTCCGCACATCAAGACAGTGTGGTACTGGCAGAAAAACAGACACACAGATCAATGGAACAGAATAGAGAATCCAGAAGTGGACCCTCAACTTTATGGTCAACTAATATTCGATAAAGGAGGAAAGACTATCCATTGGAAGAAACAGTCTCTTCAATAAATGGTCCTGGGAAAATTGGACATCCACATGCAGAAGAATGAAACTAGACCACTCTCTTTCACCATACACAAAGATAAACTCAAAATGGATGAAAGATCTAAATGTGAGACAAGATTCCATCAAAATCCTAGAGGAGAACACAGGCAACACCCTTTTTGAACTTGGCCACAGTAACTTCTTGCAAGATACATCCACGAAGGCAAAAGAAACAAAAGCAAAAATGAACTATTGGGACTTCATCAAGATAAGAAGCTTTTGCACAGCAAAGGATACAGTCGACAAAACTAAAAGACAACCTACAGAATGGGAGAAGATATTTGCAAATGACGTATCCGATAAAGGGCTAGTTTCCAAGATCTATAAAAACTTATTAAACTCAACAGCACAGAAACAAACAATCCAATCCTGAAATGGGCAAAAGACAAGAGAAATCTCACAGAGGAAGACACAGACATGGCCAACAAGCACATGAGAAAATTCTCCGCATCACTTGCCAACAGGGAAATACAAATCAAAACCACAATGAGATCCCACCTCACACCGGTGAGAATGGGGAAAATTAACAAGGCAGGAAATCACAAATGTTGGAGAGGATGCGGAGAAAATGATGTCTTTTTTTTTTTTGCGCGGCCAATTAGCCCCCCTCCGCGCGGCGCAGCAGGACTAGTTGAACAGGTTTCAGTTCGCGCAGCCGGGGCCTCGGGGGTTGAGGCGGGAGGCGGCCGCAGGCCTTGGGCCCTCCCCTCCCCTCCCCTCCCCTCCCCTCCCCTCCCCTCCCCTCCCCTCCCCTCCCCTCCCCGCAGGCGCCGACCGGTGGCGGGCGCCGGGACGCGTCCAGGTTGGCGGCCCCTCCGCAGCCGGGGCGGCCGGGGGGCGCGGAGCCGGGGAGCGCGCGGGGAAGGCGCACTGCGCAGGGCCTGCGCCCCGGGCGCTGCGAGCCGCGAGAGGACGCCAGAAGGTGCCCTCCGCACGCGGCCCCGGTGACCGAGCTACAGCAAGATGTGGAAGACACAAAGGCCGCCAAAGTGCTCGCGAAGAGGGAGAGCAAAGTTGTCTGGGCGCGGGGTGTGCTCTCGCGGGGACCCAGCCCCGGCGGCCGCGAGCGCGCTGCCCCGGCTTCTGTTCCGAGTGGAGCTTGACCCTGGACGGACACCCCCGCGGCTTGAATTCTTTCGGTGGCGCCCGGTCTCTCTCTCTCTCTCTCTCTCTCTCTCTCTCTCTCTCTCTCTCTCTCTCTCTCTCTCCTTCTTTTCTCTCTTGGATGCTGTGTCAGAGGAGGAGGCACAACGGGGGGAGCATGGGGGTTATATGTAACTAATGAATCACTAAATTCTACCCGAGTATATGCTAAGCTGAATTTAATAATTTTTTTTTTTTAATTGTGAGCCTATGAGTGCCTGGTGCCCAGCA
The DNA here is from genome assembly GCF_003254725.2 of Canis lupus dingo. Classification (NCBI taxonomy): domain Eukaryota; kingdom Metazoa; phylum Chordata; class Mammalia; order Carnivora; family Canidae; genus Canis; species Canis lupus. Next base: position 2,425,164 of record NC_064270.1, read on the forward strand.
TATCCTCCTAAGTGGGTTAATCTAGTGTCATTGGATTGGAGACCAGAGACATTAGTGTTGCTGAGACAAGGGTCCTTTTGATGCAGTGCTCCAGGTCATAGGTGCACCATGTCCAAGTGACCTTCTACTGCACTATGCCCCTCCATCATATCTTTACTTTTCCATGTGGAGAAGCATTATTTTACTGCATCAACAATGAGAAACTGCTGACATGCAGGTTTGAGGCTCTGTGACATTTTCCCCACCAGAATGTATGCTCTTGAAGCAGGCCAATGACAAGACAGTGTAACACTCCAAACTGTATTAGATGCTGAAGAGACGGGCAGAAAGTAAAGACATGGCTGGAGTTCTGGGGACAGCCAATTGTTCACTGTTGAGGACAAGTTACCCGTGCAACCCTTATATTTATCTTCCTATCCTTTGGTGACTCTGACTCCCAGATGTCCACACTGTTCTCTGCCAAGATTTTTGAAGGAAATTATATGACAATTTCCCAAGGATTTTTAAAATCCCAAGTTGAGTATTGCTACTGATTTGAGGTAAAAGTCCAGACTACAATTTTCTACATGTGATGTATGCACTGAAACCAGAACATATTTATTAAAAGAACAGATGTTATAGTTAGAAAGAGCTGGATTATATCCTGGCTTTCTTTAGACTTTTGGGATGATACTGAGGAAGTTCACCTTTTTGTTCAGGCATTCTTCATGCTTTTGCCAATGTTATGATTCTTTTCATTGCATATTTTCATCTCAAGAATATTTTCACTGTGCTCCCCAATCTTCTTGAAAAAGGAAGCCACACATTTTTTCCTCTTCATGGAAGAAGGAGGAATATGAGGTGTTTTCTGTAAGATCTCTAATCTGACAGGCACCTCTGTTTTTCAAAAGATTATGTGAAGTGTAACTCCAGATTCTTCCTAGATACAGAAGAGGAAGAGATGTGAGCCTGAGCGTGGTGTTTCTTCTGGCAGTGTGCCTCGCCTTTGTCTGTCATGTCTGCTGTGAGGAAAGATACATTCACCCAAAAATAGAGAAGCTGAGTGGGCTCAGCTCTCAGCTCTGCTTTCTCCTCATACACATCTTAGTTTGCCTCTTTGTTTTGAAAAGAATGGAAATTCTATCAATCATGGTCAATGAAGGGGTTTTACTTCACAAGTAGCATCTCATTCATAGTAATCCTGAAACAGGAGTCACAATAGGCCTGGATCTCACAACACTGAATGTGGAGAGTTATTCTAGATTCAGGCAGCTCTAGGAACTTCAGCATCTGGGTGTATGGATCTCTTTCCGCTGCTCTCCCATTGACTCTCTAGTCACATTCTTCTTGTCTGCAACTTTATGTCCTCCTACTAAATAGTGTTCTCTATACTCTGAATTTCTATTCCACTATTTCTCAGTGACACAGGATCCTTGGGAGCAGTGACACTTTTTTTTTGTGGTACATTTCAGTGATTGATTTATTTATTTAAAAGATTATTTAAAAAAAATAAAAGATTATTTATTTATGATAGACATAGAGAGAGAGAGAGGCAGAGACACAGGAGGAGGGAGAAGCAGGCTCCATGCCGGGAACCCAATGTGGGACTCGATCCTGGGACTCCAGGATCGCGCTCTCGGCCAAAGGCAGGCGCCAAACCGGTGAACCGCCCAGGGATCCCCTATTTATTTATTTTTTAAAAATTTATTCATTTAAAAAAAATAAAAAATAAAAAAAAATTCATTCATTTTTTTCAGAGAGAGGCAGAAACACAGGCAGAAGGAGAAGCAGGCTCCATGCAGGGAGCCCGACATGGGACTCGATCCCCGGTCTCCAGGATCATGCCCTGGGCTGAAGGGGGCGCTGAAGGCGGCGCTAAACAGCTGGGCCACTGGGGTTGCCCTCAGTGCATCATATAAGGGAGGAATGATACAAATCTTTCACAAACTTTCATAAGATGTAATTTCCAAAAAGCTTCATGCAACAGAATATTCTTTTTCCCACTTGTATTGCAGTATAATTGACATATAACACTGTGTAAGTTTAAGGTGTACAAAGTGATGATTTGATATACCCATATATTATGAAGTATTTACCACAGTAAGGTTAACCAGCACATTCTGCGCTTCACATAATTACCATTTTGTTATGGTTTGAACATTAAAAACTCTACTCAATTTTCAATGTGCAATACAGTATTGTTAAGTATAGTCACCATGCTGTACCTTAGATCCTCAGAACTTACTCACTTCATAACTGAAAATTCATACCCTGTGACCAACAACTCCCCATTTCCCTGACCCCTCAGCCCCTGACAACTGCCATTTCATTGTCTGTTTCTATGAGTTAAATGTTTTTCGATTTCACATACAAATGAGATCATGCAGTATTTGTGTTTCTCTGACTTATTTGACTTAGCAATAAAATAAACATCAGCAGATTAATGCAAAGATGACAATCTAATACAGTAAGGAAATGATAGTCCTTTAATAAATGTTGATGGTATTGCATCAAGTGGGTGTTCAAGTGAAGAAAACTTGACTCTTACTCTATATCATACCCCCTCCCCCTAAAAAAGTTTAAAGAGGAGAAAAGAAAAGAAATGCAGAAGACGAACAGCATATCTAAAGGTAAATAGTGTAACAATCCTCTAAAAGAAAACATACCAGAAAAAAAAAAAAAAAAGAAAACATACCAGAATATCTTAATGTCTTTGGGGGAAGGCAAAACATTTCTTTACAAAGACAATAGAATTCACCATAAAAACAATGATATTAAGTACCTCTATTTATTGCAAGACATCATTAAGGAAGTGAAAGGGCAAGCCACAGCCTGGGGGAAGCTATTTTTAATCTGACAGACCTACAAATCAGTAAGGAAAAGACAATGGAACAAAACAAAACTGGGCAGAATATTTGTAGAGTTCCCTCATAAGGAGAGGTCACACAAATGGCTGATGTTATATTAAAATATTCAGGGTATTAATGACAGGGAGATAGAAATTAAAACCACAATGCAGTAATATTTCACATAAACCAGAAGGTCTAAAATGTGAAATTCACACAGTGCCATGTGTCAATGAGATTCAGGTTTCATATGACTTATAATACTGAAATAACTATTACATCAACAAAACCAATTTTTTTTATTGAATCCAAAATTATATGATGTTAATAACTGCAAAAAGCCAGCCAAGAAGTGTCAGTGGGTTATTGAAGTAATATATGGAGAGCATGACAATGCCATATTTGTGAACCCTACTCATTAAAAATGTGTTTGTCAGCTGTTCCCAGGACCAATGAAGGAGAAAATGCTGGAAGAAGAATGAGTGAATTTTTATTAGAAAAATGCCGTGGAATAATCGCCAAAGTGTTATTAGTAGCTGGAGAGATTAATATCCAGGCCAACAGGTGGAGCAGGCAGGTGGAGAGGGAATGAAGGCCCCTGGCATTGTCAGCCCATCTCACTCAACATTTATACTTTGTCTCTCCCCATCCATCCCACTGAATCATTCGGGAGCTAGCAATAAGTCTTCTTCCAAGCACAGTAGTAAACCAGTTCAATAGGTCCTTCCAATTTGACTAGCAATCCACATCTGAAACACTCCTCTCCCTCATGATGTCACTGCCAGGTGATTATTAACTCCCTAGTTCCAATGGTTCCCAAAATTTGGTGTTGATAAGTGTGATATAGGTGTTTGTAAAAACACAGATTACTGGGCCCCATCCTAAGATTTAATGACAGTGTAGGTGGTACCCACAAATTTGCACTTATAGCACGTTACCAGGTGGTGTATTGCTACAGGTGTAGGGGCCACACTTAGGTGAAATAGTTCACTCCTTTGACATCATTCTAATGTTTTTCCAGTAAGTATAAGACCATCTTTCAAGAAGATTATCAATGAGGGAAATGAAGCTGAGGAAATAAAGCTGTTTTACATCCAGAAACAAAGTGGAGTGTAAGCAGATCAATGCAGTGGGAATAGTAGTCTCAAGTGAGGGTATTATTAGAATTGAACGGTTTGTAGGAAATAGGGGTAGAAGGAATAAAGAGGCAGGGGTGACTGGCAAGAGGAAGTTTATTTATTTATATTTGCTTACTTTGTGTGTAAACTGGCTCTGAGAACCATGAGCAGAAGTGGCTTCAGAGTTAATTAGTGGTAATTGTGATAGAGCATTATGAGGGAATTCTCTAGGGCTGCAAGGGACCCCTATCATCCCTGAACATAATGAGTAAGGAACTGCCATAAAGAAAATCTCTGTCCTCTAGGGTTTATAATAAGAAGTTACCAATTCATTTCCTATCCTACCAATGACTCCAGTGGGGATAAATTAGCAGATAATTACTTCTTCAAGAAGTATTTTTTCATTCTTGAGTTCGACTTGAAAATACTTTTCCTGAAACTTATGTACTTGTGGAATATCATAAAATTATCCTGATGCTCAAAGTAATTAATGCAGGATAGTAGTTATCAAGTATCCCTCACTCCCAAGACCTCAGTGAATCTGCACTTTGAATTCAGAATGGGACTAGGCAAGGCAGTTACAACACAAAAGCTATGCAAGTAATTTAATAATAGAGTTACTGGGTATTGGGCTTTGCCTGGGGAAGAAGAAAAAGGAGTCAGACCAGAAGGTGTTGACTAAAACTAAAGGTCCAAGATTGGATGTAGGTGATATGCAGAAATAAAGAAGTATATAACGGTAGGAAGTGGTTCCAGGTAAGGTGGGGAAAACATGTTCTACCTTGTATCCCTCATTGAAAATGGCCATAAGATAGAATGGATGGGGCAGCCATTAGAGGATTCTGCACTATGGATCCCAGCAGGACAACTGGAAAGGAGACCAGAATTGAAGTACTAACAAATCAGTGGTGAGTTTACCGTGTTTTTAATTCTCTGGTTCTCTCACTTCTTGGTCCAGTCGCAAAAGTAAGCAGCAGAGAAGAGTAACTAAAGCCCCATACTTCTGGCCACAGAACCTCAAAGAGACACTTCAGGGACGTGTGTGTACTGGGGAGATGATGATGAGGGGGAACCAGAGGAAGAAGATCCCATTAAGTTGTCCAATAACTCAAAGATGTACTCCCAAACTGTGCATGACTGGATCTGATCTTCATCAGCATAATCAAGACTCTGAAAACTGAATTACCAGAAAGATTTCTGGCCAGAACCCAGACTGGCACTGAGAGGTGCACACATGGGAAAGATCTAAATAGCTTTGCAAAAGTTTTGAAAAGTGTACTGACAGTGAAACAGCAGCCTGAAGAGGATGAGATGGAATGTATGGCTTGAACCGAATCAGATCCATTTCTTGCCAGAATAAAGAAATCAGCATTTCCAAAAGGATGTTTGAAAAGACTCAGAGTCTGAAAAAATGATATTCCAGTTCAAAATTACTCAGATGAACCAGGAACATCTCAATTTTCTTGGGAAAAGAAAGTCAAGAGACATCAATCTCACATGACATCGAAGTTGGAATTGTCTGACAAAGACTTTGTATCAATTATTTAAAAATATTCTAACCAGCAATTAAAAGCACTTGTAAAATGAATAGAAAAATAGGACTCTGCAATGATGTTTAAAGAAGAAGCCAATGGAATTTAGAACTGAAAAATAAGTGACTAAAATATAACATTCGCTGACTGAGCTCAAAAGCATAGGTGGTGATGACATAAAATTCTCCATGAAACAGAAAATAGACCAGTAGAAATGATCCCAGCTGGAAAGGGAAGACAAAAAAAAAAAAAAAAAAAAAAGACTTAAAATAAATGAACAGAGAACCTCAGGACCCTGTGGAAGTATAAAAGCTAAAACTTCTTGTTATCAGAGAGACAAGAACAAAGAATACAGTGATGAAAAATATATTTCAAGAAGTAATGGCTGAAAATCTCCTAAATTTGTGGTTTCCTAAACTTGAATTTTCCTAAATTCAAACTACATAAACCTACAGATTCAAGAAGTGGAACAAACCCTAAATAGGATGAATCCAAAGAAATTCTATGCTCAGCCAAAACAAAATTAAACTGTTAAAAACTAAAGACAAAAGAAAATATTGAAATCAACCAGAAAAATAAAGGCGTATTACCTGTAGGAGGAGAGCAATTTTAATGACTGTGGATTTCTAACCAGAAACTACAAGAAGTGGCATGATAGTTTTCATTGCTGAAGGAAAAGTATTATCAACTTGAAATCCTACATTGAGCAAAAAATAACTTTAGGAATGAAAGTAAAGGACAGGTGTTCCAAGATGAAAGAAAGCTAAGAGAATTTGTCGCCACCAGGCCTGCTGTAAAAAGAACTTGCTAAAGTAAGTTTTTTCATTTTTAAAAGCTTATTTATTTAATCACTAATTTTAATTTAAATCTAATTGTATTTTGTTTAGCTAAAGGAAGTACTTAATGATACAAGAGAAATGATAACAGAAGAAAACAGTACATCAGGGATAATGAGCAAGAGAAATGGTAAATATCTTGGTATATTCTGTTTTTGAGTTCTTGAAAAAATATATTTGATGGTTGAAAAGAAAAATAATAACATTATCTACTGGGGTTTTTCAATGTGTACAGATATAATATATAAGATAATTATAACATAAACAGGAGGAGGGTAATGGGATCTACATGGTGGAAAGATTTCTGAATTCTACTTAAGTGTAAAGTGTTGATTCTAATTAGATTATGGAAAGTTAAATATGTAAATTGTAATTTCCCTAGTAACCACTAAAGCAATCTATACAAATAGACACTATTTCTAAAAACCTGAGACTTAAAATGGAATAACAGCAATATTCAAAGAACTCAAATGAAGACAGGATTTGGGGACGTGAAGGAAAGAAAAACAAGAAAAAACACATAAAACAAATAACAAAATGGCACACTTAAATCCAAACATACCAATAATTTCATGAAGTGGAAACAACCTAAACTCATCCAACTAAAAGACAGAGATTGGCATAAGAAATTCTGCAAGATTCCATTTATATGGGGTATCTAAAGTAGTCACACTCTTAGAAATAGAAAGAATGGTGGTTGACAGGGATGGGAGAAGGGGAAAATGGGAGTTGTCTTATGGATGTAGAGTTTGAGGTTTGCAAGGTGAGAAAGCTGAAGAGATCTGTTACACAACAATGTGGATATATCTAATGCTACTGTACTGTACACTGAAAAATGGTTCAGATGGTAAATTTTATGTTATGTGCTTTTTTACCACAGTAAAAAGACAGAGACTTGTCAGATTAAAACCATAAAATTGAACAAATAATACATGATTGAACTTCATGTGGTTTACAAGAAGCTAATTTGAGATATACAGGGGGTGCCTGGGTGGCTCAGTCAGCTAAGCATTCAACTCTTGATCTTGACTCAGGTTATAATCTCAGGGTGGTGAGATCAAGTCCCACATGAGGCTCCTGCTGGGTGTACAGCCTGCTTAAGATTCTCCCTCTCTCTCTCTCTCTCTCTCTGCCCCTCCCATCACTCTCATATTCTCTCTCTCTTAAAAAAAAAAGAAAAAAGAGCACCCCCCCCAAGAGACACAATGATACAGTTAGTCACAAGTAAAAGGATGGAAAATGACATAGGATACAAACACTAATCAAAATAATGCTAGAGAAGCTATATTCATATAGATAAAATACACTTCAGAGAAAAGAGAATTACGATGAATTAAAGAGAAAGACTACATGATAAAAAAAATAGTCATTTCACCAATAAGTTGCAAAATTCCTAAATATATATGTACTTTAAAAAGAATTTCAAAATACTTGGAAAAAATATGGCAGAATTAGGAGAAATAAATCCACAAAAATCACTGGAGACTTTAACACTCCTTATTGGTAATGGATTTAACTGGAGAAAAGAAAATTAGCAAGTACGTGGAAGAACTGAATACTACCTTTAACTAAACAGATATAATTGACACAGAATGCCTTTACTGAACAATAGCAAGATCTACATTATTTTCAAGTGCATGAAGCATTAGCCAATAAAGACTTTTTCCTGCATAACATAAATTTTAACAAATTTACAATACTTTAAATCATACAAATCATACATATTCTCTGGCCATAATTACATAAAACTAGAAATTAATAACAGAAAGATAAACAGAAAATCTTCAGGTACTTAGAAATTAAAAATACATATAAAATAAAAGTACTTAAATTATTTAAGTACTAAAAGTATTTAAAATACTTATAAATTAAAACTAAATTTTGGCTAAGAAGGAATTACTTATTTTTTCTAATCTTTTATTTGTTATGAATAGGAAGATGGGATGTATGAAGGAAAGTATTTTCATATTTTGAGTTGAATGAAAAATGAAAACATAACATCAAAATTTGTGGGATGGAGCTAAAGCAGGGTTTCCAGGGAAATTTGTAGTGCCACATGGCTATAAGTAAGTCGAAAGTCTTGCCCATATTCAGTGGAAGGAGAGTGCACAAGGGTGTGAATACCAGGAGGTGGGGATTATTGGAGGCCACCTGAGAATTTAAATGCCACACCACCTTTATAGGATTTTCATTGGCACAACGTTGGAAAGATAATCTATGGCAATCTATCCTTAGACGAAAATGGATTTTATTAGCCCTTTACTCACAAACTGTTTAGAGAAAAAGTGACTAATCTCTCCTTTCCCTTCCCATATCCTCTCTCCATCTCCATCCCTACACAGTCGCTTCATGCAGCCAGTGTTTGTGGAGTTTGTTGTCTTCCTTAAATACTTGTGCTTGAACATCCATATATTAACTATACTTAAGTATGTTTAGTGGGTATTTCCTCTCTATAGAAGTCAGATCATATTGATTACATTATTTTAAACTTGTTTTTTTCCTCTTAAACTTATTTAGCTTTTCACTTTGAAATAACTTCGAACTTACCTTAAAAAGTTGCAAAATGAAAAAAAAAAAGTTGCAAAATGAACCCAAGGAATTCTCATATACCCTTCATACAGTGTCCTCAAATATTAACACATAACCAGAGAGTAATAATCAAAACCAGGAAATTAACATTTAATTTGCAGATCTTATTCATATTTTGCCAGTTATCCTCCTAAATGTCCTTCTTCTGGTCCAAGCTCCAATCTGGACAAATGCTGCCTCTGTGCATAGTTACTTGTTTCCTAGATCTTCTCTTACCTGGGATTGTTTCTTCCATATTTCATTGCCTTTCAGGACTTTGATACACTTGAAGAGTGCTATTTATTCTATACAATGATGCTCAATGTGGGTTTGTCTGATTAAAGTTAGCTTGTGAAATTTTGTCCAAAATACAATAGAAATGATATTGTGCCTTTCTCAGGCATATGATGCCACCATATCTTATTGCTGGTAATGCTAGTTAACTGTTAGTTGTAGGTTAAAAGTGGTGTCTGTTTATTTATTTTTTCTGTGGTGTCTGTTTAAATGAGTAAAGTTACTATTTTTCCCTTTGTAATTAGTATTTTATTGAAAGATGCTTTGAGACTATGTAAATATTCCATCCTTATACTTTTGTCCACTCATTTAGTATCCAGTGATGAATCTTGCCTGAAGCAATTAATACTGTGGTATTTTTAAAATAGTGATGTTCTATTTCCATCATTCCATCTATGCTAATTAGACTTCTACTGTAGAGAAGTGGTTTCTCCATCTCCCACTATTTATTCAATCAATTCCTGGGATGCTTGGGTTGCTCAATGGTTGAGGGTCTGCCTTCTGCTTAGGGTGTGATCCTGGAGTCCCGGGATCAAGTCCCGTATCATGCTCCTTGCACGGAGCCTGCTTCTCCTGTCTCTGCCTCTCTCTCTGCCTCTCCCTGTGTCTCTCATGAATAAATAAATAAAATCTTTTAAAAAATCAATTCTTTACTCATATAAGTATGGATGGACTCATGAGTATTTGAATGATTGATTATGTCTATATCGATTAGTACACTGTTCATTGTGTTGCTCAAATTGTTCCATATATGGCCAAAAGGAGCCTCTTCAAGTTAGCTTCTTTGCCTTTTGACATGTCTCCATTATTTTCCAACCACCATTAAGGAGCTCCAGGCCCTTGTTTTTTCTTTTTTTCTTTTTTTTTTTTTTTTACTTTATTTATGATAGTCACAGAGAGAGAGAGAGAGAGAGAGAGAGAGAGAGGCAGAGACACAGGCAGAGGGAGAAGCAGGCTCCATGCACCGGGAGCCCGATGTGGGATCCGATCCCGGGTTTCCAGGATCGAGCACTGGGCTAAAGGCAGGCGCTAAACCGCTGAGCTACCCAGGGATCCCCGGCCCTTGTTCTTTCTTGTAGCAACATTGTAATTAGCAGATTTTAACCCAATTATGATTGATGTGTGTCCGCATTGGTCATCTGAAGCTTTCAGTTCTTTAATAGAACTTACCACTGAACAGAATTGCATTTATTTTGTTTTTGTAGGACTGGGGTGTGTAAGTACTCATACACTCCCACATTCTTTATTAGATTACTTAGTTTTTGAAAATTATAAATAGATAGAAATTTGTGATAGAAACTCTCCTCCTGGGAGGAATAATGCCTTTCCATGCCATCATTTTCATTCACTGTTATTAACCAAATTCTGAAGTTATCTCTCCTTTTTCTTGCCTATTTTGTTTGGCCCTAGCTTGAGTGTTAAAAAGGAAGCTTCCTAAAGGACAGGGGATTGATAGTTTTTCTTACCCACCATCCAGCTAGCTTTGGGGACTAATTGGTATACAGATGCTATTAAGCAAGTTTTTGCTTTTGTTTATTGCTAGAACAATAAATCCTTCTCAAAAACACTCAGTGAGAAGATTCTGTCTTGTCTGTTTAAAAGAGAAAGCACTTTAACATAGGAGGTCTTCATTCTTAGTTTTCCGACTCCAGAGCTAATGATTTCTAAGCTATTAACTGTATTGGCACTGAGAGGTGCACGTGTGGGAAAGATCTGAATAGCTTTGCAAAAGTTTTGAAAAGTGTAGTGACAAAAAACTTACAGCCTATCCCAGTTCAAAATTACACAGTTATCAGGCATTTCCCCATCCCAGTTCAAAATTACTCACATATGAAGACCAAGAAAATCTAAATTCTCATGGGAAAATATAATCAAAAGGCATCATCTATCACATAACTCAGATGTTGAATATATCTGAGAAAGACTTTAAATTAATTATTTAAAATATTCTAACCAGCTCCTGTAATATGAATACTCTGTAATGATGATGTTTAAAGAAGAAGCCAATGGAATTATTAGAATGGAAAAATAAGTAACTGAAACATAACATTCACTAACTAAGCATAAGTGGAGATGACATAAAATTGTCCAAGAAACTAAAAATGTAGAATGATCCCACCTGGGAAAGAAAAACAAAAATAGATTTAAAACAAATGAAAAGAGCCTCAGGGTCCTGTGGAAGAATAAAGTTAACCTTGTCATCAGAAGGACAAGCACAAAGAGTTTGGTGGTGAAAAATATATTCTAAGAGATAATGACTGAAAACTTCTTTCTTTTTTTAAAAAAAAACATTTTATTTATTTATTCAGAGAAAGAGAGAGGCAGAGACACAGGCAGAGGGAGAAGCAGGCACCATACAGAGACCCTGACGTGGGACTCGATCCAGGGTCTCTAGGATCACGCCCTGGGCTGCAGGCGGCACTAAACCGCTGCGCCATCGGGGCTGCCCTGACTGAAAACTTCTAAGTCTTGCAAATCACATAAACCTACAGTCTTAAGAAGCTGAAGAAACCCCATATCCGATCAATACAAGGAAATTCCACGTTCAGACCAAACATAATTAAACAGCTGAAAATTAAAGACCAAAGAGAATAGTGAAATCAATCTTAAAAATAAAGGTGTATTACCTGTAGGGGGAGAACTATTTGAATGATTGTGGATTTCTAGCCAGAAACAACAGAATTAGGTGGCATGATAGTTTTCAACTACTGAAAATTTTCTTTTAAATTTTATATTTAGCAAAACACACATTTAGGAATGAAGGTAAAGTTAAGGTGTTGTGAGATGAAGGAAAGCTAAGGGAATTTGTTGTCACCAAATCTGCTGTAAAAAAATTGCAAAACGGAGTTCTTTTATCATCATCATCATCATCTTTATTGTTGTTGTTATAGTTATTTTATTTCTTAATTTATTTTTATTTTTTAATTACCTTTTTATTGTGTTAGCTAAAGAAAATACTTAAAGACAGAAGAGAATGATGCCAGAAGAAAATGTTACATAGGGGATAAAAAGCAAGAGAAACGGTAAATATATTGGTACATATTCTCCTTTTGAGGTTTTGAAAAATATATTTGATGGTTGAAAGTAAAAATAGTGACATTATCTGCAGAGGTTTTACAATGTATCCCAAAATAAAATATAATTATAAGATAAAGAAGAGGAGGGACAGAGATGCATGTCGTTGAAAGATTTCCACTTAACTGGTAGTGTCGATTCTAATTGGACTATGGAAAGTCAAATTTGTAAATTGTAATTTTCCTAGAAACCATCTAAATTAACCTATACAAATACATATTATTTTTAAAAACTGGATTAATTAAAATGGAATAATAGCAATAGTCTAAGAACTCAAATGAAAGCAGGATTTGGGGACATGAAGGAAGGAAATACAGATACACATAAAATATGAAATAAATAACAAAATGGTACACCTAAATCTAAACAATTCAGTAATTGCATTAAATGTCAATGACCTAAACTTATCCAACTAAAATACAGATTTGCATAACCAGTATTGCAAGATTCCACTTACATGAAGTATCTAAAGTAGTTGAACTCTTAGAAATAGAAGGTAGAATGGGGGTTGACAGGGATGGGAGGATGCAGAAAGAGGAGTTGTTTGATGGATACAGTTTTAGTGTTACAAGGTGAAAAAGCTCCAGAGATCTGTTACACAGTAACGTGGATATGTACCTAATGCTACTGTACTGTACACTGAGAAATGGTTCAGATGGTAAATTTTATGTTATGTGCTTTTTACCCCAATAAAGACTTTCAGATTAAACAACATACAAATGAACAAATATAACATGACCAAACTAAATGTGGTTTATAAGAAACAAATTTGAGATTCAATGGTATAGGTAGTTACAAGTAAAAGGAAGGAAAATGATATAGCATGTAAATGCTAATCAAAATAATGTTAGAGTAGCTATATTAATTTCAGACGAATACACTTCAAAGCAAAGAGAAGACTTTGACAGAAAGATAACATAATGATAAAATTGTCAATTCACAGGAGGAGAAATTATGATGGCAGAGGAGTAAGAGGACCCTGAGCTTGTCTTGTCCCTCGAACACAGCTAGGTACTTCTAGAACAAAAAGAGGAGGTCTACAAGTAGAAAAGCAACCCCATTTTGGAAGCACAGGTGTGGAAGTTTACTTGGGGGAGACATAGCTGTGATTGTGGTGGTGGGGACGGAGTCGGCCTATGGAGGCTACCACAAAGTATTTAGAAAGGGTATGGCACAAAATCTGAACTTTTAGGTTCACTACCATGGGGATTGTGCCTGGATTAAAAGTGCTCAGGTGGCAAAGAGGTGCAGAATCCCATGAGTGACAGGGTGGTCTGAGAATTCTCAGGGTCATAGGAAGAATGAGTGGTACCAAGGTGGGGGACTGTTCCCAGGCATAAGATCTGGGAAGTCAGTAGGAGCAGATTTGGCTTTCTGCTATAAACTGCAAACCTTTCCTGGGACAGGCCAGCAAGAGTGGTGAGGACCACCACCCTTGCAGGAACAGTGAGGTCTGTGCTATCAGCATCCCTGAAATTTGAAGTATTTTTTAAAACTTAAATTCAATTAGTCATCATTGGTCTCAGATGTAGAGTTCAATAATTTGTCGGTTGCATATAACACCCAGTGCTCATCACATCACATGCCCTCCTTAATGCCCATCACTCAATTTTTCCATTCCTCATCCATCTCCCCTCCAGCAACCCTCAGTTTGTTTCCTATAATTTGGAGTCTTTTATGTTTTTTTCCCCCTCTCTGGTGACTTACCATTCAGTTTTCCCTCCCTTCCCCTATGATCTTCTGTGCTGTTTCTTATATTCCATATATGAGTGAACCATATGATAATTGTCCTTCTCTGAATGGCTTATGAAATTTGGAGTTTTGAAACTCAGTCACATGCCTGAGATAAAAAGGCCAGGACATGGTCAGGATAAAGGCAGGCTTCAGATGGATATTGGGGAAACAAATAGGGTGGTTGCTTGCTCTTCTGTGAGAACTCACTGGAATGGAGGCATGAATCTTTCAGCTTGGAGCTAGAGAGCTTGACATAACCATTTTCATCCCTCCCATCAGTGCTGAAAGCCTTAGGGAAAAAACAGCACCACTCAGTGGAGGCAGGAGCTGTGTATATCATGCACAAACACCCACCCTTCCCCCTTCACTGCCCAAGAGAGGCATTTCCACTGAAACAAATCATCCTGAAAATCATCACAGCAGTCCCTTCCCTCAAAGGACCAGCATAAACAACTAGCTCACACCAAGTTTATCAATCTGATTGCTGCAAAGCTTCAGATATAGGGGGAATAAGATTGAGCTTCCTTTTACTTTTATTCTTTACTCTTTTACTTTTATTATTTTTTCATTTATTTTCCTGTATTTTCTATTCCTTCTAAAAATTATTATTAATTTTAAATATATATATGCTTTTCATGTATATATTTTAAATTATTTATCTACTTTTATTTTATTTTAGGATCTAGATTCTTTTAACAAGCAGACCAAAACACACCCAAGATCTAGTTCTGTTTCATTTTTGTTACATTTTTAAAAATTTTATTGTGTTTTGTTTGTTGTTTTTTCTTTTTCCATGGCTTTTGCTTTCTTTTTGTGTTTTTTTGTTTTTGTTTTTTTTTTGTGTGTGTGTGTGTTTTTAACAAAAGATTTTATGTATTTATTCATTATAGACACAAAATGAGAGGCAGAGACACAGGCAGAGGGAGAAGCAGGCTCTCCACGGAGATCCTGATGTGGGACTTGATTCTGTGACCCCGGGATCATGACCTGAGCCAAATGGAGATGCTCAATGACTAAGCCACCCAGGTGCTCCTGTTTTTTTTGTTTGTTTTTTGTTTTCTTTTTCCTCTTTCTTCTTTTCTTTTCTGGATAAAATGATGAGATGGAGGAATTCACCCCAAAAGAAAGCACACAAGGTAGAAAATTTGGCCAGGGATTTAATCAATACAGATATAAGTAAAATATCTGAGCTAGAATTTGAAACAATGATTATAATGATACTTGCTGGACTTGAAAAAGGCATAGAAGACACTAGAACATCTTTTACTACAGAGATAAAAGAACTAAAATCTAATTAGGCTGAAATTTAAAATGCTTTAACCAACATGCAAACACAAATGGAGGCCATAAAAATAAGGATGGATGAAACAGAGGAGTGAATTAATGATATATCAGATAAAATTATGGAAAATAATGAAGCTGAAAAGAAGAGGGAAAGAAAGGTAACAGACCATGAAAGTAGGCTTAGAGAACTCAGTGACTTAGTAAAGCACAATAACAGCCATATCATAGGAATCTCAGAAGATGAAGAAAGAGAGAAAGATAAAGGGGCAGAAATTTATTCAACAAATTATAGCTGAAAACTTTCCTAATCTGGGGAATGGTACAGACATAAAAATCCAAAAAGCACAGAGAACTCCCATTAAACTCAGCAAAAGTGGGCCATCATCATGGTATATCATAGTCAAGTTCACAAAATACATAGACAAGGCCAGAATCCTGAAGGCAACAAGGAAAAAAATGTCCTTAGCCTACAAGGGAAGATAGATCAGGTTCACAGCAAATCTCTTCACAGAGACTTGGCAGTCCAGAAAGGAGTGGATGGAAATATTCAGCATGCTGAATGGGAAAAATATGCAGCCCAGAATTCTTTATCTAGTCAGGCTGTCATTCAAAATAGAAAGACACATAGAAAGTTTTCCAGACAAACAGAAACTAAGGAGTTCATGACCAGTAAACTAGCCTTGCAAGAAACTTACGGGGGACTCTTTCAGTGGAGAAAAAAAGACCAAAAGCAACAAAGACTAGAAAGAACCAGAGAACCTACCAGTACCACCAACTCTTCAGGTAACACATGGCACTAAATTCATATCTCTTAATAATCACTCTGAATGTAAATGGACTACTTGCACCAAACAGAACACATAGGGTATGAGAATGGATAAAAAAATAAAATCCATCTATATGCTGCCTATAAGACATTCATTTTAGACCTAGAGACACCTATAGATTGAAAGTGAGGAGATGAACAATCATCTATCAGGCCAATGGATGTCAAAATAAAGCCAGAGCAGCCAAACTTAGGCAAACTAGATTTTAAAACAGATTCTTTTTCAAATGATCACTTAATTCTCAGAGTATCTCCTGTGGGCTCTTAGTTGTTTTTCTCTCTTTTCCTCACTTACTTCCTTCCCATCAATTTGTCTTCTAGGTCATTTACTCTCTTTTGCCTCATTTACCTTTGCTGTTACAGCATCCAGTTTAGACTGCATCTCAGCTAGAATATTTTTAATTTTGGTCTGATTAGATACCATTTCTGCAGAAAGAGAGTCTCTAGAGTCTTTTATGCTTTTTTCCCCCAAGAGTCACCAGTAATTTTATAATTGTAATTCTGAATTCTATCTCCAACATCTTACTTCAATCCATATCCATTAGGTTTGTGGCAGAGAGTATTACCTCTGGTTCTTTCTTCTGGGGTGAATACTTCCTTCTAGTCATTTTATCCAGTGCAGAATGGCTGTATGAGTAAGCAGGGTCAAAAATATCAACAATGATCCAAGCAAAATACATATTTTCAGACCACAATGCTTTGAATCTAGAACTCAGTCACAAGAAGAAATTTGGAAGGAACTCAACACTTGGAGGTTAAAGAGCATGCTACTAAAAAAATGAATGAGTCAGTGCTTGCTTTGGCAGCACATATACTTAACAATGAATGTGTCAACAAGGAAATTAGAGAAGAATTAAAAAGATTCATGCAAACTAATGAAAATGAAAGTACAACTGTCCAAAATCTTTGGGATACAGCAAAGGTGGTCCTAAGAGGAAAGAACATTTCAATATAAGCCATCCCTCAAAAAATTGGAAAAAATCTCAAATTCACAAGTTAACCTTACACCTAAAGGAAGTGGAGAAAAAGCAGCAAATAAAGCCTCAACCAAGCAGGAGAAGAGAAATAATAAAGATTAGGGCAGAACTCAACGAAATAGAAAACCGTATAACAGATAAATGAAATGAGGAACTGGTTCTTTGAAAGATTTAATAAGATAGATAAGTCCCTAAACAGACTTATCAAAAAAAAAAAAAGAGAAAAGACTCAAATTACTAAAATTATGAATGGAAAAAAAAAGAGAGATCACGACCAATACCAAGGAAAGACAAATGATTTTAAAAAACATACTGTTGGGTAGCCCGGGTGGCTCAGCAGTTTGGCACCGCCTTTGTCCCAGGGTGTGATCCTGGAGACCCTGGATCGAGTCATTGGGCTTCCTGCATGGATCCTACTTCTCCTCTATCTGTGTCTCTCATGAATAAATAAATAAAGTCTTTAAAAAATAAAAATAAAAAACATACTGTGAGCAACTATATGCCAACAAATTAGGCCATCTGGAAGAAATGGATGTATTGCTGGAAACCTACAAAATACCAAAACCGAAACAGGAAGAAATAGAAAACTTGAACAGACTTATAGCCAGCAAGGAAATTGAAGCAGTCATCAAAAACTTCCCAAGCCAGGGCCAGATGGCTTCCCAGGGGAATTATACCAAACATTTAAAGCCCTATTCTTCTGAAGCTGTTTCAAAAAAATAGATGAAAGAAAAATACTTTCAAACTCATTTTATGAGACCAGAATTACCTTGATCCTCAAAGTAGACAAAGATCCTACCAAAAAGGAGAATTATAGACCAAATCCCTGATGAACATGGATGCAAAAATTCTCACCAAGATACTAGCCAATAGGATCCAACAGTACATTAAGAGAATTATTCACCATGACCAAGTGGGATTTATCCCTGGGATGCAAAGGTTATTCAACATTTGTAAAACAATCAATGTAGTACAACCTCAAATCTGGCATTGTGATGCCCCCAGCTATGGTTTTCTTTTTTAATATTCCCCTGGCTATTCAGGGTCTTTTCTGATTCCACAAAAATCTTAAAATAATTTGTCCTAACTCTCTGAATAGAGTCCATGGTATTTTGATAGGGATTGCATTAAACATGGAAATTACCCTGGGTAACATTGACATTTCCACAATATTAATTCTTCCAATCCACGAGCATGGAATATTTTTCCATCTCTTTGTGTCATCCTCAATTTCTTTCAGAAGTGTTCTATAGTTTTTAGGGTATATATCCTTTACCTCTTTGGTTAGGTTTATTCCTAGGTATCTTATGCTTTTGGGTGCAATTGCAAATGGGATTGACTCCTTAATTTCTCTTTCTTCAGTCTCATTGTTAGTGTATAGAAATGCCACTGACATCCAAAAATGATTTTGTATCCTGCCACACTGCCAAATTGCTGTATGAGTTCTAGCAATCTTGGGGTGGAGTCTTTTGGGTTTTCTACATAGAGTATCATGTCATTGGCGAAGAGGGAGAGTTTGACTTCTTCTTTGCCAATTTGAATACCTTTTATTTCTTTTTGTTGTCTGATTGCTGAGGCTAGGACTTCTAGTACTATGTTGAATAGCAGTGGTGAAGAGTGGACATCCCTGTCTTATAAAACAATCAATGTGATAGATCACATAATAAAAGAAAAGAGAAGAACTGTATGATCCCCGTAATAGATGTAGAAAAAGCATTTGACAAAATACAGTATCCTTTCCTGATTAAAACTCTTCAAAGTGTAGGGATAGAGGGAACATATGTCAATATCATAAAAGTCATTTATGAAAAGCCCACAGTGAATATCATTCTCACTGGAGAAAAACTGAGAGCTTTTCCCCTAAGTTCAGGAACAGGACAGAGATGCTCACTGTCACCACTATTGCTCAGTATAGTACTAGAAGTCCTAGCCTCAGCAATCAGACAACAAAAAAGAAATAAAAGGCATTCAAATTGGTAAAGAAGTCAAACTCTCACTCTATCCAGGTGACGTGATACTGTATATAGACTCTAACAAGAGATTAACAAGGGCATTATATCATAATTAAGGAGGCTAAAAATCAAGAAGATGTAACATTTCTAAATATATATGCCCCCAATTTAGGAGCATCCAAATATAGAAATCAATTAATAACAAATATAAAGAAATTCATTGATGACAATACAATAATAGTAGGGACTTTATACCCCACTTACAGCAATGGGCAGATCATCTAAGCAGAAAATCAACAAGGAAACAATGGCTGTGAATGACACATTGGACCAGATGGACCTAACAGATATATTCAGAACATTTAATCCTAAAGCAACAGAATACACATTCTTCTCAAGTACATATATAACATTCTATAGAAGAGTTGTATAGATGATTCTAACATTATATAGATCATATCAGCCCTCTTCAAGTACAAGAAGATTGAGATCATATCATGCATATTTTCAGATCACAACACTATGAAACTGGAAGTCAACCACATGAAAAAATCTGAAAAGACCACAAATATATGGAGGTTAAAGAACATCCTACTAAAAATATGACTGGGTTAACCAAGAGATGAAAGAATAATTTTCATCCCGTCAGGTGCCCCCCTCAGTGCCCGTCACCCATTTGACGGGATGAGCACTGGGTGTTATTCTGTATGTTGGCAAATTGAACACCAATAAAAAATAAATTTATTATAAAAAATAATTTTCAAAAAATACATGGAAGCAAATAAAAATGAAAGCATGACATCCTAAAACTTTTGGGATGCATCAGAAGATGTCCTAAGAGGGAAGTGTATTGCAGTGCAGGCCTACTTCAAGAAGCAAGAAAAGTATCAAATACACAACCTAAGCTTACACCTAAAGGAGCTGGAAAAGTAACACCGAAACAAAACAAAACAACCCCCCCCAAAAAACAGTATAAAGCTAGCAGAAGAAGGGAAATGATAAAGATTAGAAGATTAGAGCAGGAATAAATGTAATAGAAACAAACAAAAAACCGCAGTAGAGAAGACTAACAAAACTAAGAGCTGGTTCTTCATAAGAATAAAATAGATAATCTCCATAGCTTGACTTATCAAAAAGAAAAAAGAAAGACCCAAATGCATAAAATCATGAATGACTGAGGTGAGATAACAATCAAAACCACAGAAATATGAGCCATTAAAAGACAATATTATAAAAAATTATATGCCAACAAACTGGAAGAAATGGACGACTTCCTAAAAACTTACAAACTACCACAACTGAAACAAGAAGAAATAGAAAATTTGAACATACCCAGAACCATTAAAGAAATTGAATTAGTAATCAAAAATCTCCCAACAAACAAAGTCCTGGGCTAGTTGGTTTCCCAGCGTAATTTTGGCAGACATTTAAATAAGAGTTAATACCTATTCTTCTAAAACTATTTCAAAAAATAAAAATCGAAGGAAAAATTCCAAACTCACTCTATGAACCCAGAATACCTTGGCTTTAAAATCAGATGAACCAATACCAAGGAAATACAAACAATTTTTAAAATGTATTATGAGCAACTATATGCCAACGAATTAAGCATTCTAGAAGGAATGGATGCATTTCTGGAAAACCACAAATTACCAAAACTGGAACAGGAAGAAATAGAAAATCTGAACACTGCTATTCAACATAGTACTGGAATTCCAAGCCTCAGCATTCAGACAACAAAAAGACATTAAAGACATTCAAATTGGCAAAGAAGAAGTCAAACTCTCCCTCTTCGCCAATGACATGATACTCTATGTAGAAAACCCAAAAGACTCCACCCCAAGATTGCTAGAACTCATACAGCAATTTGGCAGTGTGGCAGGATACAAAATCAATTCCCGGATGTCAGTGGCATTTCTATACACTAACAATGAGACTGAAGAAAGAGAAATGAAGGAGTCAATCCCATTTACAATTGCACCCAAAAGCATAAGATACCTAGGAATAAACCTAACCAAACAGGTAAAGGATCTATACCCTAAAAACTACAGAACACTTCTGAAAGAAATTGAGGAAGACACAAAGAGATGGAAAAATATTCCACGCTCATGGATTGGAAGAATTAATATTATCAAAATGTCAATGTTACCCAGGGCAATTTACACATTAAATGCAATCCCTATCAAAATACCATAGACTTTCTTCAGAGAGTTAGGACAAATTATTTTAAGATTTGTGTGGAATCAGAAAAGACCCCGAATAGCCAGGGGCATTTTAAAAAAGAAAACCATAGGTGGGGGCATCACAATGTCAGATTTCAGGTTGTACTACAAAGCTGTGGTCATCAAGACAGTGTGGTACTGGCACAAAAACAGACACATAGATCAATGGAACAGAATAGAGAATCCAGAAGTGGACCCTTAACTTTATGGTCAACTAATATTCAATAAAGCAGGAAAGACTATCCACTGGTAGAAAGACAGTCTCTTCAATACATGGTCCTGGGAAAATTGGAGATGCACATGCAGAAGAATGAAACTAGACCACTCTCTTTCACCATACACAAAGATAAACTCAAAATGGATGAAAGATCTAAATGTGAGACAAGATTCCATCAGAATCCAAGAGAACACATGCAACACCCTTTTTGAACTCGGCCATAGTAACTTCTTGCAAGATACATCCACGAAGGCAAAAGAAACAAAAGCAAAAATGAACCATTGGGACCTCAACAAGATAAGAAGCTTTTGGACAGCTTAGGATACAGTCAAGAAAACTCAAAGACAACCTACAGAATGGGAGAAGATATTTGCAAATGACGTATCAGATAAAGGGCTAGTTTCCAAGATATATAAAGAGCTTATAAAACTCAACACCAAAGAAACAAACAATCCAATCATGAAATGGGCAAAAGACATGAACAGAAATCTCACAGAGGAAGACATGGACCTGGCCAACACGCACATGAGAAAATTCTCTGAATCACTTGCCATCAGGGAAATACAAATCAAAACCACAATGAGATACCACCTCACACCAGTGAGAATGGGGAAAATTAACAAGGCAGGAAACCACAAATGTTGGAGAGGATGCGGAGAAAAGGGAACCCTCTTACACTGTTGGTGGGAATGTGACCTGGTGCAGCTGTTCTGGAAAACTGTGTGGAGGTTCCTCAAAGAGTTAAAAATAGACCTGCCCTATGACCCTGCAATTGCACTGTTGGGGATTTACCCCAAAGATAGAGATGCAATGAAACACCGGGACACCTGCACCCCGATGTTTCTAGCAGCAATGTCCACAATAGCCAAACTGTGGAAGGAGCCACGGTGTCCATCGAAAGATGAATGGATAAAGAAGATGTGATCTATGTATACAATGGAATATTACTCAGCCATTACAAATGACAAATACCCACCATTTGCTTTAACGTGGATGGAACTGGAGGGTATTATGCTAAGTGAAGTAAGTCAATTGGAGAAGGACAAACAGTGTATGTTCTCATTCATTTGGGGAATATAAATAATAGTGAAAGGGAATAGAAGGGAAGGGAGAAGAAATGTGTGGGAAATATCAGAAAGGGAGACAGAACATAAAGACTCCTAACTCTGGGAAATGAACTAGGGGTGGTGGAAGGGGAGGAGGCCCAGAGTGGGGGTGAATGGGTAATGGGCACTGAGGGGGGCACTTGACAGGATGAGCACTGGGTGTTATTCTGTATGTTGGCATATTGAACACCAATTTAAAAATATTGTTATTAAAAAAGAAGAAAATCTGAACAGGCCAATAACCAGCGAATAAATTGAAGTAGTCATCAAAAACCTCACCAAACACAAAATTCCAGGGCCAGATGGCTTCCCAGAGGTATTCTACTAAACATTTAAAGAAGAAATAATACCTATTCTCCTCAAGGTGTTTCAAAGGATAGAAAGGGAGGGAATAATTCCAAACTTGTTCTATGAGGCCAGCATTACTTTGATCCCCAAACCAGAAAAACACTCCACCTAAAAGGAGAATTTTAGACCAATATCCCTGATGAACACAGATGCAAAAATTCTCACAAAGGTACTAGTCGATAGGATCTAATAGTACAGTAAGAGGATTGTTCACATGACCAAGTGTGATTTATCCCCAGGATGCAAGGTAGTTCAACATTCGTGAAACAATCAACATGTTAGATCATATCAACAAGAGAAAAAACAAGAACCATATGATCCTCTCAACAGATGCAGAGAAAGCATTTGACAAAATACAACGTTTTGGCTGATTAAAACTCTTCAGAGTGTAGGGATAGAGGTCACATCCCTCAATATCTTGAAAGCCATCTATGAAAAGCCCACAGCAAACATCATTCTCAATGGGGAAAAACTGAGAGCCTTTCCCTTAAGTTCAGGAACAGGACAGGGATGCCCACTGTCATCACTGTTATTCAACATAGTACTAGAAGCCCCAAATTCAGCAATCAGACTAAAAGAAATAAAAGGTATTCAAATTGGCAAGAAGTCAAACTCTCCCTCTTTGCAGATGACATGATACTGTATATAGAAAACTCAAAAGACTACCCCAAGATTTCTAGAACTCACACAGCAATTCAGAAATGTGGCAGGATACAAAATCAATGTGCAGAAATCAGTTGTATTTCTATACACTAGCAATGAGACTGAAGAAAGAGAAATTAAGGAACCAATCCCATTTACAATTGCATCAAAACCCATAAGATATCTGGCAATAAACCTAACCAAAGAGGTAAAGAATCTATACACTGAAAACTACAGAAAACTTCTGAAAGAAATTGAGGAAGATGTAAAGAGAAGGAAAAAGATTCCATGGTCATGGATTGGAAGAATAAATATTGTGAAAATGTCAATGCTACCCAGGGCAATTTACATGTTCGATGCAATCCCTATCAAAATACCAGAGACTTTCTTCACAGAATTGGAACAAATAATCCTAAATGTGTATGAAACCAGAAAAGACCCCAAGCACCCAAAGAAACGTTGAAAAAGAAAATCAAAGCTGGGGCATCACAATGCCTGACTTCAAGTTATATTACAAACTGTGATCATCAATACAGTGTGGTACTGGCACAAAAATAAACACATAGGTCAATGGAACAGAATAAAGAAATCAGAAATGGACACTCGACTCAAAGGCCAACTAATATTCGACGCAGCCCCAAAAGAATATCCACTGGAAAAAGGACAGTCTCTTCAATAAATGGCGCTGGGAAAATAGGACAGCCACAGGCAGATGAATGAAACTGGACCATTCTCTTACACCATATACAAAGATAAACTCAAAATGGTTGAAAGATCTAAATGTGTGACAAGAATCCATCAAAATCCTAGAGGAGAATACAGGTAACAACGTTTTTGAATTTGGCCACAGCAACTTCTTGCAAGATACATCTATGAAGGCAAGGCAAACAAGAGCAAAAGTGAACTATTGGGACTTCATCAAGATAAGAAGCTTCTGCACATCAAAAGAAACAGTCAACAAAACTAAAAGATGCCCTACAGAATGGGAGAAAATATTTGCAAATGACATATTAGATAAAGTGCTAGTATCCAAGATCTATAAAGAACTTATCAAACTCAACACTCAAGAAACAATCTAGTCAAGAAATGAGCAGAAGACATGTACAGAAATGTCACCAAAGAAGTCGTACACATAGCCAACCAGCACATGAAAAAATGCTCCACATCACTTGCCATCAGGGAAATACACATCAAAATCAAAATGTGATACCACCTCACACCAGTGAGAATGGCAAAAATTAATGAGACAGGAAACAATAAATGATGGTGAGGATTTGGAAAAGGGGAGCCCCCTTGCCTTGTTGGTGGGAATGCAAACTGATGTAGCCACTCTGGAAAACAATGTGGAGGTTCCTCAAGAAGTTAAAAATAGAGGTACCCTACCTTACTGGGTATTTACCCCAAAGATACAAATGCATGGAAATGCTGGGACACCTGCACGCCAATGTTTATAGCAGCAATGTCCACAATAGGCAAACTGTGGAAGGAGCCATGATGTACTTCAACATATGACTAGATAAAGAAGATTTGGTATATATATTATATGTATAGTATATATAATGGCTGAGTAATATTCCATTGTGTATAATATATATATCAGATATGTCATCTACAAATATCTCCTCTCATTTTGTATCTGATATATATACATATATATGTGTATATATGTATATATTATATATATATATACCACACAATGGAATATTACTCAGCCATTAGAAAAAGATGAATACCCACCATTTGCTTTGATGTGGATGGAACTGGAGGGTATATGCTGAGTGAAATAAGTCAATTGGAGTAGGACGATCATCATATGGTTTCATTCATACGTGGAATATAAAAAATAGCAAAGGCAATTATAAAGGAAAGGAGGGGAACTGAGCAGGAAAAAATAGAGAGGGAGACAAACCATGAGAGATTCCTAACGCTGGGAAACAAACAAAGGGTTGCAGAAGGAAAGGTTGTGGAGGGGGGCGGGAAGGCATGGGGTAGCTGAGTGACGGGCACTTGATTGGATGAGAGCTGGATGTTATACTATATGTTGGCAAATTGAATTTAAATTTAAAAAATTAAAAATCAGATGACTACCTCATTAAAAAGGAGAATTAAATACCAACATTCTAAGTGCATATAGATGCAAAAACTCTCAATACAATACTAGCAGATTGAATTCAACAGTACATTAAAAGAATTATTCACCAAGATGTGGGATTTGTTCCTGGGCTGCAGGGGTGTTTGAATATTCCCAAATCAATCAAGGTGATATACCATATTAATAAAAGAAAGGATAAGAACCACAGAATCCTGTCAATAGATGCAGAAAAAGCATTTGGGAAAATACAGCAACCTGCCATGATGAAAACCTTCAACAGTGTAGGGATAGATGGAATATACCCCAACATCATAAAGGCCATATACAAATACCTACAGCAAATATCATTCTCAATGGGAAAAAAACTGAGAACCTTTCCCCTATAGTCAGGTACAAGACAAGGATGGTGACTCTCACCATTACTATTGAACATAGTACTGGAAATCTTAGCCTCAGCAATTAGATAGAAAAAAAGAAAAAAAATGCATCCAAACTGAGTAAGAGGAAGTCAAACTTTCACTATTTGCAGATGACATGATACTCTATATAGAAAATCCAAAAGATTCCACCAATAATTTTCTGGAACTCCTACATGAATTCAGCAAAGTCACAGGATATAAAATCGGTGTGCAGAAATCTATTGCATTTCTGTATACCAATAATGGAGCAGCAGAAAAATAAATCAAGGAATTGATCCTTTTGCAATTGCACCCAAACCAATAAGATACCTAGGAATAAATCTAACTAAGGAAGTAAAAGATTTGAACTATGAAAACTATAACACGCTTATGAAAGAAACTGAAGAGGACACAAAGAAATGGAGAAGCACTCTGTGCTCATGGATTGGAAGAACAAACATTGTCAAAATGTCTATACTACCCAGAGCAATCTACACATTTAATGTAATTGCCATCAAAATACCACCAGCCTTTTGCAAAGAGTTAAAACAATCAATCCTAAAAAGTGTGGAACCACAGAAGATCCCGAATAGCCAAAGCAATTCTGAAAAGAAAAACACCTGAAGGCATCACAATTCCAGATTTAAAGCTGTATTACAAACCTGTAGTCATTAAGACATTATTGGCATAAAAACAGAAACATAGGTCAATGGAATAGAAGAGAGAACCCAGAAACAGACCCTTAACTACGTGGTCAGCTAATCTTTGACAAAATAGGAAAGACTACTCAATGGGAAAAAGACAATCTATTCAACAAACAGTGTTGGGAAAACTGGGCAACAACATGCAGGAGAATGAAATAGGATCATTTTCTTACACCATACACAAAAGTAAATCCAAAATGGATGACAGACCTAAATGTGATACAGAAAACCATTAAAGGGCTAGAGGAGAACACAGGCAGAAATCCTTGACCTCTGCCATAGCAACTTCTTGCTAGATATATCATCATAGGTAAGGGGAATGAAAGCAAAATTGAACTATTGGTACTTCATCAAGATAAAAACCTTCTGCAAAGCAAAGGAAACCAACAGCTAAAGTAAAAGACAACCTACAAAATGAGAGAAGATATTTGTAGATGACATATCTGATGAAGGGCTAGTATCCAAAATGTACAAAGAACTTATCAAACTCAACACCCTCCAAACAAATAACCCATTTAAGAAATGGGCAGACCTGGTAAGCGTAGTGAGGGGGTGGGTGGACCCACACCGTCTCACTTCTAAATCCCCCTTTGTTTTGCTGCCCAAATCTTAATAAATAATTTACTGATAATTGCTTTTACTAAGAGATCATCTTTACCTATAGAAATGTATTTTGAAAACTTACTTTACACAACGATTTTGTATTCACTGAAACTAACCTTTTATCAATAGAGCACTATTGTTTGGCTATTAAAAAAAATAAGAAATGGGCAGAAGCCATGAATAGGGCCTTTCCAAAAAGACATCCAGATGGCTAACAGACACATAAAAAGATGCTCAGCATCAGTCATCATCAAGGAAATACAAATAAAAACCATGATAAGATACTACCTCACACCTGTCAGAATGGCTAAAATCAACAACAGAGGAAACAGATGTTGGCAAAGATGCAGAGAAAAGGGAACCCTCTTGCACTGTTGGTGGGAATGCAAACTGGTGCAGCCACTCTGGAAGAAAGTATGGAAGTTCTTCACAGAGTTAAAATAACTACCCTATGATCCAGTAATTGTACTACTAGAGTAATTACCCAAAGTATACAAAAATACAGATGGGATATGTGCACCCTGATTTTATAGCTGCATTATCAACAACAGCCAAATTATGGAGAGAGCTCAAATGTCCATCAACTGATGAATGGACAAAGAAGTGTATATATATATATATAAAACTGTCTTTTTCCCATTAGATATCTCTTCCTGCTTTGTCCAAGGTTAGTTGACCATGTAGTTGTGGGTTAATGTCTGGGTTTCCTATTCTTTTCCATTGAATTCTATGTTTCTATTTTTGTGTCATCACCACACTGTTTTGATCACTATAGCTTTTTAATATAACTTGAAGTCCAGATACTTCATACCTGGCTACCTCTGGCTTTGCGTTTCTTTGATATGATACCTCTGGCTTTGCGTTTCTTTTTCAAGGTAGCTTTGGCTATTTGGGAGCTTTTGTGGTTCCATACAAATTTTAGGATTATTTGATTTATCTCTGTGAAAAATACTATCGGCATTTGTATAAAGATTGCATTAAATGTGTAGATTTCTTTGAGTAAGCTTCTGCATGGTGAAGGAAACAATAAACAAAACAAAAAGGCAGCCTATGGAATGGGAGAAGATATTTGCAAATGACATATCTGATAACAAGTTAATATTTAAAATTTATAAAGAACTTATAAAACTCAACATCCAGAAAATGAATAACCCAATTAAAAATGGACAGAAGATGTGTTAAATCATTTTCCAAAGATTACATACAGATGGTCAACAGACACATGAAAAGATGCTCAACATTACTCATCACTAGGGAAATACAAATCAAAACTACAATGAGATACCACCTCACACCTCTTAGAATGCCTAAAAGCAACAATGCAAGAAATAGTTGGTGGTGAAGATGTGGTGAAACTGTTGATGAGAATGTAAACTGGTGTACCACTCTGGGAAATAGTATGGAGTTTTCTCAAAAGGTTAGAAGTAGAAATACCTTATGATCCATCAATTACACTACTAGGTATTACCTAAAGGATTCAAAAATACTAATTTGAAGGGGGATAAATGCACATATATATATATATATATACATATATATATATATATATATAAAACAGCATTATATACAATAGACAAATTATGGAAAGTGTTCAAATATCTATTGACTGCTGAATGGATAAAGGGGACATCAAAAATATCAATCACAGCCCAAGCAAAATACACACTAGATAATCCGAAGATCAGGAACCAGAAAATAAACGAAAAAAGACAAAGAAAATGGAAAACAAATAAAGAAAGAGAAACCAAAAAAAGGGGAAGATGGGGGAAGAGAACATTATCCCACAGCATGGACATAGCAGGGTGATCCACTTGGTTCTGAGTGTATTTTGGTTTGTGTATTAAAAGATACTAAATTCCAAAATTATATAAAAAAGCAAAAAAAAAAAAAAAATATATATATATATATAGGTATATAGGTATATAGGTATATATATGCAAAAATAATATTGAATACAGTGCAAGGAAGCCAAAAATGAAGAATGTCCATGGGATACCACTTTACAGTGGTTAGAATGGCTAAAATTAACAAGATGAGAAACAACAAATGTTGGTGAGGATGTGGAGAAATGGGAACCCCCTTGCACTGTTGGTGGGTTGCAAGCTCGTGCAGCCACTCTGGCAAACAGTGTGGAGGTTCCTTAAGAAGTTAAAAATAGAGCTATCCTACGACCCAGCAATTGCATTACTGGGTATTTACCCCAAAGTGATATGCTGGGATACCTGCACCCCAATGTTTATAGCAGCAATGTCCACAACAGCCAAACTGTGGAAGGAGCCATGAAGTCCCTCAACAGATGGATAAAGAAGATATAGATAGATAGATAGATAGATAGATAGATAGATAGATGATAGATAGATGTATATATCTATATATATAAAGGAATATTAGCCATTACAAAGGATGAATACCTACCATTTATATTAGAGGGTATTATGCTCAGTGAAATAAGTTAATCAGAGAAAGACAATTATCATATGGTTTCACTCATATGTGGAATATAAGAAATAGTGATAGGGACCCTAAGGGAAGGGGGAAAACTGGGTAGGGAAAAATTAAAGAGGAAGACAAACCATGAGGGACTCCTGACTCTGGGAAACAACTTGAGGGTTGTGGAAGGGGAGGTAGGTGGGGGATGGCGTAACTGGGTGATGGGAATTAAGGAGGGCACATGATGTGATGAACACTGAATGCTATTCTATATGTTGGCAAATTACATATAAATAAAAAAAATTTAAAGGACATAGTATATATATATATATATATATATATATATATATATATATATATATATATATATTACTCAGCCATCAAAAAGAATTGAATCTTGCCATTTGCAGGATATAGATGGAGTTTAAAGTATTATGCTAAGTGAAATAAGTGAGTTAGAGAAAGACAAATGCCATATGATTTCACTCATATGTGGAATTTAAGAAAGAAAACAAAGGAGCATATGAGAGAGAGAGAGATTGAGAGAGAGAGAGAGAGAGAGAGAAAGAGAGGCAAACCAAGAAACAGAATTTTAACTATAGAGAACAAACTCATGGTTACCAGAGGGGAGGTGGCTGGAGGGATGGATGAAATAGGGGATGAATATTAAGGAGTGCACTTGTGACAAGCTCTGGGTGTTGTATGTAAGTGTTGAATCAGAAAATTGAACATCTTTCCAAAGAAGACATACAAGTAGCCAACAGGTACATGAAAAGATGCTCACCATCATTAAGGGAAATGCAAACATCACTCGGGGGAAATACAGGTAAAACCACAATGAGATATCACTTCACAGTTCTTTTAAAACCCCACAAAGTATAAGAGGTTTTAGAAAGGATACGGAGAAGAAGAAACCCTTGTACACTATTGATCAAAATGTAAATTGGTGCAGCCACTCGGTAAATAACATAGTGTTTCTGGAAACATTTCAAAATAAAAAAAAAAGAATTACCATTTGATCCAGCAGTCCTGTCTCTGGGTACTTATCCAAAGAAATTGAAATATGGATCTCAAAGGGATATCTGTGCTCCCATATTTACTGCAGCATTTTCACAATAGCTAAGATGTGGAAATAATTTAAAAGTCCATGTAGAAAAGAATGGATAAAAAACTTTGGCATATATACACTATGAAGTATCATTTGACCTTTATAAAGAAGAAGATCCTGCCACTTGCAACAACATGGAGATACCTGGAGGACATTATTCTACGTAACATAGGCCTGAAACAGAAAGACAAACAGTGCCTGATGTCACTTCTATGTGGAATCTAAACAAATACATGGAAGCAGAGTGTAGAATAGTGGTTGTCAGGGGCTGAGGGAGGGGAATTAGAGAGGTATTGGTCAAGTTTAAGATAAACACAATAAAGTTCTGGAGTTCTGTATAACATAGGGCCTATGATTAACAGTAGTTTATTGCCTACTTAAGATTTTGCTGAGAGAGTATATCTTAAATGATTTTATCTATCATGTAACAACAAAAAAGTCAACAAAAAAGTGGCTAGGAAGAAATTTTGGATGTGGTAGATAGGTATGGTATTGCTAGTGATGATGGTTTCAAGGGTGTATACTTATCTCTGAACACATCAAGTTGTAAACATTAAATATCTACCGCTTTTTGTATGCAGATCATAGATCAAGAAAGTGGTTTAGTTTTTATGATTGGATGTGTCTTTAACACACATTTTAGGGGCTTGTCTCAATAAAACATTTTATAGCACCTGAATCTAGTGCATTAATCTCCACATTAGGATTTGACCTTCACTCAGTACTGTCTATGGCTAGAAATGACCAATGTTGGATTTATAGACTAAGTTTTCTATTTCTAGCATTTATTTTTGTGTTTGTCAACTTCACTCTTCAGTCATAGTCTATCTCAAAGTAATATAAAGTGCATTTAACTAGTTTAAGTATAATAAGTTATTATAAATTTCTGACTAAAACCTTGGGGAGGCTCACACTCTTTTCAGTAATTTGACAAAAATTCTTTGATTTACTCCCTACATTCTTGAACCTCAACCACTTCACAACACCCTTCAGTAGTTCAAGTCTCAGGGTGGAACATTATTTCCATGTTCCTGTAGCATCTTTTTGCTATGTCCATGAGTATGTTCAGGCAGACCCTAGAGATTATCTAGCTCAATCTCCATATTCTACAGAGAAGGTGACTTGTGTTTCTGGAAGTTGATCAGTTAGTTGAAAGGCAGCACCAGGCATGTCTGTTGCAGATCATTCAGAGTCTACTCTGTTCCCTTTGCATTCCATTCTCACTGCCACTTCCCTAAACCATCACTCTCTTTCCATTCCTGTAACAGGGTCTGTACCCACTTTCCTAATCTCTTTTTTATACAATGTATATAGCGAATCATTTGTGATTTTTAAAGGACATGTTTGATATCTCTTCACTGTCAATGAGATTAATTCTGAACTTTGTAATAGACCATCAAATAGCCAAATATGACCTAACCATGGTGTAGAACATATTTCATAAAATGAGATTATCTAACCTCAGGGTTTTTGCTAAAGACAAACAAAATTAAAAAATTTTCTTAGTTTTTTAGGAGATATGTCTTCTGAAGAATAAATAGACACATTCTAACTGTCAAATAATTGGAAAAATTGTACAAGTTTTAAGGACAGAGATAATGGAAATGTTAGTTTAAAATACATTATCAATCAAAAGATAATCTTACAGTTGACAACATAATTCAACCAGGAAAAATATTTAATTCATTTATTTTAATTAGTAATATGAAGTAGATAAATAACTTAGATTCCATCAATTTGAATATTGGGAGGAAATTATAGAAATATGAAATAAGTGCTCTCTCCCACTGATATACGCAAGTATTCTGTGGTAACAGCTTTAAGATAGGAACCAATCATGAGTATGCATTATGCATCTGAGGAGTAGGAACTGGAAGAAATAATTTAGGAAAGCTGGTGAATTATGGGATGCTGAGGTCATTCCCTTTCCTTGGAGAATGATCTAAGCCTGAGAACAATTCTGTTTCCCTCCAGTATTGGATTGATGCATACATATGTAGCTAAGCTAAGAGCCAAGATCAGCATTTCAGAGCACACCTGATGCAAACCATATATATTCCAAAGTGAAGGGTACTACAACCACTATTTCTTTGGGTGACGCTGAGGGAATGTGGACCAAAGTTTTAGTAGTATTCCCATAATTTTCATCATAACCAAAAAGTAATAAAAAACCTTCTATTGTTTTATTATTTAAGGGCCTTTTGTTTAATAATTAATCTATTGTGCCATGATTGTGGATAGAGAGAAGTGAAATAAAAAATAATAAGTTACTACATTTTGGAAATTTCAAACACATCTTTATATCAGAGGGAAGAATAAAAATTTAGTAAAGGATTTGCAATTAAAATTGTCATGAATATATGGAATATTTAAGGAAAAGATACTTATGCACATGAAAGG
Organism: Canis lupus dingo; assembly: GCF_003254725.2. Classification (NCBI taxonomy): domain Eukaryota; kingdom Metazoa; phylum Chordata; class Mammalia; order Carnivora; family Canidae; genus Canis; species Canis lupus. The sequence goes on from NC_064270.1 coordinate 2,458,455, forward strand.
AAAATGTGGCCTTGCAAAAACAGATTTCCATTTTCCTAGGGATGTGCAGGGTTAAGTGAGGTCTTCCAGATACCCTGCAGAACAACTCTGTGGACTGCTACATTAGCCAGAATGAAGACACAGGGTTCTCTAAGGTCTTTCATTCCAGGCCATGTGATTTTTTTCATCTTGACATTTTCATTCTGCACATTGTCTCTCTCAGAGCCTGGTGGACCTGCTTGTTCCGCAGAGTGTAAATAACAGGGTTGAGCAGCGGGGTCACCACCGTGTTCACAAGGGCAGCCTCCCTGTTGGAGTCCATCCTGTTCGTTTGCTTTAGTTTTACATATATAAAGACACAGCTGCCATACATCAGAGAGAGGACTATGAGGTGAGAGGAGCAGGTGGAGAAAGCTTTCTGTCGTTCCCTAGCTGATGGGAGTTGTACAATTGTGACTATTATGTTGCTGTAGGCAATGATGGTTATGATAAGGGATGTCAAAAGGATAAACAAAGCGAGGACAAAAGCCAACATTTCAGTAGGTTTAGTGTCAGAACAGGAAAGATGAATCAGGGGGCCAATGTCACAGAAAAAGTGAGGGATGACATAGGGGCCACAGAAGGATAACTGGGAAACTTTCACTACCAAACCAGTGATGAGAGTGAAGGCCAAAGTGAAGCAGGTAGTGACCAGGAAGGAGCAAGTCTTCAGGTTCATGATGGTCAAGTAATGCAGGGGCTTGCAAATGGCCACATACCGATCCAGAGACATCACTGCTATGAGAAAGAAACCTGCTGCTCCCAGAAAGAAAAAGAAAAAGGTTTGTATGAAACAGGCAGGAAAGGAAACGTTTTGCTTGCCTAAAAGAAAGATGACTAACAATTTAGGAATAACAGTATTTATAAAACAACACTCCACAAAGGAGAAAATGCTGAGGAAAAAGTACATAGGTGTCTGGAGCCGGGAATTAGCACAGATGATGGTGACTATGACAGCATTGCCTGCAATGGATGCCAGGTATGTCAGCAGGTGCACCAGGAAGAGAAACTTTCCCAGGTGCTGGATGTCAGGGAACCCTTCCAAGGTGAATTCCTGGACAGCTGTCCCATTTTCCATTTCCATGGGCATCTCTTTCCACAGCATCATACATACATCATTATACATTTTATTATTTTTGATAACATTAATTTGTAAGTAAACATAGCAATAATGTTAGTAATATTCCTTTTGACCATCCCTTTTATTTTATAGATTTTATTTTTTAATTTTTGAAAAATATTTTATTTATTTATTTGCCAGAGAGCGAGCGAGAGAGAGAGCGCGCATGAGCAGAGGAGAGAGGGAGAAGCAGGCTCTTTGTCAAAGAGACAGCCCGATGTGGGACTTGATCCCAGGACCCTGGGATCATGACCTGAGCCGAGGGCAGATGCTTAACTGACTGAACCACCTAGTGCCCCTTGGCTATCCTTTTTAATTATGTAACACATTCTACGGTCATTCATCATCTGTTGAGGACTTATCCTTTTTCTATGCTTGTCACTGAAACTCAGTATTTCTATTACTCATCATAAAAACCCTGAGCCCCTTCTTTCTTCCACAGAATCAGAAAGAAACTGAGGCTTTGAGAATTCTAGGGAGCTTAGGTCACATAGCCGGACTTTAGCTAGAATGCCTGAATTTGAATAACTGCTGTTTCCAAAGGCAGTCACAAAATATTTTAAAACAGAAACAAATATATTGTTGATGATCTCTCAACCTTAAGTGAAAGATTACTTTTATTTTTTCTTAATTGTTTATATCCTTAGATAATATCACTGCTGTGTTACAGACCTGTGGAATGACATGGGGCTTAGAGAGGATTCTCTAGTACAAGAATTTTATGGAAAAGGCTGGAGACCAGAGACACTGGGGGCTGCTCATAAACATGAGGTGAATTGACATCTAGGATTTACCACCCACCTTCCCATGGTTCATGCTGGCCTGTGACAGAAGTGGGAGTGATAGTAGGTCATAGGAATTTACCCAGTTAGGAGGATTTGCTGGGCATCTGACACTCATACACTCACTGTTATATCAAAGCTCAGCAAACATCTCTCTTCAGTCCTCTCAATGACTAACTTCTCTCAGGATGGTGTTTGTCTCTAGCATCTCAATAGTTGCCCAAAGGTTGACAGTGTGGAATGTCACTGTCAGTAATCCACTGTGGGCCAGGTGCTGTGAAGGGCTGCTCCTGGAACTGAATTGCTTACTCCTGAATGGCACAGCCCGAAGGAGCTTCTCTTTCAGTTCCTGTTGATGACAGTAAGTCCATCAAGTCACTAGGGTCTCTGAGGCCAGACACACACAGAAGAGTCACCATATGGGAGGCAGGGCTTCCGTTCTTTGCAGCTATTGTTTTCTAAGAAACCAAGAGCTTGCTCTGGGCTGAGGGGATAGAAGAGAAGAAAGAAACTTACTTGTCATAGGCTGTTATCCCAGAGGGTGGTGAATCTGCATGCCATGCTGCCAGTGTTCTGGCTGACAAAGCCCTATTTCCATAGTCCTGAAATTTCATAGCACGACAAGGCTACATGGCAGCCTGAGACCACTGAAACCACAGGGAGCAGATGTACCAAAACAACCACATTTCACTGCTCTGAATTCTGGGCTAGTGCTGGACTCCTAGCCTACTTAAGGGTTCTGATGGAAGATCTGATTTTGCCTCCCACAGTGGGTATAAGTCCACCTACCATGCAGCAACATGGCTCTCACCTCCTATACCAGTTAACACAGCAGGCAGCTCCTTCTGCGTTTAGCCCTGGGGGCTCCTGAGATAAGGATCCTTCTGCTGCAGTGTTTCACATTATGGGCACACCTGCTCCAAGACACCTTCTCCTGCACCATGCTCCTCCATCATATTCTCACCTTTCTATGTGGAGAAACATCCTTGTTTTACTGCATCCACGGGGAGAAGGTGCTGACATGCAATTCTGTGGCTCTGTGATATTTATACCACCAGACTGGTTCACCCAGCCAGTGAGCAGAGAGGGTAGGCCCCCAAACCTTATGAGATGCTGAAGAGATAGGAACAGAAAGTAAAAGTATAGCAGGTGTCCTAGGGGTGCAGCTAATTGGTCACTGTTGAGAACAAGAATCACTGATGCAACCTTTATATTGATCTTCCCATGGTCTGTGGTGATGCTGACTTCCAGATGTCTGCACTGTTCTCTGCAAAATTTCTCAAGGAAATTATATGACAACATCCCAAGGGTTTTTAAAGTCACAAGTTGAATATTGCTACGGCTTTGAGGTATTTTTTTTAAATTTTTTTGTTGGACTTCAATTTGCCAACATTTAGCATAACACCCAGTGCTCATCCTGCCAAGTGCCCCCTCAGTGCCCATCACCCAGTCACCCCACCCCCCGCCCACCTCCCTTTACACTACCCCTTGTGTGTTTCCCAGAGATAGGTGTCTCTCATTTTTTGTCACCCTCACTGATATTTTCACTCATTTCTTCTCCCTTCCCTTCTATTCTCTTTCACTACTATTTATATTCCCCAAATGAATGAGAACATACAATGTTTGTCCTTCTCTGATTGACTTACTTCACTCAGCATAATACCCTCCAGTTCCATCCACGTTGAAGCAAATAGTGGGTATTTGTCGTTTCTAATGGCTGAGGAATATTCCATTGTATACATAGACCACATCTTCTTTATCCACTCATCTTTTGATGGACACCGAGGCTCCTTCCACAGTTTGGCTATGGTGGCCTTTGCTGCTAGAAACATCGGGATGCAGGTGTCCCGGCGTTTCATTGCATCTGAATCTTTAGGGTAAATCCACAACAGTGCAATTGCTGGGTCGTAGGGCAGCTCTATTTTTAACTCTTTGAGGAACCTCCACGCAGTTTTCCAGAGTGGCTGCAGCAGTTCACATTCCCACCAACAGTGCAAGAGGGTTCCCTTTTGTCCGCATCCTCTCCAACATTTGTGGCTTCCTGCCATGTGAATTTTCCCCATTCTCACTGGTGTGAGGTGGTTTCTCATTATGGTTTTGATGTGTATTTCCCTGATGACAAGTGATGCAGAGCATTTTCTCATGTGCCTGTTGGCCATGTCTATGTCTTCCTCTGTGAGATTTCTCTTGATGCCTTTTCCCATTTCATGATTGGATTGTTTGTTTCTTTGGTGTTGAGTTTAAGAAGTTCTTTATAGATCTTGGAAACTAGCCCTTTATCTGATACGTCATTTGCAAATATCTTCTCCCATTCTGTAGGTTGTCTTTGAGTTTTCTTGACTGTATCCTTTGCTGTGCAAAAGCTTCTTATCTTGATGAAGTCCCAATAGTTCATTTTTGCTTCTCTTTCTTTTGCCTTCATGGATGTATCTTGTAAGAAGTTACTGTGGCCGAGTTCAAAAAGGGTGTTGCCTGTGTTCTCCTCTAGGCTTCTGATGGAATCTTGTCTCACATTTAGATCTTTCATCCATTTTGAGTTTATCTTTGTGTATGGTGAAAGAGAGCGGTCTAGTTTCATTCTTCTGCATGTGGATGTCCAATTTTCCCAGCACCATTTATTGAAGAGACTGTCTTTTTTCCAGTGGATAGTCTTTCCTGCTTTATCGAATATTAGTTGACCATAAAGTTCAGAGTCCCATTCTGGATTCTCTATTCTGTTCCATTGATCTATGTGTCTGTTTTTGTGCCAGTACCACACTGTCTTGATGACCACAGCTTGTAGTACAATCTGAAATCTGGCATTGTGATGCCCCCACCTATGGTTTTCTTTTTAAAAATTCCCCTGGCTATTCGGGATCTTTTCTGATTCCAAACAAATCAAAAAATAATTTGTTCCAACTCTCTGAAGAAAGTCCATGGTATTCTGATAGGGATTGTATTAAATGGGTAAATTGCCCTGGGTAACATGGACATTTTCACAATATTAATTCTGCCAATCCATGAGCATGGAATATTTTTCCGTCTCTTTGTGACTTCCTCAATTTCTTTCAGAAGTGTTCTATAGTTTTTAGGGTATAGATCCTTTACCTCTTTGGTTAGCTTTATTCCTAGGTATCTTATGCTTTTGGGTGCAATTGTAAATGGGATTGATACTTAATTTCTCTTTCTTCAGTCTCCTTGTTAGTGTATAGAAATGCCACTGACTTCTGGGCATTGATTTTGTATCCTGCCACGCTGCCAAATTGCTGTATGAGTTCTAGCAATGTTGGAATGGAGTCTTTGGGTTTTCTGCATAGAGTATCATGTCATCGGCGAAGAGGGAGAGTTTGACTTCTTCTTTGCCAATTTTAATGCCTTTTATTTCTTTTTGTTGTCTGATTGCTGAGGCTAGGACTTCCAGTACTATGTTGAATAGCAGTGGTGAGAGTGGACATCCCTGTCTTGTTCCTGATCTTAGGGGAAAGGCTCCCAGTGCTTCCCCATTGAGTATGATATTTGCTGTGGGCTTTTCGTAGATGGCTTTTAAGATGTTGAGGAATGTTCCCTTTATCCCTACACTCTGAAGAGTTTTGATCAGGAATGGATGCTGAATTTTGTAAATGCTTTCTTTGCATCTATGGAGAGGATCATATGGTTCTTGTTTTTCTCTTGCTGATATGATGAATCACATTGTTTGTTTTACGAGTGTTGAACCAGCCTTGCATCCTGGGGATAAATCTTACTTGGTCATGGTGAATAATTTTCTTAATGTATTGTAGGATCCTATTGGCTAATATCTTGTTGAGAATTTTTGCATCCATGTTCATCAGGAATATTGGTCTATAATTCTCCTTTTTGGTGGGGTCTTTGTCTGATTTTGGAATTAAGGTGATGCTGACCTCATAGAACGAGTTTGGAAGTACTCCATCTCTTTCTATCTTTCCAAACAGCTTTAGTAGAATAGGTATGGTTTCTTCTTTAAACATTTGATAGAATTCTCCTGGGAAGTCATCTGGCCCTGGACTTTTGTGTCTTGGGAGGTTTTTGATGACTGCTTCAATTTCTTCCCTGGTTATTGGCCTGTTCAGGTTTTCTATTTCTTCCAGTTCCAGTTTTGGTAGTTTGTGGCTTTTCAGAAATGCGTCCTTTTCTTCTAGATTGCCTAATTTATTGGCGTATAGTTGTTCATATGTTTTTAAAATCGTTTGTATTTCCTTGGTGTTGGTAGTGATCTCTCCTTTCTCATTCATGATTTTATTAATTTGAGTGTTTTCTCTTTTGTTTTTAATAAGGCTGGCTAATGATCTATCTATCTTATTAATTCTTTCAAAGAACCAACTCCTGATTTTGTTGATCTCTTCCACAGTTCTGGTCTCGATTTCATTGCAAGTGCACATGGAACTTTCTTCAGAATAGACCACATACTGGGTCACAAATCAGGTCTGAACTGATACCAAAGATTGGGATTGTCCCCTGTGTATTCTCAGACTATAACGCCTTGTAATAAGAACTAAATCACAACAAGAGGTTTGGAAGGACCTCAAACACGTGGATGTTAAGGACCATCCTGCTAAAAGATGAAAGGGTCAACCAGGAAATTAAGGAAGAATTAAAAAGATTCATGGAGGGATCCCTGGGTGGTGCAGCGGTTTGGCGCCTGCCTTTGGCCCAGGGCGTGATCCTGGAGACCCAGGATCGAATCCCACGTCAGGCTCCCGGTGCATGGAGCCTGCTTCTCCCTCTGCCTGTGTCTCTGCCTCTCTCTGTGTGTGTGTGTGACTATCATAATAAATAAAAATTAAAAAAAAGGATTCATGGAAACTAATGAGAATGAAGATAACAACCGTTAAAAATCTTTGGGATACGGCAAAAGCAGTCCTGAGGGGGAAATACATCGCAATACAAGCATCCATCCAAAAACTGGAAAGAACTCAAATACAAAAGCTAACTTCACATCTAAAGGAGCCCGTGAAAAAACAGAAATAGATCCCACACCCAGCAGAAGAAGAGAGTTAAAGATTTGAGCAGAACTTGTTGGGAGATTTTTGATTACTGATTCAATTTCTTAGCTGATTATCAGTCTGTTTTAGTTCTATTTTTTCTGTTTAAGTTTTTTAGTTTCTATATTTCTAGGTATTTATCCATTTCTTCCAGGATGTCCAATTAATTGGCATATAGTTTTTCATAATAGTCTCTTAAAATTGTTGGTATTTTTGTGATGTACTCCCATGTAGTCCCCTTATTCCGATCTCTCAGGGGTAGCCTTATTCTAAAATTGACACATATTTCTTTCGTGGTTTTCATGTTATTAGCACCTATAAATGTAATCCATAAAAATAAACAGCATTGTTTCACAGGTCTTCAAATTCTATAGAACAATATCATCCTATTTTTGCAACTACTTTTTATTTGTTGACAATCCTCTTAGATTTAACCATGTTGATACATGTAGTTATAAGTCATCAGTTCTATCTGCTATAGAGTATTTCATTGTATAAATATATTGTAATTCATTCATTCTCTTCAATTTTGTAAGTTTATTTGGTTTTTATTTTACTTTGCTTTGTTTTTTCTTTTTTTTTTGCTTTGTTTTTGCTATTTCAAAATAAACGCGTACCTCATTTAAAAAAATAAATCTCACAGAGGAAGACATAGACATGGCCAACAAGCACATGGGAAAATGCTCCACATCACTGGCCATCAGGGAAATACAAATCAAAACCATAATGAGATACCACCTCACACCAGTGATAATGAGGAAAATTAACAAGGCAGGAAACAACAAATGTTGGAGAGGATGCGGAGAAAGGGGAACCCTCTTACACTGTTGGTGGGAATGTGAACTGGTGCAGCCACTCTGGAAAAGTGTGTGGAGGTTCCTCAAAGAGTTAAAAATAGTAGCATGTTTTTAAATCTCCATGTATTTTTTCTCTTTTCAGTTTTTTTCTTATGGTTCTCTTCCAGTTTCATAGTGTTGTAGTCAGAAAAAATGCAGGGATGATCTCAAACTTTTTGCATTTGTTGAGGTGTGATTTGTGACCCAGTGTCACAATCTACTCTTGAGAATGTCACAGTGTACTTGAAAAGAATGTATATTCTTTTGTTTTAGGATGGAATAATCTGAATATGTCTGTTAAGTTCATCTGGTCCAGTGTCATTCAGAGCCACTGTTTCTTTGTTGATTTTCTGCTTAGATGATCTGCCCATTGCTGTAAGGGGGATGTTCCCTACTATTTCCCTACTATTATTGTATTATCTTTTTTTGGTGTATTTTTTATTGGAGTTCGATTTGCCAACATATAGTATTATCAGTGAGTTCCATCATGTTTGCTATTGTTTTTTTTAAATTTGTGACCCATTATATTACCTATTTGTGTGCTCCCATGTTGGGTGCATAAATATTTACCATTGTTAGATCCTATTGTTGGATTATACCCTTTGTTATCATATAGTGTTCTATATCTCTTGTCTTGTTACAGACTTTTTTAAAGTCTAATTTGTCTGATATAAGTATTGTTATTCTGGCTTTCTTTTGATGTCCATTTGCATGCTAAATGTTTCTCCATTCCCTCACTTTCAATCTACAGGTGCATTCAGATATAAAATGAGTCTCTTGCAGGCATCAAATAAGTGGGTCTTGCTTTTTTGTCCATTTTGACACCTTATGTCTTTTGATTGGAGCATTTAGTCCATCTACATTCAGAGTAATTATAAACATGTATTTAGTGACATTTTATTACTTGTTGTCATTGTTTCTGGAGATCCTTTCTTATCTTTTTCACTTTTCCTGTTTCCTTACACCCAAAGAGTCCACTTTAATATTTCTTGCAAGGGTGGTTTAGTGGCCACAAACGCCTTCCTTTAGTTCTTGTTTGTCTGGGAAAGTCTTTATATCTCCTTTTATTCTGAATGATAGCCTTGCTGGATGAAATATTCCTGGCTGTATATTTTTAACATTCAGCATGTTGCATATAGGATGCCACTCTCTTGTCTTGCCAAGTTTCTGTTGAGAAATCTGTGGCTAGCCTAGGAGTCTTCCCTTGTAAGTTAAGGATTTCTTTTGTCTTGCTGCTTTTAAGATTTTTTTCTTTAACCCCATATTTTAGAAATACAATTACAATATGCTTTGGTGTTGTACTGTTCTTGTTGATTTTGATGGAAGTTCTCTGTGCCTCCCAGATCTGGATATCTGTTTCCTTCTCTAGATTAGGGAAGTTTTCAGCTATTATTTGTTTATATAATTTTTCTGCTCCCCTTTCTCTCTTCCTTTTCTGGGACCCTAGACTATGACTATTATTATATTGGATGGAGTCACGGAGTTTCCTATATCTAATCTATTCTCGTGTTGCATGATTCTTTTTTCTCTTTTATTCAGACTCCTTGTTTTCCATTATTTTGTCTTCTGATTCACTAATTCATTTTCTACTTCTTCCAGCCTGCTATTCATTGCATCAATCTTGTTTCCAATCTCAATTGTGGCATTCCTCATTTCTGACTGATCCTTTTATAACTTTTATCTCTGTGGTCAGTCTCCCTGAAGTCTTCCATTCTTTTGTCAGGCCCAGCGAGTATCCTTATGATTGTTGCTTTACATTCTCCATCAGGCATATGACTTGTCTGAGGACTCTGGCTGTTGACCTTACCTTGTTCTTTCATTTGTGATGAACTCCTCCATGTTGGCATTTTGTCTAAGTGTCTGCATTCCTCTGTGTGCTGAAAAAGCCAGCTATGTTTCTTCTTCTGAGAGTAATGGCAATAAAGAAGAGGTCATGTAGTATCCAGGGCCTAGCACTTGAAGGAATGTCTCTGGTGTGTCCTGAGTGTGTGGTCATCTGCAGAAGCTCTCCCTACCTGTGGTGGGCAGTGTTTGTTCTTGGCCAGAATGTGGTGAGTTTCAACTTGATGTTGTGTGGTCTACTGTGAAATAAGATGTGATTTACTTCCACTAGAACTGAAGCCATGCAGAACTCTCTGGTTGGGAGCTATGATGTGGGCTAGAGCTTGGGCTGGTCTGAGGAGAGGTCTGCCAAGTTAAATCTGAGACAAGCTTGACTGAGAAGGTCAGTCCCACTAGAGTGCAGTGGCCTAGGACTTGGTGTAAGCAAGTTAGGCAGACAGTGTTAGTGCTCTGCTGATTCCTGCAGGTGGTTCTGTGTTTATTCCGGGACAGGGGGAGGGAAACAGCACTGGCCAGATCCTTTGTTCCCAGAGAGGCATCCCTGGGAATGCTGCCTCTGGAGGATGTGCTCCAAGAGGAGTGAATAATTCCACTCTGTGTGTCTCAGGCATTCTTTAAATTGCTATTTCCACACCGTTGTCCCCTAGGGCATTTGCTTGCCTTCTGTCCAGGTATAAGGCAGTACCCTCTGGGCTCTCTCCTAGCCAAGCCTGCTTTACTTTAAAAGTCCAGGATTTCTTCCAATCCATGAGCATGGACTATGTTTCCATCTCTTTGTATCTTCCTCAATTTCTTTCAGAAGTGTTCTGTAGGTTTTAGGGCATAGATCCTTTACCTCTTTGGTTAGCTTTATTCCTAGGTATCTTATGCTTTTGGGTGCAATTGTAAATGGGATTGATTCCTTAATTTCTCTTTCTTCAGTCTCATTGTTAGTGTATAGAAATGCCACTGACTTCTGGGCATTGATTTTGTATCCTGCCACCCTGCCAAATTGCTGTATGAGTTCTAGCAATCTTAGGGTAGAGTCTTTTGGGTTTTCTATGTATCTTTTGGGTTTTCATATCATCTGTGAAGAGGGAGAGTTTGACTTCTTTGTCAATTTGAATGCTTTTTATTTCTTTTTGTTGTCTGATTGCAGAGGTTAGGACTTCTAGTACTATGTTGAATAGCAGTGGTGAGAGTGGACATCCCTGTCTTGTTCCTGATCTTAGGGGAAAGGCTCCCAGTGTTTCCCCATTGAGAATGAAATTTGCTGTGAACGTTTCGTAGATGGCTTTTAAGATGTTGAGGAATGTTCCCTCTATCCCTACACTCTGAAGAGTTTTGATCAGGAATGGATGCTGTATTTTGTCAAATGCTTTCTCTGCATCTAATGAGAGGATCATATGGTTCTTGGTTTTTCTCTTGCTGATATGATGAATCACACTGATTGTTTTACGAGTGTTGAACCAGCCTTGTGTCCCGGGGATAAATCCTACTTGGTCATGGTGAATAATTTTCTTAATGTACTGTTGGATCCTTTTGGCTAGTATCTTGTTGAGAATTTTTGCATCCATGTTCATCAGAGGTATTGGTCTATAATTCTCCTTTTTGGTGGGGTCTTTGTCTGGTATTGGAATTAAGGTAATTCTGGCCTCATGGAATGAGTTTGGAAGTATTTGATTTCTTTCTATCTTTCAGAACAGCTTTAGTAGAACAGGTACGGTTTCTTCTTTAAATGTTTAATAAAATTCCCCAGGGAAGCCATCTGGGCCTGGACTTTTGTGTCTTGGGAGGTTTTGATGACTGCTTCAATATCCTCCCTGGTTGTTGGCCTGTTCAGGTTTTCTATTTCTTCCTGTTCCAGTTTTGGTAGTTTGTGGCTCATGGATTGGAAGAATTAATATTGTGAAAATGTCAATGTTACCAAGGGCAATTTACACATTTAATGCAATCCCTATCAAAATACAATGGACTTTCTTCAGAGAATTGGAACAAATTATGTTAAGATTTGTGTGGAATCAGAAAAGACCCCGAATAGCCAGGGGGATATTAAAAAAGAAAACCATAGCTGGGAGCATCACAATGTCAGATTTCAGGTTGTACTACAAAGCTGTGGTCAAGACAGTGTGGTACTGGCACAAAAACAGACACATAGATCAATGGAACAGAATAGAGAATCTAGAAGTGGACCCTCAACATTTAAAAAAATTTTTTTATTTATTTATGATAGTCACACACACAGAGAGAGAGAGAGGCAGAGACATAGGCAGAGGGAGAATCAGGCTCCATGCACCAGGAGCCCGACGTGGGATTCGATACCGGGTCTCCAGGATCGCGCCCTGGGCCAAAGGCAGGCGCTAAACCGCTGTGCCACCCAGGGATCCCCGACACTCAACTTTATCGTCAACTAATATTCAACAAAGCAGGAAAGACTATCCACTGGAAAAAAGACAAGCTCTTCAATAAATGGTGCTGGGAAAATTGGACATCCACATGCAGAAGAATGAAACTAGACCATTCTCTTAAACCATACACAAAGATAAACTCAAAATGGATGAAAGATCTAAATGTGAGACAAGATTCCATCAAAATCTTAGAGGAGAACACAGGCAACACCCTTTTTGAACTCGGCCACAGTAACTTCTTGCAAGATACATCCATGAAGGAAAGAGAAACAAAAGCAAAAATGAACTATTGGGACTTCATCAAGATAAGAAGCTTCTGCACAGCAGAAGAAACAGTCAACAAAACTAAAAGACAACCTACAGAATGGGAGAAGATATTTGCAAATGACGTATCAGATAAAGGGCTAGTTTCCAAGATCTGTAAAGAACTTCTTAAACTCAACACCAAAGAAACAAACAATCCAATCATGAAATGGGCAAAAGACATGAACAGAAATTTCACAGAGGAAGACATAGACATGGCCAACATGCACATGGGAAAATGCTCTGCATCACTTGCCATGAGGGAAATACAAATCAAAACCACACTGAGATACCACCTCACACTGGTGAGAATGGGGAAAATTAACAAGGCAGGAAACAACAAATGTTGGAGATGATGAGGAGAAAGGGGAACCCTCTTGCACTGTTGGTGGGAATGTGAACTGGTGCAGCCACTCTGGAAAAATGTGTGGAGGTTCCTCAAAGAGTTAAAAATAGATCTTCCCTATGACCCAGCAATTGCATTGCTGGGGATTTACCCCAAAGATACAGATGCAGTGAAAGCCGGGACACCTGCACCCCGATGTTTCTAGCAGCAATGTCCACAATAGCCAAACTGTGGAAGGAGCCTCGGTGTCCATCGAAAGACGAATGGATAAAGAAGCTGTGTTCTATGTATACAATGGAATATTACTCAGCCATTAGAAACGACGAATGCCCACCATTTGCTTCGACGTGGATGGAACTGGAGGGTATTTTTTTTTTGTAGGGTATTATTTTATATACCCAGCTGAAATATGTTAGAATTCCAGTTGCTTTACATCTTTTCTAATCCTGGGTTATTCACCCTTTAATGTTTAGCCATTCAGTGGGGTTGCCATTTATTATAATTTTTAAATTTATAAGAAAAATTTAATTTTCCTCCTGTATAGTAGATCACATTTTAGAGACTCTCAAAGTATTAGTAAAATTCACAATTCCCATGTTTTTTGTTTGTTTGTTTTTTGTTTGTTTTTTTGTTTTGTTTTCTTTTGTTTTTTGCTGAGTGCCTAGTGCACACCAAAGGAAGCATTAACTTTGACTCTCTTGCAGAAGGGTGTACTCATGTTTCTATCAGTGTTGTCCTCAAATTCCCAGATTCCTGAAGATGGCTGTGTCAGCACAAAATGAAGGAAAATTATAGCACATATTTTAAGAGACAAAAGAATTTGTAGAAAATACATAATTCAACCATTTTGGAATAGTCCAGTTATTATTTTATTACCAAATATTTGTTTTCTGTTTCTCAGTTTTGGTTTAGTTAAAAATCTCACCTATATTTACCTTTCTGAATCTCCCATGGTATTTGATCTGTTGCCTTTCAATGCTGATAGAACCCTTATGATCAATGAATTGTGATAATGATGGGACAATGATAATGATGATGATGATGAAGATGGGCAAGATAATGATGGACAGTGTACTGGTGATGGTTGCCTAGCACAATCCAAGCAAGTGTAGGTGTTCAATAAACTTATATTGAAAGATTAAGTGGATGAATGACAAATGGCATTTGTGGAATATTTAATACCTGCATAATACTATGCTAATTTGAGTTTACCTCATTATTCTTTTTTTTTTTTTTTTTTAATTTTTATTTATTTATGATAGTCACAGAGAGAGAGAGAGGCAGAGACACAGGCAGAGGGAGAAGCAGGCTCCATGCACCGGGAGCCCGATGTGGGATTCGATCCCGGGTCTCCAGGATCGCGCCCTGGGCCAAAGGCAGGCGCCAAACCGCTGCGCCACCCAGGGATCCCTACCTCATTATTCTTACAATGGTCCTTTGCTGTAGTTAATTTTATTTCCCCATATTTTTAAAGATTTTATTTATTTATTCATGAGACAGAGAGAGAGAGAAAGAGAGAGAGAGAGGCACAGACACAGGCAAAGGGAGAAGCAGGCTCCATGCTGGGAGCCTGACATGGGACTTGATCTCGGGTCTCCAGGATCACACCCTGGGCTGAAGGTGGCGCTAAACCACTGAGCCACCCGGGCTGCCCATATTTCCCCTGTATTAAAGAAATGGATAGAATCACTAACTGCCTGAATTGGTTGTGGTCACTCAGAATTCTAGTTCATATGCAATATCTAGATCTAATTATTCCTTCAGTGAGATGTTTGGTTAGGTCTCAGAATGTCAAGAATTAGGATTAGAGTGAATATTAATTTTTAATAGACATCCTGTTTGGTAGTTTAGCCCTGCCTTGTTCCTAATAAATGTTTGTCTGGTATTAAATGAGCAGCATAGTACTGTAGCTCTATCAGCAACCATGTTTTAGGTGGATATTTTTTTGTATATATTCCTCAGGAAGTTAACTGAAATGAGAATGTGTCCAAACCAAGTAGTATTCCTGAGTTCCCAGGCCTAATGCCATCAAAGAATACCTTAATAACATAATAATTTAACCATGCCTGTGATAGGTTACAACTGTGGAATATATAGCTGAATAATTGCTGAAATCTAACTAAATATTTTGCATGCATTATTACTCAGCCATTAGAAACGACAAATACCCACCATTTGCTTCAACGTGGATGGAACTGGAGGGTATTATGCTGAGTGAAACAAGTGAATCAGAGAAGGACAAACATTATATGGCCTCATTCATTTGGGGAATATAAAAAATAGTGAAAGGGAATAAAGGGGAAAGGAGAAAAAATGAGTGGGAAATATCAGAATGGGAGACAGAACATGAAAGACTCCTAACTCTGGGAAATGAACTAGGGGTGGTGGAAGGGGAGGTGGGCGGGGGTTGGGGGTGACTGGGTGACGGGCACTGAGGTGGGCACTTGACAGGATGAGCACTGGGCATTATTCTATATGTTGGCAAATTGAACACCAATAAAAAATAAATTTATAAAAAAATAAAGTCACAATAATGTGTATAATAATGAGTAATGCTTAAGATATCATGTTAATGAAAAAACCCACAACCAAGTGTGAAATTTTAAAGTTAACTGAGGCCAAGTGTCACCTTGCCTTCCCCTTCCTGACTGATCACCTGGTATCATGGTAAGTAAACAAAGATCCTGGAGAGCCCTTACCAACGTTCTCTAACTAGAGAAAAATGTGTGTCGTAGCAAATACTTAATCCTGACCATTTAATACCCTATGGAACTCCCATATCTATATGATCATCTAATCTTCGACAAAGCCAAAGAATGCCAATGAAAAAAAGACGGTCTCTTCAACAAATAGCATTAGGAAAATTGGACAATCACATGCAGAAGAATAAAACTAGACCCTTTCTTACACCATCCACAAAAATAAATTCAAAAATGGATGAAAGACATAAATGTGAGGCAGGAATTCATCAAAATCCTAAAGAACACAGGCAACAACCTCTTTGAATTAGCTGCAACAACTTCTTAGTAGCTGCAACAACTTCTTAGTAGACATATCTCTGGAGGCAAGGGATACAAAATAACAAAGTGGGATTTCATCCAGATGAAAAGCTGCACAGCAAAGGAAAAGAATAAAAAACAAAAAAACCTAAACGGCAACCTATGGAATTGGAAAAGATGTTTGCAAATGACATATTGGATAAAAGGCTAGTATCCAAAATCTATAAGGAACTTATGAAACTAACATCCCCAAATCTAAAAATCCAGTTAAGAAATGGGCAGAAGTTATGAACAGATATTTCTCCAAAGAAGATGTACAAATGGCTAACAGACATGGAAAAATTACTCAATGTCACTTAGCATCAGGGAAATATAGCTCAAAACTACATTGAGATACCACCTCAAACCAATCAGAATGACTAAAATGAACAACTCAGGAAAAAATAGATGTTGGTAAGGTTGCATAGAAATGAGAACCCTCTTACACTGTTGGTGGGAATGCAAACTGGTGCAGCCATTCTGGAAAATAGTAATGAGGTTCCTCAAAAAATGAGATAAAGAACTACTGTATGATCCAGCAGTTGCAGTATGAGGTATTTAACAAAAAAATACAAAAAAAAATGATTCGAAGGGACACACGCATCCCAATGTTTATAGCAGCACTATTCACAATTGCCAGAATATGGAAAGAGTCCAAATGTCCATTAACAGATGAATGGATAAAGAAGTGGTGTATATTTACAATGGAATATTACTCGATCATCAAAAAGAATGAAATCTTGCCATTTGCAATGATGTGGATGGAGCTAGACTGTGTTATGCTAAGTGAAATAAGTCAGTCAGAGAAAGATAAATACCATATGATTTCATTCATATGTGGAACTTAAAACAGATGAACATAGGTGAAAGGAAGGAAAAATAAAATAAGATAAAGACAGAGAGGTAGTCAAACCATAAGAGGTTATTAACTATAAGAAATAAACTGAGGGTCGCCAGAGGGGAAATAAGTGGAGGGATGAGGTAATTGGGTGATGAGGATTAAGAAGGCGCTTCATATGATGAGCGCTGAGTGTTATACGTAAGTGGTGAATCACTATATTCTGCTCCAGAAACCTGGAGTACATTGTATGTTTACTACATTATACGTTTACTAGGTTGAATTTAAATAAATTTTTTAGAAAGAGGGAAGGAAAGAAAAAATATCCTATGGAACTAAAATTACAGAATAATAACTGGGTAGAAATATAAGAAAATGTTAAAGATCCTAATTAGAGTAAAACATTTAGAAACAATAAATCCTTGATTGCTCTAGCACACACCCTTAGCAGATCTCAGGAATATATAGGCAAACCCTGCTTAATGTCAGGAAACCAGTTATAAGAATCAAATGTGGTTTCTGAAAACAAAAACTGGGATCCTACTTCCCATTATTTTACATGGACAAACTATAATCTGTGTTAAATCAGTCACAACCCCCAACCAATATTCTAAAACACATAAAACTGTCACTATATAAATGATAACCATTTTGGTAAGATACAAAATACTTAAAACTTCGCTTTATGATTTCCAAGAAACTAAAGGGATTCTTGGCAAGCCATTGCTTTTTCTTCATTAATGTGGCTATTTTTAGTACCACAAAATGCAAAAATTCCTACCGCTTTGTTGACATTCTGTCATGTGACATGTCTTTCAAACATTTGTCTTTGTAATTGAATTTGAGTCTTTCCTTGCATATAATTTGTTTTCACGTTGTACTGAGTTTTGGAGTTACAAATACTAATATTTCCCAAATAATATTACTGAGAGATATGTTCTCTGAAGTCTCAATACTAAAACCAGGGATTTTGTACTTGGAAGATTTTCTGCAGGGTAGAGGGCAAGTTTGGATTAATAGATATATGTCCGCATACCAATCATCACAAACCCTTCATGTATTAGATTGGGTTTTTTGTTGTTAGCCTATATTTCTTCTTAGATCAGGTTTTTATCCATCAGATCCTGCTTCAATGACATTCAGCAAATAGTATGGAGGAAAATATCCAGATAAACATAGAGAAAAATTCACATTTCTACAAAGACTAATGTGATGAAACCACAGAGACTTTGTATAGAAGGAAGTTTTTACCCTATAAAGCAAAAAAACCCCCCAAAAAAACAAAAAAAAAAACCAAAAAAAAAAACAAAAAAAGTTTCCATGCATCTGCCTGAAATCCACATTAAAAAGTAAAGAAAAGGGCAGCCCCGGTGGCGCAGCGGTTTAGCGCCGCCTGCAGCCCGGGGTGTGATCCTGGAGACCCGGGAAGGAGTCCCACATCAGGCTTGCTGCGTGGAGCCTGCTTCTCCCTCTGCCTGTCTCTGTCTCTCTCTCTGTGTGTGTCTCTATGAACAAAAAAAAAAAAAAAAAAAAAGATCCAATTTAAAAAGTAAAGAAAATATCAATAATGTAAAAATAATTGTTAAATCAGGTATTACAAGGTTCATATTCTATATTCAAAATGTATAAGAACTAGAAATTAATAACAGTTCCATAAAAAATACTTTGCTTGGCAATTAAAAAACCTTTGTGCGTAATACCATCAAATAGCTATTATTTGAAGTCACCACTATACAAACTTAAACACTTTAATTTAACCTTAGATTTAACTTACTGGAATTTCTAATGACCCTTCTTCTTTCACCATTGCTTTGGTTTTATTTTTTTTTCCTTTTTGTTTTAAAAAATGATCTTGGTTTCCTCCCTAAGATTCTTGGAATTCTTTTTCTGGCTTAGTTCCAGGGATTTCTGGGCCCATCATTATCATCATCATCATAATCATCATCACCATTACAGATATGTGGATCTCACTGCTAAAGCCTAAACAATTTTAAAATTGCATTATTTGTATTAATTTATTCAATTCTAATTCACAGATGAGGAAACAAAGGCACAGTTTTTACTTTTTTTGAGAGGGGAGATCATTTGTTTATTTCATGGGAACAAATTGTGAGGAAT
This sequence comes from Canis lupus dingo, assembly GCF_003254725.2. Lineage (NCBI taxonomy): Eukaryota > Metazoa > Chordata > Mammalia > Carnivora > Canidae > Canis > Canis lupus. Next base: position 2,477,062 of record NC_064270.1, read on the forward strand.
TTAACTGGGAGATAGGTGTGTGAAAAGCAACTTTTATGATTCCTAGCCACCCACTAAGTGTTTATAGTTTCTTGTTTTGTTTAAAGGTTTTTATTTATTTATTCGTGAGAGACACAGAGAGAGGAGGCAGAGACATAGGCAGAGAGAGAAGCAGGCTCCCTGTAGGGACCCCAATGTGGGACTTGATCCTGGGACTCCAAAATCATGCCCTGGGCCAAAGGCAGATGTGCAAATGCTGAGCCACCTAGCCATCCTGTGTTTACAGTTTATTTTAACATTTTGTCAATAGCTGGATGGTTAGAAGATTCTGCACTGAAAGCTTAAAAGCCTCATCCTACTTTATTTTAGTATCAAAAGCTGTGAAAGAAACTGATATATGGAATTCTGTGGTGTTTTATAGAAGAGGTATTTTTTTTTAATCTGGAAAGATTTTAAGATGTATTTATATTCGGTGTTTGTAAATTGTATAATGTCATGTCTACATACCAACCTTTTTAATTTACTGAGATGTTCATACAGGCAATTTGGAGATTGTCTTTATGGTTTAAGTAATAATTTATTCCCCTCTTTTTACTCTGTTCTCTATGTCAAAATCCTAATAGACAGAATTTGGATATTCTGAAACAAATTGCTGTCCCTACAATTTTTCTACCTCCTTTTCTCTCTGTATTTTACTTTCTGCAACTTCTCCATTTACTTATCTATCAACAATCCTGATAATTCTTTTCTTTCAGCTATTATACTTTTATTTATAAAAAGTTTTTTCTTTTCTTGATTGTTTATCTTACAACTTAATGTGTTTTAAAGATCCGATATTATCTTGGATATTATATCTGATATTATCCTGTGCTGGACCTTGTTTTTCATTTTCTTTTCTTTTCTTTTATTTTTTCTTTCTTTCTTCTTTCTTTCTCTCTTTCTTTCTTCTTTCTTTCTTTCTTTCTTTCTTTCTTTCTTTCTTTCTTTCTTTGTTTCTTTCTTCTTTTTTTTTTTGTGGTTGAGAAGGAAGACATAGCAGTAGTTTCTTCCCAGCCTCCTCTATCCTACCCTCAAGATCACAGCAGCTAGCACTCTGGGAACTACATTTTATTTTGCTTTAAATTTAAATTCAACTTGCCAACATATAGTATAACACCCAGTGCTCATCTCATCGTGTGCCTTCCTTAACGCTGGTTACCAGTTACCCCATCCTCCCCCACACCTCCCCTTGAGCAACTCTCAATTTGTTTCCCATAGTTAAGAGTCTCTCATGGCTTGTCTTCCTCTCTAATTTTTCCCCCTTCCATTTTCCCTCCTTCTATTATGATCCCTTTCACTGTTTCTTATATTCCACATGTGAGTGAAACCACATGATAATTGTCTTTCTCTGACTGACTTAACCTCACTCAGCATAGCATCCTCCAGTTCCATCCACATCGATGTAAATGGTGGGTGTTCATCCTTTCTGATGGCTGGGTAATATTCCATTGTATACATAGACCACTCTTCTTTATCCATTCATCTGCCAAGGACATCATGGCTCCTTCCACAGTTTGACTATTGTGGGCATTGCTATTATGAACATTGGGGTGCAGGTGTCTTGTCATTTCACTACATTTGTATCTTTGGGGGTAAATCCCCAGTAGTGCAATTGCTGGGTCACACAGTAGCTCTATTTTTAATTTCTTAAGGAATTTCCACATTTTTCCAGAGTGGCTGTACCAGCTTGCATTCCCACCTACAGTGTAAGAGGATTGGGAACTACATTTTAGAGACTCCCTGGCCAACAGGGTCCCATATTGAATCCCACTAATGAAAAGTATAGTGTGATAACTGGAAGGTAGAAGGAAGGCAAAGCCATTATTGTTCCCCCTAGAAGTGGTTGTTGAGTGGGCTGCAAAGAAAATGGTATCAAGGAATTGAAGGCTGGAGAACACCATGTGCTCGTGACAAAACATTTAATAAAACTGTAGACTCCAGTTACTCTGAAAGCCACTCACATCGCCACCAAAGCCATAGTGTAATACAAATCTGACCTAGCTTACCAGCATTTCAACACTAATGAATTCTCTACTGCCCTCAGCTAAGTTAAATATCATCAACATATCTTCCTTATTTGGTTCCTGAAAATCTGTCTCTATTCAACTACTGAAAAACACTTTTCCTGTACATAGTATTTGATATCACCAATAATTTAGACTCTGCCTATGCCTTCTGCTCATCTTGTTCTGTTTGTTGTCCATCTCACCATCACTAAAGCATATTGAAGAATCATTTTATAGGTTCACAAATGTTGTTGACCGTCTTGAATACCCTTCATTTTTATTGCCAAATGGAAAATTTCTTGCGTCTTCCAAAAATCACTTTCTATGAAGTCTCCAAAACATATAAAGAAACCAAAAACCAAACTATTAAAAAATGTGTAGAGAAACTGAATAGATATTGTTCCATAGAGGACACACAAATGGCCAACAGGTACATAAAAAGATGCTCACCATCACTAAGGGAAATGCAAACATCACTAAGGAAAAAAAATATAAATAAAACCACAATGAGATATCACTTCACACTTCTTTAGATTGGTATTACCAAAACACTCCGCAAAGGATAAGAGATTTTAGGAAGGATAAGGAGAAAAAAGGAACCCTTGTACACTATTGATCAAAATGTAAATTGGTACAGCCACTCTGATAAACAATATAGTGTTTCCTCAAACATTTAAAAATAGAATTACCATTTGATCCAGCAGTCCTGTCTCTGGGTATATATATCCAAAGAAATTGAAATATGGATCTCAAAGAGATATCTATGCTCCCATATTCACTGCAATATTTTTCACAATAGCTAAGATATAGAAATAACCTGAAAGTCAATGTAAAACTGAATGGATAAAAAAAATGTGGCATATATACACTATGGAATATCATTCAGCCTTTATAAAGAAGATCCTGCCACTTGCAACAATATGGATATACCTGGAGGACATTATTCTCTAAGTAACATAGGCCTGAAGCAGAGAGACAAACACTGCATGACGTTAGTTATATGTGGAATCTAAACAAATACATGGAAGCATGTTTCCCTCCAGACTACTTAGGGTTCTGATGAAAGGTCTGGCTCTGCCTCCTCAGTGGGTAAAAGCCTACCTTACATACAATATTGCTGTACCTCCTATACTATTTAACAGGAACAGACAGCTTCTTCTATGTTTAGCCTTGGGTGTTACTGAGATTAGGGTCTCTCTGCTGTAGTGTTCTACATCATGAGTTCCGCTGCTCAAAGACACCTTCTAGTGCACTATGCTTCTCCTTCATATCTCACATTTCCATGTGGCTAAGCATCCTCATTTTATGGCATCAACAGTGAGGAAATGGTCACATGCAAGTTTGAGGCTCTGTGATATTTTTCCCTCCAGACTGTATAGTCACCAAGCAGCAGAATGGACTTAGCCAGTGAGCAGAGAGTAGGTTCCCAAACTTTATTAGATGTTGAAAAGACAGGTATCCAAAGTAAAGGCATGACGAGTGTCTGGAGGCAGTTAATCGGTCACTATTGAGAATATGAGTTGCTGGTGCAACCCTTCTATTTATCTTTCCATTGTCTGTGGTGATGCTAACTCCCAGATGTCTGCACTGTTCTCTGCCAAGATTTTTGAAAGGAATTATATGACAATTTCCCAAGGGTTTCCAAAATCCCAAGTTTAATATTGCTACTGCTTTGAGGTAAAAGTCCAGAGTACAATTTTTTACATGTGATGTATGCACTCTGGCCAGAACAATGTTAATAGAATAGATTTTATGGTGAAAAAAAAGCTGGCTTACACCCTGACTTTCATCAGGCTTTTGGGAAGATACTGGGGGTGTTGGGATCCTCTTTCCACTGCTCTCTCATTGATTCTTTAGCTATATTCCTCATGTCTGCAACTTTATGGCCTTCTACTAAATGGTGTTCTTTATACTCTTAATTTCTATCCCTCTATTTCTCGGTGACACGGGATCCATAGTGGCTGTGACACTTTCTTATGGTATATCTCAGTGTTTTGTTTATGGGAGCAACAATGCAATTCTTATGCACTCATTCCAAAGGTGTGGAAAGTTAATATAATATTTAAAAAACCATTATGAAACAGAATATTCTCTCCCTCCCCCCTTTATTGCAGTATAATTGACATACAACAGGATATAAGTTTAAGGTGTACAAAGTAATGATTTGACATGCCCATATATTATGAAATGTTTACCACAGTAAGGTTAACTAACACATCCTTCACTTCACATAATTGCCATTTTATTGTTGTTATGGTAAGAACATTAAAATCCTACTCTTGTAGAAATTTTCAAGTGTGCAATACAGAATTGTTAAGTATAGTCACCATACTGTACTTTAGATCCTCATAGCTTGCTCATTTCATAAGTGAAAGTTTGTACGCTTTGACTAACAACTCCTCATTTCCCCTACTCCTCAGCCCCTGACAACCACCATTTCACTCTCTGTTTCTATTAGTTAGATGTTTTTAGATTTCACATACAAATGAGATTATACAGTATTTGTGTTTCTCTGACTTGTTTGATTTAGCAATAAAATAAACATCAGCGGATTTATGACAGAGGTGATAATAAAATGTAGTAGGGAGTGATAGTCATTCAGTAAATGTAGATCATTCTGTATTAAGTTGGTATCCAAATGGAGAAAAATATAATCCTATGTCATACCAAAAAAAAAAAGTTAAAAGAGGAGGAAAAAAGTCAAGAAGATGAGCCATAGATCTAAATGTAAATGGTATAAAAATCCTCTTAAAGAAAACATGTCAGAATATTTTAGTCTCTTTGGGGGAAAGCAAAAAATGTCTTGACTGAGACAAAAGAATTTACCATAAAAACAACGGTATTAAGTAACTCTACTTATCATAAAACATCATTAAGGAAATGAAAGAGGAAGCCACAGTCTGAGAAAAGCTATTTTTAATCTGACAGATCTACAAATCAGTAAGAAAAAGACAATGGAACAAAATTTTAAAAACTGGGCAAATTATTTGCCGAGTTTTTTCACAAAAAGAGATCATACAAATGGCTGATATTAAAATGTTCAGGTTATTTAATGACCAATGAAATACAAATTAAAACCACAATACAGAAAGGGAGACAGAACATAAAGACTCCTAACTCTGGGAAACGAACTAAGGGTGGTGGAAGGGGAGGAGGGCGGGGGGTGGTGGTGAATGGGTGACGGGCACTGAGGGGGGCACTTGACGGGATGAGCACTGGGTGTTAGTCTGTATGTTGGTAAATTGAACACCAATAAAAAAAATTTATTATATATATAAAAAACACAATACAGTAATATTTCACGCAAACCAGAAAGGCTAAAATGCAAAATTCAGACAGTGGTAAATGTTAATGAGAGTTATTAATGGAACTCCTATTCACTGATGCTAGAAGTGTAAAATTTGGAAATCTATTAAGGTTGAGCATATTTTACATATTTGCCATATGATTCAGCAATTTCATACTCATGTGTGTGGAGATATATATACAGAAAGGTATATATAATACACAACAAAACTTTTTTAAAGATTATTTATTTTAAAGTGAGAGAGAGCAAAAGAATGAGTGTGAGTCAGGGGAGGGGCAAAGGGAGAAAATTTCCAAGCTAACTCCCTGTTCAGCATAGAACCTGTCATGGGGCTTGATCCCACAATGCTGAGATCATGACCTGAGCCAAAACCCAAAGCTGTACACTCAACTAACTGAGCCACCCAGATACCCCAATACACAACAAATTTTAAATAAAAATGTTATTTATGTACATACATATGCAAATATGTATATATTCTGAGATATATACATCTCAGAAATTCATATATACATCCATTAAAATGTTTGTAGTACTGATTGTAAAAGCCTTAAACTCATAAAAACATAAATGTCCTTCAAGAGGAGGATGAATAAAAAAATGGTAGTATATTCAAACAAAAATACTGAACAAAACACATGTTCAGGAAACAACAGTGGTATGAGTCACAAACATACTGTTGGTTGAAACTTCTGATTAAAAAAAAATCCCCAAACTGGCAAAACTAATCTGCGATTTTCAAAATCAGTACAGTGGTTACCTAGTGGTTACCTGATTTCTTGCTTGTGTTTAACTGAAAAAATATAGTTCTGTTTTGGAACTTTAAAAATATGTACATTATGATTTAATAAAAGTCCTATTTGAAGGTACAAAAATACTTTTAAAAAGAAGAATAAAGGAGAAAAAATATATAAGTAGAAAACAAATAGATGGTAGGCATTAACCCAAATTTGTAGTAATAAACTAATTAAAATAGGCTAAATACCCAATTTAAAAGAAGATTGTCAGATTAAATAAAAGAAAAAAAGACTGAGCTATATGTTGCTCAAGAGAGACACAGGTGATGTATAAGAGCATAGAAAGATTGTAAGTAAAAGGATAGAGAAATAAGAACTAAATATATGCCATACGAACTCAGCTGTTGGGCAGCCTGGCTATCTCAGCGGTTTAGTGTCGCCTTCAGCCCAGGGCGTGATCCTGGAGACCCAGAATTGAGTCCCACGTCAGGCTCCATGCATGGAGCCTGCTTCTCCCTCTGCCTGTGTCTCTGCCTCTCTCTCTTTGTATCTCTCATGAATAAATAAATAAAATCTTAAAAAAAAATAACCTCAGCTGTATGAGTATTAGACATAGTAGACTTTAAGACAAAGACTATCACAAGAGGTAAAGATTTAAAATCTGTGTACAAACAAACATGTATAAAATACATTATAATAATAAAGGTATTACTTTAATAGGAAGGCATAACATAACAGTCTAAGTTTGCCTTAAAATATTTGACTTAACAGCTGACAAAGCTAAAATTAAATCCAAAATCATAAAGGGAGATTTTTAAAACATTTCTCTCAGTAACTGATAGAAGAAACAGATAAAGAATCAGTAATGACATAGAGATTTAAACCATATGTTTGAACACTTACAAATAGAATACTATATCCAGCAACCATAGAGTGATATTATCCTCCAGTGTGCATGGAGGATATCCATGTGTGCAGTGATTATCAAAATTAATCATTTGCTGAACCATAAAGACAGTCTCAACATAGTTTTATTGATAGATTAGACAAGGACATTAGAGAAAAAATAAAATTTTAGACTAATCTGTCCAATAAATATAGATGCAATTGTAGTAAGAATCACAGCAGGTAATTTTTTGTGAAAATTAATAAACTGATTCTAAAATTTTTATAGAAATTAGAAGTACCAAGAATCACCAAGACAATCTTTATGAATTAGAATAAAGTTGGAGGATATATAAGATTGAAGACTTCTAAAACTATGGTGAGAAAACATCAGGCATTTGTGCAAGAAAAGATAAATAGAAGAACATAGCATCTGTGGCGCGATTGAGCTTCTGAAAGCCAACTTTCATTTGTAGTAGAAAAGTAACTCTGGGAAGAATTCAATGAATAAATAAATTTTCGTTAATTTATACTTTCTCTTCAGCCATCTGGAGTAAAATGGTAAGAACTCTTGCTTGCTGGTCTTCTACAAGCTCATGGCCTGGATATGAAGGCATGATGTTTCCTTCCTCCTGGAATCTCTTTTATGCCCAAATTGTGACCAATTTCAGATTTGCCATTTTACACTAAAGATTACATTTATTTTGTATCTGGATACTCTGGATCACTTTTGGTGGAAATAATGGATAGAGACAAGTACATGTGCCATATTTTTCTTAATTTTTTATTTTGAAAAAGTTGAAATCTTTCAGAAAAGTTGCAAGCATAACACAAAGAATGTGTATATATATAGTTCATCCAGATTCTCCAATTGTGCACATCTTATTAATATGTTTATTAATAAAACATTTGTCTTAACATTCTATGCAATATTTTTCTAGCCTATGTACTTGGCATGATGTCCCATTACTCATAAATACTTCGGGGTATATTTCCTAAAAGCAAGAACAGAAAGTGTTATGGATTGAATTGTGTTTCCCCAAAGTCCATATGTTGAATCCATAAGCCTCAAATGACTGTAATTAGTCATGCAGAGCTTTATAGGAGGTTATTAAATTTAAATGAGGTCATAATAGTGGGACCTTAAACCAATAACACTGGTATCCCTTTAAGAAGAGGAAGGGATGTAGGAATGTGCATGCACACACACAAAAAACGTGTTTGAGGAGAGCAAGAAGGTGGAAATCTGCAAGCCAGGAGAAATCGCATCAAAAACCAATTCAGGCATTTTAATCTTGGACTTCTGGTCTCCAGAACTTGAGAAAATAAATTTCTGTTACTTAAACCACTCAGTAGGTAGTATTTTGTAATGGCAGCCCTAACAGATGAATGCACTTCCCTATTATAGCATAGCAATTAAAATCAAGACATTAATATTCATATAACACCACCACTAATATAGACCCCATTCAAAATTTCCAGTTGTCCCAACAATGTCCCTTATGGCAAAAACAAAACAAAAAAAGATGAACTTCCCTTTTCCTTTTCATTTCTAGTCCAGGATCACATGTTGATTTAATTTTTATGTGTCTTTAGCTCCCTTTGATCTGGACTAATTCCTCAATCTTTCCTTATCTTTCATGACCTTAGCATTCTTAGAGTACTGGTCAGTTTTTTTATTTATTTTTTATTTTTTATTTTTTTATTTTTTATTTTTTTAATTTATTTTTTATTGGTGTTCAATTTACTAACATACAGAATAACCCCCCGTGCCCGTCACCCATTCACTCCCACCCTCCGCCCTTCTCCCCTTCCACCACCCCTAGTTCGTTTCCCAGAGTTAGCAGTCTTTACGTTCTGTCTCCCTTTCTGATATTTCCCACACATTTCTTCTCCCTTCCCTTATATTCCCTTTCACTATTATTTATATTCCCCAAATGAATGAGAACATATAATGTTTGTCCTTCACCGACTGACTTACTTCACTCAGCATAATACCCTCCAGTTCCATCCACGTTGAAGCAAATGGTGGGTATTTGTCATTTCTAATAGCTGAGTAATATTCCATTGTATACATAAACCACATCTTCTTTATCCACTCATCTTTCGTTGGACACCAAGGCTCCTTCCACAGTTTGGCTATCGTGGCCATTGCTGCTATAAACATCGGGGTGCAGGTGTCCCGGTGTTTCATTGCATCTGTATCTTTGGGGTAAATCCCCAACAGTGCAATTGCTGGGTCGTAGGGCAGGTCTATTTTTAACTCTTTGAGGAACCTCCACACAGTTTTCCAGAGTGGCTGCACCAGTTCACATTCCCACCAACAGTGTAAGAGGGTTCCCTTTTCTCCGCATCCTCTCCAACATTTGTTGTTTCCTGCCATGTGAATTTTCCCCATTCTCACTGGTGTGAGGTGGTATCTCATTGTGGTTTTGATTTGTATTTCCCTGATGGCAAGTGATGCAGAGCATTTTCTCATATGCATGTTGGCCATGTCTATGTCTTCCTCTGTGAGATTTCTGTTCATGTCTTTTGCCCATTTCATGATTGGATTGTTTGTTTCTTTGGTGTTGAGTTTAATAAGTTCTTTATAGATCTTGGAAACTAGCCCTTTATCTGATATGTCATTTGCAAATATCTTCTCCCATTCTGTAGGTTGTCTTTGAGTTTTGTTGACTGTATCCTTTGCTGTGCAAAAGCTTCTTATCTTGATGAAGTCCCAATAGTTCATTTTTGCTTTTGTTTCTTTTGCCTTCGTGGATGTATCTTGCAAGAAGTTACTATGGCCGAGTTCAAAAAGGGTGTTGCCTGTGTTCTTCTCTAGGATTTTGATGGAATCTTGTCTCACATTTAGATCTTTCATCCATTTTGAGTTTAGTTATCTCATATAATTTCTCTCAGTTTTGTTTGTTGGATATTTCCTTCTAATTTCATTAAGCTTGTACACTTTTGACGAGAATACTAGAGAACTGAATCTGTGTTCTTTTCAATGTAACATAACAAAGACCCATGATATTGATTTGTCCCACTAAGAGTGATGTCAGCTTTTATCATATGGCTCAGGTGGTGTGGCTAAGTTTCTCCACTTTAAAACTAATAAGTAGTTTTTTATTGACTGATATGTGTAAGTAATTAAGTTACTAAAAATAAGTCTTAATAAATATGCATGTCACTTATCAATTAGTAAGTAATCATTGTTTTGTGGGACAATATTTTGAGACTCTGTGTAAACCTCTGTCTCCTCATTTATACATTAATTTTAGGATTCCTAGATGATCTTGCCTGAATAACCTATTACAAACAGTGATTCTCAGTGGCAGGGCAAGATGGCAGAAAAATAGGGTCCCCAAGTCACCTGTCCCCACCATTAACCTAGATAATTTTCAAATCATCCTGAATCCCTATAAACTCGGCCTGTGATTTAAAGAGAGAACAGTTGGAATGCTACAGAGAGAAGAGTTTGTACTTCTAACAAGCCACTCTGCACTAAGCAAAATGACTAGAAAGAAGAACTCACCACAAAAGAAAGAATCAGAAACAGTACTCTCTGCCACAGAGTTACAGAATTTGGATTACAATTCAACATCAGAAAGCCAATTCAGAAGCACGATTATAAAGCTACTGGTGGCTCTGGAAAAAAACACTGAGGATTCAAGAGACTTCATGACTGCAGAATTTAGATCCACTCAGGCCAAAATTAAAAATCAATTAAATGAGATGTAATCCAAACTGGAAATCCTAACTATGAGGGTTAATGAGGTAGAAGAAAGAGTGAGTGGCATAGAAGACAGGTTGATGGCAAGGAAGGAAGCTGAGGAAAAAAGAAAAACAATTAAAAGACCATGAAGAAAGGCTAAGCCAAATAAATGGTAGCCTCAAAAGAAAAATCTACATTTAATTGGGGTTCCAGAGGGCGCCGAAAGGGATGGAGGACCAGAAAGCATATTTGAACAAATCATAGCTGAGAACTTCCCTAATTTGGGGAGGGAAACAGGCATTCAGATCCAGGAGATAGAGAGACTCCCCCCCAAAATCAATAAAAAACCCCAAATCAATTCAACACCTCAACATCTAATAGCGAAATTTGCAAATTCCAAAGATAAAGAGAAAATCCTTAAAGCACCAAGAGACAAGAGATTCCTAACTAATATGGAGAGAAGTATTAGGTTAACAGCAGATCTCTCCACAGAGACCTGGCAGGCCAGAAAGGGCTGGCAGGATATATTCAGGGTCCGAAATGAGAAGAACATCCAGTCAAGAATACTTTATCCAGCAAGGCTCTCATTCAGAATAGAACGAGATAAACAGCTTCCACGATACGCAGAAACTGAAAGAATATGTGACCACCAAACCAGCTCTTCAAGAAATATTAAGGGGGACTCTGTAGAAGAAAGAGGATGCCCAAAGAAATAATCCACAAAAACAGGGACTGAATAGGTATTACAATGACACTAAATTCATATCTTTCAATACTAACTCTGAACGTGAATGTCCTAACTGATCCCATCAAAAGGCGCAGGGTTTCAGACTGAATGGAAAAGCAAGACCCATCTATTTGCTGTCTACAGAGACTCATTTGAGACCTAAGGACACCTATAGCTTGAAAATGAAAGGTTGGAGAACCATTTATTCAAATGGTCCTCAAAAGAAAGCAGGGGTAGCCATCCTCATATCAGAGATATTAAAGTTTATCCCAAAGATGTAGTAGGAGATGAAGAGGGACACAATATCATATTTAAAGGATCTATCCAACAAGAGGACCTAACAATCATGAATATTTATGCTCCAAATGTGGGAGCTGCCAAGTACATCAATCAATTTCCAAAGTAAAGACATACTTAGATAATAATACACTAATACTGGGAGACTTAAACATGGCAATTTCTGCAAATGACAGATATTCTAAGCACATCTCCAAAGAAACAAGAGCTTTAAATGATACACTGCACCAGATGGATTTAACAGATATTTATAGAACTTTACATCCAAACAAACTGAATGCACATTCTTCTCAAGTGCACATGGAACTTTCTCCAGAATAGACCACATACTAGGTCATAAATCAGGTCTCAACTGATACCAAAAGATTGGGATTGTCCCTTGCATATTTTCAGACCATAATGCTTTAAAACTTGAACTCAATCACCAGAAGAAATTTGGAAGAATTTCAAACACATGGAGGTTAAAGACCATCCTGCTAAAAGATGAATGGGTCCAACAGGAAATTAGAGAAGAATTTAAAAGATTCATGGAAACTAATGAGAATGACCATACAACCACTCAAAATCTTTGGGATACAACGGTTCTAAGAGGCAAATACATCGCAATACAAGCATCCCTCAAAAAATTGGAAAAAAACTCAAATACACAAGTTAACCTTGCACCTAAAGAAACTGGAGAAAAAACAGCAAATAAAACCTACACCCAGCAGAAGAAGAGAGTTAATAAAGACTTGAGCAGAACTCAATGAAATAGAGACCAGAAGAACTATAGAACAGGTCAACAAAACCAGGAGTTGGTTCTTGGAAAGAATTAATAAGATAGATAAACCATAGCCAGCCTTACTACAAACCAAAGAGAAAACACTCAAATTAATAAAATCATGAATAAAAAAGCAGAGATTACCACCAACACCAAGGAAATACAAATGATTTTAAAAACATATTAGGAGCAGCTATAGGCCATAAATTAGGAAATCTAGAGGAAATGGACACATTTCTGGAAAACCACAAACTACCAAAATTGGAACAGGAAGAAATAGAAAAGCTGAACAGGCCAAAAACCAGGGAGGAAATTGAAGCAGTCATCAAAAACCTCCCAAAACACAAAAGTCCAGGGCCAGATGGCTTCCCAGGAGAATTCTATCAAACATTTAAAGAAGGAACAATAGCTATTCTACTAAAGCTGTTCTGAAAGATAGAAAGGGAATACTTCCAAACTCATTTTATGAGGCCAGCATCACCTTAATTCCAAAACCAGACAAAAACCCCACCAAAAAGGAGAATTATAGACCCATATCCCTGATGAACACAGATGCAAAAATTCTCAACAAGATAGTAGCCAATAGGATCCAACAGTACATTAAGAAGATTATTCACCATGATCAAGTGGGATTTATCTCTGGGATGCATGGCTAGTTCAACACTTGTAAAGCAATCAACGTGATAGATCATAACAACCAGAGAAAAAATAAGAACCATATGAACCTCTCAATAGATGCAGAGAAAGCATTTGACAGAATACAGCATCCATTCCTGATCAAAACTCTTCAGAGTGTGGGGATAGAGGGAACATTCCTCAATATCTTAAAAGCCATCTACGAAAAGCCCACAGCAAATATCATTCTCAATGGGAAAACACTGGGACCTTTTCCCCTAAGATCAGGAACACGACAGGGATGTCCACTGTCACCACTGCTATTCAACAGAGTACTAGAAGTCCTAGCCTCAGCAATCAGACAACAGAAAGAAATAAATGGCATTCAAATTGGCAAAGAAGAAGTCAAACTCTCCCTCTTCACAGATGACATGATACTGTACGCAGAAAACCCAAAAGACTCCACCCTAAGATGGCTAGAATTCATACAGCAATTTGGCAGTGTGGCAGGATACAAAAATCAATGCCCAGAAGTCAGTGGCATTTCTATACACTAACAATGAGACTCAAGAAAGAGAAATTAAGGAGTCAATACCATTTACAATTGCACCCAAAAGCATAAGATACCTAGGAATAAAGCTAACCAAAGAGGTAAAGGATCTATACCCTAAACTTCTGAAAGAAATTGAGGAAGACGCAAAGAGATGGAAAAATATTCCATGCTCATGGATTGGCAGAATTAATATTGTGAAAATGTCAATGTTACCCAGGGCAATATACACGTTTAATGCAATCCCTATCAAAATACCATGGACTTTCTTCAGAGAGTTAGAACAAATTATTTTAAGATTTGTGTGGAATCAGAAAAGACCCCGAATAGCCAGGGGAATTTTAAAAAAGAAAACCATAGTTGGGGGCATCACAATGCCAGATTTCAGTTTGTACCACAAAGCTGTGGTCAACAAGACAGTGTGCTACTGGCAGAAAAACAGACACATAGATCAATGGAACTGAATAGAGAATCCAGAAGTGGACCCCCAACTCTATGGTCAACTACTATCAACAAAGCAGGAAAGACTATTCACTGGAAAAAAGGACAGTCTCTTCAATAAATGGTGCTGGGAAAATTGGATAGCCACGTTCAGAAGAATGAAACTGCACCATTCCCTTACACGATAAACTAAGATAAACTCAAAATGGATGAAAGATCTACATATGAGAGAAGAATTCATCAAAACCCTAGAGGAGAAGACAGGCAACACCCTTGTTGAACTTGGCCACAGCAACTTATTGCAAGATACATCTATGAAGGCAAGAAAAACAAACGCAAAAATGAATTATTGGCACTTTATCAAAATAAAAAGCTTCTGCACAGGAAGAGAAACAGTCAACAAAAGTAAAAGACAACCTACCAAATGGGAGGAGATATTTGCAAATGACCTATCATATAAAGGGCTGGTATCTAAGATCTATAAAGAACTTATTAAACTCAAAAGCAAAGAAACAAACAATCCAATCATGAAATGGGCAAAAGACATGAACAGAAATCTCACAGAGGAAGACATAGACATGGCCAACACGCACATAAGAAAATGCTCTGCATCACTGGCCATCAGGGAAATACAAATCAAAACCACAATGAGATATCACCTCACACCAGTGAGAATGGGAAAATTAACAAGACAGGAAACAACAAATCCTGGAGAGGATGTGGAGAAAGGGGAACCCTCTTATACTGTTGGTGGGAATGTGAACTGGTGCAGCCACTCTGGAAAACTGTGTGGAGGTTCCTCAAAGAATTAAAAATAGATCTGCCCTATGACCCAGCAATTGCACTGTTGGGGATTTACCCCAAAGATACAGATGCAGTGAAACGCTGGTACACCTGCACCCCAATTTTTATAGCCACAATATCCACAATAGCCAAACTGTGGAAGGAGCCTCGGTGTCCATCAAAAGACGAATGGATAAACAAGGTTTGGTCTATGTATACAATGGAATATTACCAGCCATTAGAAACGAAAAATACCCACCATTTTCTTCGATGTGGATGGAACTGGAGGGTATCATGCTGAGTGAAATAAGTCATTTGGAAAAGGACAAACATTATATGGTCTCATTCATTTGGGGAATATAAAAATTAGTGAAAGGTAATATAGGGAAAGGAGAGAAAATGAGTGAAAATATTAGTGAGGGTGACATAACATGAGAGACACCTAACTCTGGGAAATGAACAAGGGGTAGTGGAAAGGGAGGTGGCCAGGGGGTTGAGGTGACTGGGTGATGGGCACTGAGGGGGGCACTTGGTGGGATGAGCACTGGGTGTTATGCTATATATTGGCAAATTGAACTCCAATTAAAAGATAACAATAATAAAAGAAAACCAGTTCAGTAAAACCTTCCAATTTGACAGACAGTCCACATCTATAACACTGTTCTCCCTCATTATGCCACTGCCAGGAGATTATTACGTCCCTTTTTCCAATGGTTCCCAAACTTTGGCATGTATCAGTGTCACTTGGAGAGTTTGTTAAAGCAGAGATTTGGGGCCCCATCCCAAGGGTTTCTGATACTGTAGGTGGTGCCCCCAAAATGCATTTATAACAAGTTACTACATCATGTACTGCTACTGCTTTGGATTGCATCTCATTCAATTGATTTTTAATTTCTGCCTGATTAGATCTAAATTCTGCAGTCATGAAGTCTCTTGAGTCCTTTATGCTTTTTTCTAGAGCCACCAGTAGCTTTATATTAGTGCTTCTGAATTTGGTTTCTTTTTTTTAGGATTTTATTTATTTATTCATGAGAAAGAGAGAGAGAGAGAGAGAGAGAGAGAGGCAGAAACACAGGCAGAGGGAGAAGCAGGCTCCATGCAAAGAGCCCAACATAGGACTCGATCCCGAGACCCCAGGATCACACCCTGGGCCGAAGGCAGGCACTAAACCGCTGAGCCACCCAGGGATCCCCTGAATTAGCTTTCTGACACTGAACTGTAATCCAAATTTTGTAACTCTGTGGGAGAGAGGACTGTTTCTGATTCTTTCTTTTTAGGTGAGGTTTTCCTTCTAGTCATTTTGCTCAGTGCAGAGTGGCCAAAAACAAGTTGGGAAAAGGAGAAAAAGAGAGGAGAGAATGAAGGATAGAAAAGAGAAAAAGAAAAAAGAAAAAAGGAAGAAGAAAAAGAGAAAGAAAAAGAAAGAAAGGGAAAAAAGGGTGGGGAAAGCAAACAGAAACCTAAAAGCAAAACAAAACAAAACAAAACAAAACAAACGACGGGGGAGTATCTTCTGATTCTGTACACTTTAAGTCCCTTGACTTCCCCTGGAACTTGTCCGTCTAGCTGGTCTTCTGGGGCAGGGGCCTGTTGTGCTGATTTTCAGGTGTTAGCACTTGGGGGAGCTGCTCAGCCCCTGCCTGGTGCAGGGCTCAGTGGGGGTTGTTTACCCCGTGAGGCCCCAGGAGGAACAACCGCAGTGGCGGGGCCAGCCCTGGAGCCCTGGAGTCAGCCCCCGCAGTAACTCCGGGGCTCTCGGTCTGCAGGGCCTGGAGGCTCCGGGCGGGGCCGCTGATCTGCTCAGCTGGGGCAGGAGCGTCCTCGCTGTCCTGGGCCCTCCCGGCCTCTGCCTGTCCCGGGGGAGGCCGGATCCTGGGCTGTGTCCCAGCGCCCTGTGCTCCGGGGCCTGCGCTGTTGGATTCTCGCTCCCGCCCCGCAGCCCCCTCCGCGGAGCCGCCCCCGAGCCCCCCGAGCTGCTCCGGGTCCCGCCGCCCGCGCTGCAGCCCTTAGGGAGCTTGGCCCATCTCCCGGGGCACAGGTGTCTGTTAGTGCCCCCGGGAGCCCAAGGGCATCCCCGCCCTCCTGGGTCCTGCTCTAACTCCCTGCGAGCCCCTTTCCCCCGGGAAGGTTGGTGCAGCTCCTGCTCCTCCGGGTCGGGGCTCTCCTGTCCTGGGGACACTCGCCCTGACCTCAGCCCGGCTCCGCGTGGGGCCCCTCCCCCTTGGAGGCCTTTTGTTTCTTTATTTCTTTTTCCCTCATCTTCCTACCTTGATAGAAGCGCGAACTCTTCTCACTGTAGCATTCCAGCTGTTCTCTCTTTAAATCTCAGGCCGAATTCGTAGATTTTCAGGATGATTTGAAGGTTATCTAGGTAATTTGGTGGGGACAGGTGACTTGGGGACCCTACTCTTCCGCCATCTTGCCCCTCCCTCCTGCTAATGCTTTGGGAAACACTTTGAGACCCAATGAAGTATTTCACTCCATTGATATCATTCCACTTCTCTTCAGTAAGTGTGAGTTCGTCTTTCATGAAGATCATTAGTGAGGCAAATAAAGCTGAGGAAATAATATATCCAGGAACAAAGTGGAGTATAAGCAAATCAATACAGTGTGGGAATAGTAGGCTCAAGTGAGGGGCTTATTAAAATTGAACTGTTTGTAGGAACCAGCAGTAGAAAGAATAAAGACACAGCGGTAACTGGCAAGAGGAAATTTATTATTTTTTTTCTTACTTTGTGTGTCAACTGTCTCTGAGAACCATGAGCAGAAGTGGCTTCAGAGTTTGTTAGTGGTAATTATGATAGAGCATTATGAGCAAATTCGCCAGGCCTTGCCTTCCCTGAACAGCAAGAAAAATTCTTTGTCCACTTGGGCTTATAATAAGAAGTAACCAATTTATTTCCTAGCCTACCAGTGACTCCAGTGGGGATAAATTAGCAGATAATTAATTCTCCAGGGAGAACTATTTCATTGTTTAGTTCAACTTGAACATATTTTTCTGTGAACCTTACATGCCTGTGGGAAGTTATAAAATATTGCTTCCATTATCTTCCTGATGCTTTAAGTGATTAATGAAGGAAAGTAGTTATCAGGCATCTCCCCATCCCAAGACCTCAGTGAATCTGCACTTTGAATTCAGAATGGGACTAGGCAAGGCAGTTACAACACAAAAGCTATGCAAGTAATTTATTAATAGAGTGACTGAGTATTGGGTTTTGCCTGGGGAAGAAGAAAAAGGAGTCAAGACCAGAAGGTGTTGACTAAAACTAAAGGTCCAAGATTGGATATAGGTGATATGCAGAAATAAAGAAGTATATAACTGTAGGAAGTGGTTCCAGGTAAGGTGGGGAAAACATGTTCTACCTTGTATCCCTCATTGAAAATGGCCATAAGATAGAATGGATGGGGCAGCCATTAGAGGATTCTGCACTATGGATCCCAGCAGGACAACTGGAAAGGAGACCAGAATTGAAGTACTAACAAATCAGTGGTGAGTTTACCGTGTTTTTAATTCTCTGGTTCTCTCACTTCTTGGTCCAGTCGCAAAAGTAAGCAGCAGAGAAGAGTAACTAACGCCCCATGCTTCTGGCCACAGAACCTCAAAGAGGCACTTCAGGGACGTGTGTGTACTGGGGAGAAAATGATGAGGGGGAACCAGAGGAAGGAGATCCCGTTAAGTTGTCCAATAACTCAAAGATGTACTCCCACACGGTGCATGACTGGATCTGATCTTCATCAGCATAATCAAGACTCTGAAAACTGAATTACCAGAAAGATTTCTGGCCAGAACCCAGACTGGCACTGAGAGGTGCACACGTGGGAAAGATCTAAATAGCTTTGCAAAAGTTTTGAAAAGTGTACTGACAGTGAAACAGCAGCCTGAAGAGGATGAGATGGAATGTATGGCTTGAACCGAATCAGATCCATTTCTTGCCAGAATAAAGAAATCAGCATTTCCAAAAGGATGTTTGAAAAGACTCAGAGTCTGAAAAAATGATATTCCAGTTCAAAATTACTCAGATGAACCAGGAACATCTCAATTTTCTTGGGAAAAGAAAGTCAAGAGACATCAATCTCACATGACATCGAAGTTGGAATTGTCTGACAAAGACTTTGTATCAATTATTTAAAAATATTCTAACCAGCAATTAAAAGCACTTGTAAAATGAATAGAAAAATAGGACTCTGCAATGATGTTTAAAGAAGAAGCCAATGGAATTTAGAACTGAAAAATAAGTGACTAAAATATAACATTCGCTGACTGAGCTCAAAAGCATAGGTGGCGATGACATAAAATTCTCCATGAAACAGAAAATAGACCAGTAGAAATGATCCCACCTGGAAAGGAAAGACAAAAAAAAAAAAAAAGACTTAAAATAAATGAACAGAGAACCTCAGGACCCTGTGGAAGTATAAAAACTAAAACTTCTTGTTACCAGAGAGACAAGAACAAAGAATACAGTGATGAAAAATATATTTCAAGAAATAATGGCTGAAAATCTCCTAAATTTGTGGTTTCCTAGACTTGAATTTTCCTAAATTCAAACTACATAAACCTACAGATTCAAGAAGCGGAACAAACCCTAAACAGGATGAATCCAAAGAAATTCTATGCTCAGCCAAAACAAAATTAAACTGTTAAAAACTAAAGACAAAAGAAAATATTGAAATCAACCAGAAAAATAAAGGCGTATTACCTGTAGGAGGAGAGCAATTTTAATGACTGTGGATTTCTAACCAGAAACTACAAGAAGTGGCATGATAGTTTTCATTGCTGAAAGAAAAGTATTATCAACTTGAAATCCTATATTGAGCAAAAAATAACTTTAGGAATGAAGGTAAAGGACAGGTGTTCCAAGATGAAAGAAAGCTAAGAGAATTTGTTGCCACCAGACCTGCTGTAAAAGAACTTGGTAAAGTAAGTTCTTTCATTTTTAAAAGCTTATTTATTTAATCACTAATTTTAATTTAAATCTAATTGTATTTTGTTTTAGCTAAAGGAAGTACTTAATACAAGAGAAATGATAACAGAAGAAAACAGTACATCAGGGATAATGAGCAAGAGAAATGGTAAATATCTTGGTATATTCTGTTTTTGAGTTCTTGAAAAAATATATTTGATGGTTGAAAAGAAAAATAATAACATTATCTACTGGGGTTTTTCAATGTGTACAGATATAATATATAAGATAATTATAACATAAACAGGAGGAGGGTAATGGGATCTACATGGTGGAAAGATTTCTGTATTCTACTTAAATGTGAAGTGTTGATTCTAATTAGATTATGGAAAGTTAAATATGTAAATTGTAATTTCCCTAGTAACCACTAAAGCAATCTATACAAATAGACACTATTTCTAAAAACCTGAGACTTAAAATGGAATAACAGCAATATTCAAAGAACTCAAATGAAGACAGGATTTGGGGACGTGAAGGAAAGAAAAACAAGAAAAAACACATAAAACAAATAACAAAATGGCACACTTAAATCCAAACATACCAATAATTTCATGAAGTGGAAACAACCTAAACTCATCCAACTAAAAGACAGAGATTGGCATAAGAAATTCTGCAAGATTCCATTTATATGGGGTATCTAAAGTAGTCACACTCTTAGAAATAGAAAGAATGGTGGTTGACAGGGATGGGAGAAGGGGAAAATGGGAGTTGTCTTATGGATGTAGAGTTCGAGGTTTGCAAGGTGAGAAAGCTGAAGAGATCTGTTACACAACAATGTGGATATATCTAATGCTACTGTACTGTACACTGAAAAATGGTTCAGATGGTAAATTTTATGTTATGTGCTTTTTTACCACAGTAAAAAGACAGAGACTTGTCAGATTAAAACCATAAAATTGAACAAATAATACATGATTGAACTTCATGTGGTTTACAAGAAGCTAATTTGAGATATACAGGGGGTGCCTGGGTGGCTCAGTCAGCTAAGCATTCAACTCTTGATCTTGACTCAGGTTATAATCTCAGGGTGGTGAGATCAAGTCCCACATGAGGCTCCTGCTGGGTGTACAGCCTGCTTAAGATTCTCCCTCTCTCTCTCTCTCTCTCTCTGCCCCTCCCATCACTCTCATATTCTCTCTCTCTTAAAAAAAAAAGAAAAAAGAGCACCCCCCCCAAGAGACACAATGATACAGTTAGTCACAAGTAAAAGGATGGAAAATGACATAGGATACAAACACTAATCAAAATAATGCTAGAGAAGCTATATTCATATAGATAAAATACACTTCAGAGAAAAGAGAATTACGATGAATTAAAGAGAAAGACTACATGATAAAAAAAATAGTCATTTCACCAATAAGTTGCAAAATTCCTAAATATATATGTACTTTAAAAAGAATTTCAAAATACTTGGAAAAAATATGGCAGAATTAGGAGAAATAAATCCACAAAAATCACTGGAGACTTTAACACTCCTTATTGGTAATGGATTTAACTGGAGAAAAGAAAATTAGCAAGTACGTGGAAGAACTGAATACTACCTTTAACTAAACAGATATAATTGACACAGAATGCCTTTACTGAACAATAGCAAGATCTACATTATTTTCAAGTGCATGAAGCATTAGCCAATAAAGACTTTTTCCTGCATAACATAAATTTTAACAAATTTACAATACTTTAAATCATACAAATCATACATATTCTCTGGCCATAATTACATAAAACTAGAAATTAATAACAGAAAGATAAACAGAAAATCTTCAGGTACTTAGAAATTAAAAATACATATAAAATAAAAGTACTTAAATTATTTAAGTACTAAAAGTTTTTAAAATACTTATAAATTAAAAATAATTTTTGGCTAAAAAGGAATTACTTATTTTTTCTAATCTTTTATTTGTTATGAATAGGAAGATGGGATGTATGAAGGAAAGTATTTTCATATTTTGAGTTGAATGAAAAATGAAAACATAACATCAAAATTTGTGGGATGGAGCTAAAGCAGGGTTTCCAGGGAAATTTGTAGTGCTACATGGCTATAAGTAAGTCAAAAGTCTTGCCCATATTCAGTGGAAGGAGAGTGCACAAGGGTGTGAATACCAGGAGGTGGGGATTATTGGAGGCCACCTGAGAATTTAAATGCCACACCACCTTTATAGGATTTTCATTGGCACAACGTTGGAAAGATAGTCTATGGCAATCTATCCTTAGACGAAAATGGATTTTATTAGTCCTTTACTCAGAAAGTGTTTAGAGAAAAAGTGACTAATTTCTCCTTTCCCTTCCCATATCCTCTCTCCATCTCCATCCCTACACAGTCGCTTCATGCAGCCAGTGTTTGTGGAGTTTGTTGTCTTCCTTAAATACTTGTGCTTGAACATCCATATATTAACTATACTTAAGTATGTTTAGTGGGTATTTCCTCTCTATAGAAGTCAGATCATATTGATTACATTATTTTAAACTTGTTTTTTCCTTTTAAACTTATTTAGCTTTTCACTTTGAAATAACTTCGAACTTACCTTAAAAAGTTGCAAAATGAAAAAAAAAAGTTGCAAAATGAACCCAAGGAATTCTCATATACCCTTCATACAGTGTCCTCAAATATTAACACATAACCAGAGAGTAATAATCAAAACCAGGAAATTAACATTTAATTTGCAGATCTTATTCATATTTTGTCAGTTATCCTCCTAAATGTCCTTCTTCTGGTCCAAGCTCCAATCTGGGCAAATGCTGCCTCTGTGCATAGTTACTTGTTTCCTAGATCTTCTCTGATCTGGGATTGTTTCTTCCATATTTCATTGCCTTTCAGGACTTTGATACACTTGAAGAGTGCTATTTATTCTATACAATGATGCTCAACGTGGGTTTGTCTGATTAAAGTTAGTTTGTGGAATTTTGTCCAAAATACTATAGAAATGATATTGTGCCTTTCTCAGGCATATGATGCCACCATATCTTATTGCTGGTAATGCTAGTTAACTGTTAGTTGTAGGTTAAAAGTGGTGTCTGTTTGTTTTTTTCTGTGGTGTCTGTTTAAAATGAGTAAAGTTACTATTTTTCCCTTTGTAATTAGTATTTTATTGAAAGATGCTTTGAGACTATGTAAATATTCCATCCTTACACTTTTGTCCACTCATTTAGTATCCAGTGATGAATCTTGCCTGAAGCAATTAATACTGTGGTATTTTTTAAATAGTGATGTTCTATTTCCATCATTCCATCTATGCTAATTAGACTTCTACTGTAGAGAAGTGGTTTCTCCATCTCCCACTGTTTATTCAATCAATTCCTGGGACGCTTGGGTTGCTCAGTGGTTGAGGGTCTGCCTTCTGCTTAGGGTGTGATCCTGGAGTCCCGGGATCGAGTCCCATATCAGGCCCCTTGCACGGAGCCTGCTTCTCCTGTCTCTGCGTCTCTCTCTGCCTCTCCCTGTGTCTCTCATGAATAAATAAATAAAATCTTTTAAAAAATCAATTCTTTACTCATATAAGTATGGATGGACTCATGAGTATTTGAATGATTGATTGATTATGTCTATATCGATTAGTACACTGTTCATTGTGTTGCTCAAATTGTTCCATATATGGCCAAAAGGAGCCTCTTCAAGTTAGCTCCTTTGCCTTTTGACATGTCTCCATTATTTTCCAACCACCATTAAGGAGCTCCAGGCCCTTGTTCTTTCTTGTAGCAACATTGTAATTAGCAGATTTTAACCCAATTATGATTGATGCATGTCCGCATTGGTCATCTGAAGCTTTCAGTTCTTTAATAGAACTTATACTGAACAGAATTGCATTTATTTTGTTTTTGTAGGACTGGGGGTGTGTAAGTACTCATACACTCCCACATTCTTTATTAGATTACTTAGTTTTTGAAAATTATAAATAGATAGAAATTTGTGATAGAAACTCTCCTCCTGGGAGGAGTAATGCCTTTCCATGCCATCATTTTCATTCACTGTTATTAACCAAATTCTGAAGTTATCTCTCCTTTTTCTTGCCTATTTTGTTTGACACTAGCTTGAGTGTTAAAAAGGAAGCTTCCTAAAGGACAGGGGATTGATAGTTTTTCTTACCCACCATTCAGCTAGCTTTGGGGACTAATTGGTATACAGATGCTGTTACGCAAGTTTTTGCTTTTGTTTATTGCTAGAACAATAAATCCTTCTCAAAAACACTCAGTGAGAAGATTCTGTCTTGTCTGTTTAAAAGAGAAAGCACTTTAACATAGGAGGTCTTCATTCTTAGTTTTCCTACTTCAGAGCTAATGGTTTCTAAGCTATTAACTGTATAGTTTTGTAGTCAAATGCTTGATATGCCATTTCATAAGAAAGGCTGGATGTTGGATCTTGAGACTTACTCTTTTTTTTGTGCCACAATGGGTCCCTTCATGCGTACATCAAGCCTTCTTCAAGGAAAACTCATATGTATTCTCAGTATAACCATAATTTTGTGCTTGCATTCTAAAATAGCACAATTTCACTAAACATGATTTAGAATTGCAAAGGCCATTATGGGGAACTTTTCAAATGCTAAAGACAAAGCATTTTGGAGTAGCTTCTGGAAAGAAGGAACCATACCAAATATTCAGAAGGGATATTTTTTATTGTTATGCTGAGGGCTCAAAACAAAATTTTGACTCCATAAGCCTTCTCCAAAAATTCTCTGGGAAAAGCTAAAGGTTCTTACCTTTATTCATATCATCATACACCGGTCCTCATTGTGGCTTCTTATGTTTTACTTGCTGTGATTTCACAACTTAGACTACTTTCCTCAAGATTTTACCCAGAAGACTATTGATTTAATGGGTCATTCATTCTTTCCTCACTTCAGATTGCCAGAAGGTAAATCAGTGGAAGATTAATATAAGCTGAGTCATATTAGAGCCATAATAAAAGACTTTCAAAACCACAGAAAACCAAAATATTGCCATGGGTTTAAAATTCTATTTAGAATTTCATGAGAAGAATGAAACTAGACCACTCTCTTGCTCCATACACAAAGATAAACTAAAAATGGGTGAAAGATCTAAATGTGAGACAAGATTCCATCAAATCCTAGAGAAGAACACAGGCAACACCCTTTTTGAACTCGGCCACAGTAACTTCTTGCAAGATACATCCACGAAGGCAAGAGAAACAAAAGCAAAAATGAACTATTGGGACTTCATCAAAATAAGAAGCTTTTGCACAGCAAAGGTACAGTCAACAAAACTAAAAGACAACCTACAGAATGGGAGAAGATATTTGCAAATGACCTATCAGATAAAGGGCTAGTTTCCAAGATCTATAAAGAACTTATTAAACTCAACACCAAAGAAACAAACAATCCAGTCATGAAGTGGGCAAAAGACATGAACAGAAATCTCACAGAGGAAGACATAGACATGGCCAACAAGCACATGAGAAAATGCTCTACATCACTTGCCATCAGGGAAATACACATCAAAACCACAATGAGTTACCACCTCACACCAGTGAGAATGGGGAAAATTAACAAGGCAGGATGCCTTTCCTTATTTAAAAGAAAAACTAATCATTCCTTTCACTGGTCATTGTAATACTTCTGTTTCATCTACAAGGACCAAATAGATAAGACTGTAGCTCTGTTCAATATTTTATGCAATTAATGCAATAGTATACTTTGTTTTTTGACACAGCCTAGTCCAAACAGCATAGTTTCTTTCCTTAGTCCTACTTAAGGATAAAGCTTCTGTAACAGACTTGTGCTCAGCAATCTTTACTATCCCAGTAGATAAAGACAGTCAATGTTTATTTGCTTCACTGGGGGGAAAGTTACAAAACACTTGGATCATGATGACTCCAGGATGTGTTATTGAGGCTCCATCTTGTATCTCCTGACTTTTAGGTCAGGATATCTAAAAAGTATCTATATTAATATACCTTGATACAGCATGTCACTGATCTCCTTCTGCGCTTGACTTAACTGATTCTTCTAAAACTGATTCTAAATACTTACTGATTAAATTGGTTTAAAAAGGATGCAAAGTTTTTAAGTAAAAGATTGTGTCAGCCAAATGTAGGAGTCGATTGGGGAAAGATTGCTGACTATTCAAAATTATCCAAAACTATTTTCTAAAAGACAATCAAGAGAATTTCTTGGATTTACTGTTTATTGCAGATGATGGGGTCCCAGTTTTTCTGAACAATTAAGGCCTTTACATGAGCTTCACTCCTGTGGAACTCAGAAGTTAAAGATGCTTTTAGTAATAAAAATATCACTTTTAGTAGTATCAGAATGTCCCTCTTCAGCAACCACTTTTGCTCAGTCTTCCAGATGATGATAAAGTTTTCTTCCTGTATGTCCAGGAAAATTCAGGTCATGGTCTAGAGGCATGAATGTGAATATACTCATTAAGGACACATTGTATATAGCCTCTCCCTTAACCCAATAGCTGAGGTTTATCTTTCTTGCCTCTGAACAATTGTAGCTTCAGCTAAATTTTTCTACTAGTGAAGCTGGCCACTCTTTTCTCCTTACCCACTAACTGGGCTATGTTGTGTTTTTAATAGGATAATCTAAGCCCAAAGCTGGTTGTCTGAATACCACCTCCAAAATCTTGGTGTGATATTATTTGCTGATAGGTTTTTTTTTTTTTTTTGATAGGTTTTATCTTAAAAAGTGAAAAAAGTCAATACCACACATGGTTTCTCCTTTGCCCAAGCAAGAATCTTGAAGTAAAGTTGTTTAGGTTTGAAACAAATGTGATTTGCTGTATAATATCCCATCATATGACTGTGTCATAATATTAATTATTAACTGAAGCCATAAAGTTAATTAGGAAAGAACAAAACTAAAACCTTCATATTCAACAACATAAAAGATTATTAAGACTCCATATAACAAAATATATTTATATATATAAACAAATCAGGTATAAAATGATTAATTGATTGGAAGAAAATATTTACATCATACCTGACAGATAAAGGTTAGTATCCTTTTTTGTTCAGTATCCTTAATACACTAATCACTCCTAAGAGAAAGACAAACAATTCTATGGACAAATTAACAAACAATATAAAGGATAATTCTCAGAAGAGTAAATGCACATATCAAATATAATAATAATCAAGAAAATGAGAAGTAAAATAATAGTCAATAGTGAAATAACATTTTATCTATCATATTGGCCAACACTTAAGAGAATTGCAACAGATGTGTGTTTTTTGAGGCCATTGAGGGGATTAAAGATAATATGTAGGAATTGTATCTTGCAAATTAGCTATCAGTATTAAAATACATGACAATATGGAAACAGTGTGGGATTTCCCAAGGAGGACCCCACCTTTCCTTAGTCTGTCTCCTCATACATCATTCTCTGTACTTGGTGTTTCCCATAACACAGCACTCAGCAGGAGCAGCAAGGGAAGAACAGAAGGAAATAACAGCAAGGAATAGCAGAAATAAATTCAACAGTCAAGGAGAGAAGCCCATGCTTCCTCAGCCCAGGATGGAGATACCCTGGAGGACCACCTCCTGGAACTCTAGCTCATTAGTCTATTGATGTTTCTTTAAAGTATTAGTTAGTCTCAGAAAGTTTGGAGTAAGGGTGAAAAGAAGTCTCTGCATCTTGGAGGCAGCAGTTGAGCCCTGGTCATGTCTGCAGGTCCTGGAGTCTGACCATTATCACCTTGTCTCTGATGGTTTTATTATCCCATGGAAGTAAGTCTCCCAGTGGGTACTTCCAGAGAGCTTGGAGGCTCTGGGGCAAGTTCTCAGGGGCCACTTCTAGCCATAGGAGACTCTGGAAGCCTTTGTTAAATCTCCTCTAGTAGATTGAGACATCACACTGGGGTTTAAGCTTCACTATATGAATTTTGGGGGAACACATTAATTCATTCTATAGCAACTCTCCCAAGGGCCTGCCTTCTACTTTCTGAGATTTCCTTCAGTAAATTCCCTATAAACATGTTTTTGCTCAGGCTCTGTTTTTGGTAGTATCTGAAACCAAAGTAAGTTTATTTTTCCTGTTTAATTCCAGAAGAGTATTTCCTTTTCTTTATTCTGTATTATGTGCCAACAATCTAATGACTTGGAAGCAGATTCTTGTCCAGAGCCTCCAGATAATAACTGACTGGATGAAACTTTGATTTTCACTTTGTGAGACCCTAAGCAAAAAACCCAGTCAAGCCCACCCAGACTTCTGACCAAAGCTACTAAATTTGTGGCACCTCGTTTTATCACTGATCTTGAGTCAAGGAGCACCTTGAATGATAGAACCTATGTTCTTTTAGGGTCCTTATAAAATTCACATCCTTCTCGGAACTTCAGAATGTGACCTTATTTGGAAATAGAGTCACTCTGGGTATATAACTAGTTTCAATGAGGTCATGCTGAAGCAAAGTGGCCCCTTAATCCATTATGACTGGTATCCCTACAAGAAGAGAAAAAGAGACATAGACATGAACAAAAAAGGGAGAAGGCCATGTGAAGGTAAAGGCAGTGTTTGGGGTGGCACTAAAGAGCACCAAGGAATGCTAGCAACACTGGAACCTGAGAGGAAGGCATGGGGCAAAGAGTTCTCTGAGTGAGGGCATGGCCCTGTCTACATCCAAATTTCAGACATCTCGCCTCCAGAAATATGAAAGAATATAGTTATGTGGTGGAAAGTCACCTAGTTTGTGCTATTTTGTTACAGCAGTCCTGGGAAACTTGGATAGGACATACGTGTCTTCCTGCTCTTTTAGGTGGAAATAAAGCCTGTGCTATAATTTCCTTAATCCAGCCTTATTTGTTAGCTAATAGGTTGTCTATCACTCTCAGGTTTTAGTGAGACTGTGGATTAAAAAAAAAAAAAAGATTTTATTTATTCATGGGAGACACACAGAGAGAGGCAGAGAGGTAGGCAGAGGGAGAAACAGGCTCCCTGCCTAATGTGGGACTTAATCCCAGGACCCCAGGGTCATGCACGACCTGAGCCAAAGGCAGACACTCAATCATGGAGTCACCCAGGTGCCCCAAGACTATGGGTTTTTATCCTCACCTGTGTGCTCATGAAAATATCAGTGGGAGGTTATAGGAAGCTACTAGACACTGCTATGCAGCACAACTATTCTGACTGTTGTTGATGTAACAGGCTTTTTAAAACTACCATGAATCTTTTCTGGAATCAGGTGAGGTATTAATTAATTAATTATGAAGATAATAAATATTGCTAGAAGGTAACAGAGCACTTCAATCCATTACATAAACTTTGCCTTGGCTATGGGGCTTTGAAGGTTTAAAAGGCCAGCTCCAGAAAGGAAAGACATAAACCAGTCAATTTCTCTTCAGGCTCAGAAAGGCAATAAAAGCATTTATGATTCTCAAGTGGTATCATTTGGAATAACACACCTTCAGCATTAGAAAGTGGTTAAGGAGAGGAAACTGAAAAGACTCTGAAACATACATCAGGCTATGTCCTTGAGACATTCTTCTACACTGCTGCCAGAAAAAAACCATCAAAATGCAGATCTGGTTTGGGCTTGTCCCTACTTAACACCACTCTGATGGTACCACACTGCCTTCAGGACATCATGCCACACTTCTTAGCTAGGCATTCAAGCATCTCCATACTCTGTGCCCTCCCTACTTCCCTGCATTTATCTCCTCTACTTCCAGCATATGCTTTTAGCAGCAGCCACACTGGGCTATGCACACCTGCCTGAATATTCCATGGTCTTTAACCCCTCTGCCTTTGCATGTATTTCCACATGGGCATGCCTTCTCCTCCTCCATCCCTCTCCCACTATACTGACGAATCCTTCCCTGGTCCCCTCAATGCAGGTGGACCCTCCAACCCCTAGAACCTGCTGGAGCCAGCACAGGTCTCTGTTTTGCACACATCTCCATTCTATGCAGTACTTCATCTCATGGTTGACTTTTCTACTATTCTATTATGCAGAGAGCTCCTAGGCAGGTGCTATGGCCTGGTGAACTCCATCCTGGCAGTACTGCTACTGTGCCCATCAGTGTTGGCTGATTAAAAGATCACTGAGTGGAGCACTGACTACACTTTTAGAGTCACATCAGAGGTGAGCAGTAGCTTGGTGTCTATGTAGTAGAAAGCCCACTGAGGCAGATAAAACCTCCTAATATATGTTGAGTAGGCTACATAACTTTTTAAGCCAAAAGAGCACACAGCCTTAAAAGGCATGCCTTTTCCATCATTGTGACTCATGTGCACCACAGTAACCAGATTCTATCTCCAGCATTATTTTCCAGTAAAAGGAGCCAAGATCCCTTAGAGGAAAACTGATTCCATGGCTTAGAAAAAAAGATCAGTGGGTCTGGACTTACTGATAACATAAGATGAGGATGCTTTTAAGATATCAAGGGGAGAGGATCCTTGGGTGGCTCAGTGGTTTAACACCTGCCTTTGGCCCAGGGCGTGGTCCTGGAGTCCCCGGATTGAGTCCCACATCAGGCTCCTGGCATGGAGCCTGCTTCTCTCTCTGCCCCCTCCCCCTCTATCTCTCTATGTCTATTATGAATAAATAAATAAAATTTTTTTAAAAAAGGAGTTGAGCTGATATATTAAAAAAAAAGATATCAGGGGGAGAGGCTCCCACTAGGGAGGATGAACAATCAGAATAATAATTGTGATGAATTAGAACAAGTTAATCCAGGGAAATGCCATGAAATGAAAGTAATTTTTTCCTAATTATACATTAGTAAAAGGGTTTTTTTTTGTATATATATATATATATATATATATATATATATATAGAGAGAGAGAGAGAGAGAGAGAGACATATAAAAATATACAAATATGTATTTTTTAATCTAAGTAAATGTGAAAGAACAAAATAATGTGTTCAGTGTAGTAATATACAATCTGAAGGGCAAGTTACAAAAGATATCTTTAACAATTCTGCCACAAAGAATAAAGTTTAAAACTGGTACTTGACTTAGCTTCAGATGTTTTAAGGGAAAACTGCCCATGATGAACATTTCTCAGTCTAAGTGTGAGGTTAAAAACAAATTTAAATAAATTTATTCTTATTACTTCTGAGTAGATATGATTTACTTACTGGAAGTCCTCAGAAGACCTGAGTCAATAAATGTGAATATTTAGTAGCATTTTTCTGTGAGAATGGATATAAACATAATACAAAAACATACACAGAGATGAATTATTGTTTCTTTTAAAATAGTCGCATCAGAAAGTATGTGTTCATTGTAATATTCCCATTACTTAAACTATTGTCAGATCACTAATTTAGATATTTGGAGATTATTTTCAGAGCTAATTTATAAGTTTTAAGAATATAAGTCCTATCCCTTTACTCATTTTTTTTCTCTCTCCTCTCAATTCCTTTTCTCCTTCCCTCCCTCCAACTGTTAGAAATGGCAATACTCCTTCCCCTTGCAAAACATATCCATGGGAGCCCTGTCATCACAGCTAGCAAGCAGATGGTGGCTAGAACTGAGAACTTCCAATGACAGCTTTTTAAAGATCCGCGCATGACCCTGACATCCCTAGGGCTGCCCTGGCTGACCTTCCTTCCTAAGATCTAGTGGTTCAATTCTTTCTTTAACCATCTTTCTTTACTTCTCTTTGTATTGTTTTAGTTAGCAAAAGTTGGCTTCAGCAGCTTACGGCTATAGAACATAATTGAGACAACTGGTTTACCTGTCAGTTTTGACTTCATTTGACAGATGAGAAGACCTACAATCAGAGAGGAAAAATGAATTGCCTGAGGGCATATAGATTTTCCACAGCAGAAGTGGATCTGAAGGGGCACCTGGATGGCTCAGTTGGTTAAGCGTCTGCTTTCAGCTCATGATCCCAGGGTCCTAGGATGGAGCCCTGAGTTGGGCTCCCTGCTCAGTAGAGAGCCTGCCTCTCCTTCTCCCTCTGCTGCTCCCCCTGCCTGTTCTCTCTTTCTCCCTCTATCAAACAAATAAATAAATAAGTAAATAAGTAAGTAAGTAAGTAAGTAAGTAAGTAAATAAATAAATAAATAAATAAATAAATAAAATCTTAAGAAAAATAAGAAATGGATCCGAAACTCAAGACTAATCACTCCAACTCAGAGATATATCTCTTATATGCACTACTTCTCACATTCAACACCCTTCTTCCCCTCTACCTTCACCCTAAGTGTACCCAACCCCTGAACACAAAGATGTTCTCATATATGGCTCTTTGATATAATTCAGCCTTTTTGAAGTGGGGGAAAGAGAAGCACCAGGAAAAGGACTGGAAGAATAAGTACCACATAAGATGGTGAGTTTATGAAATGCAATGCTACTTAGGATATCTTACCTACCAGGCAAAGGTGACAAAGCACCTAGGCATTACTCTGGGATCCCTCCTCTCCTCCCTCCCCCCGCCCCAGGCTATTTAAGTCAATCTTTTGCTACAGGAATGTAATTGGCTTTACATTTATATTTTATTTTATTTATTTTTAAAAGATTTTATTTATTGATTCATGAGATACACACAGAGAGACACAGAGACTCAGGCAGAAGAAGAAGCAGGCTCCCTGCGGGGAAGCTCTACATGGGGCTTGATCCCAGAACCCTGAGATCATGACCTAAGCAAAAGCAGACATGTAACCAACTGAGCCACCCAGGTTCCCCAAATTTTCAACATTTTGAGTATAGCATTTTCAAAGGAAAATACAAGTTGAATGTAGTTGAATGTGGATCAACTACAGTCTGGTTTCTATTATATCTCCTTTGCTGCCATGCAGTGACGGTTCTAGGAAATACAAGAATCCCAATGTCCTAGAACAATGAAAACTTCTGTGACTGAGTACAATGTTCTTTGCCCATGAGGTACTTTCATTAGGTGGGGATATTTCTGAGCCTAGGGATTTAATCTGCTGATTTGCATCAGTGGTGACACTTAATGTCCTCGAGAGCACTTACTAAACATGTTTCTGGGTCCTGTACAAAGCAAGGAAAACAGACCCCTGAAAATGACATGTGGTCCATCTCTAGCTCAAACAAAAAGCCATGAGGGCATCATGAGAAATAAGCCCATCATTGAATACTTGGGTTGCTTCTATCTCTTAGCTATCATAAATAATACCCACCCTCTCCCCTTTTGTTCCAGAACAGTCTCCATGGCACACAGCTTTAACCTGCATCAATAAACTAAACAGCTTTCAACATCAGAGAAAGCAAGGGAGGGTTCAGTGAATGAAATGAGGAAAGACGGATGCCTGGGTGGCTCGGTGGTTGAGCGACTGTCTGGCTCAGGGTGTGATCCCCACCCAGGGTCTTGGGACTGAGTCCCGCATTGGGCTCTCTGCATGGAGCCTGCTTCTCCCTCTGCCTATGTCTCTGCCTCTCTCTCTCTGTCTCAAACAAATAAATAAATAAATAAATAAATAAATAAATAAATAAATAAATAAAATCTTTAAGAAAGAAATGAGGAAAGAGGATTGGTTTGTGTAATCCTATCCCTTTGCTGGCTGGTCTCCAGTTGGTTATGAGGAGAACCAGCCAACAGGGGGCAGCAACAGCATTTTGGTTTATGCTCACTTCCAAAGTGAAAGCTGTGTCTACTGCTGAGTGAGGCGAGATCTGATTAGACCTTTGGTCCCACTGAAATTCTTCCCTACAGAGGACGTCACCATGCTCTTCCCACTTGTGAGCATCCCTTTGCTTCTCCTCCATTCATTTTTATCGAGTTTTCAGGAAAAACTATAGATCAAGACTTGCAAAATTGTCCTAGGAGTAGCAGAGTTGAACAACCAAGATCTACATGTAAAACAGAACCTATGTTTAGATCTCTTTGGTTCTCAAAGGGCAAATAAATCCAAATTTGTGGGTGTCTATGGAACTAAGGTAGACCCAGGCATGGAACCAGAAGAGCTGGAGGCTGTGTGTAGTAGAGTCAACACTCATTCTGTCATACTCTATCCTGGCAAGTCTCCTCTCTCTTTGAGGTCAAGGAGGTTGGGACTGTTACTTTTATTTTTGATAGCCATATAAATGCATTCATCTCACATGATCTAGGATGGGGTAACAAGATTTCTAAAAGAGACATCCAAAAGGCCATGAACCTTTTTGTCATATTCGACCTTGAGTAAGTTACTTGAACTCTCTGAGTCTGTTTCTTTATCTAGACAGTGGGAATAATATCTGTTGTGAAAACTCAGATGTTGAAGCCCTAACCCCTTGTGTGAATGTATTAGTAGATAGGGCTTTTAAGGAGGAAGTTAAAGTTAAATGAAATCATAAGGGCGACACTAATTCAATAGGACTAGTGTCCTTAAAAGAAGAGGAAGAGACCTCGTCAGCCATTGTCGTCGTCGTCTTCTTCTTCTTCTTCTTCTTCTTCTTCTTCCTTCTTTCTCTCTCTCTCTTTCTCTCTGTATGGATAAGGAATAAGCCATGCAAGAACACAGTGAGAAGATGGCTGCTTGGAAGCAAAGAAGAGAAAACAGAAAACAGCCCTGTCAAGACCTTGATCATGGGTTTCTGGCCTCCAAAAGAATGAGAAAATGTTTATTGTTTAAGACACCTAGTCTGGTATCCCATTATAGCAGCTCAAGCACACTAATATAATATCTAATGTTAGCACAGGATGCTGCAAATAATAATTTCCTTCTTGAATATCTTACATGCTTAGACTTCGATATTCAATTTCCTATTATACTTTTTCACCCAGATACTATCACAAACATCTCAAGATCAGCATTTCTTAAAACAAATTTATCTTCTCCCCCCTAAACTCCTAGTTACCTGGGCTGGAAACTACCACTGTGTTTCCTCTTTTGCTCACATCTCAAATCTGATGTGTCTCCAGGCTTGTCCATTCTATCACAATATCTCTTAATTCTCTCTTCCTCAGCACTTTCCACTCCAGGAACCCACTTTAATTTCCTCCCAGATGGACTATTCTAAGAATCCTCTTGACTCTCAGTGATAGCAAGTAGTCTCCTGGATCCACATCTCTATCTTTCAAATCATCTAGAAAAAATATTCTCTCCAAATTACCAACTTAAAATCTCTTCCAACAACTTTTCATTTTCTAATTTTTGAGGGTCTGGTATTGCTTGGACATGAAAATGATATTAAGAAACTGTGTGTGTGTGTGTGTGTGTGTGTTTTAAAGTCTGCAAAGTCCTTAAGATGCTCTAAATCTGGCTTTAAGTTGAAAAACACAGTGTTGGGTTATTTAAAAATTGGAAATGGCTGTCTTCTAAAAATGATATAGACTCTATGTGTGTGTATTTTATAATTCAAAGAGTGTAAGAGAAGAATTAGGTCATTAAAAAAAATAATCATCCAATATAGGGGAAGGTGAGGTAAGTGGCCTTCCAGGACCCTTCAGACCTGAGAATCTCTGATTCTTTAAAGGTTGATGCCATTTTTTACATTTGTTTTTTTCATTCACTCAACAAATAGAAGTGTGTGCCTTGTGGAGGGCTAAAGAATGAATTACACAATGAGCAAGGACCTCCAAGGGAATAGAAAGACTGAAGAAGAGATAGAAGGACAGCAGATGGGGGAAGAATCAAGTTCTAGGTGGGATCTCCAGCAAGGTAGGTATGGTAGTTGACAGCTAGGCTAAAAAGTCCCCAGAACTCTCCTTACCTCTTTCTTTATCCTTCTTTGTGTGCTTCTGTCTTGGACATTCTTCATTAAAACTGTGGCTTGAATGACTACTATAAGCCAGGAGCTCACAGTCTAGTAAGAGAGAGGAAGAATGAGAGAGCTTGAAACATGGATCATTACAATTCAGTTTACAGGAAGAACATCTAAGAAAGATTCAAGACTGACTTCCTGGAGGTCTGACTCTGAGTAGGTATTGGGCAAAGCAAGATAAGCAAAGTTATAGAGCAGTTTGGAGTTGCTGTCACTCAGTGTGGAGCAGGGAATGAAAGGAAATGAGATGTGAGGCCCAAGGTAGGAAGTGAAGCCATGTAGGTCCGAATAGGCCAACTCGGTTTCTTCTGGGGGACTTTTTCATTTAACAACATGGTTGTTCTACTTCACGGGATCATCGCCTTTCAACCTATGCTCTAAAAATCTTTATGCAACTCACCTTAACAAACTGTTTCACTCTTAAGGTAATATTTAAGGCTCTTGTGGAGGCCCATTCTAGCTGTATCTCCCACACTCTAGATGAAACTGAATTGTCAATAAAGCAGCTACTTGCTGTTCTCTGAGCATTCTTCTGTGCTTTACAGCTTCCACTCCATCATATAGCTCTGTCTCTCCCCTTCTTGCTCCTCTCACCCTGTCATACATGCAAGCTTTACATTCTTAAAATTCTACTCCAAGTGTGGCAAACTGGTTAGAAGAGTAGTGACTAAAAATCTGAATTTTTGGTTTCTCTTGGAAAATCAAGAGCTGGTATGTGTGGGCCTGAATGTCTGCATGGCAACAAGTGGCTAAAATGGAGTTGGGTTATCCTTTAGAGGGGCACATGTGCTGCAGTTTACAGCACAGGTCTTTTTAGCTTAGCTGCCTGGCCTCTACCACCTTTTTGGTTTCCATTCCCTAACCTGATAAATGTCATCCCTTTCACAATAAATTCTCCCAATTTGAATGACAATCATACCATATACTCATCACCTGTTTTAATATTACTTTAGAAAAATATAACTTACCTTTGCTTCCGGTCTTTTATATATGGCCAGTGCCCAACACATTTTTATTTCCTCAACAAAATGAAAGCACTCTGCCTCCCTAATATGGAGTATAAATACTGTGTTTGTGGCTATGTACATGTATTTTGAAGAGGGACTCATATTACCTGTCAAAAAAATCATAGGTTCTTAAATTTCCTTTAAAAACGTATTAGATGGTTCTTGCCCTTTATAGGCATCCTTTTCTCTGTAAGTCTTGACTCATTTAACAGAAATCTCACAGAGGAAGACATAGACATGGCCAACAAGCACATGAGAAAATGCTCCGCATCACTGGCCATCAGGGAAATACAAATCAAAACCACAATGAGATACCACCTCACACAGGTGAGAATGGTCAAAATTAACAAGACGGGAAATAACAAATGTTGGAGAGGATGTGGAGAAAGCGGAAACCTCTTGCACTGTTGGTGGGAATGTGAACTGGTGCAGCCACTCTGGAAAACTGTGTGGAGGTTCCTCAAAGTTAAAAATAGATCTGCCCTACGACCCAGATCCAGCAATTGCACTACTGGGGATTTACCCCAAAGATTCAGATGCAGTGAAACGCTGGGACACCTGCACCCCGATATTTCTAGCAGCAATGTCCACAATAGCCAAACTGTCCGGAAGGAGCCTCGGTGTCCATCGAAAGATGAATGGATAAAGAAGCTGTGGTTTATGTATACAATGGAATATTCCTCAGCCATTAGAAACGACAAATACCCACCATTTGCTTCAACGTGGATGGACCTGGAGGGTATTATAGAACTGGAGGGTATTATGCTGAGTGAAGTCAATCGGAGAAGGACAAACATTATATGTTCTCATTCATTTGGGGAATATAAATAATAGTGAAAGGGAATATAAGGGAAGGGAAAAGAAGTGTGTGGGAAATATCAGAAAGGGAGACAGAACATAAAGACTCCTAACTCTGGGAAACGAACAAGGGGTAGTGGAAAGGGAGGTGGGTGCGGGGGTGGGGTGACTGGGTGACGGACACTGAGGGGTGCACTTGGCAGGATGAGCCCTGGGTATTATATGTTGGCAAATTGAACTCCAATAAAAAAAAGTATTGACTCGTTTAAAGTAAGAGAGAACCTATCTTTAAATTTATGGGAGTAATACTTTTGTCACTGACAATTTCAGATTCCATATAATAGTTTCTCTGTCTCTGGCAACCTAATCAGTAAATTCTAAACGTCCCAGGCTTCATGCTAAGCTCTCTACCTGCATTTAATTCCTTCCACAACTCAACCTTAAGTATCTTCTTTAATTTACTCAAGAGCAATTATTCAAATTGACTAGTTGCTAGGTAATTAAGATGTAAACCTAAATAGGCTGACCCCAGGGCAGTCTTCATCATTAAATCCTGCCCACCCTTACCAAGGACTAGTATTCTCACAGAGACCCCATTTTATGCAAGCACATCACTACCTACCTCCCACCCCCCCACCCCACCAAGTAATGGATTATAGCAGCAATTCTCAAGTGTGTCCTGGACCACCATATCGGCATCACTTAGGAGCTTGTTAGAAATGTAAATTATCTGGCTACAGCCCAGACCTGATGAATTAGCAATTCTGTGAATGGTCCCAGAAATGTGTTAACAAGCCTTTCAGGTGATTCTGATGCACCTTGAAATTAAGAAACACTGGGCAGAGGTCCCTCCTCTGTGCTTGCAGGGCACCTTGTTCTTGCTTTCCTAGTTTCTCAGTTCCTCCACTTGACTACTCATTTAAAGTTCTTTAAGACTGACTTATTTCTACCACACTTACAAAATGACTGAATAGATGACTGTGGCAGGCCAAGATATTTAACAACACTCCTTACTCATTAGTGTAGGGTGAATGAAATTTCAGCAATACTTAAATAATAACCTTGGAGTTTTGTTTTGTTTTGTTTTTTCTCTTCCCTAAACATCCAGAGATGGGGTAAGAAAGGAGCCTGCCAGAGGAATAAAAGAATTCAGTCTAGTAAACCTGAGTGTTGATGGAAATTCCACAGGATATTGAAGGGGAGCATACTTTCATACAAAACTGTATTCAGAAGCAGAGCCTATCAGATTCACATTCTCCTGTAACTCAATTCCTAGTAGTGGAACACATCCTTTAATTCATTAACTTAAAGCAGCAATGATATTAGTCTCTTGTAAGATGCTCATAAAAGGAGATGAAGACTGCCACAGTGCACATTAATTACTACAGGAGGCTACCCTATTACTGACCTGTTTGCTCCTAGTTTTAGGGCTCTGAGAAGACATGCATACCAAACTGGGAATAAAAAACCTGAAGAGTATTTGCTTTACTTCTATACAGAATGTAAGGGTATTCAGGGTAAAAATATAAATTTTGAAATCTAGCAATATACAGAGGTTTTTCTGTTGCAGGTTGCTGTCAAAATTTGCAAATTATTAAGGTGGTGTTGGTCCCAATCAGAAGTTACTCCAGACACAAAACTGCTATAATACTGAGGGCAGATCCTAAAAAATGGCCCTATAGCCATGCCCCTGCTACAAAGTGACTTGGTTGTGATTAATAGGACACCTGCTAAGTGGTCAAAGATCAAGTTATCTTTTTGTAAAAGATAACTATAATCACCTCATACTCACAAAACACTTTGTGGATATTCTGTTGGATGAAACTTATCAACAAGACCATCTTCTATGACTTGGACTCAAATGCAAGGCCAGGAGGGGGGCAAAGTTCAAGCTTCAGGAAATCAATAACACACAAAGCAAGTGATTTTTCCAAAACCTGTGATTTTAGGTGTTGTCTATATCATTAAAACAATTTCCCAAGGGCAAAATAATCAGGAGGTAGTAGTATGCAAAATATTCCATTTTGTTTTATTTTTACGGATAACTGTCATTAATACAGCAGGAACTGGTATGATTATAAAAGATACAAAAAAAATCAGAAGAATGTTAGCATTCAATAGAAATTAAAACCTGAGCTGAAGGCTGATCAGAAAGTCTGACTCTTGGCACTGTTCTGATGAAAGTTAAGAAACATGTATGCTTGACTTCATAAATAATTCATATTAAATCAGAGAAAGTTAGCTTACATTTCAAAATCTACACATTGAGCTACAATGCATCAACACTTTAAATGATTTTCACTGTTGACAAACATTTAAGATAACCAGTGTTATCTAAAACTCTCAAAGGGGGTACACAGGGAAGTGTGTAAATTGTAGATTTCTAATTAACAAGTGGAGAGGTGTTGGTATAATATGGTTTGATTCTTATTCATGTAGATCTAAAAGGCTAGCTCCATTTGTCAGAGCATAAAAGAATGCCAAAAGACAGAGGCATGGGGATAGATCAACATAAATCCACCCCAATTTCTGGAAAACAAGTGATAACAGTATAACACCACCTCAAAGAATTGTGCTCCTAGGAATAGGAGACTTGTGGTCTAATTGTTTTCACTTTGGCTTCTAGAGTATCTCTTACTAAGAATTTGGTGAAAAAGAGGGAAATTCCTTTAATAACTGTCCATAAGCAGTAGGGAAAAAAACAACAAAAAAAGCTAACAAAGTGATGGGTATTGTTGATTAAAAATCTGAACATGAATACATGTTGTTATGTTCAATCTGGAGTCATACTTACAAACCAACGGTTAATATACTACAAAACTTTACAAACATAAAATCTCCTCATCGGTCGCAGAACTTCCAAACTAATGGAATTAATTTCTTCTCCCTTTTAATTACTCCTTTCACAGAAAATCCTAAAACTGAGGAGTCACCAGAATACCTGCACTTTTACATGTGTCATCAAAAACATGGTTGTTTTTGTCAAAATGATGCAGGAAGCAATATCACAGGAGTTCAAGATCTTAAAGTCTCTCAAAACATAGTTTCAGTTTTTTGTACTCCAAGTTACATAAAAAAAAAAAAAGAGAGAGAGAGAGAGAGAGAGAGAAAGAGAACAGGTGGACTCATAGTTTCTTTCAGCCCAATGTCAGCAAATATCCAATGTCTCCATGCTAGGAAAGGATACAGTATTTAAGTGGTCTATTACAAAATATCTCCAGTTCTAAAAGAGATAGCTTGTATTTATTCATTTTTAAAAGAAGGTTGAAGCAGTGCCCTTTACTTAGTTTAGCGGAGACCAGCCACTGACTTCCTACCTGTACCAGCTTTCCAGGATGACACTAAGTGAGTTTTTGACCTAATATTTTTGCCTCGGGTTTTACGAGGTTTTTCTTCTTTGTGCACCTTCGTGTGCTGCCTAAGATGAGAGCTCTGGCTGAAGCATTTGCCACATTCACTGCATTGGTAGGGCTTCTCCCCTGTGTGGGTTCTCTGATGTTGAATAAGGTGGGAACTCTGGCTGAAACATCGGCCACACTCATCACACTGATAGGGTTTTTCTCCAGTATGAATTCTCTGGTGCTGAATGAGATTTGAGCTCTGTTTAAACCTTTCTCCACACTCATCACATTTATAGGGTTTTTCCCCGGTATGGATCCGCCGATGCTGAATGAGGTTAGAGCTCTGAAAGAAACTTTTTCCGCAATCGGCACATTTATGGGATTTCTTTCCAGTGTGAATCTTCTGGTGTTGAAAAAGGGTTGAGCTCTGACTAAAACTCTTTTCACATTCAGTACATTTATAAGGTTTCTCATCCAAGCTTCTTCGCAGTCTACTCAAGCTTGAGTCAAATCGAACAGTCATTCCCCATTTTTGCCGCTGCCTGCCTGTTTTGCGTGGGTTTTCACAGGCTTTTCCTTGGCTCGAGCTCCGAGAAATACTTCCCTTTGGTTTTCCTAACCGCATGGTGATGAGCCAAATGTATTCTTAAGAGTCTGCTCTCTTCTGAAGTTTCACTTCCTAGTGCTACACAGCTCAGAATTTTCTGTGTAGAAGAAAAAAAAATAAGAGCCAAGGTAGATCATTGTTGTTATTATTCAAATTGAACCCATATTATTTAATCTTCAACCCACTGAAATTGCATCCATGTTTAAATAAAAAATGTATTCAATACATAAGAAAACAAAGACAATTTGGGGGGAAAAACACTTGGAAAATAATTCTAATAATTCCCAGGGTTTCAACTTAATAAATATCCCCAAATTTTGACCAAATTTACCTATGGAGTTTTTGTCTGTTGGGATAGGACAAAATAAAAATGATAATGTGAAATGAAGTAAGTTTTTATTAAGGCATTATCAAGTAAGTTTTTATTAGGCATTATCAAGTGACTATATAACTCTGAAGGATTAACAGGTGGAGACAACATAGTATATTAATGGGAACAGAATAACTCCGAAAGACAACCTAAATTCAGGTAATAGACTATTATTACATTTTAATATTTACTCCTACGTTAAAGTTCTACTTACCGGTGACTATGTTAGGCATCCAGATTAGAAAGAAATGACAAATCATTGCACTTTATTAAATATTTTTGTTTATGCTTGTTTCGCCATTCTACTTTCACAGCATGGATACAACTTGGCTCTAACTTTGCAGCATGAATTGTTTTGAAAGTAGGAACTACCCTATAGTTTCTGGAAGTCAATTCAGTAATCCTGAATGAGAAAATGTAAACGAAGAGATGCTTTATAGGAGGTTTGTTTTCCCTAGATTCTAATGACCCAAATGAAACAAAGGAATTGTTTCTGGAGAAGAAAAGAAATTCAGAACTTTTACTGGATAGTGGAATGAAACTGAGTAGAAACAAAGAGTGGTGAGTAGAACTCAAGAAACGGAGGAGGAAAAAAGTAGTTTACATGCAAAAATAGAAGTTTTAAAATACCCAAATGCTGCAAACACTCAAATTAATTTCATTTATTCACTTAGAAGGTCGTTTAAAATAATGGCTATAAACAAACCTACAAGCCACAAACTCCAAATAGGTGACAATGTGGAATAAGCTAGGCTGCAAAAGTAATAAGATTATTGGAACTATTTTCCACATCTTATGTCAGGAAGTAGACTTTAAAATGGGAATAATTACCCTGGGTCTCTGCATCAAGCTTATAAAGCTTATAAAGCAAATGATGGAAAATACCAATTATATCATTGTTCTTGCCTTTCCTTCATCTGTTTGTATAATTCAGACTCCAGGCCTGGTAATGCTGAGGACTCTATCTGGATATTTAATAATTCTCTGTGTTAAAATTATGGTTAAGTATCAGAAAGAGCAAAGTGCATACAATACCGATCACCGAGGGAGCATTACTCAT
This sequence comes from Canis lupus dingo, assembly GCF_003254725.2. Taxonomy (NCBI): domain Eukaryota; kingdom Metazoa; phylum Chordata; class Mammalia; order Carnivora; family Canidae; genus Canis; species Canis lupus. The sequence continues at coordinate 2,519,649 of NC_064270.1, forward strand.
TAACTTTAGTCAGTATTTGCAGCGCATCTATTACAGAATAGCTGTTTACAGAACGCCTATTTCAAGGAGGCATTTGCTAGGCACTTGGTGTTGATGGTGAAACAAACAGCCATAATAGAAATCATACATTGAAAAAATCATTTTTAATACTATGGAAATCAGATGTGGTAGGAAGCTCTGAGACCACGTAACCCACCGAGGCCGCTACCCGTGACAATCACGTGTGCCAGACACTATTCTAGGAGACTTGACTCGCAGAGAAGCTTCACGCGGTGATGTCCATTCTACAGCTAAGGACAGGCAGGCCTACTCCGGCCAGGTGCCGGGCCCCTCGCCTGATCCCAGAGCCCGTCCTCTTGATGGCAGAACCGAGGGGCGGCCACGGCTTCCCGCGCCAGGTGCGGCGCTGCTGCGGCCCGGCTCGGCCCGGCCCGGCCCGGCTCGGCTCGGCTCGGCCCGGCCCGGCCCGGCTCGGTACCCGGCAGGTGCGGTATCGCCGCAGCCCTGGGTGACGGGGCCGCCGTCGCGCCAACACGCGTCCCCGGAATGGGCTGGACCCGCCTTCCGCTACGTGACACCGGGAGGACAATAACGCCGCTACGTCCTCGGGATGTCGGAGGTGCGCCGAGTCCGGGTCCGGGGCTCCCCTCACAGCCCCGCGCTACCCCAGCGCTGGTTCAAACTATTCAGTCCTGCGGAGCGCCGGGCGACGGCCGGCCTAGGGGCGGCGGCAGAGGAGAGCGGCCCGCGCAGGCCTCCGCCCGCCCCGGCCCGGCCTCCGCCCGCCTCGCCCCGCAGGCCCGGCCCGCCCGCCCCGCGCCCCCGCCCCGCGCCCGGCCTTCCCCGCGGCTCCCGGAGAGGGGCCCGGGTCCGCGGCGCCCGAGCGGCCTCCACCACCGCGCCGCGCGCCCCCGGCCCACTCACCGCGCCGCGGGCCGCCGCCGCCGCCGCCGCCGCCCTGGCTCGCTCGCTGCTGGGCGCCCCTCGCGCCGCCGGAAGTGCGGGCCGCGCCGTCTGTCGGCGCCGGCGGCCGCTCTAGGAACGTGGCGGGGCGGCCCTCTATGGTGCTGGTGCTGGTGCGGCGCGGGCGCGGGCGCGGGCGCGGGGCCCGCCGGAAAGAAGGCGCCCGGAGTTTCTCCCCGCTTTGTTCCCCCGCCCGCCGCCCCGAAGGCATCGCAGGGGCTGCGGGACGCCAGACCTATGGCCGCGTCCCTTGGTGGGTGCGAACTGGCCTCCCGCCCGGGGCTCACTGCAGCCCCATCAGTCGGGGCCTTGAAAGGCGGCGGCCGCCCGCCCGGCCGCGGGACCTCGTCCTCCCTCTAAGGGCCGAGCGCTTAGCTACAAAGGGGTGCTCCCAGCTCGGGGAGGGGTGAGGGCACTGAGGAGGACGCTGGATGCGATGAGCACTGGGTGTCATGACTGCACGTTGGCAAATCCAACTCCAGTAAAAACAATGAAAAAGAGAAAAAAGAGGTACTCTGGGGAGAGCTGCAACTGTTACTGCTATAGTCGCCTGTGGTTTTTTAAAGATGTTTTCTTAACGAAGGAAATGTCAACTTTTTTTTTTTTTTTTTTAAATTTCAGGTGTAGGTGCACCTGCATGGCTCAGCGGTTAAGCTTCTGCCTTCGGCCCAGGTCGTGATCCCGCGGTCATGGGATCGAATACCCCAGACGGCTCCCCGCAGGAAGTATGCATGTGTCTCTGCCTCTCATGAATAAAAAAAAATTTAAAAATCTTTAATTCTGCTGTAGTTTCTACTGTAGTTAACTTACAATGTTCTACTAGTTTCAGGTAAATTTTAAGATCTTAGTCCGCTTTGTTAAGCCACTATGAATGGGCAGCATCCAGGAAGTAGAGAGATGCTCCAAGGAGTTGTACAAAATGGAAAGTTTTTTTTGTTTTTTTTTTTTATAGGAAGGAGGGTGGGAAACAGTATTAGCAAGAGGAAAAAAGAAAGATTGTTATATTTTGGTGGAGAGGGATGGAAAGGCAGAGTCTTTGTCATATGGATGCCCTCACTAATGATCATCAGAAAATTTCAGATGTTACAAGACCACATTCCTGGCATAAGTTGAAACTGTAACTAAGTCTTGGTTTCTTTAGGGGAGGGGAGCAGGGGCAAATGACTCCATTTCGAGCTTAACACCTCAATTATCACCAAAAAGTGTCTGGAAGATGGGAATGATCACACTCCACAGATAGGACACCAAGGCTTAGAGAAGTTTACTCAGGTTCACACAGGGTGTTTAGTGGAAGATCAAGGATTGGGAGGAGTCTTTTCGGCACCACAGTCTCCTGACTTTCAGCCTGCCCCCTCGTTTCTCTCTGAGAATGATCTCTCCCGGTTCTCCTCTCTTACAAGCTCCTCCTCCTTCTCTGACAGCCTGGCAAGTGCTGGGTTATCTGACCTCTCTTCCTTTCTCTGTGCCCTCATTCCCCTGTAGAGCTGCTTCAGTCTGATAGCTTCAAATACCATCTTATATGCTAAAGACTCCTGACCTATAACTCTAGTAGTCCGACCCTGGGATGCAAATATTATTAAACTCCAGACCTGTATATCCAATTGCTCATTCTGGGGCCATTTGCGTATGTGACGGACATCTTGAACCTAACATATGTCCCAAAGGAACTTCTGACATTCAACCAACCCGTTTCTTCAACAGTCTTCATCCTAGCAATTGGCAACTCCTTTTTTCTAGTTGCTCAGGCCGAAAATCTTGATGCCATTGTTGTCTCTTTTTTCACCCCCAACCCAAACTCAATGAAATCCTGAATTCTGGTATCTCTGTCTTCAAAATATATCCAGGATCAAGCCACTTTCCACATCTTCACTGCTCTATCCTCCACCAAGCTGCTGTCATCTCCTTGTTGGCTGGGCTTCTCTGGGAAACCACCTGGCAGGGACCGGTGTGCCCTTGAGCCTGGTTGTATTTGAAGAGCTCATTCTAGGAAGGGAGTACACACATGTACAGAAAAGCCCTGTCTCAGCAGGGAGCACGGCTGCATTTGGCAATAATGTAAGGGAGGATGGTCACATGTATGGCACAAGTGCAGTAACAGGAGTGATCCATCTCCTACAAAGGGACCCTGAACAATGGTTCTGTCCACCAAGCTTGAGACTTTGTTTCCTTTGGGTTCCCTGGGAAAGGAAACTCTAGGGATTCCCATTCCTGGGTTTGCAGAAAACATCTCTATTAAAAGCATGGCCAGAGGGGAGCAGAGCCCCACCCTGCATGTTGTGAGTCCAGGGGCAGGTCAACAGCTGGCTTTCTTCCAGACAATCTCAGCTTGTGGGGTCTAAATACAGCACGTGCACATTTGTTGTTTTCATACTTAGAACAAATTGGCTCTGACTGTACTTCCTGCTTGATCACAGTTGAGGGACTGAGAGGCAGGGGGGCTGCTGTCCATCTGGGCACCTGAGAAGAGTTATCTCTCTCCTTTCTCCACAGCTGCAGGGTACCTGTGCCCTGCCCACCAGGGGACAGATTGTGCATTGCTGGCTCCTCCACAAATCACCTGGTCAGACTGGATGTGCTTTGTTTCCATGGGACTAAAAGGTCCAGATGTATCCTGGGTGAACACATGGCTTTTTTGTGATAGTGGAAAGGCCTTTAATCCATTTTCTGGTAAACATACCTGCAGGTGGCATATGGTATCACATGAGAAAAACAAGCTGTTTTTTGGTTCCTTCTGATAATTTGTTCTGGGCAAACTACCCTGTTTTTCCTGCGTCCAGTACTTTTGCAATCATGTTGATTTCATCCTTTGTTTATTATTTTCTCTGGTTCCTGAGACTGGGAAGATAGTCCTGTTTTAGGAGAGGACATTCACTCACCGGAATCTGTACTTTGTTTTGGCTACTTTTATTGCCTGAGATACTAGTTAGTGAGGGAGCACATGAGAAATACTGTAAGCTCTTTGGAGAGGAAAATAGAGCTCCTGCATTAACCAGTGGGAAGCCACAGAGCCTAGCAGAGAAAGTCTGCAATTGTGGTGTCATGGTGAGCTGAATTAGCAGCTTTTTAAATTGCCTCTGAAAAGCAAATACACTGTTGATAGAAAGATTGGCTAACCCCTCAGCTGACTGTAGAGGCCTACATTTTTCCCTTTCCTGTGCAACCTGCTAGTGTTTTTTTTCTTAGCTGTGATATTCAGAAGTTAGTTTTGATAATGTCTATTTCAAAAGTGGTCTTATCTAGATAGGCCTTAAATAGTATTTTAACAATTGCAAAAAAAAAAAAAAAAAAAAAAAGGAACATCCTAAACATGAAAAAACTATGAAGCAAAACCAGCAAGTACTTTCAGAGGGGGTCCTGATCTGATGGTTTGCCGTGTACAGGGCCCTATCCTGCTCCTAACCTGGCAGGTGTTTCTCAGGCTGGAATGCCAACTGTTCCAATCTGGGCTCAGCCTCCAGGGCCCCTTCCAGGGCTCTATACCAGCTCTATCCTCTGTGGGCCCCCTGGCCCTCCTGGGCATCTACTTTGCTTCTCCAACTGAGGATAACCCTGAACACCTCCTATTAAGGTGAACCGTGGCTCTTTGTCCCTCCAGGAGTGAGCACTAGCCTGGCACAATTACTGCTGAACAATGGATTGGCAGTTGTCCTAGACCTGAGCTTGTAAATATGTGCTGGGGAGTAGAACGACCTGGGAAGGCTGTTTGATTTGTTTTCTACCCTCTCTTAGGTACTACTGCCGTCCCATCCGAGCCCCTGCGTGGAAGATTCCTATGGTCCTCTGAGATGCTGATCCTATTGCTCATCATCCAGGCTGCTCACAGACTCCCACCAGTGATTCTTCCCCTGTGCCCTTTGGCTACCTTTGTCCTCAGGCCCCACACTAGTCTGAAATGCACTGAAATGAAGGAGTCACTTTGGGATCTACAGCAGCAGGCTGTGGCTCAGCTTTGGCTCTGTTGCCAAATCTGGCCACATATATTGTAGGATAAAAGTTTCAGAGGTTAGAGCTGGGAGTCAAGGTTGACACGTAAAAGCAAAAAGAAGTCTTGGTCCTAACTCCTTCAGTTGAATAGAGCACACCTTTATTGAGTACCTAGGAAACTAGAAAGGAAAGGAGCACAGAGATTACAGATACCATAGGGGATCTCCCTGGGGCATCTCTGCATGTCTCTGCGACAATGGAGCTAGGTCTGGGAAATCCTGGCATGAAGTTCACCCTGAACGGTGGGTCCACACAGCATGGCTGCTCCCAAGCTCTGCTCTTTATGGGGGCCAGTAAGGAGCCATTGCATGGAACAAAGCTGGAATGAATGTCTCTTATATTTGGAGGATTTTATAGTTCTTCTCTTTAAATCTTTAAATCTGCTATCCACAGTCCCCAGTGGGAAAAGAATTTGGGCTTCAACTTGCTCTGTTCTGGACAAACACTTCACATGACTGATGTAAACTGTTGCATAGTTTTGCAAAGGCTTTCCCATTCTTTCCAGAAATTCTCCATCAGCTGATAAATCCAAATTGTTCTGGCCCAGGGAATTTAAAGCCCTTTCTCCTCATTGTGCCCCTTTGACAGGAAGTGTAGAGAGTGGAGGAAAAAGCCCAGAAAGGGCAGGAGGCACCCATCCATGGGGCAGTGGGGATGAGGACTGAACATTGCCTTCCTGAGCCACTGCCTGAGCCCTGGACTCCACTGCACATGGGCTGGCATCCTTCCAATGTCATGTGGACCACCTCCTCTCTGTGATCAAAGTGCCATGTTACCCGCAGTAAGCTCCTTATAAGAATTCCTTCAGGTCTCATAGAGGTAGTTAAAAGCCAGGGCTGCAGAGAAAGGATGGGATGCTCATGGTCTTATTCCCGGTCTGACCTCTGCTGCCAGAGTGCTAGGCTATGCAATGCTCCTTGAGTGGCATTGAGGCTTGGAGGCCAGGGATGCCATGGGGAAGTGACGGCCAGAAGCAGGGCACATCCCATATCTACTGGCATCTCCAGCTTTTCCCAGCAGAGTCCTGAGCAGCAGCATGAGGTGAAGGCAGACAGGGATCTCATGGTTCATGTGGATGAGGAGGTCAGGGGCTTGTGGCCATGCAGAAACTCTGGGCCAGGCACTTGGAAAGCAGATAGAGCACACACCCGATGGGCTCAATCAGGTACTGCTCTCCTGAGCAAGAGAGGTGTAGCATGAATAGGACTGGCCACACCATCCAGCCACATAATGTGGCCAGTGCCCCAACTCCAGGGCCGCTTACTGCACAGGTAAGCCTCACACACATAGACCCCAAAGAGCAAATTCGTGGCTCCGCAGTCCTGGCTCTGGGCCCTGTGAGTGCTCAGAGAGCCAGGGACGTGCGACTCATGGTACTTAGGCAGGTAGACATGTAGAAACACAGGTGCTAGATTCTTCAGCAGGTGGCTCTTGGTCAGTGTGACCAATCAGGGCCTGGCCACCCACACTCAGTGTGCATTGGCTGTGGGAGGCTTCCGGAGAGGCTGGCACTGGCTGGCTACTTGGTCTCTACCAGCTGCTTCAGACGCTGCAGCATCGTCAGACGCAGGGCTTGGAACCTAGATGAAGACACAGCCAAGAAGACTCACTGACACTGGAACACACAGGGACAGGGCAACAGAGTGAGGGACTGCACAGATGACTGGGCCAGGAGACCCAAGGCTGATTAGTGGCTACCATCTCTTCTCCGCCAAGGAGAGGGAAGAGCCAGGCCCACACCCTGTAAGGCCAGTGGCTTAGAGGAACAGTCAGACAGGGCTGCAGACCCCGCCAAGCTTCAAAAGCAGAATGTGCTGTTTCTATCTAAAGATTCTCCGGTATAGAAAGGAGCATGCTGGAGAGGACAGGGTGGCAGAGCATGGATTGGGAAGCCTGAATTTAGGCCCAGGCTCATCAGTGACCCAGGCTGCAACCTTCCTTGCCTCAGGCCTCGGTTTCCTCTCTGTGCCCTGAATAGACTGGCCAGGTGACCCCCAGGTCCCCTTCCAGCTCCCAGACCCGACAGCAATGCAGCAGACTGCATGGTGGACGGTCCCCTCTGATTGGGGGTCTCTGCTGACTTCCCAAATGGGACCTCACTGCACAGAGGCGAGGGGTGGGGGTGGGGGCTTAGGGCAGGGCTGTGGCTTTTCAAAAATCATTCAGCCAAAAACTGGAATCCAAACCAGTCCGCCTACTACAGGCCCTCTCACCGTGAACAGACTACTTCCTTCCCTTCCTTAAGGGGGACTCCAACCCTGGCCCTGACTGAGTGCCCCATGTGCTCTCCCTGCCCCATCCTTCACTCTGCAAAAGGACAGAGCAGTCACTGGCCAGTGCAACTTGGCTAGCCTCACCCAGCTGAGCTTTGATTTATCTTTCCCAGGAGCCAGCAGGTGACACTGCTCATGCTCACCTTTCCACCTAACGGGTCCCTTGCACCTAAAAGCATCAGTTGATACAGAAAGTTCCAATGGCCACTGTTTTTTGGCAGGCTCAGAATTCCCTCTAGCACAAAAGGCCCAGACCAGGCTGAATGTGCCCTGAGCAGGCCCTCTCCTCAGTCACTCTTCCAGGGCTCTATTATCAGTAGAACTTGTTACCCTGGTCCAGCACCCACCCGCACTCCTGTCTGACTCTCCTGCTCAGTTTCAGCAGCTGCGCCCCTCCCATGCTGGTGAGGTGCTGAAGCCAGATGGGTGGTTTGCACTGTGTCCTGCCATGTTCACAGGCTGTCACCCCAGCTTGATGTCAATAGTGAGCAGGGGGCCAGAGGGCGGTGCTGGGTAGCCAGGGTCCGCAGGTCTCCCTGAGTCAAGCAAGCGCACCTGATGCCCCCAGAAGGGACAGCTCTCCCAGCCCCGGCCTGGGTGCTCTGCCCCCTGAACACTTGCCCTGATGTTCAGCACCCACGACTGGCTCTTTATGTGCTGCTTACTTCATGGTCAGTTTGATTATTTCTCTTTCCTCCTCTTCTTTTAATTTTTCAACAAAACTGTCCAGCACCGGCATTTCAAATTTAATGTACTGAGCGACCTAGAAAATCCAAGAACATTTTAATGTGCTTTAAATTAGATGCCAAAAATGTGTTTTCTTTTCCTCATGGCTTCCACAGCAGCCGACTCAGCAATGTTTTAGAGCTGAGGAAGTGGCTGCCCTGCTCCTCACCCACCCCCAACAACCTATCTGTACTAGGATGGAGGACAGAGAAGCCCATTCTTACCTCACAGGCAATAAATATCCCTGGGAGGAAAGATTAAGTTGAATGTTAGGAAATGTATTCAATAGAAAGCAGAACCACACTGGGTGTTCTCCGGGGTGGGGGTGTGGAGTGCTGGGAACACCATTGTTTCTGACAGTGGAATGAAGCCACACCAATCTGTGAGTGGTGCAAGGGATACAGGCAGAGTAACTAGTCTTCACCTTGGGTCCAAACCTTACTGGCTTTTTCTGTGCAAGGGAGCTCAGCAACATGCTCCTTCCTAGCCTAGGACTCAGCTGTGCTAAGACTTAGCCACCTGTTCCCTTCCACTGGCCTTGTGGCAGGGGCCCTAGTTAAGGAGCCCTTGTATGGGTCTTTGATGTAATGACAACTAAACACACTCTAACAAAGGAAAAGTTTCTACCTGCCTGAGGGGAAAGGCAGAGGCAAAGGTTTTTTATGACCCAGTTTCCTTCCTTCCCTAGGACAGCTGATAGAGCTGGTGGCCACTGGCAGGAGGAGGGAAGGCTGGAGCCATCACTATGCTGGGCTTGGGGCCCTTTAGGACAGCTGTGTGAGAGGTTGCTCAAGAGGGCTCTAGCCAAGGTCATCTTCAGAGCCCTTGGGAGATCCCCCATGCTATCATCTAGCCCCTTCCTCAGGAGCGGGCCTCCCTGAGCCTCAGCCCTGACTCACATCATGGGGAACTTCCTCGCCCAGGTCTGCTTCCATCAGGAATATCCTGGCGATCTTCTCACATGGCCCATGAAGGATTCTGGAAATCAGTGGGTACTCGCAGTCTTTTAATTTTGTTCGCTCTGAAAAAGAAGGCAATTTACAAAATTCATGGGGCATTAGGATTGCCCCTCTTCATTGCAGGATGGGAATGTGGCAAAAGATGGATGTCCAGGGGGCCTGGGAACCTTCTCTAGACCCCAAAGAGAAGGTTGCCCTGAATGATGCATGATGGTGGCATTCAGCAAAGACAGATCAGAGAGGAACAGGAGCCCAGAGAGTAGGAGAGGGGACAGGGGACATGGGGAGGCCCGGCTGCTCAGTTACCATGGGGCAGAACCCTGCACAGAATGACATGTAGGTTCTGTACCAGTTCTCAGGGGGCGAGGGGCTTCAGCTCCAGCTCACAGAACCTGACATGCACCCCTACCCCTCCCAACTGAGTGAGGTTGAAGACAGTGGCTTCCCTTGTGGTTTTGGTGGGATTCTGAAAGGGGCAGTGAGTGTGCCTGGGTTTGGGCCTGGCAGAGACATTCATGGAGGCCCACTGCACAAGCCAGCATGGCCCTCAGAGAAGGAGCATGGTCCATGAGCTTGCCAAACGCACAGAGACTGTTGTTTTTCTGATCTCAAAGCACAGGCAGACACTTACCCCCAGACTCGTGAACAATGTAGAGTGCAAACTCACTGGGGCCATTTTCCACCTGTGCAGGCAGTGACAGGAAGTCAGAGCAGGGCTTGATGAGACAGGACAGAGAGCGATCCCTGGCAGTAACCACACCCCCAGTGCCACACACGCACACATAAGTCCCCAAGGATCCTTCCCTCTCTTTGCTTAAAATCCCAGAGACGTTGCATTAGCAGAGGGAACTTTACTAGACCTTCTACCCAGGAACCTCAGGCAGTGTCCCCAGCCTTTGCCAGCCCCCTCTCTCCCTCTCCCAGCAAGACAGCAAACCACCAGCATCCCAAGTCAAGGCTGTGCATGGCCAGACTTACTCGGAACTTGTTCAGCAGCAGGGTGAGCACGTGCAGGGTTGTCATGGTGCTGTTGACCCTCACATTGGTCACAGACCCGTAGGCAGGAGTAAACACCGAGGTCTGTAGAGGGAGGTGGGCACTTCAGGGCGGGGCCAGAGGGACATGGAGCTGACACCACACGGGGGCTGGGCACTGTCAGCCAAAGGGTCCGGGGTGACAGATGAACCTCGTCTCTGGGCTTTGTCCAGTCACAGATCCACACAGAGCTGTGCCCACATCTGGTGCACTTGGGGAAGCTGTAGCAATTCCTGTCTTACAGAGGCCTGTGAGAAAGATGCCTCCAAAGCTACCAGGGCCAGCTCTCTGATCCTAGCAGCCAGTCCCATGGAAGTACTTCACAGTGGGTGGGGGTACCAGTCTCCTTCTCACTCTTTCTTTGGGTCAAATTCCCAGAGGTCTGTTGATTCTAAGACCAAATGTTCTGGAATCTGTCTGTTCCTCCCCATTCTCCCAGAGGTAGAGGCTGAGTTTGTACTGCATCAGTGTCTCACTTCTCCCCTTCCAATCTCAGTGCTTTCTGTCCATCCTCCACACTGCTGACCAAATGAACAACCTTTCAAAAACCTTGCAGCTCAAAGTGTGTTCTGGACCAGCTGTATTAGCATAGAGTCTTGGCTCCCAGCCCCAGATTCCTGAATCAGAATCTGCATTTTGAGGAAACCACCAGGTGATGCTCTCCATAGAGTACAATTTGAGAAGAACTGCCTTTTGGCAATAGTTCTAGTTAAAAGGATCTGAAGGTTTCTCATAACCTAAATAATACCATTCGGAGCTCCTCTCACTGTTTGCACATGTAATACAATGATTCTCTCCCCAGTGCCCTGTAGTCCCCCCACATAAGCTCTTCACAGTTTGAGGGGCCCATTTATTCCTGCAGATATCTTGCCTTTGCCTATGGGACACCATATATACAGTCAACTAGGGAATCACCCGGTTTAATATGTTCTCAGTGAGTAGCCAGGTTATAGACCTGCTAAGCATTTTACCTAAAATCTTTGATTTAATCCTTATTACAGCTTTTAAAGTACCTATCACTAGTCTTCCTTTTAAGAAAGGACACAGAGTCTTGGAGAGATCAAGTAGCTTATCATGGTCACCCATCTAGAGAGGGCAGAGCCATTGGAAACCCTATGTTTACCCCCATGGCACTGGGGCCTCCCTGTGAGTCTCACCCCCTAAAGTGAGCTCTTCCTTGCTTTCTAAAACCAAATTCAAATGTACACATTCCTCCTCTGTGGTCCTATCTCTGCTTTCTCCGGGATGTAACCAGGGCACAGGTATATTAAAGACTTGCTCAGTTTCCCAAGTACCGGAGTCAGACTCAAATCCAGGCCTGCCTCCTTCAAAGGTGACATGCAGAGTGATTTGGGTTATAGAGAAAGCCAGACTAGGCTTCCAGTCCCTAAGAAATATGGAATAGAGGAGGCAGGCTATTTCAAGAAGAAAGGTCTTGTCAACAAGACATTATTAGTGTTTCTTCTGCCTGAAGCCTTTTCTCAAGATGATACTGACCAAGTAGGAACAAAGATCCCAAGGCTGCTTTGCCAACTCTAACCACAGTGGTTTCTCTCTGATAGAACACATTTGAATCAAACAGCCCAGGACAAAGCAAAGGGACAGGTACCAAGTATTACTGAGTGTGGAAATCACACCAACACTACTGTGAATCAGAATAGTTTTGGAAAATGATTGAGTGAAGTAATAGTGTGCAGTTCTAAGAAATAAAATCCAGAATAACAACCTCAGGAAGTCAATTCTAGGTATCTCTTTTTTTAAATTGTTGCCTGTGATTCAAGTACTTTGTCTCCTGATTTCTAAGGACACTGATTCTGAATGGATTGCAAGTAAGGGAGAGAGAAGGAGCCCCTTACTCAGCCAGGAGATGGGAATCAACTGTCCAACATGCCCAAGATACTAGCTCACATCCTGGAAGTTAGTTTGCCTGGAAAAATGAACCCACCTTCTGTAGGTAAATCTGTTACTGGGAGAAAGACCTGCCCTGACTGGATTACAGGCTAGTGGATTGAGTATCAAGTTGGCTAAGGAGTCCTTCAATGAAAAAAAAAAAGAAAAAAGGAGTCCTTCAATGGACACGAAAAGCTGTGACAAAAGCCCTCACTTTCATTTTTATTCATTTCAAAGGCTCAGACATCTCCATGTTCTCTGGGACATTTGCAATGACTAACATAAGGGTTAATGCACCAGACACACTTCTTAGAGATGAATGATTCCCTTAGAGGAGAGGGGGAATGTACTGGAGATAAACTCCACTGTATGGCATCTTGAGTCATGGATCAAAAGCTTCCTTTTTTAGGAATGTAGAAATCCAAAGAGCTCAAACCCATGCAAATATTCTTTTAAAATTTTTGAATAATCCCTCAAAATAGCATATAAATATCTAATATGCTTACCTAACACTTTACAGACTAAATCTGTTTGAACAAGATTTAAAGAATACCCAAGGTCAGATTGTAGGTCCTTTGGCTAATCTAAACCATTCTTAATCTCTGCTTAACTTCAACCCTGCCTCCCCTGCACCCTCTCAGGAAACTACTCTCAAATAGTCCTGGGTTTCCCTGCACTTAGCAAAGAAAACCTAGTGTCACCCATGAGCACTCATTGCGAACCCAGCACAGATTGGAAGCTGGAAGCAGAAGTGGGCCAGGGGCTGGGGATGTCCTGTGAATAAGGCAGGGTCCCTTCAGCTTTCCTTGCTGAAATCTTTACCCCAAAGTCCAGGGTGCTCTCAGAGCACTTGAATGAAAGGCCTCTGGCAGGCCTAACCTGTGCAACTGTTCTTTAGGTCTGACCCTGAGACCTGCCTCTGCCAGGCCCCCCACTCACCCCTCCCCCCCCTTTCCCATCACCCCTCCTATGAGTCATTGCCTATCAAGGCAGGCAGCTGCTTCAGCTGGAAACCTCTGCTTCCATTTCCCATCGGTACAGGATGTGGCCCTGTTATAGGACACTCCATCCAAGGCCTCACCCAAGCTGCCAATCATGCCATTTATAGAAACAATTAACTTCTCTTTCTACAGTTTGGTTTGTTTAGGGACTGATGTCATCTGGGGAAGGAGATCTTTTCCTAAGGTCAGTACAATACATACTCGGACAAAAGGCTAAGTGCTGGGAACCAGGAGCAGGGCAGGTTCTCTGGGACACAGAAACACATGCCCCTGGACACACCTCCACCTAGCAGGACTTAATCTATCCAGGGAGAATGCCAGCAGCATGTCATGTTCCCATGAAACTATCAGTCGAGCTCAAAGAAAACTGTCTCATGAGACATAAACTTGGCATGACTTTCTAAAAATCCATGTAACTTATGTAAATGGATTGACAGTGAGTATGTGGTAAAAAGAAAAAAAAATACAGGCTTTGGGGGTCACCAGCTGGAATGTGTTTTTTTTTAATGTAATTTTGATGGGACTTTGGACAAGCTATTTCTCCTCCTGAGCCCGTTTATCCATGAGGACACAGATGTGACCCCGCCAGTACATGGGGCCATGGTGAGGGTGAGCTCTGACAACACTATCATGAGGCCTGCTTGGGGCTGGTTGCCTGTGGCCTCAGCTTCAAGGCCCAAGGGAGAGGCTAGGCTGGGACATCACCTTGTGGTTGTAAAAGTGTCCATTGATAGAGAACCGATGTCGCCGGATCCTCTGGGCCTCGCCAGGTGTGCGGGACCGGGGCCTCCTCTGGATCACACAGGCTGCATCACTCTTGGTCCGCATAAGCTGTGGGGTCTCTTCATCTTCCTCCAGGGGCTCTGTAGTGAGGGACAGATGAGAAGGTTAGTCCTGGATGGAGCCAAGGTACCAGAGAATTGCTGTGCTCCAGCGGTCATGCAGTGTGTGGGGCTTTGTTCCCGGGAGATCTGTGGTCATGCCATGCTGCAGCAGACAGTTATGTGAGTGCTGTTTCTGTGACAGAGCCTGGGGTCCAGCTCGGGTGATGCCTGCTTCTCAGACAGGAAAGGTGACCCCCAGACAGATAAGCTGTATCACCATGCCGTATGGTCTTTGGCAGCCACACACCCTGTCCTCTGAGCCCCCACTGAATGCAAGGGGAGTACACAAAGAGGACAGATGAGCAGTCTGGCTCCCAGTGTGGGGGGAAGACATCCTAGAGGCCCACAGGGCCAGGAGAGGGCCATGCTGGCTGCTGCTATCCTCACCTTTCTCTAAAGCAGGGGACTCAGACAAATTACATGAAGCAATGTCACCCTGCAAGCCCCTACTTCCTTTTCTATAGCTGAGAAGCTGATGGGAATGCCTTGTACTGAGGAGGTATTTAGCAAGTGTGCTCCTGAAGACAAATAAAGCCAATCTGTGCTCCTCCAAATTGCTGGTCTTTTTTTTTTTTTTCTTAGAAAGGGAGAGAGAGAGGGAGAGAGACAGAGACAGAAACAGAGACAGAGACAAACAGAAAAGGCAGGAGAGGGGAAGAGGGAGGAGAGAGAAAAAAATCCCAAACAGGCTCTGCGCCCAGCATGGAGCCCAACTCAGGGCTAAATCTTACAACCCTGAGATCATGACCCAAGCCAAAATCAAGAGCTGGGCACTTTAACCAACTGTGTCACCCAGGTGTTCCAACACAAAGCTGTTCTTCAGAGATGGTGGTCATGAGCCGAACCCCTCCTCTCCTACCTCTGTTGAGAGAGGTAGTTTGAAGCCTCACTTACCTGAGCTCTCTCTGGAACTCTCGGCCCTGTGTACTGTCTGTGAGCTTGGCTCCTGGGCAGTGACCCTGCCATCCTGAAGGAGTGGCTCCTTTCTGAAAAGACAGTCATGGTGCTCAGAGAGATGTTCATAGAAAAAAGTAGCTCAAATCACAGAGAAGAAGCTGTCTTTTCAGTTCTAACAAATTTATAAAAACAAATTCTTACATGAAATAAAAGTAGAGCAGTAGGAGATTAAATTTGTGTGAGTTTTTAAGATAGAACAGGAGATGCCAAGAAATGTTTATTTTGCCCGGGAGACTGGGAAGCCCCCTGGCTACAGCTCCTTTCCTTGCAGATAAGGTCACTCCTGTGAATGTATGAGAAACAACTGGGGGTGATAGTCTGGAAAATTCTCCAAGAGTGACATGACTTGGTCAGCATCTAGAAAGACCACTGTTGGCAGGTGGAGCCACGGCCTTAGGCAGTCACAGGGTGACAAGGGTAAGGCTAGCTTGTGCTCTCCTGTGCCCCATTTGGGAATGGGACTTTTGCCCTGAGACTGAGGACACCACCCCCTGGACATTCCAAACAGTAAGCTCGGGTTGAACAGGTGTCAGGGAGGCCACCTGGCCCTGCCTCAGCCATCCCAGCACTCACAGGTGGCAGCCGGGCTGTCCGGGTGTCCAGGAGCCTGAGGAGAGGTGGACTCGCTCCCGGTCATCCTGTATCTGGAGCCGGATAGGCCGCCTCAGTCCCCAGGCAATGTTGAGAAGCCCCTCGATGATCAAAGCTCCTTCTTCCTGTGGGGAACCCACACAGGTTAGCCTCTTTTCCCAGAGCAACTCTCCTCAGGGATCACTCCCCACCTTCCCTGAGCCTCTGTAAGGCCCAGACCTTCATCCATGGAACTCCCTGAACACTCTCACCCCCAAACATGCCCTCTCCTCCTTGGGGTCCTGTCCTGCCCTGAGGGAAGGCACACAAGCCTCTACATGCTCCAAGGTATGAGGCCATGGGGCTGACTAGAGGAAGCCTGAGGCGTGCCCTTCCACTGTTCAGTTCATGTCTGGCCAGGGCATGGCCTGGGATGGAGCAGCTGAGTCAGGCGTCCCACAGGAACCCAGCTGCTATCCAGCAAGCACGTCTACACGGGGAGGGAAGAAACACGTCCCAGAGAAGCATGGCCACGTTAACACTCGTGTCATGCAGGGTGCCTTCCCATATCCCTCTCCCCACTGCACCTGGGTAGGGGGTCCTGTGGTCACCAGGAACATGCTATGGGCACTGGATTCCATGCCCACCAGAGCAGGGGTGACTGCTCCTTGGAGCTGTGTCTCAGTCTTGCCCTTTTCCCCACACTGCTCCCAATTGCTGCAGTAACCATTCAAGTGGGCTGGACCCACCCCAAGATTTCTAAGCTGCCCTCTTTCCTGAGGGCCTGTGTTGCTCTTCTCAGCACCTGGACATTGCCAGCCCCCATGTTCCACTACTGGCACAAATACCCAGAATATCTACAGCAGCTTTCATTCTGCGTCCCCAGCCAGCCTTGGTTTCTCCCCCAGGGTCTGTGAATGGCATAGCTATTGCCCTCCTGCCAAATTGATAGAACCTTCCTAATTGACAGAACCTTCCAGAGGTACGCTCAGCCAGTTTCCCCTCACTCCCCTCGGGTCTTTAATTCTGTTTCTGACCTCTTTCAGGCTCCTATCTTTGTGTGACCACCTCTACGCTCTCTGTGCCTGGACAAATTGTCCCCAGGCGTGTGACTGGCCAGGCTGCTTTCAGAGCATCTGCCTAAAATCTTCTCAGCATCTGGGACCACCCCAGAGCTGTGGCCCTCCCAGCTACCTGCCCCTAAACTGCTTTGATACTAGCCTTTTGACAATGAATGCTAAACACCATTCTCCCACTGCTATCTCAAATACCACTTTAGATTCACAAATTCCATTTCTTTCTCCTTATTGGCATTGAAAGCCTTCTGAGGATAAGGGACCTCATGGAAACATCCTTGTAACCCTGGAGGGGCTTACACAGGTGTCCTGCAGAGTTGATTTCATGGTAAGTTAGTAATTGCTTAAAACACCCTGCTATCCACAGAGAAAATAGTTCTGTGTTCAAGGTTATCAAAATACACATAGCTTTCTGGAATGACCTTGCACTATCTGTTAAAAAAGAAAACAACAGCAACAATCAAAACAGAGCAATTTTTGCTAATCACTGATGTTACACAGTCACAGACATGTGACTAACACTCCCTGCAAAGGAAAGACTGGATTGACTTACCGGAGGTAAAGGGGGTAGGAAGAAACCCCAAAGTGGGGTTCGGTTCTGTTTCCTGTCTTGGCCTCAGATGCCAGTCATATGTCAACAGTCTGCTGGGAGAACTACCCCCCTCCGCCCACCCGAAACACCTCAGCATGTTCATTCACGGAGCCCCGCTGCCTGCCAGCCCCACATCGGACCCTGTGCAGGGAGATCAAGCAGCCATGGTTCTGTGTCTGAGAGTCAGGAGATCATCTAGTGCTGTGAGGGGCAGGAAAAGAGACCACAGCTGGAGCACGGCGCAGTGGGGCCAGACACACTGAGGCAGGTTCATTCAAAAAATAGGAAGACTCCATGAAGGAGGCAGGAGGAATTGCTCTGGGACTGGAGCAAGGGGCTGAAGCAGACCTGCTGCCTCTGAGTTCAGGGATCAGCTCTGCTGGGGGGACTGCTGGCCTGATGTCACTCAGGCCCAGTGTCCCTGCAGAGGCAGCATATGTGCCTCCGAGCTGCCCTCTGACCACTGTTCCACTGTCCCTCAGCCTGGACCCATCAGGATGGAGGGAGAGCCCTGTCAGGCTGCAGCTGTCTCTAGTCAAATCAGAAGAAACTGAGGGCAGAGCAGAAGGACGTCCAGGCTACTGGGCGGCCCTCGCCATACAGGTGGGGGAAGCACATGCAGGCAGAGGCAGGACTTGAATGTGGGTCCCGCGGCCTCACATTTCCAGAAGTCAGGAAGTCATTCTGGGCCCTCTGATTCTGGCTACCAGTGACCGTGTCCCTCCTTGTTGGAGCCCCTGACCTCCCCCTTGGCCTGAGGTGACAGGAGGGGTGCCACGCCTGCCCTGTAGAGTAAACATCCCCAGAGCCTCCCACAGCTCCAGGCTGGCAGCTGGGCCAAACCCCGCCCGCCAAACTGTTTTCCTCTGAGAGCCTTCCTGTTCACTGCTATTTTTGGCCCTCGTGACAGTAACTGATGGCTGGTGGGAAAGCATAAAAGAAGCTGCCAAGCCTCTAAGTTCGTCAGACAGCACGGGGAGGCTTGCAGTCCGGACAGTGGCCTGTCATCCCCACCAGAGTGCTCACTAGCCACCTCCCAGCCATATCCACGCTGGATGCGGGGCTCCACCTGCTGGACTCCGCACCCTCCACCCTGAGCTTTCTGGGTCTTCCCAAGGACTGTCTTTGCTCATCCAGCAGCCGTGTGATCCCCAGGTGAGAGAGAGCAGCCTTCCTCTGGTTAGAGATCCAACAGAAAGGTTCTGTTTATCTTCGAGGGTGGGGACATACTGGGCCTCAGTGGGGTTAGAGAGCAGGGTGTGTGGTTGACAGCAGTGCTAGTAGCAGCTGAGGGCTTTGTATTCATGGAGGAATTTCACGTGAGTTGTATTTGATGCATTTCCTACAACACCCTTTCCAGTGGGCACTTAGAACCCCATTTTATGGATGGGTCAGGGGAGGCTGAGAGGTGACCTTGCCAAAGGTCTGCAGGTCAGATGCCCAGCAGAGGCTGGCTTTACAGCCAGGTTCTCTCGGACTCTGGAGAGAACTGTTGGACCGGGTTCTCTTCCTTATACAGGCTCTTCAATAACAGTGAGGATAGACTCTTGAGCACAAGGCTTTCAGTGTTAGCAGGAAGGAAGGGCCCAGGAGTCTAGGACTGGGCTGGGGTCTGCAGACTTCACTCCACTCTCAGGCCCTCGACTCACCTAAGCAGCCTCAGATGAGAGAGGGAACACAGGAGGAGTGACAGAATGGCAGACCCTCATCCCTGGTCCTCTTGCTGATCGTCAGGTTGCTGCTCCCCCCTTGTTGACGGCCATGAGGTCCCGGCTACTGCTTCCTGTGGCCCATCTGCCCACGATTCAGGAGACCTCGGAGGAGATGCTGCCCGGGGGCCCTGGGCAGGAGCCCCCAGCCTCCCCCAGCCTGGATGACTATGTGAAATCTATTTGTCAGCTGGCACAGCCCACTTCAGTGCTGGACATGGCCACAGCCAGGGCCCAGCCCAGCAGAACCCTCCGGCCAGCCCAAGCCTTCAAGAAGAACTGCCCTACTGAGTCCCTGCAAGACATCACTACCCACTTCAGTGGTCAGCAACCTGCACCAACCAGGGATTGCACTGCTGACCCCCTGGACTGGCTCTTTGGGGATTCCCAAGAAAAGCAGCCAAGTAGGAGGGACCCACCAAGGACGACTGGCTCCTCTGCGGACCCCTGGGGTCCACACAGACAGATGGATGGTGGCAAGGCCCAAGGGACTTCCAGAGGGAGATTCTGTGATGCCAGCGTGCAGGAGCACTCTCTGGCGAGACCCTCAAGGGATTGGCATCAGTGCTCCTGGGCTTCCAGGCAATTCAGTGGGGCTGCAGCCTCTCCCCCAGCCCCTCGCCCCAGCAGCACCCTCAGAACTCTCTATTTGCACCTCCCGGTGATTCATGAACTCTGACCTCTCCCCAATAAAGCCTTCTGTACAGAGCATACTGGTCTGTGTCACCTCCTCCCCCTCCTCCCCTGAGGTAGGCACCATCCCCGGCAGGTCTCTGAGATGGAAACACTTTTCTGCAGATGCTGCCTGCCTGGGCATTTCATAGCAAGATCCCTCCTCTGAAGAGTGAGAACAGCCTATCTGGCATGATGTGGTGTTACTGTTCCTTGCTGGCTGATCACCTTGGGCAAGTTACTTAACATTTCTGCTTGTTGGGTTTCTCATGGGTAAAATGGAGGTAATTAAACAGACCTGCTTTCTAAGGCTATTCTGATCAGTAAATGGGATAAAACCCACACGCATCATGGGGTGCATAAGCCCATAGACATGCTTATACGCACATTTATATGGTTGCTTTACAGGCAGGGAGGGACATGACATTGGTGGCAGGTGAGAAGCAAAGCTCTTAGCCACACAGGGATTTCAGAGTGAGGCCCTGGGCACTCCTAAGTCAGCCTCCTGGCCTCCACTCTCAGAGCCTGTGCTTCATGCA
This sequence comes from Canis lupus dingo, assembly GCF_003254725.2. Classification (NCBI taxonomy): domain Eukaryota; kingdom Metazoa; phylum Chordata; class Mammalia; order Carnivora; family Canidae; genus Canis; species Canis lupus. The sequence continues at coordinate 2,539,479 of NC_064270.1, forward strand.
GCCCAAGAGGAAACACAGGGTTTCCCCAAATGTACCTGCTAAGTTTGGGGGGGGAACCTATTACTAGGATACCAGGGGTATCTCAGTGGCTCCAACTCACAAGCCCTATTGTGTCATTGGGAGAGTTTTTTCCCATGCTGAGGACCAAAACAGAACCTGCACCAGCTCAGCTTGCAGGGTGCCAAACCACTGGACCAGGTGGCCCTGTCCCCAGCATCCCATCCCTTCCTCCATCCAAGGGGTGCTTCTCAGCTGTGGGCAAAGTGCGGGCTGTTCTCCAGCTGCCCTGCTCTCAGGCAAGTCCAGTGGCCAGGGCCTCACTTCCCATGTGCTAAGGTTTGGGCCAGCCCTGGGTCCTCCAACCCCAGGGCCTGGAGGTGTCTGGCAAGGAAGGAGATGAAGGTGAGGCATAGGGAAGAGACATGGTCTTCTTAATGAGGCAGGTGAGACATCAGAGAATGCAAAAGAATCAGGCCTGAGGACCCATCACCATGTTTCCTGGGCCAGATCAGAGCTGGCTGACCCTGGTCAAGGTGGAAGGGACAGAGGGGAGAGGAGGAGGACAGAGCTGGGGCCCTGGCCAAGCTCACAGCCTGCTTCAGTTTCCTTCATCTCTTTGCTCTGTGAATTATCAAACTATTTTCTTCCTTTCTTCTTCCTTTCCTTCTTTATTTTTTCTATTTTAAAATTGCTTTGCACTTTAAAAATGTTGATCTGCCCTCTTATATGTGTGTCTTGTGGGAAGGCAGAATATAAACCATACATTTAACATTTTCAAACAAGTAATTACTCACTTTCCTTATCTGGAAAATGGGGACATGCCCTTCACACCCTGCAGGGGTTGAGGAATGGGCACGTGGCCTTGGAGATGGAGTAGAGACACGGCATAGGAATGCCTGTGTCTGCCACAACCTGCTGGGTCTCTGGTCTGCTCAAACCTGCTGGTCCCTGACCTTTGCTGGCAAATAAGTGTGGGGCAGCCTTTAGCCAGAATATCCTTAGAAGGTGGTGAGGAGAGCTGACCTGGGAGGGAGTGCTGGCTGGTGACCACGTGGGCTGGGCTCGCCTCACTGTCGCCTCTTCTGTGAAGCTGTGTGAAACCAGATCAGAGGAGGCAACTAGGATGAGGTTGGCTAATTCCCCCCAAGCTCAATACCCACACGGCTGCATTTGGGAGGTCAGACAGGGCTCTGGATTCCTCTGCTAATATCCCCTGATGTGAAAGAAGCTAATGGCAACTTCAGAAGGTGGCAAAAACGAAAACAAACAAAACAAAACAAAACAGCACCTGAATAAAGGGCATGAAGAAGGGCTTCTGGCATTATCCCAAGCTTCCCACGGGACAATACAGCCTAGCAGAAAGTCCTCGTGATGGGGGTCCTGCAGAGCAGTCTCCTCCTCATTCACCACTGGAGTAGGGAAGCAACACAATGCCCTGACCAGGGGGCAGCCCGGGAAGCCCTTGGGAACTCTCAAGGGAACATAGCCACTGTGGAATAGTCACCTAGGTGCCAGCAGTCTGTCAACTGCCTGTCGTTCCTGCCTTCAGATGTTAAAAGAAGGGGATCATTATAAGAGGGAAGGGTATCCTGACTTTCTCCACCCAGAGAGGACCAGAGGTGCAGGAGGCTGGGACCAAGGATGGGGACTGGGTGTGGTGTGCACTCTTGGCCACCAGGGGAGGAGCGGAGGTCGGCTCCCGGAGTGGCCACACACTGGCGCACCACGCGAAGGGCCTACTTTTCATCACAGTGATATATTTACCCACTGGTATTTCCGGGTGGTCATTTTTCTCTCGAGAAGCCAGTCTCATTAAAATGCTTTGCTATCTTCCAAAGGCACAGATGGCTCCAGGTTGTTCATGCTCTTCATTGTAATATAAGCGAAAGTATCCCAAAGGCAAAGGTCATGACAGAGGAAGCAGTGACTGGGCCTCCTCAGAAGAGGAAGCCCCGTGGGGTGTGGGGAATCCTTCACCCTCTGGAAGCTGGGGGAGAATTCACAGGAAAACCCTGGCCCCAGGGCACGGCCCCTGCTCCCTGACGCACTTCATCTCTCCACATTCTATGGATCCCGGAAGAGATGGTAGAGAAGGTGTCCCCAAACCATAGTAGTCAGGCCACAGTTGCTCAGGGGGAAGCCCAGTGACAGCAGGGAGCAGGGTCTCTTCTGGATCCCCACATGGCTCTGTCAGGGCACAGCGCTGGAAGCCACCTCTACTTGGTGCTTGAAGGTGACAAGCAGCTCCCTGCATCCCTGATGGCTGTCAGAGCTTAATGCTGTTGCTGTATTATAAACTTGTGTGCTTAGGCCTTGGAGCCACGCTGGCATCTTCCACTCACTGCAGTGTAGGAGAGACTTAAACTCTGAAAGCCTCAATCTCTTTGTCTGGAAAATGGCCACTTCGACATCACAAAGCTCCTATATTACAATAAATAATATAGGGGCAAAGTGCTGGTGCCTGGCTGCCCTGCTCTCAGGGCCTCCCATGCCCAAGGAGAGGCCAGCCTGAACTGTGGGGTCCGGGGTCTGCATGGGAGGAACTGCAGAGGCCTGAACACCTGGTGGTGGGTGGGTCACGGAGGTACTTGGTGTCCAGGAATCGGTCATGCATCTCAGCATCAGAACTCTGTGCTGCCCAGGCCTACAATGTCTTTGTGGTGGCAGTCACCTCCTGAAGATGCCAAGTCCCTCAGGCTGGTGCCCCTTGGCTGTTAAGACTGCAGTAGGTTCCTGAAAGGGCCTTTCTGGCTCCAGGGAGATGAAGTCAGATCCTTACGCCTTCTTTAGCTTAGAAACCAGAAAATCCCCATCTGTGGGGTGTTAACCTCTTACCACAGGGGGCTGTCAAGAATACCTCTTCTCCTTTCTGGAGTCTCTTACTTTGCCACAAGGACTGTCCCACCACATACAAACACAGGGAGCACGGGTTTGGGGGCTTCCCAGCCCTACTCCCCATACAACTGTTCCTACAGAGGGGACTGTCTTGGGGAATCCCAAAGGCCAAAGCCAACTCTTAGAGTAGCAGTTCTCAAACTTGGCCCTCATTACAACCCTATGGAGGGCTTGTTAAAACACAGTTGGGAACATAGTTTCTGATTCAGCAGGCCTGGGGGCAGGACGGCGATGAGAATTTGCATTTCTCCCCAGTTCCCAGGTGACCTTGAGGCTGCTGGTGCAGGGACCATAGGTCGAGAGCTGCCAAGTCTTAGGTCAGTCACTGAATGGCCCAGGGCTGAGGAACAGGGTCTAGGCAGAAGACCCCACCGCATGCCTCCAGCACCACCTAAGAGAGTCCAACTCCTCAACTCAGCAGAGGTCAAAATTGTCCAGCTGGCACTCAGGACCAATCTCAACCTGCCCTGGGTCCGGGCCTGCTGGTTAGTCACCCAACGCCTATGCTCAGGTGCCGTGCTGTGCCTGTCTTGGGGACGTGGAACCAGCCCATCACTCAGGTAAGAAAAGTAACAGCGAAACCAGAGGTAGCAGGGTGGTGGCATCAGAACCCTGCCAGCAACAGTAAGTAGCAGGGCTGTAGCTGGCTGCTAAGCAGGCGTCAGAGAGCTGCTCTGAAGAAAGAAATGTGTGGCAGGGCAGGGGTGGCGGGGACAATTTGTTGGGGTCGGCCTATGCGCCTGAGAGGGCTGAGCAAGTCTGGGGGAGGTGGAGTACGAGGTGTGTGCTGTTCCAGGTCATCCTGGCAGCCCAGTGCAGCCTGGATCGCCAGCCAGCAGCATCCCCCGCATCCAGCCTCCTGAGCTGTGTGACTAGAGTTGGGCCTGGGCTTTGTTTTACCCACAGACATGTTTTGGTTAGCCACCATGGTGTTTTGAGGTTTGGGAAATTCCACATGAAATTCCAGATATCTAACTTCTTTTGAAAAATTAGAGAGTCAGGCTGTTTGGAGCCCAGGTTCCTGCACAGCAGGGATGGATTCCACCCAAAAGGCAGCAGCATCTGCAGACAGGACATGCTCTCCCACATCCTCTGCTCCCCAAGCCTGCCCTGCCTCTCACATCCTGACCTGCCTGCCCCTGTGAGCATCCTTTGGGGAGCTCCCTTCCATTTCAAGGCTTCCCTCTGATATTTATTCTGACTGGCAAACACAGACACTGCTTTCACTTCTCATTGCCCTGTGAACCTGGGCAGACCAGGGCCTTGTGCTGAATTCCTTATTCATGCGGTAGGCTGGGCAGAGAGGGGACTAGGCTGTGCAGTCTTAAAGATTTCAAGTTCCAATGTCCTGGCAGTTCACTTGGGCAAAAGTCCTAGGTGGAAGGAGAAGACCTGCAGGTGATTATTTCCACCTGCTCTGAATTCTTGCTGGGTTGGGGGTGGGGGGATGCTTTGACCCTCAGCACCCCTTTTAGGACCTCCAAGGAGACATCCTGGCTGCTGGTAACCTGGTCCCTACTTCAGAAGATGAGTGACCTCATGATTCATCATCCAAACTGGGATATTTCTGAGTGAAGGGGATGGTCTGAATAGTGGCCCTGGAGTACTTAGCATGTATAAACCAGACCCATCTTCAGCAAACCAGGATAGACGGTGGCCTGTGAATGAAGAAGAGAAACAAGGCATACCTCTCGGTGTCTTAGCTGAAAGCTTCTGCCCTCATGGTAGCAGTTGTAAGTTTTTAGCAAGCTTAAGAGCTCCGACCTAAAAAGATAAAGACACACATAATCTTGGGCCATGGCAGGCCTTTCGAGCATAAGGATACATGTCCTACCAGCCACACATAATCAGTTTACAGCCTAGACTCTGCCATCAGACACATGCTTTTCAGTTTTCTAGAGAAACTTTCTCTAGAAACAAGGTTTCTAGAGAAACCTTGTGGAAGGTTTAGGGATGGAAAGAGGAGGAAGAGAAAATCACAGATGGCCCACATAATTGTGCAAATTGTGTTTGTACACTTTCGCTATCACAGATGAGTTCCTGACAGTCTCCCTGCCCTTTACTTCTGAGTCACTTCCTCAATAAATCCACTGAGATTGGATTATTAGCACTTTAAAGACGCTTGCTTTTTCCCCCCATCTTACTTCCTAGAAGGGCCTGGTGTAGCTGCTCTGGGGGCACCCTGAGGGGTGCTGCCTTTTCCTCATCCCGACTTTATAGATGTCTGAACAAGAGATGAAGTTGACAGCTATGAGAGAAGATCCTGAAGGTCTGAGGGAGGCCACTCTGTCCAGATGCCTTCTTCTCAGAATAAACGGAGGCCATGGCAAAGAGAAGACAGTCCCTGCACCCAAGCGGGGTTTTGCAGGGAAGTATGGTCCAACAGATAAGAAATTTGAGCCACATGGGTAATTTTAAAACTTATAGCAGTCATCTTACATAGGAAAACAAAACAGGTGAGATTAGTTTTCATAATGCATTTTGTTTTATGGCACAATATATTTAAAATATTATCATGTCCACAGGTAATCAATATAAAAAATATTAATGAGACCTTGTTCATTATTTTATTTTGCAATAAGTGTTTGCTACCTTCCTTTTATATTAAGTACACCTCGGGTACCTGAGTGGCTCAATCAATTAAGCATCTGTCTTCAGCTCAGGTCATGACCCCAGGGTCTTGGGGTCTTGGGATCAAGCCCCAAATCGGGCTCCCTGCTCTGCAGGGAGTCTGCTCTTCCTCTCTCTCTGCCCCTTTGCACTGCTTGTGCTGTCTCTCTCTCTCTCTCTCAAAATAAATAAATTCTTCAAAATATTTATATATTAACCACACTTCTCCAACCATAAGTCATGTGCTTGGCAGCCATAGGGACTCATGGCTCCTTTTCTAGACAGTGCTGCTCTAGAACCTCTTCAGGCAGGGCCTTCACTGGAGCCACCCAGGGTATAGATGAGCAAAACCTGTGGTGGTGCTCTGGTGTGCTGCCCAATGTGGGGATGATGGCAACTGACAGGGGAAGTGGTTCACTTGTGATTCCATGAATATTATGGCATTAACAAAGCATGACTCAATGTTGCATGTTTGTAGTGCTTATAAGTATGTAAATGCTGAACATAAACATATATATATATATCCTAACAAGTTTATGTTCAGCATTTACATACTTACAAGTACGTAATCATGTTATGGTTATTATTATGACTTTTCCAAAGTTATGTTTAACATTATTCTTAATATAAAATTTAAACAAGGAAAATGATGGTATGGGCAGTACTGTGAACAGAATGCTGTCTGTTTTCTCAGGTCTCCACTAGGAGGTCCCAGGAAAGAGGTCAGCAAAAGGTAGGAGGCTGGCTTGTCCTCAAGGTGGCAGATAGGAGCTGCCAAGTTTATAAAAGATTTGGATTCAGGACTCGAAAAGCAAGATAAAATAAAAAAATATACTTTTCTTTAGTTCAGAAATAAGTTTGAAAAAGTATTCCAAACATTTTTATAGTAAAACAGAGTAAATAAATTAAAATATTAATAATAGTAATTAAGAATTAAGAAAAATTAACAAAATAAATTTCAGCAAAGCTGAAAATCATTATGTCAATAAAATACTTTTCAGTAAAAACTCTAACCCTATTTTGAGGTTTTTCTTTTTTTCCCGAAACCCTGAACTGTTTAACACAATAAAAATGTTAGAATTGCTCTAGTTTTTGAATAAATTAAATGCCATCTGTGCAGAGTCACAACAGGCATTGCCATACTTTCCTGTCTTTGTGGGCCTGGGGAGGCAGGGGTCAAACCCACACCCCAAAGAGATCCTTGATCTCCAAGGAGACAGGCTTCAAAAAGAAGTGCCTCCATCACATCGTCATATCTATGAAAGGTGTCCTGAAGCCCTCCACCCAAAGTCTGTCCATGGCGGGGAGTGCCACAAGAAGATCCCCTCCCTGTATACAAAGGCTTACTTTAGGATGGACTTGCTGTCACTGATGGGGACATGAGAACTGGGTGGACAATCTTCCTTCATCTTCCCTTCTTGCCTGCAGACTGGGAAGTTACCTGCTGGGAAGAGGAGGACGGATAGACAGACAGACAGGTGAGCCTGGAGAAGCACTAGCCAGTGCAGTACCCAGAGCCCTGGTGTGCCCGCCTGTGGCTTCAGCCTTACCTGCCACCTCCCAACCCACCTATGCCCCTTCTCCCTCCACTCCTTGGCAGAAGGTGGCCACAGCTGAAAGACCAGGCTCAGAGGAATTAATGGGCCCCATACCCACCTGGGGCAGTCAAGCTCCCCTGGAGGAGGGGAGAGGGTGAGAACTGAAGTGCCAACTGGTACCCAGTACCAGCCCTATCAGCCCCCCTCTCAGAATCTCATAAGCCCTGGAGATCTGGATCAATCTTGTAAATGTTTCAGACACAGGCTCTCTTCCCCCAGCCAGGAAACCCTGAGTAATGGTTTCTGCCTCCCAACCCCCAAAGCACCCTGGGCCTTTCTCCACCAATTCCACTGAGCCCAGGCTGGTGGCCCCATCAGTGCCTTTGGAGTTGGCGCATCTGACTAGTGATGGGCTCCTAGTGATGGGCTCATTGGTACTGTGGTCACTATGTGCTGTAGACTGCATTGAGCATTCTCTCTGAATTATCTTATTACCTCTTAACAACAACAGCGCGAGGTAAGCACCATCCTAGTCCCATTTTATGGATGAGAAAACAGGGACAGAGGTTGAGTACTTTGACCAAGATTCTTAGCGAATCAGCGGCAAAGTCACTATGTGAACACAAGCATTTAGGTCTTAGATTCTGGTCTCTGACAAGATTCCATCAAATCCTAGAGGAGAACACAGGCAACACCCTTTTTGAACTTGGCCACAGCAACTTCTTGCAAGATACATCCATGAAGGCAAGAGAAACAAAAGCAAAAATGAATTATTGGGACTTCATCAAGATAAAAAGCTTCTGCACAGCAAAAGAAACAGTCAACAAAACTAAAAGACAACCTACAGAATGGGAGAAGATATTTAAATGACATATCAGATGAAAGGCTAGTATCCAAGATCTATAAAGAACTTATGAAACTCAACAGCAAAGAAACAATCCAATCATGAAATGGGCAAAAGCCATGAACAGAAATCTCACAGAGGAAGACACAGACATGGCCAACAAGCACGTGAGAAAATGCTCCGCATCACTTGCCATCAGGAAAATACAAATCAAAACCACAATGAGATACCACCTCACACCAATAAGAATGGGGAAAATTAAAAAGGCAGGAAACAACAAATGTTGGAGAGGATGCGGAGAAAAGGGAATGTGAACTGGTGCAGCCACTCTGGAAAACTGTGTGGAGGTTCCTCAAAGAGTTAAAAATAGACCTGCCCTACGACCCAGCAATTGCACTGTTGGGGATTAACCCCAATGATTCAGATGCAATGAAATGCCGGGACACCTGCACCCCGATGTTTCTAGCAGCAATGTCCACAATAGCCAAACTGTGGAAGGAGCCTCGGTGTCCATCGAAAGATGAATGGGTAAAGAAGATGTGGTCTATGTATACAATGGAATATTCCTCAGCCATTAGAAACGACAAATACCCACCATTTGCTTCGACGTGGATGGAACTGGAGGGTATTATGCTGAGTGAAATAAGTCAATCGGAGAAGGACAAACATTATATGGTCTCATTCGTTTGGGGAATATAAATAATAGTGAAAGGGAATAAAGGGAAAGGAGAGAAACTGAAAATATCAGTGAGGGTGACAGAACATGAGAGACACCTAACTGTGGGAAATGAACAAGGGGTAGTGGAAGGGGAGGTGGGCAGGGGGTTGGGGTGACTGGGTGATGGGCACTGAGGGGGCCACTTGGTGGGATGAGCACTGGGTGTTATGCTAAATGTTGGCAAATTGAACTCCAATAAAAAAAAAAAGATTCTGGTCTCTGAACCTCTTCCCTATATTGGTCTTGCGCAGTGCCTTAAACCCTCCAGCCTTCTTTTTCTCATATGCAATGGGGTGGTCTCTTCCCTCGATTCACACATGAAACCATGAATTCACAGCCCGGAAATCTTTGTGGAGTTTCTCAAACCCTTCCAGGGAAATGCACTAGTGCCTATGGCCATCTTCTGCACAGATCTCAGCTTCTCTCTCTCTCCAACTTACTCTGGCCAAGAACTCTCTTCTTGAGGCATGCTGTGTGTTGGGCAGTGAGCCACAGCTTCTCTCTCTCTCTCCACACCCCTTACCCCAATCTTGGCCTCATCTCTCCTCTCAAGTGGTGGCTAAGACTCTGAGGGATTCCATCACATTGAGAACTGTCACAGACAGGATCCACAGCTTGTCATTCACAATGATCCTGGCCCAGTCAGGTCTTCCCCACCACCATGTGTGTGCAGATGTTCCTGGGGGCTCCAGGTCAGATTCAACTGCTGTGGTATTAGTGTCCTCAGAGCATCCCCGTGGGCCCTGACTATGACCAGCTGAGCACCCTCTCTTCCAGCTTGTCTTAAACCACCCACGAATAAGACAAACCTGCCTTCCATGGTGGCATCAGGCCTGAATAAGCATTTGCTTCTGGAAGCAGGAAAACACGGAAAAGGGGAATGAACTAAGGGAGGTGGGCTTCTCAGTGACCTCAGAATCATCCTATAAATACCTCCGCTTTGCCTGGGTCTAGAGTGAGGCAAGACATGCCCTAGAGGGTGGTCAGGCCCCCAGATGCAGCTGCAGTAATATAGCCCTATAGCTACAGGGCACAGGGCTATGTGCCACAGGGGCCCTAGAGTGGGGCCTCACTGTCAGGCAGCAGGATTTCAAAATCGAGTTTCAGTTCCTTAGCTCCTCAGGCTCCAGGGGGAAAAAGTGATCTGCCAGACTCCCTCTTTGGCTAGTTCCTCAAACACTTCCATGCAGAGCTGGCTTCAGCCCAAGAAAAGTACCTGGGTTTCCCTTGCAACACTGCTTCTGTGCGTCCATGGCACAACTGTGTCTGGCTTTACACAGACTCATTGTGGGAAGGGCTGTATTTACCCAGAAGTAACAGCAGATGTTATTTTTCTCTCTCTCTCTGTAGCCAGCTTCTCTCCCACTCCTCCTCACTTCCTGCTCTGACTTCGAGCCTCTCGGAGCTGCCCCTATTTCTCCTAACAGGCTTGCCGCTTTGTCCTCCTTTTGGGTCTCTAAGGTTGCTGTTTTCTGGACAGAAAACAGCCTCCTCCTTGTCCTATACTCTGATGCTAGCTCCGCCAGGAAACCCTTGCCAGAGCAGCTACCTCCTCCAGTATCGGGAGAGGCTCCTTCCAGTCCAGCACCTGCTCTGGGCTCCTGGCTATGCTGGGTCTGCAGGACCTGACCTGGGTATGAGGGAGCTGATAGGATGGTGGGAGAGTAGGGAGGCGGGCGGTGTGAGGGTGAAGCTGCAGGCCTCCACACGATGAACAGTACTTTTCTGGCTCACCTCGTTTCCAATCCCAACCCTGAGCCTTACACACAGCAGGAGGTCCATAGATGACTGTTAAGTTATTGGATGAATTTGAGAAGCCTCATGGGATCCTCCAAAGTCAACTTTCCCACACTTGTGCCTATCTAGCTGGAATAAAACATGTAAAAGTCTCCGGGGGTCAGGAAAGTGACTAAGCTGAGGCACTGGTCAGTGGAGTCCCTGGGGAACTGGGGGACATATTCCTTCTCTGGACGGTCAGCTTTTCTGCTATTTCATGAACAGTCATAAATCTGGGTTTGTATGAGCTCTATTTCACTATTTAAAGTCGGACACTGTGGCCGAGACATTGATTGTCCCTGGAACCCCGTGTTCCCCCACTCACATCACTTAGCTCCCTGTCAGGCCACATGACTAATATGTCACATATTACACACAAGAAGTGTTGGGTGTCACTCTCAGGTTGGTGTATTTGAGCAGCGTGTAACCTTGTTCCCTGCCATGGTGATCCAGAAAGGCACATGTCCCAATTGCTGCAGCTTCCAGATAGTCAGCCTAGGTTCCTCTGTGGACTAGAGTCCTCTGCCAACCCACTGTGGGTACCAACTGGGAAAGACAAATAAACCCATGCTGGGAAAAGCTGCTGGTGTCTCAGCTGCTAAACAGACCCTCATGGCTTCAGTTGACTGCCTTTTCCTCTCTGTGCCTTCATTTTCCCATCTGTACAATGGGAATATTGATCTCCAATTTTCTCAGCTGTAGAATTCTTTGTTCAAATTGAATATCTGTGCAAATCAGATTAGAAGGGGCTGCTTGGGTTGACAGTGAGATAGGTGGTGGGGAGCCCCATCCAAGGCTTTGCCTAGGACTCTGGATAATATTACTTTCAAATCACAGTACTAAGTAACACATGAGACCTTCCCTGCACTGACCTTCCAGAATCTGCTTTTTATTTTTTATTTTATTTTATTTATTTTATTTTATTTTATTTATGATAGTCACACACAGAGAGAGAGAGAGAGGCAGAGACACAGGCAGAGGGAGAAGCAGGCTCCATGCACCGGGAGCCCGACGTGGGACTCGATCCCGGGTCTCCAGGATCGCGCCCTGGGCCAAAGGCAGGCGCCAAACCACTACGCCACCCAGGGATCCCCAGAATCTGCTTTTTAGAAGGACATGAACAACATGCTGAGTCGCTCCAGCTGGAGTTAAATGGCATCAGCTGGGAGAAGGGGTCAGGAGGAAAACAACAATCTGGAATCATATATGTTCAAGTGAAAGGAGAAAAGGGAAGGTGGCCCAGAAGGTAAACAGTTTAGCTTGGCAGGGACAGATAATGGGGCATATCACCCTGGGGAGGGCAGGAGGTGAGTAAGCAAGGCTGCAGGAAGGCAATGAAGAAGCTGCTTCACAAAAGGGGGTCTCTTCCAACTTGCTGGACTGGGTCTGAGCCCGATGCGGTAGGAAGCTGGGTCCCCTGGAAAAACAGCCTCTTCTTTGAGAGAAGCACATATTCCTATGTTTCTTGATGTTCATCATCTGCCTCTCTGATTCTCCCATGTACATCCTTCCACACCAGGTAGACAACATCTCTACCTCTCTGAGTTCCAGAGCTCACTTGGGGGTCACTCACAGAATTCTATTCCAAGTATGAACATTGTGTATTCGTGCCTCCTTTACCAGACTGAACTCTGAGATCATTTTCATTCATCTTGATAATCCTTATGTCTTTAGAGTTCTAAAGTGAGGTACATGGCACCTCCGGGGCTCCCTAGAGATAACTGCTGAATGAGAGAAAGAGAGAGACAGAGAGACAGACACAGAGACAGAGAGAACAAGAGCGAGACACCCCCCTGCCCCCAGGAAGAAAGCAAACATAGATTCCTCTCTGTTCACACCACGTTCCTGAAACTGCTCCTTCAACCTTCACTCTCCTTGGACCCTGGACAGGGCCTTGGAGAATCTCTAACGGAGTGATGTTCAACCTTTAATAAAAATCATAATCTTGTTTTTAAAGACAGAAGCCCAATGCAGAGATTAAAACAAGGCTACTTTGGTTGAAGCGGGATTCGGGGAGAGGACAGGCTGAAGCCGGACAGCTACCCAGGCGCAGCTGAACAACCAGAGGGACAGATGCAGCTGAGCAGGCCAAGCTCTTTGGCTCTGGGAGGCCAGCCCTCCGTCCTGGCCTGCTCCCCTCCCTCCAGGCCCCAGCACACACAGCTCAGGCCTCCACTTTTTTTCCCAGGGCTGCAGGAGGCTCTGTTCCTGACCAGAGGACTGAGACTGCAGCCAGGGCTCCTTGTCTCCAGAGAAGGAGCCCCAGGGCGATGTGCCAGCCATGGTTACCTGTCCCCAATGAACAGGCAGTGAACTGTTTTTGCTTTCCACGTCAGTGGCTGCTCTGCCACCTATGCAGAGGGGCTGCTGAGGACAGCTGGCACTGTAGCCTGCCCCTGCTATTGTTCCTGGCCTTTGATTTGGGACAAAGGACAGGGAAGCCTTTAACTGCTAGGCTTGGCCCATCTTTTCCTTGTTGGCGGTCATGGAGCCCGTGATCACAAAAGAATGCAGCTTTGTGTCTCTTCAGTCACCACTCCAGCCCAATTCCTGCTGGCCCTGGGGGGAAAGGAGAAAAAGGCTAGGGAAGTGGGATTTTCAAGAAGCCAAACTGAGCGCATCTGAGAGCCTTTTCTTTTGAGAAGCTGTGGTGCCTACTTTTTCCTCTTAAAATGTCTTTTTTTTTTCATAAAATGATGACAAAAATAGATGGTCATTGTCCTAACTTGGCAAAATTGGCAAATGCATCAATATCCACATTAAAATGTTCTGGGAATGTCTGCGAGATTTGAGGGCTTGGTAACCTCTGTTCTAATACTTTAGGATTCCTATCTTCTTCCTTAGGCATGATTAAAATCAAACGTGTAAATAAAGTGATGAGAGAAGCAAATGAAAGGAGGACAGAGGTGTGGGGCGCAGCTGGGAGCATCGGGCCCAGGCTGCAATCAGACTGAAAGGAGGCAGGAGGCTCAGAGAGAGGCAGCAGGTGCAGGGAGGGACACTGCCTTGCATTCCTGAGAAGCCTAAGTTCCCTGTTCAGCAGCCCAGGACCACGATCTCCAAAGGGCAGCTGGGCGGGGAGGGGGGAGGCATTGAAAACAAGGAGCATTACAAGCAACGCCCCTCCCCCGCCAGCACCTGTCAGCCAGCAAATGGCAGGAGCCTGGCCAGGGAAGGACCTGCTGTGCCTGCTGCTGCTGCCAGCTGCCTCTGAGAGGAGGCCTGACTGGAACAGGCTGACACTTAGAAACACGTTTTCGCTGAGAAAGCTAGTTGTGGGGATGTGGATGGCAGGCAGGGACTCAACAGCTGTTCCCTCTGCCCCTCCACACTGCTGTCCCTGCCCCCCCCCTCCAGTTCCAAGAGCCACCACCATCTGCCCTCTGGGTCAGCCACACCCCTTCCTGCCTCAGCCCGACTAGGAAGGAGAACCCAGAGGACACTGTGCACAGTCCAGATGGAGGTGATGGTGGCAGAGGGAAAGCAGGAGAGATGGCCACACCGCTGCTAGCCACCTTCACTCACTGCCTTCTGGGCTGGCTCATGGACCCTAGCTCACCTAGACTGCATACTCCATACTCCCCACCTCCGTGGTCCTGGGGTCCTAACCACAGGGCCTCCCCAACACTGTTGCCTGTCCTCAGAAGAACTTGGCCATCTGCACTGGAGCAGGCTGGCTTTCCTGGCATCTTCTTCTCAGCCTGAGCTCGAAGGCAGCACCTCACCCAGGCCCCGGTGGGAGGATTTCTGGTTTTTGCTCTTGCTTTCAAGGCATGGCAACCTGAGGCCAGAAAGACATTTCCTGTCCTTCTGCTCCCTCTCTCAGATACCCCTTGGGCCGGGGGGCCCTCTTGCCCAAACCAGGCTCACCTCTCATCTGTGGAAGAGGGGATCTGTACAAAGGGGAATCCTCTCAGCCATGCTTTTTGGGCCCAACAGGTGCTCAGACTGACCAATATCCTGAGGTAGGGGTGGTCTGGGGGCAAGCCCTCCTGGTGCTCCATGCCAGATGCTGCAGAGCTGTGCCAGGTGCTCTCTGTGGCTGCCCCCACTTCTGCTGTCCACTGTACCAGGCCTGTGTGCCAAGTGCTTGACTTGCTGGTAGTGGTTTTCTGTGAGACGTAGTGTGGCTCTAAATCTTTTTGGCCACAGAGCCCTTTGGAATCTCTTTAAAGTGTAACACACACTCCCCAGGAAAATTTACATATGTGCATGAATGTGCAAGTATGTACATATCAAATCTGCACACCACTGCAGGGGCCTCAGGAAGCTCCTGTGCACATATCCCTGGATCCTCAGATCCCAGGTTAAGAATTTCTGCTGGAACGTATCACAGTGAGATGGAGGAGGCAAAAGGGCATCCCAGAGAGAAGTCTGGGTGTGGATTTTGTTGCAGCATCCACCTGGTGTGTGACTTCAGCATGTTGTGCCATCCCTTGGGCCTCAATTTAGCGGGGATTGTACTGGCTGCTGGCCCAGAGTGTCTTTAGGTCTCTCCTTGGCTCTGTAGCTATGAGGCTGCACGACCTCCCTGCTCCCACCTCCCAAAGACAGGCAGGGCAAGGGGAAAGGGTTCCAAATCTCTCCCTCAGTAGTGCCTCCTGGGGAAGAAGGTCAGACAGCCAGAAAAGAAAACTGAGCAAACTGCAAGTTCCCCTTTCACAAAAGCAGCAGCCACTTCCTATCTGATCTTAATTTACTTTAAAACAGTTCCAAAATATTTCCTTCAATGTTCTCTGTGACCAGATGACAACCCAGCTTCTCCAAAGCTCCGGACTTAAAGCTCTGCTCCCTGATTCTTCAGCTGTGTGACCTTAAGCAAAGTCCCTTTCTCTCTCTGAACCTCAGATTCCTCATTTGGTAAATTTCTGGCTGCTGTAACATGGGTCTCATATGGAGTTCACCCACAATAAACTGGAGCTCCTGGGATGCCTAAGTGACTCAGTGGTTGAGCGTCTGTCTCTGGCTCGGGTCATGATCCTGGGGTCCTAGGGTCGAGTCCCGCATCGGGCTCCCTGCAAGGAGCCTCCTTCTCCCTCTATGTCTCTTGCCTCTCTCTGTGTGTCTCTTGGGAATAAATAATAACATCTTAAAAAAATAAATCAAAGCTCCCATGATTGGTCACAAGGTGGGGAGGTCAGAAGGGATACCGGGATATGGGGATGTGAGACTCACAGAAAAGGGCCATCTTCCCAGCTGGAGTGACCATGAGCAAGGACATATGGCTGAGTTTACTCTCAAAGCCAGGGCCCAGGTCCCCAGGGGCCTAGGCCAGAGTGCCTTCTGGCTGACCTCCTGGTCAGAGTCTTCCCGGGAGGCTTTGCATTTACAGGATCTGCACTGTGACTGGCTGAGTTCTGCTCACGTTGTTTGTCACTGTCCAGCTGACCCAGACCGAGGGGGACCCTGGACTTTCACTGTTTCTCCACCTCCAGGCTACCCACTAGAGTCTCAGGGTGGAAACAGGGCCTTCCCTCCCATTTTCACAGGGGCTAACAGGTGGCCTCAACCTCACTTTCACTGTCAAGTCTGGAACCACCCGCACCACACACAGAGAGAATTATGACAAGAACTACTGGAAATACACTTCACCACTGACAACGTACTGAAACACATGCCATTACAACTTCCAGCCAGAATTTTTTTTAATCTAAATTTCATGTGTTCCATTTTAATGTGTTCTCCTCCTCCTTCCTCTCCTCTCCCTTCCCCAGTCTCTTCCTCCCTGCTTCCTTCCTCCAGCACTTCTGACCCTGGTGGCAGCTGCTCAGGAATTATACAGGGGAGCAGGTGGAAGGCAGACCTGCATTCACCTGTTAGTTCTACCAATTCATTGCAGTTTTTTGTTCGTTTGCTTGTTTTTGTTTTTTCATCACAGCTACTGGCAACAAAGCTTGATTGTACCCTTAGCAAACTACAGAGAAGCTAGCAAGGGTTTCTCCTGCCAGTGCAAGCATGTGGCTTTGAAGTCTAACCTGCTTGGGTTCAAATTCCAGATTCTCAGCCCCATTTACTGCAACTTTATTTAATTTGCTTATGAAGCAAGGTTACTAAAGATCTCCTTACAGTGTTTTAAGAAAACACCAGCTAGCACTGGCCTTGCACTGAGGGCGGTGGGAAGGAGGGGTTGGGAGGGAGGAGGCCCTCCCTCCCCCAGGCCTGTGTCAGACTGTAAAAACACGGTAGCATCTCTCCAGAATCAGTCAGGAGCATGTGGTGGGGGAGAACAGGATGGCTGGCAGGGTGAGCTCTGAAGTCAAGGGGTGAAATGAATGAGACCTGGCACCAGAAAGTCTAAGTTCAAATCCTGGCTCCCTCACTGACTCATCTGGCTGAAACAGGGCAACTCTATAACTCTGTAAGCCTGTTTTCTCGTCTGAAAATGAGGATAATGAAAGTATTAGGGCTGTGGGAAGTGGGTGCCATCTTGTGCTGAGGCCCTTGGCACAGGTGGGAGAACCAGGCAAATCTTCTATCAATAGCCGGTGAGGCGAGCCCCTCCTTCTGCTATTATCTCGGCGGGCGCCGGTCTTCCATCTGTGAAATCTGAGAGTTGTGCCAGAGCCTCTTTGAGCCTCTCCCGCCTCAACTAAGATCAATGCTCCTAGGATATTGCCTAAGAGAAGAGACGAGGTGAGCCAAGGTGTAGCCTGCGGCCCCTCCCACCTACGGCGCCCGGGTTTGAGTCCCCGTAGTGCCTTTTCCCTGGAGAAGGTGCCTGGCGCAGCGCCCACTCTCAGGAATGGGCCTGAGGCCGGGGCTGCGCCAGGCTGGCAGGGGGGCGGGGAAGGGGCACCGGTGCCCAGGCTCCAGAGCCCACGGCTGCGGGCGGGCTCGGGGGCAGTGCTCTGTGGCCCCCCACTCCGGCCTGTGCATCACTCACCCTCGGCCCATCGCGCAGTCCGGAAGCCGCTGCCCGCGCCGTGCCCTCGCCGCGCCCTCGCCGCGCGGCACCCGAGCCGGGTCTGCAGCGCCCGGAGCCTCGAGTCCCAGGGGGCGGGCGCGTGGGGCCCGCCCCGCCCCGTCCCGTCCCGCCCTTCGCCGGGCGCTGGCCGATGGCCCGCCCCATCTGCCCCGCCCCGCCCCATCTGCCCCATCTGCCCCGCCCCGCCCCATCTGCCCTGCCCCGCCCCGCCCCGCCCCATCCGCCCCGCCCCGCCCCTCGCGTCGCTGCGGCCGACCGCGCCGCCCTCCATCCCGCCCCGCCCCGCCCCGCCCCGCCCCGCGCCGGGCACCCCGGAGGGTGGGCCTGGGGGTGCGCTGGGGCGGCGGGAACGGTGGGCGGGGCCGCGCGAGGGGGTCCCGCACCGCGACGAGGGCGCCGGGGACGCTCGCAGCCAGCAGCCCCGACTCTGCGGCGAGGCCCGGGGTGTGGGCGGTCTCCGGGACCTCTGGGGGCCTAAGACCCTCGGCTTTCCAACCAAGGCTCCTGCGTGGCGCCAGAACCGCTGGTGGCAGCCGGAGCTTTGTCCTCTTTTCCCCTCTGGGGCCACCCGCGTGTTGCTGCGGTTTGGCTGGCGTGGCCCCCGGAGCGCCACCCCGTTTAAGAAATCGGGGCCGCTGGTACAGGGACGTAAACGTCTCCTCCGCTCCCCGCCCGCCGAGGATTCCCTGCGCCCGGACGGAGAGGACGGAGGTCCCCAGGCCTCAGGACGGTGCAGCATTTCTGGGCCGCGGGGGTGACGGGTGCGCGGGGGATGCGGGAGGGGCTGAGGGAACCCTTTGCAGTTTGTTTTACGTCACCATCCCTAGTCCTGACCTCCAGACCTCTTCTCCTCTACTCTCAACACAAATCATTTTAGTGTCATTTGATCTGTGGTTCTTAATCTTTGTAGAAACAGATGGCCATTTTAGAACCTGAGACACACCTTTTAGAAAATGGCAAGTAAAATCAGCCTGGGATTTGAGTTTATGGGTCTCCGGAGCCCTCTTGAGAGGAGAGGGGCTGTGCTAATCGTTGCTGTCGAGGCTGCAGGATTTGGGGTCAAGAGATTGGGCTCTGCTGTCTATTTCCTGCATGACCTTGCCATGGTACAATTGCTCTGGGCCTCAGTTTCCCCACCTGCAAAAATGAGGACGCTAAAGATGACCAGAGATTCTTCAACTTTGCATGAATCTGTGGAGAATGCCCCATCCTTGGCCAGCTCCGGGCTTCCCTGTGATCAGGGACCCCCACTTCTGCACAACCCAAGGGTCTGGTCATCAAAGCGGAAGCCAATAACTGGTTCTTCTTTGAGTTTTTAAAAAACAACGGGCAAAATTCAACATAGCCCTTAACCTCTGAGTATTCAGCCTATGCTCAATAGGATAAATAAGCATAGCTCTAGGGTAACATACTATTTCCCTGGGGCTTTCCAGCACTTTAGAATGAATCATTCTCTCTGATCTAGTTGATGGTGAGGGAATGACCGGGGCTGGGGCTAGCCTGCAGTGATGATTGCGTTTGAGGAAGCAACCTGATGTGCCTTGCACTCCTACTGTGTGTCATGCACTGTGCTAGTGCAACATGTCAGAGACCCCACAGGATCCCCTCCACAACTCCAGGGAATGGGTGTTTTCACCGGGATTTTGTGTGGAACATGAGTGTCCATCATCAGGGTCCTCAGAAGGAGGATCACCTTTTCCTTCAGTATTCAATGGGACTGTATTTGGTCTCCAGTTCACTTACAGTGGGTGTTGTGGATATTGTTTGTTTCCAATCCATTATCCATTTTTCTTTTTTGGAAAAAAGAGAGGAAAGAAGGAAAGGAACAGAAAAGGAAAAAAGCTGGGGTGCCTGGGTGGCTCAGTCAGTTAAGCACCTGCCTTGGGCTTGGGTCATGATCTCGGGATCCTGGGATAGCGCCCTGAGTTGGGCTCCCTGCTAAGCCGGGAGTCTGCTTCTCCATCTCCCTCTGATCCTCTCCCCTGCTCAGTCTCATTCTCTCTCAAATAAATAAATAAAATCTTTAGAAAAAAATAAAAGGAAAAAAGTTGAGAAAGAGAGAGAGCCAGTAACTTGTTTGGAGTAGCACCATGCCAGCCCCTAGTGATGGATCATGACCAGCTGCATTTTTTTCATAGGGCACTTGGAACAACCCAACAGTGGGTCATGAAATTAATTTAGTAGATGATGCGACTTGTATTTTTAAAAATGGAAGAGAAAATATCAGTTTACAGCACACAAAGTAAATATAAGTTATGTCTTATGAAATTTTTGTTTGCATTATTTATATTTCAGTTACATGCATTAGGCTGACATGAAATGTGTTTGTCACTGTGGGCTATGGTCAAAAAAGTTTGAAAGCCGCCATCACAGTCAATCTTAATCCTTTTCATGGCTTTCCCAGTTTCCTTTGAAGCTAGAAGGACCAGAAGACCCACTTTGGAGTGAAGAGATAAGGAAAAGTGTGCTGGGGGTGGGGATGAAGTCAACTTTTGCTTTCCTGGTGGAAGGAACAGAATACCCCTTTCACTTGTCTTTCTCTCTCAAATGTGGATACCATGTGTAATTTATGGAGCACTGGCAGCTATGTTGAGATCATGGTAAAATATGTCCGTATGCTAAGGCTGGTGGACCATAAAGATAAAAAGAGTCTGGGTCTTATTTACATCATGAGGCTCCTGTACCATGCCTGTACTACCTACTCTAGACTTGTCATGGAAAAAAAAAAAAAACCCTATTTATTTAAGTCAGAGATTCATATTTTCTATAAAGGGACAGATAGTAAATATTTTGGCCTAGTGGGCTAAATGGTCTGTGTTGCAACTACTTAGCCCTGCTCTTGTATTTTGAAAGCATCCATAGACCACATATAAACCAAAGGGCGTGGCTGTGGCTCCAATAAAACTATGTACAAAAACAGGTAGCAGGTTACATGTGACCCTGGGCTATAGTTCGATAACTTTTTCCCTAGACAGTCTTACCACCTTTATTGCCTCTCTGATCTCATCTCCTCTTACTTCCCCTCCTTCTCTCTGCTGTAGTGATACTCTTTTTCCTGCATAGGCCTGCTTGCACCACAGGGCCTTTGCACTTACTGTTGCCTCAGCTGGGAAGGCTCTTCCCCCACATGTCCTCAGGACTCATTCCTTCATCTTCTTCACATCTTTATTCACAACTCACCTTCTCTTTGAAGTATTTACTGGTCTCCTAACTAAAATGCTCCTCACTGGTTCACACATACTACTCTCTGGCAAGCTATATGTTTTACTTCTTTAGCATGAGCTACTTGAGGGAGGAAGACTGTTTCTGTTCCCTTAGAGATTGACTATGTCTGGAATGTGGTAGTGTTTGAGCAATAGCTGGTATGCGATTTTTTTTTTCCCCTTTCAGCCAGATTCAGGTAAGAAAACAAACTCAGGTAGGCTCAATACCCCCTCTGAGGGGACCTGATGAGTCAAGTGGTAGAATCTGGGTTTGTACTCTCGTGGCCCTGGGAAGTCATGTTTGTGCCACCAAGGAATGGGGGTAAAACCACATCTGCCTCTATTGGAAGATTGGGCTCCTGCAGAGCTGAGGCCATCCAGAAGTTTCTGCAAGACTTCTTGCCCTAGCGCACCGCCCCAGTAAAGGGGGCCTCTGGGAGTCCTTTAAGGAGCAGGGCACAATCCTGCTCATCTTGGGCAGTTTAACTTTTTATAGCATTCCCACATCAGAAAGTCTTTAGAAAAGTCATTATTTTGTGAACAATACACACTGACTTGTAAGATCTATGAAAGGCCAAATGGAAACACTCATGATCCAACCTTTTTAGTCAAGAACCACAAGAATGAATTCATGTTTGATTTGCAAGGGGCTAAACTTAAAGGAGCCTGAGTCTGATAAAACACAAGTGACTTCTTGCATCAGATAAGGCTGTCACTGGGGCAGGGTGCTGGGCTCAGCTTTTGCTTGAGGCTTCTTGGCACCAGTGCACTGTTCCAAGAAGGCTGAGAAATTACCCTCTTTCCTCTGGTGCTTCGAGAGGCAAGTTGTGAAAATGCCTGGGTATAATCACATGTTGTTGAGGTGCAATTTAGATTTTTCTGAGTCTTGAAAAATAGGTTTATATAATTGAACATAAATGTTATTAATAATGAGAATCATTTTCAAGGCCATTCCCTGAAAACAGTAAAGAGAAGCTTGAATTAAAATTGCTGGGAGACTGGAGGGTATTAATGCTGAGTGAAATAAGTCAATCAGAGAAGGACAAACATTATATGGTCTCATTCATTTGGGAAATATAAAAATTAGTGAAAGGGAATAAAGGGAAAGGAGATAAAATGAGTGAAAATATCAGAAAGGGAGACAGAATATGAGAGACTCCTAACTCTGGGAAACAAACTAGGAGTGGTGGAAGGGGAGGTGGGCGGGGGGTGGGGGTGACTGGGTGACAGGCACTGAGGGGGGCACTTGATGGGATGAGCACTGGGTGTTATTCTATTATGTTGGCAAATTGAACACCAATAAAAAAATAAAAAGATAAAATAAAATAAAATAAAATAAAATAAAATAAAATAAATAAAATAAAATTCCTGGGAGGGGGTGGGCAACTGGGTGGCTCAGTTGGTTAAGCCTCTGCCCTCAGCTGGGGTCATGATCCCAGGGTCCTGGGATGGAGCACAGGGTCAGTCTCCCTTCTCAGTGGGAAGCCTGCTTCTCTCTCTGCTGCTCCCCCTGCTTGTGCTCTCTCACTTTCTCTGTGTCAAATAAATAAAATCTTTAAAATAAAATAAATAAAATTGCTAGTTAACTGCCTGGATGACTTTGCATGATTTTATTCCCTTTGCTGTCTCTGACAAGATTCAGAACAAGTGGTTTCTAAAGCAGGTTTTCAAAGTCTTCATGATTTCAAACGTATATTTTTTAGAAAACAATTGGATGATTGCACTGGATTGAGGTCTGTAAGATCCAGTTTAAACCAAGAAGCTTTTCTTTGCCTTTAATAGGCTCTGTTTTATTATTATTATTATTATTATTATTATTATTATTATTATTGGCTCTGTTTTATTAAACCCACCAGCAGGAAGAGACCACTTAGAGAATGCCACTTGCTTTGATGGAATCCTTGGGTGGTGAGGTCATCCCATTGCATGATCTTAACACAAGAAGGATTTGCCATCAATTTTCAGATGATTTCTCAAGTAATCTGCCTACCATCTACCCTTCTTTCCTATGTGAAATGGTTTTCATTAACTCCATTTGTTAGCATATAAATAATTACTTCAGGTTAATATATAGAACTCTACAATCCACGCTAGATGCAGGCTAAAAATGAAAATTCTCTAAATGGACATAAATTTGCATAATGTATGCCACATAACCACCTTCTTGTTAAACAGACACATACATACCCACACATATACATATCCACACGTGTGTGCTTGTACACATGAACACGCCCTTTCCATATTACATATTTTTTGTTCTTTATGTTTATACTTTGGAAAGTGTTTGTATTCCACATCGCAGAACTAATAAATGCCTAGGCCCGGGGTTTCCTAGGAGGGAGAGAGCTTGCTTTAAAAGGTGAGATAGCTAAAAATTGCTGATGAAACTTCCTTTTGTGGAAAAATATTTGCTTAGCTCAAGCCCTTTCTCTACTTGGTCTTGAGAAAAGGATGTCACTGTCCCTAAGTCTGCTCCAAAGACATGTGAGGGCAAGGATAGGCAGAAACCTATAGGCAGGAACAATAAAGAGGTCTGGTTTGTAATGAGTCAAAGGTCTTTCCCCTCACCTTCTCTTCCCCAGTTTCCTGACATTGGATACATATAGATACAAAAATGTGTTTGGTTCATCCAATAATACAAATCAGAAAGCTAAAGAAGGGACATATATCCACTTCCTTATACTTTCCCTGCCTTCTCAAGCCTCTGCGATCTCACAATCTATGTCACCTCTCCACCCACCCACCCTTCATACGTCTTGCCACCTTCTACTTGGGCTCTGCTCCTGGAGGATGAAGACAATGTGGGGCTGCCAGAAACTCGATTAGTATGAATGGAGGTCATAACGACCATGAGTTGCTAACATATCAGAAATAAGGTGAAAATAACTATGGCAATGCAAGATGTCTGAATAAATTGCATTTTCAATGTAACTATAATTTTAATAATAGAAAATGACTATGTACTTTGATATTTTGATTCATTTAACAAATGGCAAGGCTGTCGGCTGGACATGGCATGAAATAGTACAAGGGCAGGAAGATTTAGGGAAGGACAGTTTCTCAAAGTTTAACTTTTTTTTTTTTTTAAGTTTTATTTATTTATGATAGTCACACACAGAGAGAGAGAGAGAGAGAGAGGCAGAGAGAGAAGCAGGCTCCATGCACTGGGAGCCCAACGTGGGATTCGATCCCGGGTCTCCAGGATCACGCCCTGGGCCAAAGGCAGGCGCTAAACCGCTGCACCACCCAGGGATCCCAAAGTTTAACGTTTTAAGAAAGGATTTCCCTCTACAGAGTCTGGTGTTGCTTGGGAGCTAGAATTCCTAAGAATAGCCAGATACTGACTGTGATTCAAAGCGGCAAAATAATAAACGATTAGGACCTTCCCTCCAGCCAGATATTAAACAGCCAAAGAAAATGGAGACTTTGCAGATGGAAAAGAAAGAAACCTTGAGAGAGAATGAGCACAGAGCGTTTGCACAAACAAGGGCCATTTGTCCAGTTCCTGGGCTTTGTATTTCAAGGCAGATCACTCTCGGGGCACTCTGAGGAGACTCACCAGCTAGAGAATAGCTGTGTGTCCTGGAGGGAGGAACAGCCCCTCTACCTCTTCTTCAAAGCATGCAGTTTCCCAAGGAATGTAAAACATCCTCAGCAGGGAAGTGGCAGGCTGGCCAGACTTGACCCATTAACCTTGTGTTTAAAAGATGTTTCAGCTGGGTTGACCTCACCTCTGAACCTGCCTTCAGAGCCACCTCTGTTTCATTCTTGGTGTGCTAGGGGCTGGCTTTCCCGAGTTTCCTTCCCAACCTTTGTGACTATGAACTCTAGATCTGTCTTTAAGGCAGGATTGTGCCCTATAATAATAAATGTCTTCAAATTTGTGTCCATTTGAGAATCATCTCTGGCTTTTCACTTTGGAAACTCCATCTCAGCATAATAAATAAGATGGTGACCTTACAGTGGGGATAGAATATGAATGATCTGTGTATTAGTCACAGTTCTCCAGAGAAATAGACAGATGATAGATATGAGAGATAAAGATACATATATATATATATATATATAGAGAGAGAGAGAGAGAGAGAGAGAGAGGGACTGAGATTTATTTTAGGGAAGTGGCTCATTTGACTATGAGAGTTGATAGGTCCAAAATCTTATGGGCAGGCCAGTAAGCTGGAGACTCAGGTAAGACTTGATATTGCCGTCTTAAGTCTAAAATGTGCAGACCAGCACACTGGAACCACTAGGCAGGGGTTCTCTGTCACAGTCTTGAAGCAGAATTGCTTCTTCTTTGGAAAACCTCTGACTTTTCTGTAAGGCCTCCAACTGACTGGGTGAGCTTTCATTATGGAGGAAGATTATGTGTTTTATGCTGATTTACTACTGATTTAAATGTTAATCACATCTAAAAAACATTTAGACTGGTATTTGACCATGTAATGGATGACCATGGCTTAGCCAAATGGACACATAAAAATAACTATTACAACCAGTGAGTTTGGGCAACAGCTATACCTCATCTTGTCCTTCTCAGAACAGACTGTGACCTAGTGTCTGTGGCAGATACTCGGCATTCCAAGACTCTTCAGGATGTAACAGTGCTTTCTTCCCCAGGGGTTTCATGCTTTAACATACCTATATAATCTGTGGGAAGTTTTTGAGGAACTTTTGCTTCTCAATTGGAACATTTTCAGTAAAGGGTCAGATAGTAACTATTTTCATATTTGTTAGACGTACCATTTCCCTTGCCACAACTCAAGCCATAGGTAACCTGAAATGAATGGCGTGGCTGTGTTCCAATAAAACTTCATTTACAAAAGCAGGCAGAGGGTCTCCTGATTTGGCCCCTGGGTAAAGATAGAGTTTGGGGTGATATCACACCATTTCCCCCTGCCAAACCTGCCAAACCCAGAAACTATATTCTGGGTTGGGATGCTTTTAGCTGTGAGGAATGAAAGACTCAAAATCAGTTTTATCATCTCATGGAATAAAAAAAGTCCCAGGAATAGGTAGTTTCAGGGTTAAGTCAAGGTCTCAAAGGCATCTTCAAGGACCAAGGTTCTTTCCACTTCTGTACTCTGTCATCTTCAGCATATTGGTCTCGTTTCCCCTGGTATTTGCAGGGTGTTTCCGTATTTCCTGGGAGACATGACCACATTCAGTGGAAGAAGAGAAAGGGTATGCTTTAGTGCAGCTCATTTTAGGAGCAAGGAAGTCTTTCCCAGAAGATACTGGGCCATCTCCCTTGGTTCTCATTAGCCAGAATGAGGCTGTGAGCATGCTGCAGAGGGTGGACGCTCTGTAACTGGCTGGGAGAAACGCATGGCCAAGGGGATGAAGGTAGATTGATTAACCATGAAAATTCAGGCTCTACCAGCAAGCAAGCAATCAGGCTCTACCAGCAAGCAAGCAATCAATGGTTTCCCTGGGAAGAAGCCATGCTTGCTCTAACTGCTAAGTCTCAGAAGAAGCCAGCAATGCCTGCTATAAATCCTAGGCCTATCATAAGAGGAGAGCTGGAGGTGGGCAAAGTTGCTGCCTTGTGATAATGAGCAGGGTTTGAAAGCAGAGAAGAAGGAAAACAGTCTGGAGAGAAGTTCAGGAGGGTGGTTTCCTCTGTGAAGTGCAACGTAATGGGAAGGTGGGAGATGGGGGACAGTAGAGGTTCTGGTTAACTATGAGGGAACCCTGGCTAGAGAAAGGGAGCCACCCAAGCCCAAAGATGGGGACTGAAAATGTCCCAAGAGAAATGAAGAGTGCCCAGGGTACCTGCAGCCAGAAAGTTCCCCCTTTCCCTCACCCAGTTGCTAGGAGAGCCGTGGCAGGCAACCTCCTGGCTCAAGGGAGCAAGAGGCCTGGGGAGGCTGTGCTGGCTGGTCTCTATCTGTTAATCTCCTTTACAGCCCCCAGGGCCTGGGGTGCAGCAAGCAGGAGCAGCAGGAGACCTGGGCCCCAGGAAAGAAACTGGATGACTAACCTGAGTGTTTAAGCTGTATTCCTAAGGGGCAAAGTGACATTTACTTAGCTATTCCTTCTTCCATGGGGTGGAGGAGATGCTGCTGAGGCTGGGATTTTTGTCCTAGACCGTGAGCAGGCCAAGCAGGAGGGCTGGACACAGCTCCCAGGCTCTGCTGGCCCTAGCTCTGCTCTGGCCCATCAGCTACCCAGAGAAATCCAGAAGCATCCTCCCTTCCCCTCTGTGAGCAATCCAAGGCAGATCAGGTTGAGGTGTGTGGGGGGTGGGAGGCAGAAGAGCCCATCTAGCACTCTCTTTCCTTTCCTTTCCTTTCCTTTCCTTTCCTTTCCTTTCCTTTCCTTTCCTTTCCTTTCCTTTCCTTTCCTTTCCTTCCTTTCCTTTTTTTTCAAGAATATGAAATTGATTTTTAGTGACACATGACAATGGATAATACATGATTCATTCTTACCTATAGTCATGTCTGGTACTATAATTCGATTTAGATATATTGTATAGGATGTACCAACAATCATCTTAATAACCAAATTAGCTCCATGACTTTGCTTGGGTGACACTTTTAACAGTGAACTCGAGGTCACAACACAGTAACCGTCACCAAAGTTCTGAAGGTAATGGCTTCTCTGCCCAAGCAGGTTGTAAATAAATTCTGAATAAAACCTGGCATCCCCTGAAGGGATTCTAACTGTCAGAATAGTTTATCAAGACAGCTTTAGAGCAGACTAACTCCAGAAACCCATGCTGTACACAACATAACACACTGAGGGTGCTTAGTGCTCACAAGGGAAACCACACCTGGACATGTGAGAAAGTGTGAAAAACAAGATAAACCCAGCACAACCAAAGTAGGGAGCTGGTTTTCTGCCTTGTTCCACCTGAGCCAGTTCTCACCATTCTCTGACTTTCTTGATCCCTCCCTGTCCCTTGCCTCCTCTCCTTCAACTCCAGAGAAAAATTAGTTTCAGATGACTTAGTTGGAAGAGATCTTAGCTTAGGGTCATCTGGTTAATACTCTTCTCATTCAGAAGATAAGTGGGGAGAGACCCAGAAGAAGGGATATGATCAAGGCCACAGGCTGTGAGGTCTATGTCCAGTCTCAGACTTTGGTTTCCTGATGTCACTGAGAATTCAGACTCCAGAGTGGAGTGGATGCTGACTCTATTGTGTTTTAGCTGTATGGTAGTGTGCGAGATACTAAATTCTTCATGCTGTGGTTTCTAGTCTATAATATATGATCATAACATAAAGGCTGTGAAGGTCAGAGGACATGGAAACCACAATGCACTGAATGCCTGGCACACACTCGGGTCTCAGTTCATTGTTGTTGATACTATTCTTTACCTTATACTCTTTCTGCTGCACAGAAATCTTCTTTGTTATGTATGGAAAATACATCTGCAGGCTTCAGATTCTGATGGACTTACCACGCTTCCCTTGTCTCAGGATGGATGATTATAAGCCTGATAATATTCTAGCTCTATTTTTGAAGCTCACCACAAATCTACCTTCATAGATTGCCTTCTGAATTCACCTCTCATGGCACATTGTTTGCAATTTCCTTGTTATGCTTATATTTGCCTCATGGCAGCTACACTTACGGTCCATCTATGGGATGGGACAGCATGTCTGACTCACTTTGGCCCAGCACTTTGCATGGTGCTTGGTTCACTAGTAAGTAGGTGTTTAATGAGCATTTGTTGAGTTAAATAGACCTTTGTCTCTAATGACCTATTTCTTAAGTTTCTACTGGTGCTACTGGTTTCAAAGTAAGGAGCTATGTTGCACTCTGGAATGAGGAACCCAAGACTTCGGGGCTATGAATATCTCAGTGAGTTTTCTGGAAACTGGAAACTGAAGTGATAGTAAGCTGTTGCACCCTCACCCCACTCAGAGCCATGTGAAACCTCACACAGAAGCAGCTGTTTGGGGACAAATGAATCATCACAGCCATTGCCCACCCACTTTGCTTGTTATCTTCTCTTTAAAGGAAATTTGATATGAGGCTTGCAGAGGCTTTCAGTATCCATTAAGTGCTAAACATTCCATCGGAGGGGCTCTTGCATCTGCCCCAGTATATTCCCAGGATACTTTTCCAGTTCTAATGCTCTCCTCTTTCCCAGATCACTGTCCTAAGAGATTATGCAAATTTCCAGAAACCCACAATGTACACAACATCACACAGCCTATCTTTAGACTCAGAATTGGATTTCCCTTGGGCATGCTCTGAGGTCTGGGCAAATGCTCCTTACTAATGTGCACAGCTGGGCGTCTCTCCTTTATGGAGCTGGCTTTGGAGATGACCTAATTCCCTCAGGCCCCAAATCTCAGCAGAGCCCCATGGGAATATACTCTTGGTCTCATGGAAGCTTCTTTCTATGAAGCTCTTTTCATCCATGTCATAATGTGAAATTGAAAGTGTAATCTTTCACTTAAATGAAACTTGGCTTCTCCAAATTCCCCTTCTCTTCTGTGCAAAGGTCTTGACTTATCAGTTCTTCCTCAATCTCAGAACAGTGGTAAGATAACCAGCCAGGCAGATCCCATGGGACAATAAGACAGTCCCTTTGTGTCTCCCAAGAGCATTACATTTTCTTCCCTCTCCGGATGGTCAAACAACTGACTCTGTCAGATGGCCCACAGCTGTCTAGACTCTGGCTGAGCCCAGAGCTTTGAGGAGAAGATACAGGAGGCTGGAAGACTGAGCAGTCTACAGAGAAAGCTTGACATTTTGTTCAGACAGGGGATGGGGCAAGAGGTTTTCCCATTTCCCATTTGGACTGACTAACAACTATGTTTCCTTTGAGAGATTAATGAGGAGTGGGATTGCATAGAACCCTAGGAAGAGGCTCAAGTTTGTTCCTAAGATAAAAATCATTGGCAAGGGATGGCTCCAGGCTGAGCTGAAAGGAGTAGATGGGGCTAAGGAGCCCACAGAGAGAGCTACCTCCTAGCAGAGTTGACTAAGGAGGGAACAGAGGATACCAGAGCCCCTGTAGACAACCCATGTTCCAGGAAAGGAGCATTCAAGGGGGACCAGAGGGGTGATGTTTACTGAGTCATTGCCAGCTGCCAGTCCATTCTTGGAAGTAGGTACAATTATTATCCCCTCTTTACAAATAGGGAAGTGGAGGCTCAGAGGGGTTATATAAACTCTGGCCACATAGCTGGTGAAAAGTAGATCTAGGGTTCAAACCTAGGTCCTGTGAACTTGATGGACAATGTTCTCATCAATGCACTCTATTTCTTCAAGATCATGGCAAAGAAAAAAATTAGGAGCTAGGCTTCTGGACTGGCAGTTTGAGGAGCTCAGGGGACCCTCTCCCCCATGAAACAGCTATTTAACTGGAGAATATTATAAATATCGATTATTTAAAATCTCTGGGAATTGTCTTAAAGGCATACAGCAAATGGAGAAACATTCATTTAAGAAAATCTACTAAATCTTGGTGAGAACTGGGAGGGTCTGTGGCATTTGAACCATGACCCTTTCTCTTACCCACCCCTCAGCTCTATCTCGTGGAAGCTCTATGCTGGTGCTCTACTCTGGGCAAGTACGGCCAGTAGCACAGGGCCTCCCTCTCACTACAGGTCCCAGTCTACATTATAGCCTCCAAAGGGGCAAGATGCTGGCATTTCTCATCCTCACAGCCCTGTGTTGCAGAAGTTCTATTCTGAGGAGCCATGGCCAAGATGACTAAGGCCCCTTTCTCCCATAGAGCCCTCACTCCCACAGCAGAAGCAATCTGGTCCAGGTAGAGTGGTCTGAAAATGCCAAACCTCACTCACCCCAGGATGGGGGCTCTGTGCTGGGAGAGGCAAGCTGAGTTTTGGGGCTGTTTCCATCTCAGTACCTACTTATAGAATGGAATGTCACTCTGGGGAAGCAAAAATGTGCCCCCATCTCTGTCTCTTGTGTAGTGCTACAGATGTTCTACCTGGGGAGAAAGCAGACAGTGAGGCTGAAGAACTCACAGCTCTGCCTCAGGTGACTGACTTTATGTAGAACAGAATGTGGAGAGGTCCATGCATGGCGGGTGGGACAGCTATTGAAAACGATGGTGATCTTGGTAGAGAGCAATTAAAACGATGCTCATAACTCCATGCCATTAGCAGCAACAAGCAAAAGAGAGGAATAGCTAGGAGTTCACTAGAGAATTGGGTAAAGAGACAGCCAAGAAGAACCGTCTTGGGATCTCAGTCAATTCTGGGAATCGGGAAGGCTGGGTGAAATTGTTAGGCTGTACCTGCTCAGACATGATTAGCAGGAGGTAGGGCAGACTTGAAATCATTCTTCAGTTCACAGCACAGATCCATCAATGAATGGTAGATGTCTCACTGGCACAAGAGACTTAAGCACCAAATACTGGGCTAGAAGGAACTCCTAGAAAGCCAGTCTCAAAAATATAGTCACTCATATGCCTGATAGCCTGGCACAGCTAGGCACACAGCTCTGTGTGTCCAAATTTGTTCTCTCTCAGGAGTGATTAGGAAGGAAACATCCAAGCTACTAGTCCCTGGCTAAATGTGGGGAAAAAATGTAAATTTCTGAACTGTGATAGAAGTCTCCAAGTCTCACACACACGCTGGTGAAGGGTAAGTATCTAATTGGTCAAAGGCACATAATCACAGCTTTTGACCAATTAATGGCTTATGCTGGCCTGGGGAGAATCCTGCGGAACAGGATAAAAAATTAAACACAATGAAAAAAATCTGAACAGGGACATAAAGAGGGGAAAACTGATTGACTTCACAGAATTAGTCCAGCTAAGTTAGTAGCCAAACAATGGCAAGAGGATAAACAAATGAATAAACAACTAGAGACCTAGGCAGGGAAGGGGGAGAAGGAGTATCTGAGGTAGTTACTATATATTATCTGAAATGTTTAGCTAACAAAATTTTTGAGATATGCAATGAAAGAACATGCGAAAAAGCAGACAATTGACACAGTGTTTGAGGGGGTCCAGAAGCGGGACTTGGTGACAAAGACTTGCAGGCAACTATCATAAATATGTTCAAAGGAATAAATGGAAAAAATTGAAATCATACCAAATGTGTTTTCCAACCACAATGGAGTTTAACTAGAATAAATAACATATTCCTAAATGGGCCAAAGAGGAAATAAAAGAAAACTAGAAAATACTTTCAGATGAGTAAAAACAAAAACTCCATGTATTAAATCATATGGGATGCAGCTTGAGCTGCACTCAGAAAGAAATGGATAGCTGTAAATTTATATATTAAAAAATGAGAAATACCTCCTATCAACAACCTAACTTCTACCTGAACAAAAAGAAGAGCAAACTAAAAGCAAAATAAGTATAAGAAGAGAAAGGTGAAAGATTAGAAGAGAAATACATGAAAGAGAAAATATAAACACCATAAAAAAAATCAATGAAACCAAACATTGGATTTTTTTTTTAAAGTTCAACAAAAGAGCAGCCCGGGTGGCTCAGCGGTTTAGCGCTGCCTTCAGCCCTGGGTGTGGTCTGGAGACCCAGGATCGAGTCCCACATCCAGCTCCCTGTATGGAGCCTGCTTTTCCCTCTTCTGTGTCTCTGCCTCTTTCTCTGTGTATATCATAAATAAATAAATAAAATCTTTAAAAAAATAAAGTTCAACAAAATTGACAATCTTTTAGCTAGGATGACCAGGCAGAACAGGGAAAAGACTCAAATTACAGAAATGAAAGGGACTGTAGCATAGTATTATGAACAATATGACACCAACAAATTAGATAACTTGGATGAAATGGACAAATTCCTAAAATGGTGATAGATGTGCTAAGTAACTTGGTTGTGGAAATCATTTTACAATGAATGTGTAAATTAAATTTCACATTGTACACTTAAATATATATAATTTTATTTGTCAATTATACCTCAATAAAGCTGAGAAAAAAGGAAAATGATTCCATTTACAGAAGCATGAAAAAAGAACAAAATACTTAGGAATAATTTTACAAAGAAGGGTAAAGCTTGCACATAACATTGAAAGAGTTTGAAGACGGGATCCCTGGGTGGCGCAGCGGTTTGGCGCCTGCCTTTGGCCCAGGGCGCGATCCTGGAGACCCGGGATCGAATCCCACATCGGGCTCTCGGTGCATGGAGCCTGCTTCTCCCTCTGCCTGTGTCTCTGCCTCTCCCTCTTTCTCTCTCTGTGACTATCATAAATAAATTAAAAAAAAAAAAAAAAAAATTTAAAAAAAAAAAAAAAAAAAAAAAAAAAAAAAAAGAAAGAGTTTGAAGACAATCTAAATAAATAGAAAGGCACCATACATTGATGGGATGGAAGAATTTACATTGTGAAGATGGCAATGCTCTCAAAACTGATCTGCAGAGTCCATGAAATAAATCCCTATCAAAATTCCAGCTGGCTTTTTTTTTTCAAATATTGACAAGCTGATCCTTTATCATATGGAAATATGAAGGACCTTGAAAACCAAACCATCTTGAAAAAGAATAAAGTTGGGGGCTTATACTTCCTAATTTCAAAATATACTTACTACAAAGGTACAGTTATCTGTGCTAATGCCATAAGGACAGATACACAGATCAATGGAATAGAGCTGCAAGTGCAGAAATTTATGGTCTATAAATTTTCAACAAAGGAGGCAAAACAATTTAATTCAATAAATGGTGCTGGGCCAACTGGATATCCACAAGTGAAATAATTAATTTAGACTCCACATTACACCATGCACAAAAATCACCCCCAACTGTTATTTCTAAATTTAAGAACCCAAACTATAAAACTCTTAGAAAAAATATAGGAATAAACCTTCATGACCTTTGGTTAGGCAATGGCCTCTTAGATTTGGCCACAAAACAATAAGCAACAAAAGAAAAGAAATAGATAAGCTGGACTTCACCAAAATGTAATCTTTTGTATTTCAAAGGGCACTACCAAGAAAGTGAAAAGGCAACCCATGGGATGGAAGAAAATATTTGTAAATCAAGTATCTGGTAAGGGCCTAGTATATGAAGATATAAGAAACTTTAACAACTCAAAAGACAACCCAGTTTCAAAAAGGCAAAGAATTTGAATAGACATTTCTCAAAGAAGATACACAAATGGTCAACAATGACATGAAAAGATGCTCTACCCTGTGAGACATTAGAGAAATGAATGTAAAAACCACAATGAATGGATGACAATAATGAAAAGGACATTAACAAATGTTGGTGAGGATGTGGAGAAATCATTGTTAGTGGCAATGTAAAATGATGTAGCACCTTTGGAAAACATTTGGCAGTTTTATAAGAAGTTAGACCTTGAGTTACTATTTGATCCAGTGATTCCACCCCTATGCAGATGTCAAAGAGAAATGAAAATATATATCCACCTCAAAATATGAATGTTCATAGCAACATTGTTCATGATAGGCACAAAGTCTAAACAACCCAAATGTCCATCAGCAAATGAAGAGATAAACACAATGTGGCATATACCTATAATGGAATATTGTTCAGCCACAAAAAGGAGGAACATAAGGATACATGTTACAACATGGATGAACCTTGAAAATATTATGTTAAGTGAACAAAGCAAATAACAAAAGGCCACATATTATATGATTCCACTTATATGAAATGCAAGAATAGGAGAATCTATAAAGAGAGAAAGTAGATAAATGGTTCTTTTGGATGGCGTTGGGGTTGTGATTGTTAATGGGTACCAGGTTTTTTTTAGGAGTGATGAAAATATTGTGAACTTAGATTGTGATGAACTTGATTATGAGTATACTAAAAATAATTTAATTGTGCACTTTAAATTGGTGAATTTTATGGTTTGTGAAACATATCTCAGTAAGTATGTTTTAAAAACAAAAAAGAGAAGAAAGAAAGAAAAAGAAGAAAGAAAGAAAGAAAGAAAGAAAGAAAGAAAGAAAGAAAGAAAGAAAGAAAGAAAGGAAGGAAGGAAGGAGACAGAATGGATATACTGGATCTACTGGATTGCACACACACAACCCCCCCCCCCCAAGTATATCCTCATGATTGATGATCTGCTGTGGCTCTCTGTCTAAGCTGGACGGTGGTGGCTACACTTTTCCAAGGCTCAAGCCCTGGAATCTGGAGTGGAGAAAGGAATTTTTGGACCTGCACTGGCCTTGCCACTGAGACATATCTTGCTTCCTCAGTGCTTCCTTACATTGTGTCTTCCTTGCAGGGCACTCACACATGGCATGAGGCCCTTGCAGTGATTGGGACATGCACTCACACTGGCCTGGATGATTTTGTAACCTGAACAGCACTTTCCCCATCCTTTTGGTTGAATCACTGCACCAATCCTGAGAGAAGTGCTGTTATTCCCACATAATAGGGGAACCTGAAACCAGAGAAGTTGAAGGTTGGCCAAGGTCTATCAGCAGGTTAGAAGCAGAGCCAATGATCCCAGCCCAATGTTCTTTCTACTTCCAATTGCTCTGTTCCATGTCTACAAAATGTCTGCTCCACTTTCTGCTGGGAAAGGGAAAAGAACAGGATAGGATCAGCCATTCTGGTCTTCGTTTCTCATCAGGGAAAAGGGTTATTACAACATCTTTACGGGCTAGCTGTGGGTAGGGATGCGCTGGTAGAATGTCTTGGGCTGAGAATCAAATGATGACATGTGGTGTTCATCTGCTCATCAGGAGGTGCCACTTTCTTGTCTGGTCTACTGACAGAGGTGAGGGGCTCCAGGCTGTTTAATGATCTCATCCCAGCTGTGCTGTTGTTGTTTTTGTTGGCAGCAACAGCATGTTTGATAGAATTATTTTGCTAAGTTAGGGAAGATCATAATTGTTTGAGCCCCTAAAGCATAGCCAGCAAACTCTCGCTTTACTGATGATGGACACCGGGAAGTCCAGATGTCTCAGGAGGGCAGGAGCATCATATCACCTGGAACTCTTGACATGTGCCTCCCCTCTAAGACCCATTCCAAACAATGCTCTGCTCCTTGGGTTTACAGAAGTGTTTATTAAACAGCTCTGATACTGCACTTCAGGGTTTGCTTCTTGTGAACTGGTCATCCGTCCCCACCCTGCTGGCTGGGGTTCTGAGAACCGAGAACAGAGCAGAGCAGCCTCCCATGCCTGTTCTGTGAGGGTGCCTGTGTCTATCGAATTCCCCTAACGCATGTGACAGGTGCAGAACCCCTGGCTCCTCCCCACATAGGCTTCTTCTGCGCCAAGGGGCCTGCCTGGGATATCTGGCCCATTAGGAACTGGGCGCCATTCCTGTCTACCAATACCCACATTCTGTTATTACTGTGTGGACTCTCAGATTCTGAAGCTCTTCTCTGGTGGCAGATAAGCAGTTTCGCCACTTCCATTATCAAGGGCTCATGAGAACATATTTATTTGTTTGTTCTCTCTTGGTTTTACAGGAAGAACGGGAAGAGGGCTGCTCATTTGGGACACCTGTTGAATTTAGGCACCAGACTGATCATCTGGCCGTTATTCCCACATGTTTGCAAAGTAACTCCTAGGGGATGTCTAAAAATGTCAGGAATGAACACATGTTTATTACCTAGTCCTTAAATTATGTGCTCTAAGGGTTGCTCTGTGGAACTGGGGTGCTTGCTCTCTCACACACACACTGGGAAACACTATCACTGTTTCTACAGATCACCCATTCACTGAGATTGCCTATGAAGAATAATGTGTCTGGTCTTCTATGCAATAATCCCACGGGCCAAATGACACTTTTTTGAAAACCTTTGAAGGAATTTCTGATTCAAATTTCTTTGTTTGTTCTAGGTTAATGGTCACTTCTGTAGTCCAGTGGCAGAGAGTTAGCCTGCCTGCCCACTTCCCTCCTATCTCCCCTCTTCCCCTCCCCTTCTCTCCCTTACATTTTAAACAAATGTGTACTTATCACCTATTCTGCCACCAGGCCAGTAGGCATGGTACAGCCACTTCTCTGGGCTGTGTGTCTCCGGAGCACCGTTTCCCTGCCCACCCCCCACACCACAGGCTCTGTGTGCTGTGCTGTGCTGTGCTGGGGCTCTCATTGCTGAATCGTTGTTGCCTTCCAAGATCTTTTAGTTTACATCATCTGCATGGAATCTCTCAGGAAAGTTCATGTGGTGGGGATGTGGGGAGTCCTCAGTGATGCTTCTGGAATGAGCTTGCTTTTCCCTGCAGTGAGAACAGAGTGGCATTGTTCCCTGAAGGGCTCTGTAACTCCTGCTGCCCAGCACCAGCCCCAGGCATGCAGAGAATGCGGCCCACTGCTCCTGCTGCTCCCATCCTTCGGGGCTTGCAGCCTTGCTTCCCTTAGGAGCAATCTCACCAGGGGGTTGGGATCTAGGGCCACCTTCCACACCTGTCTTTGAGATGCTTAAGGAGTCAACACGTCCTTGGGCCTTCGGAGCTGGATTGTTGCCTCAGAGATGGGATGGATGATGAGTCCTTGCTGAGTGCTGGGCCCCCATGTCAGGAGCAAGAGAAGTCCATTGGCTTCTGGGGCTGAAGGGGCCTTATGCAAAGCACAAGGATCTCCCCGACTCCACGTCTGGGAAGGAGGAAGCTCTATTGGCTTGAGGCAACATTAGCTTCATTTGTGCCTTCCTTGAGGCCTCTGTAGGACCTGCCATGCCACTCGATGGTCCCGGAAGCCATGGGGATATCTGGTCACCCCTTGAAGCACTAACTTGTGAGAACCCCAATCTCCCTGGAGGGCCCCCAGACACCAGGAAACTGCAGGCAGGGCCATCAATCAATGCAGACCCCTTGCTGAGTTTCCCTGAGGCTGGAGCAAGTCACTCAGAATAGGTTGGTGTCTGTGAGAGAAGATAGGAAGATAGGGGCTTGTGGGGGAGGGATGATAGGGGTGGTGTCAGAGGTGGTCTCCTCAGGCTCACTGTCCCCATCATCCGGGTTTTCGGTGAGAGATGGGATGATTCTGACCATACTGTCTTCAAAGTGTACCTGCTTCTTCTTGACCAATGAGTCAGCTGGCTCCAGCGTCAGCTCGGTCAGAGTGTCTGGGTGCTGGAGGGCATTGGGCTTCTTGGTCCCCTTCAGAATGCTCTTCATGTGGATGAGGAGGGAGCCGGTCCCCTCTTTGAGGGCTCCGTGGAAGGTGTAGGTTTGCTCAGTGTCCCCCGAGCCAGTGGTGCTCACGGCACTGCTGGAAGGGTCCGTGTACTGCTCTGCAGGAGCCAGCACCTCTGGGTCAGCTTTGCTTTTCTTCTGTTTGCTCAGCAGGAAGTAGGCCAAG
Source organism: Canis lupus dingo (assembly GCF_003254725.2). Taxonomy (NCBI): domain Eukaryota; kingdom Metazoa; phylum Chordata; class Mammalia; order Carnivora; family Canidae; genus Canis; species Canis lupus. The sequence goes on from NC_064270.1 coordinate 2,577,169, forward strand.
CCAGTGATGATGAGCATGGAACCTGGAAGGGATGTGGGAGGTCAGGATGCTAGACATGTGTCAGAGAAGAGCCAGAGGCTGTCCAAGCCCACCATTCCAAAGGGCCACCGTGGCACACTCAGGCCCTCTGGGCTCCAGCCTGTGCATCTAATCTGTTCTCACATACCCACTTCAGATTCAGGGGGCTGGCCTGATGTCTGGCTAAGGGATGTCAATGGGGCCAGAGTTGTGCTGGGGCCCTCAGCCTGATGGTTAGCTGGGGACCCTGTGCCTGAGGCCCCCTGCCTGTTGACAGCCAACCCTGGTGCTGCCTGCTTGGCCTCTCATCACCATGCTTGGCCATACTCTTAGGATAATATGTTGGGTTGGGGCTGCAGTGCCTGCAGTGGGCCTGCACTCTATTTTGGATACTGGACATCCACTGCTGAACTGGGCTTCCTTCCATTCCCAGAAGTGGGGAGATGCTCTTTCCTCAGCTTCCCTAATAAACATGGAGGAAAGTGTAAATCCTATTGGGTGGGGCTGGCCTAGCCTGGGTGCCTCTCTTATGTGTACTCCCTACAACCTCACCCCCTCGACCCCTGGTCTCTAAGTCAGAGGTCCCTCTGTCTCAGGCTGACATTGTTCTGCTCTGGGTCTCCTGTCAGGAGACCTGTCCTATCCAGAGGAAGCCTCTGGGCATCTCTCCTTCTCTAAGGAGTGGGAGGTTGTGGCTTGCTTTGATCTCAGCAATGCTGAATCCTCTGGAGTCCACTGAAGGCTGGGCAGAGTGGCCTTGATGCTGTGACAGGTACATTAAAAGAAACCGCAGGAAAGAGGAGGAGGCTCTGCCTTTCAACTTTGCCTCTCTGCCCACTGGGCTTCCTGGCATTTTAGGCAGGTCATGGGGAGGGACATGGTTTTCACAGCTAGGGAGTCTGGGAACAGAAGGGTACTAGCTGGAGAGGTTGTGGACAAAACCCAGGGCTGGGAGCACTGAGTCCTGGCTTCTAGCTGACTGGCACGACCTCTGAGGTAGAGCGGGAGATGAGGAGGCTCTGAGGGGATGCCCGGGGTCCCATCATGGCATGCCTTCTAAACCAGGCTGAGGAGTTTTAGACCTGAATGGGTAGGCACTGGGGAGCCATGGAGGGGTTTGGACAGAGAGGTGACTAGCTCACACTCTCTGAAGGCTCAGATCACACATAAGCATTGGGTGAAAAGTCTCCGTTTGTGGGTGCAGCCTCGGGGCCTACATGAAGGGACATTCCTGCCTCTTGGTCAGCAGGATATCTGATACTTCCTCATCCCCATGACCTAGGCCAGAGAAGTCAGTGGAGCCAGTGGGGCCCTGGAGCCAGTGTCACTGAGGCCTGGAGAGGAGGGATTCAGCCTCTCCTGCTCAGAGCCCCCTGTGGTGGGGGATCCCTGCCTTCACTAATTCCTGGAGCTCCTACCTGGGATGGTCACGTGCCAGACCAGGACAGGGTGGAGAAAGCAGGCCACGGACAGCAGCACGTATGCCAGGAACTTCTGGAAGCAGCCTAACCAGCGGGCTTTCTCCCTTGCTCTGTAGGCCAGGGACTCTGGCTGACACCTGGTGGGAGGGAGTCCAGGATTAGCAGGAAACAGGAAACAACCCAGAAAAGCCCCAGCAACATGTGCAGCGATTAGAGGCTGGGATTGGGATCTGCCAAGCCCACGTTATCTTTAGTGGCCTCTGGCTGAACACTCCCCAGGGGCTAGGGTCCTCATCCTGGGTTCCACAGTTAGGGGTGTTTCCTGAGTCCTTCCAGAGGGCCCACAGTTTTTCTGAAAGCCTGCCTAATCCTGTCTTTCTATAATGGTGAAGGGATCTAAATGATACCATGATTCAACAAAGTCAGTGAGAAGAATAGGAGACTCAGGGGCCCATTTGGAGGTCCCCAGTGGAGAAGGCACACAGTATGGGAAACAGCTGGCTGGGGACAGTTGTGTGGACGGTGCACCACACAAGCTGCCTGGCCACCTGAGTGAACTGGCTGGAACCCAGGTCCACCTTGCTCACAGAGCCTCACCTAGCCATAAGATGGCATCAGCCCAGAGGGGCTTCTTTGTGAACTGGCCTGGAGGGATCACACTTGGGCCTGGCAGAGGACTGATGTTGAGGAGGTTTCCTCAGGAGTTTTGCCTCCAGGCTTCAGAGGAGGAAAGGACCTGCCTTTAGCTTTGTCTCCTTCATCCTCTGAATTGGTCTGGAGCAGGGGTCTGTCTAGGCTGGTTTGGGGGCAGTGGTGGGGGTTGGAGGATGATGGGCTGGTCCAGAGCACAGTCCTCCTTCCAGGCACCATAGCTATGGCTCATTGGTGCCCTCTGGTGGACACTTTTGTGACCAGACCCTGGCTGAGAGAGGAGGGAGTCCAGAGCTGGGTGAAATGCCTCTTTGGACTCAGTGTTCCTCCTTCCTCTGTGCTGGAGAAGTTGCTAAGATTCCTTGGCAGTGACATTCATCAGAAAGGAGGAAGCCTGTTGCCTCAGGGCTGGGAAACTTGGGAGGCAGCTGATCGTCTTGCAAGGTACTAGGACAGCTGGATTTGAGGCCTGGCTCTTTCTCTGACTACTGAGAGGCACAACTGTTTGGGTTCTGAGAGTTGTGGTCCAGGGACAGCCCTTGGCCACCCTGCTGACAGTTTCTATGAACTGAGCACTGCTGGACAGCAAGTATGGGCCTCCATGGCCATGTGGCTTCCCAAGATCCTTGTAGCCCTTGACTTGTGCCTGGGTCCTAGCAGGAAAAAGAGCCAGTTCCCAAATCTAACTCTGCTTACTCCAAGACCACCCGGCCTTCTGCAGGGCCATCACCTCTCCATGGGTGCCTGGGGTGGCACATGCAGCTGTGGGCTGTTCCTGGAGGTGGGGATGGCCTCTGCAGGGGATGCTAGGTGGGGATAGGCCCTGTGTGAATGCTTCACTCCACTCCCCTGATTGGGAGCAGAGCAAGGGGACTGCTGAACCCTGCAGAGCTGAGCCCATGTCCAGGCAGGGGCTAGCTGTGCTGCAGGGAGGGAACCCATCTGCAGCTTCTTTGGGAGCGGGACATCACAGGGGGATGTGGCCTCACGGAAGGAGGGGTCTGGGGGTGTCTGGGGCTAGGAGGTGATGGAAGGGCTGCTCTTGAGGCTACTTACTGGAAGCAGATGGCCAGCAGCTGAGACACAAAGTAGGCCCCTTCACACACGGAGATGACAGCTCCTATAAACCTGTGGTGGATACAGATAAGGGAAGTCTGCTGTCATCCGATCTGCCCTTCACTCTCCCATGGCCTGTTTCCTCATAGCATTTGGGGCTCCTGGCCATCTATGGCCAACAAACTGACCAGGAGTTTCCTGACCTAATGCTGCCGCCCAGCCAGCATCTTCCAGGAGTTGCCTTGATGCCAGGACCTGTGCTGGGTTGGGCCTCAGTGGAGGGGTGGGAGCCAGGGCCCAGAGATGGGTGAGGGAGTACAGGCCAGCAGGGGAGGCTGCCTTGATCCCAGCCCCTGTGTGGCTAGAGGCAGGCACGTCTTTCTCCCTTCTGTCATGAGGATAACATTCACTACTTGGTTGTGCCAACCTTAAGTTTGGATCTGTTCCAGACTCCTTCCTTCTCCCCCTTTTCCCACTATCCAAACAGTTTCTGACTTCACCTATATGACCTGAGTTTGGGTACTGCCCCCTTGAGCCCTGCACTCATCTCTCCTTTTCTGCCTCCCTAATGCCCTGCCATCTGCTCTCCTCTCCTGCCCCTCTATCTGTCCCTGGCTGTCCTGAGGGCTCCTTCTGACACCTGAATGTGATGATATTCTCCCCAGTCCAGAAAGCCTCAAACTCCTCATGTTCCAAGTGTGGTACAGGGAACTTCCAATCAGAATCTTCTGGAAAATATGTAAAATCATATATTTCTGTGCTAGCCTCATGTCATGATACATCAGAATGTTCAGGAATGGAACTTACATGCTTTATTGGAGGATCCCACTGGCCTATAAAATTGAAATTTCTTAGCATGCCTTTAAAGCCTTACATGAACTTCTATAGTTCTCCGAATACTCAGGAAGCTACCAGGTGCCACAGGGACTTTGCACAAGCTAGTTCCTCTAGGAAGGACTCCTCTTTCCTCCTTTTGTCTGTCTGGTACCCTCTTGCTTGGTGTGACCTGAGCTACCAGTCTGTGAACTCATTTTGGCAGTTCCCTCTCTAATTCTTCTCTACAGCCCAGGCCCACTCTGGGAATGGCTTATTGTTAAGTGCTCCATGGACATCACTAGAGTGAATAAATGAGTGAATGAATGAATAGATGTTTGTAAAGCCTCTCAAATGTGGCACATAGTGCTCATTAGATAAATGTTAGTTATTATCGTTTTTTTCTCTTTCTCCATGAGCATTTAGTACTTAATCCCTATTCTCTCTTACTCTCTCTCTCAGTATCTCCTTAACCCTTATCCCTCAACTTTTAGATTGAATAACTGACATTACATAATGAGCACTCTGTGCCAAGCATGTTCTAAGGACTTTAGAAGTATCAATTCATTTAGTCCTTCTAACAATTTTATTGTTAAAGCACTGTAATAACCCTCAGCCTACAGCTATGGGCACTGAGGCACAGAAAGGTCAGGCTCCTTGCTGTGGTCACACAGCAGATCACAAGCAGGGGCAATATTTGAACCCAGCACCTAGACTCCTGAGCCTGTATTCCTCACAAGCACACCAGGGCACGTACTTTGTAAAACAAGTGTCATCACCTTTTTGTACATCCTGGGATGGGGGACCAGGAGGAAACTGAGGCTTGGGCAGTAGAGTGACTTGGCAGGTGTCCTGTCTGGTGCTATAGAGGCTGTGCCTTTTGAGGCCCGGAAAGTCTGGTCGCTCAGGCGGGGCAGTGAATCCAAGCCGAGAGCCCTGCTGTGGTTGCAAGATCCTACGAACCACGGTCTCTGCCCTGGGGCACCACACTAGCCACTCAGACTCTTCAGCCAATGGTGTGTCTGCTGTTTGGGGTGAGTGTGAGGAAGGCGGGTGAGGGATTCCCGCAGGAAGGAGAATGACAGGAGAGGAAGCTGGTGTGTAGAGAAGTAGAGAAGAACAAAGACAAAACCAGTGATAGCTCAGTTCCTACTGGAGCCTGCTCTTGGCCTCGGCCCTGCTGGGTCCCCGGGATACAGTGCAGGGAGTGACAGCCCTACAGGGGTGTGCTACAATTGAGAGTGTGCTACACTCTGAGTGTGAGGGAACACAGAGGCAGGAGTCTGAGATCTGCAGAGGAGACTGCATGTGTGTAAGGAAGGGCAGGAGATGGTGAGGGAAGAGGGAAGCAGGATGCTGAGATGGCCCTTGAGGAGTGAGTGTGAGTGCAGGAGGGATGGGCAGGCGGGCAGTGGCTGCCCATCCCGTGGGGGGCTGAAGCAGTACATAAACTACTGCACAGTGAGGGCTGGGGGTTCCTGAGGCTAGAAATAATGTCTTCCAGGCCTGGGCCACAAGGTGATCAGATGGGCCCTCGGGACAGGGACAGAACAATGAGGAAGGGGCAGGCTTCTGGGCAGGATGCAGTTTGCATTAACTGGCTATGGAACTGACCTGTTACAGTAAGACAATCACACTTACCCCTTACCTGAAGTGACATTTGTGGGGAAGCTAGGTAGAAAGAGAGGATGAGAGAAAAGAGGAAGACCAGGCTTGCTTCTGGATTCCAGGGAGACAGTGCACGGCAGCTGTGGACAGGCTCAGTAAGACACGGAAGGAGTTCAGAGCGAAGAGAAGTCACTTTCAGGCAGCAGGGGCTCCAGGCTTGGGGCAGGCTTCCCAGGGCAGAATGCCAGGAAGGAATATCAGGCTTTGGCAATGTCGAGGTGGGTGGTAAGTCACCCCAGGTGCTCGATGGGATGAGCGACGGCTTGGAGGTGAGGTGATGTAGGTGAGTTTGAAGAAGAGTCAGAAGCTCCTGAGGTGTGTGTAAGTTCAGTGACCAGAAATAAAGTGGAGGCTGGAAAATGGCAGAAAAATATGGCCTGGAGGCCGTGGCAGGGGCTGTCCGGAATAGCCCTGCATTTCTAGGTGGCTAACTTTGTGGTAGTGTGGAAATGCGCTAGGAGGGTGGAAGACTGCTGGGAGATAGTGGGTGTGATCCACTGAGCAAATCAAAGAGCTGCCCTGAGCAGGGAGGCAGGGATGGAGGTGGATGTTGTTGGGAAGGAGGCATCCTGGGGACCCTATAGGCAAACCATGGCCCAGAAGCACAGGAACTCTGTGTCTCTCAGAAGGGGGCTGCTGGAGAAGCTGGTTGGTCAGAGCTGGCAGGGACCCCAAGCTTTCCTCCCTCTTCAGGCCGCCACAGCCCAGTGATCTCCTTCCCACTGGCAGGCATTTGTGGACGCGGCTGGCAGGGAAGAAAGGATAGAGGCTAGGGAACTCAGTGGCCCCAGGCCTGAGTCTGGGCCCTGTTGCTCATAAGTTTGTTGACATGGGCTGAGCTGCTTATTCCCTCTGAAGTTCCTAATCTGAAAAACTAGGTCAGTATGCACTTCTACAGTGCTGTCAGTTAAAGGACACAATGTAAATAAAACATTTTTCTGTGCTTGACATGCAGAAGGGCTCAAATACATAGTCTTGAGCTGATTCCTCTCTCTTTAAAATAAGAGCTCAGTTAATATTTGCTGACAAAGAAATGATGGAAAAGATGGATGGATGGACAGATGGCTGGCTGGATAGATAGTAGTCAATGGCTGGCTGGCTGGGCTGGGTGGATGGATAGGCAGGTAGATGGATGGCTGGCGGTTGAATGGATGGATGGGAGGATGGGTGAGTAGGTGGATGGATGGGAGGATAATTATTTTATTTAGGTAGTGATCTGACCAAAGCCCTGCCCAAACTAAGACAATATCCTAGAAGCCCCCTCTGCTTCTTCCACCTGTGGGACATGATAGAGTTAGCGTGGGAAAGGGGTAGGGGGCTGCTCTGTGTTAGTCTGACAAGACAGACTCAGGGGGAGCCAGAGCACAACACTCAGGCAAGGAGGGGCCCATGCAAACATACTCACAGCAAATAAAAAGCCAGGCTTTTGAACTGCCCCTGGAGGAAGGTCTCAGTGCCCACGCCGATCAACACTAAGAGGGGAAGAGAAGAGAGAGTGGGCTCAGGTGCTCTAGCCACATGTGGCCCTGCGGAAGGTTCCCCGGCTGTGGAGTGAGCCTTCTGCCTCAGGCCTGAGAATCAGGGTAGGCTCTTCTGCACACGACACTGGGATTGGTGGCTGGGAAAATGTAAGAGAGCAGGAGACTTCTGGACTGGTCTCTTGAAACCAGAGGGGTTTCAGGAAGAATCCAGAGGTCTTTTAATCCAGCCCCCAGAGCACAGATGCCTTTGCTTCTCTGCCCACATTGGGCATGCCACCACCCCTGGTGTCCCCAGAGACAACTTGTGCTAACAGGCCACCAGCCCCTCTGTTCCACAGCTGTCCTCCTCATGTCACCGCTTCAAGGGCCCTCACTGTCCTGCAGTCCATATGCATATGTGCTGTGTGTCTGGGGTCAGTGGTTGGCCATGGATGGGACCTTCCCAACCCCCATTCCCTTGCCCAGATCACTGTTCTAGCTGTTTCTGTGGCCATCTTTCCACTTGCTGGTTGGGTGGCTGTGTAACTCGCTCCTGGCTCCTGGCTCTGGACCCAGTGCTGGTTAAGCACCTGAGGGTTTGCTCTGATCAACTTCATCTCTCCTCTTGTCCTTTCTTGGCAGTTGGTGTTTGTGCTCAAGCACCTGACCTTCCATTTGTCTGGGGTGAATTTTGTCCTGGATCTACCTTTCCAGACTTTGCTGGATCTGGGCTGTCCTCTCACAGGGATCCCCTTGCTCTCTTTGTGCCACTCAATGAGCTATGACTCAGACCCCATCCACTCACCGATGGGAACATTCTGTAGACAGCATGGAGGTGTCCTGAAACCCTCCTGCAAGGCTGCGTGGCCCACTAACTTGAGTTCTTTCCGGTCCTACCTGATTACACTGCACGCATCCTACATTTCTCTCTGGGCTCAGATGACACACCCTGGTATTGGCTGAATTATGGCTCCACCATGTGTCCTTCCCAGAAAATCAAGACGGTGGGGCTAGGCTGTGGTATCTGGTGGCCTGTAGGTGGCCCCTTCATCTCTGCTGTCTGGGAGACTGCTTCCCTGGGTCTGATGACTCCTCTCCTCCCTGGCAGAGACACAATGTAAACTTCTGGCCGGGGTGTCCTGAGCCCTTTATCCCCTGTGGAAATTCTCCCTCCCTCCTGAGCAGCAGTGCAGAGCTCCTCACTTAAGCCACCAGCACCCCCCCCCCCCACTTTTGAGGGGACTGGGTTGTGGAAGGACTTTAGGAAGAAGGGGACAGAATGCTTCAATCTAGGAAGAGAGGGAGGTGCCTAAGTATGCTTAGTGTCAGGGGGCCCCAGAGGGCTCCAGTGCCCCACTGGGCTTGGTCTGGAGGAGGTTTGGGTGGAGGACACTGTGCCTCTGCCCTCTCCAGGGGCTAGAGCTTCACTGCCTTGTACCAGGCAAGCGCCGGGAGTGCTGGTCAGCCACACACACTTCCAGAGGGTCAGCATGACCTGTAGAGCACTTCATGCTTCATACACAGGGGTCATGCTCATCCTGGCTCCCTGTAGCATCCCTGAGACATGGGGAGATCTATGCTTCCTATTTTATGAGGAGGAAATCGAGTCACCTTGTGTAGTTCTTCCAAGGACACATCAGACAGTAAAGGACCTGCAGACCAAATTCAAGACTCTGGATACAGAGTCTTGAGTTTCCTGATTTCCACTACTAGTGTTTGTGTGTGTGTGGTGTGTATGTGTGGCATTGTAGTGTGTGATGTGTGTGTGCATGTGTGTGTGTGATGGGTATATGATAAGTGCATGTGTGGTGTGTGATGTGTACATGCATGGTATGTGATGTGTGTATATGTGTGTGATGTGTGTGATGGGCATGTGATGTGTGCATGTGTATGTGACATATGCATATATGTGTGGTGTGTGTGATGTGTGCGGGCTGTGTGTACGTACTGCGGGCAGATGCCCATCTACTTAGTTTTCACTATATATCCTGTCCTGTTCTCAACACTTCGCATTTATTAGCTCTTTAAACCATCACAACAATCTTACATGAAACTACGATGTGATCCTCATTTTACAGAAGGGAAACAGGCGCCGAGAGTGTAGGCAAAACAAACCTAAGTCATTCCAGCATTGTAGTCTTACATCTGCCGGTTAGTAGCTGAGTCACCAGGCCTCTCTGAGCCTCAGAATCCTCCTTATCCTTTCTTGCACATAATGGTTATAAGGATTCAATAAGCTGACTGATGCCAAGTACATAGCAGGTGCTCAGTCCCTTGCTTGCTTGTGGCAGGGGCTTCATTCCCGGGCCTTCTTTGGAGATTTGCAAGGCCTTGTGGTGAGTGGCCAGCAGGTGGCAGGAGAGGGTCTTGGGAACTCAGCCCCTTTACTGAATTTGTGTGGAGACTTATTTTGATGACTTCTGGTGGAAACAAAAGGCCTATAGTCAAAGGGGCATTCTAGGAATGCTGCAGCGGCAGCACTGGTTTGCAGTTAAAAAAAAGTCAGTGAAACAGCGGAGAAGAGAGAGCTGAGTTGGAATCTCTATTTTGTGTGTTCTTACCTTGGTACTTAGCACAGAAAGGGGCAATAGGCAGTCCCTGTGGGGTAGTCGGGAGAGTGAGTCTTTAAATAGCAGCCTCTGCAGGATGGGCAGGGAGGAAAAAAAAATTAAAAAAAAAAAAAAAAAGGATGGGTAGGGAGGGCCTTGAGTGGAGAGGCTGAGCGACCTGACCCCAGGCTACAGGTTAAGAGGCTTTGGCGATATTTGGCTGAGATTAAGCAGCAGACACAAGGTGTGCTCCGGGGTGTTCCTGGCCTCTCCCTGGCCTCCCCATCTCCAGCACATGGGTTTGAAGCAAAGTTCTGGTTGTGGCTCCTGATGCTCTGCCCTGGTGACCTTGTCCATGTGTTTCATGCTAGGCTGCCAGTAGGCACAGGGACTCAGGAGGAGAGGGTGGGTTCTGTCTGGGGGCTCCGACAAGGAGGCTTCACAGGCACAGAGAAGGGCATGCCTCACCATTGCATCCTGGGTTTTTTTTTTTTTTTTTTTGGGAGGGGGGTAGTGGAAGGCAGAAGTGTGGGACTAGAAGGCATTTGGATTTGGAAGCCCCCTGGGCATGCCAGCCCAGCTGCCTTTCAACGAAGTCCCAGCATGTGCCGTATTCTGCACTAGTCCCCCATGCATCTTGTCTAGTCTGTGCTGCATCCCTCAAGGGGGGAGTCATCAACCCCATATTATTTATAGAAGAATCTCAACAAGCCTCTTGGAAGTGCAGCACCCAGCCCAAAGCATGCTGGCGGTCAAGGGCAGAGGGAAGCCCGGACCAGGACTGATGTCCAGAGGCTCCAAGGCCCGGGGGGGTGGGTGGCGAGGGGTGTCACACGGATGAGACCCTTGTTGCCATGGGCAGTGGACCACTGTGTCCCCCAAGCCCAGCTATGAATGGGTTTCTGTAATGTCTGCCGTAGAATGAGCCAGGAAACTCCCACTTCACTGCCTTGCTGACCTGTCCAGAGGCTAAGCTGCAGGTGAGTGTGGTGACCGCCCACCTGTCCCTCTCCCAGGGCTTCTCACCCAGCCTGAACAGAATTCTCTTTTGAATGTCAGAAGTAGCCACAGGCGATCTCCTTGCCCAGGGCAGTTCCACCCGGCAACCCAAGACTTGTTCTGGCAAGCCAGGGTCCGAAGTCCCCAGCAGTCAGCCTGCACCCTCATTTATGGCACATCCCATGTGCCAGGCCTGGGTAAAGCACGAGTGGGAGGTTAAAGGAGCTACGTGCTGAAGCTTGGGCAGACTGTTGTGGATGCAGGAAATGAAGAGCTGTGGAGGGAGGGAAGAGGCCACACACCCTGTGAGCAGGCTGAGTGCAGGCTCCATTCTGTCTGTAAACTGAAGACAGCCCGCCCCCCTCCCCTAGAAGGAAGGCAAGGTGCTGCCGGGAGCACGGAGTGGCAGGAATAAGAGTCTGCAACCGCTGCTGCAGCCGTGGCTCTGTGGGCTTCTCTGTGCACTTCCTGAAACCGGGTAAGATCACTGGTCCGACCCTGGGGCAGTGACAGTGTGGCTTCCAGGGCCCACACCCTCAAGTCTCCTTGCACCTTGCAACTTCCTGCTGTGCCTTCAGGGAGCCAAGTCCATGGAGAAAGCTCTGCCCGGTGGTGCCGGGGAAACCTCTAATGCCACAGTCCGGGTACAGACAATCAGCCTGGGGATTGGACCTGCTTCCATGAGCACTCACTCTCCTCCCCAGCACTTTTCAACCTCAAAGGTCTCCTGGGCTTCGGAATGTCACACCAGTTGCCATGACTAAAGTAAGTGAGCCAGGAATGGTCTCCTTGTGAAGATATTCCTGCTGCTCCCTGGGGGTGCCGACACTTCCAGAGACCAGACCTAGTAAGGTAATTGGTGGCTCTGTGGCAGAAAATAAGAATCGACCCCCAGGTACTTTCCACTGTTAGGTAACAGAGATACCCCTAATTATAGCAATACAGTAGGATGCATTAGATGGTAGCTACCCATAAATTCTTTGCAACTCCCCTCATCAAGAGGTAGAGTCTAACTCCCCTCCCCTTGAATGTTGGCTGGGCTTAGTGACTGGTTTGTCCAGTAGAATGATGTAGGTCAGGAGTTTACACTGCTAATTCACAAAGTTTCTGCCCAGCCCTCTTTACTTGTTCTGGGGGCAGCCACTCTCCCTTTCACCTAAGAAGTCTGATGCTCGTGAGACCACCATGTGCGAGGAAGCCCAAGTGAACCATGCAGAGAGAATGCTAGAGAAAGAGATGGGGGTGGGGTGGGGTGGGCGGAGATGCACAGCCAGCTCCAGCTGGCTCAGATGTCTGGCCCTAGAGGACCCATTGCAGCCACTCCGCCTGAGATCCCAGCCCTCATCTAGCTGAGATGCGCCATCTCCACTGTTCCCTGACTGAATTCCCAAGCCACAACATTTCAAGCATCATAAAATTGATGTAGCTGTAAGTCATTCAGGTTCAGAGTGGTTTTATAACACAGCCACAGGTAACTGGAAAAGCAGTTTATCCTATCCTCTTAACTACCTGAGATTTTTGGACTAGAAGCCCCTGTGTCTGGTCTATATTCTGACTCTCAGCAGTGAGCATGCCCTCAGGACCCCTTGGGCTTTTGGCTCTTCTCACTGGTCCCCAGCTTGGTTGTCAGAAAGCCAGCCTGTGGGCTCCTAGGTCCTGCAGCACCTCTCCTCCTGCTCAGATTCAGGCACAGCCTGAGAGATGCAGTCTCCCAGGAGCAGGGTGGCTCCTGGCGACTACTTTTGGGCTGTAGAATCCGACTGGTGGTATAATACGTTAGGATTGCATGTAGGATCTATGAGGCTTTGCCTAATATAGAGCAGCTCCTTTCTACAGATTCATTTTACGAAGATTCCCAGTGGAAAAAGTGAGGAAAGCAAAAATTGAGACCCCCTACTCTAGGAGAATTTTGTGAATTGTATCCACTACTCAGCCAGGACAACCACAGCGGCCGTTGCCATGGAAGCTCTTAGCCTGCTGTTCTCACTGAACTGTGCTGGGAATGAACTATCTTTGGAAGGCACTAGAGTTCCACATGACATAGATATAGGACCCCAAGACTGTTTGACTGGGGGTCTGCAGTTTCCTAAATGTTTTTCCAGGGGACTAGTTTCCAGAACTGGAGTATTTCAGAAGCCACGAAATGACCATGATGTGTGGCCTTAAATTGGAAGGAGGAGCGTTAGGTGAAAAATGGGACTGGGTTGGGAGAAGACATTTATCCTGTCTCCTGTGTGTCTGTCTCCCCAGGACTGCACATGTAGACCACTTGCTCTCTCAGAGGCCTCCTGTTCCCATGGATGAGAATGGGTACAGTCTCTGCTTTGTGGAATTGGACCTGGAAATCCTGCCAGGTTTCCAGATTGAGGCAGGGCTGTCTGTAAGACACAGAGAAGTTTTTGTGTCCGGCAGAGCCAGGACTAAGGTGAAGTGAGCAGGGCACCTGGGCAGAAAGTTCAAAGAGGTGCTCACTCTAAATTTAAAAAGGTACTCACTCTAAATTAGAAGGGGCACACCATAAATTTAAAGAGGCGCTCAACCTACATGGAAGGAGGTGTTCACTCCTAGGGCATGCAGTGGCAGCATTGGCCCTTTGGTGACCACCAGAATGGTTGCTTCCAGCCGAGGCCTCTGGAGATGTTCATGGCCCAGAGATCAGGAGCCTCTGGCTGCTCATGGAATTTGGCTTGTACTTCTGGTCCTCCTTCCTCCTTACAAGACAGCCTGGCTGGTATCTCTGAAACTCTGCCTCCTTAGGACTCTAGTTCAGTGTGAGCAATCTGTACCAACAATTCACTTCAACAAATGACTCCAAGGCCTTTTCCCAGAGCTGGGCATGGAGACAGAGGAGTTGAGAGTTTGACAGTGGAAACAAATATTATACATGGCCCCAGAATCAGGGCTTCATTATAATAAATTCTTGGTAAGAAAAAATTGCCCCCAAGGACAGTCATGATTCCTAGATGTGCGTTTTTTTTTTTTAAGATTTTATTTATTTATTCATGAGAGACATAGACTGAGAGACAGCAGCAGAGACACAGGCAGAGGGAGAAGCAGGCTCCATGCAGGGAGCACGACGTGGGACTCGATCTTGGGTCTCCAGGATCATGCCCTGGGCCGAAGGCGGCACTAAACCTTTAACTGAACCACCCGGGCTGCCCTGTTTTGTTTTGTTTTTTTTTTTGTTGTTGTTGTTTGTTTTGTTTTGTTTTTGTTTTTGTTTGTTTGATTGCACTGCAGGTGGGAGGGGTCCTGGGTAGAGTTGCAAGGTAGCTGCTTTTATACCACCATTAAGTGGCCCATTGACTCCTTCCATCTGTCCTTATTATCTGTCTCTTGGGGTCCTGTTATTCCTCATCCCAGAACCACGTTATGAGCCCACTCTGGTGCCATCTGCCCTGCTCTTCTGTCTCACTCCTCCTGCACAGCCCCCTGGTAGGCTTCTTACTTGGTGCCAGTCAAAGCCAGCTCTTCCTCCACAAACATTTGTGCATAAGCCTGGCCTCCTCCTTTTGTCCCCTTCCCTCTACTCTCTATCCCTCTTGTCTGGGTCGAGGCACAACATTTTCTTCTCCTAGGGGCCAGGGCTTTCTTCTGAATAACCTTCCTGAGTGGCTTGTTCTAGTTCAGGTTAGCAGGGAGCAGAGATTCTGGACCAAGACCCCATGGTGCACCACCTTCCGTGCATCCTCCTGGGCATCCTGAAGCTCTGGTCTCAGAATGTGGGTGGAAGCTTCAAGGGTGCTGTGCTGTAGCAGAGAGAGATCACAGCTTGATCAGGAAAGCCGAGTCCTGGTTCCTCAAGCAAATCATAACTGTCTCATCTGCTTCCTCTTCCAGAAAATGGGGATAATAAAAGCATGCGTAAATGGCTGTGAACATTCAGTCTTAGTAAATGATAGAGTACTGTGCAAATGTAGATGATGAGAATTATCTATTCTATTATCTAAATTCTATTATTTCCTGATAATAGAATTATCAGGAAAAGAAGGTTGTTCCTGCTTGAGAGAGGCAAGCATTCTCAAGGGGGAGGAGAGGGTTTATTCTCATCCTTTCCTCCATTAATGCGCATTTTTATTATGGTTAAAGGGTTCTTCTTTATACACTGATGTTGTTCATTGATTTCTTGTCTTAGGTCCCTTCTGCAGGCCTGATTGGGATGTCAAGAGTCCAAAGCCCCATCCACTTCAACATCTCTTGTGTCATGTCCTCTGTGCAAGCTGCTAGGGATGCCAAGGGCTTAGGCTGGTGTGCTCATGAGGATGTGGCCTGTCATGGTGCTGACTGCCAAGAGGCTATCCTGGTGGCCTCCGGTCCTTTGCTGCTTTCGTCCCGTGACTGGCCTCATGGTTGGTTCTTATTTCATCACTAGGTTGAGTTTTAATGTCCGTCTTACATTTAGTGCACTGCTCTGCGGGCAACAGAGGTCACTAGAGGTCACAGTTCCCGCTTTTCATACCAGGCAGTGATGTTGGCTCTGGATGCCTGGGGGAAGGGTGAGAATGTCATATTCACTGCTGTTGAGGGCAGCCTCATAACTCATCCTGTTATTATAATCATTGCTCCTCTTCATCCTCAAGTATAGTGTGTCTCCTACAGGTCTTGGGGTCTTTAAGGACATTTCAGGTAAGGATATACCAGCTGATGACAATGGCTGGGGATAGTTTAGGTTCTGAAAGAGTCAAGGCTGCTTATAGAGGTAAAAGCTAGGTTTGCGCCATTTCTAAGAACATGAAGATGTTGGAACCAGTGGCTAAGAACCCATTGAGATAATAAAGTAGTAGTTGTAGGCTTCTTAACTCGGGAGAAGCTGTGACAGAGTCTAAGCATGGCAGAAAGGTCTAGCTGATGCGTATGAGCCAGGGTTCAGAGGCACTGTGAGAAAATGCCATGATTTTATAGTAGAAAATACTAGGTATTCAAGTAGAAGATATTTTAGAGTATAGTGTGGCACTCAGTACCCCAGCACCTCTCACAAGCTTGTGTAGGGAGAATTTCCTGGAGGCAAGAGAGTGCACCAGTTTGGATTCTCTAAACTTGATTCTCCAAACATGAGCTATAGACCAAAGTTGACCAGCGAGGAGATTTATTTTGTTTGGACTTGAAGGAGGCCTTGTGGTAGATTGTAATAATGCCTCTCTCTATGTCCACACTCTTTGTTATGTTTGCAGTCCCCCTCACTAAAGTGAAGCCTGTTTCCCCATCCCTTGAATCTGAGCTTAGCAATGTTGACTTGCTTTGGGAAGAGGATATGATCAGGCACCGTGCAAGCAAAAATGTGAAATGGGTTCATGAACTGGGCCTGCTCTCTCCTGCACCTGCCATTATCATGCACCTCTACCTGAGCCAAACATGGAGGGACATCAGAAAGCAGAATGGCCCTTGTATCCTTATAATAATACCTTCTCATGCTTCTATCCACCCCCAGACAACCACCCATCTGCTTTTGGTCACTAGAGATTAGTTTGCATTTTCTAGACGTTTACAAAAATGGAGTCATAGAGTATGTACTCTTTTTTTTTTTTTCCTATCTACTTTCAATCAGTATGATTATATTGAGGTTTATCCATGTGGTAGCATGTATCAGTAGCGATGCCTTTCTATTGTAAGTAGTATGGAATGCCTTAGTTATTTTATAACTCACCTGTTGGCGGGCATTTGAATTTTCTCTAGCTTCTGGCTATTACAAATAAAGATGCTATGAACTTTCATGTACAACTTTTGTTGGACTTTGCTTTCTTTTCTCTTGGGTATAAATAGCTAGGAGCAGAATGATTAGATCATATAAATAGCTGGAGGGGAATGATTGGATTATATGGTAGGTATATGTCTAATTTTTTTTTTTTTTTTTAGATTTTATTTATTCGTGAGAGACACATGGAGAGAGGCAGAGACATAGTCAGGGAGAGAAGCAGACTCTCTGTGGGGAGCCTGATGTGGGACTCAATCCCAGGACCCCGGGATCACAACTTGAGCCAAAGACAGATGCTCAACCACTGAGCCACCCAGGTGCCCCGGTATATGTCTAATTTTTTAAGAAACTGCCAAAATCATTCCCAAAGTGAGTGCACCAGTTTACATTACCATCAGTAGTATATGAGAGTTCCACATCCTTGCCAACATTCAGCACTTGATATGGTAAGTTTCTTTATTTTAAGCCATTCTAGTACTATGTAGTCGTAGCTCATTTTACTTTTGATTTGCATTTCCTTGATGACTAATGATGTGGAACATCTTTTCATGGGCTTATTTGCCATCATATCACTTTGTTAACTTGTTTTTTCATTCTCTTTAACGTTGTATTTCAAAACGGGAAGTTTTAAATTTTGATGGCATGCAATTTATCAATTTGTTGTTTTGTGGATTGAACTTTTGATATTATAAATAGGAAATAGCTGCCTAACTCATTACTTAGGGTTTATTATCTAAAATTTTGTAGTTTTAGGGGCTCCTGGGTGGCTCAGTTGGGTAAATGTGCAACTCTTGATTTAGGCTCAAGTCATGCTCTCGGGGCCATGGGATTGAGCCCCAAGTTCGGCTCCAGGCTTATCACAGAGTCTGTTTGTCGCCCTCCCTCTGCTCCTCCCTCTGCCCTCTGTCTCTCTCTCTCTCAAATAAATAGATAGATAGATAGATAGATAGATAGATAGATAGATAAACTAAAAGCTTTAGAAAAATAAACATTTTCTAGTTTTAGGTTTCACATTTAGGTCTAGAATCCATTTTAGTCTTTCTTTGTGTATGGTATAAGGTATAAATAGACTTTTTTTTTGGTAAATGGATATTGTTCAGTACCATTTGTTGAAAAAGTTATCCTTTCTACACTAAATTGTCTCCATATTTTTGTCAAAAGTCTGTTGTTTATATATGTATAGGTTTATTTTTGTACTCTATTCTGTTCCATTAATTTATTCGTCTTTCTTTGTTACAATACTGTATTGCCTTGATTTTGTAGACTTCTAGTAAGTGATATCAGGTAGTGTTAATGTCTTAACTTTGCTCTTTGATTGCAAAATTGTTTTAGTTGTATTAGGAACTTTGCATTTCTATGTGAATTTTAGAAAGACCTTCAAGTTTTAGAAAAGACTCTATTGGTATATGTGCTGCCGAAGCGAGCACTAGAAAAGACTCTATTGGGATTTTGATTGGGTTTGCATTTAAACCATACAGCAGTTTTGGGAGGAATTGACCTCTTAACAATGTTGAGTCTTCTGACCCATGAGCAGGGTATATTTCTCCATTTTTTAAGGCCATTTATTTTAGTAAAAACTACCTTTCAGCGATTTTTTAGTTTCCAGTGTACAGGAAACTTTATTTACACATTTGGGGTCATATTTATCCCCAAGTACTTTATATTTTTGATTCTATTGTAAATTGTATTTAAAAGTTTTCATTTTCTAATTTTTTGTTGCTAGTATATAGAAATATGATTGGCTGTTGTGTATTGATTTTGTCTTCTGCAACCTTACTAAACCCTTTATTGGATCTAGTAGCTTTTCTGGTAGAGTCCATCAGATTTTCCATAGATGATCATGTTTTCTGTGAATAACAAGTTTTGCTTCTTCCTTGCTGGTCTGTATGCATTTTATTTCTTTTTCTTGCCTTATTTTGCTGGCTAGAATCTTTAATACAGAGTTTGCTAGAAGTGGCAAGAGTGAACATCCTTGTCTTATTACTAATTCAGGGGAAGAACATTTGATCTTTTACTTGTAAGTACTTGTAGGTTTTTTTGTTTTTTTTTTTAATGCCGTTTCTAAGTTGAGAAAGTTTTCTTCTATTCCCAGTTTGATGATGATTTTTGTCAGGAAACAATGCTGAATTTTGTAAAATACCTTCTCTGTGTCTATTCTGATAATAATATAAATAAATATATAAAGTATAAAAAGCTTTTCTTTTTTAGTTTGTTAACATGGTGAGTTATATTGATTTTCAAATATTAAAGCAACTTTAATGGGACGACCGGGTGCTCAATGGGTGAGCGTCTGCCTTTGGCTCAGGGCATTATCCTGGGGTCTGGGGATCGAGTCCCACATTGGGCTCCCTGCATGGAGCCTACTTCTCCCTCTGCCTATGTCTCTGCCTTTCTCTCTGTGTCTCTCATGAATAAATAAATAAATAATATTTTTTAAAAATAAAGCAACTTTAATTTCTGGATAAATGTCACTTGTT
Organism: Canis lupus dingo; assembly: GCF_003254725.2. Taxonomy (NCBI): domain Eukaryota; kingdom Metazoa; phylum Chordata; class Mammalia; order Carnivora; family Canidae; genus Canis; species Canis lupus. The sequence continues at coordinate 2,595,973 of NC_064270.1, forward strand.
TATGATATACTATCCACTTAACATATATATTTTTTTTGATTTGCTAAAACATTGTTTGGATTTTTACCACTGTGTTTTGGGGGATATATGTCTGTAGTTTCTTTATGATGCTTTTGTCTGGTTTTGGTATTAGAGTAATGTTAGTCCTATAGAATGAGTTGAAAAGTATTCTTTCCTTTTCAGACTTCAGGAAAGTTTGTGTAGAATAAATAGTATGCTGATATGCTACTTTTTGATGATGAGATTTTTACAGCCCTGCAGGGTTCACTGATACTATTAAGGATATTGCCTGTAACACAGAATAGCATCTTTCTGGCAAGGACCTACGGGGAAAATTTCTTCTAGGTCTTAATTTCAGGTCAGAGTATTAGCCCAAGGTATTTGCTTCTTATTCTTTCTCATTCAAAAATAATGCATCTGATCACTCTTTCACATGACAGATTTCCTGGTGCCAGAAACAATGACTATGCCTCCAGTTACTCTCCTTCTATGCCGCATGAGCCATGTGTCTTCATCAGATCTTCACCTGGTATCTGCAATCTAGGAAGGTTCAGGTGGAGCCCACAGAAGGCTCTCTCACTTCAGCATCTGCCACTTATATCTAAGGACATTCCTTTTGGATAATAGCCCTCTTTGGTTGTTTAGAACTAAGGACAATTTTAAGAGAATTGTCTGGCCATAAAAAAATGAAGCTACCATCTTCCTTCTGATTTGGTTACTGTATGTAGTATAGAAGTAATCAATTTCCTGAGGGCTGATAATGACCCAACCTTGAAATGTGAAGAAAAATGTTACTCAGCAAAAGACTTCACATTCTAACTCCTTCCTCACTTTGCAGCTTCAAGGGTCATAGCCTGCTTTGTTCCTTTCCTCTGGTCTTTCTTCTGGAAGAGCTCATCACTCATGCTACATAGTCCCTGTGTTCTACATATTTCCTCTAAAAATTAACCAGCACTGACTGAGAATCTATGTGCCAGGCAGTTTGCTGCTTGAGTCATTGTTTCGTTGAATTCTCACAACCCCAGCAGGTAGATACACTCATTATCCCCATTTCATAGGTGAAAAAACTGATGTTTAAACTGGTTAGGTCACATGCCTAAGGTCACACATCTCACAATTAGTAGGACACAAATTCACTCCTCCAAACTCTGAACTGCAGTGCTTTGTGCTGGGATGTATTTTTGGAGCTTGTCTTCTTGGTCATATCATGTGCTTCTCAAGGGTAGGGGTCACACTATCCTAATCTATGTGTTTACATTACACAAAATGGGAACTCAGCAAATGTTTGTTGAATAAATGAGTCCTAAATGTAGTTTCCTTGTTCTAAATCTAAGAAAGACATAGGCACAAGGAAGTAAAGAAAAAAATGTTTGAACAAAACCAGTGGTAAGACAGTGGAAGAGAGGTAGAGATATTTCATTTACTTATTGAGACAATCAGACTGGAAAAGAAAAACAGTCAACATCCATTTGGAGGATCTGAAAACAATGGTCTTGCTTGGGTAATAAATCCACTGATGGACACGTTGAAGTACATTGAAGTTTCCTTAGATGGCAAGAGATCATCACGGGGATACATTTAAGAAGGATGGAAGTTAGCATAGAAGGCCGAAAGTGGTTGCCTCAGAAGCATTAGGTTTTTTTTTGTTTAAGGCTTTGATAGGGCTAAGGTCAAACTATGCATTTGCTGTACTCTTTAAAAAATAATGAGAACATCTGGTTTTAAATGTTTCTTTTGTCTTAGGCTATATTAATAAGGCAAATCTCCATTTCAAACTGAGTGTTGGCAAGGAGTGGGGCTGTTGGGAATGTGGTTCTGTCCTTTATGTAGAAAAGAAGTTAATGGGTCAAAAACCTGGAACAAAACAAAACCCCTAAGTGATTCCAGGTTGCTCTAAAATAGTTGATTTGTGAGAAAGAGCACGTTAGCCTGGCAAATGGGGCTCGTTCAAAATGACTTTGTCTCCACAGCCCATTTCCCTGTTGGCTGTGTAGTGCCCTTCTCTGGGAGCAGTATGCTGACAGTCCCCGGATGTGCCCCTGCATCACTGCCCTGTGAGTGGGCAGACTGGACCTCCAACACCAGATCTGCTGTCTACTGGCTGTGCGACCTGTGTCAAGCTACTTGAACATTCTGATCTTTAGTTTTCTCACTTGTAAAATAGTACCAAGATCAGCATTTGGCCCTCATAGACACTGGTAGGGTTTTAGCCAGATTATTACTTTATCTTACTGTTGTTCTCAGTTATGCATCTCTGGACCCACAAATAGAAGATCCTGATGTGATAGTTCCCTCTGGAAATGTGAACAGATTTGTCTGTCCTCTGATGAGGTCCAGGAGAGGATTTGGCTGGATGGTTACGGTAGTGCCAGTCAAAGTATGCACAGCAATTATTCAGAGAGAGAAAATGAGCATATGGATCAAATATCAGTGTCTTTAGATTTAGGAAGTATTTGATCATGCTTACTATCCTTCAGTGTAACTGTGCCCAACCTCACCATGACCCTACCTGCTTGAGCCTGTGTTTGGTATGGTCTCAGACAAGCCTCCTTGGTACCCTTTGTGTGTTTTGTATCTTGTATCTTGGGGTTGCCAAGACATAGAAAGACATATCCTTTAGCCTGATTTAGGTGGAGGACACATTGATTAAGAGTAAGATCTCAGGAATAGATCCTTATCAGTTAGTCTTGCCATTTTGTTCCTGGTTGTTGTGAGACCCCGAGCAAGATGTTTCACCTTACCAAGCCTCAGATTCCCCTCACATACAGTGGGGGTGACAATGAGCATGATGATGATTCAAAGGGTAGTTATGAGGGTAAAAGGAAATACTACATTTGAAACATGCAGTCAGAGCTTGACTCACAGTGAATACTCAAATAATAGTCGTTATCAGTTATTACCCCGGAGTAGAGTTGGAAGAGTGAAGAAATCCCTCAAGTGCTGGCAGTAAGAACCTCAGTCTTGAGTACCCTGGCTCTGAGAAAGTTGCAAGAGTCTCAACAAAGGGCTGACACAGTGGGTTCTTTCCATTCTCTTCCCCACAGACTTGGGACTGGGGCTGAGGAGTGGCGAGCTACTTCATGGAGATTGTCCCTCAGGGATTAAGAGGATTGTGGAAGTTCAAAGGGAAGCCAATTCTGCTTTCTAAGAACAGGGATGGGGACTAGTCCTGTGGGACAGAGAAAGGGTACCCCATACCTCTGTGCTCCCATCTCAGTTAAAACCCACTTCCCAGGTTCCCTTCTCTGATGGTTGATTTGTAGTGAAAATACATCACAGGGCTGAGCATCCTTTGAGGCCCGAGTCTCTAACTCAGGATGTCATGGCCTTGCCTTTATGTGGACACAGTGAGAACCTGCTTTGAAGGTTGGACAAGTGGGAGTCTGGCACAGGGAGGTGTGGAGCACTCACAATCTGTTTGTAGTTCCCCAGTTGTGTTTGTCTCTTTGGGTGATTCCTGGAGCCACATCTCAGCCGGAGAGACACTAGTGGTCACACATGTGTGCATTAACACACACACACACACACACACACACACACACACACACACACACAGAGTCTTCCATACCAGAGAGGTAATACAAATGAGTGAAGCTAGCCAAGTGTAAGACAAATGTTGGGGAGAAGCTCTGTCATGACCTGGAAATCTTATAACTGGCTCAAAGTCACAAAAAAGGTCTAATGGGAGACAATTTTCTAATTTTAGAAACACTTTCAGTGCTTCAGTGGGTGCTATCTGTTTGTGGCCTGTCTTCCTCTGTTTAGCAGTGGCAATGCTCTGTGCCCACTGTTGGTATGGGGCTGGGCATGGGGCTGGGGCAGCAATGGCCCATGGGACAACTGGACATCCTGATGAAGCTTCATCCAGAGTGGCTGGGAGGAGAAGAAGAGATGAACTCATCCAGCCAGGCCATCACCACTGGGCCTTGCCATCCTGGTGGAGTCTTCTAGGGTTTGATACCCTTGGGATCTGTAACAGTCCTAGATTCCATCCACAGAGGGGAAAGGGATCCAGAGAAGAAGCTGCTGGATTAGCAGCTGCTTGGTTCCTGCATGTGACACTCTGGGTAACCTTGGGCCACATACTTTTCCTAGCTTCTGGAGAATCTAATACTTCTTCTCATAGAAGGACCAGGGGCTACCTTAGGTCTCCTGGGGTTTCTGCAAAATGACAGCCTCTGTCTCAAGTCTTACTTCCTTTCTAGTAGCAATGCCACTATAAATGAGGCCCAGATTTTCAACAGAGATTTCAACAACAAGAGGCTTAAGGGAATAAGGAATTTGCAAATCTTACCCGCTGGAAACAGTCCAGGAATTTAGTGATGCTGGAAGAAACTTGAGATTTGCCCATGAGTATCAAAGCCCCTCTCTCTAGCTTCCCACTTGCTCCCAGCACTCTAGAAAGCTCAAACAAGATTATTGGAAAGCCTGGCCATTAAAAGGCAACTGATGCCCTATTTTTAGCCTGGATCCTATATCAAAACCAAGCAGAAGGCCCATCTTCAGCATTAACGGCAGCCCTCTGCACAGAGATAAGAGTTGTGGTTAAGAGGAATTGTGTGTGTGTGTGTGTGTGTGTGTGTGTGTGTGTGTGTGTGTCTGAAGATAAATCAAACTTTTAAACTGTCTTTTGCTAGGCTATTAGAAAAACACATGTATCTTAAAAACAGCTTTCTGACAGGAGGCAGTCCTCAGCTCTGAGCAGAATGTAGCAAGGGAAATTATTACCAAGATACCTGATAGCTGAAAAGGGTGCATTTTACCTCTCTGGAAGCCAAGGCCTATAGGAGAGCTGGGTGTGCTCAGATCAACAGGGGTACAATAGGACTTGAACCCCAGACACAGAAACCCTATTTAGGTTTACCTTCTTATCCTCAGATGAGAAGTTGTGGGTCTTGGCAGGCATTCCCTTACATGTAGGTGATAAGATGGTTCTGGCAGAGGCTGGAATGGGCTCCCCCACAAGCCCATTTACTCAGAGCCCTCAGCAGAGAAATTCCAGACCCTTCCTGGTGTCCACTGGGTGGGGTTTCCTAGTCTGGGAAGCAGGGCGTTCTTTGGCCAGAGTCCTGGCCCTTTAAAAAATTGAGGCACCTGGGCTCCAGATCAGCTGTCCCTCTGATCTGCAGTGTGACCTTGGACAAGGTTATTGACTGTATTTGGGCCCAAGTGTTCCATCTTGTAACAGGAGGGGTGGCATTAGATCTTCTCCAACAGCTAAGTTTTTGTGCTGAGGACCTAGACACTAGAAGAGCCCACTGGCCAGCCTCCCCACCAAGCTCTGAACCAGGTCACACAGGCTTCTCCTAATTCCATTGAGCTCTGCTCAGTTTGTGCATCCTTGATCCTCCAAAACACCTGGTCAGCAGGTCCAGATCAGAGAGTGGCATCACAGAGGGTCTGGGTGGCTCAGCTGTCCCAAAGTCACACATCAGCAAATGACAGGGTGGGGGCAGGAACCAGCCTGACTGGAGTCTGAGCTGGGGGACATTTCCCATTTGCCAAGACTGATATTAGATTTTGTCCAATGGTGAGGATGGACTTGGTGAGCAATGTGTGTCTCTTCCATGTTCCCAAGGGACATGGGGCCCAGAGCTAAGAGCTCAGAATGCTGTCTTCTCACTTCCTGCATGCAGACCCTGGCCATGTGGGGTCCTGGGGGGCTAAAGGTAAGGGTCTGGGCTGGGGAAGTAAGCAGGCATAACTCAGGATTGTGGTTGCTCTGGTTCATCTCTGGGAGTTGAGCAGCCTCAGGCTGGATGAGGGAGAGAAGCCCAGCAGAGGGAACCGTTTCTACTCCAAACCCAGTGTGTTCTTGCAGTCAGGCCACAGAGAGGGGGTCTGGGTTTCTACAGGACTTTCTGTTAATGAGGTGGACGTGGGCCAAGGGAAGCTCAGGATCTCCATGGCCAGTGCTAGAGCTTGGCCTGTCCTAAGTACTGAGAATTCTCTTTCCATAAAATGGAGCTGTGGTCTGTATAAAACATGATGATCTCTGTTGACCATCTTCAAAACTATACAGTGAGGTGACTGATTCTCACATTTGTCTTGGCCTTTTATACCTCCACCTTCAGCTCCTATATCCACCTCATAAGAGCCCTCAAGGAGGTAGTGCAGATCTTCTCAACTCATTTTCCAGATTAGGACACTGAGGCTCCCAAGGTCACATGGGTGCTGGCTTGCCAAGTGGAGAGTGCTTCCATCACCCAGGCTCACCCCACTGCACCTGCTGCTGCCCTGCAGAGTAGTGTTTCTGGAGGCACTGGGAACAAAAGTGAGGGCAGATGTGGCCAGAGGTGTCCATCTGTCCCAGCCGGCTGGCTCCCACCCCTCAAGCAGCCTGGGTGACAGTGCCCAGGCATAGGGGATGGCAGCTGGGAGGCGGGTCTTACCTGCAGCAGTGGTGATGCCCAGGAGCCGGCAGGTGTATTCCAGACCAGTCCAGAACATCTGCAGCTTCATGGTGCCAGGGTTGAGGGCAGGGTCCCAGTGGGGCAGGCAGTGGAGGCTTCAGCCTGAGATACTCCTGGATGCCCGTGTGCAGAGGGAGGCTGTGGCTGTCGGCTCTGGGCCCCCGTGCCCTGGGGCCCTGCCTTCCAAACCAGTCCTGGCCACCTCAGCCTGGCTGAGGTGTGAATAGGGCTCACCTTCCCGGCTTTGCTGCCTGTGCCCTTGCCAGACACTTGGCTTAATCATTACCTTGGAAGAATGCCCCTGCTGCTCTGTGCAGCTCCAGCCTGGCTTGGAGCTGCTGCAGCTCCAGCACGGCCAGCCGCTTGAGATCGGGCCAATTAGGGCTGGGCTGGAGGAAGCCTGGAGCTGGCAATTAACCATTTCTGGGTGGGAGGAGAGTCGAGGAGCCAGATCCGGCCCTTTCTTACAGGTCAGCTTTGAGAAAGTCACACCTGGGCTTCAGGCCCACAAGGTCTAGGACGGTTGGCGTCTAGAGGTGACAGGTCTGTGGTGGTCTGTGTGTAGGAGAAAAAGATGTGTCTTTAAATTACTAGCAGAAACAGCTTTTGAAATAAGTTCTAAGCTTCTATTCTTCTGCATATAGGAGGATTAGAAAGCTCTGCAGTCTTGGATTTGGACTCGACCAGACATACCTAGTGAAATAAGTCAGTCAGAGAAAGATGAGTACCATGTGATCTTGCTCATATGTGGAATTTAAGAAACAAAACCAATGAGCAAAAGAAAAAAAAAAAAAAGAGTGACACAAGCCAAAAAACAGACTCTTAACAATAGAGAACCTAGCTCAGGCTGATGCCACACACGGACCCTCCTTTCTCCCTGACATGCATCCTGATGTGTAACGTGGGAAATCACTATGATTCTTTGGGAGGGTTCTTTCTATGTCAATAATTAACTGTGTGACCTTGGGGAAAGCCAAAGATATTTGTGATCCTTAGTAATTTTGCAGAAAATAAATGAGAGGATTTGGCTGGATTGGTGGATCTCAAAGTATATTCTGAGAGCTGCTCCAAGAAGCCCAGCCTTGTAAAGCTGACAATTGTGGGATTTTACTCAATTAAATTCTCAATTTACTCATTGATACAAGGAATTGAAGGATATCAAGTTTTAGGGTTCCTCTCAGGCATTTTTCTGAAATCGTTTATCCTATGCTCAAATGGGATAGACAGCAAAACAACCACATTAGGTAAAAAACAAAACAAAACAAAAAACAAAAAAACCCAAAACCAAATTCTAATAATAATAATAATGAAAAGCTCAGGCATAATCCGTTTTGCTTATTGCTTTGTGAGGATCATATGCCCTCATATAATGAATAGATATTTTTCTTTATTAAAATTATTCTAGGTTTCCAGAGACAGAAACAAACAACAAAACTAAAAATAATGGAATAATATATTTGCAAATGACATGTCTGATAAAGTGTTAGTATCTAAAATATATAAAGAACTGATACAACTCAACACCCCCAAAACAAATAATCCAATTAAAAATGGGTAGAAGGCATGAACAGACATATCTCCAAAGAAGACATCCAGATGGCGAACAGATACATGAAAAGATGCTAAATATCACTCATCATCAGGGAAATGCAAATCAAAACCACAAGGAGATATCACCTTACACCTGTCAGAATGGCTAAAATAAAAAACACAAGAAACAATAGGTGTTGGTGAGGATGTGGTGAGGGATGCACTGTTGGTGGGAATGCAAACTGGTGCAGTACTCTGGAAAATAATATGGAGGCTTTTCGAAACAAAGTAAAAATAGAACTACCTTGTCATCCAGAAAGCACACTACTGGGTATTTAGCCTCCAAATACAAAAACACTAATTCAAAGGGCTACAGCACCCCTATGTTTATAGCAGCATTATTTACAATACGGAAGCAGCCCAAGTGTCCATTGACTGATGAATGGATAAAGAAGATGTGGTAAGTATATACAATGGATTATTACTCAGCCATAAAAAGAGTGAAGTCTTGCCATTTGCAGCAATGTGGATAGAACTAGAGTATTATGCTAAGTGAAATAAGTCAGTCAGAGAAAGATGAGTACCATGTGATCTTGCTCATATGTGGAATTTAAGAAACAAAACCAATGAGCAAAAGAAAAAAAAAAAGAGAGACACAAGCCAAAAAACAGACTCTTAGCAGTAGAGAACAAACTGATGGTTACCAGAGGGAGGTGGATGGAGGGATAGGGGAAATGGAAGATGGGAATTAAATACTTATGATGAAAAAAAAAGTTATCCCAATGTGATTAATTTGATCAAGATTTATTAATATTCCATAAAAACTATCATTTTTTTCATCTCCCCCCTTGAATGAGTTTAAGAATCTCTTTATTCATGTGATCAAGTTAAAAAATGTGTGTTTTGACCTGTTTATTTCTTGGGTCAGCTGACTGTGTTTAACAGCAGACTGTGTTTAGCAACCCCAAATTTCCCAGTTTTTTACAGGTCTTGGCACCTGTGCATCTATGCATCGTTTCTCCCGCGTGCTGGTACCTGGGTCTCTGTGGCAGACACTGAAGCAGACAGATGTTGTTCCTGGAGGCCAGGGTTAGTAGTCCTGTGGCTCCATGCCCTGTGGGATCCCGTTCTCTTTGAACTCTTTGGGAAGCTCTGGTCAGCCCCCACAGCATGCCTTGCTTCCTCCTTGATCACAGCAGCTAGTTTTCTTGAGTATCTGACATCTCCTTGCTCAAAAGATGTAGAGTCCTTCCAGGCCTTGTTTTACAAGGTCTGTTTAGTTCAGTCCTGATTATAGCCTCCCCTGCTTCATGCCTTTGTTTTAGGAATGAGCATTGGTCTCAGTTCTGGTCAAACAGCCTGGAAGGAGCATGTGCTGATGCACTTTTGGGGAAGTGTCCCTCACTTTTAACAAGGGGCCTGAGGACGGGGTGGGCTCCCTCTCTTTGGGTGCACCTGTATCAGGGACGGGCAGCTCTCTCTAGATGAGAGGGTCAAGGCTAAGGGCACAATCAGCATCTGGAGTCTGGCCAGTGATATGGCAGCAACACTGGGCACCCGTTGTCCTTAGTGAGTTGCTAAACTTACCTGTTCCTTGTTGTTAAGCCAGTTGACCTAGGTTTGGGTTATAGCTCAAAGCATTTTGCCTAACATGGTGGGTCATGCCTGAACTGAGTTCTTGCCAAGACTTTTCTGCAGGAAGCTCTTTCTTGCATACCAGACTTGGGTTGGAAAGACTTAGAACCAAAGAGCTCCACCCGACGGTACTTCTGCTTCTCAAGGGCTGCCCGCTAAGATGGACGGAAGCAGAGTATTGGACTAATGGTGAGAGCAGGGTATAGCTTGTTGCAGAAGCACAGTGTAGAGGAACCCCAGTGTGTGTCATCTTGAAGAGACTGTTAAGAGGACTCTGGCAGAGCTTCTTGCCCCTTTTACTACCATCAAGCCATTTGTGGAGCTTCATGGGGAAAGGAGAAATCTGGCTGGCAGACAAGATCCTCAGACATCTCAGAATTCAGAGAAAAGAGTTCCAGGAACCAAGGGCCAGAGGCCCTGAAATAGAAGCTGACTGTGAAGGTGGTGAAGTTCCCAGACATCAAAGTCTGACTTTGTAGTCACCAATGGGCCCAGAGGAAAAAGAAAGGGGCATCTTCCCGAGAAACTGGGGGACTGCCTGGGGAACTCTGCTTCTAAGAGGCTTGAGAAAGAATGGAGGGAAGGATCCAGATGGCAGATGGCTGTGAGGGACCTGCATAGAGTGTAGGAAGTACTCCGAAGAGCAAGAAGGGAGCCTCAGATTACAGTAGTACATGAAGCAGAGTGCTAGGGACCCTGCTGCTCTATTCACCAGTGTGATGTGGGTATCACACAGTCTTCAGCTCACAGGGAGGCAGAGCTGCCCAGGCTCCACCAGGTGCTGATCTGTACAGGGCAGGGTGAAACACCTGCTTTGGATGGGTGGGAGCACTACTGAGCCCACTGGGTCTTCCCTGCTACAGCTCAGGGAAGGGCTTTGTGACTGTTATTTTAGCACCCTGGTTCTGGCAGAGAGGATGGTTCAGTGGTCTTCAGACCAGGTTACCTGGGGGTGAACTTGCCTCTAATGGTCAGTGTGAACTAGGACAGGTCATACTTCTTGGGGATTGGGTTTTCTGTGCTTCTAATGAAGCAGTTGAACCCTTCAGATCTTTCCAAGTCACTAAGGCTGTGGTCTTTATAACTCTGAACTCTATTTCAATTAAGCTGTCTTGAAAGAGTAGAATGACAGGTGAGGGATTGCCGTACCTGATGGGGGCCTGACACGGGGACCACCTGCTCTGCTGAGCAAGCCTCACTGGATGTGGTCAGACGGCCCTGCTAGTGCAGCTGGCTCTCCTGGGATCATCTGTCGAGACACAGATTTACAGTGTGGGGCCATAGGAGATTGTAAACATTTCACGGGCTTTGCCCTCTTGATGACCACAGATTTTGGGAAATTGGTCTCTGACATCAGTCCTCCCAGGGGACACAGTGAGACTAAATACCTACCCAGGTTTGTAGCATTTAGAAGGTTAAATCCCCAATGCTCCCAGGAGTGAACTCCAACATGTGGAGGAAATAATATTTTAGTCAAAGGCGCCGAGTTGCTGCAGACAAGATCCCCCTCTGTTGTTGCTGTGAGGAAGGGGTTTCCTCATCAATCAGAGCCCCAGGGGGGGCTCAGGAGAAAGAACACAGGCTCCTTCGTGAGGGTCCTGGCTGTGCTCTCCCAGAAAACCACACCCGCTGTGAAATGTAAGGGCAGGGGTGAAATTAGGAGGGGAAGCTACAATTTTTCCTTCCATGTCAGCGCTTTTCATGATAGTGTCTCTGAACATTTTGACTTTTTGGTTTAAATTAATTGGCAAAAGAGTCTACGGCTCTGTCAGGAAAAATGAAAATCCTGTTGGTGAATTTTGTTTAGAAGTCAAACAAAGTCATTTTAATTATCGCTAAGTGCTAAAATCATATTTTACTCATTTGATTCCTTTCATTCATCCACCATCACCCAATTGCTAGTTCACATACCAAAAACATTTTTTTTCTGATATAACTAAACAAACAAGCACACAGGTTTAGTTTTGAAAACACAGGGGCTTCCAGGTGAATGTTGCATTTTTAAGAATGGTAAGCATTTGGCTCCTCCCCACTAAGATAGAGCGTGAGAATGTAAAAGCTGTTTACTCCAAGAGAAGAGCAGACAGGGGACATTCAAGTGAAGGGGGATGGAAGAGTGGCACCTGCTTTTGCAGAACATAGTGAGGTTTGAACTACTTGCCCACAGTAGGTATTTCCTGAAAGGCTCAGTACCCAGGAACAGTAAGGAGCAAGGAGCTAGGGTCAGGCTTGGGGCTAAAAATGAGGGAATAGTTAAAAGTCTGGAAACTGAAGCAGTTGGACTCTCAGATCCTTTCCCTACCCCACTCCCATCCTCTTTTCTACCCTGCTTGTCTCCAGCTTCTCCCTTCAATGGAGATCACAGGTTTATTATCCAGATGAACTGAATGGTGATGTGTCAGGCTCTGGGAGGCTAGGTGAAGCAGGGGACAGAGGACAGGCATTAACATCAGACTTGTGCTGAATGTGGGTTCCTTAGCTCTTTCCCTGATTTGACTCTAGAACAAGAGCAGACTGACCTGTGTCCCCAAAGAGGCAGCTGGAGGACTTTTCCTGGAGAGTGTGAGTAGCCCAGAGAAGACCTAAATATTAACTTGTCAGGGACAAGTCTCACAATGTTGTTTGAGGTATTTTATTTAGCCTTGCAGAGAATCCTGTGAGAGGAAAAGTTGCAACAGTGGTAAAGGTGGAAACCAGCAAGCCTTTGGATCAGCTGTTTGCAGAGGATGCTCTCTGGACCAGCAGAATTAGTATTACCAGAGATTTACTAGAGATGCACATTTAGGGGTCCCACCTAGACCTACTGAATCAGAAACTCTTGGGGTGGGGCCCAGCAATCTGGGGTTTGGAACCCTGTTCCAGAATAATTATCTTTCCCTGCCTCATTGTGGTTTCTGAGCTGGCCCATCGCATGGCCTTATGCTGAATCTCCCTCTCTGCACTGTGCTTGGCTACTAAGGGCTTCTTCTTCTTAGGCTTCAAGTGCTCCCCAGCCACTCTGGGGCCTCCTTGGAGAAATGGGAACTCGATTTCCTCAGAAGTCAGGCTGCTAATTCCCTGCAAAGGTAACATGACCCAGAAAATTGACCAGGAAGAACTGAAAGCCTCTGCAGAGTCTTCTGGGAAAGCAGCGGGGCTCACAACTCAGACGGGGGCGTGGGAAGTCAGGACTGCAGGGGAAGAGCCTCCGAGATAGCTCTGGTGCATGACACAGGACAGCCTGAGCTCTGGAGTGCTGCTGGATGGGTTCTCTGTGTGCGGGATGTTTGAGGAGTCAGTGAAACCAGAGATTATGACCCCAGAGAATGGTGTGGGTGAGTCCCTGTGTGGTGAAACACCCAGGTGATGGGGTCTTTTGACCTTTCTGAGAAATCCAGGCTCACTCTTTCCCTAAGTTCAGTTCCTAAGACAGTGGATCTTAACTTGACAGTTCATAGGAATCACCTGGGGAGGCTCAAAAGGTCCTGATGCCCAGGTCACAACTCCAACTAATTTAATCAGAATGTCTGTGGGTGGGACCCAGGCTCCATTCCTTTTTTAAAGCTCCCTAGCCGTAACATGCAGGCAATGTTGAGAACACATCTAACACAGTGGCTCTTAATCCTGACCACACATTAAAATCAACTGGGAAACAAACGAATGAAAAGCAGGACACTCCGTGCCCTAGACCAGTCTTTGGGGAGGCCAGCTGGAGCACTGTTTGTGTTAGAATTCCCCAGGGGGTTCCAGTAGGGTTCAGCCAGAATGAAAGCCCAGGTCTAATGAGAGCAGTGCTATCTCTTGGTGGTGTGTGTGCCTCTCACCAACCACCCATTTGTTGGGTAGGGTCCTCACCATTTACTTTCAAGATCTGCAGCACCTGGCCCAGCTTTGGCACATGGCAGCACTCAGTCAAGGTCTGTTTGTCCTTTATTAGATTGGCTCTTCCTCATGTCTAGCAAGGAAATCTGTATTAGAAGAAAGGGGTGGGCCCCACACAAGACCTGAGAGGTGTCCCAAGGTGACCCATATAATCTGAGATTGGTTTTAGTCAAAACTCTTTTTTTTTTTTTTAAGGTGAAGATCTAGTAACTTATATTTTGATGGATTGCAAAAATTGTTTCTCATTTTCTCTTCTCTGCTTTTCTGTTCTGGCAGTTCTATATAACATACAGAGAAACCTGACAATAGAACAGAAAAACTGGCTACTCCTCAGGGATTGCAGATAAGACAACACAGAAGCCACACATACTTTCCAAGTCTCTGTCTGGGGAAGGAGGTGAGGTGGCAGGGGCTAGACACCCAGTTCCCAGTGCTCCTTTCTTCCTGACCGGTTGCTGGGAGTCTCCCAGAGACTTTCTCTCTGGAGCGGTTCATTCTATAGCTTTCCCAGTCAGTGGACCATTTTCCTACAGCTACAGGCACTGAGGTTATCATGTAGTATGCTTGATAAGCAAGGCTGGCAGGCAGTTCAGGGTTTAGCTACTTACTAGCTGTGTGACCCTAGGCAAGTTACTATCTCTCTGGGCCTTTGTCACTTGCAGCTGTTTTTGGTAAGATGTCAGTCCATAACACTCAAGATTTGTCACATTTCTCCAAAGTAGATAACCTGTACCAGCTTCTAACGACTAAGCCAGTAGATGATGCATTCTGTCCAGTTGGAGGACCATTGTCTCCATAGAATTGAGTAAGGGGGTGGGGGATTTAAATAGCCCAAACACTCAGAAGAAGCCCTTTGGTGTTCATTCCACACTAATCCCCACTGAAATTCTCTTTGTTCAAACTCTCAAGTTTCTCAAAGGCAAGTGGTTCTGAATCATCTGTACCAAGTCATGGGGCTGGTGGCAGAGTATAAGAATGGCCACAGTCCTGGACTCCTTCCTTATATCCAGGCTTTTTGCAATGTGCCTTTGCAGTAGCTTCTCTTCTTCCCAGATCTGGGCTGCCCTGTGTCTTGCTATGGCCAACGGAACATGGTGGAAATGAAGGTGGGCCAGCTCTGGACCTCAGGGTCTTACATACTTCCATGTTCTCTCTTTCTCTGAATTCATCCAGGGCTAGAGCACCCATCTGCTGTTGAAGCATGCCCCGGCCAGTCTGCTGGAGGACCGGAGCTAAGATGAGTTGTTCTAGTTGAGGCCATCTCAGACTAGCCAGCCCCCAGCCGCCCCAACAACAGAAGAGAAAATCATGTATTTGAGCCCAGCTCAAGCTGCAACCCACAGAGTTATAAGATAATAAGTGGTTGTGTTTTAAATCACTTAGTTGTGGGGTGTTAGTCACAGCTGGCGGAGTGGCCTTCCCCACTCTGAGACTGCAGAGTGAGATAGAACTGCTGCTACTTTCTGAAAAGAATCCAACTCATGCCCAGAGTCAAGAGTTATTTGCCCCCCTACACTCTCTCTGCGGGTTCTCAGCCTAGGACAGCATGGCAGATACTGCTCTTAATAGAGCTCAGGGGACATGCCAGGCCTGAGGGCTGGTTGGGAGTGACAGGCTTGGGGCCTGCTTACCTCACATCAACCCTGGCCATGATGATTTCATCTGTATGATGAGGTGACAGGGTCTGAAGGTCACAAACATTCTTCCAACTCTGACACCCTCAGAGTATAAAACGAGGTGAAAACTTGTTAAGGAGGGGGGATGATCTCTAGCCAAGAACACAGACATCTTTCCTCCAATCTCTGCCTGACCCTTGCTGAAGACCCTAAAAGTGCTCCAGTTCAAGACCTGACTATTTGGAATTCTGAGGAAAGCACCTTCCTGCCCGTTATTCTTTTTCAGACCATGGAGAGTCAGCATATGAACAAAGCAAGATTTATATTCATAGAATTGACCGCAGTTTGCCACTTATTTGGATTTGGAGATATAAATTACTCCCATGTCTTCCATTCCAGGACACGAGTTATTTACTGTTAGAGGTTAAGAAACGTGGAGGATCAGATTTGGGCAACCAGGTCAGTCTGGCTAGGGACACTTTACAGACCTTGTATTATTATTTCCTTGTATTTATCCACTCATTGGTTCTGGTCATTTTGAAACTGAGCATAAACTGGCCCATAAATCTGAGTGTGAAAGCTGTTCATGTTGCCCTTGGTCCTGCCATCCTCCCAGACACTGGTTTGTGACATGTACACGGCTTGCGCTGTGGGGAGGAAAGGAGGAAAAAGGGCTGGAACTGACTCCTAGACTTCCTAGATCTGATTGGGACCCATCACAAGCTTTCTAGACAGGCTGCCAGTCCCCGTCACCATTCTTGCTATGGGAAGAAACATAGACACGGTTATAAATTTGTTATGATTACCTTTGATGATGCCTTAAATTGGCCATAGGGCACAAAGTACCTAGATTGGGATATACAACCCTATACAAAAATGTGTCCTATAAATAAATAATGTAGAGAGCCATGGAGAATGTGTAATGGGCATACATGCAGGATGCAATCAGATGATATCTCATTGTCGTTATGTAAAAGAGAGCAAGAGAGCACATCCGTTAGGATGACTGTTACTAGAAAAATGGAAAATATCTGGTGGAGAAATGAGAACCCTCATGCATTGCTGGCAGGGATGGAGAATAGTGCACTTTGGAAAACAGTCCGGCAGGCCCTCAAAAAGCTAAACATAGATTATCACATGATCCAGTAATTCCACTTCTAGGTGAGGCTAATTGAAATGAGTCCAACATGAAAGGACACATACTGTGTGTTTCCATTTATGCGAGGTACCTACAAAAGGCACATTCATAGAGAAGGAAAGTAAATCAAGGGTTATCAGGGGCTGGAGGCAGGAGGAATGGGGAGTTGAGGTTTCATGGGTGCAGAGGCTCTGTTCAGGATGATGAAAAAGTCCTGGGACGGCAGATGGTGGTGATAGTTTCATCACATTGTGAATGTACTTAAGGCCTCTTAAGAATGGTTAAACTAGTAAATTCATGTTTATTTTCTCACAATTAACAAAAAAAAAAAAAAGAAAAGAAAAGAAAAAAGAAAAAAGAAAAAAGAAAAAAGAAGAAGAAGAAGAAGAAAAAGAAAAAAGGAGGACAAAAGCACCTGTGGTTGAATTCGGCTTGTTCACCCTGCCCTGCCGCAGACACCAGCAGGTCCCATCTGCGCTTCACCAGATGGGGAAGTCAGCGGCCGCCTCAGTCTCACTTTAGAAATGAGTAGATAGGACCCAGGGCCCAGGGCCCAGGGAATTTGCTCAGGGTCTATTATTCTCTGTAGTTTCTTCATAGCTCACACACATGAATTCTCATTTGTGTGTCTGCTTCCTGTTCGTTCTCCCTCCACTGGGATGTGCATCCCCCGGACAGGGACTATGAGGAACTGCTCACCCAGTACTGAACAGTACTTGGTACACAAAAGGCCTCGATGCTGAATGTGAAGCTGGCAGGGAGCAGATACAGAAGATGCGCCTAGTCCTCTGGCTCCAGCTCCCTGTGTTTTCTGTCATCTCAGGCTGCCTGGATGGGCGAGTGGGGACCCCATAATCGTGACGGCCTCTCCTGCTCCAAGGTGGCATAAGTGGCCTGCACAGAGCTGCATTCTGAGCACAAACACTCTCTTGATGGCTGCGGGGCTTCCCCCTGGGGTCGCCCCATTTTCTCGGCTGGAATTCCTCCTGGTTTGCTGCCCTAGCCCACCCTCTCTGCTCCAGCATGCTCGCAGCAGGGTCAGCTTTCACCTCCTCTGCAGTGTGCCCTCAGCTCCTTGCAGCAGCCTTCTCCCCATTCGTTCACTCTAGTGCTTTCTTCCTGCCCAGAGCAACCTGGGGCCACGGTTGCTACTTGGTTCTCACCCCGTCTCCAGCACAGTGAGCCGTCCTGTCAAGGTTGACTGTAAATCAGGTTTCCCCCCACTGAATGGCAGGTAGAGTCCCTAATAGACCCCAGTCCCTCCTCTGGGTTTGGGGCATGTCAGGGCTGCAGGGGCTATCTGGGAATGACAGGTTTGGGGCCTGCTTACCTTCCTCAAACCCCTGGCCATGATGATCTCATATGTATGATGAAGTGACAGGGTCTGAGGGTCACAAACATCCTTCCAGCTCTGACACCCTCAGATTGTAAAATGAAGCAAAAACTTGCTGAGCAAGGGAGGCAGCACTAATCTCTAGCCAAGGACGCAGAAGTCTTTCCTCCAATCTCTGCCTAGCCAACACCCTCAGGTCAGGGTCATAGGGCAGCACCTATTGTTTCCGCTTCAAAACAGCTCAAAGGGACTCATCGTTTCTCAGTCCTGATCCTTGGTTGAAGCCTCCTTCTGAGACTTCTAACTTGGCCAATGACATCAGTATCTATGGATCACTCAGGCTTAGACCCCTAGAGTTGGGGTGCCTGGGTGGCTTAGTCGGTTAAGCATCAGACTCTTGGTTTTGGCTCAGGTCATGATTGCAGAGGGTCATGAGATGGAGGTCCGTGTCAAGCTCCACCCTGGGTGTGAAGTCAGCTTAGGATTCTCTCTCTCTCTCCCTTTTGAGAGAGAGGTAGGAGACCCTACCTCCCCTCTCTAATTAAAACAAACAAACAAACAAGCCAAATCCAATATGAACCCTGACTTATCTGACTCCAAAGCCAGGGCCTTTGGACTATACACACACCTCCCCTTGAGTGAGAGGTTTTGAGGAGTATGAGATCTGTTCAATAGTAATTTAAAACACAAACAAAAAGCCAAAAATCCAGTGCCAACTTTTGCTCCCAGCTCCCCTTCAGTCCTTCCCAGTGCAGTGTAAGCCTTGTGGTTCCCAGTTTGCTTCTTAACATCCCTGCAGCTGTGCCAGCCCCAGGGGCCTGCCTGTTGACCCTCTGGTGTTGGCCATCAGCTGCTAGTGTCTCTGGTCCCTCTGGCACCTCCTCTGGCCATTCCAGATGCAACACCACAGCCAGAGGGGGTCATTCAGAGACACAGAATGAATCACATCATTCCCCAGAGTAAAATCTCAGCAATTGCTGCATGACACATACGCAGTTCTCACCAGGCTTAGGGACTATAACGAGCTGGCTGGTTAATGTTCAACAACAGTTATTGGTGGTGGGATGGAGGTGGGGTGGCGTGCAGAGAAGGCTCTCTTATTTGTAGCATTTGCCAATTTCTGTGGTGTAAATACTCCCACCATGGCTGGTTTCAAGCTACTAATGTGATGCCATTGAATGCAGAGCTGGGAAGAGATACCTGGTAGGACACCGTTATGCAGTGTCTCCTGGGTGCAGCTCCAGTGGCTGCTAATGACTTCAAGAACAGAGATGAGAGTAAAATGTAATAAATTAATTAGAATGTGATGAGTTTTGAATATTTTTACATATCACTATATATTTACTTGAACAAAGTTTAATTTTAAATGGTGGCTTTAACAGTGAGCTCTTTAAATACCTGGAAATTTAACCATTAGCTCCCACAAGACTACACAAGTCAACTCGAGCACATAACTGCCTGTGAGTCAGCTGGTTTCTGCCTTGACTGGGGCTGTAATGAAGAACTATTGGCTTGGGAGTTGAGCCTTATCAGCTTGTACATGGATTCTTCCCTGGTTTCTGATGACCGAGTTCTACCTGGTTGGTCTTATCCTCCTCTGGGCTTGTCCACACTTGGTAAGCTATACTCTGATTTGGATTCAGACAGAAGTAAGTGCTAGAGGCATATTCCAGAGTCTGAGAGCCTGAAGGTACAGATCATCCCAGAATGTCCGGATCGAGAAAGCTATCTGTGGAATTGAATTATAAGGCATCACATACTCAATATTCAAACTTTAATCCATGCATCCTTTTCACTTATGGAAAACAAAGTGCAGATGGCATCGGAAAGCCCCTGATAGAAAGTCTGACAGAATGCCAGAAATCAGTCTGTGGTTTTTCATTATGTGGAGTCCAAGGGGTTGGTGAGATTTATAGTTGGCATCGCACAGATCACTGTAGAAGAATTTTTCCTTGTTGTCAGTCACCCTTCATTTCTGATCGTCATTTCAGATCTGGAGCTGAAATGGAAGGATTCCCTTTCAAGGAGGGAAAAAAATAACCACATAGTGTTCCCTAAAGGCTGCTCACAGCAGTGGTGCAGCCGCAAGCTCGTTTGTGAACTGGCTTAATCCTTGGGTCAGGATTCTGGGTTCTTGGACGATCCCTTCAGTTCTCCATAAGAGACTTTGAGCTCCTAGAAGTCTTCACAGGGCCTTTGCAGTTGGCTGGGACCTTTTTCTGGTCCCCTGTATCCTCACCACCTTGAACACCCCTTCCCCGACCATCCTGACAGACTTTGGTCATTCATTTTCTATGCTGCCAGAAAACCTCATCCATACCTCTATGGGTGCCCTTACCACACTATAATGTCATCATTGTCATCATCATCATGGCTACTAGTATTTGTGAGTCCTTGCAAGGTGAAAAGCATGGAGCTGGGCAATTTGAGTTGCTTTTATGTCTATGTCCCTCTACCCTTTGTACTCGGAGCTCCTGGGAGGCAGAGATCATATTTAATATACCCTAGTCCCCTTGGTCCAGTGGCTGATATAATGTTGGATTTGTAGTAAATACCCTATAATTATCATGCAGTGCAGTTCTTTTTGTAGACATGGGTTTTTATTTCTTGTGGTAAATACCTATGAGTGGTATTGCTGATTCATAGCGTAGATGTGTGTAACTTTATAGAAACTAACGAACATGTCTCCTTAGTGGGTGTGCCAACCTATACTTTTATGTGAAGGCCAGCTCTGGCTGATTCTGATTCTAGCAACACTAGTGCTTGTGAAATAGTATCTCATTGTGGAGAGTTTTAACTTGTTTGCTGCACTGGTTTGGCTCCTTTTACACAGTCCTAGATGCACACAGCCTACTTGTTAGGTAGGTTTGAGGATTTCATGGGATATTTACAGCTCAGGAAGCTGATGGTTGGCCAGTAATCTAGGTGATACAAGGCAGAGTTAGCATTCCCCTCCAGCTATGGCTGTGTGGTTTACAATAAAAACTAGATATTTGATCTTTGTCCCTGGTTCCTGGCACAGAACTCCTAGAATACTTGGAATTTCCTGAGTGGTAGGAGTGTCTTTTATTGTTCATAAGGAGTCCCTACTTTTGAACTTTCCTGAGTTCCGCTAAAGGAGATGAATCTTGGCAGTTCTCTAGAAAGCCTCAGGATGGGGGCTCGTTGCCAGAGCAACCAACAGGGTGGGGAGGGATTAGAGGATTAGAATTTTCAGCCCCACCCCCTGACCTCCAGAGAAGAGAGGGGCTGGAGATTGACTTTAATCACCAATGGCCATAATGTAATCCATCATAAATTTAAAAATAAAGAAATAATTGATTAAAAAATACTCGGGTTAAAAACTCTGGAACAATGAGGCTAACAGAGCTTCTGCAGGGGAAGTAGCACATCCAAAGAAGGGGTGGAGGTTCTGCACACCCCATCTACATTCCTTACTCTACCTATGCAGCTCTTTCACTTGGCTGTTCCTTTGTATCCTTTATAATAAAACTGTAACTGTAATTAGAGTTGCTTTCCTGAGTTATGTGAATCATTCTAGCAAATTATCAAGCCTGAGGGGCATTGTGGGAACCCTGTGTTTATAGTTGGCTGGGCAGAAGTGCAGGTTGCCTGGGGACTCCATTTGTAGCTGGGATCTCTGTGGTGGGACTGATCTCTTAACTTGTGGGGTCTACACTAGCTCTGGGTAGTGTCAGAATTGAATTGAAATGTTGGATCTCCAGCTGATGTTGGTGAATCTGAGAATCAGTTTTGAAATGTTGTATGCTACGTGAGAAAAACCCCACAGGTTGGCCCTTAGTTACTCCTCTGACTGTTTCTCTGTTTTCTGTGGGCACATAATACTAAGATGTCCTTTAAAAGGTGGGACCTGCCAGTGTTAGGACTGAAGAGTGGTGAGAGAGCCCTTGTGGAGCTGTGTGAAAAGCACCGATGCTTGTGTTAAAAACATTCTCATGATAAAAGCGGACATCTCCATGAATTAGCCAGATGCTATTTATCAGGTTTCTCAGGACTGGCTCTTGGGAGGGCTGAATTCCAGAGTCTGTCACAGAGCCAAGGAGGAGAAATAGACAATATAAGCTGCCAACCGTGAATTGAAGAAGATGATATGGAGAAGCCTTGTACGAATATTCTCATAGGAATGGAGATGTCATCAACAAGCAAGACTAGATGGCAATGGGGTGACACTTCGTGATTTTTAAAAATATGTTGTGCATTTTAAAGTACTAATAACAGGAACGGAGGGACACTCTTGATTTCTTTCATCAAAAATATCCATTAATGTTATTTAGACTATTTTCTAGCTTTAGTTTTTCCAGAAGTGATGTTTTCCCAGAAGGCCTAGGACTTCGTCTCTCAAACTGAGTTGTTGAGCCCAGAGTCTGTTGCAGTTTAGGCTCTGAAGCTGACTTTATCACCAGGATATCTAGGTAATCAGGCCAAGCTGCTAAGACAGCACTTTCAGTTATGTGCCCAGGAAAGTACCAGGGGAACTCCTGGCACATTGAGACTCCACAGGTACATACATAAGCATGTATTGCAGAGAACCACACAGTGTTGGGCTCATAGTTCTGTAAATTTTTGCAGAGAGGGGCCCTATACATCATCTGTTTTCACCACTCATTGGTAGACAAGAAGCTAAACCTGAAGAGGTAAAGTACTAGTTAAGTCTAGCTTGTCACCAGCAAAGAAGGGGAGGAGAACCCCATCTCCTTGGGCTTTTGCTGCTAGAGAGAAGGACAAAGATAGAATAGTAATGTCAGGAAATGAAAGCTACCATCTACTGAGCACTTACCACGTGTCAGCACTCTGCCAATGCTTTCTGAATACCCAGCCATAGGAGAGAAGTAAACTGAGCCCCAGAAAAGTGAGGCGAGTTCTCTAAGGTCAGAGGTCAAGTGCGTGGGTTTCTGGCATGTGGACAGGCTCTGTAAATGCTGCCTTCACTCCAGTTTGGACAGTCTCACTTATCGTTGACCAAGCAATGATATGATTTGGGGTCTTTCCAGCCTCAGTATTCTAGAACGTGTTGGCTGCTCTAAGACGGGTCCCTGATCAACCAAGGTCCTTTCCCTCTTGTCCTTGCG
Source organism: Canis lupus dingo (assembly GCF_003254725.2). Classification (NCBI taxonomy): domain Eukaryota; kingdom Metazoa; phylum Chordata; class Mammalia; order Carnivora; family Canidae; genus Canis; species Canis lupus. The sequence continues at coordinate 2,618,589 of NC_064270.1, forward strand.
GGGGATGCTCAGGCTGGTCCTGAATTATGTGCCTCCATTTCCTCTAGGCTTTACTATAGCTCTGAAAAGTGGATGCCACACAAGGAACACCGCTGTTTCAGGGTGACAGCAGTCCATCATGCCTTCCTTTCACCTACAGCATCTGCAGCTTCATCAACAGGTGCCTTCTGTTTCATCACATGTTGCAGTATCTTCCACAGAGTCTCCTGTGCCACATGTGGGCTGGGGAACTGCATGGTCCTCCAGACACAGAGAAGTTTTTCAGCCTCAGGCAGCCAGTCTCAGAAGGGAACATCCCTGGCTGTCAATGAGACTTTGCTACTGTCCGGGGCTCTTCCAGTTCCCAATCCCAGAGATCAGAGCAAACCTGTCTTTAACCAGACTTTCTTTGGCTTACATTTAAATCTGAAAATTAGAGAGAAAAACAGAGGTTCCATAAGAACTTGGAGGCTAGAGCAAATATCTGATGAGCTTTTGCATTTAGTTGAGAAGAGAAGAAGTAGTCTGTGCTATGTTACTCAAGGCAGGCCATGCTCAGTGAAATGATAGGATAGCACTGTGTATGTTAAGGGTCCTCAGCTTCCTCCTCTTCCTCTCTGCAGCCTGAGCCCTGATCTAAAGTTGCTGGTCCTTGCCCATGACCTGACTTAACCTGCAGGACCATCTCTATTCCCATAGAGCCCTCCCACTTTCCTCATTCCCCCTGAGAGAGGATGGGAGGGCTGTTTTCTCCGCATTCTACAGATGGGCAGACTGATGTTCAGAGGCAGTAATTAGTTTGCCTTTGAGACCACAGGGTGGTGGAGATCCTGACTCAAAGCCAGGCCTTCAGGCTTTTCCTCCGGGATTTCTGCCATCTCACTCTGGCTCCTTGTTCAGCCTCAGCACCAAAGTTCCCCACCAACTAACTACCTGTTCTGCACTGGAAGCCCAGGCATCTGGGCTCAACATCTGCTCAACATCCTTGGCAAATAATCTGTTATTGGGGTGGTTTTCAGAACCATACAGGCCCCTGCTCCTGGGATTTCTTGCCTCAGTGTTCTACAGGTAGATCAGTCCTTCTGTGCCTGAAACAGATCATATTACCTCTCATCCCTTACCTGCTAGCTTTGCAAGTGCTTCACCTTCCACCTAACTCCCTGAGCTAGAGCTTGGTGGTGGGCTCCTCCTCTACATCTAATTCCAGTACCCTTGCCTTCTTAATAGCTCTGTGATCCATCTCCTTCTCTGTGCACACACTGCTCTTGCCTCTGGTTGGGCAGTAAACATTCTCACTGCTGCAACTGGAATAGGCTCAGACAAGGTTCCCCTGCAGCTGATGTCCTGAGTGCCTTTTCCTCTGTTGGCTCATGCAGTAAGAGTTCTCTGATTGGAAGCAACAGGGATCAGTCCTAAACAGAAGGGACCTCATTTGCCCACAGGATTGAAGGGACAGCTGGCAAGATGTGAGGGTCTCACTGGAGAGAATATACCCGCATCCCCCCACTTTACTTTTGAAATAGAATGTCCACTACAGTTGCCAACTGTGTGACAGTGTCTAGGAGGTAAGGGAGCAGAACTTGCTGAAGGCATGACTTCCCAGGGCCCTCAGTGAAGAGTTTGGGAGTAAGGGGATGAGACAATGGGCAGTGTCTTTGGGGGGCAAATAAAATCAAAGCTTGGAAGGCCATGCAAACAGTCCTCAATGGAGAAGCAAGGCAAGGGGCAATGGGGAGGGAGGAAGGAAGAGGGACAGGGAGACAGGGAGTGGAGAAGTGACAAAGGAGGAAGAAAGGAAGATACATACACAAGGAGGAAAGAGGGGAAGGTGGGCAGGAGGCCACATTAGATTTCACAAGTGGTTAGAATCCAGAATGATGTCAGAGATTTGAAGCAGAGGGTGAGAGGTGGTTCCTGGGGAACAATCTTGAGTTGCGTGGGCTCTGGGGTTTTGTGTGGGGGATTTGAAGCCTCAGTGTAGGCAGGAAGAAGTTCTCCAAGAACACTTAACCTCAGCCACACTGGGGACTAGAGGAGCCAGAGGAATGAGCCCCAGACCTGTCCTCAGTGTTCTCAGGCTGGCAGGGGCCCTGAGATAGGCTGGGAGATTTAAGGGCAACCGATAGGAGAAGATGCAAGTAGGTGAGCCTATTGAGTGCTAGGTTGTTCTGGGTCCTCTGTGAGGTAGATGTCACTGTCCCCCTCACCGATGAGGACATCCGACTTGGAAAGATTGAGACCTTGGTCAATGTCATAGCTAGAAAATGGGACCCTGGGATCTGAGCACAGAGTTCTGTGCTTCAAGGTCATTTGTGCTGTTCTCCATGCAGCCTCTCTGCATATGGATTCAGGACCTGAGGCTCAGAGAGCCTGGGGGTGGTCAAGGACTTGACTTTCTTGGCCAAGGGGTCATTTGCCCTGGACAGAGGTGTTGCTGCATCAAGGTGACTTTCCCATCCAGCCCAGGTGTGCCCAGGCTCCACCTTGGACATCCCATATCTGCAGCTGGGTGGGCAGCATGGGCAGGGTTGGGGGGGCCTTCCCCACCTCCTCTGCACTGGCCTTTCAATGGCACCAGACTGCTCCCTCCCAGGTTTCTAGCACATTCCCAGCTGTTGATTGCTCTAGGGCCTACAGGAATGGGTCCTGTGACCTGGCTGTTTTCTCAACCCAGCACAGTCACAAGGGGTTGTTTTGTTTCCGGCACAGCTATTAAGTCAAACCTTGCTGTGTGGCATCTAATTTTGGCCTTCAAGCACCCTTGTTTTATCTCATTTCCAGGCCTGCCTCCATTTGTCGTGCCTTCCAGCATGCTATCTGGAAATTCTATAACCACTCTGAAAGACAAGAGACCTTGTTACATGGAATTCTCTGCTTGTCTCCTAAAGAGGAATCAATCAGTGGATCAAATGCAGACCAGCCATTCAGTCAGTGGAAAATGTCAAGTTCAGATGGATTTGTTTTCATTGAGGTAGTTTCTAGATCTTGGTCCAGCCCCACACATACACACTTGAAAATTATCCAGTTGCTTGATGTGCTGTGGTCAGATGGAATACTGGTCTCTCCCCAATGATAATTCAGGCTTCAGTATGGCTTTAGTGAATTCTCTGATTTGCCTAGTACTATGGTTAATAAGATAATTGCTAGTTTTTCCTTCCTCTTGGGAGGATCCTGGGAAATGCCAACTTTCTATATGTCTTTCATTGTAGAAGTGAAACAACCTGTGACCCAGATCATTGTCACTCCCACTGCTGGGATGGGACACTCCACCGGCAGTCCCCCTTGGCCACACGGGAGTGCTAGAGATCCTCCAGAGCGAGGAGCAGTGACCCCCTCACAGTCACAAGCTTACTGCTGGTGGCAATGCAGAACAGAAGCCTTTCCACTCTGTACATGACTGTGAGCTGCAGTGCACGGAGCTGGACATAAGCCCTTGAACCCTGTGCCACCCTGGTGTGGTGGAGCACATGGTGGGGAGCAGAGGAAATAGTACCCTGCTGGCGTGGGGAGGTGGAAGTTGCCTGACCCAGTAGCATCGTCTCATACTGGGCAGCATCTCCACAGACACAGTGGTGGTTGTTTATATTTTATACTCACATTTTGTACATGGTTTGGCCCAGTGTGTGCAGGAAGATCCGCCCAGTTGATTCTCTTGCTTTTGCTTCGCAATCCACGTACTTTCAGGGAGTGACAAGGACTGGTCACAAATAATGGGTGTTTTTCAGGCATCGTCCTGGTGGGGAGGCATCACCTTTCCCAGAGGGGCAATCTGAGGTTTCATTTCCAGGTCAGGGCCTCAGCCAGTCACCCACTGAGTCCATCCTCCCCTTCCTGGCCCATTCTTGGGACCATGATGTTCCTCTACATTCTAGAGGCTTGCACCCTGCAGTGGTGCTGCTGGTTTCCATCCTCCCACACTGTAAGTCTTTCCCTCTCTCTCCTTACTGTAACCAACCACCAGCTGCTGCTGTTGTGTTTTCTCAAGTCATATGAAGATACCAGAGGGCAGTTTCTAGACAAATTGGGCTGATGTGGGGCTGGAATGGGGGTGAACCATAAGTATGTGCATATTGGAAGAGAAAACAGTGCCTTCAGGTAATGACAGGAACATCATTCCTTGGAGAGAGGGGAGGGAGATTTAGCCAGAGCCCAGTTATGAAGGCCCGGACATGGCTGAGGACCAGGCTGGGGCCAGGCCTTCTCTTAAAGCTGGATAAAAGCTCTCGTTTTCTGCAATGAGACAATGCTGGTCGCCTTCCCTCCCTCAAGCCATTCATGTCATTGTGAAGACACGGCTCATCTGACAAAGGCTTTTGGTGTCATCTAACAGTCTAGGAACACAGGAGAAGCCCACCATTCTTCTCAGCACCATTATCCTCATTAATTCACCTTTGCCGATCCTCACTGCATGCTGGAAGAGCAGAACTCATGAGAGACAAAACCACTCTCTCTAGCCAGATGAGGCTGTGTTTACTTAACTGAGCAGTATGTGTATGTATGTATCTATGTAAGAAGATGAAACACACATTGATGTCTATGTGGGAGCAGGTCACCATACAAACATGACCACAATGCAAGCTCGGATATCAGAGTTTATTCTTTTCTCACATAGGCAGGAGGATTTAGCATTTTCCCGTCACCTGACAACTCAGTCTCCCTTATCAGCTCTCATCAGACATGAGGTTCTTAGACTCACTCTGCTTAGGAAAAGTGACCTGTGTGTTCAACATTCAGCTCTTACATGGGAATAAAATCTCTACTTTGCCTAATACATGGAATGAAAATGTATGGAATATGTGAAAACATTTTGGACATGATAGAATATATAGGAATGTCAGCATCGTTATGATCGTTGTACTTACATGTGTGTATCTAGGAACCATGTCCTTCACCCAAAATGACTCTGGCACTGACTCTTCATTTAAGTCCACACAACCAAAAACTATCTGAGTCTGCCTGCCTGGCCTTAGGGTGCAGTTTCAGCACTGTGATGAATCAAAAGAAATGCAGTTTTAATTCCAAAACTCTGCAGAGTAGCATAAGACTTGAATTTAGTCTTTTGGAAACTTGTGGGGAACATGCCACTCAGCAGAAGATCTCACAGCTGTCTTTAGGAATAAGGCTTCATTACAGTCCTTGTCACCAGCGCTTGCTCTCTCATCCCTGTCATGGGCCACTTTCCCTCTCCTGGTCTCCAAGCTCTGGCCAGCTCCCGTTTCACTACCACTTCCCACCTTTTTACAGTTATCCTCTTGGTTCCCTGGCGGAAGGTCACAAAAGATTCAGGATCCCACCTTTACTCATGCTTCCACTGAAGGTGACAGAGAGGAAAAGTTATGAATAGTTTATGCTATATTCCCATCTTTGTGACATATGCTATAAAACCCATTCAAGCTGGACCTGAAGCTTTCTTTGGACTGCATGACCTGTAGGTAAGTATTGAACAATGTGAGAATATAGGTTACATCTTGATAATCCCTGGTTAACTGATGAGGAAGTGAAGGCTCAGGAGGGTGATTGGACTTGCCTAAATCACAGGTGTTTGAAGGGTGGAGCCTGGTCTTCATCCCAGGTCCTCTGGCTCCGAGTTTGAGGCTATGTCCACTATTTCTTAGAACACAGGCACTGAGCCTTAGCCCTGTATATGGTACAGCTTCTGGTTGGAATAAATGTAGTTTTGTTTTGCTGCACAAGCTGGTAACATTTCTGAGGGAAATGTGTATGTTTATGGATACCCATTATCCAGAGGGATGAGCAGGGCCAGGCTGAGGCCAGGGGTAGGGAACCGCCTTTGGGATTCTGACTGGCTGACCCTCATCTCACTTGTGTTACATGAGCCCACTTCGAGAAACACCAAACACCGTGGTCTGGCCACCCTGGTGGGGCCCCACTGAGACTATTGGTTCTTCAGCACCCAAGCTGCTTTTCTAGATGGAATGCAAAGCATTCCTTGCCTGGGGCCCTGCCAAGCCTTGGCAGGATTAAATGTTACATTCAGTTCCAGATTAATCCAAGTTGAAACAGTTTTCCTGCAGGTGTAGAGATATTACTTTACTTACTTAATTTATTTACTTTCTTTACTTATTTACTTACTTTATTTATTTACTTTATTTATTTTCTGAAACCCCTTTAACATCATGGTTTTGGGTTTCTGCACATAAGGTGCATGAGTATGATTAATATTTTATAATGGGTATCCATAATAATTCTAGTAACAATGGCACCTTCTTGTATTTCTTTAAGGTGGGTTTCTCTTAAACTCCATCCCAGGAATTTGGGCTGGAATTCAGGGATTCATAGAACTTTACAGTGTGAGAGGGGAGGATATGTCCAGTCTTCTCTGTGAATTCTCTCCATGAAGTTCCCACCAAGCATCCTCCTGTTTGTATTCCCCATTCATGGGGAAGCTCCTATCTTACAGAGCCGCCCATTTCCCCTCCGACAGCAGTAACTGTCTGAGTGTCTGTACTGAACTGAATGAAGATGTGTAAGACCCGAGTGGAAGGATAATTAGGTCTGGAGAGACCTGCAAGGACCAACAGCTCTGGCATGGATCAGTTTTACAAACTGATCCATGACCTTAACCAACCCAATGTTCTGAGTCTTGGTGTCCTTCCACTGCACTTCAGCCATGACCAGGCTGACCAGCACAGATGTGTCTCCACTGCTTTGGAATAAATTAAATAAATTTAAGTTAATTAAATTGTTGATTAACTGATTAGAGGTATGTGAGTAGTCATGTAATTTTTAAAAATATAATTGTATGGGGGGCTCAGGGCTGGGTGGACATTTTTCTGGCGGTTAAGAAAGTCCTTCTTGCTGAAAACTAATGTTAGGAAAACTTCAAATAATTGTTATTTATACAAAGAATACAGATCAGAAATATACATTTCTGTGATGATGGTTCATGATACTTCAATGTCATCACTTCAAACAAAGTAGCAACATTATGCAATGGGGATTCTCAGCATGGTCCCTGGGCCAGCATCAGCAGCATCAAGGCAACTTGCTATAAAGACAGCCCCACTCTAATGAATCAGAAGCTCAGAGGATGGGACTCCAAGACCTGTGTTTTCACAAGCCCTCCAAGGGATTCCCATACATGCCAAAGCTTGAGATCCACTGTTGTTCAGAAGATTGTCTTCCTGGTCTATGACTGTGATGGTTAATTTTATGCGTCAACTTGGCTAGGCCATGGCATCGAGTTGGTTGGTTAAACACCTGTTTAGATGTTGTTGTGAAGGTATTTTTTAGACTTAAATCTGTAGACCTTGGGTAAAGAGATTAGCTTTCATAATATGGGTGGGCCTCTTTCAATCAGTTGAAGGGCATAAGAGAAAAGACTGAGTTCCGCTGGGGAGGAAGAAATTCTGCCTCTAAATTGCCCTGGAACTCAAGACCCCAGCATCACCTCCTGCTGGAATTTCCAGTCTTCCAGGCAGCCCTTTCTCTCCCTCTCCTTCTTTCTCTCTCTGTTAATCTATCCATCCCATTGGCTCTGTTTCTCCAGAGAATTTTGACTAATACAAACAGCATTAGAATCCACTCTCTGCAATCTTTCTCTCTTAGCCCAAAATCAGCTGCACAGTTTTCCTCAGTACAAGACTGTGGATAGCTACTTCTATTAGGCAAAAGTTACAATAAGCATGAAACTTAATAGCTATCCTGGAATTAAATTATTAACTAGGGGCTCAGAATTTTATAGGTTTACCTGATTTGGCAGAAACCATTTGATTTGGGTCATTCCTTGGAAGCTTCTTTATTGAAAAAAATTCCTGTTCTCAGTGAGCAGTTTAGAACCAAATGGATCTGAATTTGAGTCCCTACTGTTACTTACTCACTAGATGGCTTCAGGCAAGTCACACGTGAGCCACATTTTCTTTCTAACATTTAGTTTCTTAGTAAGATTTTTTTCCTTCAATGGCTTTAATAAAGCTTCTAGCATATCCAGACCACCAATTTATGTCAAGCAGATAGTAGGCATCTGGTGACTGATAGCTATTATTATTTAGCTGGTTACTTCTAAAAGTGAGGGTATCCTGGAGAGATACTACTGTCACTGGGAGTTCTAGGCAACTGCTCTCTGGTTAATCCTGTAATGTAGCAGAGATAACACTTCCAACTGTTATCAGTTATTTGGGCAATGCACTAGGCACTGAAGGGGTAGGGATAAATCTTAAGAACATGGAAGACATAGTAACAGTCTTTGGTGGCATGAAATGCCAAGGCAAGGAAGAAGGGTGTGAAGGGTCCATCCATATTTTATTGTAGAAAGAACCCAGGCAAGCCATACGTTCTTGAAATTGCCATTAAAATAATATAGACTTTCAAAGGAGGACATAGGCTGCACAATCTGTTGGAGATATTATAAGTTGTACATAATTCTAGAAATATGTATGAACATTATCAAAGAAAATGATGTTTACACCTGTGAAGAAAACTGGCCTCTGCAAGGGTTGGCAAGTGAACTTAGCATAGCCTGAAAAGGCTAAACCTTTTTGTTCCTTGAAACATGCACTATATATCTAATTTTGTTAATAACTTTTTATTCTATTTTTTAAAAGATTTTACTTATTTACTCATGAGAGACACACAGAGAGAGGCAGAGACATAGGCAGATCATGACCTGATCTGAAGGCAGACACTCAACCACTGAGCCCCCAGGTGCTCCTTGTGCTAATAACTTTATAAAACCAAATGCAATGAATGAAGTTTTAGAGAAATAAGGTCCAAAATTAGTTCATAAAGAAATGAGAGAAGTTATGGAAAACAATAATCATTAAGGAAATTGAAGTGGTATTTAAAGACTTTCGGGATCCCTGGATGGCTCAGCGGTTTAGTGCCTGCCTTCGGCCTAGGCTGTGATCCTGAAGTCCTGGGATCGAGTCCTACATCGGGCTCCCTGCACGGAGCCTGCTTCTCCCTCTGCCTGTGTCTCTGCCTCTCTCTCTCTCTCTCTCTCTCAATGTGTCTCTCATGAATAAATAAACAAAATCTTAAAAAAAAAAAAAAAAAAGACTTCCTATCTTTAAAGCCTCAGGTCCCGGTGGGTTTTTGGTGAGTTTTACAAAACTTTCAAGGAATAGTTAATTCCTAATTTTTATAAGTGATTCTATCAATAGCAAAAGAGAAAGTTTTCTGGTCTGTTTCATAAGTCTAATGTAATTTTTAATTCAAAATTCATATAAAAACAATAAATGTAAAGAAAACAGTACTCCAATTTTATCTATTACTGTAGAAGCAAAACCTCAAATCTTAGCTAACTGAATGAAATAATACTTTAAAAAATATATCATGATCAAGTAGAGTGTAACCTACAAGAGTGGTTCATCATCCAGAAAGTCATCGTAAAACCTCTTGGTAAAACAATGTCCACGACATTAAAAGACTTCTTTTTATTATTATTTATTTATTTATTTGAGAGAGAGAGAGAGCATAAGTAGGAAGGGCAGGGATAGGGAGAGACAATCCCAAGCACACTCCTGCTACAGTATACTCCTACCTACAGTAGATTTTTTATAGAGGTCCTTTATCAGATTGAGGAAGTTCCTTCTATACCTAGTTTTCTGACAGTTTCGTGCGGTGCTGTTCATGGGGCTCCATCTCTTGGCCCTGAGATAACAACCTGAGTCGAAGCCAAGAGCTGGTCGCTTAACCAACTGCACCACCCAGGCACCCCCACATTAAAATACTTCTAAAGAAAAGCACATGACAACTTAAATTAATGTAGAAAAGTATCTAACAAAGTTTAACTTTCATGATTAAAAAACAGCAAACTAGGAATGGGAGAAAATTTTCTCAACTTGGCAAAAGTCATATATTCAAAATCCTATAAAAATCTAATATTTAATGGAGAAACATTAGATTCATATTCTTCAAAATTAGGAATAAGCTCAGGACGCCCATTGCACTGTTTGATGTGGTGTTCGGAGTCCGGTCAGCGCTGTGAGCAAAGAAAAGAGAGATGTCAGAGTTGACGTGACAGGGATATTCTGGTTTCCAGACAGTTCTGCGGAGGCGAGGATGGGAGCTGGGAAATCAGAAAAGGGCCTGAATTACCCAAATGAGACGCAACGGTGGCTGGGATGTAGTTAAGCTACCTGGAGACGGCTTGGCCCGCTCAGGTCACGGTGTACGTTTCCTAGGGGCGGCTGAAGCCGTGTCTCCCTGGGGGTCATCGCTCCCTGCCCCGAGGCAAGACTCCACCTAGGACCTCCCGGCTCGGGCTCGCCGAGGGTTCGGTCGGGCCGGAGGGAGGACGCGCCGCCGGGGCCCGGCTTCTGCCCACGCGCCGCCCGCTTCTCCGCTACGTACTCGGGGCCCTTGCTCTGGAGGTCTCTGGAGCTCCACGAATTTCGGGTCAGATGTTTACGCGGGGGCCACGCTAGTTCTCTGTGCGTCGTCCCCATTTTAGTGCACGCGCTGGCGACGGGAGCGCTGGGCTCGCGCGGGGGTCTCCTCGCCGCTCCGTCTGCTCAGGTCTTCGGCGTTTGCCCCGGGCCCCTGGTCCCCACTCCCCTCCCGGCCCGGTCGGGGTCACGGCCTAGTCTGGGGATCCCTGCACTTCCGGGGGCGCCCCGCGCTCACAGCTGCTGTCTCACATCTCGGCCAGCCGCCGCCCCCCCGCGCCCGCCCCGCCGCCCCCGCCCCCGCGCCCACCGCCAGCGCTTCCTCCAGGGGCGGGTGGAGGAGCGGTCCAGCCCGGGTTACTCTATCCCGGCCGTTCCAGCCTCCTGAACGTCTTATAGGAGGCAAGGACTAGTGTCGCCTCCACTCGACAAATGAGAAAGCTTCCGCAGGACCGTAGTCGCGAGCTCCCCGGTGGGTCTGCGAGGAGCCCAGCCTCAGGGCCTCCTCGGAAGGTCCGCGAGGGGGCGGCAGAGGTCCAGCGTGTTCCCGTCAGCCGGGGGCTCCCCCCCGCCCCGCCCGTGGCTTCTTACACTTGATCCTTGTTCTTGGCTCCTGGCCTGTCGCCGCATTCGTGTCCACTCCTGTGATTTCTCAGCTTTCAGCTTCGTGGCCCCCGGCTGTGCTTCCTGCGTGGTGGGCCGAGAAGCAGCCCTAGAGACACCGCCGGGGGTAGCAGGTAAAGAGCCCTGGACAAAGGGGCCAACCAGCCGCAGATGATGCCTGCCTGGTGCGCACAGGCTTGTTTTCCCGCCGCCCTGCACTGTCATTTATACAAAATCGTGTACGGTTTTAAAGCATGTTTGCAGATCTTCGCAGGCTAAAACCTGGTCATGGCTTCAATAGGGCTTGGCGGTCCAGTGGAACTCTAGCTACCCAACTCCGCACACACAGCCACGACCAAGTGGGACCGTTACACCACGTATAGAAAAGAAAAAAGAAAAGAAAGAAAAGAAAAGAAAAGAAAAAAGGTTGCTTTCCAAGACCTTGATGGAATACATAAAAATATTAATGCTGTCTACTCAGTCTTGAAGTACACTGTTCAAGGAACTGATATCAATTGGTTGCTCTTGCTGAAAGTTTTGGAACTAAAATAAGCGATCCGCTGAGCCCTGACATCTGGGAGTGGTCTCCTTCCTGGCACTGCTCTTTCTCCAAGCACAAATACGGATCCTAGCGGGACAAAGGAGGCAGAGTCACCAGAAACTTTAACAAATGTAGCTGCAGAGACCACCAGACTCCTCTACATGTTCATACCTCCTGGATGCGGGCTCCTGGTGGGTTCACCTTTGTACCCCATGGAGCCCGCCCAGCTCAAAGTCCATGCCAATATGCATTCTTTAGCAGATTTCAGGGGCTTTAAGCTGCATATATTCTCTTTCCCTATATGGGGCATCACGATCTCAAAGTCTTTTCAACATTTTTCATTTATTGATTCGTTAATGCATAATATACATCTAGGCCCTGTGCTGGTACAATGGTGTGCAAAACAGACATAATTGCTTATTCACAGAGCTTGACATCAAGCAGGATGTTCAATGCTCAGGATGCAGCGACCCTGAAGCGAGGAGACCTAACTGGACCCGAGGGTCAAGAAAAACTTCCTGGAGAAATGAGCTCTCAGCCTGCAGGTGGAAAGGGCTGGGCATCAGGGAGTAACTGGTATGAGCAAGATATCTCCTGCAGAGGGTGTGTGGGGAGGAGTATGGATGGTCTCTCCAGCTGGTACTGCCTCGGACTCTGTGAGCTATAACTGAGGGGCTTTGCTCGGGGTTTTGTAGGGAAGCAGAACCGTGCTAGGTCATCTGAGTATAGAGAGATTGAACATGGGCAACTGGGGGCTTTTTCCCTCATGGGAGAGACTGGGGAGTGGTGGTCAGGAAGACTTCCTCAGGACTTCCAGAACAGAAATCAAAGGGAAGTCATTACCAGTGACAACAGGGCCTGTAGTGCCAAAGCACATGTTGCCAGGAGGACGCCTGGATACTTGAGAGCTGCCTATCCACAGATGCCACCCCCCTGCAGCACCCAGAGGCCAGTGACTGCACCCCGCAGGACAAAGAAACATACTATTTCTCCACTTCTGAAGTCCAGATCCCTGCGTCTGTGCTCACAGACTGACCTAGCCTGGACCCAAGGGATGGGGAGCAGTGATACTGGGACTCCAGAAGCAGAGGACAATGCAGTAGGGACAAGGAGATGCTGACGACAACAGGCAATCCAGAAAAATCAGTTATGGAGAAGGAATTGGGTTTGTATCTTGCCTCCACCACTTATTGGCCGTGTGCCTATGTCCCCAGGTCTCAGTTCCCTCCTCTGTAAAGTGGAGTGAAAATACCACCTTGCTTAATGTATATCATATAACATTAGCCAAGGCCGCATAAATAAAGTTCTTAGCACAGGACTGGGCATGCAGGTTTCAATAATTTCAAGCCATTGAAATTATTACATTTTGTTGCTAGTGAGGTTTTTGTTATTGTGTGTTGAAAAGAAAGTCGAAAGCCATTAAAAGATTTAAAAAGCAGAACAAGAATATGCTCATCTTTCAGAAAAGTTGCAGTAGCCTTGTGGTGTCAGTGGGAATGACAGGCACGTGTGCCAGGACCACCAGGATGCATCCTGCTGGGCCATTCAACTCTCAGGTCTCTGTCAAGTTACTGTGAATCTCAACACATTCAAATGTGCCACGTGCATGATGCATGTAGGGTGGGCAGGATCATTTCTCCACTTTTGGCCCAATGAGAATTTGACATTCTCCAGGGGCCACTGTATTTAAAACTCTGTCCAGGGGAGTTAAATGGCATAGTTTTCTTAGTCTTTGAACTGTCTCAAGAGGTTGCTCTGGCTTACTTCTTTCTCCAGGTGGGGATGGCTAGGGGCCACAGGAGCCTCTGAACAGGGGTTATGCTCTTAGTCTGAGGGATGGTAGCAATGCAAATCTGGAAGGATCTGTATTAGAGAAACAGCTCCTGCACAAAGATGGGAATGAGACAGACCCCTGAGCTGGGCAAATATGGAGTCAATGCTGAACCAGATGCGCTGGGGTGCAAGGGCACGGTTCACAGGCCTAACAGGGAACTTTCACTTGGAAAACTGATAAAGGAACCAGTACTCGGAGCCCCAACTACCCAGAAACTGAAGACTCAGGAAACCAAAGGCTCCAGACTCAATCTGGTGTGTGGCTGCTGGGGAGCACAAAGATCCAAACCTCCTCTCAGGTCGCTCTTAGATCCTGGGGGTCTGAGCCTGCAGAAGGAGGGTCTGGATTTCCTGCCTTACATATCAGAGATGCTGTTCTAAACACTGCTCTGTTCTAACTATATAATCCCCACACCTACTCTAGGAAGCACATGCTATCCTATCACCAGCTACAAATGAAGAAACTGAGGTTCAGAGAGGCTAAGGCACCTGCCTCAGGTCACACAGCTAGTGAGTCAGATGACTAGGACCCCAGTAGCCTGGCTCTGGACAATGTGTTGGGACCCCTGTCTCCCCACTTTCATCTGTGCACTTTCTCCTTGCAGACTTTAAAGCCCATTCTGAGGGCAACTGAGAGATTGTTTAGTGCTCTTCATAGCCAGTCTGCAGTATTTGTGAGTATTTAAACTATTCATCCATTAATCACGAAAGACAATCAGCCCAGAAAGGGATGGGGGCATTGCTCTGTAAGAAAGAATGTGACTAAGACAGGGCCAGAAGTAGCTCAGCACGCTACCCGGAATATTGTGTGTGTGTGTGTGTGTGTGTATGCTTGTCTGTGTGTACACACGTATATGTGCACATGTGCGTATGTGCACATGGATGTGTAAGCTCAGAAAAAGGCAAGCTCCAAGTATGTCAAACCTAGAAGCTAGAAATGCAAACATTCTGAATCCCTTCTACAAAACTAGTTCATTCTGTTTATTCATTTGCTCTTTCTCATTTTAATAGAGACAATGTTGCCTCTGAGGGAATACGTGTAGACATTAAGCCTCTGTGTTCTGTGATTTCACCAGGATTAAGTAACCAGGAAACTACTGTTCACATCTGTGTCCTCAGACGCACACGCTCACTCTCTTGTACTCATGACAACAGACAAATAGAATCATGGAATTGCAAGCCTGCAAAGGACCTGAACGACCTTGCCTCTCAGGGAGCTCAGTTGTGCCTTCCTGGATTGTCTGCTTATCAGGCTTGGCTCCTGGCTCCAAGCCTTTCTTTCCTTATCTGGAAACCTACTTCTTCTCAGGGCATCTGAGGATTGAGCGAGGGGGCACGTGTGGAGAACATCAGTGAGGCGTGGCAGGTCCCTGGCAGGCCACAAACGTCAGCTCACTTTACCATCATCCTCAGTTCTGTATCCCAGTGCTTGATGGTATGCGGGTCACCCCTCCTACGACAGTTGGCACCACAACTTGGTTATTGAAATCAAAAGTGTTGGCTTTTCTCACTATTGTCTAATATGTGAGTTTTAAGGCCTGGTTTAGAGGTTCAAAAAATGGAATATTGAATATCTTATTCCCTTGTGTTCCTGCTACATTGCTCCTAATTCTCCTTCCACCAAGACGGGCTGGAGGCCTGGTGGTATACAAGCATTGGTGGGAAATAAATGTACACCAATAACATTTCTATCTGTCACCTTGTTCCTCCTTTTAGTCCAAAGATGCCCATCCTTGTTAGCTGGGCTGGTTAGCGTCTTGAGGGAGGTGGGTTTGCAGCTGTTCCCCAGTAGCCCACAGAGGCCCTGATGTCAGGTACAGAGGTCTGGGGCTCCTGTCTTATGTCTCTTAATCTCTCTGGCTATCTTTGGCTTTTGGTATGAGCTCCATGCAATTACCACTAGCCTATGGCTTATCTAGCTCTCCTTATTGTTTCTAGGGATGTTTATCAAACCAACTTAGACCAATGATAGCTTTTTAAAAACCTCGTGAAGAATTCCCACAATCTACCCATAACCTCTGCTGGGGAGTTTATAAGTCCCCAGAGGGCAGTGTCTTGTAGTGGGATAGCACCCACTAGGGATGCTGCCAACCTGACTCAGCTTCCCCCACCCCTACCCCCCGCCCCCTGACTCTGCAACCATGAACATTGTAGGCTAGATCTGAGCTTCATTGTCTTTATATGCAAAACAATGATTGTACGATCTTGTTCAGCTGGATTTTTTTTTTCTTTTTCTTTAAAGTTTTTTTTTTTATTTTTTTTTGTTCATGAGAGATACACAGAGAGGCAGAGACACAGGCAGAGGGAGAAGCAGGCTCCTTGCAGGGAGCTTGATGTGGGACTCCATCCTGGGACTCTAGGATCATGTCCTAGGCCGAAGGGAGGCACTCAACTGCTGAGCCACTCAGGCATGCAGCAGAATTGTTTTAAGGATTCAACTATTGTAGATGGTAACATCTTTGTGAACTGACCAATGCTGGACCACTTGTCCTTTTATTCATTATCTCCTGGGCCCCACTGAATGACTGGGAGCTCCTCTTTCCTCATGTTGGCATCTACCCCCTTGCAGCTCGCTCTCCTGACCACAGAGGGCAGGAGTCCCTGTAAATCTGTCCTCTGTGTCAGAGGCCTGAGGCTCTGAGGCTGAGTTCAGAATGTAGTCCAATTAGTTGAACAATTTGTAGTCCTTTGCTCAGCAAAGAAACCCTTGGGGGAGAGTGCAGAGTGTGACTCACTTTCCAACTTCTTGATAAAGGAGAATGTTTTGAGAGTCATTGTAGCGTTGTAGCCCGGGGTCACATAGTCCAGACACTCGGCTTCTCTTCCTTCCCCAGCATTCCTCAAGACCTTTCTTTTTATCCCCCTCCCCATGCAGTGCACCAATGGGCTCAGTCAGAGTGAAGGATTAAGAGTACACCAGAATAAAGGCTCTTCTGTGTCCTTGTGGCCCAGCGTCAGGCTCCCTCTTCACACGTGGTCCTGGCCTGAGACACATGGGTCCTTCTTGCAGACGCATGAAGCAGCAGAATCAAAGGGCCGGTGGAGCATGGAGTTCAAGGACTTTGTTTGTGAGAGGGCGAACTGTGCCCCTCTGTGGAGTTGAAAAGATACCTGGGAGGGATCTAATCCAGCTTCTAGGAACTTTGATCCTCAGACTGAGGGCGTGCTTTGGGCAAGGAGAATTTTACCTCTTTACCTTCCAGAGACAACTTCCTTCTTTGATCAGGTGCTCATTCATTCATTCATTTACTTGTTCCCTTCCTACAACTGCTTGAACCCGGGATGAAGTCACCAACTGGAAATAGTCTAAAGAGCAAACCAGACATGGACCCTGACCTCAGGGCTTTATTGTCTGTACGGGAGAGCAGAGAAGTGAAGAAGGTACTAGAAGATGGTACTGAAAGCTGCGACATGGGAAAGAGTTGGGTCTCCAGGTCAAAAGCAATGGGGAAATTTTGAAGTGATTTTAATATGTGAGTGATACAACCAGGTTTGCTTTTTTTTTTTTTTCCTCCCATGTGACTGAACTAGAGAGTCAGGACCTGAGGTCTGGAGAGCACGGCAAGGGTCCAGCCAGAAGCAAGGTGTCGGTGGTGGAGAGGAAAGGAGTGGACAGATTTGAGGGATGTTCAAAGGTTGAAGGAGTTGCAAACACAAACCTGCCTCTGCCAGAGGGCCTGTTCAACTGTTGGCAATCACCTAAAAGAAACAAGAGCAGACCAGGACAGACCCTTGGGCCTGAGTGTGAGGGGACTGGTGTGAGGCACACAGCAGGGTAGGTGCAGAGGCCAATGCCCACTCTCGGGGACCACACTGGGGCCTGGTGACGACACCTGTCCATGGAGCTGGCTCCTGCTCAAGGGCCACAGGATGGGATCCAGGGACAGGGAGAGAAGAGGAGCCCAGTCTCCAGCCTCCAGGGCACTGATGCCCCTGGGCCCTGAGTATGAGGGCATCTGGGTGTGTGAGGAAGAGTAGAGGTGGGGATGGGGAGGGGGTGGGGTGGGTCTGCATCCAGTCTTTCTTCCACCTTCACTGTGCCCGCAACACATGCTTCTGCCGAGGACTTGAGAGGCGGCAGCGTAGGGGATCTGAGAACAAGGGGCATTTGATGATTCTGGAGGCAGGGCAGATAATGAGATGCATGCATGAGCCCAGGGGGGCTGTTTGGGGTCCGACCTGCCCCCCTCGTGGCACTGAGGGCAGACTTAAAGGTCAGGAGGCCCCTTTCCCCCAGAGTGCAGTGTCTTCTTTGTGGCTCCTTGGACACCGGACCCTCTTGTGGGGGCTCTCCTGGCGGCCCTGTCCCTCTGTGCTCTTCTTCCCTGTCCCTGCCCACTTTTGCTCACACCCGCTTCAATGCCTCCATTGTGGCAGCAGCTGCAGCACTGAGACTCCGACTTGCTCCCTGTCCCCCCTCCTCCCTTTCCATGGGCCTCTGGGGGAAGCTAGGTCCCTGAGAATGGAGAGCTGGGCAGCTTCTTCCTGTGCTCTGGACTCCCAGACCCCAATGGCATGGTTTCCTGCTCCTCTTCTCCATGCTGGGCTGGGGGCTACCTGTAGCCTGTACCCCCTCCTGCCTTTTCTGAGTGGATGCTGGGAGTGAAGCAGGAAAACTCTCCCCACCCGCCAGCAGGTGAACACTCCATGGCTACGAGGATCCACCTTCTTCCCTCCACAGAAGCTTCTTGCCAGTGCAGATTCTTTTCGTAGCATCCACATTGGAAGGAAGATGAGAGATCCTGAAGCTGTGCTTTTGGTTACGGCTTTTGGAATCAAAGACAGAAAGAGAGAGGAGAGAGGGAGAGAGAGACAGAATTTTTTTAAAGATACCACCTTTATCTTTTTATTCTTCAGGTGGGCCACACTAATACTGATAAAATAGAACTTTGGAGTCATATGGTTTGAGTGGATAAGTCATTCACTCTTGTATAGAACTTAAATTTCCTCTCTTTTCTGGCTTGATTTCCTTCTCTGTCAGCAGGGTCTCATTCCTCTAACACTTCTGTGGATTGTGGGATTCCAGGAGATGCCCGAATGAATGACTGGGGCCCCATAGGAGATATTCAGTTCAGACCTCGCCATCCCACACTCCCTAACCTTTCATTATAATGCCATTAAATTTAAGCTCATTTGATAAAGGATAAAGCAGGATTTAAAAAAATATATGAAGATTCATGAAGAACTGGGCATTTGAGCTGGATGAGGGAGGTTGCCTCAAGTCATGGCAACCATGTAAGGTCAACCAGCTGGCCACCCAGGGAGGCTAAAGCAAAGCAAAGCTCAACATGCTGGAAAGAGTGTTTGCTCTTCATCTCCTGCTCTAAGCTGCCAGCAAACTTGTGGAGCCAGTGTTCATGTAGAGGAGGACTGGGGTCCCACTGGGAAGTCTAGAGCCCCAGGCCATAGGGGACACCTGAGGAAGGCTGGGGTCCCCCAAGTCTCCTCCTGTTGGTTATGGGGATGAGCCCTTGGAGAGGCCTTGAGCAAGAGCCTGTGTTGGCCAAGCCCAGTTCTTGCAGTGTACCCTTCCATAAGTCCACCCCTCACCATTGGGTTACTGTGCACTTTCTCACAAGGCTATAGCTCCCTGGAAAGGCATAACCTTGACTTAGTTATCACTTGTAGGCATTAGGGATGCTTGCCCCCTGGAGAACCAGGGGGATCCCCTCTCCTTGCAGTTGGGATAGTCTCTACCCCCTGTGAAGAAAGCTTAATTCTTGGAGACCACACTGATCCCCAGTGTTTCTGGTTTCAGAATTCCACTGGAGTCATGTGGAGCCAGTGAGCCTGCTCCATCCTATGAATTGGAAACCAGAGCTGAGGAAAGCACTGGGGAAGTTTACACTACCTCATCTCGGTCCATCTTCTGACAGGAGCTTTTGTGCTGCCAAAGGGAATCTACCAGTAGGGCTTCCTGCCCCTGTGTCCATGCTCTTTCTGAGCTCCAGTGAAAGGTAGGATGACTGAGGCCCATGTACCTGGCATTCATGAGCAGCCATGAAGAGCCATGGTTGGCTAGAGGGTCATGGACCCTCCCAGCCCCTGGTCTTAGGGGTGGTGCTGACATAGCATGCAGGGTTGGAGCAATGGGGTTGAACACATGCTTAATAACCATGTGTGGACCCGCAGAAGCAGAGGGGGTTCTGTGCTGTAACAGTAGCCATGATGGTGTAGGCAGGAGGCAGGGCCAGGCCCAGAAAAATCTCTCCCAGAACTTCCCCTGCCTTTGCAGTCCCTCACTGCGCTGCCTGGTGCTCAAGATACCGTCCTGAGAGGCACTGATGGACTTTCCCACCCTTGCTTTGCACGAGGACCAGGAGGGGCCTAGCTGCATTCTCTGTGCTCTGGGTGGCTCCTCTTGCAGGCCCCTACGATCTATCTCAGCCCACTGCGTGAGGCATCCTGACGGCTTGGTCCTCTCTTCCTGCCCACCAAGGAAGCACAGTCTTCTCTGATCTAGTTACAGTCTTTCTCCTCACTGAGCCTTGTTGAAAGCTCTTCTCTTTGCCTAGATTTCTACCCTCTTCTATTTGCTCTCATGTTTCAAGCCTTAGATTCTATGGTTCCTTCAGGGGGTGTGTCACATGCTCTTTCCTGCAGGAAGTCTTCCAGGAGCCTCCTAAGAACTGATCTCTTCCTTTGCTGGGCTCAGGCGGCATTCTCCCGTGGCCTTCGTTCATGGCCTGGTTATATTAAGCCCTGCATTTCTGTGGACAGCGGGAGCCACCTCTGGGTCTCGGAGCCTCTCCTTGCCAGACCTCAACAAGCAAAGGGATGGGATGAAGTCCAGCACAGAGTGGAAGAACAGACCCAGAGTTTTATCAATAAGCAAGGGTGATGGAGAGGCAGCTGAGAGCAGGTGGGGTGCTGGGATGGACAGAGAGGGCTTGGGATGGAGATGTGAGGATATCAGGTCTAGGAGTCTCCTCAGGTGAAGAATGCTGGGGTGTGAGGGCATAGTGGGTCCAGTGTGGGCCGTACACTCAGAGCATACCCCATAACTTCTCCCTGGACTCCCTCCTCAGTCTCAGGGCCTCCCTCCTCTCCACCTCTATGAAGCCCAGGTCTCTCTGTGAGCTCTGACTCTGTTTCCCTGCCCTGTGTGGGCAGCATGCAGTCCCCACTGCCTGTGCCTTTACGTTTCCTCTGGGGAGTCCTGTAAGGGCAGGGCTATAGATCCTTAAAATAGGGCCCTACCGCATCGCTTTGGCCGCTTGAGAGTGTCCAGGGTGTCCTGGGATCACAGTAATCATTTGTCGTATATTTGCTGATTGGTTGATTCCAGGATTGCCAGATGCACATTAAAGTACATGCATTAAAAAAATGAGAGTGGTCATCTGATCTGGGGCCCTTCTCTGGTTCCTAATAGTCCCACCCCTTTGCTTTGTGATGTTGCCACCCTTTTGACTTCACCCTGTCCCTTGAAGCCAGTGAATTCCATCTGCCTCCATCAAGGGGCACGGTACTGTTTTCTTCTCATGATTAGCTCTCTGTAAGACAGCTTTTTCTTTCTTTGTGGGGAACTGGATGCTACCTCATGCCTGGGCAGAGAGCACAGCCATGAGGCTTGCTGCTGTTTCTTCCCTATTCTTTTCTAGCTCTAGGCTCCAACTGGGCAAAACTCCTGCCTCTTGGCTCCCTCCACCTTAAAGGAGGCCCTCTGAGCATCCAGACAGCCACTCCAAGGCTGGGAACAACTTTACCTTCCCCATAACTGTGTGGGGTTGCCTCCCAGGGTTCAGAGAGCTGGTAAAGGCACCACCATTGTCTCTCCAGCCACGGCTAAGTGCCCCGGCCTCTTTATACAAACAGGCCTAGGTGACATGCGAGGAGATCCTGTTCCTAGGAGCCCAGATGCTCAGCCCGCTGTCTGATATCAGTATAAGAAGATACAGGTTGTTTAGGTAAGGCCACTTGGTGGGAACGAGATGCTTCCCCTTTGCCATCTCCCACTCCCTTCTGGGAGTACTTGGCAAGTAAACACAGACTGTGTATCCTCATAGGGGGCAGAGGAACATGGCAGTGACCTGAGAAGTCAAGGGCCAGAGTCTGAGCAGAAGCCCTACCTCAATGGCCAAGCATTGCTTCCCTGGAGCCTCAGTTTCCAAACACTACAAAAATGAGAATTCTGAATGAGAAGCTTTCTGGTCTACATATTTGTTGATGTGTGATGAAGTACTTTACCATTTAGTAACTTAAACCCACAACAACATTTAATTTGCTCATGAATCTGTAATTTGGACCTGACTCAGAGAGTTCAGCTCATCTCTTCTTCACTTAGCACCATCTGGGGTGGCTCGACAGCCTGAGGCCACAATTGTCAGAGGATTCACTCCCTAGCACTTGCTTGTGGCTTTGCCATGTGGCTGCCTGGTGGTGGCTGGGTGCCAGATGCCAGCATCCTGATGGAGAGCAAGAGAGGAGAGAGAGAGAGAGAGAGAGAGAGGAAACTACATCAGGACCTTTTACAATCTGGCCTTGCAAGTTACTTTTGGGGAATTCTATTTGTTAGGGACAAGTCACTAAAACTGACCCGTATTCCCGGGAGGTAGAATAGATTTTACTGTTTTTGTTTGTTTGTTTCGTTTTGTTTTTTGTTTTGTTTTGTTTTTTAACGGGGGTGGGGGGAGAGAGAGAGAGAGAGAGAGAGAGAAGAGCAGGGAGGGGCAATGGGAGAGGGAGAGAGAAAATCTCAGGCAGGCTCCACGCTCAACACAGAGCCACACCTGATCCCACAACCCTGAGATCATTACGGAGCAGAAATCAAGAGTCGGACACCACCACCCAAGTGCCCTGATTCCACTTTTTGACAGGAAGAGTGTCAAAGAATTTTCCACCTCTACAGAGGCTATGATATGTGATGGCACTGTGAGGGCTCAGCTTCCCCACACAGTCCTGCATCCCAAATTTCACTCTCCCTCTCAACTGAATTTGCATGCTGGATGGACAGGATATCCTAACCGTCTAGAGATGACAGCACAGTCTAGTGTCTCTTTTTTGGGGGTAGTTTTTGCAAGAAATATGTTTGGTGCATAAAGATCTGAGCTGGGGAGGATCTGAAAGGCCCATTTCTGGAAATCTCCAGTTGGCTAAGTGCCAACTAGCTCACTTTTTACTTTTCTTTGAAGACTTCCCAGAGTGGCTATAGCCCAAATGCAAAGTACCTCCCCCACTTGTACCCCAGCTGGTGTCTCTAGCTCAGCCAGCAGTCATCTTTGGCGGAGCATGCTTGCCTGGCCTGGGCTCTGGGACTGGACATTCCATGTTGTTCATGTGCCTCTCTTCTCCTTTTTATCAGCTTCTCCACTGGGAAAGTTTCATTACTTTCCAATGCCCTGAGCCTCTCAAGGCTTCCCTTTCTTAGGAAAAGTTCATTTCTAAAGATGACTTTTAGTCAATCATTACACAGCTGTGATGGGTGCCAGCTGGGGAAGGGTTCCTGTGTTCAGGTCTCCGTGGCTGCCTGCCATGCCTGGACAAGGCCAGTTAAAGGGCCTCCCCCAGCCCAAGGCTGCTTGGGTGACAAGAGCCACATTTTCTGTCCTTGACTCAGATCTTGGGAAGTCTCCTTCATATGCTTCTCCTGCCTCATGGCTTCCAGATGCCAGTAGCCGAGAACTGGAGGGTGAGCACTGGTGAAGTGGGAATGGGAGGTGGTTGTTAGACAAGAAGGGAAACAGCAGGGTCAGCTCTGATTCCTGTCCCTGCCAAGCTCATTTCTGTTGCTGAGGAAGATACTGTTTTTTTTTCTCTTTCCCCTGGGCACTGTCATTGCCTGAGGTGGGAGAGCTCTAGTGCCCTTTGCAGTCATTTCTTCCCATCATCATAAACTTCCAATATGGTAGGCGTGGCACTGGACAGAAGCCACCAGAAGCCAGGGCCAGTGTTTGAGGGGTGTCTGGGGACCCATACACATAGAACAAGGAGAACAAGTTACATGGAAGAGCTACTAACCCGTGAATACAGGATTAGCCATTGGGGGTCCTAAATGCAGATTTCACTCTGCCCCATCAAAATGCAGGACAGATGACAGGTCACTTCCTTTCTCTGGCCTTCAATTCTCCCATCTGCACAAGGATAATTTATGACTAAGCTATCGCTCAGCCACTTTGAGCTTGAATGTCCTATCATCCTAGGTGTGATGAAAGATTAAGAATGCCCAATTAATGACAAAGCAAATGAGACCCTCTTTTGGTTGTGGTCCTGAAGTAGTTCCTAAAGAGAAGACAGAGCGCCAGCGTGGGCCCCACAAACACGGGGAAGGTATCAGGGGCTGTTTACAAATAGAAACTAGACAACAGCAGCCTGCAGAACCTAAGAAGACTGTGAGCCTCAACCAGGGTCAAATCTGCTGCTGCTCCTCTATCACTCCAACCCCTGCTTCCCACAGGGTTCACTTCACTTGGATCCCTTTCATGACCTCTCTTTATCTAATAGCTGTCAACCCACTATTCCAGACTCAGTTTACCCACTAGCTTCTCCATGAAGATTGCACGGGACTCCACATGTATGTCAGGTGTCCTCATCTATATTTATTCTGGACTTGGTGTCGATCACTGTAAGCTTACTCACATTTGTTTTACACACACATGCACAATGGTCACAGTGTTTAATTTTTATAAAACTAATTATAATCCACTTTGAGCCACACTTCAGCTAGGGCTGGCAGAAAAATCCATTATCTCCACAACTGAGGTTTGTTCCACCCACTCCCAAATTCTATGAAGGCCTGGGGGGTGTCTTATTTCTAATAGGGTGTCTGAGAGGACTTGTCTTCATCATCTGTACTGGCTGCCTCTGATTCAGTCATTCTTTCTCCAAGTCCCTGTGAGCTCTTGCCTGCCTCTCTGTAGGAAGACAGTACTAGGTTTCAATCCCAGGCTTGGAGGTGTGGCGTTTTGCTGAGGCTGAGAACCATGGGGTTTGCTGCCAGTTTCCTTGAGGCTACCATACCGGCTTTCCCCTCTACAATCCTCCCACCTCCCTGCAGTGCTCCAGGTGGGCTAGTGCAGGGCTCTGCTGCTTATAAAATCCCACTTATGTACCCTTCCTACTATTGGGGAATCTTTTTCTACCATTTTTGCCCTTGCTACATCCCTTCTCTGCACCCACCTTCCCTCCTTCTCCTCCTCTGGGAAGAAGCATGCACTATTCTCAATGAGCCACAAATTCATATCTTATTAAATCATTTACCATATTAAACTGAAGATCTGTGTTTATATGTATGTTTTCCCACTTAGCAACAAGCTTTGGGAGGGCGGGAGCTGTGTCCTATTAATCTTTATAATTCTAACAGCTGGAAAAGTGCCAGACACATCTGAGAACTCAAGATATTTTTATTGAAGTAAATTTAATTGAGTATCCCTGTTGTTCAGAGTTATCCAAGATGAGTCTGAATCAGGATCATTCTTTCTTTTTGGGGTGGATCTGGTTATGTGAGTGCAGAAAAATCAACAAGAATTTCTGTTTCATAGCATTCTGGAAACATGAGCTCGAATCTTTGAGAGCTGGCAAAATTCAAAGTCAGGTGAGTGATAACATCTTGAATTGTCAGTAGCTGGTTGGTAAAGGAATCATGTTTCAGCCCTTGAAGAAAGGGAGGCCTGGATGGTCAGAAAAACTTGGGTCACAGCCAAATGGGAACTAGAATACAAAATTAGAGACTGAGCAGAAACCAAGCCTTAGAGATTGGACATATTCAGTAGTGACTGGGGACAAGGCAGTGGCTGAGTGGTGTTCTAGGGAGAGTTGACTTAGGGCAACATCTTATCACCTGGTGGGAATGGCACTCTTGTACCTGCTATGCTTAGTTTTCATCAGCTCAGAACTGGTCTAATTTTCAGTTATGGAATTTATGAAGCTTTATGGATTCATCTCCAAATAGAGAGCTGTCCCACCTCTGTATGAAAGCAGGCCAGCAGGAGGCCAGGGGTGGATTAAAGATGGTTCTTGGGGAAAGAACTTTGAAGTTAATGCAAGTGGCTGGAAAAGCACTTGGCTGGGGATCAAGGCTTTAGATCCACAAAGCATAGAAGGTATGACATCAACCTGGAATTTTAAGCATTGGTTTCTTTAGCTGGCTAGCCTTAGTAGTATTTCTGATTTTGACTCTGCTTGAGATTGACAAGCTATATGAACTACAAAATGTACCCTAATAGATATAATGGGGTCCAACTGAGTGATATGGAATGCATGCCAAGAGCAATAGTGACCCTTCAACCAAGTTAATGTTTTACTTTTCTTTCAGCTGTTTCTGAAGGTCACTCCTGGCTCACAGTAGTAAATCTTGTCATTAGCAGAGAGATGTGGAGGGGGCTCATTTTCTTGTTTGCTGTGCCACGTGGGCACACATACAGTTGTTTAAGACCTGAATCAACGTATTTAGACATAAGTGAGAGCAAAAGGGGCTACTATTAAGTTTAGTTTGGAAACCGATGTATTGAGAGATTTTTCCTTCCCAGTTTCATTTTGGCAATAATAATGTGGTAGAAGTTTTCAACAAACATTTTCTGAACAATCGATCTTGTTTCTAATTGAATTTTTATGGAGTTTAGATTATTTCAGTGATCAATAATGGAATAATTTTGCCTGAAGCTTCTTTGCTTCAGGCTTTAAGTTGGCATAGAATATTTTAGGTAACAAATTATCTGAATCTCCGTAAAGGAAGAGGGTAGTTGGATGAAATACACAATTTATTGAGATGGATGATGATAACCCCACCTTGATCTTATCTTTAGGATAAGGAGTAGATTGTTTGGTTAGAGTTAGAAGTTTCTATTCAGGACAGATTCTGAGGAGTTCATGATAGATAATTTGTAGTAAAAAAAATTAGATTGAGTTGTCATGTATTCATTAATTCTTATGTTTTCTATTTCCTTTTGCTTAAAGGATTTTTTTTCCTTTTTTTAAAAAAATTAACTTTTTTTTGAGATAATTATAGGTTCACATGAAGTGGTGAGGAATAGTATACTGTGTACATATTCCCTCCAATAGCTAAATATATAGTGATACATCCATAGCGTGAAACTCCAGTATAGTATCACAATCAAGATATTGACAGTGATACAGTCAGGATATAGAGCATTTCCATCCTCACCAGGATCCCTCCTGCTATCCTTTGATACTCATGCCCACTCCCCTCCTGCTCTTACCCCTCTGCAACCCCTGGAAACCACTATTCTCTTTTCCATGTCTATAACTTTTTCATTTTGGGAATGCTATATATAAATGGAATCATAAAATGTGTTCTTTTTTGGCATTGGCATTTTCATTCAGGATAATTCTCTGGAGTTTCATCAGGTTGTTGCCTGTATCAGTTGTTTCTCCTTCCTTCCTTCCTTCCTTCCTTCCTTCCTTCCTTCCTTCCTTCCTTCTCTTTCTTTTTCCTTTTCTTTCTCTTTCTCTTTCTTTTTTTTTCTTTCTTTCTTGTATTCCAGGGTATGGATATACTTCAACTCCAGGTTTCATGCCCATAATTATGTCTTATGGAAGTTGCATGTTTAGTTTTTTAAGAAATTGCCAAATTGTTTTCCAGAGTGGTTGTACCATTTTACATTCCCATCAACAGGATGTGAGTAATCCAGTTTTATCACACCCATGCCAGCATTGGAAGGTGTTACCATGTTTTGTTTTAGCCATTCTGATAGGTGTATAATGATATTGTGGTTTTAGTTGGAATTTGCTTAAAGGCAAATCCTAAGTATCATTTTATTTTTATTTATTATTATTATTTTAAAAATATTTTATTTATTTATTCATGAGAGACACAGAGAGAGGCAGAGACATTTGCAGAGGGAGAAGCAGGCTCCCTGGGGGCAGCCTGATACGGGACTCGAACCCAGGACTCCAGAATCACACCCTGAGCCAAAGGCAGATGCTCAACCACTGAGCCACCCAGGTGCCCTGCTGAGTGTCATTTTAGGTGCTTATTTGTCCTCTTTATATTTCCCTTGTTAAAATTGCTCTTCCTGTCTTTAGTACACTTCTTAATTCAATTATTATTTTTGTTCTTACTGTTGAGTTTTGAAGCTTCTTCATATGTCCTAGATATTAGTCCTGCATTGGATATATAGTTTGTGAATATCTTCTCACATTTCTGCAGGTTGTCGTATCATTCTATTAGTAGGAGTTTTTAATTTCAATGAAATGTTTTCTTCTCTTCTTCTTTCTGGAAAAGATGTATAGCATTTGTTTTACTTTAAATATTTGGCAGAATTCTGCATTGTAATTATCTGAACCTGAAGATAATTGGGAATTTTTAAATTACAAATTCAATTTTCTTAATAGTTATAGGCTATTCAAACTACTTATTTATATTGGATAAATTGTGGTAATTTGTCCTTTTCAAGGGAGAAGTCCACTTAATCTAAGTTTTTGAATTTCTGTGTATTGAGTTGTTTGTAGTATTCCCTTGTTATCCTTTTGATGTCTGAAGGGTTTGTAGTGATATCTCTTCTCATATTTCTGATTTTTGGTAATTTGTGTCTTTTTTATTTGTCTAGCTTGCTAGAGGTTTGTCAGTTTCATCACACTTTCCTTTTTTTTTTTTTAATTTATTTATTTATGATAGTCACAGAGAGAGAGGCAGAGACACAGGCAGAGGGAGAAGCAGGCTCCATGCACCGGGAGCCCGATGTGGAACTCGATCCCGGTTCTCCAGGATCGCGCCCTGGGCCAAAGGCAGGCGCCAAACCGCTGCGCCACCCAAGGATCCCTCATCACACTTTCCAAAACTCTTTGTCTCATTGATTTCTCCATTTATTTTCTGTTTACAGCTTCACTGATTTCTGCTCTTCTTTTTATTATTTCCAAGAATTTACATTGGATTTATTTTTCTCTTTTTTATTCCAGATTCTTATGTGGGGGAGGGGGTGCTTAAATTATTGAGATTTTTGCTCTTCTAATGTGTGCATTTAATACTATAAGTTTCCCACTCCCTACTGCTTTTAGCTGTGTCACACAAATTTTGATGTTATATTTTCATTTTAATTTAATTCAATGTAGTTTTGATTTCCACTGAGATGTCCTCTTTGACTCATGCATTATTTAGAAGGATGATGTTTGTTTCCAAATGTTTGGAGATTTTCCTGTTATCCATCTGTTATTGATTTCTAGTTTGATTTACTGTGGTCAGAGAATACACTCTCAGTAATTTCAATTCTTTTAAATTTGTTGAGTCTTAGAGCCTAAGGTAGTGTCTATTTTGGCATATATTTTGTGGGCACTTGAAAGGAATGTGTATTATGTTGAGTGGAGTGTTCTATGAATGTTGATAAGTTCCTATTGCCTGATGGCATTCTTGCCCATTTTCTGTTTAATTATTTTATCAATTGTAAAGAGGGATTTTGATGTTTCCAATTATAAATGCTGACTTACCTACTTCTCATTTCCATCCTATCAATTTTTGCTTTACATACTTTGCACTCTATAGTTCGATGCATACACATTTCACACTATTATGTCTTCACAGTAGGTTGATGTTTATCATTAATAGTAGCTCTTTCTCTAGTAATAATTTTTGCTCTGAAATCTACTTTATTTGATATTAATATAATTATTCCTACTTTCTTTGATTAATGTTTGCATGATGTACGTTTCTCTATTCTTTTACTCCCAATCTGCCTATCTTATTACATTTGAAGTGAATTTCTTGGAGACAACATGTATTTTGGTGATGTTTTTACTTATTTTTATTTTTTTTTTTAGTAATTTCTACACCCAACATGAGGTTCGAACTCACAATCCCGAGATCAAGAGTTGCATGCTCCTTGGACTGAGCTAGCCAGGCACTCTGGGTCATGTTTTTAAATGTGCCAATCCCTGTCTTTTAATTGATGTATTTAGTCCATTTATAGAATTTACTTAATTCTATTCTAAAGTGTTGAGAAAGCTCATCCATTTGGGAGAAACTAAATTGCCCAGAATCTTAACTGCTAGGGAGTTTAGGAAAGCTGCTTTTAACTTTCCAAACTCTGTTTTCCAGGTAGACACATGATAAATCAAAATAGAAGCTGAGCGAGGTGTCTCCTTATTTCCCAGAGGTGGCCTACCTTCTGCTGAGGGACCCCTGGATTGCACCAGTTCTGGAACTGCTGTTTTCATTTCTCTTGTGCTCACTCCAACCTATCTGTTGAGGATCAGCAAGGTGTGGTGAATTCAAGATGAGCCTCCTTATTTAAAGGTGGTTTTCCTTCTTGGGGTCTCTTACTGGACTTCGCTTCTGGTTGAGCCATTGGAGTTATTCTGTTAAGTATCTGTAGACATGGATTCATGGGCCTTCTTCAAGTTCTCAGTTTGTTAAGGATACTTCTCCCTGAGGCAAAGAAAAAGAAGCATAAGAAGCACCCATCAGGTCACATTTAATGCTACAAAGTTTCATGGTGCTAATGACTGGTTTAAGTGGAGTTAATGAACATGGAAGTGCACCCAATCTCTGTTTCTGGAAGACAGCAGTGTTAATAAGCATCTGTAGAGGCATCATCTATCTTCACAGGTGGGTAGACCTGGACAAGATCCCTAAATCATCACTAGATGGGACAGCCAGCAAAACTACAGATAGGCTGAAGAGTTGGTTTGTGGAGTCCAAAGCCATGCCAAGTGTTCAGAGTAAACTGGAAGAGACAGAGTTAGAATTTAGTTACTAAAGTGCAATGACAAGAGATGTCCAAGTCCAGGGGAGAAAGGTTAAAGATACAGCCCACACTCATCTGTGTAAAGCCAGTGGGACCAGAAGAGAGAAATGAGGCAGCAGTGGGTCTTCCTGCATAGAGCTATTTGATTCAAGGCTTTTATTCCAGTCAAGAGGCCTAGAGTTCTGAGGTGTCCACCTGAGGGAAGAAAGAGAATGTGACAAAGGGGGAAACTCAAGGGCTCTGGGCTTAGAGTGGAGGGAACTGGAAAGAAAAAGAGAGGTAGTGTGTGCTGAAAGTACTCAAAGATCTGGCCCATTCTGGAATGTTCCCTCACTGACATAAGGGCATCTCTGTGCTCTGCTGCCCAAGTCTCAGTGACTTCTGCACTAGGACCCATCCTAATCCCTTCATGCATCAAATACCATGATCTTCTTTTTCTCATCTCTACTTTTGTATGCCATGTATCAAAAATTGTCCCACTCTTTAAAGACCAATTTCAGTACTTCCTTCTATAAGATTTGTATGTTCTCCCACTGTCCTCAGAGAATGTTGTATGAACCTTTGCTAGGGTTCTTGTTTATTTCTTATTTAATGTGACATAATAGCAATGTGTTATTATCAGGGCAACAAAAGGCCCAGGAATGGACAATGACCTGGAAATGAGAAAACTGTGAAAGGGAATTTAAAAAAAAACACAAATTTATGGGGCACCTGGGTAGCTCAGTGGTTGAGCATCTGCCTTTGGCTCAGGTCGTGATCTCAGGGTGCTGGGATCTAGTCCCACATGGGGCTCCTTGCAGGGAGCCTGCTTCTCCCTCTGCCTATCTCTGCTTCTCTCTGTGTCTCTCATGAATAAATAAAATCTTAAAAAAACAAATTTAACAAAAAATATGCATCTACATAAATGAAATAATTACATGCACTGAAGGATACAACAAGGCTTGAATGAATGGAGAAATAAATCATGTCTCTGAGTGAAAAGGCTTAAAACTGAAGACACCAATTTTTCTCAAATCAGTGCATGCTTCTTTACCTGAATGGTAATCAAATTTTCTCTTGGTCTCTTGCTTCATGTCATAATTTGTACCAAGATTTACTTAAGCAATTCATCTTTCATATTTTTATTAGTCATTAGTATCTTTTCTATGAATCTCATACCCAGTTGCTATCCTTTGCCTGATTTCAGCCAATTTATAAAGTAAGGGGCTCGAAGTCACTGAGTTCTTATTTCTCTTCCAGTTCATGTATTCTTTTAATATGTGATTTAACAGATGGACATGAAAACAAAGATCATCTTTTAAAAACAATATGAAGGGCAGCCTGGGTGGCTCAGTGGTTTAGGGCCACCTTCAGCCCAGGGCCAGATCCTGGAGACCTGGGATGGAGTCCTGTGTCGGGCTCCTTGAGTGGAGCCTGCTTTTCCCTCTGCCTGTGTCTCTGCCTCTCTCTCTCCCTCTCTGTGTGTCTGTCATGAATGAATAAGTAAAATCTTTAAAAAAAAAATAAAAACAAGATGAAATCTTATTGATTTATAATGAAAGAAAGTTTAATTGGTAGCTAGGCTACAATTTCCCTAACAAGATTTGAGAAATCAAGTGTACCTGCATTGGAAATGCTAAATCCTAGAGAGATTTTTGCTCATCTTGTTTTTGTTTTTGTTTTCAAGATTTAATTATTTATTGGAGAGAGAGATAGAACGTGAATGAGTGTGAGTGGAGGGAGGGGCAGAGGGAGAGGGAGGAGGAGTCTCAAGCAGACTTTCTACTGAGGGCAGAGTGCAACACGGGGCTCAATCCCATGACCCTGAGATCATGACCCGAGCTGAAACCAAGAGTAGATGCTTCACTGACTGCACCACCCAGGCACCTTGATCTTTGCTCTTCTTGAAGGCTCATGTACCAGAGAAACTAAATGATTGTAACAAGTCTTTTTTCTAGAACTCAGCCAAAAATGATATGTAATTGCATGCCACAATCACAGTCTACCTTCTTTGAATTTTCTCCTTGTTCAAGTCTATCAATGGATAAAGTGGGAAGAGAAATTGGAGAGAATTTGGTGGTTGTACTAACAAAATATGAGATTGCCAGTGCTACTTTAGCCTTCAATCCATGCCTTCTGAAAGTCAGGCATCATTATTTGGCCAAACTATCTGAGTAGGGATCCTAAGGGGTGTCAGAGAAAAATGAAGTAGATCAGAGAGTGATGGGGCCTCCATCCACTCAGGAGAAAGCTAAGGGGCCTTGTGGAAGGCAGTGATGGATTCAAGCCATATGAAAAAGCATATATCAAGTATCTCGACCTCGTCCCTATCTTTGGAGGACATACATAATTTATAGAGTGTTTAAATTAGATAAATCGCCCAATCGATTTAGAATAAGGGACAGGAAACACATGTTTCTTTTGCATTAAACTAGACTTCACCAGAGTAGAAATGCTTATGATCTCCTGAGTTATGGAACTTGGGCTCTCTATCAAAGTGCCCCTAATTACAGGGATTGTGCTTTTCCACAAAGGTGATCCATTATGGAGCAGGCTGTCTCCATAAAGACCAAGAATACACTGAACAGCTCAAGCTAAGTGGTAATTTATATCATTGTTTATAGGAAGAAAGAGCCAGAGTGAACAGGAGAGTGAGGGCGAGAGCCAGAGAACGAGAAAGAGACAGAAAGAAAGGACTTTTTAGTGGCAATGGAAAGGACCAGAAAAGAGGTTGAAACAACCTGCGGAACACAACATCAGACTTCTGTTCTGAGGATTTGAGCTGCAAGGTGAGGAAAGAGAGGGGCTGCCCAGAGAGTTGAGAAAATTCAGTTTTCATTAAACTTTTTATTTACACTTGGGTAGGAGACCAGAGTGAGTGCTCTGGAAGCCAAAGGTGTAGACCTCTACTTGTGGCCTTTTCCTGGGCAGGCAGAACAATTCACTGAGAAGCAATTTGGCTGTGGCTAGTTCACTGGGAATCAAGTGAGCGAATTCCAAATCACAGAATGATCTGCTCCCTGATTAACTAAGGATTCGGCTTCCAGATTTATTCCCTCAGCATTTGCATAAATGATCTTTTATATGAATGGGTGAGCTTTCCCTTAAATGCGGTTTACTGCATACC
This sequence comes from Canis lupus dingo, assembly GCF_003254725.2. NCBI lineage: Eukaryota > Metazoa > Chordata > Mammalia > Carnivora > Canidae > Canis > Canis lupus. The sequence continues at coordinate 2,651,634 of NC_064270.1, forward strand.
CCCTTTGTGTATTTATGTCTTGACCCTGTATTTGGCACTGCTTTGGCCTGAGCTTCTGTGCCTGCTTCTGCTTCTGTTGGCAAAGCAGCAGCAACAACTTGCCTCACCATGTTTAAGGTATTCATCTGATGTGCCTTGTGGATTGGCTTTGGGCAAGTTGATTTTCAGTGAATTGACTTAGAGCACTTCTATAGGCTAGAATCTTTCTATTTTTGGGCTATTGGTCCCTGCTATATTCCTACATATTATTCTCCACCATTCACCTGAGCCCAGCTGAGTGTCAGTGGGGGAAGTGGAGGAATCACATCCAAAATGGCATCAGCCAGCCCAATCACCCTCCCATGTACATCAACTACCAGGTGGCCCTACATCTGGAATACAGCCCCCAAACTATAAATGCAAATGCCACAGCAACATGTCCTATATCCTATGCAAAGCCTACATCTCTTTGCATGCACTGGAGACCCCACCTAGCCTGGCATGAGTCTCCTTTTTCACCTTATATTTGTGGTTTCCTCAGACTTTGCTGTTCCTGGAGAAAACTGTGCTCCTTGAAGTCATTGCCTGTGCCTGGAATGCTCCTGCTTTTCTTCACTCTTTGCCAGGGTTTCTTTGCCTGCTTAGACCAGTTTTTAATGCCATCTTTCTATGTGTCCTTTCCAAACCCCTCCAGGCAAATACCTGTTTCCTCCTTCAGTCTCTGCCTTTCCTTAGCTCCTCAGCGGTTCTTCTATTGCAGGGGCCAGCACCACCTCACAGTGAACCTTCCAAGGGACTGTGAGGTCCATGAAGAAAGGCTGAATCTTATTTCCCTTGGTGTGTTCATGGCCCAGCATGGGGTGTGGGCTAAGTAATTGCTCCATGTAGTATATTAGTGATCAACGGACAGAACACCAACAGTGATGGGCTGGAAGGAAGAGGATCCCAGGCCAACCAAGAATGGTGCATTGGAATACTGAATGTCAGTGTGGTAAGTGATAAGGGAAATGTCAGGAGGACTCGAGAAAGGGTTGGAAGGAGGTGGAGGGGCTCCATAAGATGTACATCTCTTCCAACCCAGTATTTACAGAGTAGGGAATGAATCATTACAGCCCAGAGCCCTCAGTCTGTATCATTCACTCACCTATACTGTGGGACCAGCTAACAAGGTGGTAAACCCCTTGGTGAACACAAGCAAAGATCCCCCAATTTATTTGTAGCTGGTAGATATGTAGTGATGAATAGCACATGCTCCATATAAGCGCCGTCCAATCAAACCTTCTGCAATAACACAAAGGTTCTCCATTCACTATTTTCAACATGGTAGCCATGTGCCACACTGACCACTTGAAATATAACTCACGCAACTGAAAAACACAACTTTTCATTAAATAAATTTTTAATTAAATTCGGCTACTGTGTTAGAGAGTGCTGCAAGACCCAAACTATATGGACTCTGCCATATGTATACTGGCTGTCTGCCCCTATTCTACATTTGTTAAATAAAGAGAAGAGTATACTTACTCCTTATTTTTTTTGGCAGTAATTAAATCAGTATTAGTGTGTGTTAGTTATTTATTGCTGTATAACAAATCACCCCAAATTTAAAGGCTTAAAACTATTAACAATTCATGATCTTTTTGGTTTCTGTTGGTCAGAAGCTTAAGCAAGACTTGGGTGTGCAGTTTTTCCTGGTATGTCTCATGAAGTTGCAATCACTAGGAAGGCTTGACTGAAGGATCTTCCATGGTGGCTCTTTCACATGGCCGGCAAGCTGTTTAGGGGTCTCTCTGTGCGCTGTGTGAGTGTTCCATAGAGTAGCTGCTGCTTACTGCAGGGCAGCAACCCAGTAGAACAGGGAACAGTTGCAATACCTTTTATAATATAGCCTCAGAAGCCACACAGTGTCACACAGCTCTAGGATTGGAAGATTGGAGGGCGGGGGCCTGCTGGGGGCAGCTACCACAATCTATAAAGTACTCGGAAGGGTGCGTGGCACATATTCAATGTAGATGTCAGCAGTTCTTATCTGATGCTTCCCAAATGCAGCAAAATATCATCATGGCTCTCGGCTTATATTCACAAGGGCTGGCATTAGCCGGGAGAGTTGGGGCCACAACACCCCCCTCTGAAGTTCTCAGAGCCTGGCATTGATTCCTTTTGTTTTCTTTCTTCCCTTGCAGCACCAGAAGACACCTTCCTGGGAACTCTTCCTGTGGGCCAAGTCAGCTCTTCCCAAGCAAGGATGTGAACTGACTTTGTGAGTATAGCACGTGAAAGGGACTTAGAAGCAGAAGCTTACACTGAAGATTAAGATAAAAAAATGAAGCCTCAGTTTTTTTTGTCCCAAAATGGGAATGCTATTTTGTCTTTTGTAGATGAATCCAGTCCCCCGTTGTTCCAGGCACTGTGCTAGTGAAGACCGCAGGCAGTCTCCGTCTGGTGGAAGCTGTTCGGTGGAAGTAACGTGTGGACGAACAGCCACGTGCAAAGTGCAGACTGAGGTGAAGCACGTGAGCATGGGCCTGGCCGGGTCTGAACACCCAGTAAAGGAGGGAGCGTGGCTCGTGAGAAAATCTGAAAGTCAGCACGTCCGCTGAAACACAGTGGCTGGGACATGTCACTGGAATGACATGCGTGAGAGAGGTTTGTAAGCTGCTCTCCTTGCTTTAGTTATATTCTTACTGCCTCCATGGCTCTCTTATTACTCTGTCCCTTCTTCTTAATAGTATTTTCAGATAAGTAGTACCAATCGGGGTTCTGGAGGCAGTGGGATGGACTGATGTTTTGGTTTCTCTTGCTCCTCACAAAGCCTGGAGCTTTCCCTCTTCCCTGAAGCTCTGTGGCCTAACACCACCATGTTTGGCTCCTGGACAGAGGGCGTGTCCCCTTTGCAGACCAGGACAAGGCCTTTGTAACACCTGTCCCCATAGTACAAATGTCTTAGGAGACAATGACGTAGTATCTTGGCAAAGCTATTTGGCCACCTCTCTATTTCAAAATATCACCTTGACCTTTCCTTCACAGCTCCTCTCCCTGAGCAGACAGCCGGGAGCCGAGAGAAACCTGTGTTGCCTCCTCTGCTGAGCCATCGCTGTCCTCTGAGACAGGCCTGTCTGGCCCTCGTGGCTCTGTGTTCACATTAATAACAGAGCCAGGCACTGGCCTCCCTGTAGCCCCTCCTGAGAGCCTCTTAGGGTCTCCACATGCATCCTCTGCCTCCCCCTCCACTGTTCTCCAGGATCCAGCCAGGATCTATGAACAAAGCTTCTCCTCCTCTGAGTAAGAGAATCCCCAGACCTCCCGTGGTTTTAGCACAGTGAGGAATGGTGATTTGGGATATGTTACAGGGCTGAGCATCCTTCGTCCCCCATGGCCCTCCTCCCCCAAACCCTGAAACATGAGGCGGCCCCTCAGCTGCTCAGTGCGGCTGTCCATTGGTGGGAAGCTTCTCTTGGCTGTGGAAGGCGGCAAGGGTCTCTTGCCGCAGGGACTTGTTTTATTTATCTAGCTGGACTCCATCTTTTAGCGTTCAGCTCACAGAGGAAGAGGCTTTTACAACTAAAGTCTGTCTGTCCCTCCTGTGGAGACAGTGAGCAGAGAAAGAACAGATTTCACTGAGGCTAGAAATGCCCCTGGTGTTGTCTGCAAGGCTTTGGCACGGGGGGGGCTGAGGAGTCACAGAATTAGAGTGCCTGAGGCCCCAAGGTCATGGCCACCAGTCCTCTCTTCTTCCAGAGAGATCGTGGCCTTTGTTGATCTGATTATGGAATCTGAACTCTGATTTCCATCCATCCTCTCCTCCCACCCCCCGAAGACGATGTTAGCATTTTATTTTTCTATTCCTGACATTCAAATTCATAAGGAGGTGAACGATAATAGAATATAATCAAAATAACATACAAACACAATTCAAGAACATTTAGCCATCCACTATAGTGATAGTAGCTATTCTTCATGAAATACATAGTTATACAGAAACGTCTTTATATAAATTATGCTTAACAACCTATATACACTGTAAAACTGTTGTTAAAACTCACACAAAGATGCTAGTACAAGTAGTGGTGTATAAAAGTGTGAACAAGGCTAGTGATAAAAAACTTATCACCTACTTAACCACTTCCACATACTCTGCATTTAGTCAAATCTTGAAGGCCTCACCATGGAAAACCCTTTGAGCACTTTTAAAGTACCATGACTATATTCAGCCTGAAGGCTCCCGCCTCATTATGGCAATTGATTCTGAGTTCAGGTTAGGAGCAGAACCAGGGAATAGAGAAACCCATGTGAGGCTGGCCATTCTGATGTGAATCTTGACATGTGATGATGAAAACAATTCCAGAGACAACTTGTATGTCAAAAAGTATAGAACCATAACACCCTCTTGACACCAAAATATTTTAAACAGAAATTAAATCGAATCTTCCCTCCACCACTTAAAATCCATGCTGAACAAGAATTCACACAGTGAAGCTTTTCCAAAAATAATTCTGTGTGAGATCACTCAAAAGTCTTTCCCATCCTATACTCAAATCTATCTGGGGGCAGAGACACTCCTGCAAGAAAGTTTACTTTGGATAAATTGGCCTCCTTGACTATGATTGCTTTGGGTTCCACTTAAAAGTGTGGTCAAAGCCCTGAGTAATCAATCAGTGGTATTAAATGCATTAGTTACTTAATGTTCTAAATTATGAGGACAAGAATTAGTTGGTTCCAAACTGCATCTGCAGTAGACTCCATAGATTCCTTCATACAGTTTATCCAGGTTTGGTGTGGAGGTGTGTGAGGGGGATGGTTGCAGGTTCGGGAGCAGAAACATGATTATAACAAAATTCCAATCATTTTACACAGAGGCACAGTCCCATATTCCAAGAGCTTGTTCTTGTTCTTTTTCTTTTCTTTTTTTCTTTCTTCTTTTCTTTTCTTTCTTTCTTTCCTTCTTTCTTTCTTTCTTTCTTTCTTTCTTTCTTTCTTTCTTTCTTTCTTCTTTCTTTCTTTCTTTCTTTCTTTCTTTCTTTCTTTCTTTCTTTCTTTCTTTTTCTTTTTCTGTTTAAAAGCACTATTAGCATTTCAAAAGAAAAACAGTAATGGAAATGATCAGACACATCAACATGTAGCTTTGAGAATTTAGACCTTAGTTGAAGATACAGTTTCCTGAACTCTTATATTTATAGCACAAAAACCCTTAAAGATTTATAGAAAAACTTTAATTCCCTATTAATTTTGCATTAAGAAATTTATATTTGCTAATTTCTATTTTTTTCATGCTCTCTTGGAGATGTTTTGAAGCTTCACTAACTTTTACACAGGTTTAAAAAGATCCAAATTATATACTCTGAATAAAATGAATACAAGATACTTTGAGAGTTCCCTTTTATTAGCTATTCTCAGTGTACTCTGGTCAACATTTATTTGGCAATAAAGCCTCACAAACTTTAATCATGTGACTAATAAGACTGAAGTGCCACACCGAGTCACAACCAGTGCAGTCTTGGAACACGTAAACCTTTCTCCTGAAGCTCTCAAATTGTGTCAGCTAGAATTACACTGCTTTTAAAGATGGAACTTGTGAAAATGCTGGGTTTTGAATGCGGCTGATCAAATCATTTTGCTGAAGGCAGGAAACACTATTATCAACAGCTGTTACCCTGTTTTAGTGATTTGCAAGTGGTTTATGTGCTCGAAAGGACTGGGAAAAAGTGTGAACCGGTTGAAAACTAAGGAAAAGAAACCACATTGTAAACCACAGTAAATGTGTATATATACATAGGTGCACAACACTCAAATTTACATTAGTGCAGGCAATGTCTGAATTCATACATCTTTGGCATTCAGAGATACTGGGTCAACCAAACCATTGGTGAAAAGTATTTTTTTTTCATATACTTAGGGAACATCTTGTCTTGATTTTAAAATGCTGTGATCTGCATTCTAAAAATTCACTGAGATAAAGACAAACTGGAATCAATTTAAAAAGTTACCTGAAAGTGGGATGCCCGAATGGCTTAGTGGTTGAGTGTCTGCCTTCAGCTCCAGGGCCTGATCCCAAGATTCAGGATCAAGTCTCACTTTGGGCTCCCTGCATGGAGCCTGCTTCTCCCTCTGCCTGTGTCTCTGTCTCTCTGTATGTGTGTCTCTGTCTCTCTGTATGTGTGTCTCTCATGAATAAATAAATACATCTTAAAAAAAAAAGTTACCTGAAAAATATAATTAGCAGCTGTCTCTGTAAACAGGTGTGGGCCTAAGAATTTCATTAAACATATAAAAGTGGACGAGATCTCGTCTTTCAGAGTTAGACTTAAGATTTTAAAACTTGTGGGGCCCCTGGGTGGTTCAGTTGGTTGAGTGTTTACCCTCAGCTCAGGTGGTGATTTTGGGGTCCTGGGATGGAGCCCCACATCAGGCTCCCTGCTTAGTGGGGAGTCTCATTCTCCCTCTTCCTCTGCTACTCCCCTTCCTTGTGCTCTCTCTCTCTCTAAAATAAATAAATAAAATCGTAAAAAAAATAAAAAACTTTTGAGCAGTGCCTAATTTATATGGAATCCAATCTTAACTTGTATACAACATGTTAACAACTAAATTTTCACACCTCAGAGTGATAGGTACAAAATTTACCTATGTCCCCAAAGCTATCATTTACCCCCAGAATACTCACAGATGCACACACTTGGACAGATGCATGCAGAATACATGCTTTCCCCCATGTAATTCTACGTTTTCTTGCCATTGTCATAAATCACTTCTTTTAAAGGGGACCAGTGACTCAGTGTATGAGTTCTGAGGAGCTGGATGAGCAAGATGGTAAGCCAGCCTATTGGCTAGGGGACCTTCCAGGGAACAGGGGGACAATTTCCATCCATCCTCTTAATCTGACTTCCCTCCCAGAACCACTGCCAACAATTTAGAGCGTACTTGCAGATTTTTCAATATTTATACTCACCCATTTGACTGAGATATTTTTCACATGCATGTAAGAGGTACTGCAATTGCTAATGGACACTGCTTTCATGCTTTATCATCAGTGTGTTCAGCAACACCTGACATCAAATAAGTGCTTGTTTAGTAATAATCTCATTTGCTAAATAAGATGAGAAATGCAAGTTCAATAGATGAAATGACTTGCCTAGGCTGGTAAGTGATGGAATCGGAAATTCATTTGGCCACATCTAAAAGGTTCTATGTGCTTCAACATAAAAGAATCATTTGGCAACAAAGAGGCTGGCACCTGGGCACAGCAGCAGGGAGAGAGCTCTTGTGGGGGATGGCATCATAATCCTCAGCTTCTCATGCTTGGAGAATCCCCCAAGTCTGAGCTGACACTGTCTCATCATGATGGGGTTCCTGCTGGTTTTCTACTTGCTTTATCTTTTCTTTTACTAATGGACTACTTCCTGCTTATGCAGATGGGGCACCTCCTGGGCAGACTTCCTTGACCCTGGGGGCCCCTGGCAGGAAATTCATGTCCTGTCAGGCTGGTAGACCTAAGGGAGAATGAGGGAGATGCCAGATGCCATTGCTTTTGCAAAGCGCAGCCCATGGAGAGGACTTTTGCTTGGATTCAGTGGGCTCTGCCCCTGCACGTGTGTGGGAGGACAGGAGTCTGCCTGGAAAAGAGGGTGTGTCATGTGTGCACAAGCAGCTCCAAGTGCCTGTGTTTGGTGCTTGCTGCTCACCTCTATGGCATCACCTTGGGTCAGAACTTCTCTTCCACTCAGGCTTCAGGTAGCAACAAAAGGGTGCACACAATGGTGAACCATCCTTTTTGCCTCTGGAATTCTGTGATTTATGCAGTTTTAAACTAGCTATACAGCAGTTAAAACAAAAGTGAACATTTATATTCATGGTTTTGCTGCCTTTGGAAGGGGATGGATCCAATGAGCTTGTTTTTTTTTTTTCTTTCTTTTTTTTTTTAATTCACATAAAAGAAAAACTGGATATTCCAGTAGAGGGAGGTTTTGTTTGGTTGTTACTCTTCCTCCTAATGATCAAAGTCTAGCCAATTTCCTCTTTCCTCTGAGGACCTGGTCTCCTGGAGATGCAGGCTTGGGCCTTTGCCCCATAGATTGTGGCTATGCCTTTTTTTTTTTTTTTTTTTAGATTTTTATTTTTATGTTATGTCTGCACTCAACATGGGGCTTGAACTTACAACCCAGAGACCAAGAGTTGCATGTTCTACTGACTGAGCTAGCCACATGCATGTTCTTTCAGTTTCTTAAAAAAGCTTGCTGAAGTGCCATGCCATTTTTGACAACTTGAGCTAGGTAAATACTTATATGTCTTCCCTGGGTTCCTAGTCAACTGAGAGCAAAGTCAGATGAGTGCCAGGAATAGTGATGGCTTTATTATGGAGAACTAGTTCTGTGCCTAATTCCCTTTTCCTTCTCCTTTGAATTGAGGAAACTTGGTCTAGCAGCCTGGGATAACCAAGTTAGAAAATCGACCAAAGTCTGGACAGTTAGGAACAAGAGTAGAGTGTCAGAGGTAAAATGTGCAAAGTCCTACAATGATAAGGCACAGACATGTTTTAAGAACAGAAAAAGAAAATACAACATGCTCTTTCTGCTTAATTTCTAATGTTGAATATCTGAATGTGGAGTCACTTTCTCCATTTTCAACTGGTCAGATTATTCTCTCTCAGAGAGAAAACTGCACACAAAGAAGTGGAAAACGAAACAGGCCAGGACTGAAGCAAGTTTCTTACCTCTCTAGAAACACAAGAAACAAGAAGGTAAGCATGCTTTGGTAACAACTTTGCCTATCTTCTATTTAATTTTAACTTTGTGTGTGTGCACATGTGTGTGTGCATGAGAGAAAAGAGAGAGAGATTTTGTAATAAGTCAACAATAATTTGTTTTGACATAATTTGAGAATTTTTGTCTTTCAAAAGGGAAATTATAAGCATACTTCATTTTTTACAAATTGAAGGTTTGTGGCAACCCTGCACGAAGCAAATTTATCAGCAGCATTTTTCCAGTAGCATTTGTTCATTTCATGTCTCTGTGTCACATTTTGGTAATGCTTACAATATTTCAAACTTTTTCATAATTATTACTATATTTCAAATGATTATATTTGTTAAGGTGGTCTGTGATCAGTGATCTTTGATATTACTATTGTGATTTTTGGGGTTTGGGGTGCCAGGAGCCACATCAACATAAGATGGTGAACATAATCGATAAATGTTGTGTTGCAACTGCTCCACCAACTGACTCTTCCCCCATCTCTTCCTCTCCTGAGGCCTCTCTCTTCCCTGAGATCCAACAATACTGCAATCAGACCAATTACTAACTTTACAATGGCCCTCAGTGTTCAAATGAAAGGAAGAATTAATTGATGTGGCAAATCTTTTTGCCTCATTTTAAGAAATTGCCACAGCCACCCAACTGTCAGCCACTACTACCTTGATTGGTCCGCAGCCATCAGCATCAAGGCTAGACCCTCCACTAGCAAAAAGATCATGATTCACTGAAAGTTCAGATGATGGTTAGCATTTCTTAGCCATGAAGTATTTTTAATTAAGATATGTACATTGTTTTTTAGACATAATGCTATTGCACACTTAATAGACTATAGTATGGTATAAGCATAGCTTTTATATACCCTGGGCAAGAAAAAAATTCATTTGACTGGCTTTACTGTGGTGGTCTGGAGCCAAACCTGCAGTATCTCCAAGGTATCTCCAAGTATCTCCAAGGGAGAAGCAATAAAGGAGTTAAGGGTGTGGGCTCTGGGTTCAAATTCTATTGCTTAAAGTTACTGAAGAGTAACTATGAGAAAACAACTTTCTCTTTTTTGGGTCAAAAGTTTCTCTTTTCAAAAATTCATGACTCACAGAACTGTAAGGAAAATTAAATGATTTAATGTTATAAAGTGTTTAGAATGGTAATTGGCACAGAGTAAATCCTCCATCAGCTACTATTGTTGTTTTACTTTGCACTCAAATTTTGTAACACTTCTTAAAATTTACCTTTTTTTCCCTCTCAGAATGGTTTGGTTTGAAAATTCTACTTTTTTCCCACTTTTTTAGAGAGAGAGAAAGAGACTGCGAGTGGGGAGGGGCAGAGGGGAAGGGAGAGAATCCCAACCTGACTCGTGCTGAGTGCCCTGAGATCATGGCCTGAGTAAAAATCAAGAGTCGGACACTTAACTGACTGAGCCCATAGGAGCCCCTAAAAGTTCTACTTTTTATGAAGGCTGCCTATTTTTAAGGATTGATTTACTTGAGAGAGAGAGAAAGAGAGAGAGAGAAAGAGAGAGAGAGCATGCACAAGTTCATGAATGTATGGGGAGAGGAGGGCCAGAGGAAGAGGGAGAGAGAGAAATTCAAGCAGATTCCTCACTGAGCATTGAGCCCACACGGGGCTCAATCTCATGACCCTGAGATCATGACCTGAGTGGAAACCACAAATAGGGCACTTAACCAACTGAGCCACCCAGGTGCATTTTTAATAAATAGATATCTTTTTATATGAAGTATACTGCAAATCTTCTTGTTAAAGAATAATTAATCTCAAAGCATCGAGATTTATGGTTTTAAGATGCTTTCAATGCTCCTGAAAACAACAAAACCTAAAAGGGAAAGGGGAGAAAATGCTTCAACTTAAATGAAACAACAAATTGCCACAACTTCAAACCAGAAGTGATGGGGAACATCTGCCAGATACCTGCCTTTGGGCCATTATGAGATGAGACTGGGCATGCCAAGAGGCTACACACGTCCTGGGACTACAGGTCATACATAAAACCTCCCAACTATTGTTACCACCCAGAAGTTGCTATCATTGGATCTTAGACTAGCTACGGTCTGATCCGTGGATGGTTTAACTATGGAACCAGTTGGCCATAGTTGATCCAACTCATCTGCACAGACTCTGAAATTTGCAGAATCCTGCAAGAGGTCAAAGTTACCTTGTGTTCATTGCTGCTGATGCATTTGCTCGTAAATCCTAGTGCTCAATTTCATGGACTTCCTTTATGTGATGAAAGAAAATCCAACACATTGACTTTCTTTTTGACAGTTCACTGTAGCAGAACTCTCCCTGGTTGAGATGTGTGTTTGTAAGGGATCAGTTTAACACATTCTTTGTCTTTGCAGACAGCAGTTTCTTGGTGCTGCTCTCCTAACTGGAGATTCTTCCCTCGGACTGTGGCTTGCAGTTCCAGAGCAGAGAAGATGTTATTGTTTTCGGTGAAAGTGAATTGATGCCGCTCCGGGAGTCTGTATATTATCAAGACCACAAAGGTTCAGTGTTTCTTTCAGGAGCAGTAAATCAGATCCTTTGTGAGGTGTGCATTCAATCTCTTTCTCTTTCTTTCTTTGAAAAGTGGCCAAGCCAGGGCGATGCTTTTGGATGAAAGTGGGGAAAGATGTCTGAGTCACCAGGGCCCCCTCCTCCAGGCCTGCAGGCTTGCTGCCTCCCATTCGGCTTCCAAATGCCCACACAGCCAGTGCTGCCCCTCACACTTCCAGAATCCTTCACATCCATTCACATGTCTCTGGAACAGACTGACTTCCTGTTGCCTCATGTCCACGTTCCAGTGTTTTGGAGTTTTCTGTGCTCCACTCCACTAGGAATAAGTGAAGCCTGGTCTGGTGAGCTGGGCTATGCTGATGCTTTGCCTTGGTGCATTTCTCCCATCTCAGGCAGCATGTCTAGACCCATCCTGGCACTTTTCTTTAGGCTGGCCTCTTCCAGTGCCTTTGAAAGGCCCCACAGCAGGAGATAAATTGATGTTAATGCCAGAAATGAAATTAACAGTGATTAACATATAATATTTTTTTTATTCAGGAGTTAATTGTGTAAATATCAGTGAATATTTTGGAGTTTGGGTGGCTGGTAACTTCAGTGGGGGCCAACATCACCATCCATTACTACAAAAGGCCATCTTGGCCTAATGGTGAAGTGGAGCGTGGATCAGAGGAGCTAGTTCTGCTGTCCTCTGCACAGGCTACTTTATCTGGAACTTCATATTTTACCTGTCATTGCATTACAGAAAGAACTTTGAAAATGAATATAGGAGACAGTGATTAACATCTTGAGGAATCTAGAAACCACACTATACGGAGATGAGTAGAACTATCTAATCCAAAAGGGCTGCTGTTGGAAGAAAGAAAAAAAAAAAAAGAAGACGACTTGGGTGGAAAAAGATTGTGGTTGCCAGATGTTTCAAGAAGTACAATGTAGTAGGGAAAACAAACCGATTCTGTGTAATCACCATAGGGTAGAACTTTGATGTGTAGGTGGAAGTTGCAGGGGCCAGATTGCGTTTCATTCTATTTTAACAACCTTGTGGCAGCCTCATGGGCAAGCAGTCACCATGTCACCTGAAACACCCAAGCCAAGGCTGGCTCCTCTTCTCCAGGGTCTGAGTGGTAGGCCCTGGGTCTCTTGCTTCTGAGCATGAGTGGCTCTATGGCTGTTGGAGCAAAGGGCATAGCATCTCTCCTACGGTTCAGAAGGCATGGAGGAGGGCAGCAGGACCTCGCTGTGCTCGTGGAGGGCGCCAAGCCTGACCGAGGCCTGCAGGGAATGTTTTCTCAGCTTTAAGTCTCGAGCCGATGAACCAGGCCTGGAGTTTCACCTGCCACCCCTGCCGCACTCCCAACATCTGAAGGGAAGGCTCCAGCCTCGACTCAGACAGTCCCATCTGCACCGTGAAGATAGGGCCGCAGGTGACCCTTGTTGGCCGAGGGATGAAAGGCAGGGGCTGCAGCTCTGGGTTGGGATTGGGCTGTAGACATGCTGTGTGGGGCTTTTTCTTTCCTTGTGTTCTTCCCTGTTTGTGAAATCTATTCCCACGAATGTTTTAGGCGCTGTCCTTCTCAGAAGGTTGAAAGCTAAGCCGGCTCTGTAGGAAGGAGCTCCAGTGTTCAGCCAAGTCCAGGGTAGGGGAAATCATTTACCCTGCCCCCATCCGGTGGCCTTGAGTTGGCCCTTTGCCCACCTTTACTGATGGGAAGCTCACCAGTAAACCAGCAGACTAGCTAGTTTGATAGCCCGGAGCAGGGCTTTGGAGGCTGATTCTCACACCACAACATCTTAAGTACCCACAGCCTTTTCATGCAGACACGCAGACATAGGAATCCTTCCCCATGCCTTAACCTGCAGATTCTGTCTGTTATAGGACAGAGAAAAGCAGAAGGAAAGGAAAACTGGTGTTGAATTTACTAAGAAAATTAAGTTCCAAGGGATTCCTGAAGTTGGTTCTCATTCTTTCCACTTAATCTACACCTTTATTTTGCTTACATTTTAAAACTTCTATTTTAATACAATTTTATACTTAACAAAGAATGACACAAAAAGCATACAAAGAATTTCTGTATATCCAAATTTTTTGGATGTTAGTATCTTATGTAACATGAGTGCAATGATCAAAATCAGGAGATTAACTTGATGTGACACTAATCTAATCCATAGGCCTTGGGCAGATTTCTTCAGTTGTCTCACAAAGGTCTCTTTCCTGGTCCAGGTTCCAAACCAGCTTCATACATTGGACTCAGATGTCATATCTTCTCAGTCTTATTTAATCTGGAATAGTCTTACCTATACCCTTTTGGCAAATTTAATTCTAGAGAAGGAGAGCATATCCATTAGAGAAGTACTAAGTGTCCGCTTGCCCTGTGCTGTGCCCTGCTAGGGATGAGAGGACACCACATGGAAAAGGCGAGACACCATTCCTGCCACCTGAAGGTTCTCAATCCAGTGTTGAACACAGACAAGAAAACCAGCAGTTTCCATGCAGGATGCCAACTACTATAAGAAGGAATGAAGGGGACATGCAGGCAGACACTTAAATAAACCAAATCGGAAAGATGTGGGAGAGGATTTCTGGAAAGGATGATGGTGGAGTTGAGGCTTATGAGATGAGTAGGAGTTACTCAACCTGGGAGAGCAATGTCATGCTGTGAGATCATACAGGCAGTGGCAATGGCGTTGGTGAAATTCTGATTGCACAAGACATCTGCCCTGAGCACTGAGCCAAAATGCATTCTGGAGTCTACACAGGATGCATGAAATGGGGCGAGGTGTGCATGAGCCTGGAGAGGCAGAGAGTGGTCAAATGCACAAAGGCTTGGAAGTTGCATTAAGGGCTTAATTTTGACCACAGGGTCATGGCAGATGTTGAAAGATGCTTTGTATAGGAATGTGGTAGTCGTATTTGTTTTTACAAAGACTACTAGAGCATTTCAAGGATGTTCTTATGCTAAAGTGCTTGGGTAACTTGTGTAAAGTTAGGGTGTGAAGCTGAGGCTCTCCTGATCTCCAGTCCAGGACTGTTGACTTCATTGTATTCCTCCTATTTTCAGTCTAGCAAGCTACTGGGTATGAAACACACATATAAGTGCTTCTGAGAAGCAGGCTGCATGTCCTGGCCTCTGCCCCTGGGGAGCCCACAGCCAGGGTTGCCCCAGCAGTGAACAGACACTGCAATAAGTATGGTATGAGAGGGGCCCAAGGCTGGACAGTGATTTCTGTTGTGATCCTATTCAGCTGGGAGAGCAGGAGAGGCTAGACACATTTGATCCCGTCGATATGGGGTTAGGAGGGGACCATAGATAAGGGGTGCTATCCCAAACTGCAAGGTGGTTTGCTGAAAGGAGCAGAAGGCCAGGCCAGAATGGGCAACCGGCTAGGATATCAGGACTTGGGAAAATGCCAGGAAGAGGTGGAAGGGAATCCTTTCCTTTCCTCTGACCTGTCAGAGAAGGGGTGGGAAGAAAAAGGGAACTAGTCAGCATAGAGCTCTTTTTACCTGGAAGCCATCATGGTAGTTTCTGTTCTGCCATTCACTGCTGAGGAAGGTAGGGCTCTATGAGGTTAATGACCCACCCAAGGTCACACAGCTAGTAAGTGTTGAGTCAGGACTTTTTTTTTTTTTTTTTAAAGATTTATTTATTCATTCAGAGAGAGCGAGAGATAGGCAGAGACACAGGCAGAGGGAGAAGCAGGCCCCATGCAGGAAGCCTGATGCGGACCTCGATCCCGGGTCTCCAGGATCACACCCCAGGCTGCAGGTGGCACTAAACTGCTGCACCACCGGGGCTGCCCTTGAGTCAGGACTTTGACAAAACCCTGACTTCATAGCTCTTTTTTCTGCTCTATGCTTCCTGGTATCAAGTGGAAATTCAGGTCCAGTCTAAGGAATTGTCAAAGCTGTCTAGGTATGGGCAGTGGAGGATGCCTGGATGGAGGGAAAAAAGAGAAAATTTATGGTTGCCATCCCGAAGTAGTCACTAGTACCATGTAAAGCCCTGGCCACCATCAGGAAGATCCTACCTGAAGAGGGAAAGATTTAGATAAAACCTAATTCCAGGGAATGGGGTTGAGGCACTGCAGGGAGGGTGGTCACACAGCACTGGACTGGAAACAGGCTGACCTCCAGCAAGCAGAACTCTGCAAAAGCAGTTATAAGCCAGGCTAGCCCAGGCTGGTGTGAGACTCAATCCTGGTGCTCCTTCCTTATCCTAGATTCAGGATCTGTTCTTGATCCACTGCAAGCCTAGGGTTGGGTAAAAGCTGATCTAGAAGCAGCAATGCACCGTCTCTGGCCCCAGCTCCAGGAGGTTTTGTTGATGTTTAAGGAAGCTGTCTTTTCCTTTTTGACCCATATTCACCCCAGTTTGCAGGCCTGTTCCGTCCTAACAGGCAAGGCTGGAAGCACTTAAGAAGAAGTCTCAGCTGGACTCTTCCTCTCTGTCCAGTGCTGGGAGAGAGGGAACTCTGCTACCCCCCAGCAGTCACTCAGCCTCTGGCGGCTCAGCTGGAGGGGGAAGTGTAAGCTAGGGATGGAGGGAGGAAGATGGGAGGGCACAATTTGGCTTGACTCAGTTTTGTAGGGGGCACTATAAAAAAGGCAGGAAATAGGACAGGACTGTGAGAAACGGGCAGAGAATGACTTGCCTGCCCCAGTTTCTCATCTGCCAAGATGATAACTGAAGAGTTGGCTGCTATCAGGTAGCATTAACTCATATTCAGGGTTGACAAGGGACATTATCCTGGCTGGGTGCAGGGTTTCTCCAGCCATCAGGAAATCCTGCGACTCCAGCTCCAAGGAACTTTTAGACCGTGTAGAAAGAACACAGACAAGCAGATACACTTGAAATGTATTTATGGACCAACTTGGTCCACCCACAAATGGCTGGGCAGCACCTAAAAAAAATAAGGCAGGGGTCTCCCATGGCAGAATCTAGGGGTTGAAATGAGCAATGTGAATATTATTTTTGTGTGTGCTACAGTTTGCTTTCTGTCTTGGGAAAAGAACCTCAAGCTTCTTCGATCCCCTTCTATCATGAATTGTTGGCAGCTCTGGGAGATATTTTCCCTATTAAGCAAACCAACAGCTGCTGGTTTTGGCTACAGTTTGCTTTGCTCAGTTCTTGGGCGGAAAGAAGATGCTCAGCTGTCCTCAAGAGCTATCAGTGGAAATCAGAATAAAAAACACAGAACAGATGGGCCTAGAGAATGGAAACCCTGAAGAGCGCTGTGGGTTTCCATCCACAGTAGAAAGCTGCAAATACCCAATAGTTATAGGGTTCTCCTCCTGCCTAGGCCTGGCCTCATGTGCTCAACTCCATACTGCAGGGATGCATGGTGTTCTCAGAACTCCTCCTATCTGACATTTCAGGATAGCAGACATAGGGAGAGTGGCAGATTTCTCTGAGGGGACAGTGAGCAAGTCACTGGGTAATTTCCTGGATCAAAATATATCACCCATCACATCACTAATTTTACCATAAGTAAATTTACCATAAGTCAATTTCCTTAGGGTATCAATTTCTCCACCTCTGGGTTCTGATGGGAACCAACCAAAACAGCAGTTAACATCTGTATTATTATTTTCTATGTGCCAGGCTTTGGTGTCCAAATTGGCAAGTCATACTTAATCCTTGCCTTATTCTCATGCTGTACTCATTTTACTGATTAGAACATTGCAGCTCAGAAAAGCCAAATAATTTACTCCAAGTCAGAGTTAGTATTGGCATTCCTGGGGTGGATTAATCCACCCATCAAAAATACCCAAATACATACCAGGGTAGATACTGGGGAAGATTGATACCATTCATTTAATACATATAAATAGAAGCATAATAGCACACACACACACACACACACACACACACACACATGGAAAATCTTACTCAGCCAAAATCTATGTCCACCTACTCCATAGTCAAGGAAATGAACACAAAGATGGCCACACAACGAAGGATCCCCAAACATTGAGGGGAAAATCTGTAGCATTGAAGGATTGTCAAATTACATCAAAATTACAAATTGCATGAAGAGAATGGAAGCAAAGTTTAGAACATCAGGAAATTCTTTAGAATCAGTATAATTAATGTTAACATGTGAAATAATGTTGCGAAATGTATGAGAGTACTTTATATATAAATCAAAAATTTTCGAGATATGGAGAAAAAATAAGAACAATGAAATTAAAATGTGTGTTAAAGAGCAGAATCAACATAGCTGGAATTTGAATTTGTAAGCTGGAGGATGGCAACAAAACATTCTTCCAAAATGTAGCCCCCAAAGACAAAGAAACAGAACGTATTAATGGAACATTAAGACATAGTAGGTTTATAAGAGAGTTCCAAATCCTATCTAATTGAAGTTGCAAAAGGAAAGAAAAGAAAAACAAAACAGAGGCTTGAAGGGAGGAAATAATTAAAAGAAGACAAAATTTTCAGAAAGGAAGACATGAGTCCTCATATTGAAACAACCCAGTGAGTGTTAGGTAGGACAAAGGTAGCAGGTATGACATATGCATGCACTGTGGTGACATTTCAGAAAACCCACCATGAATAAAGCATCCCAGAGGCCAACAAAGCTAAATAAGAGAGAAGATAGTTTCTGTATAAAGAAATGAACATCAGATCAGAATCCAATTTCTCAAAAGCAGGAGAGGATTTCTAAAAGCAATGGATCAATATTTTCAAAGTTGTTGGTATGTGATTTTTTAAAAATTTATTTATTTTTTTGGTATGTGATTTTTTTAAATAATAAATTTATTTTTTATTGGTGTTCAATTTGCCAACATACAGAATAACACCCAGTGCTCATCCCGTCAAGTGCCCCCCCTCAGTGCCCGTCACCCATTCATCCCCACCCCCCGCCCTCCTCCCCTTCCACCACCACTAGTTTGTTTCCCAGAGTTAGGAGTCTTCATGTTCTGTGTGATTTTTAATGAGAATTCTATTCTAAGGAAAAAATTAAATACAAAGGTGAAAATAGTTTTTTCTAAAGCTCTTTAAAGACTCAGAATGTTTATCAAACAGAAGCTCTATCAAACTTCTGGAGAACCTATTCCAGGAAAATAAATAAAAATATTGATAATCTGAGGAGGACTTGAGATGTGGAGAGTAGCACTTAGTCAAAGAAGTACAGGAGTATTAAATATTATGTTACATTAACACTCATTTTTGAAGTAATTAATGATAATAACTCAAATCCATTCCTTTTTTTTTTTTTTTGCCAACAAATCCATTTTTCCCACATGATCTCAGAACAGTTCAGATCATGGGAGAAAAGAAAGGCTTTCTATGTTAGAAATTTTCACAACAATGTCATTTTCCACAGGTTTTTGAACAAGGGCACTCACATTTTCACTTTGCACTTGATGCCACCTGTGTCACCCACACAGGAGCAAGACTTCTTTTGCTAAGGAAACTGAGACAAGGAGGCTGAATACTTGGAGACATGAGACACATTAGAAAATTGGGTGACAAAAGGAGAATAAAGTGAGATGCTAACAACTGATTTAGAAATATCCTCAGGCTCCCACTGCCATGGTGGGAGATTGTAGGGTCTTTCCCTGGAACAACTGAACCACTCAGGGAAGAAGATCTACACGTATTGACATGTGAAGGTCACTAATGTCATTGTCGATGGGCCATCCCACCAGCCAGCGGTGTAACTCTCCAATCGAATAAGCTCTTCCCTGTGTGTTGTCATCAGCTTCAAAGGAGACCCAATATTCAGGGCTTAATGCCTTTGCTCCCATTTTCCCTCCCACCTCTCGATTTGGGGATTGTATTCACTTGCATTTCATATAATAATTAATATATGTTGTGTCTCAAGTCCTGTTTTCTTTACAATATATAGTTCTTCACAACATACAGTTCTTCACTGTCATTGGCTTATGAATATTTTCCCATACCTATCTCCCCACAAGGCTGCAAGCTCCCTGAGGACAGACGGGAGCCACCCCTGATTGCTAGGTCTGCCGAGTCTCCTGCTATGCTTTCCCCAGGATGTCTCTCAGTAAATTGACTTTGGTGAACAATGTGAAAATACTTTATAGACTGTATATTGATGTGAACAAAAGGACAGCTTCTAATTACAAAATGGGGAGAAAGCAAATTCCAAGGAGGCCTGCAATTCCTCGGTGCTGATTCCAAGAGAGATGAATGACAGATATGCTACCTGGGTCCCCATACTCTTACCAGCGTCCTGGAAAACCTGAAGAGTCAGACAGGGTGGGTGACAGCATGGTTTCTTAGCTGGAGGAAAGCAGAAGCAAATGCAGAAACAGTTTTTTCTTTCCCACCCCCCTTCCCTCCCACCACCCAAGGACAAATGGAACCCATGATGTTTGGCTTGATTTTGAGGTTCTTATTCTCCCTACATTTCTGGACCTTTCCTGTATCTCTTGTATTAGCCCTGAGAACAAATGTCTTGATCACAATCTTCACCAGGTTCTCTCAAAGAAAGGACCAGGTTGCAGGAACCAGACTTAAAATGATTTCCAAGGAGTTGAGGGAAGTAAAAGCTCTTCCTGAATTTTCTCCAGTCAAGAAATTAGGGAAAAAGATGTGGGTCACAGAGCTTCTGCAGTGTAAGGAAGAATTCTCTAAAGATTTTCTCTAAGACTCACAGGAGGATTGGTTTCCCTTCATGTAGAAGCCATCCCTTGCTTTCAAATGGAGCCTGCTGGGATCCCTGGGTGGCACGGCGGTTTAGCGCCTGCCTTTGGCCCAGGGCACGATCCTGGAGACCCAGGATCGAGTCCCACGTCGGGCTCCCGGTGCATGGAGCCTGCTTCTCCCTCTGCCTGTGTCTCTGCCTCTCTCTCTCTGTGTGTGTGACTATCATAAATAAATAAAAATTAAAAAAAAAATAAATAAAAAAACAAATGGAGCCTGCTTCACTTCATCAGAAGCTGTAGGCAGAGAGAGCAGTGGCATTGCTTGCTCAGCAGGTTATTCTAAGGAAAGATACACAGGAAGAAAATTAAACCCTTATTTCTATTATTCCTTCTTGGGAAATGGCAAGAAATATTGCCTTTAAAGTCCATCTCCTCCATGAGAATTACTTTTTCCATTTGGAAGAGATTCCCAGCTCTCCCAAGCAGCTATTGCTCTAGTAACTATTTATTTCCCAACAACCTCAGTCTGGAAGTATCCTGCGGCATCAACATACCTAGTTGTCTTGTCTCTTGTCACCATGACTCAGTATTGAAGAGCATGATAGCAGAAACCATGCTTCCCACCTTACAGCATGCCTTCCATTTTTGAGATGGCATTCTGCTGCCCACTGGGGGATGTAGCATAGTTCTCTAGAAGGAGGTAGAGCATGGATTGTGGTTGCACCTAGCATCAGCCACATAAAGTTTAAAAGGGAAATTCTGTGTCCTGAAACAATGCAAACAGCTTAAATTTGTATTCAAGATAAAAACTAAGAACAGAGAAAAATCACAGGAGACCTGCCACTTTCTGGGTGGATTGTGCCCTCCCTACAAACTTTAGCCATCCTCTGCTACTGCTGGGTACTTCATAGAGACCCACTTCTGCCAGGAAGTTGAGTCTAGACATTGATCCAGGGTCAGCTAGAGGAAACATGACTTCCCAGGCTTCCTCTGCAAGTGGCATAACGGACAGGGAGCAGAATGGAGTTACAGCCCTCTGGTTTCTCAAAGCAATTTCTCTGGATCCTGTTCTTGCTACATTGCATTTCAGTGCTCTATTGCTTTAATTAGATTGCTTTTTTTTAAAAGGATTTATTTATTTATTTATTTATTTATTTATTTATTTATTTATTTATGAGAGTGTATGTGAACAAGCATGAGTGAGAGAGAGAGCAGGAGCAGAGGGACAGAGGGAGAGGGAGAAACAGGACCCTGTTGAGCAGGGAGTCTGACATGGGGCTGGATAGACCTTCGGATCATGACCTGAGCCAAAGTCAGGAGCTTAACAGAGCCACGCAGACACCCCAAGATTACTTTTATTTTTTTTTATTCTGTTACCTGCTAGAAACTTTCACATATATTATCAATGTCGTTCCTGACAGACTCCACATGAGATTTTTAAAATTTTATCTTGACTAAGTTTATGCAAAGCTCAGCTTGTGGGAGGCAAGAAATACACATACAGAAATAAATAAGAAGCTTAGCACACTAGAATTCTGTATCCAGCTCCATCTGACCATTCCAGGCTACCAAAGAGATTGCCTAAATTCCTTCTTTGTGAGAAGAAATGATATCCAGGCACATAATCAAACTCTTTTGGGGGGTCCTCGCTGAATAGAGCAAAGCCTGAGCCTTGATTTAAGAATAATGAGAACTTTAACAAGTCTAGAAGGAAGGACTATAAAGCAATTCAGTTTTTCAGAAAGTCACTGCACTGAGTTTCTTCTGAACAAATTACTAAATTAATATAAGTTTGAGAGAAAGAAATTAATATTTATCTTAAAGTTACAGAATTTTATGTATGTATGTATGTATTTATTTATTTTAGAAAGAGCACATGGACATGTGTAAAGGGGTGGAGGGAGAGGGAGAATCCTAAGCAAGCTCTATGCTCGGCGTGGAGCCCGAAATGGGGTTCCATCTTACAACCCTGAGATCATGACCTGAGGCTAAATCAAGATTCGGACACTCACAACTGAGCCAGCCACTTGGGTGCTCCCAGAAATGAACTTTTGTATACCTTGCTTGTTTGCACTGATTTCTTTTATCCAATCTAATGGGTTGCATTTTTTAAAATTTAAAATGCCCTTATTCATTTATATGGTAAATGACACTGAATAACAATGACATGTGAGGTATAGTCTGTTGAGCTTAGCTAAGAAATTTGTATCTTTTTTCCACATGTATTGAAATGTAGGAAAAGCCAATTTAATGGACATCATTAACTGATTTCACGTATATTCCAAAGCTTGGAAAGTGATTAAGTTATAAATAGATGAGCAGCAATGTGGGTATGTGATAGCAGGTGAAATTCAGGTGCTTTACAGAGTTTAACACAGAAGATGTATTTCCACTGATTTATGCTAGCAACTTGCTCTCTGCCAATCTTTTTTTTTTTTAATTTTTATTTATTTATGATAGTCACACACACACAGAGAGAGAGAGAGAGAGGCAGAGACATAGGAAGAGGCAGGCTCCATGCATCGGGAGCCTGACGTGGGATTCGATCCCGGGTCTCCAGGATCGCACCCTGGGCCAAAGGGCAGGCGCTAAACCACTGCGCCACCCAGGGATACCTCTGTCAATCTTTAAAATAACCAATTTCAAATCTTCCTGCTCCTGGAGAAGAGTGATAGCTCTTAAAAAAATCTCCAACTTAGAGTTTTTCTAGCTGTTTAAGTTGCTGATTGTTTTTTTCAAGTTTCAATTGCTTTCAGGTCTTTGATTCTTGATTTTTCCATCTGTCTCAGGGTCTCCAGATGTGATCAGAGACATACTATTTCATGGTGTGCTCTGTGGAGCAGGGTAGGTGCCAAATCTTGGTTCTTGTCATTTCTTGCTTCCTACTTTAGAATTTTCTCAGCCTCATATTTCCTTTGATTTTTAAGAGCTGCTTTTGATAATGGCTGCTCATTTCCTGGTTGTGATTTCTAATTCAGCAGTTGTGTCTCCTCAGAGAGCTTGGAATGGGTAATTGGTTTATTCCTTAAGCCGAGAGTCTATCAACTACTGCACATTTAGATTTTTTGTCGAATACTTCACTTTTAACTGCTTAGTAAGCTATCGTTTTTGCTGGAAATAGCCTATCCAAAGAATGGCTGCCAGGATAGGCCTGGCCTAATGCCAAAGGTTGTACCCATTATTAACATCAAACCTGGGAGCATGCGTGGCAGTTAAAATGTGCTCCCCATCTGGGCACCAAGGAAAACATGTAGGATCAGAGGCTGCTAGTTTAGAAATAGGTTTGTATTTTTTAACATTCCATGATTGCATTTGTCTGCCAGGGTTTTAAACCCAGCTAGCCTTAATATATGGCCATGAGGACTAAATAAGTTAGACATTAGAGCACCAGCTCCACAGTCAAACACAGGATCACATTTCAAGTTGAAAATCGTTTTGTTGGCAGACATAGAATCATAAATAGCATAAAACTCAGTAGAACTAGAATTCCAAATTTCACCATAAATGAGTCTATGTTTTGGTAATCGAATAAATTCTAGCCCTTTCTTCATCTGCTGCAAGGTAATGCAATATTTGTTCTCTGTAGTAGAAAGTTCCTTGCTTGTCAAATCCATTCTAACTATTACAACACAGCAGTGCTTTTCATTCCTTAGTGTCCTAACGTCTCAATCCGAGAGAAACGGACTGTGGGGCCTTGGAACATCGCCACCACTGAATCCGTACCCTCATCTGCCAGGAAGGGCATGAATGCTTCCATCCTCTCCTGGGAAAGCTATGTTCCTTTCCAATGCCCCTTAATGTCATAAATCATTCCACTGCTGCTGAGTCTGGTATCTAACAGGGAAGAGATCAGTATATGGGTTCCTTCAGTGCCGTGAACACACCGTGGCTTTTCCTACTTTCTACTATTCCCTAGGCTAAAATGTCCATCCTGGCTCTTTATGTAACTACTTCTTTGCTAACCTTCAAAGATTTTTTTCTTTTCTTTTCTTTTCTTTCCTCTTTTCTTTTCTTTCTTTTCTTTTCTTTTCTTTTCTTTTCTTTTCTTTTCTTTTCTTTTCTTTTCTTATTCATGAGAGACACAGAGAGGGAGAGAGAGGCAGAGACACAGGCAGAGGGAGAAGCAGGCTCCATGCAGGGAGCCCGACGCGGGACTCGATCCCGGGTCTCCAGGATCACGCCCTGTGCTGAAGGCGGCGCTAAACCACTGAGCCATCCAGGCTGCCCTAGCCTTCAAGTTTTAGTGGAAATACAATCCTTTTCAAATCAGCCTCTCCCAGATAATGTCTACCTCTGTGCCTTTTCGGTCATTACTTCCTTGCTCGTCATTATCTTGCTTAGTTATGTGTTTGTCCATCGTCCATCTTCCCCAGCAAAATGCAGGCTCTGTCAGGGAAGGAATCTTGCTGGTCTTACTCATTACTGATGCCCAGCCCCTCGTACAGAGCCTGGCACATCTTAAGAGTCAATATATATTTGTGAAATGCATTCATTGTTTTCCCTTCCAACACGCTCGGGAAATAGCTATTGAATGAAGAATAAATAAGTGGACGGATGGAGAAATGCATACTTCCATTGTTAATCTTGCTGCAAATGCCCTCTGAGCATGTGTAGCAGCCCCTGGGTAGCAGATCACCTTTTCCAGATCTTTCCTCTTGGTCCTGTTCATGTGGCAGCATTGTTTCAAAACAGATTTCCTCTGAAAACTGCTAGGACAAGAATCAATCCTTTGTAAGTGGGCAGGACATTATGACTGTGGAACCCTGAAATATCTCTCAGTTTGATTTTTTTTTTTTTTTTTTACTGGAAAAGAAGATGAGGGGCCCTGAATCAGAGAGAAGGTTTTGATTTTCCTTGTCTGTGGTTTAGACTTAACTAAAGAATGCTCTCCTGGCTTTCCTGAGCCCCTTCTTTCCACTGTTGGGCACCTGGCCCTGCCCGTGGAAGGAGCCATCTGGGCGTATCAGGGAAGGTCAATATTCATAATCCTGTGGCCAGGTGCTCTGTACAATTAAGAAACACGGCTTCTCCATGGGAACCCTCTGTTCTCCAAGGGTCGGAGTCCTGGTTTGTGTCCTGAGGCTGCTTCACACATTCATGCTTTTAGCTCCTTCGGTGTAACTCTTTGCTGGTTAAAACTTGGCACATTCAATATCTCCATTTGAGTAATTCATTTGTTTTGAATTTGAAACCATCTGAAAAATACAACATGGTGTTAAAATGTGTGTGTGTGTGTGTGTGTGTGTGTGTGTGTGAGTATTTGAAAGAGCATATGGGAAAATCCCTTTCCCTTAGCTATTTATAACCCTTCTTAGGCATTAAAAGCAAAATGGCCATAACTCTCACCCATCCAAAAATGTGCCGAGTACAGCATTTTCTTATTTTATGCACCTCTTTGCTCTTAAGTGCTCACTGTTTGGATTTCTAATCTGATAACTTCATTTAAAAATCAAGTTTTACTGGAATTTCATACTTGTCAGAGCTTTTTCTTTGTCCGGGTGCTTCACCTCTGCGGCTGCTCCTCCCCCTCAATACAGACAAGGGTGATGCTGGCTGCCTGCAGCACTGCAAGTTCCTGTCAGGGAAGCTGTTTGTCATGTGACAAGGGCCACCCATATATAGTTCTCCAGAAGACCCTAACACCACCGAAGAAATGGGCCATTCAGTCTTCTACCTTCTGGTACCTGGTTGTCCCTCTCACTTCATCCCCTGCCACTTGGCAGAATGTGGTACCCAGAAAGTGCTCTATAAATACTTGTCGAATGAATGTTCCCATCTCTAACTTCTGCTCTTTCTGCAACCCAAGTCCTTAAGATTTTCCAGTTGTATCATGGTCTGTCATGGGTATGAGTTTTTTTTTTTTTCCTAAAGATTTGATTTATTTATTTTGAAAGAGAGAGAGAGAGAGAGAGAGAGAGGGCAAAGGCAGAGAGAGAGAGAATCTCAAGCAGACCCCATGCTAAGCCCTGCTATCACAACCTGAGCAGAAATCAAGAGTCAGTTGCTCAACCAACTAAGGGTATGAATCTTTGAATAAGTGCTTTGGTCTTCCCAGTTTGCTTTAAGAATGCATATTTTCTAGTTTCATGATGGTGAGTTAGGTCCATATGTTTAACTTTGAAATGAAGAAATTTTAAAGTCTGCAAAGGTATTGGAGGAATGAAAATGATGCTGTAAATAGTCCTGAGATACAGGAAGTTTAGAGTGATAGGAAGCTAATGGCATTGGAGTCCATAATTTCCAAATTTCCAGGATTCAGCACAGGGAGGGAAGGATCACCCAGTTTAGAGTGGCAGGGCCAGGAGAGCTCGGGTCCATGCAGAAAGCATGGCTGGAAGGAAGGATCTTGGGGACCCTGCTAATGTGCTGGTGAACTTCTCTGACCATGAGAGAAGGAAGATGTGCCCACAGGATTTGAGCCTGAGTAATCAGGGGCATAGGGAACTTCCTCTGACTCCAAACTAAGGAAATACCAACCGAATGACTCAGCCATGCAGTGAAATCCTAATTCTAGAATTTGAGGCAGAATGAACTAGGTCTATATCTTTGCAATGGGAAGGATGATCAAAATCTACTATTAAGTGGGAAAAAAATGAGTCAAAAATTGTATATAGTGGGTGGGTGTGCGTGAATGGACACGTGCACACACACACACACATTCTTGGAGGAATAATCATCCCCACACTGATATGAGTTCAGGCTTTTAAATGGACATCTTTTTAGATGTTATCTTATTCCTCATTCCATGTGATAGTCCAGTCCCTTGTTACTGAGGGGCTGGCTGATTCGATTGCCCTGGTGGTCTGTGTTCCAGAAAACCAACCTCCAGTCTCCTGCCATACATTCCATATCCCCATTTCCCTTCCAGGGAGGTTCCATTTCTGCTCTGCAGTCAATCTGATTGCTAGATAGACTATAGTCTCTTCAAGGAATCAGTATATTCTTTGTGAGATATGTGAATTCCATTGAACAGGGCTTGATACTAAAGCATTTGATTGATAACTGACTTTCTTTCTTTTTTTTTTTTTTTTTTTTTTGATAACTGACTTTCAAGTAATGTATTGATTGTGTCAGTGGAGCCTCTGGGGTTTTCCCACTTCTTAGGGACCTGCAGAAAGACAGTTGAATTTTCTTCTAAGATCAAGAGGGAGCCAATCTTAGCTGCCATGTGCCTGACTTCTTTCTCCTGGCCTCTATATAACCCCTGGACTGTACTGGTATAGGGACTAGGAAAGCAGTCCAGCCTTTCTGGTTCTGGACCACAAGGGATACCAGGCCCTGAGGATTCAGCCTGAGGTTCTAAAAATACCCTGGGGAAACTGGCACCCAGCCAGCTGATTGCCTGACTTGGCTGCAGGCCCAGATTGCCTTTGAGGTATTTAGAAAGCGCAGCAGGAACGCCTCTGACATGGCCCCACATGTGGGAAAATAAAATGCATCAATTTTCAGGAACAATTCTGAGTGTCACTCAAGTGGCCTCAATAAAAAGTATACTGGTCTGTCCCTAGAGAGTCTCCCACCCTTAAGTACCTTTAGGACAACTGACAACTTCCTAGGAGCCTGAGGGGAATCAGGAAGTACTGCCCAGAGGACATAGGAATAACCGGACAGGCTCCCGGTTCTGTTTCTTCTATAAGGAAAATAAACACAAAGGAGAATTCACACCATCCTAAGATAATAACAATTAATATTCTAGAACCCATATTCCATGTATATTTTTAAGCGTATGTATACAAGTCTAGAGAAAGATATATGTCTATCTATCCAACCCATTCATCTATTCATACATGTATGTATAGGTTTGTGTATATGTGCATGTGCAAATATATACCCTATGATTTTATGTAAATGGTTACAGCTCATCTTCATAGCCACTCTGCCAAGTGTCCTTATGCTTATCCCAATGAAAACAAACAAAGCAAATTGAAGCTAAGAGAGCTTAAGTGACTTGTACCGTCCACAAAACTGCTAATGTTTGAATGGGGCTTTGAAGCCAGGTAAAGAGCTATCCAAATCCAACCACTTTTCCTATAGCACTAAAGCTCCCTTGTTTGTCTACAAGGGTCCTCAGGTTATCAGAGCTAAGGAAGACTGTGAACAGGGGTGGGGACTAAGAAGACACACCAGGCTCTACTGCTACAGCATTCAACTTGATTGTGATTGATTTCATCTATACTTGATATTTCCTTATGATCCATGGCTTTGTTTATATATTCTTTCTAAGTTTTTGTTTAGTCATTTATTTTTAAATTCCCAAATAGGTGTGCAATGTATTTATTAATCATTTTTCTTCTTATTTTAAAAGACTATGGATTTGTTGTATAAATAATGGATGTAGCCAGGGTTGAACCTCAAACATTAAAAATTAGCTAAAGCTTTCCTCAACTATCAGTGTCAATCTCTGCTTCCTCCACAGAGACAATTGTTAAAGTTTTGTGCGTTCCCTTCCAGATTTTTTTAATACCAATACAAAATTTTATATTGTGGTTGGTTCAGTTATTTTTAGTTAGCCTTTTAAAGCTATAAAAATATCCAAGTCAAAACAATATCTTTGAATATGGTTTTAGATGCAGAACACAGGTATTGACAGGAAAGAATTTCCTTTTCATTGAATTACAGGTAATATATCCTATATGTAATTTCTTCTTTGGTTCAGGGACAGCTTACAAACAGTTTTTGCATTTTCAAATGGATATTTTTATTATCTTTTGGTAGTATTTGGTTCTATTCAGTAATGATTATAAACATGCTTGTGCATCCCCATCCCCTGCTTCTGGAAATTCATTGGGTATTTGTAGCTCATTATATAGTTTGCTCTTTAAAAAGATTTTAAGAGTATTTCCATAAAGTTTTCTTTTATTCTTTTATTTTACTCCTGGGATGTTTGGTATGAAGAGGTTAATAACTATCATACATATGGAGCTTATCTTTTATTATTGGTGCTTTATCATTAACTGTCTCCACTTAAAGTTTTTGCCCTTGAGTTTCACTTTATCTGGTTTGTGAAACAGACTAACTCTGTTTCTCTTGTGTTATAGTCTACTTACTATTGCCCACTCCTCATTTTCATCCCACCTCTATCATGTTTTTTTTTTATTTTGTGCATTTTTTAACTTTTGAAATAATTATAAATTCACTGGAGTTGCAAAGATAATACAGTTAGGTTCTTTGAACCCTTCACCCAGTGTCCCAATATGGTTACATCTTACCTAATTAAGATTAGGAAACTGACGTTGGTACAATATGTGTGTATATTTGATGCCATTTTGTCACATGTGTAGGTTCATGGAACCACCAGATCATTCAAGATACAGACCTACGTCATTATCACAAACATCACCCTCATGCTGAAACCCTCTTGTCATCTATTCCCCTCTGTCCCACCATTGCTAACCTCTGGCAACCACTAAGTATTTTCCATTTCTCTAATTTTGCTAGTTCAATAATGTTATATAAATGCAATCATACAGCATATGCATTTTGGTGTTCATTTTGTTTCTCAATGCTCTTGATATCCATCTGCATCTCTGTCTGTGTATCATTAGTTCATTCTTTTTCTTTCCCTTTTTTTGTTTTTTTTTCTGAGTGGTATCCCATGGAATGGGTGCTCCACATTTTGTTTGACCCTTTACTGGTTGAAGGACATTTGGGGTGTTTCCAGTTTTTGACTATCCCAAATAAAGCTGTTATGAACAATCACGTATAGTTTTTGTGTGGACATCAGTTTTCATTTCATTGGGATAAATGCTTGGGAGTAATAAAATGACTGTGTTATATGGTAATAATATGTTTAGTTTTTAAAATATCTTGTCTTTTACCTATTTTCTAACTGGAATTTTAAAAATTACTATTACTGTTGTGTTTTCAGAGTTCTTTATAAATTCTAAATATGAAGCCTTTGCCAGATACATGATTTGGAAACAGTTTCTCCAAACCTGTCTCTTGTCTTTTCATCCTCTTAACAGGATTTTTCTTTTACAGAGCAAAGGTATTTAATTTTGATGAAGTAGAGTTTATTGATTTTTTTTTTCTTTTTTGGATCATGCTTTTGGTGTCAGGTCTGAGAAGTCTAGAAGCTCTAGACACTGATCTTTTCCCTAATTACCTTCTAGACATTTTATGGTTTTAGATTTCCATTTAAATATATTATGCAAAAAATAATTAAAAAATAATCAATCAATCAATCAATGATGGATTTTGAGTTAAATTTGTGTAAAGAATGAGGTTAACTTGAAGTTCATTTTTTTTTGCCTGTGGCTGTCCAATTGCTCCAGCCCCATTTGTTGCAGACTCTCCTCCCTCCGTTGAGCTGCTTTTCAGTTTTATCAGAAACGTGGTTTATTTTATTCTGTGAGCTGGTCTTTTGACTTTTTATCTTGTTCCATTGATCTCTGTGTCTATCCCTCTGAAAGTAAAACATAGTCTTGACTAATAAAATAAAACTCTATCATATATAAATTCTCCCACTATATTTTTTGCTTTTTAAAAAGATTTTATTTATTTATTCAAGAGAGACACGAAAGAGAGGCAGAGACACAGACAGAGGGAGGAGAAGTAGGCTCCATGCAAGGGGTCCGATGTGGGGCTTGATCCCGGAAACTGGGACCAGGCCCTGAGCCAAAGGCAGATGCTCAACTGCTGAGCCACCCAGGCATCCCTATTCTTTGTTTTTAAAATAGTTATTTTAGCTCCTTTCCATTCTTATACAATTTTAAGTATGTTTGTCTATAGCTATGAAAATTCTTGCTGGAATTTGGATAGAAATTTCATTAACCTTGCCTAGCAATTTGGAGAAAATTGACATCTTAACTATGAGTCTCTCAATCCATGAACACAGTATGTCTCTCTATTTATTTAGATCAGCTTTTTTTTTTTTTCAGTTGTGTTTTATAGTTTTCAGAATACAAGTCCTGCACATGTTTTGCTAGATTTACATAGAAGTATCTCATTTTAGGGAAGGGCTATTGTAAATTGTATTGTATTTATGATTTTGGTTTCCATATGTTCATTGCCAGCCTATAAAAATACAGTTGAGTTTTGTGCTGATGTTGTGTGTTGTTTTTTTTTTTCCTTGTGACCTTGCTGAACTCACTTATTCTAGGGTTGATGGATTGATTGATTGATACTATGCTTAGACCATTTACATTTATAGTAATTATTAATGTATTAGGGCTTAGTCTGCCATTTTATTTTTTGTTTTGTGATAGTTCTATTTTTTGTTTTTCTTTTATTTACTTCCTGTGGGTGACTTGAACATTTTAAAAATTCCAGTTTCACCTCCATGGTGCTTTTTTTGTGTATCTTCTTATATAGATTTTTTTTTTTTTTTTTTTTTAGTGATTGCTTGGGCCTTATATGATTTTTCAGTCTAGATGTTGAAATTTTAGTGGTTTGAATGAAAAAATAGAGACTTTTCCCCTCTTTATAGTCTTTTACCATAATTACGTACATTGAGAACTGCATAAGATAGCTATCATTACAAATTTTGCTTTGTCAATAATTTAAGAAATTAAAGAAGAGAAGGAAAGTATATTCTGCTCATTCATATTTTTGCTCTTTCTGTTTTTTCTTCCTGATGTTCCCATATTCTTTCCTTTATCATTTTCTTTGTGTTTAGTGAAATGTATTAGTCTATTTTTTATGGAAGATCTGCAGGTGATATATTCTCATAGTTTTCTTTATCCGAGAATGTCGTGATTTCTCTTTCTTCCTGAAGGGTATTTTCACATTTTACAGCTCAGAATTCATGGTTCTTTCCTTTCAGTTCTTGGAAAATATGTCACTTTCCTCTGGCCTTGATGAGGCCTTCTGATGAGAAACCCACTACTCATTTGAATTGCTTTTTATTCTATAGCTAACTGATCCTTTCTCTCTGGCTGCTCTTAGAACTTTTGTTTTTGGTTTTCAGAAATTTGACTATGGTATATCTTGTGGATTTCTTTGGCTTTATTTTATTTGAAGTTTGCTCAGCTTCTTGGATATGTAATTTTATCTGCTTTTCTCAAAATTGGGGAAATTTTCTTCCATTTTTCTTAGAATAATTTTTCAAACCTACTCACTTTCTCCCCTCCTTCTGGGACCCTAATGACATCAATATTAGTTCTTTAGCTATAATCCGACATGTCCCTAGGTCTCTTTCCATATTTTTTCAATGTATTTTCTTCCTGTTGTTTACACTGGATAATTTCTATTTTATTTTCATGTTCATTGATTTTTCTCCTCTATCGTTTGCATTTTGTTGTTTGAGACCATCTATTTTGTATTTTCATTTTGGCTTTTGTATTTTTTACTGATAAATTTTCCATTTTGTTTTTTATCTTCAGGGGTTTTTGCTGAAACTTAAATTTTATTTTCATTTGTTTCAAACTCATTGTGATTGCTATTTGAAGCATTTTTATGATGGCTTCTCTGAAATTCTTGTCAGAATATCCCAACTTCTGTGTTATCTTGATGTTGGTGTTTATCGTCTTTTCTCACTCAGGTTGAGGTCTTCTCAGATCTTGGTATATTTGAATCCTGAGCACTTTAGATAATATGTTATGAGACTCTACATATTTGTTAAGTTTTGTGTTTTTGGAAGCCTCCTCTGATACTATCCCAGCCATGAGTGGGAAGGATGCCTCAATACTGCTGGTTGGGCGCTGAAGTCCAGGCTCCTGACATGGTGTCCACTGACACTAGAGTGGGGACAAGCTCAAACTGCTCAGTGAAGATGAAATTCCAGGATGCTCTACTTTGTCACCATGCTTAGGGGGAATCTTTTTTTTTTTTTAAGATTTTATTTATTTATTCATGAGAGACAGAGAGAGAGAGAGAGAGAGAGAGGCAGAGACACAGGCAGAGGGAGAAGCAGGCTCCATGCAGGGAGCCTGATGTGGGACTCGATCCTGGGTCTCCAGGATCACGCCCTGGGCTGAAGGTGGCGCTAAACCTCTGAGTCACCCGGGCAGCCCAGAATGGCTTCTTAAGTCATCCACAGCTAGTAAGTGCAGAATTCTATTTCTCTTCTGTGAATTTCTGACATCCAGGGGCAATTTCATATTTGAACACAGAAGCTGTGGCTTCTCAGTCAGGTTTTTGAAGGAGGTCCACATTCTATGCCTCTCTGAAAGAACATCAGAAAGCTAAGTTGTGGAAGCCAGCAGAAAAGATGAATCATGTTAATTGTAGGGGCATCTGAATATAGCTGTCTTATCTAGGCATGATGTCAATCCCTATAAGTTAAAGCAATGACAGCACTAAAACCTCACACCATAGTCATCTAATTCTGTTCTATATTAAATAAACCCTCTGGTCACAGCCCAAGGGGATCCTGGAGAGGCCCCTTTGGAAACAGAACATAATTTCAAAGAAGACTCTTTGGCCTCAAGCTGGTTTTTCTTAAAAGGTGACATGAGGGCATGACCTAGAATCTTAAAGAGTCTCAAGTGTCTGTCTTTTGGGGAGATGCCTTCCTTATCCATCATAACAGTTGGTGGATGAAGATGGAGTGCCGGGGCCTGGAGCCACCTGATTAACATTGAGTTAATCGTCTCCACCTGGTACTTGTCTGTCATTCCTGCTGTCTTCCAAAGATCCCTTATATTTAGACCATAGTTGGTGAAGAAAAACAAGGAGTTGTGGCAATTTATTTATTTATTTATTTATTCTTTATTATTATTTTTTAAATTTTTGAGTTGTGGCAATTTCTAACTTTATTTTTCCTGAAGCAGCAACACCTCTCAGAAGGCTGTGCCCCACAAGTCCAAGTTTTTACTCACGTTAGGTCAGATGCAGGAGGTTGAATTAGCTGTGTGAGTACCCCATCTGACTGAACACTTGCTGAGACTTCCTATGCCTCAGTATTATTACCCAGGAGGATTTGTTGTCAGCGATCCCTGATTAAGAAATCACATGGAAATGTATCCCAGCTTTGACAAGGCATCCATGAATCTGTCCTGTTGGTTTGACACAGTGATCATCTTCCTGTTGGAAGCTAACACACAAGAGAGTATTATCAGAGTGTGTCTTAAATACAATGAATCTGGTTAATTTCCATGGAGTCCTTCTTTCAAATAGAAATATCTCACTTATCCATATAATATTAGGTTCCTGAAGAATTTTAGAATCTTAATGTTTTATGGTAGCAGAGCTCTCAGGAACTTGAGAGAGGCCAGCCCTCCTATTTCTTTTTTTTTTTTTTAATTTTAATTTTTTTTTCAGCCCTTCTATTTCACAGTGGAAAATCTGAGGCCCAGTGTGGCCAAGACTGGCCCAGGGTCTCCTGCCCCCTGCCTAGAGCTCTTTCCTCCACACCCAGGAAATCACTGGCCTTTTGGTACTAGCTGGCTGATCACAGAGCTTTGATGGGAGATGCTCACATTGGCAGATGAGAACAAGGCAGTTTCACATCAAGAAAAATGCCATTTTCCTCTGTCCTGTCCTTTCCCTCTGAGCTTAGCCTCACACTCTGCTTTATCCATGATCAGAACTTTATCCATGGGACCATTATATGGGTTTTCATTCAGTGACTCAGCACACCGTTGTTGATTATTTGCTCATTCTTCTTTATCCCTCCCTTCCTTCCACAATTTTTTTAAAGCTCCTGAGGGCTAGAAATGCAGCAATGAACAACACAGACCGAACTCCCTTCCTCATGGAGATTTACATTCTACTTTTGGAAGACACAGTATAAAGATACGAATGAGGACAATGTAATGTGTGTCAGATGGTAGTGAGTGTTAGAAAAGTAATAGAGATAAGGTAAAAGAGATAAGGAGGGCTGGGGAAAGTGCTCACTGAGAAGGTGATATTTGAGCAAAGAACAGAAGGAGGTGAAATGGAAAGTCTGAAGGACAGCCAGACAAAAAGTATACAGGTGAAGCAGCCAGCATCAACAACCTGAGCTGGGGGTATTCTTGGGATATCAGCAAGGAAACTATTGTGCATGGGGCCAAGTGAGCAAGGAGCAGAGAGGTAGAACAGAAGGGAGAGAGGTGATGGGATGGGGCTTGGGGACCGAGTGGCAAAGGCTGGTTGGTTATGTAGGCCTTACAAGAAACTCTAAGGATTTTGACTAAAAAAAAAAGATTTTATTTATTTATTTGCGAGGGAGAGTAAGAGAAAGCACAAGAGGGGAATAGAGGAAGAGAGAGAAGCAGGCTCCCCACTGAACAGAGAGCCTGATGCAGGATTGGCTCCTGGAATCATGACCTGAGCCAAAAGCAGACACTTAACTGACTGAGCCACCCAGGCACCCCAGATTTCAACTTTTATCCTGCATCTAATGAGGAGTCATTGAATAAGGAGTGTCATGTGGGTTTTTGTTTTAACAAGTTTACTCTGGCTGCCGTGTGGAGTATACAGTAGTTGGCCAAGAGCAGAAGCAAGGATATCATTTAAGAAACTATTACAGAAATCCAGGTAAAGGTGGTGGTGTCTGGACCAGGGAGGAAGTGATGACAAGTGGTCAGGTGCTGGATCTATTTTGGAAATAGAAACGAGAGTCCATGTTGATGGATTATGTGAAGCGTAAAACAGAGGAGTAAAAGATGACTCTGAGAGTTGGCTAAGTGAGTTGAAACTCCTGTTATAAAATAATAAAATTCAGGGTACAGCTGGCCACTGATACATCCTATTTTAAAAATCTAGGGATCCCTGGGTGGTGCAGCGGTTTGGCGCCTGCCTTTGGCCCAGGGCGTGATCCTGGAGACCCGGGATCGAATCCCACGTCGGGCTCCCGGTGCATGGAGCCTGCTTCTCCCTCTGCCTGTGTCTCTGCCTCTCTCTCTCTCTCTCTCTGTGACTATCATAAATAAATAAAAATTAAAAAAAATCTTTAAAAAATAAAATAAAAATAAAAATCTGGATTTATAGCTTTTCTAGAACAACTTGAAGACTGACATTGATGGATCCAAATTCATACATGGCAATAATTTACTGGAGGTAATTGATATTCTCTTCATGAATGGGGCAAATGCTTTCCAATTTGCCACCGTCCCCCCCCACCCCTTAATGTTATACCCATCTACTTCGCTTTTTATATTTCTAAATTGCCTGCCTGATCCTTGTTGTCATTTGATTTTGTAGATTGTGTGTGTGTTCCAGGTGCTGTATTAGACACTTCACATGAACTTATACATATACTCACTGGTGAGAACCCTGACTCTCACTTGTGTTTCTAAGGCCACACCAGCAGGAGTGGGCATGGTAATGTAAAGATTTTGTCCTTCCCACTTTGCAGAAGCTCCAGTCCCCTTCATCTCTTTCCCCACAGTTCTGGGATACATGTGCATTTTCTGGATTACTGTGTTGTATCTGCCTTTTCCTATCTCTCTTATGCCTGCAGCTGGGGCCTGTCATATGTCCCATTATGTTGATCGGCTGGAATCAGTGTTGCTCACACCTTGTGCATTCAGTTAGGACTGGGCCCTTTTGTCAAGTCCCTAAATCATTCCAAGTTGATTTCCATCATCTTTTCCTTAGGATGAGGCCTATCCCAGGATGTTCCTTGCTTCTTCTTCTAGACAGTCCCTGACGGTCCCTTCTCTATAGTCCTCCAGAGGTGCCAAGGCTGAGTCATGGAACAAACGCAGCACAGGCTGGAGCTGAGACCCTGCTGTATGACCTTTTGTTCTGCAAATGGAAACAATGGAAGATTAACAACGGAAAATACAAATCTTTATAAGAGCTAATAGATTATAGTTATATACTTTGAACCTCAGTATCTCAGTAAATGAACATTTCACTACAGTGCTTATCAGAGGTCTAGTTCCATAAGATATTCCCGGAAAAAGTGCTTCTTT
Organism: Canis lupus dingo; assembly: GCF_003254725.2. Lineage (NCBI taxonomy): Eukaryota > Metazoa > Chordata > Mammalia > Carnivora > Canidae > Canis > Canis lupus. The sequence goes on from NC_064270.1 coordinate 2,688,269, forward strand.
ACCAAGTAATTATAGCTGCTACCTGGAGACCTAGGAAGCACATCAGTATACTTGAGCTCAGTGAGCCCTGTCTATTATCTTGACTCAATCCAGCTTGTCCCTGAGTTATAGATTGCTTTCATCGTGGAATACCTTAAGAACACATTTTGGAAACATGTTTTGTATATTCAAGACAACCCTGGAAAAAACACTTAGACTTTGAAAGGTGAAGTTTTTCTCTCCCAAGAGCCAGAATATGTGTGAAAGTGTGAAAAATAACCCCCATCTCCAGCTCCAAATCTGGTTCTTTTGCCAGGATATCATATTATCAGTTCATTCTGAAAAGTTTCTGCTCCCTTAACATACATATTTCCACCAGTAACAACTCACTTTGGCAGTGGTTCTCAGGGGGCTGCAGGAATATTTTTATAAGTTCCCTGATCCTTGTCTAAAAACTGGCATAACTATATTTATAGTTCTATTTGCCTCAAAGTCGCTTTACTATTATTACATGTTACATGTGTTATATGTAGCATCAGTAGTTATCACACTTGAATCAATAACTTTTACTTACTTCTTATTTTATTGTTAAGAATGATATGTGCCGATAAGATAAGCACTGTTGGTAAATTGAATTTAACTAAAATAAAATAAAAATAATGATTTGTGCTTCTTAAAAAGAATTTAGGGAAAAGTTGAAAAAGAGTGAAGGAAAAAATTACTTCAACATAGAAATAACGTAGTTAATATGGCGGTGGTAAATGGGGACACACATGTTCACGTCCATGTATGCATGCTATCGGGATAATGCACTATCTGTGTTTATGTCATGACTTCCCCTTAGTTTGCCATCATGATAGTGACTATATTCACATCTCATTATACACTCTTTGAGAGCATGCTTCGCATGGCTGCATGATGCTCCCTCTTCTGAATGTGCCATTTTTCAACTTAGCGATTTGTGACAGTTATGCCATGGGTTCTCTGTGCTACTTCTCTCTAGGCACTTGGGCAATCTGTGTTTCCAGGTCTCCTTTGCAGTGTGATTGGGCCACTAAGTTGAATTCTGAACAATAGGATGTGGGTAGAAATGAGGATGCCACCTCTATACCTGGCATACTGCTCGAGACTTATCAGTGATGGTAGATGGCAGGTGGCAGATGGAAATAGCCTAGATCTGAAAGTCACTGCTTGGGAAGAAAGCTGCCTGAAGATGCTCAACCTATACCAGACTTTGAGTGAGAAGCAAACCTTAGTTTTGTTTGGCCATTGAAATTTCAACATTTAGTTGTTACTGCTACATAGCTTAACATACATGAATGTATCACCAATTTTTGGCACAGCTGAGCTTATTTTCAATTTCTTATTTAAAAAATATATCTTTGGGGCACCTGAGTGGCTCAGCTGGTTAAGCGTCTACCTTTAGCTCAAGTCATGATCCCAGGATCCCGGGATCAAGCCCCATATCAGGCTCCCTCCTCAATGGGGAGCCTGCTTCTCCCTCTCTCCTTGCTCATGCTCTCTTTGTTGCTCACTCTTTCTCAAATAGATAAATAAAATCTTTAAAAAAATAAAAAATAAATCTTTAAAGAGTATATTAAAGCATATATTTTTGTATATATCTGACTACCATCCTTGAATATATTCTGTTTTTTAGAAAATGTGTACCAAAATACACCCCCCTTTGATATACACAAACATGCAAAGTTGTGTATGAGAGTAACCATCAAAACTTGACCTTATCAAAATTGTTTATTACTTAAAAAAACTATTGGTTGATAGAGTGAAAATAGCATCTCATTGTTTTAATTTTCATATTTCTGATGAGTTTGAAAGCATTCTTTCAAAAGGCCTCTCTGAGAAAGAGGGTAGTGCTCCTGGATATTTGAAGGTACCAGGCATGACCATCTCCTCACCTATCTGGCTTTCAGTGTCTTCCATCTCCGTGAGTTGAACTCAACCTATGAAGAAAGGTGCCTTTGGATCTGATTTAGAATTAATCACCTTGTCAGTAGCCTGGGTGAATCTTGTATTTGAATGGAAATAAAGATACCTATTCTTCCCATTTTACATCTCTTTGAGAGAAAGAGAAGCTCTCTTGGTTTTCTTGGTCATCCAGAAAAGGCATAATGGACTCCTCACTGAAGTTACAGGAACTCTTGATATCTTGGATGGAGTAGACAGATGCATATCACAACAGAACCCACAATGGGCCAGAAGAGAGCCAACCAAAGGGTTGCAGGAGCACAGAGGATGGGGCCCAGTTCTGCCTGGGGACTAGAACATTCAAGCTGGATATTGAAGGTGATGTTCAAGATGACATTTGAGCTTGATCTCTGGTCTGGGTCTCTGGCTGGGCCTCATCTTCCCTGACAATTCTCTCAGCAGCCCATCTAGTGGATGGAGTATTACAAGCCAGGTTTTCCTGTGCTGAAATGTGATCAAATCAGACAAATCGTAAATCTACAGCTGTTGTTTTGTCAGCATGTATATTTTTATAGAAAGGAGCAAATCTCTGCTGAGCCAGCCAGATAATCATCTCTGCTTTTCCTTATGTGTTCAGAACTGTGAAAGAATGCCCTGGGCAGAGACCTGGTTTTAATCACCTTTGATTAACACAGAAGCTTTTGAAGGGGAAGGTGCTTTCTGTAAACTACGGCAGGATCCCAAGACAGTAATACAGCAGAGCCTTTCCCAGGATGTGAAATGTCTAGAGCAGGGCCAAGGTATCAAGCCCATGGAGACAACCCACTGCACAGGGAGTTACTTTAATGCCTCTGACTCATTCCTCCAAGAAGTTTTTTGGTCTTATTATTATTATTTTTTTATTCTTGAAAAATTGCAGGCCATGTAAAGCTAGAGACTTCTGGGTCCAAGGAATGTTTCAGCTTGCTTTTATTTAGTATAAAAGGAAAGCTATTTTTTTTTTTAAAGAAGAGATTTAGGGAGGCCAGAGAAAGTGCTGGGAATGGTCCCAGAAATGATTAAGAGGCTGGAAAGATCGAGCCTAGAAAAAAAGCAAGAGGGTTTGGGAAACTTCACTGGGGATGATGGGGAAAGCCACTTTCTGCCCTCAAGAAAACTCAGAGCTAAAACACATAGTGTTCTCCCTACCTGGAGATTTTGTTAAGAGTTGCCTGGGTTGGTTGGAATGTAGGAACCCAGAGACATGCAGGCAGGAAGTAAGGATCAGAGCTTTAAACCAGAGCTGCTATCTGCTCTTTGACCTGGCTTAAGTATTAACTACTCTAGAGGTGATGTAGGTAAATTGATACCTGACTTCTGGAGACAAGTCTTTGAGGAGCACAGGAGGGATGAGAAGGAGCTAGTGTATGTTTTGGTATGTTACTTCCAAAAGCTGTAACTTGGAGCATAAATCTCTGTTTGCAAAGCCCTTGAGTTAACACTAAATGAAACAGGCTCTTGGAGCCGAGACCAACAATGATAAGCCATGGTGAATATATTCTCTCCATTCCTTCTCAAGGTCAGGCAGCACCAGGCATAGGTCCACTGAGTGAGCTTCCAATGCTTCCCTCATTTCAGAGGAAGAGGTTTCCCTTGGAAAATGTAGCTATTGCTAAGAGTTGGTCTTTGGTATGGGCTTCCCAGAGTTCTCAAGCTCCTGATGCTCCTCAGAATGGGGTCTTGATTAGGAATTTTGGCTTTCTGATTTGCCTTGTTGATTAATTTTGCTGAGCCCAGGGGATTCTGCAGCATCCAGCCCACTGCCATCCATTGCCCAGGAGAGCCCATTCACAACTTTTCCTACATAGCAAAGAGCTTCTCTTCAAAACAAAGCATATCAGAGGCTTCCCCACCGGTGAGAAGTGGAAGAAAGTATTCAAAGACAGGAGTCCATGAACATCATCAAGAACCTAAAACCATCTGTGTTCTATCTAGTGTACAGTCTTCTCAGGATCATTTAGCCTCAAAAGCATTACTTTCAGAAAGAGAGCTAAGAGAGAAAGCACAACCTTCCCTTACCCCCCACCATGACCCGTCTCTCTGGATGTTGTTCTGGACACTGGGACAGCTGCCTCAAAACTCTCTGCTTATTCAGTTATATTTATCTTCTCAAGATTCTTAAAATCAAAGTCTCCTGGATTAAGACAAGTAGCACTTCACCGTCAAATATGTAATTCAACTGCATTTGCAGGCCTATTTCTGTTTGATTGATGTGTCTGGCCAGCAAATGTCCAGACCACAGCAGGGTTGAGGGCAGGGCCATAATGAGGTTATGGTCTGTGACAATAAGGGCTTTGAGCCAATAGCAGGTGTGTCAAAGTTGACCCACAGACACTTGGAGGTTCTGGCACACTGGGCATTTATGTCCCTGACCTGCCTGTGGACCTGGCAGTATCTAGTACCTCTACACATGCCCTGACCATGGGCCTGTGGGCTGCCTGTTTATCCTTTTGGACCATTCAAGCTTGTGCTCTCAATGATTACATTTTAAAATCTATTTAATGTACTTTTTTTTTTTTTAGAAGGGGGAATTAAGGTGCACAGGGAGAGAGAGAGAGAGAGAGAGAATGAGAATCCTAATCAGACTACAAGTCCAGTGTGGAGCCCAACATGAGGCTCCATCTCACAACCCTGAGATCATGACCCGAGCTGAAATCAAGAGTCAGATGCTCAATGGACTGAGTCACCCAGGCATCCTTTTTAATATACTTTTTTATAGTAAAATAATATGACCACATTGTACAATGTTTGGGAAAATAGAGGCAAAATCGACATAATCACTCCAAATCTCAGTGTCATGTATAAACATTATCATTTATTCCAGAAAAGATGTAGGGTAGGGGGCTTGAAACTAGGGGGGAGGCCTGAGTTGGCAATGGGGGTAGAGGGTAAGGTCCACAGATGGACACAGAGACTGGAAAACCCACTGATATAGATAAGGAAGATATCAATGTTTCCTTCCAGGGGCTTCTATGGTCTTGCTGAGCAGGAGAGGGTTGCACTCTTGAGCAGGGGGAGATGGGGAGTTCAGAGGGCCGAGGCATCTGGTCTGTACCATCACTGAGAGGAAAGTAACTGCCTGGCAGGGGGAGGGCCCAGTGAGCTCAGCCTTCTCACAGAAGTGGCCTGTCTGTATGCACCACTGACCCTTGGATTTTGCAGAAGATAAAGAGCAATAGCTCTGGGGCCTGGTGTTCACATGACAGAAAAATGTTCAGAAGACTATAGTACACATGGATCCTGCATGACACACCTTGACATGTCACAGCACACTGCAATGTCCATGAGAGAGCACCCATCCTAAGCTTCCTGGCTACCAGCCACAAACCTTACCCAACAGGGCCATCTCTGGACATGCCCTGCATCTTCCCAGCTTGGTGCCCATGAAGTCCTTCCAATTTTGTTCTTCTTGCTCTATGTGTCTGTGGTTTTGGAAACAGTCCATCCTAAAGGCTTGCCCCTGCCCTGTTCTAGTCACATGGAGTGTGAACACCTGGATCAGTGACAAGACCTCCTGGTGCTACTTTGCTCTGGGTTGGTATGGTAGGGAGCTACTTCAGTCCACGGAAGGCTAACTAAGTTATTTTGAAAATTAAGAATTTTGATGAGATATTTTGAAGAGATATAAGAGGGGTGGAAGCTAGGAAGTAAATGAGGATCAGGGATAATGTGCAGGGTGATGAAGTGAGGATCAGGAATGGTTTAGGCCTTACCAGTGTGAAGGACAGTATTTTGGATAGAATTGTGCTCCGGCCCCCCCCCCAACCTGCAAAGATGTGTTGGAGCCCTAACCCTGGGTATCTCAGTATGTGACCTTGGGTGGAAATAGAATTTTTACCAAAGTAATCAAGTTGAAATGAAGTCATGATGGTGGGTCCCAATCCAAAAGGACTGGGGTCTTTATAAGAAGAGGAGATTTGGACATAGGTAAGCTCAAGACCATGTGAAGACCCAGGGAGAAATGTCCCTCTACAAGTGAAGGAGAGAGGACTGGAGCAGATCTTTTATTTACTGCCTTCAGGAGAAAACCACCTTACCCTAGACTCTTAGCTTTCTGATCTATAAGACAAGAAACTTCTGTTGCTTAAGCCCCCAGCCTGTGGTACTGTGTTACTGTGACCCTAGCAAATGAGGGCTGGGGAGAGGGCCATCAGGGATATGGTGAACACTAACAAAAATGCCGACTCTTGAGGCACCTGGGTGGCTCAGTGGTTGAGCATCTGCCTTTGGCTCAGGTCATGATCCCGGGGTCCTGAGATCAAGGCCCACATCGGGCTCTCTGCAGAGAGTCTGCTTCTCCCTCTGCTTCTGTCTCTGCCTCTCTCTCTCTCTCTCTCTCTCTCTGTCTCTCATGAATAAATAAACAAAATAATAATAAAATAAATAAAATCTTTTAAAAAAATAGAGATTCCCTCCCCCCCCATTTCTCAAGGAATACCTTGACAGAGTTGAGTCACATTAGGATTTAACTATTGTGCTTTGTCCTGGACATTACCAATAAGACTCTCTCCTTCAGCTACTTTGGAAATGAACTTTTTTGATTCCTAGACATTAGAGTTCAAACTGGCAACACTGGGCTGAGTGTGAAGGGTAGGTTGGGGCTGAACCGGATGAGAGCAAGGGCAGCCTGACCTACCTCGGTCAAGGTGCTATGGTTTCCAGCCAGTCAGAGCTGAGAAGGCCTGGCAGGGCTCCTGATGCACATGCCAGAGACATGAGGAAGATAAGTCTGCTCTGAAATGAGAGAGCTGGTCCTTGATCCTGCAGCACATGACTCTGGAAGAGGAATCCCTTCCAAGGATCTGGAAGGCTTAACATTATAGGGAATTACTTTGTTTGTGAGAAGCCAGAGAAGTCCCAGTCCTGATATTTAAAATGCCTTCTATTGAGGTGGAAGGTGAATGCATGGTCATGATGAACACAGAGACAGCAGGGACTTCTGCTCAATGCATACCAAATGTCAGGTCCTGGCATGGATAATCTCACTTAATACTTGTCAACAACCATTTGAGTTAAATAAATTGTCTTCATGTTAAATGAAAATCGGGCTAGAGGACCAAGAAATTATTTGAGGTCTCACAGACATAACACAGTGCAGACATGATTGGGACACGAGCTTCTCTGGCTCTAAATCTGTGTCTGTAGGTGATATGGACCCAGTCATTGGTGGGGTGAACCATATATGGGAGCACACATGAGAGAAAGACATGATGGCTAAGGTTCTGATGCTCTCAACAGTGAGAGCTTCTCTAAGCAACAAGGGTCATTGTTATAATACATAAAGGATGGATTCGAGGAGCACATGTGTATGTGTGCACGCATGACCGTACTGTGGGGAAGTGTCAAGTAGGAAGGTAGAAGCAGGATCCTACACAAGAAAACTGGATGACTATATAGCTGGATGCTAAGAGAAATAAGAGAATGGGCAGCTGGTTGAGAGGCATGCCAATGGCACCAGAGTCTGGGAATTCAAGGCTGAACAAAAAAAGAGCTTCTGAGACTCCCTTCCTCAGAAATGGACAATGAGGTGAGTGATCCTCCAGAATTGTGTGGGTAGTATTGAACCTTTTATAATCTGAGGCTTCAAAACATCCTTTCTATTGTTGTTGTTGTTTTAATGATGTTTTGCATAACAATTCCAAGTATTGGCCCCTCCTGAATGTTAAGAGGTCTATTTTGCTGGATGACAGACAGAAAGCCAAACTCCTCACCTCTTGTAATGTTCCTCCTTTGTCCAGAGACATTAGATTGGAAAGAACTGGAGGAATTAAGCTGAAGCTCAAGTTGGTGGAGCTTTTGTTAGGGGCCTCAGGACTGTACTACTCTGCCACTCTTTACTGGGTTCAGAGGTCTTGGGGACTTGGAGTCCACTGTTACCCTGTTCTTGCTCTCCGGATGTGGAGGAGGGCAGGAGAGTACTATATTCTCTGTCATCCCATCTCAATGCACAACCCAAGCTACAATTCCACACTGGATCACAAGACACTGCAGACATGAAGGCCTTTCACAAAGTATTGGGTAACCAGTAATTACTGCAAAGTACTGGCTTTTTTCTAAACAGCTTGTTCACTGTGAAAAGAACCAGGTGCCCAAGGCAATTTTGTACTGCACACAATTAGGCATTTCTAAAAGTTTCTTAATTTGACTAATTGATTTTTTCTTGAAGTATAGTGGACCTGTTCAGCCTTACCTGAATTTTCTCTTTCACCGTGTGGGCTTCTCATCAGCTCCCCAAGGAGACTAGTCCTGCCATTGGGTTGAGCTTACAATAGGCTGGTTGGATACCCTCCTCTCAAGTACCCTCCCCCCACCCTGTCCTTCTCCAACTTCCTTAGTGCTAGAGATTCATTCATGGACTCAATCACAAATGTTCATGGGGGAGATTTACCATGCTCTGGTGCCCCAGTAAATATTTTGTGCTTGAACACCCTACACTATGATGAGCACAAGGTGTTATATGCAACTGATGAATTATTGAAAACTACATTCAAAACTAATGATGTACTCTAGGTTGGCTAATTGAATTTTTTAAAAAAAGAAAAAGAAAACCCTATAATAGGAGGTGTAGTTCCTTTTTTAATCAAGGAAACTGAGTCTCTGTCCTTACTAACTTCTTACACGGGGCTTTATTTATCATCTCTGAATGATGGGATGATGAGAAGGTTGTTCCAGAGCTATCATAAGAAAAAGAAGTAAGACATATATAAGAAAATTCATGGGGAATTTGCAAAGACGAAATCAACTGTACAAATGGAGGTTTAAGCTATTTTGTAAATATAATTTTCAGGATAAATAAATAATACCATGGGAGGGAAACAGGTCTGTTAAAAGCCCCAGAAAGGGGAGATGGGAAAATGGTAAGCTCTTTTGCATGAACCAAATTGAGGTTACACATTGCGTCTGGACAAGATAGAGCAGGCTGTTGAAATTGTGAAGTGTCTTTACTTTCTGCTGAACTTAAATCTGCTCCGTGAAGTGAAATGATTATTCTCTGTTATTTAGAATGGAAAAATAAATGGCATGTATTTGTAAAAACAAATTTGTGAAACAAATACAAGGAGGGAATCCTTAAGACGAACAGGTTATTTACGTGGGCCTTCAATTATTTGCTGCGGACTCCATAGCAAGTCCCACCTAGGGAATGAGACCCAGCATCGGAGAAGTCATATTTACAAACTTCGTAGTTTTTCTAAGGTCCTGGCCCCTGCCGTGGACATTCCTTCTAATGCTCCCAGAAACCACATCAGACTGGTTTCACAAGGACAGTTACAAATTTATCCATCATGGAGAGTTAGAGCAGGCAATTTATTGCATCCAATTCAAAGGCTGTGAAAGAATCTTTCAGATTTGGGTGCATTCCATATCTTTTAAATAAGTTGAACATATCCTTTGGTTCTAAGGAAAACAGCTTGTAAAATGTTTGGGAGCTCTGGGGACATCAAACAGCTCTTGGAGGAGTGCGTTTTAACGGTTTACTTGTAAAAGAATCAGTAAAAGAAGCAAAAACACATGGTTTAAATTCCTCTCAATAATATGAGGTATTTTTGTAGGCGTCTTTTCTTTTTCCTGAGGGTTCCAACACATCTTTGAGTGCTTATCCCCCAAATACTCAAAATAACATTCACATACACTGACATAACACAAGAGATTGTTGTACTGAAACATTGCCTTTGTTTGGCCCTGGATCCTGGGCCCTAGCAGAACCTGTATTCATCAAGAAATTGGGTGGAGAGAAGGGCCAAGAATGTCTGTGCAGTCATGAGTAATTTGAGTACAGAGGCAACTAATTTAGGGGTCCAAAAACTTATAAACTCCAACCAGGTAACATTAAGGCTTGAATTAAATCTTGAGAATTAAAAATGGAGGGTTGCATGAGAAGCTTAAAAACTATAGTGCTTTTGCTTTCCAGGGCACTCAAATCCAAGGAAAACAATGTGCTGGCTAAAGAAAGCTGGCCTGTGGGCAGTACCTGCACCAGCCTCACACCCTGTTTCAGACTTGCTTCCTTGGCTGTGAATTAGAAAAGAGAGGGAGAGTGACTTCCCAAAAGTCAATAGGTAGAAAGAGGTGGTACCTAATACAACTCCTGGGTCCCTTGCATTGTGTTACATCTGAGTGCACAGGCTGTCAGGAGATTGAAGAACATGGGTGAGGACAGACCTGGGCCAAGGTCAAATGACCTTGGGCCAAAGACATCACCTTATCTGCATGAGATTTCTCAACTATAAGATAGGGACAATAGGCACTACTTCTCTAACCTATGAGGATGGAATATTAAGATGGCGCGAATTGTTACTGTAGCAATTGACATTTCCCCCTCAGACATTACTTTTACAAATGGTTATGGAGTGTCTACTGCATAGCCTGCACTGGAGATGTGGTGGTGAGTCAACACAGTTGTGGTCTCTTCCCTCTTACAACTTGGTGGAGTCCAGCAGGAAGGACTGACATCACTGAAATGACCCCACAAGCAGGTGTGGCCAGAGTGAGGCTGTGTGTGGAATATTCTGAGGCTTGGACTCATGGAAAACTGAGGAGCAAGACAGGGTGGATGCAGACATGGGGGATGGGGGTGAAGTCACAGGGAACCAAGGTTGTGATAGGAGCTCCACTAATTTCTGATGCCATGAGTTTGACCCAGGAGCTTCTGCAGGATACTTGGAGCTTCCCTGCCTGTGCTCTTGGCTCCTTTATTCTGTGCTTCTGCCTCCTGACCTACTGCTCTGGTCACAAGGTCCCATCTCATTTCATAGCACTCCTGGGGTCTCATGTCAGATCCCACCTCTCTGGCTCAGCCCTGAGCACTTCTCCAGATTTCATATTTCCCTCTCTGGCTCCACCTGCCACTGCATAGTCTCAACCTGTGCCTTGTCTGTCGCAGTCCTTGATGCTGAGACCACATCCCAGGCATCACTGGTGATTCTGTCTCCCCCTTCTCTTCACCAGGAAATGACACCCAGAAGTCTAATACTTGTCTGGGCAAGATCTTTGTTTGCATGCAACAGAAACTGACTTTGGCTGATCATATCAAGGAAAGGGATTTGTTGAAAGGCTGTTGGGCAATTCAGAAAACCCCTGAGAAGGCCATGGAACAGTGTTTAGTCAATGGTCAAGCACAAAAGAATCTCAGCCATAGGCAGGATGACTGCCCAAATCAACCCAGAGCTGGTCTGGTGTGACCCCTGTGGCCACACCGGCTGCATCTGGAGGCCCTACCTGCCCTGCAGCTTCAGCAGCACTGACCATGCTCATAGGGGCTGAACTCTGTTGCTGCCCCCAGAACCTCAGCCTTTTGGCACCATGGCAAGTTAGGGTGGCTTGCTTTCCAAGCCCATGGGAAAGGCATCAGAAGTTTCTACTTTCAGAATAGGAAGCAGATGCTGCAAGACTGGTGAGTCCTTGCTCTAACAGCATGGAGAAGAGACAACTCAGGCCAGATTCTGAGTTGGTCCTAGAGTGGCAGGTGTTAGATATGACTGCGTGATGAAGAGTGAGCTGGAGAGGAAAGGAGAATGATGTCCAGCTTCCAGCTTGGATCACAGAGTGATGCTAGTAGGACTTGCTAACATGGACAGAAGGGGACCAGACTTAAGGCAGTCATGGGCAAAATAGTCATGAGATACTTGTGGGACAATGAATGGATTGTGGAATTTACACCATACTTGGCACCTCATGATGCTCAGTAAATACTTACTAAATGAATATATTGACCTGAATGCCATAGAGAAGGTGATAGAGACCATAGCTAATGAATAGCCATGGGCTTATGCAGGAAGGAGACAAAGAGGTTTCCTCTCTGCCATCCCCACCAACACAAATGGCTCTCCCTTAGACAAATTGTTCAACAGAGTTCATGTTAACTTGGTCCTAATCCCCCTTGGAAGCCCTGGGCTCTTCTCAAGAGCTCCCTAGGGTCCTGGCTTGGCTTTTAGCGTCAAGTGTGTCCAGTGGTAACAAGTTCCTGGGACCTCCATCCTTTCTTCTTTCCCTGTTGAACTATTTTGTCATCACTTTCCTGGTATTCTTCCTACTGCTGCTTCCTGAATTTTCCATGGGGTTCCACTAATGCCAGAAAAGAGGGAGCTCATGTAGGCTTTTGGGAGAGAGCAGGTTGGGCAAGCACTAAACTTCTTCGAAGTTTCCTGCCCTATTTTAAAAAACTATGTGAATAGGTTTTATTTTATTCTGTAAGATATTTGTTTTAAAGTAAAAGGCCAAGATTTATTTATTTATTTATTTATTTATTTATTTATTTTTATTTTATTTTATTTTATTTTACCACTGAAGAACATTGACATTCCTGAATCATAGCTTCAAACACAGCAGAATGACTCCAGCCCTGGCTGCAGTGTGAAAGGAGTTGGCAGCGGCTCCCCCTTTAACTCCTCTGTGCCCCATGGAGAGAACAGCTCATCAGTCTCTTGTTTTCACCTTCCATGATGCCTCATACCTAGAATGGGCCAAGTACACTTAAGTTTATGAGGCTGCTGAATTTACACAAGGCCAAAGAGGCAGATCTATGTGGCCACAAATGTCATAACTTGAAGGGATCTCAGTGGTCTCCTAACCTAAGGAATGGAAGATGCATGTGCCCCAAAGCAGATGAGCTCTGTCACTGTCCAGACCCCTTCCCTTAGAGCCTTAGCACTCTTCCCCACACAGCATTCTGGGGACCTAGGGCCACACAGAATTGGCATGGGAATGAGAACCTGCTTATTGCCCTCCAGATGGTTGAACCCTCACCATTTCACTGAGAGGGAGACTGAGGCTGAGAGAGGCTGTGTTTCACAAGGACTTCTTGCAGGAGGACCTGGACTGGAGCCTGGTCTCCTGATGTCCAATTTAATCCAGTCTGAACTGCACAACTCAGAGGAGGGGATGACTCTGGGCAGGCATCAGTTTTCCCTCCTTGTCAACCCTTCTTAAAAGGCTTTAACACTGTCCTCTGTCTAGAATTCAAGCTGAAATGATTTAAAATCTCTTGCTGAGATGCTGAACACACAAGAGAAATAGCCATAAATTCCCTAATGAACCAAAAGAATAATATTCTGTCCATTAAGAAAAAGGAGATGAGACTTCATGCTACTTTATAATAATAACTGTCATGTTCATCTGCCCCTACCCTTTTTCATCGTAAGAGAAATCTAGACAAGTTCTCATAGCTGAGACACAGGGAGGCAAAAGGAAATAGTGGAAAGAACGTTGGCCGTGGAGAAAGTCATATCTGGTTGCATCCCTGCTCCAGCACTGACAAACTCAGTGATCTTGGACAAGTTATTCTACCTTTCTGAACTCAGTATTTGTCATCTGTAAAACGGGAATAATATCTGTCTCAGAGAAATGGTGGGACCATTAAATGAAATAATATGTAAAATGTCTGGGATTTAAAGGGTATCTGGTTAAAAAGAGCCTGTGGTTGTCTATTCTTTTTTCAAGAGAATCTGTTTTTCTAGAACACTGGGGCTGGGGTCTCAATACACCTGTGCATTCTAGATCTCTTAGCAGGCCATCCCTGGGCACTCATAAACTACAATAGTCTACACATGCTAGAGATACTGGTATAAGATGAAAATGAGCTTTTTTTTTTTTTTTAAATTGAAATAGGTTGGGGAGAGGAAAATGATATGAAACAAATGTGTGAAAAATGTGGGAAACAGAGAAGGTCAACTTGGAAAGAAGGGTGGAATGTAGCGCTGCCACCGAGGAGAGGGCTGGGCAGTCACCACAGGCTCCAGCTGCTGGCTCCCACCTCTGGGAAGCAGAGCCCACCCAGGTCTCCAGGCCCAGCTAAGGTGATAAGCCATCTCTTGATCTTTTGAATGTCTGCAGTGAGGGGTAGAGTGAAAGAGACAGGAGAGCAGTCTCAGGAATGTGGCCAGGGCTGCAAGTGTGGCTCAGACAGCACTTGTGGGGCTGCCTCCTGAGATCAGAGAGCCACCTAACAGGGTGTCGGGCCTCCTCACAGGAAAGAGAACAGGAGCATCTCTCAGGAAGCATGCTATTTTATGTTTCCCACGTTTTCTTTTCTGGGGTTTAATAAATTCTCAGTGAAAATTCAAGTCCTGTCTATGGAACAAAGCAAAAAATAGAAAGCTCTGCTATCAAAAACTGAAAGAAGTATCCCATATGTAGTAGACAGAAGTGACAGGGTGCAGGAAGGATTCCAAGGAAAAGAAAGATTCAGGATGCAGATGAGCAATTCCTGATAAGTGTCCTCAGTAAGACCTCTATTGTGGAGCACATCTTCCCTGACCGCTAGGGGCACGGAGTTTGGATTTTAAAGAGGGTTCCCTTACAGGTTCTCTTCTGCATTTGCTCCTCACACCACTCTGGCTATTTATGTGTAGATACACATTTAAATGTGCATGTACTTCAGCTCATCATTTTTTCATTTATTTTATCCAGAAGTATCAACCTTCTCTGGTTGATACCCAAGGAGTCATGGGTCAAGATTTCATCACTGTGTTGTCACAGTAGCAAAATACCTGCAAACAAGTTACACATTTAAGAATAAGAAACTTTGTATGGATAACCACAGTCACATCAGTTTGAGGAACTATTTTCCATCAATTAAAATAAAAAATTCGGGTATGTATGCCCATATGTGTACCTGTGTCTGCATTTCTACAAAATATTCATTTATATTTATTTCTAATCCATCTAAATCTAGAACAAAGCTAAGAAAATACATAATGATGTAACCTCTATATTAGCATTCTAGTGGTGATTTTTATCTTTGTATTTTCTCATTTATTTTCCAAATTTTCAATGAGTGCATTCAAAATTAAAATAGCTTATTTTTCTAATTGTGAATGTAATAAATACTCTAAAGTCTCAAGTAATTAAAATACTCAAAATAAGTAGAATCACTTGCAAATTCAGTGCATACATTAGTGGGGTTTTGTTTATCTTTCCAGTTTGCTTTCATTGTACTTACATGTATATGAATGAAATGTGATTATAAACACAAACTCATACAGATACCTAAAGTATAAGGAGTTTAGTATTTGCAGGATTTTTTGTTTCTATCTCATTTGTTGAAAAAAATGACAGACATCATTCTCTGAATAAATGTTGATTGTATTCGTTGTTGTAAAGAGCTGGTTAGCGTTGAATCTCCATGTGAGGCATTTCTCATATGTATTTGTCCAAGCTTCTAGTCTCCTAGAAATAGAATAATATGTTAAAAGAAGTGGAGATTTTAAGGCCTTTTATGGATATTTCAGGTTACTTTTCAGAAAGATTATACCAACATATACCCTTTCTATCAGGGTTTAGGGCTGCCTCAATATGCCTTTATTTAAAAATTTTTTTAATTTAACTATCAAAACTACTGTCTCTTTGGTCTTAATTGGCACTCAGAGGAAACTTTCAGTCCAAAGTTTGGCATGAAAGAGCATTGGAGGCTTTTCTGAAAAGGGAAAATGCGATTAATTTAAATGATGAGCATTTCAAGCTTTCATATGTATATACGATTCACTTCCAAATGTCAACAACAAAAAGTAGAGACCCGATATATCATAGCCTGAGAGTATATAAGAAACAGATTTTGTGGTGTCATCCAATTCCAGTGGAGAGTCATGCTTTATCTCTCATCTTTTTATTCATGACATTTTTTTTTTGCCAGTTGGAAATGAGCTACAAATATTCAATTAGAATACATTTTTGGCACTATTTTGGTCTTTTCATTATTCATGCCCCAAGTATTTACTTCTGACTACAGATTTACTTTGTAAACATCTCCTTTATCTTTGTATCTACAGACACATGTTGATTTTGTGATTACAACTAGAAAAAGTTTGGATTTTTTTCCTCCTCCAGAAATGTACCGAGAGAGTGAAACTTAGTGCATGCCGCAGAGATGTATAGATAAATTGTGTGCAAGTGGTATGTGTGTGCCTGTCCACGTGTATACTTGTGGGGGAGGCACAGGGAGGGGCAAGACAGGAAATCTGGGATGTTTAACAATCCCTCTGATACTGCATCCCATTGGAGGGGCTTATATTTGGAAGGGAGTCATCGTAGTCCTGAAGAGCCAATTGATTATTCCAGCACTCCTGCAGGGGCAGGGTGGTGGTGGTGTTGGCAGAGACTCTTCTAAAGTTAGAGCTTGGGAGAGTCAGTGACCTGAACCCAGAGCCTTTGGCTAGAGGTGGGAAGGACCTGGATTGCCCCCTGGATTCCCAGCCCCTGTTCTCTCCCTGACAAACTGCTGCCTTGCCTGTCAGTGGTCCTAATTTCTCTTCTTCGTGTGCTTCATACCTGAGACACTAACGGAATTTGGTGGTACAAACCAGGAAAGGTGTGTCTAGTCCTTTCCTGTATCCCACTCTGATGCCTCCCTAAGATTTGTGCCCCTGGGCCCATGAAACTGTTAGACCACAGCCCTTCTGGTCATAATTCCCCTGTATCTCTCCCCTTCTAGGAGCCTGCCAGAGCACAGAAGTTACTATGCACAGGTGTTCTGAGCAGATAGGCTCTAATCCCCATGCTGAGTTTACCTGCTTATCTGTAAGACCCATTTTTCATTGTATCCTTGAAACAAGCCTCCCATCACTGTGTAAGATTAATGAGATCTCAGCATGGAAAGATTACCCAAAGGCTCAAGAACACTAGCCCCAGATAGGCTGGCAGACCCTGCACATAATCTACTCATTGGAGACAGTTTTGGTGGAAGATGTCAACCACACAATCCCCCTTTCTTGTGATCCAGCTCAATTGAGTAGTATTTGTTCAAGGATAGCCCAGCCTTACCTAGGAACAAAAGGGGTCCTTGTTTTCATCTCAGCAGCCAGCTGGGCACTATAAGTAAGAAATCACTTGACTAAGCAGCAAAGGTTGGAATGTTCTCTACCTTGACTTCTTTTTTTTATTTTTTAAATTTTTATTTAATTTTTATTTTTTTATTGGAGTTCAATTTGCCAACATATAGCATAACACCCAGTGCTCATCCCACTAAGTGCCAGGAAATCAGTGCCTGTCACCCAGTCAGCCCAACCCCCCACCCACCTCCCTTTCCACTACCCCTTGTTCATTTCCCAGAGTTAGGTGTCTCTCATGTCTTGTCACCCTCACTGATATTTTCACTGACTTCTACCCAAAAATCTTATCTCTGGTAAAATGGGTCCCTAGGTGGGCCCAAATTGTCCTTTTGCTAAGGGAATAGCTTGTAGGATAGTTTGTTTAACAGAAAACACCATAGGCACACTTTGTTCTGTTTGTGATGCTCATGTCAAAGTACCCTCATCTCAGAGTAGCTTAGAGAAGGATGTTACTTCAGATCCCTCGGAGACTTGGACCCTAGAATAAAATCATCCTAAAATCCACCAACCTCCCTGTTTTTCACCCCCCACACTGTTTCCCTGCCTCAAGCCTGCCCAAGTGTTCCTTGGCCTTGCTAGCCTTTTCGGTGCACACCCCATGCAGAACCTTCTACCAGCTGGTTCCTTCTAAAGTTACCCAAAGTGTTCAAGATTGTCCTCAGGACACCCTATCTCTCCTTCTTCTTGTTGTGGCCCTCATTTTACCCACTATGCACCAAAAGTAGTCTGTTTGGAGGTCTACGTAGGACTATCTAGGTCTAGGTCCATCTCTGCAGACAGATAGGTCTAGATAACATACTGCTGTAGGAATATACTGCGTAAACCCCAACCACGCAGAGACTACCTTTAGTTCAGGTGTAACTGAAACAAAGGTACCCAGTTATTTGTTTGAGGATGTAACTGTCTCACTTTTCATTCTCATAAATTCCTTATGATGTGTCACATTGGGTGATATGGTAGGCAGAATAATGGTCCCACAGATGCCCATGTCCTAATTCTTGGAACCTGAAAATGTGTTGTTATCTTCATGGAAAAAAGGACTTTGCAGATGTTATTAGGGATTGTGAGACGGGGAGATTGGTTGGATTACCCAGGTGGACCCAATATCATCATGTGGGTCTTCAAATTGGAGAACCTCCTGGCTGTGGTCATAGAGAGAGATGTCATGATGAGAGCAGGGTTAGGGGAACAGAGTCAAAGGTGGAATGTTATAAGCTTTGAAGATGGAGGTAGGGGCCATTAGCCAAGGACATCCTCTAGAAACTGGAAAATGGATCCATGCAAGGAAAGAGATCCTTCCCTAGAGCCTCCAGGAGGAAAGCACTCCTGTTGACACCTTGATTTTAGTTCAGGGAAACCCATGTCAGCCTTTCAATCTGCAGAATTAGAAGACAACAAAGTTGCAGTGTTTGAAGCCACTGAGTCTGGTGATCGGTTATGGTGGCCATGGAAACCTAACACGGGTGAGATGGAACCAGATATCATTCCTTAGGTTCAGGCTGGCCTCCGATGTACTCTGTTTACCAATGGTTTGTACAAACTGTCTGACTGCTTGCTGCAGAATCATATTCCTTCGGATCTATTCCTTTTCTGGTTTCAACATTCATTCAACACAGCTATCTTTTAGTTTTCCTTTGCCCCAGGTAGCTTATGGCTTTTTTGAAATGGGGCTTATCTCCAATGAAGAGACACCCTTTCTTCCTTTCTCAGCCAACTAGGCAACAGCAAAATGATATGGGTTCTATTAAAATTCCTTCTTAATTTAGTCTCTCCAAGATTTGAAAGCTCCTTTTATTTTGAAGAAATAGAACAAGAAAGAAATATAATTCCAGAATCATAAGCCAAGGAACTGGTTAACCTGGCATTGCTGAAGAGATACATTAGCAAATATGGAAAAAAATTCACAGTGCTACTCATCCTCATGCACTGTTTTCTTCTGGTAACTTTGTTTTTTGCTGCTCTGAAAGTTGACTGGGCTTTTAGAAAAGCACCCAGATCCCCTCAGAGTAAATTTCAAATACACCGCCTAATTTGCAATATAGGCACACCTTCTTACATATACCCTCTCACATGAGAAAATCTGATTGTTTTCCTAAGGCACTATTTGTAATAGGTGGACAGTAAAATAAAAGTTTCATGTGCACAGATTCCTTGCAGAGCCTTTCCAGAAGGGAAAGCCACATTTAATAAACAAATAAATCAGCCTCCCAGAGGACATGGGTGTTAAGAAGGTCTCTTGTTAGTAGATGTGAGTTGTGCTATCTAATGGGGTTCTTATTCTAATCTCCCAACCACTTGCAGTTCACAGACACCTACTTTGTAAAAAAAATTCTGCAGATTTCACCACTGATGAAACCAATGGCCAGCAAAGCCACCATGAACCAGCTTTCTCCCTACAGGTATTTGTGTTTACTGATACCAGGTGCCTGAGTACTCAAACCCCGATCCCCATACACACCAAGCCTAGGGATCATCCAGGCAGCATGCTCAGACCTCTGTGGCTCCATGAATGCAAAAAGCCAGCTTTCTCATCCCCAGTGCTATGTGTAGACTCGGAACTAGCCCTTCCAGTTGTGTACTTGCATACTGCTGGCCTGATGCCTGTCCCCCACCTCTACTGCAATGTGCACAATGGGGGAGGAACTTGTAGCCACAGGAGAGTACAGGGCCTCCATCATTGCCACTAAGCCTGGAGATGGCTCCAGACCTCACTGCCTGCCCTGGCCCCACATATGTCTGTCACTGGCTCCTGTCACTACATGGGTACATGCCACTGGCCCCTGCAGCTAAGTGCACACCACCAGCCCCAGGCACCACCTGTGGCTGCCCTCATCCCTAGCCACTGGGCCTGGAGGCACTGCTGAGGACCCCCATAGCCTCAGTGCTCTCCAAGGTCCATTATTGTCAGTCAAGAGCAAGAAAGTACATACGTTGATTCTATCAATCCCTCTACCCTGGCTAGAGCAAACATCATCCTGACCATGATTGACGTGTGCTCTGGGTGTTGGTTTGCCTTTTCTGCCTGCAGGGTCTTGGTCATCATCACTACCTGAGGGCCCTGAGGCTCCTCATCCACGTGTTATATCCCACACAATGTTACCTCAGACAAGCAAGCTGCTTCATGGTACGGTGAGCCCTTCACATACCATGCATCCCAGAAGCCACCTACACAGTCGGCAGGGAAAGAATCTCCTACAAACATGGCTGAGACATCAGTTTGGACACAATGCATTGTGAGGGGGGACATGTTCCTCTAAAATGTAATACTTGCCATAAATCAATGACCACTTTATGGTCAGCATATGTCAACTGATGAGGGCAGACAGACTTCCTTTGAAAAAGGAAAATAAGCAACTACTTTCCTTATTGCCTATCGTTATTTATTGGAAAGGCAAGGAATGTAAAACAATATACAAGAATAGATAAATACATGGGAGAATAGAAGTATAGACATTTTCACATATATGGGGGTAGTTAATACATGACAATAATATTTAAGATCAATGGAAAGAAATGAACTATCTAATATAATTGTATGGGAACTTTTAGCAATAAACTTAGAAAAAACTAAAAGTCTCTACCTTACATGCCATTTATAAGAATAAGTTCCAGATGGGTTAGAGAGTTAAACAATAAAAAAAAAAAAAACTTTAAAAAAATTAGAAAGGAGAATGTTTATGACTCAGAAGTAGGAAAGGCCTAAAATAAATACATTCTAAACTCATAAAGATTGACAAATACAATGACATCAACATTCAAAACTGTAAAATCGAAAACATTTAAAAAGGTTAAAAGAAGTAATAGACCTTACTTTAAGAAGTTAAAAAACAGAAACAAGTTAGTATTACTAACATACATAATGGATGCAAGACCCATATCCTAAATATATGAAAAGCTCCTTTGTTCAATAAAGGACAAACACAAATAAAAAAATGGTCAGAATATTCGAAGAGGCTGCTTACAGTCGATGGAATAAAATCGACAGGAATTTGTATTGCCCGCCGATAGTTGATTTCTCCTCTGGAAAAGTTTATTTAAAATGACAATGATCCAACTCCCCGCGAGCCCCTTTCCGCCCGGGAAGGAGCCTCGGTGTCCAACGAAAGATGAATGGATAAAGAAGATGTGGTTTATGTATACAATGGAATATTACTCAGCTATTAGAAATGACAAATACCCACCATTTGCTTCAACGTGGATGGAACTGGAGGGTATTATGCTGAGTGAAGTAAGTCAGTCGGAGAAGGACAAACATTATATGTTCTCATTCATTTGGGGAATATAAATAATAGTGAAAGGGAAAATAAGGGAAGGGAGAAGAAATGTGTGGGAAATATCAGAAAGGGAGACAGAACGTAAAGACTGCTAACTCTGGGAAACGAACTAGGGGTGGTAGAAGGGGAGGAGGGCGGGGGGTGGGAGTGAATGGGTGACGGGCACTGGGTATTATTCTGTATGTTAGTAAATTGAACACCAATAAAAAAAAAATAAAATGACAATGATACTATTTTAAGTCATAAGCATGATGAAATTTTCAGGTTGATAAAATTGGTGATAACAGGGAGATAGGTTTAGTGGGATTCTACATTGATAGAGCTGCTCTAAAGGGCAATGTCATGGTAACTGTAATAACTAAAAATGGACATATGCTTTGATCTGGAAATTCCACTTCTTGATAATTCTCCTAGAAAAATAATTGCACAGGTTCATGAAGGGGCAGGTGCAGAGACATATGGAGCTGTTAATTGGAACATTATTTGTAATAGTAAATATAAAATCAAATCAAAATGAGGGGCACCTAAGTGACTCGGTAAGTTGAGCAGCCAGCTCTTGGTTTTGGCTCAGGTCATGATCTCTGGGTCTTGAGATCAAGCCCCTTGTGGGGCTCCATGCTCAGTGGGGAGTCTGCTTCTCTGCTTCTCTCTCCCTCGACCCTTCCCCTACTTGTATGTGTTCTTTCTCTCAAATAAATAAACTTTAAAAAAATAAAATAAAAATGAAAACAACCTAAACTCCACCAGGGCAGAAATAGCAGCCCCTCAAAGGACAGGGGAGATAAACATGCAGTGGCATTAGAAGATCTGTGAGACACATACATAGTGACAAAAAGGTTACAGCACAATATGTGCAGTGTGGTAAATTTATGTAAAACAAAACCAGGCACACATATCACATAAACGCAGAGCCATTTATTTTTCTAGATTAGTGCTGTCCAGTAGGACTTTTTATGATAGAAATGTCCTATATAATCTTTGTTGTGTAACGTAGTAGCCACTAGCCACATGTGGCTTTGAGCATGTGAAATGTGGCAATTGTGACTAAGAAGCTGAATCTCAAATTTTATTTAATTTAAAATCATTTAAGTTTAAAAAACTATATATGTCTAATGGCTCCCTAATGGACAACACAGCTGAAGATTCACATATGCATGACAAATCATCTCCAGAGGACTGTATTCAGCTGTGGAGATGTATCACATAAATATATTCCTATAATACTTGTGTCATTGGAAAAGTAATATTTGAAGAGCAAACTATAAGAAACACTTCCTCAAAAGATGTACAAAATCTGTTAAAAAATACTGACCAAATCATATATATATATATATTTTTTTGGGTAATAGAATGCCCCTGGAAACATGGGGAGTGGCCAATTGATCAACCCTTATCTAGGGAAAGGCATGGCCAAAGAAGGTAGGTGTTGTCCTCTGAGCTGGAGCCCCATTCTGGGGAGGTGGAGCGGGAAGGACAATGCGACCTGAGGTCTCATGGCTGAACTTCAGCAGCCAAACAAAAGAGTGAGGATAGGGCTGAACCAGAAGGGAAAGATGAGTTAGGTGGTGTCAGGAGCCCGAAATAACTGGGCTTGCCTGTGTGAGCCACTGAGTGTATCAGTGGCACCTTCTTGTCCCAAAAGTCCATGGATATCTCACTTTGAGTTGGGTTGTGCTGGCTGAAGCACACATAGTCACAATGGACACTACCACTATTGCACTTATTTAAACAAGTAGCATCCATTTGGTTCATCCTTTTCACCAACAGACCATTTCCCTGTTAATGGATTGTTGATATGCACAGTGTGGTTGGATTAAGCACAGAATTCGAGCAGAAGAGCAGTTCCCCTTCAGAGTTCCTACTGTTGTGCCTGTAGACTCAGCTGGTAGAATCAGGCAGTTTGATTTAATGATGGAGAAATGCCTCACTGTTTCCCAAGAATTGCAAAATAAAAGAAGGATCGCCAATGGGCTGTTTTATAGACACCAACCATCAGCTCTAAGTAGGAACAGACATGTACTTGTTTATTCACTTCCAGCTTCCTAAACATAATAAAAAGATCAGATTTAGTTGGCTAAAACCCATAGATAACAACATCCAGAATTCATCATTTTTCTCAAGAATAAGATCTGGCCTCAGGGAATAAGCTGAAAAACTGAATATTCTTCATTATACTATTTTGTGCAAGGTGCCAAGCGTTTTTCACACACCACTGACCTATATGTGAGTATATAACAAAACATGGTCATGAGGAAAGAACTCTGATTGGAAGTGACTAAGTGCTGCGTGTGTTAAGTGATAGTACCCACCAATTCCTCAGCTTAGCGGCTTCTTCCCATGTCCCCAGCCTGCATGACTCCCTGCACTGCTTGGAAGCATGGGAGAGATGAGGCCACAATGGAAAATCTGGGACTGTGAGCAGCAGAAGCCAAGGACTGGCCCAAGGCAAGGTAGAGCCCAAGTGGCCACGTCAATTAGGCAGTGGGAATGAGGCACAGGCCATCAGGAGCAAGACAGATGTGCAGTGCTGTGGTAAGGAGACTCAGACAAAGCAAAATGGGGCTGGTGAGCAGCAGGGCCTGTCCAGGGAAAACAAGCTGACCTGTATGAGAAGGGCAAGTGGGACCTGGCCAATCTGGTGGGATCTAGGATCACGGTCCTGACTTTCGGTAGTCATCCCAAATTGACACACTGTGCATGAGTTTAGTAGGTACCAACCATTGAGTGGCTTAAACAAAAGAAATGTATTGCCTTTCAGATCCGGAGTCCAGGACTCTGAAAATAAAACATTGGCGGGCTTGACTCCTTCTGAAGACTGTGGATGGAAATCTGTTTCAGGCTGCTGTCCTTGGCAAAAGGATGGCCATGTTCATGTTTACATGGTGTTTTCCTTATGTGTCTGTCTGTGTTCAAATTTTCTTTTTCTTTTTTAAGATTTACATATTTATTTGAAAGAGAGAGAGAGAGAGAGAGAGAGAAGGAGGAGGAGGAGCAGAGGGATAGGGAGAGAGACTCTTAAGCTGACCCCACACTGAGCACTGAGCCTAACACGAGGCTCAGTCTTACAACCCTGAGATCAAGGCCTGAGCTGAAACCAAGAGTTGGATGCTCAACTGACTGTGCCACCCAGGAATCCCCAAATTTTCTTTTTTATAGAGACTAGTCATATATAATTAGGGCTCATCCTAATCACCTTTTAATTGATTACTCTCAAAATATAAATGCACAAAGCCTAGGAACTGTCTATGAAGTAGAAGGAGAGAGTAACTAAGAAAAGGAAAAAAATTATAAATGCAAAATATTTAGAACTTTATTATTATCTTAAAATGGAAAGATGTAAGGTTCAACTGCACCACTTACTAGCCATCTGATCTCAATAGATATGACCAAAAAGAGTGTACCTGGCTACATGGGACAAGTATCCTAAATAGGGATTACACTAGCAAGTGACATTACCACTTGGGAACTTCAGATCCCACATCTGCAAAAAGGAATGCTTATAAAGTCTGCCTTGAGCCACAAAGTCAACCTATAAGTTGGGATAGACTGGGACAGACCAGTTGAGCTGGGTCAGCTGCAACAAGGACCTCAGGCTGCCCCTTGAGCTGCTGTAATTCAATATGAAAGTGAGGAAATCACATGTGAACCAAACACTCTGGGAATTTTTGAGTCCTGACTACACATAAGCCCCTGAGAACACTTCACAACATTTTACATCAGTTCCCTGTGCTAAAGAGGTCCATATGGACTCAAATTGTCTTGACCTTTGTTCATCTACTATTTCTCAAGTGGAGTTCTTGAAAAGCGTGGTGCTGACCCTTCGCATGAAATGTGCCCGGCAGCTCGGATTGCTCAACAAAAATACAAAGGCACTTAGGACTCAGCCATTCTCCAAACAACTGCTTTCCTAACTTCAGTGTGTGCAGTTGCTGAGTCTGTTTCCAATTATCCAGGGAAGCTGCAACTGTGGCCTCACCCTTTGCTCAGGACAGTGTTGGGCTGCCATAAAGAGAAAGATATGGAGAACAGTCACCAAGAAAGGGACTTTCCATTGATCAGTCATCAGCACCTTCATCAATGTGGCCACATTTTTGAAAAATGGGGCCAAAGAGAACCATATTCCTTGCATGTGTATTTATTGAGCACTTTGATGTTTGGGGACCTAGTCGAGGCATCAGGGAAAGAGATGGAAAAAGACAAAGTTCTGTATTTGTAACTCTCACATTCTAGTGGAGCAAAGACATTTCTATATCTCTACATATACCCACACCTGCATATATCTTTGTATCTTATCTACTGTAAGTGTGTGTGCAATCTAACTACACAGAGCAATAAGTCTTCTGAGGTCAAAGTAAGACTCATGGATGAGTGTAAGGTTGGAGTGAGGTTAATTTTTTTGAAGAAGTGATCCTTGAATGGTCCTTTGGAGAAGGTGATGCTTGGACAAGGATTTGAATGGAGTGAGCCAAGTAAAGATTCCGAAAAACAAGTCTTCCAGATGAAGGGACCTGCAAAGGTAAATGAGTGTCACTGGAGTGGTGTGAACTAGGGGAAAAGCATGGAGAGGGCTCGGTGTAGCCATTAGCCAAGGTTCTTGTGCAAACCTGCAGGATAATCCTGGATCGCCCCATCCCCACCTCCATCCCAGGCCTAACCTCTCCCTCCTTCACTTGAAACAGGGATTATTGGCTCAGGGATCCAGAAAAGACATGCTTGGTCTCATCCTGTTGCTTTATTTTTCCTCCCATCCTTCCCACTTCCCCCATCACAGTAGCTAAATATTTAATGTATTTCTAAACATTTCACTGAAGTATAATAAATATACAGAAAAGAGCACAGGGATGTACAGCTGAATGAATTTTCTTTTTTTATTCTTTTTTTAAGAGGATTTTTAAAAAGATTTATTTATTTATTACAGAGGGAGAAAGAGAGTAAAGGGGGAAAGGCAGTAGGAGAAGCAGACTCCGCATAGAAGAGAGAGCCCAACAGGGATCTCTATCCCATGACCCTGGGATCATGACCTGAGCCAAAGACAGATGCTTAACCTACTGAGCCACCCAGGCACCCCCTGAATAGATTTTCATGGATTACACATGCCCAGATGGAGACACCAAACAAGACAGCGCCTCAGAAACCCTGGCACTGTCCTCCCTAACATGTCCCCAAGGGTAACTATCAACTTAATTAACTTGGCCCATTTCTGTGCTTTGGATAAAAGGAATCATAAAACATGTTCCCTTTTCTATTTGATTTCTTTCATTTACTTTAACATATTTGTCAGATTCATCTGTATCATCATGTGCAATTGTACATTATTCATTCTCATTGCTTATGATGTGCTCCGTTGTGGAAATACCACAATTTATAGATGTATTCTATTAGTAATGGGCATTGAACACTTTCCAGTTTTGTGGTATTATAAATAGCACCCTATGAATGTTTTAGAATATGAAGTTTGGTGAACATATGTATGTATTTTTGTTGAACATATGCCTAGGAGAGGAATTGCTCACAGGATAGGTGGATGTTAAAATGGAGTAGATATTACCAAAGGGTTTTTCAACATTGATTCACTTAAAAATAACATTTATTTTTAAGATAATAAAATAGCGCATATTATTGTTGGGAATTTGGAAACTAGAGTAAAATAAAGCAAAATAAATGTTAGTTTTTATTTTTACATATTAGTTTTTATTTTTGTAGTTACAGAATTGGGATCATGCTATATAGATCCTTCTGTTTTCACTTTACATTTGTAGCATTTCTGATATAATTAAATGTTTTTCAAAAGCGAAAGTTTTAATGACATCTGGATATGTCAAAATAAATTTAATTATTTAAATTTAAAAAATATTTTACTATAGTAAACAATGCTTCCACGAATATTACTAAATGAATTTTATGCATATTTCTGATTACTATCCCTGAATATATTTTGAGAAAAAAATTTCTGAATCAAAGGACTTACTACATTTAAAGTTCTTGCTTGATGCTGCCTAAATTTTCTCAGAAAACTGAAAACAGAACTCATTTACAGTTCTGCTGGCATTTGACTGATTAATTTCATTGGCAACATAAGGATATACTATTTTATCAATTAACATTACATGAAAACAATTTAGATTAAATGTTTATGTGTTAATTGGTCCTTTGCATCTTTAGTATCCTGTTCACATCTTCTTCTCATTTTCTGGGGATATTCAAGTTTTTCCATTGATTTGGTAGTAACTTTATATTTTTAAGTTATGAACTGCATCTTTATTGTGTCCTCATTTTTTTTGCCTATATTTGCAACTGCTCATGTTCTGTGAAAGAAGACCCGTACCCCATAGACAGCAAAGGCTTGAGAGCTACAATTTACCTTCCTTGAAAAGAAAGTGCATATATGTTTTGGATTCATATCTGTACCAATAATATCATTTCACTTTGTGATGATTTATTGATTGCTGATGATTTGTAATTGGAATGGCAATTGGAAGTGTGACTCTGCATTGTTCTTATGCCTGTATAAATGAAAGAACTAGAAGTGGCCTAGGGGACTGCTTCATCCAGTGTCTTCATTGTAAAGACGGGAAAATTGAGGTACAGATCACATCAAAGATGTGCTAAAGGTCATTACCAGAGATTGGTGTCATTAGAACTCAGGTTTCCTTTCATCTATCACCTTGATGGCTCTTGAAAAACAATCATACCGTCTCTCTTGATGAATTCCTTTTGTGTTGTGTGAACACAGACATACATATTATATTTCTCATTTTCTCTGGAAATCATGTTAATTTTGTGTAGGACACTGGCGGCTAGAGGTCCCTGCACCTGAGAGGTCCTGCTTAATGTCTGACTCCTCTCTTCTTGAGCTCCAGAGCAGAGGTCTCTGCCTTTGTCTGACTTCCCAGATCACTGGGTAAACCACTATGGCAAACACACTTGTCCCTTTATATCTCCCTGAGGTCTCTTTTCTATGACTGGTGCCTGAGGCTGGTTTTCTCCATGATTCCTTTCTGGTGCTCAGATCCTTATGTAGAGGTAGAGCCTAAATGAGCTCCTGGAGCCCTTCCAGGGCCTTGTGGGAAAGCTGGAGTATGACCAGTGCCAAATGGGCCTGTATGCAAGTTGGACAGGCTCCAGAGATGGAAAGATGTCTGAATTCCTCTGAGCGCATCCTTTCAGTGGACATTTCCCAAAGCAAGACTGGCCCCTGAGGATGACATTTAATTAGAGCCCAGTTTCTTGGCAGTGTTCTCTATAAATCTATAAGGAAGTTTACCTCAAAACCAAAAATCTGGAATATATCTAACATCATAAAATCAGACTTGCAGAAAATCTCAAAGTGGCATGAGAAATTGAGGTCCAGGGGTAGGTAATCATACGGAGCCACACTTCATGGTTGGCTGTTCGTTATGGTAGGATGGATTCACCACCCTGGCCAGCTTGAAATCATCTGGCTTCAGGGTACAAATTAGGGACTGTGAAGTAATTCAAGAAGGAATCTTGCAGGAATTTCTGAACTCTAGCACCTACCTAACCATTCCTAACCAAACTAGCTTTAAGCAGTCATATATTGACTATTTTCAGATTGCAAAAGTAAACATGTGAAGTTTCCATTTTGCACCAATTCACAAACACTCCAGAGTTAGAATGCATAATATCTGACTAGCATTCATTTTACATGTCTCATTTCAAAAAACTTAAAAGTGTAGATAAGCTAGAGAACACTGGCTAATGTCTAGACAAAGACAATCTTTAAGTCACTAATTGTTTTTCCACTTATAATTCAGGTAAAACACAAGGTTTCTTTTCTTAACAGTAAGTTTCTTGGTTTTACATTGTGCGACCTATTAATAAAATAATTTCAAAGCTACTTTAGGAATTGTTCAAATCTCATGTCTTCTATTTAATCAAAAGAACAAAGTTAAGCCAATATTTCCAAATGGAAAATAACATTAATCAAAGGAAAAGTATGATTTAAACCAACTGCCACTGGAATTGAGCGATGAAAAAGAAAATGCTCTCATGTGTTTGCTGTTTCTCCTTATGGTGAAAATAGCCCATGTTTTGTTTTTAGACTTTACCAAGGGAGATACAGCAGAAAATAAATTACAGCCGGTGGATCTCTTCCTTCCAGCTGTCTGTATAGTCAGTATTGATCGCCGCTGAAATAGCTGTGGTTTATGCTGATTTATCCATGTAACACCTCATGAACATGTTCATTGGGGCAGCTCCCTGGATTCCCAGAGCTTCCCCATGGGAACTTGGGAAAGGGTCTTATGCTGAACATACTGTGCTTTGTCCCCTGCACAATGCTTTTTGACAGGAGACTGCTTGCATCAGCAGTCTGGATACCAGACTCAATAAAATGGGGACGCTGAGATCTCTGGTTTGGTAAAAATATCTGAATGTGTTTTGGAACAATGAGCAAGCAGCAGTTAGACTGAGGATTGGTGACTTCTCAGACTTTAAGCAAACATGCAGCCATGTACAGTTCAGTGTTCACGGCTGATGGTGGGATATTTTTCTAAAGTTTTGAGTTATTATTTCCCCCTAGTTTTATTGAGGTATAATTGGCCAAGAAAATTGTATATATTTAGATTATACAATGGTATTTGTAAAGCATCTTCATATACGTTGTGAAGCGATTATCACTATCAAGTTAATTAACACATCTATCAACTCACATAGTTAACCTCTTTTGTGGGGAGAAGACTTAAGACCTACTCTCTTAACAAATATTAAGTATACAATGCAGTGTAGTCATCATGCTATCATGCTGTACTTTAGATTCCCAATACTTTTTCACCTTATTACTGGAAATCTGTATCCTTTGACTAATCTCTCCCCATTCCCACTATCTCTCCGAATCCCTGGCCACCACCATTCTACTCTCTGGTCTATGAGTCTGAGTTTTTTAGATCCTACATATAAGAGAGATCATTTAGCAGAAGAGTGGGCATCCTTGTCTTGTTCCTGATATTAGAAGGAAAGCTTTCAGCTTTTCATCATTGAATATGATGTTAGGCGTGGACTTGTTGCAAATGACCTTTGTTATGTTGAGGTTCATTCTTTTTTTTTATTTTTATTTTATTTTTTTGAGGTTCATTCTTTCTATATCTAATTTGCTGAGTTTTTTTTTCCTCTCAAAAGGAAGGACATTGAATTTCATCAAAAGCTCTTTTTCCTGCAACTATTGAGATAATCATATGATTTTTATCCTTTATTTCATTAATGTGGTATATCACATTTATTGATTTGCATTATGTTTGGTCTTATTTGCATCTCAGGGGTAGATCCCACTTGATCATTGTGTATGATTTATTTATTTATTTATTTGAGAGAGAGAGAGAGAGAGATAGAGAATGAGCAGAATGAGCTGCAAGCGGAAGGAGAGAAGTAGACTACTCACAGAGCAGGGAGCTCAATGTGGGGAGGATTCCCTGAGCTGAAGACAGGTGCTTAACTGACCAAGCCACCCAGGTGCTCCTGTATGATCCTTTTAATGTGCTATTGGTTTCAGTTTGCTGGTAACTTGCTGACAATTTTGACATCTATGTACACCAGGGATATTGGTCTATCATTTTCTTTCTTTGTAATGTTCTTGTCTGGTTTTGGCATCAAGGTAATGCTGGCCTTGTAAAAATAAGTTTGCAAATGTTGTCTCATTATTAAAAGAAAGATTTAGCAAAACTTCAGAGGAAGTAGGCATTTATAGGCTGCCAAATGAGCATGGGATAAGCATGAGAACAGAATATCCATCCTTTATTGGTCATATGGCCAGGGACATGTCACTAGAACCCTTGAGCCTCAGCAACTATGTCAGTGAAACTGGAACCATAACACCTTACCTTGATATGAGAGACTAATGGAGATGATGAGTGAGGATACACTTGATGAAGTGGATGAGTAGAACAGAATAGAGAAACCAGAAGGAGATGACACCTATACTGATTTCTGACCGAGGTGAAAAGGCGTTTCAGTGGAGGAAGAATAGACTTTTCAATAATGAATAAGTTTTGCAAAAGCAATAGAGGATCCGTAGGCAAAAATATAAAATAAAATTTACTTTGACTGAATAGCATGACTTACATTATGCAGAAATTAACCTAAAATGCATCACAGGTTTATATGTAAAATGATTTAATAATGTTTTATTAATAGCACCAAACTGGAAACAATCCAAATGCCCTTTATTGGTTGAATGGACATAAGGCTAGGTGAAGAATTCTTAGACTTGGCAATAAAAACATTATCCATAAAAGGAAAAATTGACAAACTAGACCTCATCAAAACTGAAATCTTTTGTTCTTTGATTCTGTTAAGAGGATGAAAAGACAAGCTTCAAATTGGGAGAAAATATTTGCAAACCACACATGCAACAAAGACTTAATCTAGAAGGTTTAATGAACTCAAATCTTCAAGAAAGCAATAAAGAATATCCAATGGGGAAAAAAAAACCAGTCTCTTCAATAAATGGTGTTGAGAAAACTGGACAGCAACATGCAGAAGAATGAAACTGCACCACTTTCTTATACCATATGCCAAAACAAATTCAAGATAAATGAAAGACTTAAATATGAGACAGGAAACCATTAAAATCCTAGAGAAGAACACAGGCAGTAAGCTTTTTGACATCAGTCATAACATCTTCTTACTATATATGTCTCCTGAGGCAATGGAAACAAAAGCAAAAATAAACAACTAGGATTTCATCAAAATAAAAAGCTTCTGCACAGCGAAGGAAACAATCAACAAAACTAAAAGATAACACATGAAATGGGAGAAGATATTTACAAATGACATATCTGATAAAGGGTTAGTGTCCAAAAGATATAAAGAACTTACCAAACTCAACACCCCAAAAAACAAATCATACAGTTTAAAAATGGGCAAATGGTATGAATAGACAACTTTTCAAAGAAGACGTATAGATGGTTAACAGACACATGGAAAGATGCTCAGCATCACTCACCATCATGGAAATACAAATCAAAACTACAATTAGATAACACCTCACACCTGTCAGAATGGCTAAAATCAACACAGGAAATAACAGATGTTGGCAAGGATGCAGAGAAAGGGTAACACTCTTACACTGCTGATGGGAATGCAAACTGGTGCAGCCCATCTGGGAAACAAAATGGAGGTTCCTCAATAGCTAAAAATAGAACTACTCTATGATCCAGCAATTGCACTACTAGATATTTGCCCAACGGATATAAAAATATTAATTTGAAGGGATACATGCATCCCCAATCTTTACAGCAGCATTATCAACAATAGCCAAATTATGGATAGAGCCACTGATGACTGGGTAAAGAAAATGTGGTATATATACATAATGGAATATTAGTCATAAAAAAGAATGGATTTAGCCATTTGCAAAATGATATGGATGGAGCTAGAAAGTATGTTATGCTTAGTGAAATAGGTCAGTCAGAGAAAGACAAATACCATAGGATTTCACTTATATGTGGAATTTAAGAAACAAAATAAATGAACTTGGGGGGCAAGAAAAAGAGAGGCAAAACAAGAAACAGGCTCTTAACTATAGGCAACAAACAGGATTACTGGAGGGGAGGTGGGTCAGCGAAGGGGTTAAATGAGGAATGGGGATTAAGGAGGGCACTATGGTGATGAGCACTGGATGTCCTATGTAAGTGATGAATCACTAAATTCTATACATGAAAATAACATTGTATGCATATAAACTAGCTGGAATTTAAATGAAACCTTGGAAAGAAAAGGAAACAAACAAAAAGAACTCTAAAGCTCATGGTAACAATTTAAAAAAGATCAAATTAGAAAATGGGCAAAAGCCATAAACTGATATATTACTGCAAAGAATATACAGATGGCAAATATGCACATGAAATGAGGTTTAGCATCATTAACCACTAGGGAAATGTATGTTGAAATCACAATGAGATATTGCTACACACCTACCAGGATGGCTAAAATAGAAAGTGAGAATGCTAAATGCTGGCAAGAATGTAGAGAAACCGGATCACTTATACATTGCTGGTGGTGGGGAATATAAAATGATCTAGTCACCCTAGAGAAGAATATGGAAGTTTATAATGAAAGTAAAAAATACTCTTACCACATGACCTAGCAATTTCCTTTTAGGAATGTATCCCAAAGAAATGGAAAAATACTCCTACAAAAACTTGTCCATAAATATTCTGAGAAATTTTGTCAGTAAAAGCCCAACCTGGAAAAAAATCTAAATATTCTTCAATGGATGAATAGTTAAACAAACTGTGGTACATCTATCCTATGAAATCAAAAGCAGTAAAAAGGAATGAACTATTGATACACATGAACTGGATGGGCCTAAAGTGAAAAAAGGCAATTATAGGTTACTTACTACAAGGTCCTATTTATACAGCATTTTTGAAATACTGCATTGTTTCTTGAAATGCCATATTAAAAATTATCGTGATGGAGAACAGATTAGTGGGTATCAGGTGTTGCGTAGGGAGGGGGAAGAAGGTGTATGTGTCTGTGAAGGATAGCAAGTACCAAGGATCTTTGTGAGGGAGCTGTTTTTTATCTTGACTATGGTGGGGTCACATGAATCAACACACTCAGTAAAATTGCATGGAACTTATACACACACACACACACACACACACACAAATGAATACCTATCAAACTGAACTGATGAAATCTATATAAGTTTGATAGATCTAGCAATTTTAATCTCCTGATTATGATGTTGTACTATAAACTATACAATAAATTTCTATTGGGAGAAACAGGGGAAAGTGTGCATAGAATCTCTTTGTATTGTTTCTTACAATTGCATTTGAATCTACTATCTCAAAAAAAAATTTTTTTAAAGTGCAAAAAAAATGGAAGATAAATAAAATCCAAGATGTACAGCAGAAGAGACAAAAAGGTAATTTGAATAAGATGGATGAATCCATCTTATCTGAGAAACTGAGCAATAGTTGCATATGGGGAGAGCTAAGAAAATACTTGACGACTGATGTTGCCAGAGGATATAATCCAGCAAAATAAATTGTTAGGTAAACAAACAATCAGGAAAAAGAAATAGGATCTTGAAAACAGGGGCTGGAGGCTCAGAGGTGCAGTAAATGAAAGAGTGTCTTGGGATGAGATTCTGCAGATTTCCAAGTGAACAACCCTAGGGATTAGAGCCGCAAACCAGAAAACTCCAGGAAAGGATCGCTCTGGGAAGAAAACAAAGTGTTTCATGCTCTAGACATTATAATTGCAGATTTGGATGAACTTGAAGACACGTAGAAGACACATCATTATTCTTACACAAGAAACAGGAAAGAAATGAGAAACTCCAAGGAAAACAGAAAACTCTGAAAACTGGGGCCCAAATGTGAAACAAGTCAAATGTGCCGTATTTTAAGCAACTGATGCAGAATAAGGAAATCAAAAATATTTTATCTCACTGCTATGAAAATTTGCAGCCTGGGATCATACCATGAGATCACACAGAGATATAATTCTTGCAGACCACTTTACTATGAAATGGGCAATATTTTTAGTAATAACAATTTTAAATCGTTATTTAACTTTTAAACTTTTAAATTCAACCAGAGACAAAATATGGAAGATATAATTTTGGGTGCAAACACTGAGACTGTTAAAACTTTGACAATACGAAAATAAAACTGGCAGAAGGTAGAAAGTAGGCATGAGACAATGAGGGGTTTGGAGGTGAAATGTGACAGAGAGAGATTGAGAGGAGACTAATACTTTCATCTTTTATTAGGAAAACACAGAAAAAGTAATAGAAATACACATATATCACTTAAATTAACAAACCAATGAAAGACCAATGAAAAGAGACCATATGGCTGAGTGGTTTTAAGCCATATTCTGGTGCCAGCCAGCCTGGGTTCCAATCCCAGCTCTGACACGAGGTGTTCCATTACCTTGAGCGAGCTAGTTAAGCCCCTGTACCTTTTTCCCCCTCATTTGTAAAATATAATTGGCAATAAGGTCTGCCTCCAGATCATTGCAAAAATAGGATGAGTTAACATTTGTAAAGTATTGAGTGCCTGGGAATAGCAGGTACTGCATAAGTATTTGATAAATAAACCATGACATCTTGGGAAAGACTCAAGGGAGTAGAGGTTAAGAATGGTGTATGAAGTCATCACATTCATTGTGAACACTAGCATAGCATTGAAAATAAAGAATGGAAATATTTTAGTGTTTTTAAGTCTATGAAGAGATGAATGAAAGCCAGAAAAGCTGAAAGAGAATAGCTTTAGGAACAAGGACTAGGTCTGGAGAGGGGTGAGGTGTGATGCTGTCTCTTTTTTACTGAAAAATACACACACACACAAGGTCAAACATAAGGCAAAAGTGAGGGCTAAGTCCTAACAGATTGAACTGGTAAAGGAGCAATGAATCCTTTTTTAGATAAAGATAGTTTATTGCTTATGGAAAAGTAGCCAAAGGCGCCAGTTCCCTGTAGCTCTTACCCAGGGTGATATCAAACAAAAGTAGCTGGATGACTGCAGTCTGAGTGACGAGACCCCTTCTGCCAAAGGAGCCAGTACCAGCCCGCAGCTAAGAGGTTATGCAGTCTGCAGCTCTAGCCCCGGTGGGGACACTGAAGGCTCCCTGCTTCATTAGAACCTGGGAAAAGACAAGAAAGCCTTCTGACAGCCTCCCTGGGGAGGTAGAGAGGCTAGAGGGAATGGCTTTACTGCAGCTCTTCAGAGGCCTCCTTTGCTCTTGTGCTCTGGGATAGTCATAGGCATCCAGCCAAGACTTAGATCAGTGGTTTGAGCCTTATCTGTGTGTGTGGCCTATGTGAATACACACAAGATTGCCACAGTCATGATGCCATGCCTGCATACATGTATATACATGGTGTTCAATTCATGTTCGTCGTACAGTGTTATCCCACGTGTAAACGTGTATATGTATGGTACATAGTGGTTTCGTATATAGAACATAGCATATGGCATCATAGTTCAGAGAATGCAGCAATAGAGGCATTCGCATCTAGGCTAAGCCCCCTGGGCACACAGAAGCAGGGCCAGATGACCCTCCACAGGCAGGAAGAGGGACCGAGGTTGACCAGGATTTGAGAAGGTGGAGTAGTTCCACCTTCACATCTTGACCAGCTAGACAACTGTCCTCAAAGCTGAAACTTACAACCAAAGTTCAGAAAAAGTATAGGAACTAGGACGGTTTGAAAATGAATAATGGAAATGCCTAAACTAATCTGAAAATGAATAATGGAAATGAGTGAGCTAATGTGGTTCATTTAAAAACTTCACTTTCTCATTCAAAAGGGTCATTGAAAAATGTAACAGCAAGATTGGTGAGGCAAGAGTCAGCAGGGGGCCATTAGATGACTTAGTATTATTTCAAACCATTAGGATAAAACCACTTCATGTAGAACAGAAATTGGCAGTTGCCTCTGTTTTGGAGGAGGGGCTGAAGGTATATTAAAGAAAGAGTTTTACAAAAATAGGATGAGTCTGAGAGTTTTCCCATCTCTAGAACTAGGATTAAAATGTGTATCCTGCTTATGTCACAGGTGATTGTGGAGAACAAATGAGCAAGTGAGCGGGTTCAATGCTGCCTTGCCCTGAGCACCTGCCCCGTCCGGGACACAAGTCACACACCAACCCCCTCCCTGTCAGAAGGAAAGGAGAGTTGAGGGCCCAGATTATCAGACAGGCCTTGTAAGAACGCTCGATGAATTATAGAGTACTGAGAAAATAGGATGTACTCTTCCAATGATAGTGAAAGCCATCAAAAAGAGCCCGACTCCAGAGTTTGGAAGCTCTTCTTACCCTTGGGTAATTCTTTTCAGTACACAGATTATGGTCAGTGTTATCACTTCATAAAGAGCTGTGCTCCAACGGAGCAAGGCTCTGACCCTCGTCAGCTGGGGACTATACACATGTGTTTTACCTCCTTACATCTTAATTTCCTCAGATGTGAAATGTGGTTGATGACAGTTTTCGCCGAGTTGTGAGAATTAAATGAGATAATGTTTTTAAATGCTTGGCAAGGTGCTTAGCCCTTGGCAGACCATAAAAGGAATTCTTACAAGTACTATTA
The DNA here is from genome assembly GCF_003254725.2 of Canis lupus dingo. Taxonomy (NCBI): domain Eukaryota; kingdom Metazoa; phylum Chordata; class Mammalia; order Carnivora; family Canidae; genus Canis; species Canis lupus. The sequence continues at coordinate 2,725,371 of NC_064270.1, forward strand.
TTGTTAGAATTGCTATTTTTATATAGGATGGCCCCAGAAAGGATGGCAACTGGGGAGTGGCATCTGCCTGGGTTGAATGCAACAAACTTTCTGATGCTACCAATAATATATGTGCAGTATTTTCTCTTCACTAGATGGTGTCCTCACTCATGATCTCTGGTAGTCCCTCAGGTCAGTGTGAGGCAGGTGTTACAGCTCCAAGTTCTCTGATGCAAACAGCCGCAGAGGGTTTCCATGATATGCCCTTGGCTTGTGGCCAGTAAAGAAATGGGAAATTCTGTGTCTCGGTTTTATGTCCATTATGCTGCATTGAAATACCTACTGTCTTCTGATATTTCACTGAATTCCCTCCCTAAAACCTTGCTTTCCTTAGTTTTTTTTTTTAAAGATTTTATTTATTTATTGATGAGAGACCAAGAGAAAGAGACACAGAGGCAGAAGCAGGCTCTCTGCAGGGAGCCCGATGTGAGGCTCAATCCCAAAACTCTGGGATCACGTCCTGAGCCAAAGACAGATGCTCAACTGCTGAGTCACCCAGGCATCTCATTTTCTTGGTTCTATGATGAAAGAAATTTGCTTCAAATTTAAAAAAATATATCACAGAACATCAGGCAATATGGGTAATAATGTAGAGACCAACCCTTCACACCCCCAAACAGGTCAGGCTGGAAACCAGTTTTCTCAAAAAGGGGAGACACTCAAAGTCCAAAGCTAGTAAATATTATAGCCGAATCCGGATGGTCCATGTCTTATGGAAATGTTTTTTAATGTGTCATGTAGCTTCTCAGACAGATCCACTGATTTGTTTCTCTGCGTGTGTGTGTGTGTGTGTGTGTGAGGGTGTGTTGTGCATACTGTAAGTGTAAATATGTCATTTGTTTGTGTCTCCACCTGTCTGTTACTTCAGAGTGGACAAGGGCCTCCTTTCTGTGCAAATGTAGTATAGCCAGCATTCCTGAGAGAGCGGGTATTTGCCGTACTACGATATTGTCACAAACACAGGCAAGCTCTTGTGATAAAATGCACTCTGTAGCCAGAGCTGCTACAACCATTTAGAAGTCCAAGCTCATTAAAAAGGTACAGCAGGAATTTCCTGCAGGATCCTGCCAAATTGGACAATTGTCTAATAATTGCCCCAAATCTTAGATGTCGCTATTCAGGGTAGCTGGAGAGTATATTGGCCAAGTGAGAACTTTACTCCAATCATGTTAAGCAAATAGTGACAACATCAACCCATCAACAGAAGTCATCAGGCTTGTGAGAAATGAAATATTGTTCAGTTCACCAATCTAAATAACTGTGGCTATGGCTGGGCAGATTGTATAAACAACTACTAAAACTTCTCTCCTCCATGAAATATTCACCTGTTGTCTGCTGCCAAAACCAATAAACCACCTCCTTGGCTGAGTCATCTAAACATTTCCTTTGACAGCAGCAGCTTTCAACTCTAACTGCAAAGCCAAGCTGCGTGACAAATATACCACCAGTCCTATCTTTGGATATGAGTGATGTTTTCTATCAGCCCATTAAAAACATACCCTGCTGTTATGGATGAAGTGCCAATAGTTTTGGTAAACACAGTGAAAAGAACAATGGATCATTTTTCCACGGTTCTGAAACCTGTGGATGGATCTTGTTAAAAAGACTTAAATGGTGTTATAAAGTCATGAAATAAACCTTTCTTCCCCCATGACTGCCCCTTCCATATATGTGCACACACGAACACATGCCATCTCCTTTACAAGTTATGTGCTGGATATGGGGTTAAATCCCACAGGATCTGTCCCACAGATGATTTTGAGGCCTGCCTGATGCCCCCTTTCCTCTTGGGGCCTCTACACTAAACGTGGTCCGTAATTTATAGACTGCAAGTTACCCAAAGTTCACATGACATTTTCCAGATTCTCTCAGCAATAGCTCTGTACAAGTTTGACCGGTTTCTACATCCATCCTCTGTGGATGTGGTACATCCACATTTCAGCACAGTAATACTTTCTGTGTTTCTGTGTATCTGTGTAAATACTTTCTGTGTTTATACTTCTGTGCAGAGTATAAACTCTCATACTTAGCATGGCTAGGAGTAATTAGAACACCCTGGTAAAGGAGGAATTATAAAGATTCCAGACATGAACCGTAACTATTTTATTTCCATCAAAAACATGAATGGGGCCAAGTTGTGCCTTATCACCTTTCTTACATAAACCATGTATAGTTGGGATCCCTGGGTGGCGCAGCGGTTTGGCGCCTGCCTTTGGCCCAGGCGCAATCCTGGAGACCCGGGATCGAATCCCATGTCGGGCTCCCGGTGCATGGAGCCTGCTTCTCCCTCTGCCTGTGTCTCTGCCCCCCCCCCCCTCTCTCTCTCTCTCTCTGACTATCATAAATAAATAAAAATGTAAAAAAACCATGTATAGTTATTTGCAGTTAATTATTTAAAGTAGAACTTTTGCAAAGCAATGTGAGCACAGAATTTTGCTAGACTTTTAAGATTTTATTTATTTATTATTGAGGACTCGATCCTGGGACTCCAGGATTGCGCCCTGGGCCAAAGGCAGGCACCAAACCGCTGAACCACCCAGGGATCCCCTGCTAGACTTTTTTAAATGAAAAAGTGCCAATACTTTACAATTGTTTCTTCCATTCCCAATTTGAGAACAGCATTTTAATGTCTTACGGGGTGCTTCCAAAATATCCAGCTTAATTTTATTATACTCAGCAGCTGTCTCTTCATATTGATACATTAGTTTCATAATACTTGATTATAGAGTAATAGATATAAATGATATAAACAGTTTTAGAAAGTGCAGAAATTTGTGCTTAGGCTAAAGAGCAGTTTGCCATTCTCAAGCTTTCTGTACTGCCATGAATATCAGTCACTGTGCTGAATTGGTTAATTCAGTATTGGTTAATTCAGCAAGTGAAGGGTGAATAAGGTAGCTTCTTTATTTATTATTAAATAAAGGATGATGGATGGGCTGCTCTTCCTCTATACACATTAAAAAATTAATATACTATTTTTTTAGAACAGTTTTAGGCTCACAGCAAAATCGAACAAGAAAGCACAGAGAGTTCTCCCACAGATCCCCATATACGTGTACGCACACATGCACACACAGAGCCTCCCTCTCTGTCAGCCTCCCAGCACCACAGGGTGATATATTTATTATAATCAATGAACCAGCATTGACACATCATTATCAACCAAAGTCCATAGCTTAAATTGGGGTTTACTCTTGGTGTTATATATTCTATGTGATGTCTTCTATCAACTCATTAAAAACACATCCTGCTGTTGTGGGGATTTTGACAAATGTAGAAAGACAAGTTTTCACCCTTATAATATACAGAATAGTCACACTACCCAAAAAATCCTCTGTGCTCTACATGTTCACCTCTGTCTCCCCACCAAACCCCTGGCAACCAGGGATCTTTTCTCTACCTTCATGGTTTTAGCTTTTCCAGATGTGCATAGCTGAGATCAGACACTACGTAGCCTTTTCAGATAGACTGGCTTCTTTCACTTAGGAATGTGCCTTTAAGTTTCCTCTCTGTTTCTGCGGTTTCATAGCTCCATTCTTTTTAGTGCTGAGTTATATTCCATATTCTGAGTGTACTGCAGTTTGTCTAGTCACCTAGAAGGAGATGTTGGTTGCTTTAGACTTTTTTGCTTTGTTTTATTTAGTTTTGAGAGAGAGAGAGAGAAAGCAGATGGGGGAGGGAGGTGTAAAGAGAGAGGGAGAGAAAGAGAGAGAGGCAGGCAAGAGTTGATCATGATCACAACCCTGAGATCATGACCAGAGCCAAAGCAAGAGCCCACTGCTTAACCAACTGAGCCACTCAGTCACCCTGCTTTACACCTCTTCTTATTTATTTATTTTTTTTAATTTATTTTTTATTGGTGTTCAATTTACTAACATACAGAATAACCCCCAGTGCCCGTCACCCATTCACTCCCACCCCCCACCCTCCTCCCCTTCTACCACCCCTAGTTCGTTTCCCAGAGTTAGCAGTCTTTACGTTCTGTCTCCCTTTCTGATATTTCCCACACATTTCTTCTCCCTTCCCTTATATTCCCTTTCACTATTATTTATATTCCCCAAATGAATGAGAACATATAATGTTTGTCCTTCTCCGACTGACTTACTTCACTCAGCATAATACCCTCCAGTTCCATCCACGTTGAAGCAAATGGTGGGTATTTGTCATTTCTAATAGCTGAGTAATATTCCATTGTATACATAAACCACATCTTCTTTATCCATTCATCTTTCGATGGACACCGAGGCTCCTTCCACAGTTTGGCTATCATGGCCATTGCTGCTTTATTTTGATATGATAGATTTGCATTCAGTTGTTAGAAATAATATAAGAGGGAGATCTCATGTACCTTTTAAGTAGTTTCCTCCCATGACAACCACTTGCAAAATAATAGTACAAGACAACAACCAGGTTATTGACAATGATATGATGCACTGAACTTACTCAATTTTCTTTAGCTTTACTTGCACTCATTTGTGTGTTTAGGTATACGATTTTAACACAGGTGTAATTTTGTGTATCACAGTCCTGACCCTGAACAGTTCCGTCATCACAAAGTACCCCTTTGACCTTTTATATCCACACCCACGTGACTCTTCCTTCATTCTCCCCCCACCCACCACACCTTGCAACCACTAACTTGTTCTTCATTTCAGAATATTAATAAATGGAATCATACAGTATGTAAGATTTTTAACAACAGCTTTACTGAAATTAAATTTACAAAACACAAACTCTAACCTTCTAAAATGTATACAGTCCCGAGGTTTTTTTTTTGTGTTTTTTTTGTATATTTTCCAGATTGTGCAACCATCATCACTAAGTACAAGTAGTTAAATACCCCATACCCATTAGCAGTCATATGTCATTTCCACTTTCCCTAGCCCAATGACTAATGAATGGTAGCAATGTCATAAGGTGAGAGAGAGAGATTAGTAATATTCTAAGTTAACTACACTATACATTAGGCAGAATACTGTGATTTGAAGGTAAATTTAAATTAGTTAGATGAATATTAGAAACTCTATAACAGTTATGAAAGTAAAGAACAGATGTATAATTTATGCATTAAGAGCAAAGATGAAATGGAATCTTAAAATGCTCAATTAAAACCAGAGAAGGTAGGATAAATGGAGAGAACCATAAACAAATACAAGGAGTAGAAAACAATTACACAATTTACTGATCTTAGTCAAAATATTTTAATATTACATTAAATGTCAAAAACAAAATTCAGCTGATTAACCTTGAAGATCTAATTGGCTTTATTAAATGATTCATGAGTCCCACAACCATCTCCTCTAGCAAGTAGAGGGGAGCTCTGAGGAGTTGTATAAAATGGAAGGAATTTATAAGAGAGAGGGTGGGGTAAGAAAATTATTAGTAAAAGAAAAAGATTGTTCCAGGCAAGGTCTTTCCCTTAGAGGAAGAGCAAGTGGGTTTATCATGCAGATTACCTCATATTCCTTTGGGGAGTGGGGAAGGCCAGGGTGGCAGATTACTTCATTGAGGTCAGAGAATTCAGATCCTCCTGGTTAAGACTACATTTCTAGGAGAGGTTGAAACTGCAGTTAGACTAGGTTTTAAGTCCTGGTTTGGGGACTCAGCCTGAGTGACACCATTTTGGGCCTATGGTTTTCTTTTTAACTATGTATATGGCCCAAATGCACAAATTAAAAAACAAACAAACAAACAAACATTGTCAGAATGGATGAAAAGCAAGACCCCCCCACCACCACCACCACCAAAAAAAAAAAAAAGAAGAAAAGCAAGACCCAGATATATATTGCCTGCAAGAAACCCACTTTAAATATGCAAAGACATTACGGGATGAGCACTGGGTGTTATACTATATGTTGGCAAATCGAACTCCAATAAGAAGTATGCAAAAAAATGAAATAAATAAATACGAAAAGACAGGTTAAGAACAAAGGAACGGAGAAAAACATACCACGGTAACACTAAGCCAAGGGAATACGGAATATCTATATTAATTTCTGATAAAGCAGACTTCAGAATAAGGCAAATGGTAAAAAATAAAGAGAGGTGTTACATAATAACAGGAGCCAACAAGGATCTAACAATCCTTACTGTGTATGCATCTATCAACACAATATCAAAATCTATGAGGCCAAACCTGATAGAACTGGAAAAAGAAAACAAACAAAGCCCAAAATACCCATTTCTCTGTCTTCTTGCAATGCCTAGGCCCAGATTTATTAATGCCTTTTTCTTAAGCTTTAATTATCATGCCACATATGGCTAATAGAGTCAGATAGACGTTAGTGGCTGCCCAAGCACTCATGCTCATTCACTATTTTATTGGTCTAATTCATTGCAGCCTGGATTTGCAGTATACAGATTACCTTTCTAGAAAGGACTCCTTGGGTTCAAAGCATGATCTTCTCATGACTCACCATGTATCTTAGGGCCAGTTACTTAATCTCTTGCAGCATCAGTATCCTCATATTTAAAACATGGTTCCTAAAAATAACCTACTTCAGCTGTTTTGTGCATTAAATGAGATGATCTACCCAAAGTTCCTGACATGTAGAGGAGCTCAACAAATGTTTCTGGTCATTACTATTTTCATCAACCACGAAAGCCCCAATGGACTTGCCTCTCAGTTAGGGAGAGTAATAGTACCTATGTCATAGCACTCTGAGGGATTTAGGTCATCTACTGCTGTGTAATAAATCAGCTGTAAATTTAGTAACATAACATGAATACTACTTACTATACTGTCAGGACATGTAGCTCAGGAATTCAGATAAGACACAGTAGGCAAGGTCTCAGCTAGGGAGACTCAAATGGCAGGGACTGAACAAGTCAGAAGGTGTCTTTTTGTTTATGGCAATGGCACTGACACTTGGATCACTCAGAGGGTGGGCTCAGATGCAACTATCTACTGAAGTGCCTGTGTGTGGCACCTCTACGTAGCTTGGGCTTACCACTAAACAGGAGCTGGATTTTAAGAAGGGGTGACCCAATAGGAAGTATACAAAGAGAGCAAGACAGAAGTTGTAAGTCTTCAGAGCCAGCCTCAGAAGACATGCACTCTGCCATAGTCAATTGGTTATAATTAAGTCACT